>NC_134357.1:530499460-531800619 GCF_048569485.1 Anomaloglossus baeobatrachus
CTCTATCTCTATCCTCATCTCTATCTCTAGCTCTATCTCTATCCTCATCTCTATCTCTATCTCTATCTCTATCTCTAGCTCTATCTCTAGCTCTATCTCTATCCTCATCTCTATCTCTATCTCTATCTCTATCTCTATCCTCATCTCTATCTCTATCTCTATCTCTATCTCTATCCTCATCTCTATCTCTATCTCTATCTCTATCCTCATCTCTATCTCTATCTTCATCTTCTATCTTCTATCTTCTATCTTCTACATTCTATCTTCTATCTTCTATCTTCTATCTTCTATCTTCTATCTTCTATCTTCTATCTTCTATCTTCTATCTTCTATCTTCTATCTTCTATATCTTCTATATCTTCTATATCTTCTATATCTTCTATATCTTCTATATCTTCTATATCTTCTATATCTTCTATATCTTCTATATCTTCTATATCTTCTATATCTTCTATCCTCTATCCTCTATCCTCTATCCTCTATCGGTGGGGGAGGGTGAGGACGTGCAGCGCTGGACCGCATCCCCTAATATGCTGTAGGGGATGCTGTGGTACCATGTGGGGGTGTTCAATGCTGATAGGTCTTGCAATGAGATTTGGGGGGTGTATGCTGCCAAGATGCCTTAAATTTTTGTCCCCTGTATTATACTTAAATTCAGGAGTCTTCTATTAGGCCCATTTCACACCAGATTTTTGTCGTCAGTCACAACCTATCGAATTTTGGAAAAAAAAAAACGGATCCAGCAACTGATGCTGAATTTGTTTTTTTTTCCTTATTCACTTGTATTAGTGATAAATGGCCTCACATTTCATCCGACGTATCCGTCGAAAAATTTTGTCCGGTAGACAGAGGCAACGAGCAAAGTAAACATTTTTTTGTCTGTCTCAAAATCTGACTGAATCTGTCGCCATCCGTCGTTATTTTTTAGAATTGAAGCCTGCCTATGGGCGCAGGATCTGTCATCATCCGTCAAATGACAGAATCCGACGACTGATTCAGTTTTTCTCCAATCACCCTCCACGACAGCACAATGGGAGGATGACTCCCTGCCCTAATAGGGACAGGAAACTCAGAGGTTAAAAGGCTGAGCCCCCCTTGCTCTCCCCCCAACTTGTCTAAACAATTCTAGTACCGCCCTCCAGTAATCTTCAATATTCCCACAGGACCACATCATATGCATCAGATTAGCACCCTCCTGCCCGCACCTAGGACACAGATCATCAGTCCGGACCCCCATCTTATGCAATAACTAGGTGTCCTATATACTCTATGCAACAGGAATAGCTGTGACAGTCGTTGGCCTTCAGATACAGCAAGGCTTGGAGTCTGAGACAGGACCTCACTCCACTGCTCCCCTGTCATAGTGCCTAAGTCCCTCTCCCACTTCTCTCTAGCCTGCAAAGGGAATTTGTTGACGTATCTAGATAACATTACTGTATATAACCTAGAAATAATACCATAGGAGCGGTCAGATGTCAACAAATCAGTAAGAGTGTGATTCCGCTCTATCCTAATGTCCATACGACGTGTCTGCGTCTCATAGGCGTGCCGGAGCTGCAGGTATTGGTAAAAGGAACTGTGTGATATCCCAAACTTAGCTTGAAGCTGGTCAAAAATTTTAAGTATGTTATTCTGAAGAATCTGAGACACCTAATGCACCCACCCCCCACCCCCTTCTGCTCGCCCACATTCTCCAACCCGGGACCCTCCGCAATTCTGCCAGTCAATGATTGCCATACGGGCATTTAACCAAGAATCAGCAAAAACATTAGTTCATGCCCTTATCTCCTGCCTCGACTACTGCAACCTCCTGCTCTCTGGCCTACCTTCCAACACTCTTGCACCCCTCCAATCTATCCTAAACTCTGCGGCCCGCTTAATCCACCTCTCCCCTCGCTACTCCCCAGCCTCTTCACTCTGCCAATCCCTTCACTGGCTTCCCATCACCCAACAACTCTAGTTCAAAACACTAACCTTGACATACAAAGCCATTCACAACCTGTCTCCTCCCTACATCTGTGACCTAGTCTCCCGGTACCTACCTGCATGCAACCTCAGATCCTCACAAGATCTCCTTCTCTGCTCCTCTCATCTCCTCTTCCCACAATCGCGTACAAGATTTCTCCCGTGCATCCCCCATACTCTGAAAAGCTCTACCTCAGCACATCAGACTCTCCCCTACCGTGGAAAGCTTCAAGAGGAACCTCAAGACCCACCTCTTCCAACAAGCCTACAACCTACAATAGCCCTCAGTCCAGTAGACCACTGCGCAACCAGCTCTGTCCTCACCTATTGTACCATCACCCATTCCCTGTAGACTGTGAGCCCTCGCGGGCAGGGTCCTCTCTCCTCCTATACCAGTCTGTTTTGTACTGTTAATGATTGTTGTACGTATACCCTCTTTCACTTGTAAAGCGCCATGGAATAAATGGCGCTATAATAATAAATAATAAGGGCCAGTACTCCGTCATTCCTAATATTCCCAGCAACTCCTTTCCCCCCCTATCCCACACCTTTTATATCAATGCTAATGTTGGATATAATGGTCCTCCTCTGGGAGAGTATCCTGCGTCAAAAAAAGCCACTGGGTGTCCCCATTTTGCAAGACCCCCCTCACCAATTTGCCCCCAGCGTCATATGCCTCATCCTTTCCCCACCCCCTAAAGTGCTGCATCTGTTCTGCAACATAGAGGCTCCCGTTATTGCTTAGCTCCAGACTGAGGTAGGTATAGTTGCTGGTCTTCTCCAGTGTGGAGCCATTTAATGTGAAGAAGGGAGTGGGTTTTTATTCTGGTTCCTCTTCTGAAACACCATGACTTTGGTCTTATTCTGGTTGATGGGAAGCGCCTATGGGGTGCTGAATGTTTCCAGTACTGCCAGGCTATGTTGGAGGTCTCTTTCGGTTGGGGAGAATAGCAGGAGGTCGTCTGTGTACAGCAGGAACTTCACCTTTCGGTCATGCAGACTGAGGCCAGGAGTGGGGGAGGACTCTAGAGCTGCTGCTAGTCCATTTATATAGATATTGAATAGAGTTGGGCTCAGGCTGCAGCCCTGTCTCACCCCACGGCCCTGTCGGAAGAAACCCGTCGTCCTTCCCGTTCACCTTCACAATGCAGCGGTTCTCAGTGTATGAGCTCTTGATCACGTCGTAGGTTCTGCCACCTATTCCGCTCTCCAGAAGTTTCAGGAACTGGCCAGGGTGCCACACTGAGTCAAATGCCTTTTTGAAGTCCATGAAACATGCAAATATTTTCCCGTTTTTTACTGTGGACGTGGGTCTTGATGAGGCTGTGCAGGGTGCAGATGTGATTGGTGTTGCGATGGTTTGGCATGAACCCAGCTTGGCTTCTGCTGAGGATGTCGCCCTGGGTGAGGAAGGCAATAATACTTTTATTAATGATGCTGTTAGGCTCTGTACGCACGTTGCATTTTTTTCCCGCGCTAACACTGCATTTTGAACTGCAGCGTTTCAGTGCCAAATTGCATGCGTTCTGCTTCCCCAGTAAAGTCTGAGAAGTCCGAAAATTCAATGCGCACGCTGCATTTTTAAACGCAGCGTTTTGGATGCCAAAAATCGTTGCGGAAAAAAAAGAAGCATGTCACTACTTTTGTGCGTTGTAGCTGCGTTCTACCCCATTGAAATCAATGATGTAGGTCAAAATGCACTTGGACTGCATTTTTGTTGCGCTCCGCATGCTTTTTTGACAAGCAAAACGCAGGTCTTTTCAGTCTCTCTGTGGATGTTGGTCAATCTCCCTCTCGGTCAGTTGGTCTCTCTCTCTGTCTGTTGGTCTGTCTCTCCCCTCTCTCATACTGGCCGATCACCAGCGCGGCATCGCACGGCTGTGACAAAGCTCCGGCGGCTTTTCTTCCTTTTTAAAATGCAGACTGCTCATTATTCAATCTCGTATTCCCTGCCCACCGGTGCCTATGATTGGTTGCAGTCAGACATGCCCCCACGCTGAGTGACAGCTGTCTCACTGCAACCAATCACAGCCGCCGGTGGGCGGGTCTGTATCGTGCAGTAAAATAAATAAAACGACGTACGGTCCCCCCAATTTTTATACCGGTCAGGGTAAAGCCACACTGCTGAAGGCTCGTATTCTCAGGATGGGGAGCTCCACGTTATGGTGCAATGGCAATCAGGGTAATAAGGAGTTAATGGCAGCAGCCCATGGCTGCCACTAAGTCCTAGGTTAATCATGGCAGGCGTCTCACAGAGATACCTTCCATGATTAACCTGTAAGTTAAAGAAAATCAGCACATATGTCGTGGGCGGGGAGGAGGGTGTCAGCACACCGCGCTCACCCCTTCTGCTCGGGTCCGGCTGCTCAGTGGTGGCTCGAGCCGTGGGCCGGATCCCGGGGGTTTCTCGAGCGGCGCTCCTCGCCCGTGAGTGAAAGGGGGTTTGGGGTGTTGGGATAATGTCCGTGACGCCACCCACGGTTGTGGTGATTTGTAGCACCACCGCTGCTCAATACGGGGATCCCGGGGATGGTGATGTGGAGCAGCCAGGTGTTGTGTTGCCCCTCCGTGGGTAGGGGTCGGTGATCCCGGGGCCCGGTGATGGCTTGGGAGGTGCAGGGCCTGGTGGGCGCAGGGACACGGGGACAGCGCTGTGCCTTGCGGCACTGTGGTACTCACTCAGCCTGAGACGTGGACACAGTTTTTACGGTAAACCAAACTGCTGGTAAGACGGTCCCACGGACGGCTGCTTTTGCTTTCCCGGTAGGTGACTGTGATGTCCCTCTTCCTTGCACCTGTTTGTACTGTTGGTTGCGATGGGTCCCCACCGGTAACCCGCTCCCCGGCTTCAAGCTTGGCCGGAGGAGCACTACGCTTTGCCCGCAGGCGCTGGCCCTCAGAGACTGGTGCCCTGGCGGTGGCGGTGCCTCTGTTGTACAGGTTGAGCTTTTGCCTTCAATCGGGACTTGGTTGTTGGGGGATCTATGTCCCCTTCACTGACGGATTCGGCAAATTTGGCGACTCCTAGCCTTGCCGGGGTCCGAGAGGCCCCTGCCCTGGTGCTGACTGTCCTTCGGAACACTGCTCCAGACCACCGGGCACACAGCCTACGGGGTCCTTCCAGGAACGTCCAAACGGTCCCCCTCCAGACAGTCACCGCCGTTGTTGACCTTGCTGGCTTGCCCTGCACAAAGCTGGACCTTCAGGCTTTCCTCTCACTGTCACCACTCTTGCTTTCCTCCTTTACCACTTTTCTTTCTTTACTTTCACTTAGCTGTTCACACAAGCCCTGCCCGGGCTAATCTCCTCCACTCCTTCCACTTCCTCCTCCCTCTCTCTCTCCTCACTATCTGCCTGGTACTTCCTACCTCCAGAGCTGTGATCTCCTTGGTGGGCGGAGCCAACCGCCTGGCCCACCCCCTGGTGTGAATCATCAGCCTCTGGAGGAAGGCAACAAGGATTTTTGGTTCAACTTAGGTGTGCCTACCTGGGATGTGGGGTGTGGTGGTGTGTGACCTGTGTCCCCTGGCTTGCCCAGGGCGACACATTCCCCCTTAGCAAAATGCAGACCGTCCGCGGGCTGCCGTCCTACACCGGTTTTATTTTCTGTAAGAGGGGATAACAGGGTTAAACATAACATAAGACATTTTTAATAATCTTCCCTTACGGGAGGCACATTTACTTTAACGTTGCAACGGTTTACGGTTACGGTTTCCGCTCTCTCCCACCCAAGTAACCTGGCCCTGATGCTGCCCCTAAAGCCCAGGCAGCACCCCTTGACCCACAGTCCAGCACACGGTACCCGAGCGGGATCTGTCCTTGCCCTCCAGAGGGTAGCCACCGGTTCCTTTGGTGGCTGGGCCCTAGCCTGCTCTGCTCAGGGCCCTCCCTCCAACCTGCCTCTCCGGAGGCGGCCTGCGGAAAACGGTAACGGTAAACAACATATTTACAAGCCACTAACGTCTGTGGTTGCCCTGCAAGTTCACGGGCTTGTCCATGGATAGTTCCCATGCAAAACTTTTAAACGGTCCCCACGGGGACAACGGTGCCGGCTCCAGCCGGTTGCAAATCACACGGTGAATCAGGTGAAACTTCGGTAATCATCTTTTCTTATCATTCTTTAAACTTTTTAAACAACAAGCACTCTTTACATTCCCTGACCCCTTTTACTCACAAAACGGTCTCCCGGTACCTAAGTGGAGGTCTACCTAGGTTTGAACGGGTGGACCTTCGGGGCCCGGTGTCAGTGGTGCTAGACAGTGGGGTAGAGGGAACAATCGGTTCCTCCTCCCGGCTATAGTGTGGGGCTGGTGGGGGCGTAGGGGAGCTGGGTACAGGTTCATCCCTGGGCACTGGCACTGGTTCCGGCTCACGGTTAACCGCTTCCACTACTTCTTCATCCACGGGTTGTGGGAACAGTATCACTGGAAGAATCACCGCGCCGTTCTGTGTAGGCCAGTTTGCTGGGAAGTCACCCATTACCGTGTGGATTACCTCTGCTGCCTTCTCCGCTGGTGGAGGAACCGGTACTTCAGCCTCCGCCTTCAACGCTGGGGGGCACCTTTTTAGATGGTCCCGGGAAACGGTGGCCAGGGTGCCCCCTTGGTCACGACTGATCTGGTAGGTCTTCCCATCTTCCCATTCTGTGGGTTGTATGACATAAGGGACTTGCTCCCACTGATCATCCAGCTTGTGGGCTTTCCTCTTCCGTTTCAGCACTACATCTCCTGGCTGGAAAGGACCCGCGGACGCCTTCTGATTGAACCGGTGCTCCTGCTGTTCTTGACTTCGACTGAGGTTTTTCTCCACATACTCCTGGATTTGCCGGTATTGTGCTCTCCTCCGACTTTCCCACTCCACCGTCGAAGGGAGTGCTTCGGGGGCCTCCAACCCCATCTCCAGATCCACCGGCAGGCGGCCAGGCCGAGCCCTCATCAAATACGCTGGGGTGCACTTCGTCGAGCCAGAGGGGATATTATTGTACATGTCGACCAGGTCGGGTAACTTTTCCGGCCACAGGTTCCGTTCTTCCAGTGGTAGCGTCTTGAGAAGCCCCAGGACCAAGTGGTTCATTTTCTCGCACATGCCATTGGTTTGGGCGTGGTACGGAGTGGTCCGGATTTTCTTGCAGCCATACAACTGACAGAATTCGTGGAACACCTCTGCTTCAAAGGCCGGGCCCTGGTCAGTCAGCACCTTTTCGGGGTACCCATGGGGTCGGCAAAAATAAGCCTGGAACGCTCGAGCAGCGGTTCGACCAGTCAGGTCCTTAACGGGGACTACCACCATAAATCTTGAGTAGTGGTCTACCATGGTCAATGCATAGGTGTACCCACTTCGGCTAGGGGTGAGCTTGACATGGTCTAGGGCGACCAATTCCAGCGGCTGATGGGTGACTATTGGATGTAAGGGTGCCCTCTGGCTGGTCTCGTCCTTTCTCCTTAGCGTACAAGGACCGCACTCTCGGCACCAGGCTTCCACCGATTCACGCATCCCACTCCAATAGAACCGCTCCCTCAACAGCATCTCCAGCTTCTTCCACCCGAAGTGGCCAGCACCATCATGGTATGCTCGCAGGACAGTAGCGACGTCAGCTTGAGGAATGACCAACTGGCATATTTTCTCATGGGTCTTCGGGTTGACCAGCTCACGGTACAGCCTCCCTTGGTGTAGGTAAAGCCGTTTCCGTTCCTTCCACAAGCGTTGGGCTTCGGCTGGAGCGGCAGGGTCTATTCCCGTAGCACCTTGTTCCACCAGAGTCTTGACAAGGCGAACAGCCGGCGCTTGGTCCTGGGCTTCCTGCCACTCTTGACTGGGCCGTGGATCCAGATCCACTCGTTGCTGATGTACCTGTACCCTCGCAGTAGGCGGCTGGTGAAACGCAGGCAACTCGATCTCCTCGAGGTCGTCATCCTCGCACCCCTCTTCTGACAAATGGGGCATTCGGGAGAGTGCATCCGCATTGATGTTGACGCGACCGGCCCGGTACTTTATGGTGAAATCATAATTGGCTAGCCGGGCTACCCACCGCTGCTCCAGCGCGCCCAACTTGGCCGTGTTCAGGTGAGTCAGCGGATTGTTGTCCGTAAACGCGGTGAATGTTGCTGCCGCCAAGTAGTGGCGGAACCGCTCCGTGATAGCCCACACCAATGCCAATAGCTCGAGCTTGAAGGAGCTGTAGTTCTCAGGGTTCCTTTCGGTCGGCCGGAGTTTTCGGCTAGCATAGGCGATCACCTTCTCCTTTCCATCCTGGACCTGGGATAGGACCGCTCCTAGCCCCACGTTACTGGCGTCCGTGTGGAGGATGAACGGGCGCCCATAATCAGGGTATGCCAGGACCTCTTCTCCGGTCAAGGCCGCCTTCAGCTGGCAAAAGGACTCCTCATGCTTGTCCTCCCACGACAGTGGGGCTCCAACGGGTCTACCACCTTTGGTCTGTCCCACGAGGAGGTCTTGCATGGGGGCCGCCATCTTCGTGTATCCCTTGATAAAGCGCCGGTAGTACCCCACCAGGCCCAAGAACTGCCTTACTTCCCTCACCGTGGTTGGCCTCGGCCAGCTCTGGATGGCAGTAATCTTCTCAGGGTCAGGGGCAACACCATCTGCACTCACCACGTGCCCCAGGTACTGCACTCTGGGTTTCAGCAGGTGACACTTAGAGGGCTTCAATTTCATCCCATACTTGGCAAGGGACGCGAACACCTCGGCCAGGTGCTCCAGATGGGCTTCGTACGTCTGGGAATAAACAATCACATCATCCAAGTACAACAGGACGGTCTCGAAGTTTAGATGTCCCAGACAGCACTCCATCAGCCGTTGGAAGGTTCCTGGGGCGTTGCACAGCCCGAACGACATACTATTGAATTCGCAGAGCCCCATCGGGGTGGTGAAGGCGGTTTTCTCCCGATCTTCCGGGGCCACGGCCACTTGCCAGTATCCGCTGGTGAGGTCAAGGGTCGAGAAGTAGTTTGCAGTTCTCAGCGCAGCCAAAGACTCTTCAATCCGAGGTAATGGATAGGCATCTTTATGGGTTATCTGGTTGATCTTCCGGTAGTCCACACACATCCGCATGGTACCATCCTTCTTCTTGACCAGTACCAACGGAGCGGCCCAGGGACTACAGCTGTCCCGAATAACCCCCGCCTCCTTCATATTCCTCAACATATCCTTGGCACACTGGTAATGTGCAGGGGGAATAGGTCTATACCTCTCTTTGATAGGGGGATGTTCACCGGTGGGGATGTGGTGTTGCACCCCCTTAATCTGCACAAAGTCTAGGGGGTGCTTACTAAAAACCTGTTCATACTCCTGCAACACCCTGTATACCCCTGCCCTGTGATGTGTAGGGGTGTCATCAGTGCCTACATGTAGCTGTTGATGCCACTCCTTTGTCTCCCCCTGGTGTGGGGAAGTGCTGGTGGTAGGTGGGAGTGTGGATGGACTGGCTTCATGGATAGTGTGAGGGTCCAGGGTGAGCAGCTTGGCAATGGTGGCATACCGGGGAAGCCTGACTTCTTCCTCTCCACAGTTCAGCACTCTCACAGGCACTCTCCCTTTCTTCACATCCACCACCCCTCGGGCGGCCATTACAGTGGGCCAGTGCTCGGAAGGCAGGGGCTCCATCATTACAGGGTAGTCACGCCCCTGAGACCCTACTGCTGCCCTACACCAGATCATCATCTCACTCCTAGGGGGCACAGTCAATGGAGCAACATCCATCACTCTCACTCCACCAATCTCCCCTCCTGTTGAGCTTACATGCTGGCGGTACATCAGGGCTCGGATCTCACGCTGCACAGCCCTCTGCCGGCTCCCTGCCGCTGTGGCGGCCAGCTGTTGTAATAGGGTTAACACATCATCCATGCAGTGCTCCATCACATTGGTTCCCAGCACTATTTTCGGGTTATGATCACTGGGTTCATTCATGATCACAATCATACCCTGGTGTTGCAGTTCGGCTTGCCCCACTGTCATAGCCACTTGTTTATACCCCACCTGGGTCAATGGAAGTCCATTAGCGGCAATCAACGTTATACTATTGTCTGGGGGCGCCAGCTCGTCTACGGCCCAATACCGCTGGTACAACGTATACGGTATGGTAGTTACCTGTGATCCAGTGTCCAAAAGAGCCATCACTGGTATGCCGTCCACAGCCACGGGGATGATAGGGCGGGCCCCGATATATCGGTCCCGCCAGTCCGGGGGGCCACGATGTTCTACTCCTGAGGATTGGCCCGGGGCCCCAGGGGTTGCTCGTTTAACGGGCACTGTCGGAAGTAATGACCCGGCTTACGGCACTTGTAGCAGATTGGGGGTCTGCTCCGCGGATTGTTAGCACTTTTCCGCTGCATCCAGGGAACATCCTCGGGACTGTCAGCAAGCTGTATCTGTGCTGGAGGCTGAGGTCTGGTCAGAGGTTGTAGTGCAACCAGGATTTTGGCAAGGTCTCCGTCCATGCGACGGATCTGGGCTGCCAGTTCTTCCACTGTGCTGCTCGGGGCTGCAGATGTTGGAGATGTTGGTTTGGCTGAGGCCGCCACAACGGGAGCCATCTCGACGGGCCACGGGGCGGGTTCCAGAACTTCGGCTGCTGGGGGCTGTAGTGCTTTAATGGCCCGCTCTTTTAACACAGCAAAGTCCACATCAGGGTGTTCCAGGGCCCACAGCCGGAGTTGTTTACGATCCTCAGGGGACCTCATCCCCTGCGCAAATTGCTCCACTAACATCTTGTTGCTATCCGCCTCATTAATAGGGTTCGCCCGCTTCAGCGTGCGGAGGGCGGTCTGCAGACGTAGAGCATAGTCCCGAATGCTATCCCCAGCTCGTTGCCGGCACTGGTAAAACTGCATCCTCAGCTCAGCTTCAGTCCGGGTCTCGAAGGCAGTCTGTAGCTTCTCAAAGATGGTGGCTACAGAGAGCCGGTCCCCCTCGGCCCAGGTCTCCGCTTCCTGCTCCGCCGCACCGGTTAACTGGCCTAGCACTATCGCTGCACGTTGCTTATCCATCAGGGGGTACAGCTCTAGCAACGGGTTAAGCTTTTTCCGGAAGGCCTGTAGGGCATCCGGTTTCCCGTCATACTGCGGTAGCCAGGCAGCTCCGGGTGCATAGGGCAAGGAGAACGGCATGACCTGAGCGAGCGCGGGGGCCGCGGCACCTCCCGCCGGTACGGCCGGGACCTGGGCAGGTCCATTCCCATCCGCGGGTGCCGCTGCGGCTGCGACCACCGCTCCTCCAGCGGCTCCGTCGGGCGCAGACATCTTGTTTCCGTCCCCCTTAGCTCTTTCCGGCCCCTCCTTTCTCGGGGCGGGCTTTTGGCCTTCGCGCCTCTACTACTCGAGAAGACGCTCGAGCGGGAACTTTTCGCGCCAAAAATGGCGGCTTCTGAAATTTTCCTGCCGGATACCTCCGGCGGTAACAAGGCGCACCTCTACCTGACGGCAGAGCGGTAGGATCCTGTTCGTGACGCCAAGTTGTCGCGGGCGGTGAGAAGGGTGTCAGCACACCGCGCTCACCCCTTCTGCTCGGGTCCGGCTGCTCAGTGGTGGCTCGAGCCGTGGGCCGGATCCCGGGGGTTTCTCGAGCGGCGCTCCTCGCCCGTGAGTGAAAGGGGGTTTGGGGTGTTGGGATAATGTCCGTGACGCCACCCACGGTTGTGGTGATTTGTAGCACCACCGCTGCTCAATACGGGGATCCCGGGGATGGTGATGTGGAGCAGCCAGGTGTTGTGTTGCCCCTCCGTGGGTAGGGGTCGGTGATCCCGGGGCCCGGTGATGGCTTGGGAGGTGCAGGGCCTGGTGGGCGCAGGGACGCGGGGACAGCGCTGTGCCTTGCGGCACTGTGGTACTCACTCAGCCTGAGACGTGGACACAGTTTTTACGGTAAACCAAACGGCTGGTAAGACGGTCCCACGGACGGCTGCTTTTGCTTTCCCGGTAGGTGACGGTGATGTCCCTCTTCCTTGCACCTGTTTGTACTGTTGGTTGCGATGGGTCCCCACCGGTAACCCGCTCCCCGGCTTCAAGCTGGGCCGGAGGAGCACTACGCTTTGCCCGCAGGCGCTGGCCCTCAGAGACTGGTTCCCTGGCGGTGGCGGTGCCTCTGTTGTACAGGTTGAGCTTTTGCCTTCAATCGGGACTTGGTTGTTGGGGGATCTACGTCCCCTTCACTGACGGATTCGGCAAATTTGGCGACTCCTAGCCTTGCCGGGGTCCGAGAGGCCCCTGCCCTGGTGCTGACTGTCCTTCGGAACACTGCTCCAGACCACCGGGCACACAGCCTACGGGGTCCTTCCAGGAACGTCCAAACGGTCCCCCTCCAGACAGTCACCGCCGTTGTTGACCTTGCTGGCTTGCCCTGCACAAAGCTGGACCTTCAGGCTTTCCTCTCACTGTCACCACTCTTGCTTTCCTCCTTTACCACTTTTCTTTCTTTACTTTCACTTAGCTGTTCACACAAGCCCTGCCCGGGCTAATCTCCTCCACTCCTTCCACTTCCTCCTCCCTCTCTCTCTCCTCACTATCCGCCTGGTACTTCCTGCCTCCAGAGCTGTGATCTCCTTGGTGGGCAGAGCCAACCGCCTGGCCCACCCCCTGGTGTGAATCATCAGCCTCTGGAGGAAGGCAACAAGGATTTTTGGTTCAACTTAGGTGTGCCTACCTGGGATGTGGGGTGTGGTGGTGTGTGACCTGTGTCCCCTGGCTTGCCCAGGGCGACACACATACACCCGAAAAAATCCTTTATTTGGAATAAAAGACAAAAAAAACACCCTCTTTCACTACTTTATTAACCTTCAAATACCCATCCAGGTCCGGCGTAATCCACACAACGTCCCACGACGCTCTCAGCTCTGCTACATGAAGCAGACAGGAGCGGTCACAGACCAGACCGCTCTGTCAGCTCCACGCAGCAACTGAAGTGAGCCGCATGATCAGCGATGTCAGGTTACCCGCGGCCACCGCTGGATCCTCCAACTATGACATCAAGTCGCCCGAGTGACTGAAGTGAGCTGCACGATCAGCGATGACGTCACAGGTGAGTTGTGGTCTTGGTTTGAGGACTCCAGTTGGCCGCGAGTAACCTGATTGACGGCAGCGCTGATCGCGCTTGCTCACTTCAGTCACTCAGGGGATTAGCGGTCACCGGTGAGTTTTTCACGGGTGACTGCTAATCAGGACGCGACACAGACAGAGCCGCAGTATGACAATGAAGTCGGGTGAAGTTCATCAGAGTTCATTCTGTCTGCTGTTAGCGGGCATGTAGCAGAGCTCAATTGTCATGGCACCGCACTGCATAAATGCATGCAAAATGCATCCAAAAGGCATGAGTTTTGGATGCATTTTTTTTGACGAACGCAGTGTTTACAGTTTAGAGGGTGTGTTCTTTTCTGCACTGTTAATGAACGCAACATGCGCACATACCCTTAAACAGTTTTCCCAGAATGCTGTTGACACAGATCCCTCTGTAGTTTGTTGGTTCATATCGGTCTCCATTCTTGTAGATGGGCATTATGAGACCTTGATTCCAGCTTTGAGGGAAGTAGCCGGCACTTAAGACATGGGTGAATAGTTTTGCCAGTGCTGCATGAATGTCTGGGGAACTGTATTTGATCATCTCAGGCAGGATGCCGTCACTGCCCCCAGCCTTCTTACATTTTAGCAGTTTGATTCTGTCTTTTATTTCCAGCACACTGATATGTCCAGAGGATTTTTTAAGTCCTGGATTGTCTCCTCCATGTCCTCAGTTTAGTCATTAGATGCTCTTGTTCTGGGGTTAGGTCGTCTTCTGGGATATTCTTGTAGAGGCCCTTGAAGTAGCTGTGCCAGATGTTGCCATTTTGAATGTGGAGGGTGCTTTGCTTGGGATTTGTACCGATATGGCTCCATGTCTCCCAGAATGAGTTGTCCTGGAGGGAGTCTTCGAGCTGCTGCAGTTTGTGGGAGATGTGCTTCTGTTTTTTTCTCCTTGAGGGTTTGCTTGTATTGCCTCTGTAGGGTGTCATGGACCGCTCTTATCTCCTTGTTGTCGGGGTCTTTGTGTTTTTGATTTGAGGCTACCCTTAGGGAGCTGCACAGTTCCTTGCATTCTTTGTCAAACCATTTTTGGCCTTGTTTATTTGTAGGTCTCTTGGAGTTGGTCCTTCTGAGGCCTGCTAGCTTTGCCATGGTATATAGGATGTTATTAAAGTAGTTTACTGCCAGGTTGACCCTTTGCTGGTTTGATGTATAGGATTTTGTGTGCAAGTTTACAAGTGGCTCTTTAATCTCTGTTCTGTTGGTCGTATTGGCGTATTCAATGGCTAACTGGGCCACTTGAAGGATGGTGGCAAGTTGTGGAGATAGCTCAAGTGGTGCTTTTGTGTGGGTGACTTGTCCATGGATCTCATGTACAGCAGTGTCTGGTTGTGGTCTGACGTGGGTATTGGGGGTGACTATGAAGGCATTTGTTTGCTGGGTCTATGTCTGTTATGGCATAATCCACTACACTACTGCTCATGTGTGAGTTTAGTGTAAATCTCCCTAATGAGTCACCCCTGGTGCGCCCGTTCAGTGTATACAGCCCCAAGCTCCGGCACAGGTTCAGCAGGGTTCTGCCACTTTTATTCACCACTCTTTCATAGCTGTTTCTTGTTTGTACTGAGTCTCTGTAAAAGGGCTCATCTGCCAGGACATATGCTTTCCGTCAGGTGACAGGTAGTCCTTCTCTGTACCTGTCCTGGTGTTCAGGTCTCCACAGATGAGGACCTTATCTTTGGACTGGAATTGGGTAGCCTCCCTCTGAAGTTCCTCGTAGATGTCCAACTTAAAGTATGGGGATTCTGATGGAGGGATGCAGGCTGCGGAGAGGTAGATGTCCTGCTGAGAGGTGAAGCTGCTTATCCTCATCCAGATATGGCTTTCTCCTCCTTTTTATTGCCTTGATCTGTTCTTGGATCCCCTCCTTGTACCATATTAGTATGCCCCATGAGCAGTGGCTCTGTTTGGTGTTCTTGTTTTTCTGTGCGGAGACAGAAACTTCCCTGTATCCTATGGGTGCAAGAGATTCCGCCTCTGCCCGGACCCATGTCTCCAGGAGGATCTGGATGTCAATGTTTTTAACCTTTGTTTGAAGTCTGGGTCATTTGTCTTTGACCCAAAAGCTGAGGCATTCAGTCCTTGAATGTTCCAGCTGCTGATAACGAGAATATTTAGTTGATATACCTTATAATGAGGAAGGATAGATTTTCATAGGACATAACCAGATTTAGTGATGGGTTTGGGTGGCATATTTTAGTAGTGTCCCAAGAGTTTGCTGCACAAAGTGTTGAGCAATGTCCTTATTTCTGCCATGTTGCTGCCCTCTATTGCTTTGTATTGCCATTGTGGGGAATGTGGTCTTGTGTACTTCTGCCCTCTCTGTGGACTCTCTCCGGGGATCTCTGTGGGCTGCCATCTGTTTGGTGGGCGTCTTGCTTGAGGTCTGTTTAGAACCATGTCCTTTAGCTCTTTTGCTAGATGGCTGACTCCTTGTTTATTGAGGTGTTTGTCGTCATAGAGGTGATGAAGCGTTATTTCGGGGTGTCTTGCCAGCTGTATGTTTGGTGTTCGGGTAATACTAGCGGCCAGCTCTGAGTTGATTTGCTGGGTTATTTGTTAGTGTATATCTTTCCTTGGAAGCAGGGCGGACAGGATTATTTTTGTTCTGGGGAATTTTTGCTGGGCTGCTATTGTGAGTTTTGATAGGTCTTTTGTGACTTCTTCTCTTGGTGGATATCGTTTGTGCCGGTGTGTAGTATGAGGTGTGTGGGCTCTGTGAAATATGGGTTACTGATCACCGCCTCTGCTTGTGGGATCGTTGAGCAGTGAATTTTTATAACCCGAGCTCTTGAAACAGTTTGTGTCCAGGTATTTCCCGTTTGAGTCCATTAGGACTATATCAGGATCCAGTGTTTCTATTTGGGCTCTTTGTTTTCTGCGTGTTGGTTGCCCTTGTTTGTTGTGACGATGGGGCTGCATTTTCGTTGATGGTAGGGGTTTCCTTTGTACTGTTGGGTCCAAGGGTGTTGGATACCCTGATTTTCTGTGCTGTTGGGGCTATATTTTTATTGCTGGGGTTGTGTGTAGAGTCTGTCTGGCTGAGGTTGTTAATAGAGAGAGATCTCTAGACTATTGCGCTTAATTTCCACAGCTCCTGTTTGTATGGCTGAGGTTGTGGCAGGTCTGGGATATATCTGGCACCAAGGTAGTTGGTGCAGGCATTGGTTTTGGGGGAGTACTTATACTTTGAGGTGCCCTCTCTATTTTTTGTTGTAGGCTTGAAGATTTTAGCTGGGTTATTTCTTCTTTTGAGGTATGCGTTTTCTTCCTGCAGCCCTTGAAGTAACCTTTGCAATTCCCACAGCTCTGTTTTCCCCCTTGATATTTCC
This sequence comes from Anomaloglossus baeobatrachus, assembly GCF_048569485.1. Lineage (NCBI taxonomy): Eukaryota > Metazoa > Chordata > Amphibia > Anura > Aromobatidae > Anomaloglossus > Anomaloglossus baeobatrachus. Next base: position 530,515,827 of record NC_134357.1, read on the forward strand.
CCCCTCAGTTGGTCATTTGCATTATTCTCACCTTGGCTTCTTTGAATTTAATAAACTCTAATTGGGATAAGCAGTGTGAGTATATCCCTGGGGGGCTGTGATGGTTGTAATGTAGATTGGGCTCTCGGGGGTGGCTGAAGATTGTCTGCTGTGGTCTGGTCACTTGTGATTATGCTTCCTCTCTGCCTAAGGCCCTGTGCGCACTTACCAGTTTTTCCCGCGGATTTCCTGCGGTTTGCTGCATGTTTCGCTGCAGAAAATGTTCATAACATCTCTGCAGTGAATCACCAGCAAATCCTATGGAAAAAAAAAATGCTGTGCGCACTATGCGGAATTTGACAGCTGCATGTTTTGCTGCGGGATTCCCGCAGCAAAAACAATTGCATGTCACTTCTTTTCCGCACGTCGCTGCGGGTTTTCACTCCATTGACTGCAATGTAATCGTGAAATCCCGCAGGGAATAACGCAGGCAGCAAATTCTGTGCGGTTCATTGCGTTTTCCTGCGTTATTCCTTGCGGTATTTCGCGGTTTACCTGCGGTAATGTACATCGCTGCCTGCGGTTTGCAGGGAAGTGATGTCATTACAGGAAGAGGAAGCAAAGCTGAGCGTAAACACACAAATCACAGACGGACATAGAATACACACACATCACACTCACACACAGACACACACATATAGAATACACATACAAATCAAACGGAAATATAGATAAAACACGTGGGCTCCGCCGTATTTTTACCTTCCTATATGGAGATAAGGTATGCACACCAGTGACCATGCAAGGGGAATACATGAAATAGCAGAAACTGCTGTGTGAATACTGACATGAAAAATTCAATAGCTATTTGTAAGAATGAAATGTGAAAAATGGAACCTGCATTACTGCCATGAATATATGAATAAAGAGAAATTTAGCTACTGAATTGATCAATGCAGAAGAGCCCCAACACTACGCCAAAGTATTTCTCTACGTTTGGGTCCCTAGCTTGTGTGTGTCCTTTCATGCAGTTAAAAAACTTACCGTGTATGGGAAGCGGAGACCCAGGCTATATATACGTATCATGTGGATTGGCAATAGGTGTGAGTGGGGTGGGTTCACAAACGGAAAACTACTAACAAATAAGGAATAACGATTGGAACTCCATTCTATGTCTGAACTGGGTGCAAAAACCTAAAAAAAAATCATTATATGGAGATAAGGTATGCACACCAGTGACTATGCAAGGGGAATACATGTAATAGCAGAAACTGCTGTGTGAATACTGACATGAAAAATTCAATAGCTATATGTAAGAATATTCATTTTGGATCTGGTATTCTCAGGGCAGGTTATCACTAATGTGTCATGCCCCCTGCTGGCTCCAGTTGCCTTCTCCAGGTCTCCTGCATTGACTACAGTGCAATCCCCATGTTTTAAGGCCTAAGCCACACTGCATGAAAATTGGTGCAAGTGGAGTGCGATAAAACATCGCATTCCACTCGGACCAATATTAGTCTGTGTGTCAGCACACATGAGCGATAATTTTCTCAGCCCTAAACAGACCGAGAAAACCATCACAGCATGCTGCAATTGTAATGCGAGACTTTCTCTCACACCCGTTCATGTGTATGGGGCGAGAAAAAAATCGCACTGCACTCGCGGTACACCGGTGTACCGTGAGTGTAGTGAGAGAATGGCAATAGCTGGCCACGGAGGAGAGAGGAGGATAAATCCCTCCATCCCCTCCTCAGTGCCAGCCTGCCCCCCGAAGCTGAGGTCCGCTCGCACGGTCGAACATAAGTTGCAGGGGCTTGCCTACAGGCAAAAAAAATGCTGATGTGAAAGTAGCCTGCAAAATGCATGCCACACAGATTATACAGACGACACAGACTAGGCAAGAGGAAAAAAAGCAATCTCCTGACCCAATTCCCCCCCCCCCCAAAATTTATTTATTTTTTTTACATGTGCTTCCATAACTTGCAGACACAGTGAAGAGAGCAGGGAGGAGTTGGGTGGAGAGCTGAGTGGGTGTGTTAGTCTTACAGCCCACACAAAGGATCATGGAAGTTGTAGGAACTGAACCCAGGACGTCAGGAGAGAGATTAACCCCATTAGAGCTGGAGCCAGCAATGATTATGTGCTGCTACAGCATGATAAAAGGTAATATTGCTGAAATAACATAAATAAGATAATAGATATGTGGAGAGGCACATAATAGCAAGATATATGAGAAGAAAAAAAAATCAGTTTTGGTAACTGGACAACTTCTTTATAGAAGACAATGGAGATGAGGACGGGGAGGGGCCTTTTAACCTCTTCGTGTTCCTATTAGGACGGGGAGTCATCCTCCTGTTGTGCTGTCGTGGAGGATTCTTAGAAACCGAATTAGTAAGAATAATTCCATTTTTTTTTTTTTTTTTTTTAACTGAGCATGCTCCTATTTATTTAGTATCAAATTAGGCAGCTAGCCAGCAGGAGACCAGCCAAGCAATATTTTATATTATATATATTATATATATATATATATATATATATATATATATATATATATATATATATATATATATTATATAATATTTTTTTATTACTGTCCTTGTATTTTAATACATAGCTGTGTAGCTCCTACTTTGTTGAAATTTATTTAAAAAAAAAATTTAAAATTGTTTCAAAAGCTTGGCATCCGTAGTATCATTTCACCAAGGTAACTTTCTTATTTTTGGGTTATGTCTCACAGGAAAGCACCTGTGGTGGTTATGTCGCGGGCGGGGAGGAGGGTGTCAGCACACCGCGCTCGCCCCTTCTGCTCGGGTCCAGCTGCTCAGTGGTGGCTCGAGCCGTAGGCCGGATCCCGGGGGTTTCTCGAGCGGCGCTCCTCGCCCGTGAGTGAAAGGGGGGTTTGGGGTGTTGGGATAATGTCCGTGACGCCACCCACGGTTGTGGTGATTGGTAGCACCACCGCTGCTTAATACGGGGATCCCGGGGATGGTGATGTGGAGCAGCCAGGTGTTGTGTTGCCCCTCCGTGGGTAGGGGTTGGGGATCCCGGGGCCCGGTGATGGCTTGTGAGGTGCAGGGCCTGGTGGGCGCAGGGACGCGGGGGCAGCGCTGTGCCTTGCGGCACTGTGGTACTCACTCAGCCTGAGACACGGACACAGTTTGTACGGTAAACCAACGGCTGGTAGGACGGTCCCACAGACGGCTGCTTTGCTTTCCCGGTAGGTGACGGTGATGTCCCTCTTCCTTGCACCTGTATGTACGGTTGGTTGCGATGGGTCCCCACCGGTAACCCGCTCCCCGGCTTCAAGCTGGGCCGGAGGAGCACTTCACTTTGCCCGCAGGCGCTGGCCCTCAGAGACTGGTGCCCTGGCGGTGGCGGTGCCTCTGCTGTACGGGTTGGGCTGTTGCCTTCTATCGGGACTTGGTTGTTGGGGGAATCTACGTCCCCTTCACTGACGGATTCGGCAAATCTGGCGACTCCTAGCCTTGCCGGGGTCCGAGAGGCCTCTGCCCTGGTGCTGACTGTCCTTCGGAACACTGCTCCAGACCGCCGGGCACACAGCCAACGGGGTCCTTCCAGGAACTTCCGAACTGTCCCCCTCCGGACAGTCACCGCCGTCGCTGACCTTGCTGATCTGGCCCTACACAAATCTGGACCCTTCAGGCTTTCCTTTCTTCTTGTCCCCTCACTTGCTTTCCTCCTTTACTCCTTTTTCTCTCCTCACTTTCACTTAGTTGTTTACACTTGCCCTGCCTGGGCTCTAACTGCTTGTTTACTCAAGCCCTGCCTGGGCTAATCTGCCTGGTACTTCCTGCCTCCAGAGCTGTGATCTCCTTGGTGAGCGGAGCCAACCGCCTGGCCCACCCCCTGGTGTGAATCATCAGCCTCTGGAGGAGGGCAACAAGGATTTGTGGTTCAGCTTAGGTGTGCCTACCTGGGATGTGGGGTGTGGCGGTGTGTGACCTGTGTCCCCTGGCTTGCCCAGGGCGACACATTCCCCCTTAGCAAAACGCAGACCGTCCACGGGCTGCCGTCCTACACCGGTTTTATTTTTCTGTAAAAAGGGGATAACAGGTTAAACATAACATATGACATTTTTAATAATCTTCCCAAAACGGGAGGCACATTTACTTTAACGTTGCAACGGTTTACGGTTACGGTTTCCGCTCTCTCCCACCCAAGTAACCTGGCACTGGTGCTGCCCCTAAAGCCCAGGCAGCACCCCTTGACCCACAGTCCAGTACACGGTACCCGAGCGGGATCTGTCCTTGCCCTCCAGAGGGTAGCCACCGGTTCCTTTGGTGGCTGGGCCCTAGCCTGCTCCGCTCAGGGCCCTCCCTCCAACCTGCCTCTCCGGAGGCGGCCTGCGGAAAACGGTAACGGTAAACAACATATTTACAAGCCACTAACGTCTGTGGTTGCCCTGCAAGTTCACGGGCTTGTCCATGGATAGTTCCCATGCAAAACAACTTTTTAAACGGTCCCCACGGGGACAACGGTGCCGGCTCCAGCCGGTTGTAAATCACTAAGCAAATCAGGTTACTGTTCGGTAATCATTTTCTTCTTATCATTCTCAACTTTTCAAACTTTTCCAACACAAACAAGCACTCTGTACATTCCCTGACCCCTTTTCCTCACAGAACGGTCTCCCTGTACCTAAGTGGAGGTCTACCTAGGTTGGAACGGGTGGACCTTCGGGGCCCAGTGTCAGTGGTGCTAGACAGTGGGGTAGAGGGAACAATCGGTTCCTCCTCCCGGCTATAGTGTGGAGCAGGCGGGGACGTAGGGGAGCTGGGTACAGGTTCATCCCTGGGCACTGGCACTGGTTCTGGCTCACGGTTAACCACTTCCGCTACTTCTTCATCCACGGGTTGTGGGAACAGTATCACTGGAAGAATCACCGCGCCGTTCTGTGTAGGCCAGTTTGCTGGGAAGTCACCCATTACCGTGTGGATTACCTCTGCTGCCTTCTCCGCTGGTGGAGGAACCAATACTTCAGCCTCTGCCTTCAACGCTGAAGGACACCTTTTCAGATGGTCCCGGGAAACTGTGGCCAGGGTTCCCCCTTGGTCACGACTGATCTGGTAGGCTTTCCCATTTTCCCATTCTGTGGGTTGTATGACGTAAGGGACTTGCTCCCACTGATCATCCAGCTTGTGGGCTTTCCTCTTCCGTTTCAGCACTACATCTCCTGGCTGGAAAGGATCTGCGGACGCCTTTTGATTGAACCGGTGCTCCTGCTGTTCTCGACTTCGACTGAGGTTTTTCTCCACATACTCCTGGATTTGCCGGTATTGTGCTCTCCTCCGACTTTCCCACTCCACCGTCGAAGGGAGTGCTTCGGGGGCCTCCAACCCCATCTCCAGATCCACCGGCAGGCGGCCGGGCCGAGCCCTCATCAGATACGCCGGGGTGCACCTCGTCGAGCTAGAGGGGATATTATTGTACATGTCGACCAGGTCGGGTAGCTTTTCCGGCCACAGGTTCCGTTCTTCCATTGGTAGCGTCTTGAGAAGCCCCAGGACCAAGTGGTTCATTTTCTCGCACATGCCATTGGTTTGGGCGTGGTACGGAGTGGTCCGGATTTTCTTGCAGCCGTACAACTGGCAGAATTCGTGGAACACCTCTGCTTCAAAGGCCGGGCCCTGGTCAGTCAGCACCTTTTTCGGGGTACCCATGGGGTCGGCAAAAATAAGCCTGGAACGCTCGAGCAGCGGTTCGACCAGTCAGGTCCTTAACGGGGACTACCACAATAAATCTTGAGTAGTGGTCTACCATGGTCAATGCATAGGTGTACCCACTTCGGCTAGGGGTGAGCTTGACATGGTCTAGGGCGACCAATTCCAGCGGCTGATGGGTGACTATTGGATGTAAGGGTGCCCTCTGGCTAGTCTCGTCCTTTCTCCTTAACGTACAAGGACCGCACTCCCGGCACCAGGCTTCCACCGATTCACGCATCCCACTCCAATAGAACCGCTCCCTCAACAGCATCTCCAGCTTCTTCCACCCGAAGTGGCCAGCACCATCATGGTATGCCCGCAGGACAGTGGCGACGTCAGCTTGAGGAATGACCAACTGGCATATTTTCTCATGGGTCTTCGGGTTGATCAGCTCACGGTACAACCTCCCCTGGTGTAGGGAAAGCCGTTTCCGTTCCTTCCACAAGCGTTGGGCTTCGGCTGGGGCGGCAGGGTCTATTCCCGTAGCACCTTGTTCCACCAGAGTCTTGACAAGGCGAACGGCCGGCGCTTGATCCTGAGCTTCCTGCCACTCCTGACTGGGCCGTAGGTCCAGGTCCACTCGTTGCTGATGTACCTGTACCCTCTCAGTAGGCGGCTGGTGAAACGCAGGCAACTCAATCTCCTCGAGGTCGTCATCCTCGCACCCCTCTTCTGACAGATGGGGCATCCTGGAGAGTGCATCTGCATTGATGTTGACGCGACCGGCCCGGTACTTTATGGTGAAATTGTAATTGGCTAGCCGGGCTACCCACCGCTGCTCCAGCGCGCCCAACTTGGCCGTGTTCAGGTGCGTCAGCGGATTGTTGTCCGTAAACGCGGTGAATGTTGCTGCTGCCAAGTAGTGGCGGAACCGCTCCGTGATAGCCCACACCAATGCCAATAGCTCGAGCTTGAAGGAGCTATAGTTCTCAGGGTTCCTTTCGGTCGGCCGGAGTTTTCGGCTAGCATAGGCGATCACCTTCTCCTTTCCATCCTGGACCTGGGATAGGACCGCTCCTAGCCCCACGTTACTGGCATCCGTGTGGAGGATGAATGGGCGCCCATAATCAGGGTATGCCAGGACCTCTTCTCCGGTCAAGGCCGCCTTCAGCTGGCAAAAGGACTCCTCATGCTTGTCTTCCCACAACAGTGGGGCCCCAACGGGTCTACCACCTTTGGTCTGTCCCACGAGGAGGTCTTGCATGGGGGCCGCCATCTTCGTGTACCCCTTGATAAAGCGCCGGTAGTACCCCACCAGGCCCAAGAACTGCCTCACTTCCTTCACCGTGGTTGGCCTCGGCTAGCTCTGGATGGCAGTAATCTTCTCAGGGTCAGGGGCAACACCATCTGCACTCACCACGTGCCCCAGGTACTGCACTCTGGGTTTCAGCAGGTGACACTTAGAGGGCTTCAATTTCATCCCATACTTGGCAAGGGACGCGAACACCTCGGCCAGGTGCTCCAGATGGGCTTCGTACGTCTGGGAATAAACAATCACATCATCCAAGTACAACAGGACGGTCTCGAAGTTCAGATGTCCCAGACAGCACTCCATCAGCCGTTGGAAGGTTCCTGGGGCGTTGCACAGCCCGAACGGCATACTATTGAATTCGCATAGCCCCATCGGGGTGGTGAAGGCTGTTTTCTCCCGATCTTCCGGGGCCACGGCCACTTGCCAGTATCCGCTGGTGAGGTCAAGGGTCGAGAAGTAGTTTGCAGTTCTCAGCGCAGCCAAAGACTCTTCAATCCGAGGTAATGGATAGGCATCTTTATGGGTTATCTGGTTGATCTTCCGGTAGTCCACACACATCCGCATGGTACCATCCTTCTTCTTGACCAGTACCAACGGAGCGGCCCAGGGACTACAGCTGTCCCGAATAACCCCTGCCTCCTTCATATTCCTCAACATATCCTTGGCACACTGGTAATGTGCAGGGGGAATAGGTCTATACCTCTCTTTGATAGGGGGGTGTTCACCGGTAGGGATGTGGTGTTGGACCCCCTTGATCTGCCCAAAGTCTAGGGGGTGCTTACTAAAAACCTGTTCATACTCCTGCACCACCCTGTATACCCCTGCCCTGTGATGTGTAGGGGTGTCATCAGTGCCTACATGTAGCTGTTGCTGCCACTCCTTGGTCTCCCCCTGGTGTGGGGAAGTGCTGGTGGTAGGTGGGAGTGTAGACGGACTGGTTTCCTGGATAGTGTGAGGGTCCAGGGTGAGCAGCTTGGCGATGGTGGCATACCGGGGAAGCCTGACTTCTTCCTCTCCACAGTTTAGCACTCTCACAGGCACTCTCCCTTTCTTCACATCCACCACCCCTCGGGCGGCCATCACAGTGGGCCAGTGCTCGGAAGGCAGGGGCTCCATCATTGCAGGGTAGTCACGCCCCTGAGACCCTACTGCTGCCCTACACCAGATCATCATCTCACTCCTAGGGGGCACAGTCAATGGAGCAACATTCATCACTCTCACTCCACCAATCTCCCCTCCTGTTGAGCTTACATGCTGGCGGTACATCAGGGCTCGGATCTCACGCTGCACAGCCCTCTGCCGGCTCCCTGCCGCTGTGGCGGCCAACTGTTGTAATAGGGTTAACACATCATCCATGCAGTGCTCCATCACATTGGTTCCCAGCACTATTTTCGGGTTATGGTCACTGGGTTCATTCATGATCACGATCATACCCTGGTGCTGCAGCTCGGCTTGCCCCACTGTCATGGCCACTTGTTTATACCCCACCTGGGTCAAAGGAAGTCCATTAGCAGCAATCAATGTTATACTATTGTCTGGGGGCGCCAGTTCATCTACGGCCCAATACCGCTGGTACAACGTGTACGGTATGGTAGTTACCTGTGATCCAGTGTCCAAGAGAGCCATCACTGGTATGCCGTCCACAGCCACGGGGATGATAGGGCGGGCCCCGATATATCGGTCCCGCCAGTCCGGGGGGCCACGATGTTCTACTCCTGAGGATTGGCCCGGGGCCCCAGGGGTTGCTCGTTTAACGGGCACTGTCGGTAGTAATGACCCGGCTTACGGCACTTGTAGCAGATTGGGGGTCTGCTCCGCGGGTTGTTAGCACTTTTCCGCTGCATCCAGGGAACATCCTCGGGACAGTCAGCAAGCTGGATCTGCGCTGGAGGCTGAGGTCTGGTCAGAGGTTGTAGTGCAGCCAAGATTTTGGCAAGGTCTCCGTCCATGCGACGGACCTGGGCTGCCAGTTCTTCCACTGTGCTGCTCGGGGCTGCAGATGTTGGAGAGGTGGATTTGGCTGAGGCCTGTGACGGGGTGTACATCAGAGCAAAGAGAGACAACAGGCCGAGGATGATCCAACAGGTTTACTAACAGGAATACAGGAACAGCACACGACAAGTCCAAATAAAACAGATTCGGGGGCACCTCCCGATAATCCAAAGTGCCAGATCACAACGTAATAGTCCTTTTCAGAGTCCCAGAAATCCCACACAATCCACTGGACGGCGAGGTCTGTCCGCAGATTCAGATCTCGCTCCCTTCCTCTTCAAAAACTCAACTCCCAACTGCATTTAGAAACAGGAGTGAATTGTTTGAGCTCGTGGGCCCGCCCCTCAAGGGTAGGGGTCTATGCAATGGTTGGGCCCACTAGAAGATTCTAGAAGGTTGGCTCCGAGATGTCTACAGGTTTGTGTAGTTGGCGTTATCCACTGCTTACGAAACAATGAGAAGTTCCCCTGGCTGTGTGGACAAGAGATAATTGCATTATGGGCCCAGAGACACAGGAGATGGGGGGAAGGTATGGTTACTTACATCCCAAGACATTTCAAAGTGTTCAGTAAGTACAACCAAAGGAAAGTGACATCACATCCTGACATAGTATTACAGCAAATACAGTGAGAAGGTAAAATACATCATGACAATTCCTTCCCCTCCCAACTTGTGTACGTACTAGGGACCTCTACAGGTCGCTGGTTAAGTACACGCAGGCATGGCTGACAGGACTCAAGGCTCCTCTTGCCTGGACAGTCCATTTGCATTTTGGTGTTGGCTGCCCCTTCTATATTGTATGGTAAAGTTATAGGGCTGCAGAGCCAGGCTCCATCGCAGTAAGCGTCCATTGTCCCCAGAGACTCTGTTCAGCCAGGTGAGGGGATTGTGATCAGTAACCACAGTGAATTCCCGTCCATACAGATACGGCCGTAGTTTCTTAAGGGCCCACACTACAGCCAGACATTCCTTCTCAACAGTTGCATAGGCCACTTCTCGGTCCAGCAGTTTCCGGCTGAGATAGGCGATGGGGTGCTCGTCCCCAGCTGCATTCACCTGGCTGAGGACAGCTCCCAGTCCATAAGCAGAGGCATCCGTTTGCACAATGAATCTCCTCTTGTAGTCTGGAGCAGCCAGGACAGGATCGCAGATCAAAGCATCCTTCAGCCGGTTAAAAGCTTCATCACAGGCTGGAGTCCAGATCACCAGCCGGGGCATTGTTTTCTTGGTCAGGTCGGTAAGAGGCTTGGCCACAGTACTGAAATGAGAAACAAATTTTCGGTAATAACTGGCAGTGCCCAGAAAAGCCATAACTTGTTTCTTAGTTTGGGGTACAGGCCAGTCTCTAATAGCCTGGATTTTGGCAGGCTCAGGTCGGAGCTTCCCTCCTCCCACTCTATGTCCTAGGTACTGGACTTCCCCCATCCCCAATTGGCATTTATCGGGTCGAATAGTTAGGCCGGCTGCAAGAATCAGGTCCAAAATAATGGCTACTTGATTCAGATGTTCCTCCCATGTGTGGCTGAAGACGGCGATATCATCCAAGTAGGCACAAGCAAAGTCATCACATCCCCGGAGGATCTGATCCACCATTCTCTGGAAGGTGGCCGGGGCATTTTTCATTCCAAAAGGCATGCTTAGAAATTCATACAGACCAAAGGGGGTTATAAAAGCGGACCGTTCTCTCCCTTCATCCGTTAGAGGGATCTGCCAGTATCCCTTACTGAGATCCAAGGTAGTGACATATCGGGACCCAGCCAGTCGGTCTAGAAGTTCGTCAATACGAGGCATTGGGTAAGGATCGCTGACGGTATGGTCGTTTAGTCGCCGATAGTCCACACAAAATCGAGTACTCCCATCCTTCTTGGGTACTAACACCACAGGGGAGGCCCAAGGGCTATGGGAGGCCTGGATTACCCCAAGCTGTAACATCTCCTCCAGTTCGTGCTGCATGGTGTTTCAAACTGATTCAGGTACCCGGTAAGGAGCCAGTTGTATGGGACGGATGCCCTGAGTGTCCACATGATGTTGGGTGACGGTGGTTCGACCTGGTTGGGATGAGAAAGCAGCCCGTCTCTGTTGAAGCACTTCCAGCATCTGGATTTTCTGTAAGGAGTCCAGGTAATCTCCCAGGGGAACCTGTTCCACAGTGGATGGGGCTCTCGCTGCTTCCACGAGATCAGGTAGAGAGTCCTCATCCTCTTGACCATCTTCTGAAGCCAACCGACAGCTTGCTATCATTGGAATGTTCCGGTCATGGTACTCCTTAATCATATTCACATGGACAGTCTTTTGCCTTAGCCCCTGATCATCTAAAGCAAGAAGGTAATTGGTATCATTCAGTTTTCTGAGAACCCGGAAGGGACCCTCCCATGTGGTCTGCAGTTTATTCTGCCGATGGGGAACAATCATTAAGACTTGTTGTCCTTCTACAAACTCCCGATAGCGTGCGTTACGGTCATACCATGTCTTCTGTCTGGTTTGAGCCATACGCAAATGACTCTGTGCAAAACTAGCAAGTTGGGCCAAGGTTTCTCGCAGCTTTAGGACATAAGGGACAACAGGGGTTCCTGTATCTTCAACTTGCCCCTCCCAGTATTCCTTGAGCAGGGTTAAGGGTCCTCGGACCTTTCTTCCATAGAGTAGTTCAAAGGGGGAGAACCCAGTGGACTCCTGGGGAACTTCCCGATAGGCAAACAAGAGATGGGGTAGGTACTTCTCCCAGTCTGAATCTCGGTCCGTGAAGGCCCTCAGCATATTCTTCAGAGTGCCGTTGAATCTTTCACAAAGTCCATTTGTTTGGGGATGATACGGGGTCGTTCGGATCGCTCGTACTCCACAGGTGCGCCACAGACACTGGACCAACTCTGACATAAACTGGGAGCCTTGGTCCGACAAGATCTCACTGGGGAATCCTACTCTGGTAAAAATAATAACCAAGGCCTCGGCCACCTTGTCTGCAGAGATACTTGACAAGGCCACGGCTTCTGGATATCGGGTGGCGTAGTCCACAACAGTGAGAATGTACTGCTTTCCAGATTTACTTGGTTTAGCCAGAGGTCCAATGATATCAACAGCTACTCTTTGAAAGGGTTCTTCTATTATAGGGAGCGGTTGCAGGGGTGCCTTTGGGTGATCTCCGGGTCGCCCTCTACGCTGACATATGTCACAAGTTCGGCAGAAATGCGCCACTGCTTGGGAAATCCCCGGCCAATAAAAAGTTTGAGTCAATCGTCTCTCGGTGCGGGTTTTGCCTTGATGGCCAGCCGTAGGAATGTCATGAGCCAGGTGTAATAGGGGAATTCTGTACTTCTGAGGAACAATCAGCTGTTTGCTATAAGTCCAGGGCTTATCTAGGGAGTCGGCATTGGCAACCCGATACAGAAGTCCATTTTCTCTGATAATTCTTTCTCCGTTTTCCCCTAGCTGCCCTATTTCAGCCCGAGTTCTAAAACTAGCAAGGGTGGGGTCAGTCTCTACTTCTTGTCTAAACTGAACTTTATCCCAAGTAACATTCATATTATCCCCACAAGAAGAATCACTCACCGGCTGTAATGGCAGTTCTGGTGGCCTCAGTTCCATGGATGGGTTGTACACGTCCACATGGGCTGCTCTCTTGGCTTGACTTCTGGTTACCGCACCGACAAAGTGGCAATGAAGATTCCCCACATCATTTCCTAGAAGAACGTCTGCAGGGAGGCCGCTCATCACACCGACCACACATTGTTTTGCCCCAAAGCCATAATCCAGGGTCACACTCGCTCTTGGAATATATCTCTGGGTACCTCCTGCCAGTTCAATGGCAATTCCTGGTCCCTTTTGAATTGCTTGTGGTTGAATTACTCGGGGATCGGCTATGGTGAGGAAAGCCCCAGTGTCACGGAAGCCAACAACTTTTTGGCCATCCAGCACGACCTCCTGTAGATGTTTGTCCTGAAGATCAGAAGAACAGGTGGCTGGAGCTCGCACCCCATAGACTCCGGGTAGGGGAGCCAGGATATCTGAGTCACTTGGCAAGTCATCAGGCACAGAATCCAGCTCTTCTCCTGGTGAAGGTGTCTGTAGGTAATGAACAGGCAAAGGCGGTCTGTAGCTGTTCTGTCTACGAACACCTGGACATTGGAATTGCATGTGCCCAGGCTGCCCACATCCATAACATCTGCGCTCTGGGATTCTTCCTCCGCGTCGTATTCCCAAAGGTGGAGCATGAGTAATGCGAGGCACAGTCACACGAAGGTCCCCATGAGTTGACGGTCTAGGGTGATGGTGAACATTGGGGCCAGAAGGACCAGGGGCCACCAGCGTTGGGGGGTTGGTGTTTTTTTTCTCACTGGGTAGTAGTTTTTTCCACTGAGGCTTGATGGTGAGAGCCTCATCAGCTAGAGCTGCAGCTTCCTCCACAGTGGCTGGTCTCCTTTCACGCACCCATTCCCGGATCTCAGCGGGGCACTTGAAGTAAAACTGCTCTTTTAGGAGGACCTGGAGGACGGTCTCCAAGGTTAAGGCCTCCTCTGCCTCCAACCAACGATGCCACAGATGTTTGAGTTTGTGGGCATACATCTTGAAGGACACTTCCTCATCACATGCTAGAGTACGGAACTGAGTCCTGTAAGTGTCTGGCGTTACAGCATAATGTTCTAGAATAGTCTGTTTAATATCCGCATACTCACAGTTCCACCGAGGGTCCATAGCTCTATAGGCTGCAGCAGCTCCACCCTCTAAGAGCCCAACCAGATGCCAGACGCGCTCCCTTTCTGGGACTTCCATTAATCGACACTGATGCTCAAAGTCCTGGAAGAAGCCCTCAATGTCACCAGCAGCCTCATTAAACTGCTTGAAGTCTTTGCGGGACACTCTGGGAAGTTCCCTCATGATGGGTGCTGGGGTTACAGTCTGTCTGGAACCTCTCGCGGCTTCCACAGCGAGCTGCTTATCCAGCAATGCCATCTCCTCCATCCCGCGCTCCTTCTCTTCAGCTCCACGCATGGCCTCCCTCTTATCTTCTATGGTGGCCTCATCTCCAAGCAGTGCCATCTTTTCCTTGTACCACACAACCCATTGACTTTTTTGGGTATTCACCTCCGGCTCCTGTCTTTGCTCCCCTTGCTGTGGAAATTGTTCCTCGGTGCCATCTTGCAGGCAAGCGTGTTCCAATGCCTCAATTAGTTGCTCCTTAGAGAGTCCTTTGTAGCCGACACCTAATTCACGGGCCTTTGTTTGTAGACTCGCCACAGTCCAGTTCCTGTATCCTGAGGTTCTGGTTTCAGACGTCGATTGGCTGTTGTCCTCCATTTCTTCTGCTCTGATCCCGCTGCTGCCACCAGTTTGTGACGGGGTGTACATCAGAGCAAAGAGAGACAACAGGCCGAGGATGATCCAGCAGGTTTACTAACAGGAATACAGGAACAGCACACGACAAGTCCAAATAAAACAGATTCGGGGGCACCTCCCGATAATCCAAAGTGCCAGATCACAACGTAATAGTCCTTTTCAGAGTCCCAGAAATCCCACACAATCCACTGGACGGCGAGGTCTGTCCGCAGATTCAGATCTCGCTCCCTTCCTCTTCAAAAACTCAACTCCCAACTGCATTTAGAAACAGGAGTGAATTGTTTGAGCTCGTGGGCCCGCCCCTCAAGGGTAGGGGTCTATGCAATGGTTGGGCCCACTAGAAGATTCTAGAAGGTTGGCTCCGAGATGTCTACAGGTTTGTGTAGTTGGCGTTATCCACTGCTTACGAAACAATGAGAAGTTCCCCTGGCTGTGTGGACAAGAGATAATTGCATTATGGGCCCAGAGACACAGGAGATGGGGGGAAGGTATGGTTACTTACATCCCAAGACATTTCAAAGTGTTCAGTAAGTACAACCAAAGGAAAGTGACATCACATCCTGACATAGTATTACAGCAAATACAGTGAGAAGGTAAAATACATCATGACAGATTTGGCTGAGGCCGCCACAACGGGAGCCGTCTGAACGGGCCACGGGGCGGGTTCCAGACCTTCGGTTGCTGGGGGCTGTAGTGCTTTAATGGCCCGCTCCTTTAACACAGCAAAGTCCACATCAGGGTGTTCCAGAGCCCACAGCCGGAGTTGCTTACGGTCCTCAGGGGACCTCATCCCCTGCGCAAATTGCTCCACTAACATCTTGTTGCTATCCGCCTCATTAATAGGATTCGCCCGCTTCAGCGTGCGAAGGGCGGTCTGCAGACGTAGAGCATAGTCCCGAATGCTATCCCCAGCTCGTTGCCGGCACTGGTAAAACTGCATCCTCAGCTCAGCTTCAGTTCGGGTCTCGAAGGCAGTCTGTAGCTTCTCAAAGATGGTGGCTACAGAGAGCCGGTCCCCCTCGGCCCAGGTCTCCGCTTCCTGCTCCGCCGCACCGGTTAACTGGCCTAGCACTATCGCTGCACGTTGCTTATCCGTCAGGGGGTACAGCTCTAGCAACGGGTTAAGCTTTTTCCGGAAGGCCTGTAGGGCATCCGGTTTCCCGTCATACTGCGGTAGCCAGGCAGCTCCGGGCGCATAGGGCAAGGAAAACTGCATGACCTGAGCGAGCGTGGGGGCCGCGGCACCTCCCGCCGGTACGGCCGGGACCTGGGCAGGTCCATTCCCATCCGCGGGTGCCGCTGCGGCTGCGACCACCGCTCCTCCGGCGGCTCCGTCAGGCGCAGACATCTTGTTTCCGTCCCCCTTAGCTCTTTCCGGCCCCTCCTCTCTCGGGGCGGGGTTTTGGCCTTCGCGCCTCTACTGCTCGAGAAGACGCTCGAGCGGGAACTTTTCGCGCCAAAGATGGCGGCTTCTGCAATTTTTCTGCCGGGTACCTCCGGCGGTAACAAGGCACACCTCTACCTGACGGCAGAGCGGTAAGATCCTGTTCGTGATGCCAAGTTGTCGCGGGCGGGGAGGAGGGTGTCAGCACACCGCGCTCACCCCTTCTGCTCGGGTCCGGCTGCTCAGTGGTGGCTCGAGCCAGGGGCCGGATCCCGGGGGTTTTCTCGAGCGGCGCTCCTCGCCCGTGAGTGAAAGGGGGGTTTGGGGTGTTGGGATAATGTCCGTGACGCCACCCACGGTTGTGGTGATTGGTAGCACCACCGCTGCTTAATACGGGGATCCCGGGGATGGTGATGTGGAGCAGCCAGGTGTTGTGTTGCCCCTCCGTGGGTAGGGGTTGGGGATCCCGGGGCCCGGTGATGGCTTGTGAGGTGCAGGGCCTGGTGGGCGCAGGGACGCGGGGGCAGCGCTGTGCCTTGCGGCACTGTGGTACTCACTCAGCCTGAGACACGGACACAGTTTGTACGGTAAACCAACGGCTGGTAGGACGGTCCCACAGACGGCTGCTTTGCTTTCCCGGTAGGTGACGGTGATGTCCCTCTTCCTTGCACCTGTATGTACGGTTGGTTGCGATGGGTCCCCACCGGTAACCCGCTCCCCGGCTTCAAGCTGGGCCGGAGGAGCACTTCACTTTGCCCGCAGGCGCTGGCCCTCAGAGACTGGTGCCCTGGCGGTGGCGGTGCCTCTGCTGTACAGGTTGGGCTGTTGCCTTCTATCGGGACTTGGTTGTTGGGGGAATCTACGTCCCCTTCACTGACGGATTCGGCAAATCTGGCGACTCCTAGCCTTGCCGGGGTCCGAGAGGCCCCTGCCCTGGTGCTGACTGTCCTTCGGAACACTGCTCCAGA
The DNA here is from genome assembly GCF_048569485.1 of Anomaloglossus baeobatrachus. Taxonomy (NCBI): domain Eukaryota; kingdom Metazoa; phylum Chordata; class Amphibia; order Anura; family Aromobatidae; genus Anomaloglossus; species Anomaloglossus baeobatrachus. Next base: position 530,532,453 of record NC_134357.1, read on the forward strand.
CCGCCGGGCACACAGCCAACGGGGTCCTTCCAGGAACTTCCGAACTGTCCCCATCCGGACAGTCACCGCCGTCGCTGACCTTGCTGATCTGGCCCTACACAAAGCTGGACCCTGCAGGCTTTCCTTTCTTCTTGTCCCCTCACTTGCTTTCCTCCTTTACTCCTTTTTCTCTCCTCACTTTCACTTAGTTGTTTACACTTGCCCTGCCTGGGCTCTAACTGCTTGTTTACTCAAGCCCTGCCTTGGCTAATCTGCCTGGTACTTCCTGCCTCCAGAGCTGTGATCTCCTTGGTGAGCGGAGCCAACCGCCTGGCCCACCCCCTGGTGTGAATCATCAGCCTCTGGAGGAAGGCAACAAGGATTTGTGGTTCAGCTTAGGTGTGCCTACCTGGGATGTGGGGTGTGGCGGTGTGTGACCTGTGTCCCCTGGCTTGCCCAGGGCGACACAGTTACAGTGGAACCTCGCTTTATGAGGTAACTTGGTGTGTATTTCGCTATACGAGCAAAGCTTGATGTAAATTTGTAACTCAGTTTACGAGAAAGCTTTGCTGTACGAGCAAATACTCACCACACACACTTCCGGTTCCACTACTTTCACCGCATTCTGACCTGCTCTTGCAGTCCGCACAAACACGAGCACACACACACATTATGCTCTCTTTACCTTCCGTTCCATCGCCGGCCTCCTGGTTCTTGTAGTTTGCCGGTACAGGATGTGTATTGGGTAACCATCGCGACAATGGAGGAACTTCTGCTGTCTGCCGCTTCTCAAAAGGCAGCGGAAGCTCCGACATCGATCGCGATGGTTACCCGATATGCATCCTGTACCGGCGAACTACAAGAACCGGGAGGCCGGTGAGGGAACGGAAGGTAAGGTGAGCATAATGTGTGCGTGTTTCTGTGTTTGTGCATGTGTGGCGCCCCTGACCTGGTCAGGCACCACTGAGTACTGCACCCATGCTGGGGACAGTACAACACAGGTAATCCAGAAGGCTGACCGGGGTGTGGTACACAGGCGCATAGTGATCAGGTCTCACACATGTACCTATGAGAGGACCCCTGGGGATCCCAGGAGGGGGAAAAGCCTTCACCTCCACTGGAATAGTGGAGGGGGCCAAAAGCCTCCATCTCCTCTCAAGGGGTGTGGTAAGAGAGTCTGGTTGCTAGGTGGCGTAGGCAAGAACAGGAGAGGAGGGGCAGTGAGCCAGGCAGTGCAGAGTCCAGGGAGCTCGAGTGAGGAGCAGATCCCGTGGGCTGCTGTAGTCTGACAGCGTCCGCGCAGTGGCTACCGACGGGGGAGAACGGTCAACTAGGAGTGCTACCCGAAATCCATCTTCAGCTAGAGAGAGCAACGGAGTGGGAAGTAAGGAGACTGCTAGAGAGTACCAGGCCCAAACGGGCGGCAGATCCCGAAGCGGAGATAGATCCAGCTTTCTTTTGCTAAACCTGCCGGTGTGGGGCTCTCAAAGCCCACGCCACAACACCACAAAAGCCGCAGCCACGTAGCCACAGTTAGGGCCCATAGGTCACAGGAGGCAAGCAGCTGGAGTGGCCTGGTCCAGGCGACAAGCAAACGGCAAACGAAGGGGAGAGAGACTGCAGCATCTTCCCTGGGTGACCCCCATAGGGACTCAAAGTCGGGGTTACCCCAAACCACCAAGGGCTAAGGAAGGCGAGTTAGTAGTCACCCTCACAAGTCAGCCTGAAGGACACCTGGTTCCCACTTGGTTCATCCCAGCTACGCCCGGGTCACTCACCCTGCCATCAACTGTGAGTAAAAACCCTGAAAGACATCCTGCCTGTGTTGAGTCATTCTGCGCCTTGTAGTTCTACGCATCTACACAGGGCCCTGGGGCTTGCCTCACTCTCAGGAGGCTACTACAACTGACTGCACCCACCATCAGCCCCAGGCATCCCTTAACCTGCAGTGGCGGTCCCCCACTGACCGCAAATCTGAGAGTGGCGTCACGACAAACTACAAAGAAGGTTTCCTACCTGTGACCAGACAGATCCATCTACGTGGAGTCCCTGAAGGTAATGCACCGACACAGCGTTTGCGGGGCTCCACATCTGGCGTCACGAACAGGATAAGGACTAGACCTGTTGAGACAGGTGACCATGTGCCTGGGCGGTCCGCTTGAAAAATTGGAAGCGCCGCCATATTGCCACCATGAAAAGCGCGCTGAAAAACAACAGCAGCCCGCGCTGGAAGAAGTTACCGCCCACGAAGAGGTGTGGCTACCCAGAGATCCCCTGCAGAGTTCTGACCTCGCTTGTGAAGAGAGCGGAAGCGTCCTGAGACGGCGGGAAGGAAAGGGAGCCACAAGCCTGCTGCTGCAGAGAGAAGAAATGGAGTCCAGACGTGGATACCCAGAACCAGGCTCTGCTGCCTGGTGGTGCCGGGAACTTGCTATCTTCTGCGATCAGCTGGAGGCCAGGATTATACGACAGCTCAGTGAGGGACGCACGGAGCTTCTGGAGATGGCTGAGGCGGTTCGTACCTACGAGGAGGGAGCCGCGCGACGCATGCCAGATCGAGCGGCGACGACTCAGATCCCGATGGTGCCACCGATGGGTGAGTCCAGAGTTGCCCCGGCCAGCGCAAGTGCTCCGACCCCTGCTGCTACGACCGCGGTCCCAGAAGAGGCACCTGGCGCGGCGACGCTGAGCGAGGCCGCAGCCACGCTAGGTGCGGCCCGCCAAATCCAGGCCGCCGCAGCGACACCCCGCCTGGCCCGCAAAGGTCCGACTGCCACGGCGATACTCATCCGTGCCGCAGGTGTGACGCTGACCCAGGCTGCCACCCTGCTGAGCCCAGTCCGCCAAGACCCCACCGCAGCAGCGACGCTCGTCCGAGCCGCAAGTGAGATGCTGAACCAGGCCGCAGCCCCGCCAGGTGCGGCCCGTCAAGCCCCGATCACTGCAGCGACGCCCAGCTCCACCTGCACGGACCCCATTGAGGATGCGACGCCAATTCAGACCGCGGCTGCAATGCCCAGTCCGGCCCGCCAAGAACTGGCCGCAACAGCGACGCAGATCCAGGCCGCCGCCACGCCAGGCTCGGCCCGCACAGACCAGGCCGCCGCCATGCCAGGCGCGGCCCGCCAAGACCAGGCCGCCGCAGCGATGCCCTGCGCGGCCCGCCAAGAAAAGACTACATCACCATTTACCCCGGCCTGCAAGGCCAGAGCAGACACCGCTCCCCAGTCTAAGGAGGTCCCTGCAAGGAAATCCCTGATAGGTGAAGACTCCGCATACTGGCAGCTGAAGGCTGACCTGGAGGCCAAGTTCCCACAGGAGATGGTGGATCAGTACATGCTCCCTCCGCACACCCCTAAGGCAACCCCTGTGGCAGCCACGCCGAAGAGTCCACCGCCTGGGCCAGCTGAGGAACACTCATCCCCAGCGCTGCCACGACCAGAGTGCAGCGAAGAACTAAGGGGGAGAGGAGGGCAAGAAGCTGAGGAGTTGCCCCCGGAGCCAGCAGCAGTGCTAGTCCCAGAGCCGGAGATGCTGCCATATTCCCGCTGGGACGAGGAAGACCTGACACCTCCTGCTGAAGAAGACCTGCCCAACCGCCCCACCTGGGAGCTTGTAAGCTGCACTTCGCAGAATCCAGCCCGCAAGACACAGCGCCGCAGTAGAACCCAGTCTTTCCCTGCACCGCCATCCCCAGAGCAGAGAGAAGTCACGGCCAGAGACCTACAAGAAAAACGGTTCCTGAGAAGAGCCAAAGCACAGATCAGAGGACCCCTGCGTCGAGGAATTGTCGAAGATTTCAGCCTCAAATCAGGATACGGCTTTATAGTATCACCTGGTGTGAAGGAAGGGATTTTTGTCAATCGAAGGGATGTGAGAGCCCACCTGCCCAGAGGACACCCTGGAAGAAATTTGAAGATAGGAGACTCAGTGGAGTTCACTATGCATCAGGGAGAAAGAGGCTGGTATGCCCTAGATGTTGCACCATGTTCTAGAAGTCCTTGCAGAAGCCCTGCAGTCACAACAGAAGATGAAGACAGAGACACTGAAGAAGAAAGAAAATACAACGAACCCACAGACGAAGAAAGAGATCAAGAAACCAACAGGTGCCGCAGCCCTACAGGCCCAAGCCCTGGTATGGAAGAGTAGAGGAATCTGCATAAAGTAAAGCATACAGCAAGTTAAAGTTTTGAAAAGTTTGAAGTTTTGCAACGTTTACGTTTAAGTATGTGCCCACATAAACTTGTGTGAGAAAACCATAAACCTTAAGGCTATGAACTGGCTATAGCCACAAACTCTCGCAGTGTAAATAGTTACACCAGAGGCACCACTACCAGAGTCAGCCTGTTTAGGGGCTTGGCTCGTCTGCAACCAGGAGGAGCCCGTCCGTATATAGGGCCTTGGCTCACCTGCGACCAGAGAGCATGCCTGTTTATGGGGCCTGGCTCTCCACCACAAAGAGGGTACCTGGTCAGCACCAACTGTGGAGGCCGCCTCTACATCCTGCCAGAAGAGGCTGAAGGCGCGGATCCACCAGGCCAGGTATACCCTGAAACCACCAGCCCATGAAAGCCGCCTCAACATCCTGCCAGAAGTGGCTGAAGGCGCGGCCAACGTGAGAGGGTCTGGGTGGTTAACGGACTTGTGGGTGGAGGGTGGTGATGTATGATAGCTGGTGGTCTTAAAATGTTTTACCATGTTTTAATGTTTTATGCATTTTAAAATGTTGTCTTGCAGCCCGAGGACGTGCTGGTGATAACTAAGGGGGAATGTGGCGCCCCTGACCTGGTCAGGCACCACTGAGTACTGCACCCATGCTGGGGACAGTACAACACAGGTAATCCAGAAGGCTGACCGGGGTGTGGTACACAGGCGCATAGTGATCAGGTCTCACACATGTACCTATGAGAGGACCCCTGGGGATCCCAGGAGGGGGAAAAGCCTTCACCTCCACTGGAATAGTGGAGGGGGCCAAAAGCCTCCATCTCCTCTCAAGGGGTGTGGTAAGAGAGTCTGGTTGCTAGGTGGCGTAGGCAAGAACAGGAGAGGAGGGGCAGTGAGCCAGGCAGTGCAGAGTCCAGGGAGCTCGAGTGAGGAGCAGATCCCGTGGGCTGCTGTAGTCTGACAGCGTCCGCGCAGTGGCTACCGACGGGGGAGAACGGTCAACTAGGAGTGCTACCCGAAATCCATCTTCAGCTAGAGAGAGAGCAACGGAGTGGGAAGTAAGGAGACTGCTAGAGAGTACCAGGCCCAAACGGGCGGCAGATCCCGAAGCGGAGATAGATCCAGCTTTCTTTTGCTAAACCTGCCGGTGTGGGGCTCTCAAAGCTCACGCCACAACACCACAAAAGCCGCAGCCACGTAGCCACAGTTAGGGCCCATAGGTCACAGGAGGCAAGCAGCTGGAGTGGCCTGGTCCAGGCGACAAGCAAACGGCAAACGAAGGGGAGAGAGGCTGCAGCATCTTCCCTGGGTGACCCCCATAGGGACTCAAAGTCGGGGTTACCCCAAACCACCAAGGGCTAAGGAAGGCGAGTTAGTAGTCACCCTCACAAGTCAGCCTGAAGGACACCTGGTTCCCACTTGGTTCATCCCAGCTACGCCCGGGTCACTCACCCTGCCATCAACTGTGAGTAAAAACCCTGAAAGACATCCTGCCTGTGTTGAGTCATTCTGCGCCTTGTAGTTCTACGCATCTACACAGGGCCCTGGGGCTTGCCTCACTCTCAGGAGGCTACTACAACTGACTGCACCCACCATCAGCCCCAGGCATCCCTTAACCTGCAGTGGCGGTCCCCCACTGACCGCAAATCTGAGAGTGGCGTCACGACAAACTACAAAGAAGGTTTCCTACCTGTGACCAGACAGATCCATCTACGTGGAGTCCCTGAAGGTAATGCACCGACACAGCGTTTGCGGGGCTCCACACATGTGTGGAATGGCACAATAGGGGACCAGGATGGGACATTGAACAAGTTGTGGAATGAATAGTCTGCATTGCATTATTTCCGATGGGAAATTTTGCTTTGCTAGACAGTTTACGAGAACAATCCGTTCTGGGAGTGTACTGTTACTTAAGGGTCCACTGTATTTTGGTTTATGTGCAATACAGAGGTGTTTTGAGTTTGTATTTAAAAAAAAAAACAAAAAAAAACCCCATGGTGTATACAGATGGGGAATGCAGAAATTGGGTCTTTAAAATTTTACCAGGGACCTCTGTGGTCAATATATATTAAACTGGGGGTTTAGGGATTTAAACTGGGAAGGAGGGTATTTATTGTGCAATGGTGTTTGCAAGGTACTACTTGGGTGGGTGTGTTATGTTTGGGGGTTTTTGGGAAGTACTGGAGGGGGAGGGTTATGTTTGCTTGCGCATCACGCATATCTAAAACCTTTTAATTACTGAGGGGAGTGGCTTAGCATCTTGCTAAAGTAGTTATTTTTTTGTTTGGGGGCATAGGGGGATTTTTTTTGGGAGGGGGGTAGGAGGTTGAAATCCTAATAGCTATGGAGCTACCTTTTATTTTCTAAATCTGCGTACAACACAGAAAAAATCTTAGTATAATACCTAAAAATTGTGTTTTATTTCTTGCAGAAAGTTGTCTAGGATACCAGCGACACAGCTAGGCCAGCCAGTCTCAAATATGTCTTCTTCTGGGAGCCCTCCCTCACATCGTGAGTGAACTGAGGTAATTTTTTTTTCTGTTTTGTGATTATATTTTTTTTGTAGACATAACCCTACTGCAGATTCCTGTTAAAGAATTAATGCATGTATCAGAGGTGCTTTCAGAAGGAGACGGACAGGGTGGAGAAAGATCCGGAGTGGGCTCACAGAGTGTAAGTTTTTTACATGCATCACAGAATAAGATAATCACAGTACACCCAACGCATAAGCCTACGTCCAAGCACATAATGTTTATTTTAGTTTTTTTAGTCTTCCTATTTTAGGGCCAAACGTAAAGGTCCTCAAAGCGCCTCCCAGGTTCATGAGCGTTGGGGCGGTCAGCAGAGAGTAAGGGTTTTTTTATTTTTCGTTTTTGTATTTTTCAACTTTATGTGGATGATTTGAGTGTAATGTAATGTGTTTTGTTTTTTTTTTTTTTTATAAACCGGCTTCACCGCATCCTCCCGACTCGGACGGTGAGAAGGCAGGAGGTCTAGACATAGACCTCCTTATCGATTTAGTCCGAGAGCGGGAGCCACTCTGGAATATGGGGGACCACCGCCACGCTGATGTTGTTGTGACCCGTCGGCTCAGGGAGGAAGTGTGCCACAAAGTGGTTGAAGATTGGGAGGACCTTGATGCTCGGGCCCAGAATCAAGCGTGTAAGTTTTCACAGTTCAGTAAGTTATGTAGCAGGATGTAATGTGTTGTATAATAACCAATTTGTGCTTTCACTTTACAGGTGACAGTTATCAAGCGGTGGCGGTCACTCAGGGATCGCTTCAAGAGGGAATTCAACAAAGAGATGCAGGCCCCGAGTGGATCGGGAGGATTGAGATTGAAGTATAAGTATGCAAGAGCCCTGTCGTTCCTCCGATCGACTATGGTGAGCAGAAGGTAAATATTCCCCACAACATTACGAATAGTGATGAGCGAGCATGCTTGTAACTACTCGGTACTCGCACGAGTATCACTGTACTCGGGCTGCTCGGCGGGTACCGAGTAATTTTGCAATACTCGTGCTTTACTCGTGGTCTTCATCCCTGCATGTTGGCGCTCTTTTGAGAGCCAGCCCTCATGCAGGGATTGGCTGGCAGACCACTGCAATGCCACAGCCCTGTTAGTTGTGGAATTGCAGTGATTGGCCGGCCTGCACAGCGTGACCGAGCCTTTATACCGGCCGGCGCGCTGTGCTCTGTACACAGCCATCTCATATTCCCTGCTTTCCACGCCCACAGGCGCCTATGATTGGTTGCAGTGAGACACGCCCCCACGCTGAGTGACAGGTGTCACACTGCACCCAATCACAGCAGCCGGTGGGCGTGTCTATACTGTGCAGTAAAATAAATAAATAAATAATTAAAAAAACGGCGTGCGGTTCCCCCCAATTTTAATACCAGCCAGATAAAGCCATACAGCTGAAGGCTGGTATTCTCAGGATGGGGAGCCCCACGTTATGGGGAGCCCCCCACCCTAACAATATCAGTCAGCAGCTGGCCAGAATTGCCGCATACATTATATGCGACAGTTCTGGGGCTGTACCCGGCTCTTCCCGATTTACCCTGGTGCGTTGGCAAATCGGGGTAATAAGGAGTTATTGGAAGCCCATAGCTGCCAATAAGTCCTAGATTAATCATGTCAGGCGTCTATGAGACACCCTCCATGATTAATCTGTAAGTTACAGTAAATAAACACACACACCCGAAAAAATCCTTTATTAGAAATAAAAAACACACACATATACCCTGGTTCACCACTTTAATCAGCCCGAAAAAGCCCTCCTTGTCCGGCGTAATCCAGGATGATCCAGCGTCGCATCCAGCGCTGCTGCATGGAGGTGACCGGAGCTGCAGCAGACACCGCCGCTCCGGTCACCTCCACACAGCAAATGAACACAGCCGCGCGATCAGCTGCTGTCACTGAGGTTACCCGCTGTCACCGCTGCATCCACCGGTGGCCGCGGGTAACCTCAGTGACAGCAGCTGATCGCGCGGCTGTGTTCATTTGCTGTGTGGAGGTGACCGGAGCGGCTGTGTGTGCTGCGGCTCCGGTCACCTCCATGCAGCAGCGCTGGATGCGACGCTGGATCATCCTGGATTACGCCGGACAAGGAGGGCTTTTTCGGGCTGATTAAAGTGGTGAACCAGGGTATATGTGTGTGTTTTTATTTCTAATAAAGGATTTTTTCTGGTGTGTGTGTGTTTATTTACTGTAACTTACAGATTAATCATGGAGGGTGTCTCATAGACGCCTGACATGATTAATCCAGGACTTATTGGCAGCTATGGGCTGCCAATAACTCCTTATTACCCCGATTTGCCAACGCACCAGGGCAAATCGGGAAGAGCCGGGTACAGTCCCAGAACTGTCGCATATAATGTATGCGGCAATTCTGGGCGGCTGCTGACTGATATTGTTAGGCTGGGGGGCTCCCCATAACGTGGAGCTCCCCATCCTGAGAATACCAGCCTTCAGCCGTATGGCTTTATCTGGCTGGTTTTAAAAATGGGGGGAACCGCACGCCGTTTTTTTTAATTATTTATTAATTTTAATTATTAATTTTAATTATTTATTAAATAATTAAAAAAAACGGCGTGCGGTTCCCCCCATTTTTAAAACCAGCCAGATAAAGCCATACGGCTGAAGGCTGGTATTCTCAGGATGGGGAGCTCCACGTTATGGGGAGCCCCCCACCCTAACAATATCAGCCAACAGCTGCCCAGAATTGCCGCATACATTATATGCGACAGTTCTGGGACTGTACCCGGCTCTTCCCGATTTACCCTGGTGCGTTGGCAAATCGGGGTAATAAGGAGTTAATGGCAGCCCATAGCTGCCACTAAATCCTAGATTAATCATGTCAGGCGTCTCCCCGAGATTCCTTCCATGATTAATCTGTAAATTACAGTTAAAAAACACACACATCCGAAAAATCCTTTATTAGAAATAAAAAACACTAACAAAGTCCCTCATTACCAATTTATTAACCCCGACAAACCCTCCATGTCCGGCGTACTCCACGGACTCCGGCGTCGCGTCCAGCTCTGCTGCATGGAAGTGACAGGAGCTGCAGAAGACACAGCCGCTCCGGTCACCTCCACGCAGCTAATGAAGACAGCCGTGCGATCAGCTGAGCTGTCACTGAGGTTACCCGCTGTCACTGGATCCAGTGACGGCGGGTAACCTCAGTGACAGCTCAGCTGATCGCGCTACTCACCTCATTTGCTGCGTGGAAGTGACCGGAGCGGCGGTGTCTTCTGCAGCTCCGGTCACCTCTATGCAGCAGCGCAGGATGCGACGCTGGATCATCCTGGATTACGCCGGACATGGAGGGCTTTTTGGGGCTGATTAAAGTGGTGAACCAGGGAATGTGTGTGTTTTTTATTTCTAATAAAGGATTTTTCGGATGTGTGTGTTTATTTACTGTAACTTACAGATTAATCATGGAGGGTGTCTCATAGACGCCTGACATGATTAATCTAGGATTTAGTGGCAGCTATGGGCTGCCATTAACTCCTTATTACCCCGATTTGCCAAAGCACCAGGGCAAATCGGGAAGAGCCGGGTACAGCCCCAGAACTGTCGCATATAATGTATGCGGCAATTCTGGGCGGCTGCTGACTGATATTGTTAGGCTGGGGGGCTCCCCATAACGTGGAGCTCCCCATCCTGAGAATACCAGCCTTCAGCCGTATGGCTTTATCTGGCTGGCATTAAAATGGGGGGGACCGCACGCCGTTTTTTTTTAATTATTTATTAATTTATTTTACTGCACAGTATAGACACGCCCACCGGCTGCTGTGATTGGGTGCAGTGTGACACCTGTCACTCAGCGTGGGGGCGTGTCTCACTGCAACCAATCATAGGCACCGGTGGGCGGGGAAAGCAGGGAATAGGAGATTGTTTAATGAGCGGCCGGCTTTTTCAAAATAGTAAAAGCCGCCGGTCACCTCCACGCAGCTAATGAAGGGAATAGCGCGATCAGCTGCTGTCAGTCAGGTAACTCCCGGCCACCGCTGGATCCAGCGGTGCCGCGATTAACCTCAGTGACAGCAGCTGATCGCTATACTCACCTCAGTTGGTGCATGGAGCTGACTGGAGCGGCGGTGAGTAGCGCGATCAGCTGAGCTGTCACTGAGGTTACCCGCGGCCACCGCTGCATCCACCGCTGGATCCAGGTAACCTCAGTGACAGCTCAGCTGATCGCTATACTCATCTCATTAGCTGCGTGGAGGTGACCGGAGCGGCGGTGTCTTCTGCAGCTCCTGTCACTTCCATGCAGCAGAGCTGGACGCGACGCTGGAGGACTGTGGAGTACGCCGGACATGGAGGGTTTGTCGGGGTTAATAAATTGGTAATGAGGGACTTTGTTAGTGTTTTTTATTTCTAATAAAGGATTTTTCGGGTGTGTGTGTTTTTTAACTGTAATTTACAGATTAATCATGGAAGGAATCTCGGGGAGACGCCTGACATGATTAATCTAGGATTTAGTGGCAGCTACGGGCTGCCATTAACTCCTTATTACCCCGATTTGCCAACGCACCAGGGTAAATCGGGAAGAGCCGGGTACAGTCCCAGAACTGTCGCATCTAATGTATGCGGCAATTCTGGGCGGCTGTTGGCTGATATTGTTAGGGTGGGGGGCTCCCCATAACGTGGAGCTCCCCATCCTGAGAATACCAGCCTTCAGCCGTATGGCTTTATCTGGCTGGTATTAAAATTGGGGGGACCGCATGCCGTTTTTTTAATTATTTAATTATTTATTTCACTGCACAGTATACACACACCGGCTGCTGTGATTGGTTGCAGTGAGACAGCTGTCACTCAGTGTGGGAGCGTGTCTCACTGCAACCAATCATAGGCGCCGAAAAGCAGGACAGCAGGGAATAGGAGATTGATTAATGAGCGGCCGGCTTTTTCAAAAGAGGAAAAGCCACCGGAGTTTGAACAGCTGTGCAGCGCCGCGGCAGTGATCGGGGAACGGTAAGTAAGAGAGAGGGGGGGGAACTGACCGACAGACTGTGAGAGGGGGACAGACAAGACAGAGAGAGACAGACCGACGGACTGAGGGAGATAGAATAAAAAAAAAAAAATGACCGACATCGCTAGTAAAAAGCACAAAACGTGCGTTTTGGACATCGGAGTGCCACACAAGGTTTTCATGTAAAATCTTTCATGTATTAATCTCAAAAAGTAACATACACCAGCTCTATCTCACTATTGGGTATGTGCCCTTAACATTTCCGCCATGAAAATTCATTTTGGTGTCATTTTGGAAGGTTTTCTGGTGAGTCCGTAAAAATGGCGTAAAACTCGGACAAAATTGTTCACATCTGTGACTTTTGAGTGATAAATGCTTCAAGGGGTCTTCCCCATGCTGATGCCATGTCATTTGAGCACTCTTCTGAGACTTTTGTGACATTTTTAGGGTTTCTCCATGCTGCCGGGGGGTCATTTCACAAAAATACTCGGGTCTCCCATAGGATAACATTGGGCTCGGTGCTCGGGCCGAGTACACGAGTATCTTGGGAGGCTCGGCCCGAGCTTCGAGCACCCGAGCTTTTTAGTACTCGCTCATCACTAATTACGAACTAAAAATGTTTGTGTTTTTTTTTTTTTTTTTTCTTTCTACCACAGCAGCACTCGGGAGCCTGCAGAGTTGAACCTTTCTGGAGCGATCCCACAGGAGTCTGCCACTGGGGAATACTTCAACAGACCTGATCCATCTGCACTTTCCCCGCCTTCCCTCACATCTGGTCCCTCTGTCCCATCCACCAGCGCTGGAGCATCTTGGCAGACTTCGTTACATGACGCTGCTGTTAACGAGGTAGCTTTTGCTTTACCCCACCCCTCTGATACTTCTGCCCCCTATAAAGCACCTTTGGGTTCTGGGCGGCAGCGCCAGAGGGGTCAGGAAAAGAGCTATGCGCTTGAGTTCTTGCATCTAAATGCATCCATCCAGAGCTTATTGAAATTGTTGTCCGAGCAACTGAATGCTGGATTCAACCTCATCCACCACAGGATGTTTGAATTGAGCACGCGTCTGGATAGGATGTATTTTGATGCACGTAAATCGCCCACTTATTACTTTTTCCAAGCAGTAGTTGAGTGTATAGACAAGCTATCTCCTGACCAGCAGATGCATGTGTGAAGCCCCGCTAGTATGTGTCGGTGCAGTACCTTCAGGGACTCCACGTGGATGGAACAGTCTGGTCACAGGTAGGGAACCTTCTTTTAGGATTGTCGTGACGCCACTCTCAGTATTGCGGTCAGCGGGGACCGCCACTGCAGATTAAGGGATGCCTGGGGCTGATGGTGGGTGCAGTCAGTATATTAGCCCCTGAGAGTGAGGCAAGCCCCAGGCCCCGGTGTATGTGTGTGGGACCACAGGTCGCAGAATGACTCAAACACAGTCCAAGAAGTCTTTCAACGTGTTTACTCACTGTTTGGAGGTCACGGTGAGATGCCCGGGCGACACTGTGATAACCAGGTGGAACCAGGAATTCCAGGAGGCCGTTCTGAGGGTAGCTGTCCACTCGCCTTCCTTGCACTCTTTCTGTTTTAGGAGGATCCTTTGCTTGAAGCGTGGTAGGACCCCTCCAGGGAAGCTGTTACCACCCTGCTCCCCTCTCTCTGGCTCGTCTGCCGGCAGCGTGGCCTTGGTGGGATGGCTTCTGGCCCTGTCCCCTTATGGGCCTGGTGATTGCTGCTTGGCTCAAGCTCTGTGTAGTTGTGGTGAGGGCATGAAGTACCCCCCCCCACCTGTAGGTTAAGCAGCTCTGGATGATCTGCTGCCTGTACTGGGGACCTAGTTCCCCTTGTGTGCTCGGATACCGGGATCTCCGTACTCAGCCACCCTTCTCTCTCTGGATGGTTTTCAGGCCGACCCACGGTACTCCTTTCTCCCCCGCTTTCAGCTACTGCACTCCTCAGGACCTGTCTGACACGAGAGCTCCTCTGCTCCCTTCCACACACTTCAACTTCTTCCTCCAGACTCTCCTCTTCCTCTCTCTCTCTGCCCTGCTTCCTAGCAACCAGCCCCTGAACACACCCCCAGCTGGGAATTGAAAGTTAACCCCTTCTGGCTACCCAAGGGTCCCCTCTGGTAATGTGGGAGGCCTGGTCACTATATGTTTGTGTGTGCACCTCATCCTGGCCTTTGGAAATTACCTGGAAGCATTGTCCCCGCATGGGTGCAATACTCTGTGGTGCCTGACCAGGTCAGGGGCGCCACATTCCCCCTTAGTTATCATCAGCACGTCCTCGGGCTGCAAAGACAAGAGAAAGAAAAAGGTAAATACAAACTTTTCCCACACAGGGGCAATTATTTACATTTAAACATGCCAGGTACCATTCCACCACCAACCACCCACATGTCCGAACCCCACCCAAAAACCTCCAGGAGGTAGGTCGCCGGTCCTTTTGGTGACCAGGGCTGGGCCATCACATTCCCCAGACCTTTCCTCCAATCTTCCTCTCCTGAGGAGAGTGGTGTAAGGTAGGCCCCATAAACAGGCGTACCCGCTTCCGAGTGTTGGAGGGCAGGCCCCATAAACAGGCGTGCCCCCTTGTTGGTGCAGAGCCATGCCCCTCAACAGGCAGACTCTGAGGTTGATACCAAGGAGGTAACTTTTTACAATGCAAAAGTTTGTGGTTAAAGCCAGTTCATAACCGGTGGTCCATTTTTTAAAGTGCACGTGAACTAGTGCAAAGAAAACATTTTAAAGAGGTCTCACAATAGTCCTTGTGGGCACATTTCACTTAAACGTTACCTAACTGTAAACAGGTTAAACATTACATTTCATACAGTCACTTTGAACTAAACTGTACTTTCTCTATAGCGTAATGGGAGCTGACCAAAGTTGCTGCGGGTTGATCTACGCAGTACTATACTGTCATCTGTCTGAGGTTGTGTCCTCCCACCCGATGTATGTGTCTCAATGTGAATAATAGGTGTACTAGGTATTGATGCCAGTGCATGGTCTTCTGCTTCAGCTACATTTGGCTCTTCCAGGTTCTGAACAGGTTCTTCTGGGTCTCTTACTTCTCCAGATTGAGGGAATGTAATAACCGGAATAACTACTGCTCCATTGTATTGAGGCCAACTTGCTGGAAAATCTCCAAGTACAGTATGGATCATCTTTTCTTTTGGTTCTTGAACTGGCAAAGGGTTGGGAATTTCTTCAGGGATTCTTAGTTGTTCAGGACATTTCTTTAGGCGATCTCTAGAAACGACAGCTGTTGTTTTTCCTCCATCTTTGCTGATAAGGCATGTCTTTTCATTGCTAAGCGTCGATGGTAACACAGTATAGGGTTCTTCTTCCCAGTGATTGTCAAGTTTATGACGTCTTCTCTTTCTTTTGAGAACTATATCTCCTGGCATCAAAGGAACAGCAGGTGCTTTTCGATTGTAGGCCTTTTCTTGTTTCTCACGCTGCTGAGTCAGGCTTCGCTCCACACACTCTTGTACTTTCTTGTATTGGGCTTGGCGGTTGGAATCCCAATCAGCACCTTGTAGATGGTCTTCAGGGGTCTCAACTCCCATTTCCAGATCTACTGGCAATCTCCCTGGCCTGGCCCTCATCAGGTATGCCGGTGTGCAGTTCGTGGAACTCACAGGGATGTTGTTATACATGTCCACTAGATCGGGCAGTTTTTCCGGCCACCGACTTCGTTCTTCTTGTGGGAGAGTCTTCAGAAGGTCGAGAATGATGTGGTTCATCTTCTCACACATGCCATTGGTCTGAGGATGGTAAGGCGTAGTACGGATCTTCTGGCAGCCGTATAGGTTACAAAACTCCTTAAACACTTCAGCTTCAAAGGCTGGTCCTTGGTCAGTGAGCACTTGATCTGGATAGCCATGTGGTCGACAGAAATGTGTCTGGAAAGCTTTGGCTGCAGTCTGACCGGTCAAGTCCTTGACTGGTACTACCACCAGGAATCTGGAGTAGTGGTCAACCATAGTGAGAGCGTAGTTGTAGCCTTGTCTGCTGGGTGCCAACTTTACATGGTCCAGGGCCACGATCTCCAGGGGCCGTTTAGTTTGGATTGGCTGGAGTGGTGCTCTCTGGCTGTGCTGGTCTTTTCTTCTAAGATTGCAGGGCCCGCAGTTTCGACACCACTTCTCTAGGGCAGATCTCATGCCCACCCAGTAGAATCTTACTTTAAGTAGGGCCTCCAGTTTCTTCCAACCAAAGTGGCCTGCACCATTGTGATAGGCTTCTAGCACCATCCTCGTATCCTTCTGTGGTACAATCACTTGCCACACCTTCTCATGCGTCCTCGGGTCAATGATGCTCCTGTAAAGTTTGTCTTGATAGATGAATAATCGACCCCTCTCCTTCCATAGGTACTGTGCCTCAGGTGGGGCTCCTTTGTCAAGGCTGGCGCCCGGCTGGCTGATCAGGTTCTTTACCAAGCCTACCGCTGGATCATTTTCCTGGGTCTCCTTCCAGTTGTAGTGAGGTAGTGGGTTCAGGGTCACCTCTTGGCGGTTGGCACGCAACTGCCGACACTGTTTTGCTCCATGGCGATGGAACGCTGGCAGCTCAATCTCTTCAAGATCATCTACATCTTCACCCTCGTCTGCTAGGTGAGGCATCCTGGACAGAGCATCTGCGTTGCCGTTCTTGCGGCCAGCTCGATACTTGACAGTAAAGTCATAATTCGCCAGTCGGGCTACCCAACGCTGCTCCATGGCACCCAACTTAGCAGTATCCAAGTGGGTCAGGGGGTTGTTGTCCGTGAAGACGGTGAATTTGGTGGCTGCCAGGTAGTGCTTGAACCGCTCTGTGATAGCCCATACCATGGCCAGGAACTCTAGCTTGAATGAGCTATAATTCTCTGGGTTTCTTTCAGTAGGCCTGAGCTTCCTGCTGGCGTAAGCAATCACACGCTCTTTGCCTCCCTGCACCTGTGAAAGCACTGCTCCCAGTCCCACATTACTGGCATCTGTGTACAGTACGAATGGCAGACCGTAGTCAGGGTAGGCTAGGATCTCTTCACCCGTCAAGGCCCCTTTCATTTGTCTGAAGGAGTGTTCTTCTGCTTCTCCCCAGTGAAATGGCGGGCCGGAGATCTTTCCTCTCTTCTTTGGGTGGCCTACCAGGAGCTCTTGCAAAGGCGCTGCCATTTTCGTGTAGCCCTTGATGAACCTTCTGTAGTAGCCTACCAAGCCAAGGAACTGACGTACCTCCCGGACGGTAGTAGGTGTGGGCCATTCCTGGATGACTGTGACCTTCTCTGGGTCCGGTGCTACTCCTTCTGCACTGACCACGTGACCTAGGTACTGGACCTTTGGCTTCAGTAAATGGCACTTGGATGGTTTCAGCTTCATTCCATATCGGGATAGTGCTTCAAAGACTTCAGCCAGGTGTTTCAGGTGGTCCTCGTAGGTCTTGGAGTACACGATGACATCATCCAGGTAGAGCAGGACGGTTTCAAAGTTGAGGTGCCCTAGGCAGCATTCCATAAGCCTCTGGAAGGTCCCGGGGGCATTGCAGAGTCCAAATGGCATGCTGTTGAACTCACAGAGGCCCATTGGGGTGGTGAAGGCCGTCTTCTCCCGATCTTCCTCTGCTACAGATACTTGCCAGTAGCCACTAGTAAGATCTAGGGTAGAAAAGTAGTTAGAGGTTTTCAAGGCAGCGAGGGATTCCTCTATCCTTGGCAAAGGGTAGGCATCCTTGTGTGTTATCTGATTTATCCGTCTGTAATCCACACACATCCTCATCGTGCCATACTTCTTTCTTACCAGGACCAGGGGAGCCGCCCAGGGGCTACAACTGTCCCTTATGACGCCTGCCTCCTTCATGTCCTTCAGCATGTCCTTTGTGCGCTGGTAATGGGCTGGTGGAATAGGCCTATGTCTTTCCTTAATGGGAGGATGACTGCCTGTGGGTATGTGATGTTGCACCCCTTTGATCCTACCAAAGTCTAGTGGGTTCTTACTAAAGACCTGCTCGTATTCCTGCACGACCCTGTAAACCCCATGTTTCTGGTAGTCGGGTGTAGAGTCAGTCCCCACGTGTAGTTTCTGGCACCAATCCTCTAACTGCTTTTGGGAGGTCTCGCCCTCTTTTGAGTCAGCTTGTGTCAGGGGACCTACAGGTGTTATGGCGTCATCTGAGCATGTAAACAGTTTGGCTATGGTAGCGTACCTTGGTAGTCTGGCTTCCTCCTCCCCACAGTTCAACACTCGTACAGGCACTCGTCCCTTGTGTACATCAACTACCCCCCTGGCTGTCAGAATCGTGGGCCAGTGGTCTGAATGAGTGGGCTCTAGTACAGCCTGGTAATCTTGTCCTCTGAGACCTACCGCTGCTCTACACCACATCATCATTTCACTCCGTGGGGGTATCACAATGGGGTTTGCATCCATCACCCGTACACTACCAATCTCACCGCCAGCCTGTTTTACCTGTTGCTTCCTCAGAATGATTCGGATCTCCTTTTGCAAGGCTCTTTGCGACCTGCCCTCAGCACCTTCAACAATCTGGTGAAGCAACAACAACACTTCCCCTAGGCAATTTTCTATGACATTAGTGCCTAAAATCATTTGCGGGTTCCTTTCTCTAATATCAGTGTCCACAACAATCAGTCCTTGTCCCTTCATTTCCTGCCTTCCCACCTTTATGGTTACCTCTTTGACCCCGATCTGGTCTATAGGTTGTCCGTTGGCAGCATAGATGGTGAGGGAGGGGTCCGGTGGTCGGAGATCGTCGTCCGACCAAAACCTACGATAAAGGACATACGGGATCGTGGTGACCTGAGAGCCGGTGTCCAATAATGCCGGGGTAGGGATCCCGTCCAGGACGATGGACAGGACAGGACGTCCACCCACGTACTGATCACAGCAGCGACCTGGGCCTGATCTTCTTAATCCTGAGGACTGGCCCCCGGCCCCAGGTTTGGCTCGTTTAAAGGACAGGCCCTTGCATAGTGACCTGCCTCCTGGCAACGACGACAGATGGGTTGTCCAGATGAGTCATAGCGATCACTGCTCCTGCCTCGGGTTGGGGGACCTCTTCTCCTCCGCATCCAAGGGACGTCCTCTGGGTTGTCAGCTAGCAGGATCCGATGAGGGACTTTGGTCTCTGAGGGCAACTGCATTGCTTTCAGGATTTGTGCGACGTCCTTAGTGAGCTGTTGCACCTGGGAGGATAGCGTACTTATGGTCTCTGCTGGCGCGTTGAGTCCTTTTGTAGTTATCAGGGTCTGCGAGGAGGATTCCGCTCCTGCAGCCGTGGAACTGGCAGGCCATGCGGGTGCGACGGGGTCTGTGTCCACAGGAGGTTGGAGTGCTTTCACTGCCCTGTCTTTCAGAATGGCAAAGTCCACGTCAGGGTGTTCCAGGGACCACAGCTTCATCTGCTTCCCATCCTCAGGAGAGCGCAGGCCCCGCAAGAATTGTTCCTTCATCATCCGGTTTCCTTCCTGATCACTGACAGGGTCCACCAGCTTGAGAGCCCGTAGTGCAGCCTGCAGCCTGAGGGCATAGGCTCTTATGCTATCTTGGGGCTTCTGCCGGCAGTTATAGAAGTCCGTCCTCAGCTCTCCCTCTGTGCGGTGTTCAAAAGCAGCTGCTAGTTTGGCAAAGATGGTCTCAACAGAGCCCCGGTCATCATTGGTCCAGGACTCAGCCTCCAACTCTGCTGCTTCAGTCAATTGTCCCAGCACCACAGCGGCCCTCTGCTTACCAGTCATCGCGTGCATGTCTAGCAGGGTGTTGATCTTCTTCTTAAACCCGGTCAGCGTGTCTATTTTACCGGCGTATTGGGGCAGCCATTGCGCTCCTGGGACATACAGTAAGGAAACTGGCATTATGGGGGAGATTTCAGCCGGCGCGGCTGCGACCGCGGCACCGGCACCAGGCGCTGCTGCGTCCAGCGCGACGGGGGCTGGCATCGCTTGGGCTGCGTCGCCCTGACCAGGGGCATTACCTCCTGCAGCGTCCATTTTTCTTCAAAAATCTGCGCGCTCCCTTTCCACTTCCTGGATCAGAACGCTCTCTGAATTGTGGGGATTCTGGGGCGGCCACACCTCTTCGTGGGCGGTGCTCTTCTCCCTCGCGCGGGCTGCAGCGCGCGCTTTTGAAGATGACAATATGGCGGCGGTTCAATTTTTGCGGTCGGACCTCTGAGGCGCACGGTCACCTGTCTGAACAGGTCTAGTCCAAATCCTGTTCGTGACGCCAGAAGTTGTGAAGCCCCGCTAGTATGTGTCGGTGCAGTACCTTCAGGGACTCCACGTGGATGGAACAGTCTGGTCACAGGTAGGGAACCTTCTTTTAGGATTGTCGTGACGCCACTCTCAGTATTGCGGTCAGCGGGGACCGCCACTGCAGATTAAGGGATGCCTGGGGCTGATGGTGGGTGCAGTCAGTATATTAGCCCCTGAGAGTGAGGCAAGCCCCAGGCCCCGGTGTATGTGTGTGGGACCACAGGTCGCAGAATGACTCAAACACAGTCCAAGAAGTCTTTCAACGTGTTTACTCACTGTTTGGAGGTCACGGTGAGATGCCCGGGCGACACTGTGATAACCAGGTGGAACCAGGAATTCCAGGAGGCCGTTCTGAGGGTAGCTGTCCACTCGCCTTCCTTGCACTCTTTCTGTTTTAGGAGGATCCTTTGCTTGAAGCGTGGTAGGACCCCTCCAGGGAAGCTGTTACCACCCTGCTCCCCTCTCTCTGGCTCGTCTGCCGGCAGCGTGGCCTTGGTGGGATGGCTTCTGGCCCTGTCCCCTTATGGGCCTGGTGATTGCTGCTTGGCTCAAGCTCTGTGTAGTTGTGGTGAGGGCATGAAGTACCCCCCCCACCTGTAGGTTAAGCAGCTCTGGATGATCTGCTGCCTGTACTGGGGACCTAGTTCCCCTTGTGTGCTCGGATACCGGGATCTCCGTACTCAGCCACCCTTCTCTCTCTGGATGGTTTTCAGGCCGACCCACGGTACTCCTTTCTCCCCCGCTTTCAGCTACTGCACTCCTCAGGACCTGTCTGACACGAGAGCTCCTCTGCTCCCTTCCACACACTTCAACTTCTTCCTCCAGACTCTCCTCTTCCTCTCTCTCTCTGCCCTGCTTCCTAGCAACCAGCCCCTGAACACACCCCCAGCTGGGAATTGAAAGTTAACCCCTTCTGGCTACCCAAGGGTCCCCTCTGGTAATGTGGGAGGCCTGGTCACTATATGTTTGTGTGTGCACCTCATCCTGGCCTTTGGAAATTACCTGGAAGCATTGTCCCCGCATGGGTGCAATACTCTGTGGTGCCTGACCAGGTCAGGGGCGCCACACATGTAATGCAAGCCTGCCAGTTTGCTCTAGCGCAGGTTAGCTCCCAAGCCCCTCCACCTACCCCGGTAGTTCCTCCAGCCACTGTCCCTCCTGTACAATACCAGCTTCCTTCTTTTTACCAGCTTCCTGCTCCAGACCAGTTCCCATCCACAGCATCTGTGCCTCCGCTCCCTGCTCACCCTATACTCCCTGCCCACAATCCCCAGTCTCCTTCCATCTCATCCACAGAGTGAGTCTTCAGGTTAATAGCAGTAAACACAACTTGCCATTTGGATGTGAGAATGCCAAAAGCAAACTGACAATTCTTAGTGCTCATGTTAAGCGATAATTAAACACTGTTTGTTGGCATCAAGCCCCTACTTGCATATGGCTTCAGCAGGTGTTGTGAGAGTTGGAACGCTTCATCCCCAACACATACAAACGGCATTGATGGCCCAGAGGTTTCAGGAAGCGGTCTTGGTGGGGGAAATTGGAAGCAGTTTCCATATAAATGTCGTCCCATTGCAGACAATTTAAATACTTGAGAATCATTGGAGCAACTATAGCCCAAATACCGACCGCTATGAACTTGTATTGTGCGTCTGCAATGGCCGTAAGCACGATGGAGAAATATTTCTTAGAATTAAAATATTCAGAGCCAGATGCAGCTGGTTTGACGATCCAAATATGTTTACCGTCCACTGCACCCAAGCAATTGGGGAAATTGCTGCAAACTTTCAAAAGAATTGTCAATTTCCAGCCAACTCTCTTAGAGGATGTGGGATATTTTCCTTATGTAAACAGTTCCACAATACACGGCAGGTGTGTTTTACAATCCCGCGAGGAAAGGGATTCACCAGTTGCAAGGAATCTGTTAAGGCAAGACAATAATTACTACAAACTAGCAGCAACAATATTAGTTAGAAGTCTGCTTTAACAGGAGCAGATAAAATTAAAAATGGCTTACTGAAGAGTAACCATCAAACGCTCCGCCAGTGAAATTGAGAAGCGGCAATAGATGTCATTTCTACCAGGGCTGTGGAGTCGGTAAGCCAAACCTGAGACTCGGACTCCTCAATTTCCCTTGCACAGACTCTGACTCCCTCATATATTGCTTATATTTAAGTGAAAAATGTATTGTAGTACAATGCGAACATCAGACATTTAATCATTTTTATGATACAATGATCAAGATATTTAGCTAGAACATAAAATATATTTATTGGAATACAACTTTAGAACACAAAAAACTGTAATAAATTGTAAATATGTAATACAGTATGTACTATAGATTACATAGTTTATTACATAGTGTGTGTGTATATATAATATTATATAGCAAAAAAAAAAACTTTTCAACAAAAACATACTAAACATTTGTGCAGTCTATGAATTTGTTGCAAGAAATAGAATTGTCTCCATCAGATCCTCTTTCATAGATTACCTCAAATCTGTCCTAATAATTTTAAGGCTAGAGAACAACCTCTCCACACTAACTTGGGTTGGAGGCAAAGCCGTAACCACATGGGCAACATCTCTAACAATTTCTAGGTGTAAAAGAATTGCCTCATGCACAGTCAGTTTTGATGAATGGTTGAATTTTTCTATTTGAGAGCAAGTGAAAAATTTTGCTGAAATATGGTCAATCTGCTTGCTATAGGAGACGGAGTGAAATAATTTTCGTTGCAGCAACGCTTTGCCTGCTCCAGGTCATCCAAATACTTGTCAAAGTTAAACTTCTCATCTGATGAGGATGAAGATATGGCAGCAGTAGCACTGTCAAGACCCAAGTCCTCTTGCGCCTGGCAGTCCTGTAGGACACTCATCCTAACTGCTACTTCAGTCAGAGCTCCTTTTCCTTTAGTAAGCTGTTGATCATCAAGCAGTATACGATGACTTTGGCCCACATAAACAGCTGCCAGAAAATTTTTATTTCAAATAGCTGTGTCTCTCTCCGTTTTATTGAAGCAGAAATGTCATCTGCGATTTAAATCTCCTCTTTGGGATAGGCAAAAGAGCAAGTTTTTCCACTCCCTTATGAAAATGCCAGCTTGTAATTTTTTAGTCCTGGTAAATGGGTGATTACGCAAGTCCTTCAATTCAGCCACCTGTGTCCATTGACCTTCATTTAGTTTGACCTGAGGGTTCGCCATATCTGTAAGGCCCGTTTCAGACGTCAGTGATTCTATACGTATGTGCTTTTTTTTTTTTTTTTACACCTTATTACGTACTAGAATCACTGAAATACGCAGACCCATTATAATCAATAGGTCTGCGCACACATCAGTAATTTTCACTGACCGTGTCTCCATGCGGCGTACATGCGTGTCTGTGATTGCCGCACGGAGACATGTCCGTTTTTTTCTGGCATCACTGATGTCCACGGACCACACTATAGTCTGATCTGTGTGTGATCTAAGAAACGTGCCAGAAAAAAAGTGCACATAAAATAAAAATCATTTTATACTCCCCTTCTCCAACGGCGCTTTGGTCAGCCTGTGCTGCCTGCTGCTTCTGGGCCGGCTCATTACTGTCATGCATATTCATGAATGTACGACACAGCCGATCCGGAAGCAGCTGCTGCGGGGGTAAGCGCCGGCCGGATGCTGCACCGCGGGAGCGTTCAGCACCAAGGAGAGCGGGAGCAGGCACAGGTGAGTTGATCTCTATGTGCAATCACGGAGCCCGGATTGCACATAGACAACCCATGTGTGCCATGAATCACGGAACACGGAGGGACATGTGCTTGTTTTACATGTCTGTAAAAAAAAAAAGTCTGTTTTTCACTGACTTGTGAAACGGGTCTAAGAAACTGTTTTAGTTCAAGCATTTTCTCAATCATTAAATAAGTGGTGCTCCACCGAGTGGCTTGATCGACAATTGCCCCATTCCCAGCACGTCTCTTCAAAATGGAATCAATTTTAGGGGTTCTGGCGGTAATAACCAATTTCCTCACTCTTCCAATCAGATTTCCAGCATGTCCCTCTTGCAGACTATCTCTTATTGCCAGCTGCAGCGTGTGCACAACACAGTGCATGTGATGAATATGAAAGTGTTTTGAAGCAGCTTCAACAAAATCATCTGATTCTAAAGAATAATTTTGCTGTTCTTTTGTTGTAATATCTGTTTGTTCTTGAGTTACATGAACAGCACTGTGGCCTTCCATCTCACACATACTGAATCCTAAATTTACTTCTAGCTGTTGTTCATTACTCTCATTCATCAGTTTAATGGGGAAGCATTGTTTTGTGAGGATCCGTTTTTGGGCTCAAAAACGGATCCTCACAACGAATGAGCATGTCAGTTTGTGTGGCGTTTTTCTAATCTGCTTTTGCTATGGAAAACATTATCTATGAGCTCAAAAACCTTTCAGGTAATGCGTTTTTTTGAAAAGCGGATCTGCTTTTACAGCTGAAAAATGTATACTCAAAAAAGTAGCAAAAACGCTGTGTGTGAATGTAGCCTTAGATCAGGAATAGAACAGCCATTTATAGGACATTTCATAACTTTCCCAAATTCTTATGAAAAAATATTCAGCACATTCTGCATTGAACTGCTGTACCGAATTTCTTATATATTTTCGGATTTGGTTCATTTTATTCCGACGCCACAAAAATGAACACTGATTACGACTCCAACTCCGACTCCACAGCCCTGCTTTCTACAGATGAGGTCTCTAACACGTGTAACCAAATATCGGTTTTCTGCTTTCATCAGAGCATAGTTTAAAAAAAGCTTCTCGGAGAATCCTCTCAACTCCATATATAACTTAGAATACACCCCACGTGTCATTCTCAGTGCTGTGATTAGGTGGATCTAAAAACTGCGCAGACATATGATGCGCTGTCTTTCTCGCTCTTTTTCAAGAATGATTGCTTCCAAACGATTTGCCTCAAAAGTAAAATCCACATTTCTCTATCGTTTCATTGGGGGACACAGGACCATGGGTTATGCTGCTGTCACTAGGAGGCTGACACTAAGTAAACATAAAAAAGTTAGCTCCTCCCTAGCAGTATACACCCCGAGCCAGAGGCGGGCTCAGATCAGTTTTAGCTTAGTGTCGTAGGAGGCTGATGTGGGCCGTCTCGGCCCCCCTCAGCCATGTATGTTTTTTGCGCTTTTTTCTTTTATTTCGGCGCCGCTCATCACTCTCATACCTGTCGTCTTTTTCTATGCAGGTATTCGCTTCACTCATCCTCCGCAGCCCTGTGGGTACCACTCCCCAGGGTCGCAGGGGCTTGAGACTTCGGGCCCTCTCCCCCGTCCGTCCCCGTGGTACCACTCCCGGGGGTGTGCGTGTGGGCAGGTTGTTTTGTGGGCACCCCTGATTCGCCCTGCGGTATCACCCCAAAGGGCGTACAGGGGAGTACAGCAGGGATGGAACCTCCGCAGCGTGTGTAATAGATGGGGCCCTGTCACGTAGCCTTCTCCTGAAAGGGGGCTGCTACCCCCATCATGATGTCCACTACCCTTCCTCAGCACGCACTCCCCCGGAGCCTTCCTGGACGAGCAGCGCTGTACACAGGCAGGGCCAGAGACCCCTGCCTGCACCGCATCCATCGCTGGGCCGGCGCCGCCGATTGCAGGTAGGACCGACCTTTCCTGCACTTTCCCCCGGCCCTCTCCATAAATTTAGTCCCCGGTCTCGGCCTAGTCGCTCCTGCGCCCTAGCCACGCCCCCGCTGCAGCGCTATTGGCAGCCGGTCGTCTCCCTCTGTATCCTCCCACTGCTCTGCCTCCTGGCTGATGGTGGGGGCTGTGAATCCTCCGGGTTTTCGCGCCGGAATCCTGCTCCTCCCCCAGCCTCCTCCAGCGTCCCCTCGCCATTTTAGCCTGCCTCTGGTCCCCTGAGGCTGCAGCGCGCCGGCGTTCTGACTCTTCTGGCCAGCTCTCCTGGACTTCCCCTTCTGGACTGGTGGGCAGCACGCAGGACCTGGGTAAGCTCTGCTCCTAAGGAGTAGCCCTCACTAGGTAGCATTCTCTGAGTTTAGGGACGAGTTAACCCTCTCCTGTCTCCTTCCTAGCAGCCACCAGGGAGAGTACCTGTTTTCACCATGCCTAAGGCTAAGCCCACCCAATCCAAGCAGGCCCCCTTTGCACTATTTTTTGCATGCTCCTCCTGCAAGTCCAAGTCTTCCCAGGGTCAGGACGCCCCACTATGCTCCGTCTGTTCTACAGACGCGCAGCCTCCGCAGGACTCCGCGGCCGACGTTTCTGATATCGCAGACGCCACAGCGCCATATGCTGCAGGGCCCTGCGTCCCGCTCCCCCCCGACTGGCTAGCGTCCCTGTCCCAGTCCGTAGATTCCCTCTCTGAGGCTTCTCGGACCATCGCGCAAGCTCTGCGCCTGCTGCCGTCGCTCGCCCAGATTCCCGCAGACCCGGCGCAATCGCCTCCGGAGCAGGTGAGCCCCGTTGCAGGGTCCTCCTCTGCTGCTCAAAAACGGACCCGCCAGGTCTCGTCCTCAGACTCTTCCCAGGTTTCACCTTCATCCCCAGGTCCAGACCGTCAGTCCTCCAGGGAGGCTTCTGACTGCTCCGATGATGATTCCGATGCGGCACCCCTGCAGGACTCAGAGCAGGCGGCTGATATTCGGCGCATGGTGAATAGCCTGATAGAAGCAGTGAACCAGACCTTGAAGGTACAGGTGGACCCCGTCTCCTCCCAGAGCACCCAGGTCTCGTTTAAGCGGGTGAAGCGGGCCCAGAACACATTCAGCGGACATCCAGAATTCGCTGAGTTACTGCGCAGCCACAGGCAACAGCCGGACAGGGTATTTACCAGCGCTAAGTCCATCGATTTGCATTATCCCTTTCCTGAGGGTCTTCGAAAGGATTGGGCAGGCTCCCCTGTGGTCGACCCCCCCAATCTCCCGCCTGTCTTCTCACACAGTCCTTCCACTCAATAACGGTACGTCTCTCAAGGACCCTACGGACCGTACTATTGACAGGTTGGCCCGTTCCGCCTTTGAGGCAGCGGGCACATCCCTCTCTCCGGCCTTTGCCTCGGTTTGAGTTGCGAAGGCCCTGATGTCCTGGGCGGACACGCTACGCTGCGGTCTCCACGCCATTCCTGCCAATCCGGACCTGGTTCCCATCGCCTCGCAGATTTCTCTCGCGGGTGAGTACTTGCTCAATGCAGCCCTGGCGTCTGCAGGTTGCGCGACCCAGGCCGCCAGCAACAATGTGGCCATCCGTCGAGCCCTTTGGCTCCGGTCCTGGAACGCTGATGCGGCCTCTAAGAAGTCACTAACTTCCCTGCCCTTCCTAGGGGAGCGTCTCTTCGGAGATAGGCTGGACCAGTTGATCTCCGATGCAACGGGAGGAAAGAGTACATCTCTCCCCCAATTGCGCCCCAAGCGCTTCCAGAATCGGCGCCCCACCGCTCGTTTCCGGCCCTTTCGCAGCTTCAACTCCAATCCCCAGCCGCGGAAAAGACGCTCTCCTCCGAGATACAGGAAGACCCCGTCATTCAAGACCAATCCCGCCTGGCGTTCACGCCCCCGCCAATCCACGAGATCCTCTTCTGGTTACCGCCGACGTTCCTCCAAGTGACTTGCGGTCGGCGCGCAACAGCGCCAGACTTGTGGGAGGGCGTCTGTCTCGTTTTCAGCATGTGTGGATCCCCCTGACCGCCGATGCCTGGGTCAGAGAGATCATCACATCAGGCTACAAAATAGAATTCGAAGCAAAGCCACCGAGACGTTTTTTCCTATCTCGCCCTCCCGAGTCTCCCGCGCGGGCTCGCGCGTTCTTTCACTCCATAGACTCCCTACTCCGAGCCGGAGTCGTGGTACCAGTCCCTCCCGCAGAGCGTTTCAAGGGGTTCTATTCCAACCTTTTCGTGGTCCCCAAAAAGGACGGCTCTGTCCGTCCCGTCCTCGACCTAAAGCTTCTAAACAGGTCGGTGAGGCCTCGGCCGTTTCGCATGGAGTCACTCCGGTCCGTCATCGCGTCCATGGAGGTAGGCGAATTCCTGGCATCGCTGGATATTCAAGACGCCTATCTTCACGTCCCGATAGCCACCTCTCACCAACAGTTCCTCCGCTTTGCGATAGCGGAAGATCACTTCCAGTTCACGGCTCTTCCCTTCGGCCTCGCATCCGCACCCAGGGTCTTTACGAAGATCATGGCTGCTGCCATGTCCGTCCTGCATTCCAGGGGTGTCATGGTCATCCCGTACTTGGACGATATGTTGATAAAGGGCTCTTCCTTCGAGGACTGTCGTCTTGGGGTTCAGGTCACGATCGACACCCTTTCACGGTTAGGGTGGCTGATAAATCGGAAGAAGTCCTCTCTGACCCCGGCCCGTCGGATCACCTTTTTAGGCATGGTATTCGATACCATCCAAGGGCGAGTTTTCCTCACACAGGAGAAGATGTCATCCCTACAACGAGGCCTCCGCGCTCTCCGGCGTCAGCGCCAAGTTTCCATCAGGTTCGGCATGCGAGTCCTCGGTCGTATGGTGGCGGCGATGGAAGCGGTACCCTTTGCACAGTTCCATCTCCGGCCCCTCCAGCTGGCCTTGCTGAAGAAGTGGGACAGATCTCCCTTTTCTCTGGACCGCAGGTTTCATCTTTCGCCGGAGACCCGCCACTCCCTCCGTTGGTGGCTCAATCAACGCAACCTCGCATCAGGAAGGTCTTTCCTCCCGCTCTACTGGAAGATAGTGACCACCGACGCCAGTCTCCAGGGCTGGGGAGCAGTGTTTCGGCATCACACAGCGCAGGGCCGATGGTCACCGAGGGAGAGTTGTCTCCAGATCAACATTTTGGAGATAAGAGCCATCCGGCTAGCCTTGCAGCAGTTTCGGCACCTAGTACAGGGTTGCCCGGTCAGGATCCAGTTGGACAATGCGACGGCGGTGGCGTACATCAACCACCAAGGCGGCACAAGGAGTGTCGGGGCGATGCGAGAAGTCAAGAAGATTTTGCACTGGGCCGAGTGTCATCACTCCCTGATCTCAGCGGTACACATCCCAGGCGTGGACAATTGGGCGGCGGACTTCCTCAGCAGGGAAGGCCTCGCCTCCGGATAATGGTCCCTCAACCGGGAAGTCTTCAACCAGATCTGCGACAGATGGGGAGTTCCGGACGTGGACCTAATGGCCTCCCGGTTCAACCGTCAGGTTCCGCAATTTGTAGCGCGGTCCCGCGACCGCTTGGCTTTAGGAGTCGACGCCCTCACCCTGTCATGGAGCCAGTTCAGTCTCCCGTACATCTTCCCTCCGCTCCCTCTAATTCCGAGGGTCCTCAAGAAGATCAAGGCGGAAGGAATACCGGTCATCCTAGTGGCTCCGGACTGGCCCAGGCGAGCATGGTTCGCGGAACTAACTCAGCTCCTCGCAGACGCTCCGTGGCACCTTCCAGACCGTCCAGATCTCCTGCAGCAGGGACCTCTTTTCCATCAGAACTCACAGGTCCTAAATTTGACGGCCTGGCCATTGAATCCTGGGTTCTAGCTAAGGCTGGTTTTTCCTCAAGAGTGATTCAGACAATGATTAGGGCCAGGAAGTCATCTTCATCAAAAATTTACTACCGCACGTGGAAGGTTTTCTTCAGGTGGTGTGAAGAGCATAATATTTCTTCTCCTCTCGCCTTCTCCCTTCCTTCCCTATTGGCATTCTTGCAGTCAGGCCTAGATGCGGGTCTCTCGCTCGCAACACTAAAGGGCCAGATATCGGCGTTATCAATCCTGTTTCAGAAGCCACTGGCCGCTCGTTCACAGGTTAAGACCTTCATCCAGGGAGTGGCTCACCTGGCACCGCCGTACCGTCGGCCTCTAGAGCCGTGGGACCTTAATCTAGTCCTAGGGTCACTTCAGGGCCCCCCATTCGAGCCCTTGCGAGAATCTTCCCTTTCTCACCTGTCTTGGAAGGTGGTGTTTCTCGTTGCCATCACTTCTATTCGCAGGACGTCAGAGCTGGCAGCTCTCTCTTGTCGTTCCCCCTTTTTGATTTTTCACCAGGACAAAGCGGTTCTCCGGCCAGATCCCGTTTTTCTCCCAAAGGTGGTCTCCCCGTTCCATCTTAACGAAGAAATCGTTCTTCCATCCTTCTGTCCTGGCCCCTCTCACAGCTTGGAGAGGTCCTTGCACACCCTGGACCTAGTGCGTGCACTTAGGATTTATGTCTCCAGAACCGCGCCGTTCCGTAAGTCAGATGGTCTGTTTGTCCTCCCTTCTGGTCCCAAGAGGGGTGAATCGGCATCCAAGGCCACAATTGCCAGATGGATCCGTTCCGCCATATCAGAGGCCTATCGGATTCGGGACAAGTCTCCGCCGCGGGGGGTAAGGGCACACTCTACCCGTGCAGTGGGAGCCTCTTGGGCGATTAGGCATCAGGCGTCGGCCGACCAGGTCTGCAAGGCCGCCACCTGGTCTAGCCTGCACACCTTTACTAGGTTCTACCAGGTTCACACCCAAGTATCGGCAGATGCTAGTTTTGGGAGAAAGGTCTTGCAGGCAGCAGTTGCACACCTGTAATAGGGTGGCAGCATTCAATTATAGTGCAAGCCCGCCGAGGGAGGTTGTTGTTTTCTTCCTATCTGCGGGTTTTCGGTATTCCCACCAAGGGACTGCTTTTGGACGTCCCATGGTCCTGTGTCCCCCAATGAAACGATAGAGAAAGTAGGATTTTTGTGTACTCACCGTAAAATCTCTTTCTCTGAGTCTTCATTGGGGGACACAGCACCCACCCTGCTTGGTTTTTTGGTTGTTCAATTGCATTTGCCTGCTATTTTTCAGCGGTCTTATGTTCATAGACCTCTTGTTTGCACGGCTGCATTGTTTTAGTTACAACTTGTTTTTTTATGTGTGGTGATTCTGGTACTCCTCCTACTGCTTGTGCACCAACTGATCTGAGCCCGCCTCCGGCTCTGGGTGTATACTGCTAGGGAGGAGCTAACTTTTTTATGTTTACTTAGTGTCAGCCTCCTAGTGACAGCAGCATAACCATTGGTCCTGTGTCCCCCAATGAAGACTCAGAGAAAGAGATTTTACGGTGAGTACACAAAAATCCTACTATCTCTTCACAATCACAACTTCCATTTTTGCCACTTGCAAACCTGTAAAAGATGTGGTGTAAATTCACTTTATATAGGTTTTCAGTAGCCAATAACATTTGCGAGTCTCCCATAGGGCTGTTTTCAATAAACAGATCCGTCGAAAAACGGAAGAAATGGATGGAAAAAAAAAACTGATGCAAAGGATCCTTTTTTTTTTGTTGTTGTATGCATCGCATCAGTTTTTCCACAATCTGACGAATCCATCGAGCCAACGGATTGTTACTGACAGCAAAAAACTGATGTGTGAAAGGGGCCTTAGTGCTGCTCTGGTCAGTCTCAGGCGCTTTGTGACCTACCGGCTGTTTCATGGAATTCTCCAAAGGTCACAACTTAATACAACTGAGAGCCTCTTGTAGACTTGCTCTGAGCCTTGTTCTGGATCTTGTAGACTTGCTCTGAGACCCTTAAGCTGGATCTTGTAAACTTGCTCTGAGCCTTGTTCTGGATCTTGTAGACTTGCTCTGAGAGCTTGTCATCGTTGTGAGCTTGTGACTGGATCAGTGCTGAAAAAGCCTGAAAGCATTGGAGGGAGAGTATAATACAGGGGGCAGGGAATTTAAATGTAAAGCACCACACCAGCGCTGAAAATTATCTGCTCCAGTGGTGCTTTAATGATAAATGCTCTAAACGACATGAAAAAAAACAAAACTATCTTCAGTATAGGAGCTTCCACCAAATTCAATTAATTGCTAGCTGAGTTCAGGTTATTTGGAGAATTTTTCATGTGTTTGTGTGTTTGGAGGTAAATCTTTTTTTCTAAATCTTTTCTAATATCCTTTTTGAACCTCCCAGTGCTGAATGGTGGAGGTGAGAGTCCTGGAAGGAGAATTGTAACATCTGTTTTCGTACATTATAAATATGACACAAATATCTCCTACACTCTGTATTGCGTCTCTTGTGATTGATTCAGTATGACAATGTGCCCCACTGCTCTAGTATTCACCCTGAATGTAGAGGTTTGAAACAACCCCTTTTAAGACTGGTGGCAATCTAACCAAAAAAATGTGAAGGGTTTGTCCATTACTTGGTTTAACCCCTTCTTATTCTCCATGTTTGCGTATGCTCATCGAAGCTTCCAATATTATTCCTGCTGTGTGTGGGCTGATGTGAGATGTCACGCAAGCCTTGCTCCCAATTAGTGCCAGCTTCACGGTTCTTGCCTTCAGACATATAAGTAATCAGCTGGTGTGATATATCAACCTCCCATGCCCCCACGGTAAGCAAGTGCCCTAGTTGGGGTGCACACTACCGGTGTCCCCTAGTGGCCTGCTCCTGACCTAATTGGTATGGAGCAAGTGCATGCACGACAGAAATGCATCACAGTAGGATGTAAGCTCTCCTTGATCAGAGAATGGCACAGCTCCAAACAGACTTTATTTCAACAGAGCATCAACTTGTATAACCTAGGAAAATGGGTGTGGTTAGCTCTACAGTGAGCATGCTCAGATGTGTCCACTAGCAGTGGGTTGGTCACCTCCCATCTGGATATTCCTTGCATACCCGGGCAGGGTATGAAGAACAGGAAATGGCAGCCATCTTTAGAGCTGTGTCACATGTATGTATCTAAACAGACTTATGTAGAAAGAAATTATTTCATCGGACATACTTCCCACAATCCCCTATGTCTCAAGGTTAATTATTTAATCCTATGGCCCTCCTCAACATTCCCCCCAAATTACTTCATTAACCTTCTGACCCTACCATGGTCCCCTAACACATCAACCCACATCAGCCCAAATGCACATTTCCAACTCTTTTTAAGCTACCCGCTAGACGAGCAGCTAAGCCTTTGCCCCACTTGGTAATGACTTTACTCATACTACAGAGATAAGGGAGCAGAATCAAGCTTACTATAGAGATAAGGGAGTAGAACCGAGCATACTACAGATATATGAGATCAGAACTGAGCTTATTACAGAAATAAGGGTGCAGAACCAAGCCTACTTGTTACATCACCAAGGGAGTCCGCTGCAGCGACTTCTACTCCGATCACCAGGCGACGCCGTGTTCCTGCCATGGATAGTGCTAAGGATGGGAGAGGAGTCGATGCCAGCAGCGCCGGTGGGCACAGGCTCCGCTCATCCACTGGGCTAGGTTTCCTTTGGATCTGCAGTACCACTGGTGACATGTGTCTTCCAGCTGAAGTTACCATCATTCAGCTGCAACCAATGGGAAGACACCAAACCCTTCTAAATTCCCCTCCTGTCTGCTGACTACTGCCAGAGATAGTTCTGATATTCTGGTACCTGTTCCACCCTGTTCTGTTTAGTGATTCTGGTGTTCTGACTTCTGCTTGCTTCCTGACTACCCTTCTGTCTGTTGTTTATGTACCTCGCTGCCCGATCCGGATTTGACCTCTGCTACGTGTTCTGATTACGTCCTTGCCTGCCGATTCTGTCCCTGTTCTGCAATTCCTGGTTTGACCCTGCCTGACTACTACTCTCGGACTGCTGCATTTCACAGGTAGTGATCTCCAGGGCCCTGTGTAATTTCAAATCCCTGTATAAGGGTTAAAGGGTTTCAGGGTTCTGGGGGTCCTTCTTGGTGAGTGGCTTCCCTCTAGCCTGTCCATTACAGCCCGTCTGAGTCTGTGAATCCAGGCAGGCGTTACACTACTACAGAGATATGAGAGCAGAACCGAGCTTACTACAGAAATACAGGAGCAGAACCGAGCTTGCTGTACCCATACAGGAACAAAATCGTACTTACTCAGTCTACTACATAGAAACCGCAACAGGACACCAAGCCTCCCAAATAGCTACGGGAACAGAACAAGCTTACTGCATAGACATAGTACCAGAACTAAGCTTACTGTTTAAATATGGTACCATAACTGAGCTTACTGTATTGATCTAGGAGAAAAACCACACTTGCTACATAGATACAGTACCATAACCCAGCTAACTAAATATACAGCAATTACAAAGCTTAGCCTATATTTTCAATGTTAAACTCGTACAGAACACGGCTGGCACACAGACTATACACTTATGCCATCTATGTGCTGTATGTGTTTTTCACAGCCCCATAGACTTCTATTGGCCTTTGTCATGTGCGTTGCTGGGAAATAAAACAGATGTCTCCGTAGGGATCACACACGGTCTGTGTAAAAACATGGACATGTGAGCAGCACCACAGCTTAAAATGGGTACGTGTGGTAACCGTGAAAAAAGCGGATACAATACGTACCAGATACAAAGACATGTGAAGGAGGCCATAAGGTGGTGACATAGCTACGTCATAGTGCAGGGGTTAATTTCACTTTTCTTTTCATAAACATGGAGAGACAAATGAAATGCCCTAACACATATGTGAGTGAGCCCTTAGGGCTCATGCCCACAGTGTTTGCAGCGTTTTGGACGCGGAGTGTTTTCACTGAGTCCAAAATGCTGCATTCTACAGTACAGGCACAGTAGATTGATTTATAGAAATCTCCGGCCCTTTGGAATTAGACACTCCATAAACTGACCTGTGGTGCTGCTTTCCTATCCTCAGCATGCCAATTTATTCTAACAGCTATGCTAGGGCTCTGAGCGGGAGAATACAGCGAATATCCGCGGACAGTCACTCTGATCGTATGCACTGACAGCGCAATCTCCCGCCCAGGAGACTAGCATTTTCACCAGAGAAAGTATGCTGCGTCCAGACTGCAAAGACACCTGATGGTGGTCACTCACCCTCATAGATTTAGTGTTGTGCCCTAAAGCTACATTTTACACATACAGAATACACTATAAGGTTACGTGCCCACATGTTGTGTCCTGGACGCAGCATCTCCTCTCCTGCGGGGCTACGAGTGCTCTTCGCAGGGACCCCGACGGCCTGTGCCCACAGTCAGGGTTCGGGACGCTGTGGTCTCTCTTCTGTTCTCTCTGTGGAGACACTTGTGGCTACACAGCAATAAATTGACATGCCAGGGCTCGGGAAGCCGCACCACAGGTCAGTTTTCGCTGAGGGCTGTATACGGACAGTGAGCATAGAATTTCTAGAAATCCCATCCACTGTGCGTGTACTGTACAATGCAGCGAAAACACTCTGAATCCAAAACGCTGTGAACACTGATGGGCACACAGCCTTAATTACATACAGGCATCTAACACACGGACATGTAAACATACAGTACAGAGATGTGTACACACAACATACAGCCGTATACACCTACACACAGTTGCGTACAGCCGTATACACCTACACACCTGCGTACAGTGGTATACACCTACACACCTGCGTACAGCCGTATACAACTACACACACCTGCGTACAGTGGTATACACCTACACACACCTGCGTACAGTGGTATACACCTACACACACCTGCGTACAGCCGTATACACCTACACACACCTGAGTGCAGCCGTATACACCTACACACACACCTGCGTACAGCCATATACACATACAGACACTTGCGTACAGCTGTATACACATACACACCTGCGTACAGCCGTATATACCTACACACACCTGCGTACAGCCGTATAAACATACACACCTGCGTACAACCGTATACACCTACACTGCCGTATACACATACAGACACCTGCATACAGCTGTATACACACACACATATATAGACACATACACAGATATAGTCACATAGAAACATATACATATTTGAAAATATTCACATACAAATAATCATACACAAAAGACAGACTCAATCCTATACATTCAGACACACACACATACTGGGGGGCTTTTACTTTTGATGATTGGGGGGCACTTCTCTCCTCTTCTTCTCTCCCGTGCGGCCATTTGATGGTAAATCCCTGTATGCTAAAAGACCTGTGGTGACATCACGCCCATGTGATCAGAAGGGGTGGGGCCTCAGCAGCACAGCTGATAACAGAAAAAAACTCCAGGTCTCCTGGAGTTCTTTATAATAGAAGCAGGGGCCTGAGGTAAGATCTCGAGATGGGGGGTGCAGGTAGGGCAAAGGGGGAGGGGAGGATAAAGTCTGCATGATTATAGTCAATGGGAGGAAACATGGCCATGCCCACTAAAAAAGTCGGTCACACCCACTACCCAGGCAGCTTCTAGCCACTGGGATGTAGCCACAACCCTTGTCTGATGCTCCTCGGCTGGAAGGAGGCAGCGCACGCTGAATGATGTCATTATAACACACACATGGCCGTGCACTGTGAATTGCGCGGCCATGTCTCCTGTACTATCGGCCGGTCAGCACTGTCTCCGCCTGTAGAAGTGTCAGTGTGCCCGGCCACATCACAGTACAGAGACACGGTCGTGCGCAATTCACTGTGTGCTGCCATGTTTGTTATAATGACATTATGCAGCAGGCGTCCTGCCCTCTACAATAGCCGGGAGAGCAGCCTGGAGGAAAATTGCCCAGCCCACCCCTATCCACCACTCACTTTCTGAATCACATTCCCTGTGTTCCTTGTCTATAGAACATCCTTTTGGCTACCATTTTAGATTTGAACACACCATGCTTTTGGCTACCATTTTAGATTTGAACACAACATATGTCTTGGTAGCCATCTTTGTTCTAAACACACCACATGCTTGTCAGCCATCTTTGAACACCTAACATTCTTTTGCAATCAATTTCTGCACATTATCTGACAAAGAAAAAGACAGGAGAGATGACTCACAACTGAGATATTTGCCTGCAGCAGACACATCCGGTCCCTCCCTATCCTGTCACGTGTTCTCCGCCTGATTTCTGAGTTCTGTAATTCACAAAACACCTCCAGTGTCACCCCTGGCTACAAGGTGCCCGTAAGAGCCGATTCAAGTCCAGCGCTCTTTCTAGCCCCAAGACACTTTACTTTAGTCTGATTCACATCCAGCACTCTTTCTAGACAGCAGAAATCACTTCACTTGAGTCTAATTTACATCCTGTGCTCTTTCTAGACTCCAAAAAAACCACTTCACTTTAGTCTGATTTATGTCCTGCGCTTTCTAGACTCCAACAAACATTTCACTTGAGTCTGATTTACGTCCTGCGCTCTTTCTAGACTCCAAAAAATCACTGTGTTAACACGTACCAAGCTTCCTTCCTAAGCTCCGTACCTAGCCTCTACCTGGGCTTTGTACCTAGCCTCTACCAGGGCTCTGTACCTAGCCTTTCACTGGGCTCTGTACCTAGCCTCTACCTGGGCTCTGTACCTAGCCTCTACCTGGGCTCTGTACCTAGCCTCTACCTGGGCTCTGTACCTGGCTCTGTACCTAGTCTCTACCTGGGCTCTGTACCTAGCCTCTCATTAGGCTCTGTACTCGGAACTGCAAACCATACCACAGGCGACAACCATGAACCATACCACAGGGAACATCCTCCCCGTCTCCCGACACCACTTAAAACCCTCTTGCTCAATTAATTACCAGTCAATCTTCCCTTGAGACAACACATAACAGGCAGCAGGCAACTAAACACGTGACCGTTCTTCCGCAATCAATATGGCCAACAGTGGTGAGGCCCTTCTGGCGTCTAGAGACACCGTGAAACTAAACTCGGTCAGGCAATCAGCGCAGCACACCTTGAAAGACACAGGAAAGACTACAGATTATCAAAATCAGCAGACTTTCCATGTTCTCATGAGGAGGTGATCATACTCCTGTCTCGGGGTGTCCAGCACGTTGTGCCGTCCCAGATGCCGGTCCTCAGGGTTTAGGGAGTCTCCTCTGGTGGCCCCACGTTGGGTGCCAAAATATTGGGGTGGACACTACCGGTGTCCCCTAGTTGTCTGCTCCTGACCTAATTGACATGGATCAAGTGCATGCATGAAAGAATAGCATAAGACCGAGTCAGATGCAAGCTCTCCTTGATCAGAGAATGGCACAGCTCCAAACAGACTTTATTTCAACAAAGCATCAACTTACATAAAATAGGAAAAGGGGCATGGTTATCTCTACACTGAGGATGATCTGATGTGTCCACTAGCAGTGGGTTGGTCCATGAGGTCATCAGGTGGTTGGTCCCTTTCTCCCATCTGGACATTACTTGCATACCAGGGTTAGGGTGTGAAGAAGAGGAAATGTAAGGAGAAACAAGTTAGGCTATGTCCGCACGTTGCTTTTTATGTCATGTCAATTGTTTTTGCCATTTGGGTTTTGCACTGCAAAGCTGAGTTTTTGACCAAAGTTCTGCAACAAAAAGGCTGCAGTTTGAATTGCATAGTGCGGACAAGAAACCCAAATTCCCATAGACTTTGCTTGAAAAGCAGAACACAACCATTTTGGCATTAAACGCTGCAGTTGAAAAGGCAGCAAAAAAGCAGGTAAAAAGCAACGTGCGGACATAGCCTAAATCAGACATACTTCCCACAATCCTCTACATCTCAAGGTTAATTAAGTATTTGATCCTCCACACCCTCACCCCTGGATTGTCCCTGCAGTCGAATTGTGTAAGTTTTATATTTAAATGCGGAATGAGAAGGGGTTATCCAAGTAGTTGTCAATCCCTTTAAATCTCTGCAAAATTGCCAGCAATCAACCCAGGCATCCGCAATGTACTGTGAAAGCATTCGTGCATCAGTATGTAAGTCAAAATTAGGAGTGAGGCCTATGCTGGGAATACCTATAATTAATAAAATTGATTCATCAAATACTTAAGAAATATTTATTCACTTATACACTGTGTGCAGACTTATTAGGCAAATGAATATTTTGATCACATGATAATTTTTATACATGTTGTCCTACTCCAAGCTGTATAGGCTTGAGAGCCAACTACCAATTAAGTAAAAAAGGTGAAGTGCATCTCTGTAATGAGGAGGAGTGTGGTGTAATGACATCAACACCCTATATAAGGGCTGCATACTTATTAGGCAACTTCCCTTCCTTTGGCAAAATGGGTCAGAAGAGAAATTTGACGGGTTACGAAAAGTCCAAAATTGTGAGATGTCTTGCAGAGGGATGCAGGAGTCGTGAAATTGCCAAACTTTTGAAGCGTGATCACCGAACAATCAAGCAACTGACAGACTCTATGGATGGTAGGCTGTTGAGTGTCATCATAAAGAAAGGTGGCTATATTGGTCACTAATTTTTTGGGGTTTTTATTTTTGCATGTCAGAAATGTTTATTTCTAAATTTTGTGCAGTTTTATTGGTTTATCTGGTAAAAATAAACAAGTGAGATGGTAATATTTTGACGGGGTATGCAACAGAGCAGTGAGGGACGCCAGGCCAAGGAACAATCCAAAGGGCTTTATTGGAACCACAAAGATAAAGCAGCAAACATAAATATAAATCCTTCAAATCTGCAAGGAGTCCACAACAAAAAACAAAAGATCCAGGGGCACCGCCTGGTATTCTGATGCCAGGGAAATTAGGGCAATGGTCCTTATATGAGTTCCTTGAGTCCAACAGGGTGAACAACAAAACACAATCCCACGTGGCCGCAGATCTCCAGTCTGTAACAGTCCACACACACAGACCCCAGGATCCAGCCTCAGCTATAGATCCTAGTACGTCTCCAGCCGAGATCCAACTAACTGAACTAACATGTTCTTCTCTCCTGGGATCAGCCCCTTAGGTGGGCACACCTCCCCCTGGCCATTTGATGCATGAATGGACTTTAGACTGCTGGCTCTGTTTTGTTTACCAAGTTGTAGATTGGAGAAGTCCCATGCTGAGAAGAACAATATATATATGCAACCCCCACCAAATCAATGACAATAGCTACTGCTGAAGCCTGATTGCAATATGATACAGGCTGAGGGGAAGGTATGGTCACTTACATCCCAAAACATTTCAAAGTGTTCAGTAAGTACAACCAAAGGAAAGTTACATCACATCCTGACATAGTATTACAGCAAATACAGTGAGAAGGTAAAATACATCACATGGCATCTTATACAAAAAATATGGGATGGAGAAAACTACATACATCATGACAATTCCTTCCCCTCCCAACTTGTGTACGTACTAGGGACCTCTACAGGTCGCTGGTTAAGTACACGCAGGCATGGCTGACAGGACTCAAGGCTCCTCTTGCCTGGACAGTCCATCTGCATTTTGGGTGTTGGCTCCAGGTTCTTTAGTGTATGATGAAGATGTAGGGTTGAATGTTCGGGTCCAGTTTATATCCTCCTTCACTTAAACTCTGCTTCCTGCACCCACAAATCGGCATTGTATATCTCCCACATCATTGGCTAGGAGTATGTCTGCAGGAAGGCCGCTCATCACACCGATTATGCATTGTTTTGCCCCAAAGCCATAATCCAGGGTCACACTCGCTCTTGGAATGTATCTTTTAGTACCTCCAGCCAATTCAATGGCAATTCCTGGTCCCTTTTGAATTGCTTCTGGTTGAATTACTCGGGGATCTGCGATGGTGAGAAAAGCCCCAGTGTCACGAAAGCCAACAACTTTTTGGCCATCCAGCACGACCTCCTGTAGATGTTTATGCTGAAGATCAGAAGAACGGGCGGCTGTGGCTCGCACCCCATAGACTCATGGTAGGGAAGTCAACATATCAGGGTCACTTGGCAAATCATCAGGGCCTGAAACCAGCTCTTCTCCTGCTGAAGATGTCTGTAGATAATGGACAGGCAAAGGGGGTCTGCAGCTGTTCTGCCTCTGAACACCTGGACAGTGAGCTTGCAGATGACCAGGCTGCCCACATTGATAACATCTGCGCTGCGTCTCACTCCGTCCAGTTTACCTTCTGGAGAAGTAGGTAGGAGACCTTGGTGACTGATAGGGAGGTGCAGGTGCTGGAGGTGGTTGTCGATTTGGAGGATGACTCCACTGGATAGATGGGCATGTGGCCCGCAGATGTCCGGGATGCCCACAGCTATAACATCTCCGCTCTTCTACTTTCTCTCCTCGTCGTATTCCAAAAAATGTGGTAGAAACAACTGGAGGCACGTACACACAGGTATCCACATGAGGTGGTGATCTAAGTCGAGGAACATTGGACACTGAAGGACAAGGAACCTCTGGTGTTGGGGAGCTGGTCATTTTTGCTCCCTCTGCTAGCAGCTTCTTCCATTGAGGCTTGATAGTGAGCACCTCATCAGCTAGAGCAGCAGCTTGTTCCATTGTCTCTGGTCTCCTCTCACGCACCCATTCCCGAATCTCAGTAGGGCACTTGGCATAAAACAGTTTTTTTAGGATGACCTGGATGAACGTCTGCCAAGTTAAGGCCCCCTCTCCCTCCAGCCAGCGATGGCATACTTGTTTCAGTCTGTGGGCAAACATCTTGAAAGACACTTCTCCATCACAGGCTAATGTACAGAACTTAGTCCTATAAGTATCTGGGGTCACGGCATAATGTTCCAGAATGATCTGTTTTATCTCCCCATACTCACAATTCCACTGAGGGTCCATAGCTCTATAGGCGTCGGCAGCTCCACCCTCCAAGAGGCCCACCAGGTGTCTGACTCGCTCTCTTTCTGGGACTTCCATTAATCGGCACTGATGCTCAAAGTCCTGAAAGAAGCCCTCAATGTCACCTGCAGCTTCATTAAATGGCTTAAAGTCCTTGTGGGACACTCTGGAGAATTCCCTCATAGTTGGTGCTGTGGTTAAAGTTTGTCTGGAGCCTCTAGCTGCTTCCACAGCAAATCTCTCCAGCAATGCCCTCTCCTTAGCTCCGCGAATAGCCTCCCTCTTATCTTCTATGGTGGCCTCATCTCCAAGCAGTGCCATCTCCTCCTCATACCACACAATCCATTGACTTTTTTGGGTATTTACCTCCAGCTCCCGTCTTTCCTCCCTTTGCTGTGGAAATTGTTCCTCGGTGCCATCTTGCAGGCAAGCGTTTTCCAATGCCTCAATTAGTTGCTCCTTAGAGAGTCCTTTGTAACCGACTCCTAATTCACGGGCCATTGTTTGTAGGCTCACCACAGTCCAGTTCTTGTACTCTGAGGTTCTGATTCCAGATGTTAATAGGCCGTTGTCCTCCATTCTTTCTGCTCTGATCCCGCCGCTGCCACCAGTTTGTGACGGGGTATGCAACAGAGCAGTGAGGGACGCCAGGCCAAGGAACAATCCAAAGGGCTTTATTGGAACCACAAAGATAAAGCAGCAAACATAAATATAAATCCTTCAAATCTGCAAGGAGTCCACAACAAAATACAAAAGATCCAGGGGCACCGCCTGGTATTCCGATGCCAGGGAAATTAGGGCAATGGTCCTTATATGAGTTCCTTGAGTCCAACAGGGTGAACAACAAAACACAATCCCACGTGGCCGCAGATCTCCAGTCTGTAACAGTCCACACACACAGACCCCAGGATCCAGCCTCAGCTATAGATCCTAGTACGTCTCCAGCCGAGATCCAACTAACTGAACTAACATGTTCTTCTCTCCTGGGATCAGCCCCTTAGGTGGGCACACCTCCCCCTGGCCATTTGATGCATGAATGGACTTTAGACTGCTGGCTCTGTTCTGTTTACCAAGTTGTAGATTGGAGAAGTCCCATGCTGAGAAGAACAATATATATATGCAACCCCCACCAAATCAATGACAATAGCTACTGCTGAAGCCTGATTGCAATATGATACAGGCTGGGGGGAAGGTATGGTTACTTACATCCCAAGACATTTCAAAGTGTTCAGTAAGTACAACCAAAGGAAAGTTACATCACATCCTGACATAGTATTACAGCAAATACAGTGAGAAGGTAAAATACATCACATGGCATCTTATACAAAAAATATGGGATGGAGAAAACTACATACATCATGACAAATATATTTGTTTTTTATTAAGTTGCCTAATAATTCTGCACAGTAATAGTTACCTGCACAAACTGATATCTTCCTAACATAGCCAAATCTAAAAGAAAAAAACACTCCAACTTCCAAAAATATTAAGCTTTGATATTTATGAGTCTTTTGGGTTGAGAACATAGTTGATTAATAATAAAAAAAATCCACTAAAATACAACTTGCCTAATAAGTCTGCACATGGTGTATAGCGCCATTAATTCCACAGCGCTTTACATACATCAGCAATGCTGTCCCCACTGGGGCTCACAATTTACATTCCCTAGTTGTATGTCTTTGGAATGTGGGAGGAAACTGGACAAATAGCCCAAAGTCCTATGTATAAGGCTTTCGTTACACATCCGTGCAAAACACAAACATTTTGCACTGATGTGGTGAAGGAGTGTGTGTGTGTTTATAGCACACGTACAGCATAAGCAGGTATGCTCACCTGTCTCCAGCACTTCGGCTGTTACTTCTGGGTCTGTGGTGAGTGCAGTGAATATGAATGAGCATAATGAGCAAGCCTGGAAGCAGAAGTGCCGGAGACAGGTAAGTGTGAAAAGTCTGTATTTTCAGGGACACGTGTTTCCCACATGTCATACGTGTTAAAAACGCCTATGTCCCTCAAAGTGCCGTGATTCACGGCACACGTGGGTTGTCCATGTGCAATCCGTGATAGGTGATCCGTACTCCGTGATTCATATGGACGTATACTCACCTGTCCCGTTCCTGCTGTCCATGGTGCTGAACTCTCCAGCTCTGCAGCATCCGGCCATCGCTGTCTCTCACCTCTGCAGCTACTTCCAGGTCGTCTCTGGCTGCATAAATTAATATGCATGCCATAATGAGCCGGGCAGGAAGCTGCAGAGGCAGAACAGAACCTTACAATTCTTTCTTTGACCTTTAAGGCTATTTGAGGTCTTCTAGCTAGCAATAAAGGTATTAACTTCTCATGTTGAGTAATTTCAAAGCAGGTGATTTCAGGCAGCAAATTAAAAAATAACACCCATATTCTACACTGAACTGTCTTTAAAAATACATTGCAAAGTTGTTTTAATGCAATGGGAAAAATTATTCATAAAAAAGTCAATATTTAACAGTCCCCCCTAAACTCACCTCTCACCATTCTTATCACATTATTTTTTCATTTGAAGATCTTGTGTTAATTGAAAAACATTCTACATTCTCAAAATTACTTGTTTGTCGAAGAGTTATGTTTTTCCGCTATAACATTTCTCTTAGAATATCATTTTCTTTCCTCATCTCTATTTTTATATACTTATATACAGTATCTTCTAAATTTTACACATATTGAAAATTTGATATATTATGCACATAAAGACCAAAATAAATATAATTATTATAGGATTAAATAAAATATTTCCTACTGCTGTCTTAACAGAAGACTGTGGCCCACATTTCACGGATTTTCCAAACTTTTTCCAGCAATTGTACCTGACATAGATTTCCATATATGTTCAATATCATCCAGTTCACCTTGTTCATGCCGGAATATAATTTCTGCTTCTTTAAATTGTTTTGTTAATAAATCTAACAATCCCTTATCCTTATTTATCTCACTTGTCCACATATCCCAAGGGAAATCATTAATTTGTGATAAATTAAATTGTATTGGAGATACAGCTAAGTTTCTCTTTTCTATGGAGGTAACATTAATATTTACTTCTTTCTTTGAAAGAGATTTCACATTTCCCAATATACAATACAATCCCATAGGTAAGTTTTCCTGATGTACGCAAGAAGGGAA
This sequence comes from Anomaloglossus baeobatrachus, assembly GCF_048569485.1. NCBI lineage: Eukaryota > Metazoa > Chordata > Amphibia > Anura > Aromobatidae > Anomaloglossus > Anomaloglossus baeobatrachus. The sequence goes on from NC_134357.1 coordinate 530,576,873, forward strand.
GAAAGCAGAAACAGCTTCTTTTTCACACATGACTTGGAAACAAATCTTATTGGGACTTATCAGGTTACTAAGTCATGTATCGTGTGAACGTTCTCGATTTTGGCACGACATGAGGAATGATTATGGAAACATGAATGGTAAATCACCTTATGTTGTGCGGGTAAACACATCACCTTAAGGCCCAGTCACACACAACGACTTACCAGCGATCCCGACAACGATACGACCTGATAAGGATCGCTGGTAAGTCGCTGGGAGGTCGCTGGTGAGATGACACACAGTCAGACCTTACCAACAACGCAGTAACGATGAGCGACCTGAATAACGATCTAGGCGGGCGTTGGGACCGTGTTAGGAGGTCGTTGGTAGGTGTCAAACACAGCGATGCGTCCTCCCCAGCAGGACATCGCCTTTGAAGAAAATGGTCCGGACCATTCTGCAATGACTAGAAATCTTACAGCAGGGGCCTGATCGCTGGTAGGTGTCACACATAACGAGATTGCTGGCGAGATCATTGCTACGTCACAGAAACTGTGACTCAGCAACGATCTTTTTTTTTTTTTTTTTTTTAACTATATTTTTATTCAAATTTTTCAATAACATAACACTGGCATAAGCGAATTCAGCATTGTAAATTCAACATTACATTGTCATATTTGATCATCCCAAATTCCATACCAATTTTTAAAATCAATAACCGTAACATGGCAAGATAAAGCAAAGGAAAGCAGCGACCCCTTAACCCATCATTCTTATCATTCCCCCCATTGAACCCTTGTGAACATGGTAATGACATATAATAAAGAAGTCCCACTCAAATCGGTTATTTCCCCCTCTCCTTTTAGTCAGCTTTCGGCCTTTCCTCCCCCACCTCCAAGCCATCCAATGTATCCTTCAATTTTTCAGTATGATACCAGACTGTGTCTTTGAAAGGTGACATAATCCTGACTATCTCCTCCCGAGTACAATAGGCCAGTATGAATTTCTTCCATTTGTTAAAGTGCTGTCGTATTCTATCCGCCCTCCTTTCTGCATCCAATCCTTCTATTTCAAGAAGATGCATGAGCTGACCCAAGATCTCTTCAATCGCGGGGACCCTAGACTCCAACCAATTTTTTAGTATCGCTCTCTTGGCTGCCAGAAGTATCACATGTATAAGTCTGGGTGGGTTAGTCATCTTCCCTTTGGTATCGTTCCCCTCCTCCCAATGGTGAAAAATAGCGAACCCAGGTGAGAGCCGAACTTCAAGACCCCACACCTTTTGTATACAACTTTTGATCTGTGACCATAATGGACTCAAATGGGGGCAGGACCACAACCCGTGAAGGAGATCAGTTCCACTACTCTTACACTTAGGGCAATACGTAATCCTGTCTGGCTTTGTTGCTGATGGAGGGAGATTAAAACCATAAATTGCCTTGTGCATAATTCTAAATTGGGTTTCTCGCCAATTCTCATTTAAAATTGATTTACGAAGAGCATTCCACCCTCCCCTAATTTTTACCCCCATAGACGGGTCCTCAAATTGTTTCTCCCAAGATTTAAATAAACCTTCCGGGTGCTGTCCTATTAATAGATCACGCATGGCTCCATAAAGAAAAGAGATAGATGATGAAGTTATTGAGTTCTTTACCAGACAATCAAAAGAGTTAAATACTACCTCCTGGGTCACATCATGCAACTGAGTCATAATACTATATCTCACTTGGTCATATTGGATTACTTGGTTAGGCCCCAGGCCATACTGCGCTATAATTTCATCTCTACTCAACCATCTAGGTTCTGAGGTGTGCAAGAGATGAGCAACAGTCCTTATACCCCTCACCTTCCACTCTTCAAACAGCTTATTGCTTGTCCCCTGCACAAACTCTGGATTCCCCCATATAGGCAAGTATTTGGATATTTTATGGGGAAGTTTGTAGTTTTTCCTCAACGCCTTCCACGCTGCAATCGTGTCTTTAAATAAGGAAGAGTGCTTGATTTTCACTGGGAGATTAGCCTGCCTAGTATGAAGCAATGCCACCAGATCCCAAGGTTGTGCATAGTCTCTCTCAAGCTCCAACGCTGAATAATGCCTAGAGCCTTTAATCCAATCCAGTATATATCTAGTCAAACAGGCTATATTGTAACCCCGAATGTTCGGCAAACTCAGACCTCCATGAACCTTAGATGCCATCAACTTCTTAAGCCCTATACGAGGGCGTTTCCCCCTCCAAATGAAGTGTGAAAAAGCTCTATTTAGCTGGACAATATCTTTATGCTTGAGAAGCAGGGGAAGTGTTTGAAGATGATACATTAATTTTGATATCGACATCATCTTAATTAGGTGGACTCTACCAATTATGTTCAATGGAAGGTCGTGCCATCTTTTAAGATCTTGCTCTATTTGGCTCAGAAGGGGTGGATAGTTTAGACTATAAAGGGTTGCCGGAACCTTACCTATTTTAACTCCCAGGTATGTGATATATGACTTAGCCACTGTAATTCCTTCAAAAGGGTTCTGCTCCCGTGTTTGAACATTTGTCCCTCCCAGGTATAGGAGCTCGCACTTTGACGCATTAATCTTGAAGCCTGAATACGCTCCAAACTCTCGCAAAATTTGTAAAATCTCGGGGACCTGCTGAGCTGGATTCGAAAGGAAAAGCAAAATGTCATCTGCAAAAAAAGCTGACTGAATTTGTCTATTATTTACAGAAATACCCTGGAAGGTGCTATGTGTAGATAACAATCGTACCAATGGTTCCAGAGCCAGATTAAAAAGTAATGGGGAAAGGGGGCAACCCTGTCTGGTTCCTTTCAGTAACGGAAAAGGGGCTGACAGATATCCTGGAATGTAAACTTGAGCCTTCGGATTTGTGTAAATTTCTCTAATGTAGGTATAAAATGACCCCGAAAAACGCATTTCATCTAGAACTCTATAAAGCCATGACCACTCAATATTGTCAAAGGCTTTCTCGGCATCTATTGTAAGCAAAGCGGGAGATTCTCCTTTCAGAGGCCGAAGGTTAACCCTATCCAGGACAAGAAGAACTTTTCTAATATTTAGTGTCCCTGATCTTTTCTGAATGAAACCGGCCTGTGCTGGGGAAATCAGTTGGGGAAGAATTATAGCTAGACGATTCGCCATAATCTTTGACATTATCTTCATATCTAGGTTGATAAGTGATATGGGCCTATACGAACCCGGATCCTTCGGGTCCTTCCCCTGTTTAGGGATCAATTTTATATATGCCCGGTTATTATTTTGGAAAGACGCATTACCGTCTAGTATGCTATTATACAGTTCTAGTAATGTAGGTAAGATCTCTTCCTTTACTGTTTTATAGAATTCTCCCGTAAATCCGTCAGGGCCAGGGGCTTTATAATTATGCATGGAGTTGATTGTCCCCAATACTTCTTCCCCCGTAATTTTAGCATTCAGAAAAGTGCGATGCTCTTCTGTGAGTCGAGGTAGTGTCACTTTAGATAAAAGATTATTATCAGGAAATTTGTCTCCCTTTTCCGACGAATAAAGGTTTCTATAATACGTGCCTAAAGTCTCAATTATTGTCTTAGGGTTTTTGTGTATCTCCCCCTTTTGATTTTTTATTTGCATGGGTCCCTGAGTTATAGTCCTATTTTTCGCTAAGTTGGCCAGTATTTTCCCTGCTTTATTTCCAAAGCGATGTAATGTAGCTTCTTGCATTGACCTAGCCATTTGTTCCCGTTTTTCCGCCCACTCATTAAAAGCTCTTTGGGCTATTACCCATCTATCTCTATGGTCCCTATCAGGATGCTTTTGAAAAGAAGTATATGCTTCCCTCAATTTATGGGAGGTTTCAGTAAATTTAAGATGAGCCTTTTTCTTCAAATAGGAAACATGTGCTATCGTTCTGCCCCGTAATACTGCCTTCGCCGTATCCCATAATAACATAGGTGTGTCTTTATGTTGATCATTATGTACCATAAATTCCGTCCACCATCCCTTTAATTTCAAGGAAAAATCTTCGTTATCTTTAAGGAAGGAAGGATATCGCCACAGATAGTCCGTTCCTCTGGGATAAATGTTTGCTAGGTCTAGCACCACCGGGGCATGGTCAGAAATCACCAAATCCTGGATAGTAGCTGAGTGGAGCGCACGTACCAGGTTCCCTGAAATAAGGAAGTAGTCAATGCGAGACCAGGAGCTATTAGCATGTGAATAGTGCGTAAATTCCCTATCCTGAGGGTGCAGTAGTCTCCACGCATCCCATAAGGCCGTGGCATTTAACAGAGGACGCATAACTTTATCATGGCCGCGCGGTACATTTGGGGGGCCTTTAGCATTTTTCCTGTCCTCTAGCACAGATACCACCGAGTTGAAATCCCCCCCAATTATTAGATTAAAATGGGCATGTTCTAAAATTTTGGCCTCAAGTCGTTGAAAGAATGATTTGTTGTTTTCGTTCGGGGCATAAATATTAAAGATTTTATAAATTCCTCCAGGTATCTCCACTGAGACCATCTGAACCCTACCTTCCGTGTCCGCATATGTTTCCAGGACTTGATGTTGTAATCTCCTACTTACTAATGTAATAACCCCTGCTTTCCTTTTAACTGAAGATGACCCATAGACTCCTCCAACCCACAATTTCCCCATCCTCTGCATGTCTGAACCTTCCAGATGAGTTTCCTGAAGGAGCGCAATGTCCGGTTTGAGGCGATTAAGGTGGCGTAATATCTTAATTCTTTTTTGGGGGGAACGTAACCCCTTAACATTCCAGGTGACTATTCTCATAAAGTGCATGTAATAAATGGAAATCCTGCCTTTCGTTTACCATGTTTTTGCTGCCCTCCTTTGCCAAAAAAAAATTCAACCAATTAGACAATTGAACATAGTGCTCACTTGCAATAACGAGAGTAGTAGTAATAATAATAACTCTGTGTAAAATCTTTGCTACTTCACTTGAATCCAAAATCCCCAAACATTTCAAACATCTCCCTCCCCTCCCCCCCCCAACTATACCATAATACTCAGACTTCACTTTTTTCTGATCATCTTCCAAGCTCAGTCAACCTTATACTTGTATAGCATTTCACCAATATAAAGGAGTGTCCCACCTACAAAGAAAGAGAGAAGGAAGAAAAAAAAAAAAAAGGTTCTCTTTCCTTTCCTCCGCCTCAGATTTCTTGAACTTTTTCCACTGCGGCTTCTCCAGCCTAAATCAAAAACAGGTGTCCCACCTTGAACTTCATACATCCGACATTTGTCTATTTGTCTCAGGTTCCCTTAAGTTCCTTGTTTTGTTGTCTCCGGTCCTTCGGGGAAGCTGTAGCGAGCTTCACAGAGCTCCCTTTGGTCACTCTCTGGTTCGGTGAGTCGTTGCGCCCTTGTCCTGGAGAATTCCTGAGGTCACGAGGACTGTTGATCCGCTCAATAAAGGCCTCTGCCTCCTTTGGACTTGAGAAAGAATTGTAGGATCCATCCTGATGTCTGATAATCAACGTTGCCGGGTACTTTAACTGGAAGCGTATATTTCTCTTAAATAAGGCAGAGCATATGTATGAGAATGCCCTCCGCTGCCGTGTGACCTCCGCAGAAAAATCCTCAAAGAGCAAGATGCGCGAGCCTTTCACCTCCAAGGGATGTTTCAATTTCTTGTATGCCTGTAATATTTCCTGTTTATCGGAGAAGTCCAAGTATTTCATTATGACTTGTCTTGGGCGTCTGTTATTTTCACTCTCATCACCTCTCCTTGGCAGACCAATGCGGTGCACCCTTTCCACTTTTCTCCTTCCTGCTACTCCCAGGGTTGTAGGAATAGTGGATTCACACAATGTACGTAGCTCACCAACCGGGTATGTTTCAGGCAGGCCGACAATGCGCAAATTGCTTCTTCTGGAGCGGTTCTCCAGATCGTCCACACGGTCCCTCAGGATCAGATTCTCCTTGGCCAGACGCATGACTGTAGTGTGGTCAGAGCTGAAGTCCTCCTCTAACGTCGACATTTTGGTTTCCATAGCCGCAACCTGTTCCACCGTCTCATCAAGTTGGTTCTGTATGGCACTGAGAGCTTTTGCTATTGATGCTTTAATTGTAGCGGAGATGTCAGGTAGCAAACGATTGGCGACTTCATCAGCCAGACGCTTATAATCCATACCCTCCACTGTTTTGAATACATCCGGGGTCCCCGTGGAATCCTCCATCTCCATCTGATGAGTATTCTCAGGTGACCGAGGGACACTTAATTCTGTATGGGCAGTCACAATCTTTTTTTCACACTGTACGCTGGATGTATGAGGATTTTGTGTTTTGGAGCTGCTACGCAGCAGGTATCTTTCCATCAAATAGTGAATGAAGGGACGCAAGTTTTGACACTGATTTAGTGTGGGTTGTCAGACAAATCTTGATTCTGCTCCCCCTTTTGTTTATTCTTACTTTCACCCCTTTCTCCCCCCTGCCAGAGTTATATGAATTCTCACTGTCCTGAAACTTTGCAGGGATGTATGTTTAAACTTCCCTCCTTCAGCTTCTTTCACTTTCTCCAGAGCTTTGCACTGATTCTGTATGCCTAGAGATTCAGCACCTGCTTGTTAAGCACAGGTCTGGACAAGATGGGGGAAGGGCCCAGGGATTCCCGGCGTTTTAACTCTGCTCTTTGCAGAACTTGTCAGTAGCGTTGTTTGCAGCTGATATCTTATCAGGACTCCAGGAGATTTATTATTCTGCTGCCGGTTAACTGTTTAGTGCTGGGGGAGTGAGTGCAAGGTAAGCTGTGTCCTGCTCTCTGTGTACAGATCTGATGTTAGTGCAGGGCAGGCTCCGGCGCCATCTTTATCACGCTGCCAGATCTTGAGAGGGAGGGGGAGAGCGAAGTTCACCGCGCTGTTTCAAGTGATTATCTCCACGGCTCCCCATGAACATCCCTGCATTCAGCAACTTCACTCACCGGTGGTATGGAGCGGGGGAGGCTGGTGGGATGTCCGGTATACATGTCAGAGCTGCAGGGAATGACAGAGCTCAGGCGTCCTGTGTCCTACATGATCAGCGCAGGAGCCGGAAGTGCAACGATCTTTTTAGCGATCTCGTATGTGATGGGGCCTTTAGAAACAAAATGTAAACATGAAGAAAGGTCTAATTATTCGGTGTTTATACCTTCAAATGCGAAATCTGTGTATTGCAATTGATAAAACACTAATTGTGTATTACTGACAGGAATTCCCAAAACCGTTACAGGAACGATAGATACTTCCTTCTTTTCCGATCACCGGGATTAGTGATGTTCCAACACAAATGCTTTGTTCACATTCTAACCACTTATTTACCCACAAATCTGTGTGATTTAATGCAAAATTATATTCTGTAGGTACCGTATTTTTCGGATTATAAGACGCACTTTTCCTCCCAAAGATTTGGGAGGAAAATGAGGGGTGCGTCTTAAAATCCAAATACAGCTTACCGGGAGGCTGTCTGTGCGGCGACTGGGTGCGTGTGGGTGGGTGGGTGCCTGTGGCTACGTGCGGGCAGCCGGGTGCCTGTAGCTGCGTGCGGGCAGCCAGGTGCCTGTCGGTGCCGGCTGCCTCTCTATGCGTGCGGGAGGGCAGGTGGCCTGCTGGCTGCCACTCTGTTCGTGCATGCTTCAGGTGGGTGGCTGTGCGGCAGGTGTCACAGTGTGTCCACGGTCCCAGTTTCAAATGATGGCGCCGGGAGTCAGCGTGTGCGCAGATGGAGCTCAATCTGTACATGCGCCGCTCCAGGCACCATCATTTGAACCATGGACACACTGGAACACTCACTGCACCGGCCTGCTCCACCACTCACCCGCCGCGGCTGCCATCACGGACACCGCGCCTGCCGCCACGGATGCTGCCGCGCCTGCCGCAACTGATCGCCGCTGCCACCATGGACCTGCCGCGGCTGACGCTACTGACCCACAGTGGCTAACGCCACTGACCCACCGCTGCCACCATGGACCCGCCGCGGCTGCCAGCACAACCTCTGCTTCCTCCACCACCACCACCGCTGCCGCCCTCCGGTAAGACAACACCGGATTATAAGACGGACCCAATTTTTTTTTTATAGGAAAAGAAGTCCAGCGCAGTCCTCAGGATGTAGACTTTAAAATCATCAATATTTATTTGTGAAATCCAATAAAAGCCATAAAGTATAAAGCGGTCAGCAAAAAATATACAGGGGATACAGATATGGAGACCCCACAGAACTACGCGTTTCGACACATAGTCTTACTCATGTTCAAGTGAGGAAAGAATGTCGGTTTCCTAAATGGTGTAGCACACACCCTCCATAATTGCATGCACATGTGAGTTACCTACATGGGTTCCATATACATAGTAAATGGTTGCAATGCGGTTTTGTAAATAAAATCAAGAAGAAGTGAAAAGGAAAGATAATAGTGATTTAAAATAATAATAAAATCACATGTTGCTAGACATGTATATCTTAATATTCTATACGTGCATTAATTGTATATTCTATATCAATATTCTATATGACATATTTATAGATTTAAGAATATAATCACATAGACGTATAATCCTCCATATTAAACATGAGATTCGGATCAGATACCGACATGTTAAGGGGAAAAAGCTGTAATCCTGATCAAAAATATATATAATCGGATGATTATCCACTCGGGAGCACGAAGCCTGAATTGCCCAGAAATAAAGAAAAAAGTTCAGCTCACCGAGTTGCTGTTCACCGCTGTAGTTGTGGACCCAGCGCAGGGAAAGCTTGGCAGCCAAATGTACGATATAGGAAAAGAAGTCCAGCGCAGTCCTCAGGATGTAGACTTTAAAATCATCAATATTTATTTGTGAAATCCAATAAAAGCCATAAAGTATAAAGCGGTCAGCAAAAAAATAAATTGTCAAATATACGGTGAAATTTTTGACATGACCATAATAGTTTTGATAAAATAGGGGAAAGATTATTAAACTTATATTGTCCTATATGAATTTCATAGTGTAGTTTAAGAAAAAATGCATGTACATTGGTGAGATTATAACATGACAACTTTAATTAAAATAGGGGATAGATAATTAAACTTATAATGTCTGATATAGAAATTTTCAGTACAGTTTATTAGACAGAATTTGCATGAAATTATATTAATATGAACCCATACCCACGATTAAATGTGATATTGTAAAAAAAAATTATTTTTTCTATACAAAACTTAAAACAACTTTATAAAAAGATAGATTAAAATTAAAAGTGCATATTATTAATGAAATGGGAAAACCACCTATTTAGACAAAATATTGTTTGCCGATAATGAATAAAAATAATCCTCCATTTTTTGATCATATATGGATATATATATTTAAAATGGGAATCAGGATCAGATTAAACGTGCATTTATTGGGTTTTCTAAAGTCTTCTTACACTAATGACTATATTATGGATATTGTGATTATGTTCTTAAATTTATAAATATGTCACATAGAATATTGATATAGAATATACAATTAATGCACGTATAGAATATTAAGATATACATGTCTAGCAACATGTGATTTTATTATTATTTTAAATCACTATTCTCTTTCCTTTTCACTTCTTCTTGATTTTATTTACAAAACCGCATTGCAACCATTTACTATGTATATGGAACCCATGTAGGTAACTCACATGTGCATGCAATTATGGAGGGTGTGTGCTACACCATTTAGGAAACCGACATTCTTTCCTCACTTGAACATGAGTAAGACTGTGTGTCGAAACGCGTAGTTCTGTGGGGTCTCCATATCTGTATCCCCTGTATATTTTTTGCTGACCACTTTATACTTTATGGCTTTTATTGGATTTCACAAATAAATATTGATGATTTTAAAGTCTACATCCTGAGGACTGCGCTGGACTTCTTTTCCTATATCGTACATTTGGCTGCCAAGCTTTCCCTGCGCTGGGTCCACAACTACAGCGGTGAACAGTAACTCGGTGAGCTGAACTTTTTTCTCCATTTTTTTTTTTTGACCTATTTTTTATCTCTAAATTTGGGGTGCGTCTTATTATCCGGTGCATTTTATAAAATGAAAAATATGGTAAATTCCTCAGTATTCCCAGTGGAGTAATTCCCCTCTGAAATGCTTGAGCAATCATTTTCAGATTGGTGGAATACTCGATCTTTATCTCCAGGCACGTTTTAGCCATTTGCATTTCCTGGGCACTTTCTACTAGAGCTCAGGTAGCATCTTGTAGATGTGATACGGAAAACCTAATACAGCAGCCGTATTTAAAACCATCTTGTCAAGGAGATGATTCAAGCTTTTCTGAATCTTTACCCCTTTTCCACCAATATACCCAATATTATCCAAATCTGTCTTAAGTGTCTGTATGTCCATGGCATTAACAAACTTTCTAGTTTACCTAATCCTCCCAATATTCCTTCCAATACTCCCCTCTTACTTCTAGTCTGAGTTATAGTTCTTTTCCCAAACCATTGTTCTATTCCCATCCCCATGTAAGTGAGATGTGATTGACACTTGGGAAATCTGGAAGAGATTTTCCAATGAGACATGTTGAAAGTCCATACCATGGTCCTAAGTTCTTCATCCCTTAATAAAAGCATGGACTGAAACTGATTGATTTGGAAAGGAGTAGATGGTATAGAGTGTCTTGTGTTTGTGCATACATTATCTGCTGCTGACCATACATTTACATCTTTACATTGTCTGTAATGACTTCTTGTTATAATACAACATTAATAAATTGCAGTCTTTCGGAGATGAATTTTCCTATAGAAAAAATGAGATTATTATCCAGCCATCCACATTACCAGACTGACCTCTGTGGACGACATTTGTTGGACTGTTCAAAAAACTTCCCAAAAATAATGAATTTTTTGGTCCATGTCAACAGAGGCTCAGGAGGTAATTCCAATCTTGTGTTGCATTTTAACAATCAAGGAGATATATTTTCTTGGCTATGTACTGTCTGACTGTGAAATCCTTACTTCTGGATATATGGTATTTGTCATGTAAAAACTACAGATACCTGAGCTCATATAGGTTCTTGGGTTATCTGAAAATTCCAAGTTTTTACCCAATCTTTATCTCTTTCTGTATTAGAGAGTAATGGAGGATCCAAAATTTTTCAAAAAAGCAGTTTTTAACACAATTTTATGTTTTGGACTGCCCAGTTTTCCCCTTTACAACAATATCATTTGTAATATCACCGGACCATACAGCAGGTTCATCACCTTTGATCTCTATGTTCCAGTATAATACATCTATGTGATAACATTCCCATGTATCTGTCCTATTATAATGTACATATTCTCCTAATTGTGTAAATTTAGTTTTAGGTCCTGTAGTAGCATGTAATGTTATGTCCATGTCGTGTATGAAATGTAATTCAATGCACAATTTCGTTCTGTATCCCATGCAGATGTTTCATGTTATTTATACGGAATTATCCGGGATGTCTTCTTCTAGTAGATTCAGTGTCTCTGATTCTCTTGGTTTCCGTGAATGTTGAATTTCTCTGAACTGCTTATTCACGTCATTGGTGATTGTTCCATGATGTAACATGCTCCATGTAGATAATGATTGAAATAAGACAAAGTGCAGGAAAGTAGTTCCCATCAAATAGAAGCTTTTCTTGAGCTTGGGAAACTTTTCTTTTTCCGGAAGGCTTGATGTGATCTTTCCTTCGTCAAGGTAATCCATTTTCCAGTTTTTATTGGAATCCATTTCTTTCTGGAAAGAAATGCAGTATCATTATTTTGTTACATACAATTTACATTGATCGACATGTACCCACACTTTCTGTTGTCTGCACACTTTTAACCATATTAGATGCTCGTTGCACAAGAATCATGACTTGTCCCATCATTTTGATGATTTCAAATTTCCCAATTACTCTGCCATGGACCACTTTTTTTTAAATGATTTAATCATCACTAGTGCACATTTCTTGAATTTGGACTCAAGGTGGTTCCATTTTCTGCATTCGTGATGCTGCATATGGCAGAATCGTTTTCAGGTTTTCTATTAATGATTTTTACCATTGGGACCTTGAGATAGCATCTTTTTGAGGAGTGGATAAAAATGGTTCATGTGGGAAAGTCAACAGAATTTTTCTTCCTGCTATTAACTTGAATGGAGTAAATTGGGTTGTAGATCCCCTTATACTCATTAATACTAAAGGTACGTCATCAACCCATGTATTAAATTTATCCGAAAGCATCTTGTAATTCTGAATTTGATTGTCCTATTCATTCTTTCCACAATTTCCACAGATTGTGGGTGGTAGGGGACATGAAATTCTTGTTGTACCCCTAGAATAGTTCAAGCAGCTTGCATGATTTTACCTGTGAAATGGCTTCCTCAATCAGAGGTAATCATCCTAGGGATCCCCAAGTGCAAAAGACTAGTGTTGAGCGAGTATGCTTGTCACTACTTGGTACTCGCACGAGTATCACTGTACTCGGGCTACTCGGCGGGGACCGAGTAATTTCGCGATACTCGTGCTGTACTCGTGGTCTTCATGTTGGCGCTCTTTTTAGAGCCAGCCCTTATGCAGGGATTGGCTGGCAGACCACTGCAATGCCACAGCCCTGTTACTTGTGGAATTGCAGTGATTGGCCGGCCCTCACAGCATGACCGTGCCTTTAGCCCGACACTTCCCCGCTCGGCTACGGCCCCTCCCGCACTCCACTCCGCGTGTATATATATATATGCACGCTTACACACACACGCACGTTTTTTTTTTTTAATTTACAGTTTTATGGTTTCTACATGCTGCCGGGGGTCATTTCAGAATAATACTCGGGTCTCCCATAGGATAACATTGGGCTCGGTGCTCGGGCCGAGTACACGAGTATTTTGGGATGCTCGGCCCGAGCCTCGAGCACCCGAGCATTTTAGTACTCGCTCATCACTACAAAAGACATGATTTACTAATAGAGATGAGTGGTGTTAGAATCGAACCGTTCGCCAATTTCAAATTCGAGTTGTTTTGGGCGATGGTCGAGTCATTCGACGAATTCGAACGATTTGGTTCATGTTCAACAGTTCGAGTTAACGTTCGATAACGGTTCGATCACCAAAAGCATGGCTTTTCACAGTAAGGCTATGTGCGCACGTTGCGTATTTGCATGTGTCCTGCGTCCCCAGCACAATCCCTCTCTCTTTCCTACTCACCAATCAGCTGCACAGCTGTCACAAAGCTCCGGCTGAGTCGTTATTTTGACTGAGCGCCGGGCAGAGGGAACGCAGCATGTAGCGTTTTTGATGTCGTTAAAACAACGCACCTTGGCGGATTCCGTTGGAATCCACCAAGGTGTCTAATGATTGTCTATGGTGGTGGATTCTGCCGCAATGCGCTAAGCGGCGGAATCCGCTGATGGATTCAGTCACGTTCTACTGAGCATGCTCAGCATGTCCAGTAGAATGATCTAAATAATTTAAAATCACTCCTGGTCTCTATCTCTCTCTGTCGGTCAGTCTCTCCCTCTCATCCCCTCTCTCATACTCACCGATCACCAGCGCGGCGCTGCATGGCTGTCACACTGCTCTGGCGGCTTTTCCTCTGTTGAAAATGGCTGCCGCTCATTATTCAATCTCATATTCCCTGCTTTCCCCGTACACCGACGCCCATGATTGGTTAAAGTCAGACAGGCCCCCACGCTGAGTGACAGCTGTCTCACTGCAACCAATCACAGCCGCCGGTGGGTGGGTCTATATCGTGCAGTAAAATAAATAATTAAAAAAAAAAAAGACGTGCGGTCCCCCCCAATTTTGATACCAGCCAAGATAAAGCCACACGGCTGGAGGCTGGTATTGTCAGGATGGGGAGCACCACGTTATGGGGAGCCCACCACCCTAACAATATCAGCCAGTAGCCGCCTGGAATTGCTGCATCCATTAGATGCGACAGTCCCGGGACTCTACCCAAATCATCCTGAATTGCCCTGATGCGGTGGCAATCGGGGTAATAAGTTAAATGCCAACTTATAGCTGCCACTAAGTCCTAGGTTAATCATGGCAGGCGTCTCCCCGCGATACCTTCCGTGATTAATCTGTAGTGAAAGTAAATAAACACACACAACGAAAAATCCTTTATTTGCAATAAAAGATAAAAAACCTCTCATTTACCACTTTATTAATCCCCAAACACCCATCCAGGTCCGAAATAATCCACACGACGCTTTCAGCTCTGCTACATGAAGCTGACAGGGAGCGCCGTAGAACACGACCGCTCTGTGTCAGCTCCACGCAGCAACTGAAGTGAGCCGTGCTGTCAACGGAGACTTCACTCAGGTAGTGCCGGTGTGTGCGGGGATGAAGGGGGCAGTAGTGCCTGCGTGTGTCAGGTGATGATGGGGGCAGTAGTGCCTGCGTTTTAGCGGTGATGATGGGGGCAGTAGTTCCTGCGTGTCAGCGGTGATGATGGGGGCAGTAGTGCCTGCGTGTGTGCGGTGATTATGGGGGCAGTAATGCCTGCGTGTCAGCGGTGATGATGGGGGTGGTAGTGCCGGTGTGTGCGGGGAAGATGGAGGCCGGTGTGTTCGGGGATGATGGAGGCCGGTGTGTGCGGGGATGATGGAGGCCGGTAACTGCAGTGACGGCACCGCTGATCGCGGCTCACTTCAGTCACTCAGGGGATTTGCCGTCACCGGTGCTTCCTTCACCGGTGACCGCAAATCAGGCTGCGACACAGACAGAGCTGCAGACGACAATGAAGTCAGGTGAAGTTCATCCGAGTTCATTCTCATCGCGCAACTGTCTGTGTCTGCTATCAGCGGGCATGGAGCCGAGCTGAATGGCAGAGCAAGCATCGAGCGCACATACATTCCGCATCAATTCTGCAGTTGCAATACATTCACATGTGCTGCCAAATTGCTGCAGAATTAAATGCATGGACACTACACGCAATGTTAACAATAATATCCAAATTCAGTATAGTGTGCGGGGGGGTGTTCCTGAAATAATGGCGATCTCCATTTTTTTTTTCCATATCCGCGAGTACAGTGGGGCGGTGCAGGCTGTCAGCCAATCACACACGAATCAAGAATTTTCTTGAGAAAAAAACGCAGTGTGCGCACAGCTAATTTTTTTTTTCCATAGGTTTTTCTGGCGAATGTCTGCATAAAGGTTACAACCATTTTCTCATGAAATTTCTGCAGCAAAAACGCGGGTAAAAACGCAGTGTGCGCAAAGGGCCTAAGCCATTGTTTTATACTTGGTGGACGTCCATCCAACCTAGTGCTGGTTTTAACCTTATGGAATAAAATTGGTTTTTAACCTTATTTCTTGGACGTGATGCTGGAAACAACTTTTCTCTATTGCCGAAGGTTCGAGGATTAAAGGTGGAGCTATGGTGGAGGCGGAGTCTAAAGGGGGCCCGAAATTTTTGGCAGTATGGGGCCCTGAAATTCCTGGTGGCGGCCCTGCCTGAAGGTAAAGGACCAATGTAGTCGTTTTGTAGTGTAGACCATGGGCTGTGTGCAGATGCAATTCTTAGGCCCCTTTCACACTGCGTTTTGCCTTACGTTTAGTGTTCCCGTCGGGGCATCCGTCTGAACCACCCCTCCCCCACGCTGCAAAACATGTTTCGGACTCATGCGCCAACAGGGCCATTGACTGTAATGGAGCAGACTATGTTAGCGTGTGCGCTGGTTTATACCATTTTCGTGCATATATCTTTTCTGCAGGCGGACACACGAACGTAGTCGACTACGGTCTGAGGACTGAGCCACTCTTTACTTTACAAACCAGGTAAAATAAGTCAAGCTATTCTGAATCCACAACATGCTTTCTTAGAATTGTTTGATTGTGAATATATGATATGCATAGATTACATTGCACCACACACAGCATCCATTCTAGCTGGCGCCATCTTGTGGACATATTATAGAATTACATTGCCTTACCTGTATTTTTGAGTATTAGCTGTAAAGAGATATTGGTTCTTTCATATATTGCACAGCAGACATTTGAACACCATCAGGTGGAAATTCTGTTATTTATTACATTATATAAGGACTTTTTTATCTATTTACTTTACATAATAGATTTTCCAATATATATTCAACATGGTATAGAATTATATTAGTTATTGCACATTGCACTTTGCCATAAATATATTTTGATGAAATAGTCTGTATATTTGAATTTCCTTACCAATCTATGGTCATAATCCTATTTATTATCACGGTAATTTTACTTTGTGCTCACATTTGTTGTTATGCCTCATTGTCCTCTTATTTAATGCTGTAATATTATCAATTTTTATTATTGTTTCATTTTAATATATACTAATAAATTAATAATTTTATATTGAAATGTTTGCTCTATTTATTTGGGGGTTTAATTTATACACTTCCATTTTTTTTTATATAATATATATATATACATATATATACATATATGTATATATATATACATATGTATGTATGTATATATATACTGTACAGTGTGTCCACCCATATCCTGTCCACCGTCATTAACTCGAGAACGGCGGCAGCTATAGGAATAGAAGTGGTGTCTAGATATAGTAAAGTAGCCATGAGCTACGCAATGAAACCACCTACAGCACCACCTGGTGGAAAATAACGGAGTTAGCATTTTTATCTCGAAAACGAAAACGGAACGAGATAGAGAAAAAAAGTAAATTACAAAGTTATAGAGAATCATCAATTAAATACGAATCAACATCTTGCATACAGAAATGCTATGATTAGAACGTGTAAAACTCACAAGGCTGCAGACGTGACGCGATACCTCATGATGCTAACTCCGTTGTTTTCCACCCGGTGGCGCTATAGGTTGTTTCATTGAGTAGCGCATGGCTACTTTACTATACCTAGACACCACATCTATGCCTATAGCTGCCGCCGTTCTCAGGTTAATGGCAGTGGACAGGATATGGA
This sequence comes from Anomaloglossus baeobatrachus, assembly GCF_048569485.1. Lineage (NCBI taxonomy): Eukaryota > Metazoa > Chordata > Amphibia > Anura > Aromobatidae > Anomaloglossus > Anomaloglossus baeobatrachus. Next base: position 530,593,732 of record NC_134357.1, read on the forward strand.
TGGACACACTGTATATAGCGGAGCTGTGTTTATGTATGAGGTGTATGACATATATATATATATATATAGCGGAGCTCTATGTGTAGGGAGTGTATGACATATACAGTACAGTGGAACCTTGGTTTACGAGTAACCCGGTTTGCAAGCATTTTGCTATACGAGCAAAGCTTGCTGTAAATTTGTAACTCAGTTTACGAGCATGCTTTGCTGTACAAGCAAATACTCACTGCATACACTTCCGGTTCCATACTTTAACCGCGCTCTGACCCGCATTTGCAGTCCGCACAAACACACACAAGCACGCATGCACACACACAAATATTATGCTCACCTTACTTTTTGTTCCATCGTGGTTCCTCATGGTTCTTATAGTTCACCGGTACAGGATGTGTATCGGGTAAACATCGCGACGATGGAGGAACTTCCACTGTCAGCCGCTACTCAAAGGCAGCGTGCTGGCCAATCAGAGGCAAGTGGCTCATGACTTTGATGTCAGCGCTCTGGCAGCGGACGCTCTGGTATCGGTCGCGATGGTTACCCGATTCACATCCTGCACCGGTGAACTACAAGAACCGGGAGGCCGGCGATGGAACGGATGGTAAGGTGAACATAATATATGTGTGTGTGTGTGTGTTTGTGTGTGTTTCTGTGTTTGTGCATGTGTGGAATGGCACAATAGGGGACCAGGATGGGACATTGAACAAGTTGTGGAACAAATTGTCTGAGCTTGCATTATTTCCTATGGGAAATTTTGCTTTGCTAGACGAGTAAACTTGGTTTACAAACACACTCCCAGAATGGATTATGCTCGTTAACCAAGGTTCCACTGTATATAGCGGAGCTGTGTGTGCGGAGGAAGTGTATGACATGTGAGGAACCTATCCCCATCCTTCAGATGGGAGAGGTGGTGTCAGCGCTCAATACTAAGGTGGAATCCGAGATTGCCAAGGCTCAAGGTGAAGTGCCATCATTTGTTCCCCTCAACTTTTTTCTTAAGGTTCTGGGAGAGCATCATCATTCTGTTCTGGCTGGTCACCCTGTGGTTAAAGGTACTCTGGATCTCATATTGCATTGCTTTTGGTGGCCCAGAATCTGAAGGGATGTGGTGCCCTATGTATCTGCGTCTGCCACCTGTGCAAGCTTCAAGGCATCTTATTCTCGTCCCTCAGGATGTCTGCAGCCTTTCAGTGTTCCTAGTCAACCTTGGACATATGTTTCCTTGGATTTTATTATGGATCTACCTTCCTCTGCTGGTAATGCTTTTGTTTTTGTGAGGGATAGGTTTTTCTTAAATGACACATTTTATCGCCTTACCAGTATTACCCAATGCTAAAATTTTAGCTCACAGTTATTTGTACGTGAGATTGACAGACACCATGGAATTCCTTTTAATATGGTTTCTGATAGAGTAACTCAGTTTATTGCAAACTTTTGGAGGGCTTTCTACTCCCAATTAGGGAGTGAACTTTCTCATTTGTCGGCGTTCCATCCTCAGTCTGAAGAACAAACATAACGCAAGAATCAAAATTTGGAACAGTATTTGTGCAGTTTTGTTTCAGATAATCAGGAGGAGTGATTCTCATTCCTTCCTCTTACCAAATTTGTCATCATGAATCGTCGCCATGAATCTTCTGGTATATCTCTTTTTTTTTTTTTTGTCTATGGTCATCATACCCCGTTTTTTACATTTCAGGAGGGGCACTTATCTGGGATACCTGGGGAGGACCAAATGGTTTCAGTATTGTTGTCTTCATGGAAGAGAGTAGCTGATTGTAGACATGTGCCTGTTGCGGACCTGTGTGTGAAAGATCTGGTGTGGTTATCTACAAAGAACATTAAGCTTAAGATACCTTCACTGAAGTTAGGACCTCGGTTTATTGGTCCATACCAAGTCACTGCAGTCATTAATCCAGATACTTTACACTAGGCGTTACAGGGCTCTTACAAGATACATAATGTATTTCATAGATCTCTGCTACAGAAATATGTTGCTTTGGGAACCCCTCTTCCCTTACCTTTGCCTCCGATCCTTGTCAATGGGTCATTGGAATTTCAGGTGTCCAAAATTATTGATTCTCATTTTGCTTTCCTATCCTTACAGTATGTTTCATTGACAAAGTTATGGGCCTGAGGAGAGGACTTGGGTCCCAGCCACAGATATCCACACTATGCGCCTGGTTAGGGCAATCCACTGTCTTCATCCTAAGAGTCCGGGTCCAGAGATCCCTTTTAGAGGGAGCGGGACACGGAGTTTTGCACAAACTTCACTGACTCTCATGGTGGCGTTGGACTCAGATTACAGATTCAGATGTTCTGCCCGATGGTTTCCCTAGTGTCTGGGTTCTTCATAGGCAGATTCAGGCCTAGACCTGTGCTGACTCATGGGCAGGCAAGCAATAGTTAAGGGGGCTTTACACGGTAGCGATATCGCTAGCAATTTGTAGCGATAGCGAGCGTGTAAATACCCGCCCCCGTCGCGCATGCGATTGTTTGTGATTGCTGCCGTAGCGAACATTATCGCTACGGCAGCGTCACACATACTTACCTGGTCGGCGGCGTCGCTGTCACTGCCGAACACTCCCTCCTTCAAGGGGGAGGGACGTTCGGCATCACAGCGACGTCACCGCAACGTCACTAAGCGGCCGGCCAATCAAAGCGGAGGGGCGGAGATGAGCAGGATGTAACATCCCGCCCACCTCCTTCCTTCCGCATTGGGGCCGGCGGCAGGTAAGGAGACGTTCCTCGCTCCTGCGGTGTCACACATAGCGATGTGTGCTGCCACATGAGCGATGAACCACCTGGATAAACAACCCTTACCGATTTTTGAGTTTGGGACGACCTCTCCATGGTGAACGATTTTCACCATTTTTGAGGTCGCTTAAGGTTGCTGATCAGTGTCACACGGTGCGATATCGTTAATGACGCCGGCTGTGCGTCACTAACAACTTGACCCCGACGACAAAACATTAACGATATCGTAGCGTGTAAAGCCCCCTTTATCCTCTGCTGGTTTGCTCTGTCCTTTTATCATGTGTTGTGGGGAGGCCTATCACATCTGCTCTCTTCCTATCTAAGATGGTGGAATCTGTATACCTGTAAGGGGTGGGCAGACCCCTTACAAGGAGGTGCAATTTCCCCCTGAAGATACCTCCCTCTGGGGTAGTTACTGTTGATGTTATTAATAAACATGTTTTTACTGTGCAGTGGGTTTTCCCCTAGAGCCCGGGTGGGACGGCTGTCCCCATAGAAACAGGGCAGGAGAGAGGAGGAGCCGGCAGCTTAGAGAGAGAAGTGTGTGTGTGTTGAAGTCAGTTGATTCCGGGATGGGGGAGAAGGAACAGCCAGGGGCAGAGTGTGGAGCTGAGTGGGCAGAAAGAAAGAAAGAAGGGAAGAAGAGAAGAAGTGTCCTCAAGAGTGGAAGCAGAGCAGGGGCAGAGTGTGGGAGCTGGATGAATAGGGAAGCCGGAGAGAAAAGGAGCGGGCGGAACCTCAAAGTGCGAAGCAGTACCGGTGTGGGTCCGGTCTGTGGGTAGCCGTAGTGGGAGCCAGGTGAAGCAGATTAGCCGGGCACATCCTCACAGGAGGAGACGTCAGGACAGGCTTTCCCTCAGCTAAAGGAAGTGTGAAGTGTCATCTATAACTGCCGGTTGTGTGAAGAACTGTGTAATAAAGAATGCCTTTTGTTTGCACCGAATCATGCCTGGAAAGTGTTTATACGTCGGACAACATCTGCACCACCACACTCTGCCCCACCGAGACATCTCCCGTCCCGATAGTGACGGCGGAACCAGGGGTAAGCCTGATAGCAAGGGCCACGACTACAACCCTGGAGGCACCCCTGGCACCCCGTTACATGTGGCGTAGTCGGCAGGATCCGGACTTTATGCAAGGGGTCCCAGGTCAAGAAGATGGAGATCAAGTTGTGCCTAGGGCACAGGATCCGGAGTATTGGAGAAGAGTCCCGATCCCATGGTGGGAAGGAAAAGCAGTGCCTGAGGCGTTGGACCGGGCACAAGATGGCGGCAAGATGGCCGTCGTCTTCAAGGACACAGAAAGCGCGCGAAAAGTTGGCGCCAAAAGAAGAGCCTGGGGCTGGCCGGTGCCGAAAAAGAAGTTCGGAGTACTCTGCCCAAACAGGGGAGGTGCCGGTCCCAGGGCACGGATGAAGATATGTGAAGTGGGCGGTGTTCCAAGGAAAAAGAGGAACCGCCGCGGAGGGGTTGACCTGATGTGTGAGACTGGGGGTGGAGTATACCCAAGAGCGGGAAAAGTAGGCCCGCCTCCACTTCCTCCAGGATCTTCACTGACCCCGCCGCCATTATCAGAGACGCTGACTGAAAACGAGATGGAGACCTCCAGACAGCAGCAAGATGTGGTGGCCGCGCTAGCAGCCACTAATTTGGGCAGAGGACGCCCAAAGCAGAACGCGGAAGGACTTCCTCACAACTTACCGGCGGTGCCCGGAGGACTATAACGACCGTAGGTGATGGACATGTTCGTGTTGAAGACCGGTGTTGTTAAAGAGCCGGAAAAGTTCCACAGTTTGCAACCATGTTTAAGTTACCGAGCCCGGAAGGAGCCTGATGCTAGACTGAGCCAGGGGCTCCCTCCGTGATGTTAAGGAAGACTTTATTGTTTGTCCTCCTATCTACTAAGACCAGGAGTGCTGTAAAAGCCTCCGGGCAGAAGACCAGCAAAGACCGGGAGTGCCTGCTGAAGGCCTCCGGGCACACTGCCTACAAAGACCGGGAGCTCCCAGGAGGGACTCCGGGCGCAGAACTTGGGCGCTCAGTGGTTGACTTTGTTTATGAAGGTTTTAAAGTTTTATCCAAAGTTTGCCTTGCTGCTAAATTGTGTTTTACAGGTTCGAGCCTTGCCGGGAGGCTTAGGCTTAAAGAGGGGAGGAATGTAAGGGGTGGGCAGACCCCTTACAAGGAGGTGCAGTTTCCCCCTGAAGATACCTCACTCTGGGGTAGTTACTGTTGATGTTATTAATAAACATGTTTTTACTGTGCAGTGGGTTTTCCCCTAGAGCCCTGGTGGGACGGCTGTCCCCATAGAAACAGGGCAGGAGAGAGGAGGAGCCGGCAGCTTAGAGAGAGAAGTGTGTGTGTGTTGAAGTCAGTTGATTCCGGGACGGGGGAGAAGGAACAGCCAGGGGCAGAGTGTGGAGCTGAGTGGGCAGAAAGAAAGAAAGAAAGAAGGGAAGAAGAGAAGAAGTGTCCTCAAGAGTGGAAGCAGAGCAGGGGCAGAGTGTGGGAGCTGGATGAATAGGGAAGCCGGAGAGAAAAGGAGCGGGCGGAACCTCAAAGTGCGAAGCAGTACCGGTGTGGGTCCGGTCTGTGGGTAGCCGTAGTGGGAGCCAGGTGAAGCAGATTAGCCGGGCACATCCCCACTGGAGGAGACGTCAGGACAGGCTTTCCCTCAGCTAAAGGAAGTGTGAAGTGTCATCTATAACTGCCGGTTGTGTGAAGAACTGTGTAATAAAGAATGCCTTTTGTTTGCACCGAATCATGCCTGGAAAGTGTTTATACGTCGGACGACATCTGCACCACCACACTCTGCCCCACCGAGACATCTCCCGTCCCGATAGTGACGGCGGAGCCAGGGGTAAGCCTGATAGCAAGGGCCACGACTACAACCCTGGAGGCACCCCTGGCACCCCGTTACATACCCATGCGAGCTAGAATTTCCATGTTTAGTTGTGTGGTTTGGTGTCTCATATGTGCTGGAGAAAATTGTGGTATTTGGTTGGTGTTGTTGTGAAGTTCCCCCGTCGCCTTGTTGTTTCCTCTCTGCTCTGGTTTTCTTCCTAATATCTTACGGTATTATACCTCTGTGTGGGTGCAGTGTGACAGAGTTTTGGTTTTACTCTCTGTCTATTTCTGTGCGGTTTACAACACTCCTGTCCTGGAGAATGGGAATTTAGATCAGGGCCAGGAAGGAGGCCAAGGCATCCCAATCTTCAATGGTATCCCTGGGATTAGGGATAGGGCCCCCTAGCCTGAGGGTCAGTCTAGGAACCCCCACTGCTATCTGCACAGGCCCTGTGACAGATTATGGCCCGGACTGGCACATCTACAAGATGCACCACTTCTGAGGTGGCTGTGGGCTATTTTTAGGTTGGGGAGGGCCCAATATCCATGGACAACCACAGCCTGAGAATACCAGTCAACAGCTGTCTGCTTAATCTTGGTCGGGTATAAATTTGAAGGGGGGTCCCCATACAGTTTTCAAAATTATATATTTAAAAAAAAAAAGTCGTGTGGGGCTCCTTCTATCTTTATACACAGCCACGATAAAGCACACAGCTGGGGACTGCAGCCTCCAGCTGTCTGCTTTATGTGCGCTGGGTATCAAAATACAGGGGACCACAAGCCATTTTCTCCAAATATTTTTACATTCGTCGGGGACTCAGACAGTTAATGTGAGGGCAACCAATCACAGACACCAGCACAGAGGGTGGGTGGGGGAAGAAGGACTACAATAAATCACACACACTGTCACAGAGGGTGGGCGGGGGAAACAGTGAATATTTGTAAGATTTAAGGAGCAGACCTGGAAACCGTGTGAGAGCCATGCGAAAACTCGAAGTATAATTGTTCTGCTTTAATCTCCATTTGGCTTCCTTTTGCAGCCCTTTAGCCCTTAGTACGACTAATTTATAGCACTTAAGTTTGGGTACCCATTGACTTATGTGGGGTTTGAGGCTTGGGCTCAAGTTCGGGTCAAGTGTGGTCCCAATCTGGACTTTTTATTTATGTCCGGCTCAAGACGCAAAACCCGAACATCCATAGATTCACCCATCTCTGGTTATGATCCATAATAGGTTTTGGTGTTTTCAACCAGCAGACCCAGGGGAGGGCCATTAAGACCATCCCAGGGGTGGGAAAGGCAGTGACCAACTAAGGGGTTATTTGCTAGTGGAAGGCAGTGGCCGAAGGTAGTCTTCTGAGGGGAGGTCATGATGGTAAGTGATTTAATCTGCTTATAACTCTTGTACCATCCTCTGTATTTGCTTATGTAACTATCATCGGGTGGCACAGTGGCTCAGTAGTTAAAACTACAGTCTTGCAAAGCTGGGGATCTGGGTTCATTTCCCACCAATGAAAGCATCTGCAGAGAGTTTGTATGTGCTTCCCGGGTTTGCGTGGGTTTCTTTTGGGTAATCCAGTTTCCTACCACACTCCAAAGACATACTGATATGGAATTTAGATTGTGATATCCAATGGGGACAGTGTTGCTGATCTACATAAAGTGCTGTGGAATTAATGGCGTTATATAAGTAAATGAATATTATTATATTATTTCCTTTGTGTATATATTGTTTTGTCTAGTGAGCACCTAAGGTAATTAAATATCCAATTTAACATTGGTTTGCTCTTTTATCTCGATCCACAAATTCACGCGTCTGTGGTCTTGATTTGTTACATGCTATCGTGCTGGTTTCTGGCCCGATATAATCACGCTACCGAGTAGGTTTACTGTATATCTAACGAGGAACTGGTGTCAGCCTTAACAGCAGGCAGGTCTCTGTTTCACTGGGTCTAGTGAACAGGGTCCCTCAGGCTGTCAGGGTTGTGAGTGTCACATCGGAGGTTGTGTGGATCACCCCCTGTCCTTTCTTGTGCCCGTATAGACAGGAGGTGTCTGTGTGGAATTTTGTAAAGCTTACCTTATTTATCATCAGAGAGCTGACTGTATCATGTGACCCCAATGTAGCAGTGACACTGAGTTTTGTTTGTTGTTTTTCATTTTTTTTTTTACAAAATTACCATGTTTTTCGTTTTATAAGACGCACCGGATTATAAGACGCACTCCAAATTTGGAGGGAAAAAAAAGGTAAAAAAAATAATTATAATCTGGTGGTGTCTTACCAGGAAGGGGGGGGTCTGCAGAAGAGCGGGGGTCACAGGAGGCAGGGGCAGTACTGGAGTACTGCAAGTAGTATAGAGGGGGCCCAGATACTCACTGCGGGTGCTGCTCTGTGCGGGGCCGGCGACGCTCTGCTCTGTGCGGGGCCAGTGTCGCTCTGCTCTGTGCGGGGCCGGTGTCGCTCTGCTCTGTGCGGGGCCGGCGTCGCTCTGCTCTGTGCGGGGCTGGCGTCGCTCTGCTCTGTGCGGGGCTGGCGTCGCTCTGCTCTGTGCGGGGCCGGCGTCGCTCTGCTCTGTGTGGGGCCGGCGACGCCGCTCTGCGCGGAGCTGGTGATGGAGCAGTCGAGCGCCGAGCAGAACGGAGCAGACGTGCACAGAGCAGCCAAGCAGGAGGGAGCAGCCGTGCACCGAGCAGCCGAGCAGGACGGAGCAGCCGTGCACCGAGCAGCCGAGCAGGACGGAGCAGCCGTGCAGGACGGAGCAGCCAAGCAGGACGGAGCAGCCGTGCACAGAGCAACCGAGGAGGACGGAGCAGCCGTGCACCGAGCAGGACGGAGCAGCCGTGCACAGACCAGCCGAGCAAAACAGAGCAGCCGTACACAGAGCAGATCGGAGCGGCTCCAAACAGACCAGAGCGGCGCTGCCCAATGCACAGAACAGCGTCGCACAGACCAGCAACGCCGGCAGCACAGTGCATTGCTCGGAGCATCTCCCTGCCTCCTTTGACCCCTCTGCACAACCCCCACCCCCCCCCGGTAAGCTACATTCGGATTTTAAGACGCACCCCTCATTTTCCTCCCAAAGTTTTGGGTGGCAAAGTGCGTCTTATAATCCGAAAAATACGGTAATATTTTTTAGTTTGATCACTAATCTCATGCACTGCTGTTGCTGGATGGCCGTATTTGAAGGGTTAAGCCACCTTGATTGGTTCCAAAAATTGGGGAACTTGCCAGTGGGCAGAGCAAAGTACTGTAATGCACAGGTGCGAGAGAAGGTCAAATGCACGCTACAGGACTTTGATCTGCCTTCAGCCATGCACATCAAAGTGTGCCTACGGTGCAGCGCAATGGAGCCCTCTCTGTGAATGACCTTGGACATATCATACAAGGGGCTGGGCAGGAGGACGGAGATTGGAGAAGATGGAGGAGATGCCGAACCGGACAACAGCGACACCCATTGGACTGGACCGCCCCCTAGGTGAGTATTATAAATGTGTTTTTTACAGTTTACAGAGTGGCCTGGGTTCTTATATACAGCATTTCAGAATACTGTAACTATATGAGCTCACTGGTACTGGCCGCAGATCATAAGGGAAAAACCTGGATCACAAAAAATGGATGACATCAGACTTTCCCACAAAAAGGTAATGGAGCGTAGATGTAAATAGTAACTTACAACATAAATAGGTTTATTACTGTAATATACATAAAGACATTTCTTTTGACATGATTGTGGATATAAAGCCAAAGATATAAAAAAAGTAATAAATGGCAGATTATTAATATTGGGAGTTTAAAAAGGCTTCTATCCTGTGTGAGTTCTCTGGTGTCTAACAAAATTTGATTTCTTCGCAAAACATTTCCCACATTCTGAACATGAAAAAGGTTTCTCTCCTGAGTGAGTTCTCAGGTGTGTAACAAGAGCTGATTTCACTGTAAAACTTTTCCCACATTCTGAACATGAAAAAGGTTTCTCCCCTGTGTGAGTTCTTTTGTGTTCAACAAGAGTTGATTTCTGTGCAAAACATTTTCCACATTCTAAACATGAAAAAGGTTTATCCCCTATATGAGTTCGCTGGTGTCTAACAAGATGTGATTTATTTGCAAAACATTTTTCACATTCTGAACATGAAAAAGGTTTCTCCCCTGTGTGAGTGCTCTGGTGTATAACAAGACTTGATTTATCTGCAAAACATTTCCCACAGTTTGAACATGAAAAAGGTTTCTCTCCTGTGTGAGTTCTCTGGTGTATAACAAGACTTGATTTCTCTGCAAAACATTTCCCACATTCTGAACATAAAAAAGGTTTCTCCCCTATGTGAGTTCTATGATGTCTTACAAGATGTGATTTCTCTGCAAAACATTTCCCACATTCTGAACATGAAAAAGGTTTCTCCCCTGTGTGAGTTCTCTGGTGTATAGCAAGACTTGATTTCTCTGCAAAACATTTTTCACATTCTGAACATGAAAAAGGTTTCTCTCCTGTGTGAGTTCTCTGATGTTTAACAAGATATGATTTTCTTGCAAAACATCTCCCACATTCTGAACATGAAAAAGGTTTTTCCTTTGCATGCATTACCTGATGAAGAAAGAAATATGACTTTAGAGCAAAATATTTCCCACATTCTGAACATGAAAAAGGTTTCTTCTCTATGTGACTTCTCTGGTGTCTAACAAGATGTGATTTCTCTGCAAAACATTTCCCACATTTTGAACATGAAAAAGATTTCTCCCCTGTGTGAGTTCTCTGGTGTCTAACAACATGTGATTTCTTTGCAAAACATTTCCCACATTCTAAACATGAAAAAGGTTTCTCCTGTGTGTGTGTTACCTGATGAAGAAAAAAATATGATTTTAGAGCAAAACATTTCCCACATTCTGAACATGAAAAAGGTTTCTTCTCTATGTGAGTTCTCTGGTGTCTAACAAGGTATGATTTCTCTGCAAAACATTTCCCACATTTTGAGCATGAAAAAGGCTTCTCCCCTGTGTGACTTCTCTGGTGTGTAAGAAGAGTTGATTTCTTTGAAAAACGTTTCCCACATTCTGAACATAAATATGGCTTCTCCCCTGTGTGAACTCTCTCATGTATAACAAGCTCTGATTTGAAGTTAAAATATTTCTCACACTGTGCACAAGAAAATCTTTTTTTCTTTCTGTGAATTTTTTTATGAGTAACAAAAGACATTTTGAGGGCTAAACATTTTCTATATTCTGCACTTGAAAATGGCTTCTTTGCTTTAAAAACAGCTTCATTTTTCATGCCTCTTTTGTGCCTTTTATTTTTCTTACTAGTCTGTGAGTAATAAGAAGATAGGACCTGTTTATAAGGATCAGATGATTTTTCTTTGCTGTGAAGGGATGATGGGATATCTGGAATAACGGCATTCATTTCAGTTATGTCTTGTGTGATCACAAGGTCATCTGATTTAAAAATTGTAGATATCAGTTGTCCCTCTGATCTCCTGGTACGGTCATCTGCTAAGAATAAAAAGTATTATTTTTGCATAAAATAATATAAATTGTTTCTATAACATTTCTAAAATATCCATAGAAATTGCAAGTTTTGTAGAAAAATTTACGTTCTTTACTGAAACAAAACCAGTTGACAAGGTAACAATAGACCTCAGAGCAGAAAGCTGTACAGCAGGGGTCCCCAACCCGTAAATCACCTTCTCCTACCATGTTTTCCCTGAAAATAAGACCTAGCATGAGTTTTCAGGGATGCTTAAATATAAGACATCCCCTGAAAATAAGACCTAGCCGCGGTCAATAATGAAGTGTCATGCAGCGGTAAAAAATGTTAAAGACACTGCAGGAGACTTCATTATAGACAGCGGACACCCCCTAAAGAAAGAAGAGAGAAGACCCCCGATCGTACTCACCAGACGCCAACCGAGAGCAGGTGAGCGCATCAAGGTCATGCGGCGGAACACACACATCAGATCACACACACACCACATCCAGCGATATCGCTTGCTTCTCTGCGGCGATAAATGTGCAGTGCAGTGCAGTGATCTTCCAGGACCTGCCGAAGTATCACATGGCTGGAAGCATGTGGTATCTCCGGATGTTTCGCGTGTGTGCGCGCAATTGTACTGGTATGTGCGATATCGTGAGTGTGTGTGAGTGTATGCGATCGGATGTGTGCGTGTATGCGGTCTGACGTGTGAGTGTCGGCAGGAGGCAGAGGAGGACGACGTGCAGCACAGCTGCTGGGAGCGCCAACCGGAGACCACAGGGAGGAATGATGTGAAAGCTGTGTGTGTGTGTGTGTGTGTGTGTGTGTGCTGTCTGATGTGTTTCTGTGTTCTGATGTATGAGTGTCAGACGCAGGGGAGCACAACTGCTGGGAGATCACAGGGAGGAATGATGGGGCATGTGATGTGAGGATGTGAGTGTGTGTGTGTGTGTGTGTGTGTGTGTGTGAGAGAGATCTGATGTATGCGAGTGTCAGTCAGATGTAGGGGAGCACAGCTGCTGGGAGATCACAGAGAGGAATGATGTGGAATCTGATGTGTGTGCGTCTGCATGAGTGTGAGTGAGTGTGATGTGATCTATACGAGTGTCAGCCGAACGCAGGGGAGGCATGCAGCATACCTGCTGGGAGATCACAGGGAGATTTGGGATCCATACAGACGCCTGGGGCTGGTAAGTATGACAATTCTGGGAAGGGGGGGGGGATGTCTGCTTTTTGTGGGGGGTAAATTTACCCCCAACCATGTCTCCTCGAGAATAAGACGCCCCCTGAAAATAAGACCTAGTGTTTTTTTCAGGGCAAAAAAAAAATATAAGACATTGTCTTATTTTCGGGGAAACAGGGTACCATGTGGCTCGCCGTTGGTTAAGCAGTCACCTGCACGGCTTCCTTCAGTGGCGTACTGCCAATAGAGGCAGGCCACGTCAGAACTGTGTGCGCTTTCACTTTCATCATTCCCATCAGGGGCGGGCTGGGCATAGGCCCCCTGGGACGGTCACCAAGCAACTGATTAAGGCTGCTGGGGGTCCGTCACTGTTTGTATAGCTGCAGGCTGGCTGCAACAGAGAGATGCAGACTCGCCCACATTGCACACTATGCGCGGCCTCTGCTGAAGAGGAGGGAGTTGCCAGGCAGCATCTTCTTCCAGTTGGAAAGCTGTCAGCCATGTCAGGAGAACAGCCAATCAGAAAAAGGGGTGGAGCTTGTCTGTACAGCCGCAGGAGAAAGAAAAGATGAAAAGGAAAACAGTGCGGAAGGTGCAGACAGCAGAGCAAAACACAGAGCAGTGCAAAGAGGGAGAAGGAGCAGAGACTAGAATGAGCAGAGCAAACAAGAAGAAGTGGAGAACAGAAAGAAAAAGTAGAGGACAGTATCTGAACACAGCCAGGAGGACCCACAGGAAGTGCAGCAGCGAGGCCAGAGCCACTAACATGATCTCTCGTATCACAAGAGCAGGTGAGTATTATAAAGTCTAAATGTCTGCCTGAAACAATACAGAATCCCCTGCTGTACTGTGACATCACTGTGTGTATTATCTCTTTGCTGTGACATCATCACTGAGTGCATTATCCCTGTCCTGTGACATCACTGTGTGTATTACCCCTCTTCTGTGACATCACTGTTTGTATTAGTCCTGTACTGTGACATCACTGTGTGTATCATCCCTGTAATATGATTGATTGCTCTCAGTGAGAGAAACAAAATTATAATCTTGTAGTTCTGATACCTTTTAATGGTGTATGCTGTTTATTATGTTAATATTTTATTGCATATTTTTTTTATCGGGGTAGGGGGCCCATTCAGACTTTGCTATGGGGCACCATGATTTCTATGTACGCCGCTGGCTTCCTTCATGTATTAACACCACTGTCACTAGTCTGCGGTGCAATTATGAAAGTGCTGTTAACTCCTGGAGGCAGTCGGCAGATTAATATAATGCAGCTTGTGTAAAAAGAAGGAGGAGGAGGGGAAACGATTGCAGAGCTTGAGCTATGCTGGGGTTGCTTTCTCTTCCCTCTCCTGCTTGCTGATAAGATTACCCTGCTCTGGGCTGCCTCCTCCTGGCCGATGAAGTTTCCTTCTCAGAGCTACTTCTGTAATGGTGCACCACCACATTATGGGTGTCAGGTCTGAGCATTCCTACATGAAAAGACATGAACAGTGCCCTGAAAAGTGAATTGGTCATCGTGGGCCAGTTGAATGGCCACCAAGGTCTCCCGATCTGAGCCCTTTAGACTATTATCTTTGGGGTCATCTGAAGGCAATTGTCTATGCTGTGAAGATACAAGATGTGCAGCATCTGAAACAATGGATACTGGAAGCCTGTGCTAGCATTTCTTCTGCGGTGTTACTGTCAGTGTGTCAAGAATGGGAGAAGAGGGTTGCATTGACAAGCCAACACAATGGGGAGCACTTTGAACACATTATATAAAATTGTACATAACTAATGAATGAATAAAGTTACGTTAAAATCAAGAACACCCTTCTTTTTATTTTGAATTACTCAATAAGGTTGATGTGTTATATGATCCTCTTCCCATTGGAAAAAATAAAGTTGGATACAAAATGGCCGACATCAAAATGGTCACCATTTATCATGAAAAGTTTCCCCCCTCCCATATACTAATGAGCCACAAAAAGGAAGTTGACCACCAACCATTCCCATTTTATTTAGGTGTATCCATATAAGTGGCCCATCCTGTAGTTTGGGAACTGATAGACTGTATATGACCTTTTTTTTGGCATTCATGACTTGCACACCCTGTAGTAAGAAAGCAGTGCATGTGTGTGTGTTTATTTCAGTGAATTGTAAACATTTAAAAGGGTTGTCCGGTAGAAAGCTGCAAGTCTGCAGTCACTCTATGTGAGAGCACCTTGTGAATCCTCCTACCGCATGCGATGCAGACTGTGAGGAATCTCTAGTGTCAGTGCCTGGTAATGTGACCGCAAGTATGCAATATGCATACTCCCAATATGACTGATTGCTCCCAGTGAGAGAAACAAAATTATAATTTTGTAGTTGTGATACCTTTTAATGGCTAATTAAAATAAAATAATGTTACAAAGCAAGCTTTCGAGACTTGAAAGCTTGCTTCGTAACATAATTTTATTTTATTTTAGTTAGCCATTAAAAGATATCACAACAACATAATTATAATTTTAAAAACGACTGAAACAAGGGGCCTCAAATGCTTATACATAATGATGATAAATAATAAGATGCCACCAAAAAAATTCTTTTAAGCTGCTTTTATTTGAAAAGGTGCATAACAACCAGCAAGAAGAGTGGCAAATGCAATAAAAGATGTTTTACAAATATATAATTTACCAGATAAAAAGATAAGGTAAGAAGGAGGAAAACGAAAATCCCACATAGGGAAACACCTCCCTGGAAAAGGCAATGTGGGACCCAGTCCCGACATGTGTTTTGCTGGTCATCAAAACGGCGGTACGTACAGCTTTCTCCGGTTTTAGGGCCTATTATCAGTCGCGGGCTTACTCCTGGCACCATATTTATATCCGCCCTGACACTGCTGCGGTCACATGGTCTCCTGAAGCAGCACCTCAGCGAAACATGTGTCGGGACCGGGTCCCACATTGCGGGAATTGTTGTCTCCAGATAGGTATCCATGAGCCACTTCACCACCAATCTATATATATTATTGCTGGGCTATTGCCTCCAGTCACACTAGTAGGTTTTTGGTTGGTTATTACGTGAGTGGCCCCTTGGATGACTTTTTCTGAATCATTGTAGGAATTTTTGGTCTCATGGCTTGCAATATTTTTAGGATTTAAATTATTGCCCTTATTACATGAGTGCGACCCTATTACCTTTTCCAGGGAGGTGTTTCCCTATGTGGGATTTTCATTTTCCTCCTTTTTATTTGGTAAACTATATATTTGTAAAAAAAATCATTTATTGCACTTGCCACTCTTCTGGCTGATTGTTATGCACCTTTTCAAATAAAAGCAGCCTAAAAGATTTTTTTTTTTTTGGTGGCATCTTATTATTTATCATCATTATGTATAAGTATTTGAGACCCCTTGTTTTCAGTCGTTTTTACTTAGTTGTGTGGGGTTATTGCATCCATAATTTACAATGAAGTCCAATTGCTTTAGTTTAATTTCTTCAGTTAAAATTATAATTTTGTTTCTCTCACTGAGAGAAATCAACCTTTTTTTAACTGGCTAACACAATACCAAAACTTTTTTTCTTTATACATACTCCCAGTCACATTGCGACTAGTGTGTGTGGCCTCACTCAATGCGAGTGTATTGAGCATGCTGGAAACAGTCTAGTGTCCAATTGTGGCCAGGCATATGTTTATCGCATACTTGCGGTCACATTACCAGGCGCTGACACTGGAGAATCCACAGTGTGGAATGCATATGGTATGAGGATTCACAAGTCTGCAGTCACATAGTGACACCAAGGCTGGTGTGCGCACCCAGGCAAATGCCGGGGTCCTGGCCAGATGGGGGATCCAACTCGCCATTATCAGGGGCGATGAACTTGTCTGGGGCCCCCTGGCCGATTTTTGGGAACTGCAGTGCAGATGAACACTTGTATGACTGCATGTGTATGGCTGTCACTAGTTACAACCCAGATTTTGAAAGAGTGGCAGAAAACATGCAATGTCAGATTTCACACTGAACTATTAATGGTGCTTTCACATCAGCGGTATTTTGCCACTCTGCTGGATCCGTCACAACTCCAGTACAGTTCAATGGCATTGCGACAAACTCCGGTCACATGTTGTCATATGACCGGAGCATGTGACCCCGAAACAACTGTCTGTGGATGGACACCTGGCCTTGGTATTTCCCTTGTCATATCTTTTAACTCGTCAAGAGTTGGATATTGACTAAAAGGGCCACTTAATATGGTGGTTATGGTGGTCTCCTAAAAAGAGCCACTCCTTGGCTAGGTCCTTCCTGGAGGGATATCTGGCTATTTTCCGTGTCGAGACTCCTAACAGAGGCTCCACGGATCTTTTTGATTTGCATACTTCTCAGGGGGCAATGCACCTAGGATTTCACGGTGTTGAGCGCCTTCACTGGCTGCTGGCAGTGTTTTCTCTGGTTGGTCTCCTCGAGATCAGTGCAGTGATTGTTTTGTCTTGCTGCTCTACTAGGCATTGCTCCCACCTGGCCAGAATCCTACTCCACACTGATGAGGGGCAATACCCTGAAACAGCTGTCTGTGAATGGATACCTGGCCTTGATATTTCCCTTGTCATATCTTTAAACTCGTCAAGAGTTGGATATTGACTAAAAGGGCCACTTAATATGGTGGTTATGGTGGTCTCCTAAAAAGAGCCACTCCTTGGCTAGGTCCTTCCTGGAGGGATAGCTGGCTATTTTTGTGTCGAGACTCCTAACAGAGGCTCCACTGACCTTTTTGATTTGCTATAGCTAATGATGTCAGAGGGCTCAGCTAACACTGATAGGTGGGGAAGTTTCACATTTCTGTCCACGCCACTATTGTTTCTATTGGTGCACAGTTCAGATGGACAAAGCCTTTGCCTGTGAGATTAAATAAACTGGTTTTACATGTACTAATAAAGCAGAATTCTTTGAGTACACAACAAAGCGTGTGTGCTGTATTGATTTTCCGAGTCCTCGTAAAACAAATCTTATTCATTTGGAGTTCAAGGAGCATATTTCTCTCACAATACCAATAAAAAACTTAACTGATCCAAATAAGGGTCAGAAAATGGCAACAGAATTTTTTTTTTTTCCCAATATTCAGAATTTCATTTCTTTACTGAAACAGGAAAAAGGATCAATGTTTGGTATCGCAGTAATCAGACTGAGGGGAGAATTATGTTTCCAACAATTTTTACAGCAAAAACAACTCTAAAAGCAAAACTCAAAAAACAATGGCAAAATTGCATTTTTCACCATTTCATCCCACCTTTTTTTTTGCAGTACATTATATGATTAAAGGAATAGTGTCATTCAAAGTTACAACTTGTCCCACAAAAAAACAAGCGCTAACACGTCGATGTTGCCAGAAATAAGTTACCGTATGTTTCTTGGAAAAACAAAAGTGCAAAAATGAGAAACACTCTGATCATCAATTCTATTCAGTCTTCATGGGGGTCCTGGGGGTAAGACCCCGAAAAGGTGGGGTTTGGTGGGGGGGGCAAAGCTCCCCTTGCATTATCAAAGTGACAAACTTGCGGCTTAGTTAGTGGGTGTGATGCTCGTTTTGGTGTGCGTGGCCTGGCATGAAGCCCGTAACAGCCTTTCATTATGCAGAGGGGCCGGTCGGTCATGCCCACCATCTCCGCTCCCTCCCACTAACTCCGGCCAGTCACTTCCTATCCCTGATACTACAAGTATGCCAGTTCAATTACGTAGATAAAAAAAAACCTTCATGTTTGTTAAGTGGTGAAAAAAACAAAAAAACAAATTTGCATAAAAAAATAATAAAATTAGCATTTTCAAAATTCGTAATGTTCTTAGTTATCGGGATCTGAGGCTAGATGAGGACTTATTTTATGCGCCCTAAGCGGACGTTTTCACTTATAATGTTTTGCGGTAGATATAATGTTATGATTCCTCTTATTGCATTTTACTGTAATCCTGCTGCGGCTAAAGAATGCATAATTTTGGGGTTTAGATTTTCTTCTCTTTATGCCAATTAGATTAATTTACACTAACAATCAAAAGGGTAACAATGTTTTGACTTTCAGGCTCCATAGCTCACCATCCAATACAGGAGGGGCTGGGGCTTGGACATCACTGCCGGGCAAGGACAGCACTAGAGCGGCACAAACAGAACTGGGGCACATGGACAGGACTGAGGGAGCACAGACATCACCATGGGGGTACAGACAGCACTGAGTTGGTGGCACACACCACTGGATTGGTGGCACACAGCACTGGTGGGCGTACACAGTATTAAGGGGGTAACAGCAGCAGGAGGCAGGAGGCTCACAGCAGCGGGAGGCAAATACAGCAGGGGGAAGCAGGAGGCTCACAGCAGGGGGAGGCAGGAGGCTCACAGCAGGGGGAGGCAGGAGGCTCACAGCAGGGGGAGGCTCACAGCAGGGGGAGGCAGGAGGCTCACAGCAACGGTAGGCAGGAGGCTCACAGCAGGGGGAGGCTCACAACAGCAGGGGGCGCACAGCAGGGGGAGGCAGGAGGCTCACAGGATGGGGAGGCAGGAGGCTCTCAGCAGGGTGAGGCAGGAGGTTCGCAGCAGGGTGGGGCAGGAGGCTCACAGCAGTGGTAGGCAGGAGACTAACAGCAATGGTAGTCAGGAGACTCACAGCAGGGGGAGGCTCACAGCAGTGGTAGGCAGGAGGCTAACAGCAATGGTAGGCAGAAGACACAACAGAAGGGGCCTCACAGCAGGGGGAGGCAGGAGGCTCACAGTTGGGGGAGGCAGGAAGCTCACAGCAGCAGGAGGCAGGAGGCTCACAGCAGGGGGAGACTCATAGCAGGGTGAGGCAGGAGGCTCACAGCAGGGGGAGGCAGGAGGCTCACAGCAACGGTAGGCAGGAGGCTCACAGCAATGGTAGGCAGGAGGCTCACAGCAGGGGGAGGCTCACAGCAGCGGGAGGCAGGAGGCTCACAACAGAAGGGGCTTCACAGCAGGGGGAGGCAGGAGGCTCACAGCAGGGGGAGACTCATAGCAGGGTGAGGCAGGAGGCTCACAGCAGGGGGAGGCAGGAGGCTCACAGCAATGGTAGGCAGGAGGCTCACAGCAGGGGGAGACACAGCAGGGAGAGACAGGAGGCTAACAATAGCGGGGCCTCACAGCAGGGGGAGGCAGGATGCTCACAGTAGGGGGAGGCAGGAGGCTCACAGCAGCAGGAGGCTCACAGCAGGGGGAGGATCACAGCAGGGGGAAGCAAGAGGCTCACAGCAGGGGGGGGCTCATAGCAAGGTAAGGCAAGAGGCTCACAGAAACCGTAGGCAGGAGGCTCACAGCAACGGTAGGCAAGTACAGTAGGGACTCAGAGACTGGTAAATCTGCTGCTCCTTCTGTGGCAGTGAATCTCGTGCTTACCCCACCCACAAAGCCTGAGCCAGTCTGCTGAGGACTTAATTATATGAGCACCACACATTGTGATTTAAAGGGCCGGCAGCCAACAACCGCGGCTGCTGTTCGAGTACTGCGGTCCCCGGGCATGTGCCCAGGGGCTGCATACTGCCTGCGGGCCAGAGGTTCCCCATCCCTGCTGTAGTGGATGATGAGATATGGAGCCAGAAAGTTAAAAGTTCAAAACATTGTTATCCTCTTTGCTCGTTACTGTACAGTGAAAATCACAATCTCCTATAAATGCCAGGTCCAGGGCGGCTTTCACTGAAGTAACTTAATGACCGATACAGGGGTGTTCAGCAAACTCCTGGATGTCATGGCAACCCATTGACACCACACGATCACGCAATAGATGCACCGAAGGGAGTGTAGAATGACGCCCCCTGCTGGAACATGTCAGAGATCGACAGTGCCATTTAGAAGGTTAACTGTTGAAGACTCAGTGCCGCTTCAACCACGGCTGATAACGGCAGATGATGGCTGAATAACACAGCCATCATCCAACAGAAACAATGCGGGTATCAGTATGTGAGCCCGAATAAAAGTTAGGGAGGCAGTATATGAAGTACCAGTGCCTCATATGTCGGTAATGGGTTAAACAATGGGAAATAGTTGTGAATTCTGCCAGTTTTCTTCTTTACGTCAAATGAGAGAATATTACAAGTTATGATTATTCAAAGGTTGCTCCGCCCTCGGCTTTTATGCAGAACATCGGAAATATTAAAAATTCTAAATGTCTCTCGTGTAACTCAGAGGTGGCCGATCTATTGGGACAGGAAATTAGGGATTTGTGGGAATCGGTTATCACATTTGTTGCCGAGAGGCTGAATATTGTTTTGTCATTTCAGGATCTAATTACTTCACAGTTATTATCTGCAAGGGGAATTATTTTTAAGGAATAGATAATTTCTAATAATAACATTTTCTAACAACAGGTTAGGCCAAGTTACACATCAAAATATAATAATTTCTGGGATAAGTATAAGGAAAGAGTTTTAAAAATATGGGCAAGAATTATTGATTGACGGGCTTTCTGTTTATTTTTCTCTCTCCTCTAAATGGGTGGGCGTCGGGGTGTGTTTAGAAAACGAAAACTGCATTGTCTAATGTGTCTACTGTCTATACCATGTTTCCCCGAAAATATGATACTGTCTGATAGGGACCTTAAATTGTGAGCCCCAATGGGGACTGTGTTGCTGATGTATAGTGGGTATTGAAAATATTCAGACCCCTTTACATTTTTCACTCTTTCTTTCATTGCAGCCATTTGGTAAATTCAAAAAGTTCATTTTTTTCTCATTAATGTACACTCTGTACCCCATCACCCATCTTGACAGCAAAACACAGAAATGCAGAAATTTGTGCAAATTTAGTAAACAAAAAAAACTGAAATATCACATGGTCATAAGTATGCGGACCCTTTGCTCAGACACTCATATTTAAGTCACATGCTGTCCATTTCCTTGTGATACTCCTTGAGATGGTTCTAATCCTTCATTGGAGTCCAGCTGTGTGTAATTAAACTGATAGGACTTGATTTGTAAAGGCACACACCTGTCTATATAAGACCTCACAGCTCACAGTGCATGTCAGACCAAATGAAAATCATGAGGTCAAAAGGAACTGCCCAAGGAGCTCAGAGACAGAATTGTGGCAAGGCACAGATCTGGCCAAGGTTACAAAAGAATTTCTGCAGTACTCAAGGTTCGTAAGAGAACAGTGGCCTCCATAATCCTTGAATGGAAGAAGAGTTTGGGACCACCAGAACTATTCCTAGACCTGGCCGTCCAGCCAATTGAGCAATTGTGGAAGAAGAGCCTTCGTGAGAAAGGTAAAGAAGAACCCCAAGATTACTGTGGCTGAGCTCCAAAGATGCAGTAAGGAGATGGGAGAAAGTTCCACAAAGTCAACTATCACTGCAGCCCTCCACCAGTCAGACCTTTATGGCAAAGTGGCCAGACGGAAGCCTCTCCTCAGTGCAAGACATATGAAAGACTGCATAGAGTTTGCAAAAAAAACACATGAAGGACTCCCAGACTATGAGAAATAAGATTTTCTGGTCTAATGAGACGAAGATAGAACTTTCTGGTGATAATTCTAAGCGGTATGTGTGGAGAAAACCAGGCACTGCTTATCACCTGCCCAATACAATCCCAACAATGAAAAAGCAGCAGCATCATGCTATGAGGGTATTTTTCAGCTGCAGGGACAGGACGACTGGTTGCAATTGAAGGAAAGATGAATGCCAAGTACAGAGATATCCTGGAAGAAAACCTCTACCAGAGTGCTCTGGACCTCAGAGAAGACAAAGGTTCAAATTCTATAATCCTATAACTGCATATACATTAAATGGAAGTAAACTCGGGACTACAGAACAGGAGAAGGACTTGGGTATTCTCATTACAAATAAGCTGAGCAGCAGCACCCAATGTCAGGCAGCAGCTGCAAAAGCAAACAAGATTCTAGGGTGTATAAAAAGAGAGATTAGATCCCGCGATCCCAACGTATTATTACCCCTCTATAAATCACTTGTAAGGCCACATCTGGAATATGGGATCCAGTTTTGGACTCCACATTTTAAAAAGGACATTCAGAAGTTAGTGTCAGTTCAAAGGCAGGCAACTAGACTACTACAAGGAATGGAAGGCCTCCCATATGATGAGAGGTTGAAAAAGTTAGATATGTTTAGCTTAGAAAAAAGACGTCTCAGAGGAGATCTCATTTATATGTATAAATATATGTGTGGTCAATATAAAGGACTGGCACGTGACTTATTTCTTCTGAAGACAATACTAAGAACAAGGGGGCACTCACTGCGAGTGGAAGAAAAGCGATTCCGACAGCTAAATAGGAAAGGGTTCTTTACAGTTAGAGCAGTCAGACTGTGGAATGCCCTACCACAAGAGGTAGTAATGGCAGATACTATAACAGCTTTCAAAAAAGGGCTGGATGATTTCCTCAGTACACACAACACTGTTGATTATAAATGACTTAGTGACCAAATGTAGAACTGGTGGAGGAAGGTTGAACTAGATGGACCTAGGTCTTTTTTCAACCTTAGTAACTATGTAACTATGTAACTAAAAAGACAATGACCCTAAGCACACAGCTAAAATAACAAAGGAGTCGCTTCAGAAGAACTCCGTGACCATTCTTGACTGGCTGAGCCAGAGCCCTGACCTAAACCCAATTGAGCATCTCTGGAGAGACCTGAAAATGGCTGTCCACCAATGTTCACCATCCAACCTGACTGAACTGGAGAGGATCTGCAAGGAAGAATGGCAGGTGTGAAAAACTTGTTGCATCATTCCCAAGAAGACTCATGTCTGTACTAGCTTAAAAGGGTGCTTCTACTCAATGCTGAGCAAAGGGTCTGAATACGTATGACCATGTGATATTTCAGTTTTTCTTGTTTAATAAATTTGCTAAAATTTCTACATTTCTGTTTTTTTCTGTCACGATGGGGTGCAGAGTGTACATTGAGAAAAAAAATGAACTTTTTTGAATTTACCAAATGGCTGCAATGAAACAAAGAGTGAAAAATTAAAGGGGTCTAAATACTTGCCATACCCACTGTATGTAAAGCGCTGCGGAATTAATAGCGCTGTATAAGTGACTAAATATTATTTATTTTATTTCTTTTTGCCCCGAAAAATACGCTAGGGCTTATTTTCGGGATAAGGTTTCTTCTCTGAAACACGATTGGGGAAAGCTTACCTTCCAAAAAAAGATCTCCCTTCCCAGGAGATCATACTTACCATACCCTTGGCATCTGTGTGGTTCCCAGGTCCTGCTGCGATCTTTGGTGGGTGCTCCCAGCAGGTATGCTCCACGCGATCCTTCTCTGCTTCTGGCCGACACTCACATACATCAGATCGCACACCGGATGTGGTGAGTGGGTGTGCAATCTGATGTGTGTGGGTGTGTGTTCAACCGCAGCTCCTTGATGCATTCCACTGCAGGCCATGGTGAGTATGATTGCGGGGTCTTCTTTCTTCTCTTTTTTGGGGGTGTCTGCTTTCAAGAATGAAGTGTTCTTAACTTCATTAACTTTTTTGCTGCATGGACACTTCATTATTGAACCGTGACTAGGGCTTATATTTAAGCCTTACGCCAAAAATGTTCAAAAATTCCTGCTAGAGCTTCTTTTCGGGGTAGGTCTTATTTTCGAGGAAACATGGCATTTGAGCATATAAATAAAAAGGACAAGGACTGGTGTCTTGTCGTAAAAGTAAAGAGCAAATACATGCCACTTAAATAGTTGAATAAACTTGTATTTTATTTGAGTAAGCTTGACCAGATACAGCACAGACGTTTGGTCTAACATAGACCTTCATCAGTGTGCAGTGTAGTCTGTCTGCTTCGCTGGTGAGTGAAAGCAGCACTGCTTTGGATCACGGTGTCCACCGCTGTGTGGCAGAAGCTTCTGTACTGTATCTGGTAAAGCTTACTCAAATAAAATACAAGTTAAGTAAACTATTTGAGGGCCAAGTATTTGCTCTTTGCTACACATGGGACTGAATCTTACTTGAGCACCTACCACACAGGAGTACCCTGTTTATCCACAATATTGTCACAAAAAGAAGGTCCACATACAGATTATATTTTTCGTCACATCATTTTCTAAGTTGTCAGCACATTCTGTCATTTGGCTTTGTAGTTTAGAGATCTGGGAAGGTAAGGCTCAGTGTCTTCTAATTCCAGAGAGTAAGGTGCGTTCTCCGGGCTGTAATCTCCGGCCAGAACTGGTCTCACTCAACAGAAGGACTTCCAATGCCCAAAGTACTGAAGACAATGTTGGTTTAGCAGGAGAATGGTCACCACTCGCTTGTGATATTGCCGGACTACACCAGATAAACCAGACATAGACGGTGACTGAAAAGAATCTGCAACTTCTCTGCATTTAGTGGTCACTACTCACCTGGTCGGATATTTGTAGAAATCTCTTTACACTGCTCATCACCCCTCACATATGTCTCTGTAGCATTAACATGGGTCAGATCTTCAGCCTGAAACAAATATTGTAAAAGTCACAGACAGATGGAGAAGTCACATCTATGATCAGCTCTAATCCTGCCATCTCCACCGTTCTCATTACACAAGTATAAACCATATAATACTGGTGGATAAAACAAGACTGAGCACAAGACCTTCACAGCCGTCTACATATCATAGGGAGATTTCATGACACCTTCTCTCCATCTACCTGATGATCCTGAGGAATATCGGGATTTTCTTTCCTAGAGTCCTGTGGAAGAAGAGGACAGGGACATCTCTCTGGTGTTGTCCTCTTACTGAATGGAACTGGAGGAAACACATTCAGGGACTGAATTCATTCTTTACATTCAGATAATTATAAGCCATGCGTATTTAGTCCTGTCTATTACCTGGTGATGTGAGGAGCTTGGGAACCTCCATCATGACGTCCTTGTACAGATCTTTGTGTCCTTCTAAATACTCCCACTCCTCCATGGAGAAATAGACGGTGACATCCTGACACCTTATAGGAACCTGACACATACAATGATACAGTCACCCCCGATCCCTTCATAGCGTTACTGTATAATGTCCCAGCATTCCCAGCAGTGTCACCTCTCCAGTCAGCAGCTCAATAATCTTGTAGGTGAGTTCCAGGATCTTCTGGTCATTGACGTCCTCATGTATCAAGGGGTGAGGTGGAGGCCCCTTGATTCGGCTCAGGGGTCTTCCCCATCCCTCAGACACAGGGGCCTGACAGCGCTCACTAGACGTCTTCTTCACTACTGTGTCATCCTGGATATGGAAATAAATCTCACTACAGACATTTCCAGAGTCCTCACCTCTCCAGTTCTGTCCATCTGTTATTCCCATAGATAAGAATGATGTAATGTGACATCATCAGAATCTCTCACCTCTCCAGTAAGCCGGAAGAGGATCTCTAGGGTGAGGTGTAATATCCTCTCCGCCATCTTGTCCCTGTCCATATCCATCCTTGACGGGTCAACCAGGAGAATTCTCTTATATAGAAGATCTCCACTGACCGGATCCAATATTGTAGGGACCTGAATGGGAAGATGAGAAAATCTATCATCATAAATAATCCATGTAATAATTCAATCACCAGAGATAATGGGGGAAACATATGAGGAGATATAATGTGTGGTTGTTGTATTCTTAGATCGTATACACTGGAACATTAGTTGAATTTGTGACAGTCAGCTTGTCCCATTTACTTGCTATTATTGGTCACTGCTGCGGCCACTGATGTGTTACTATTTTTATTATTTTACAGTATTCAGTTTTTCTTCTTTACATCTACTAATAAATCCTAAATATTTTAGGCCACATACACACAAGCAGTTTCTTCATCGGAGTCTCATGGTCCGTCACTGACTACATCACCTGACTACATCACCACCAGCCGCCTGTATGAGTGTTGCCGCTTTCGCCGGGCTGTAATCTTCTATCACATTAGACATCTTTACACACTCAGAAGATCATTTAAAAGAAGGGAATTTTGTTTACTTACCGTAAATTCCTTTTCTTCTAGCTCTAATTGGGAGACCCAGACAATTGGGTGTATAGCTACTGCCTCCGGAGGCCACACAAAGTATTACACTTAAAAGTGTAAGGCCCCTCCCCTTCTGCCTATACACCCCCCGTGGGATCACGGGCTCCTCAGTTTTAGTGCAAAAGCAAGAAGGAGGAAAGCCAATAAACTGGTTTAAGCCAATTCAATCCGAAGGAATATCGGAGAACTGAAACCGTTCAACATGAACAACATGTGTATACAAAAAGCAGGGGCGGGTGCTGGGTCTCCCAATTAGAGCTAGAAGAAAAGGAATTTACGGTAAGTAAACAAAATTCCCTTCTTCTTTGTCGCTCTATTGGGAGACCCAGACAATTGGGATGTCCAAAAGCAATCCCTGGGTGGGTAAAATAATACCTCATGATAGGGCCGTAAAAACGGCCCTTTTCTACAGGTGGGCAATCGCCGCCTGAAGGACTTGTCTACCTAGGCTGGCGTCCGCCGAAGCATAGGTATGCACCTGATAATGCTTGGTAAAAGTGTGCAGACTCGACCAGGTAGCCGCCTGGCACACCTGCTGAGCCGTAGCCTGGTGCCGTAATGCCCAGGACGCACCCACGGCTCTGGTAGAATGGGCTTTCAGCCCTGAGGGAACCGGAAGCCCCGCAGAACGGTAGGCTTCAAGAATTGGTTCCTTGATCCACCGAGCCAAGGTTGACTTGGAAGCCTGCGACCCTTTACGCTGGCCAGCGACAAGGACAAAGAGTGCATCCGAGCGGCGCAGAGGTGCCGTGCGGGAAATGTAGATTCTGAGTGCTCTCACCAGATCCAACAAATGCAAATCCCTTTCACATTGATGAACTGGATGAGGACACAAAGAAGGTAAGGAGATATCCTGATTGAGATGAAAGGGGGATACCAACTTAGGGAGAAACTCCGGAATCGGGCGCAGAACCACCTTGTCCTGGTGAAACACCAGGAAGGGAGATTTGCATGACAGCGCTGCTAGCTCGGACACTCTCCGAAGAGACGTGACCGCTACTAGAAAGGCCACTTTCTGAGAAAGGCGAGACAGGGAAACATCCCTCATAGGCTCGAAAGTTCCAAATGAGGGGGGCCAGGGAGCATTGAATCAACAGTGCCCATGGTCTGAGTTACCGGTCTGGACTGCAAAGTCTCAAGGATTTTAGTCATAGTCACCGACAATCTATCAGCAAAAACTGCAAACTCCGTCCCTGTCACCTGGACAGTGTTCACAGGTGGTTCTCCTTGGGCCACCTCTAGCAGAGGCCCCGGCTGAGCAAGTGCTACAGGGGCCGAACATTGCACACAATGGGGGTCAGTGGCACCTGCCGGTAGAACAGCCTTACATGCGGTACAGGTAGCATAGAAAGCCTGTGCCTTGGCCCCCTTGCTTTTTGCGGACGACATGCTGTTGTCTAGCAATCTAGGAGGGTATATAGCCAAGAATAGCAACCGTACAGTGCAATGTATAGCATACAAGCATAAAGTACAAATGAACACTTCGGCACTAGTGGGGTCAGCACCCGAGGTGCCGCTTACCGCCCGCTCAAAAGCGGGTGTGTGGTCGCCAGAATCCCGTGTCTGGGTCTCCCAGAGCTTGTCTCCCTTCTCCACTCAGACTGCAAACAGGAATGGCTGCTGGCGTCCTGTGAAGAGGGGCGGGCCGTGGGCGTGCCCCAGACAAAGTGCGGGAAACTGGTGTCCCACTGTGCCCAGTGAGGGGGGTTGGAGTATGCTAAGCAGACTCCAGCCCACAGCGCTGACGTTCTGAACAGCGTCCCGCCCTTCCCCTGACTGGCAGGCCTGGGGGCGGGAACGAAACGGAACTAGGCCGCAAAAGCCGGGGACTCGATTTATAAGCGCGGCCGTCCTATAAGCACGGCCAGCGCGGAAGTCCCCGGCGCACCACAAGTCCCAGCCGCGCCGCAGTGTAAAAAACCGCCAGCAGCGGCCGGCGCGGCAGTTCCTAATACATAAACTCACTCAGCAAAGCTGCAGTGAGTAATAGCACAAGCGCGCCGCGCTGCTGCCCCCGGCGCACTAACACACCCAGCAATGCTGGTCTGTGTGTGCGCGATTTGTACGGGGACACAGAGTACCTTAATGCAGCAGGGCCCTGTCCCTGACGATACTCAGCTCCATGTCCAGCAGATTCCCAGGGGCTGTGGACGGAGCAGGGTCTTCTGTGCCTGGAGACCGATAGGATCCCACTTCACCCAGAGCCCTAAGGGGATGGGGAAGGAAAGCAGCATGTGGGCTCCAGCCTCCGTACCCGCAATGGGTACCTCAACCTTAACAAACACCGCCGACAAAAGTGGGGTGAGAAGGGAGCATGCTGGGGGCCCTAGTATGGGCCCTCTTTTCTTCCATCCGACAAAGTCAGCAGCTGCTGCTGACTAAACAGTGGAGCTATGCGTGGATGTCAGCCTCCTTCGCACAAAGCATGAAAACTGAGGAGCCCGTGATCCCACGGGGGGTGTATAGGCAGAAGGGGAGGGGCCTTACACTTTTAAGTGTAATACTTTGTGTGGCCTCCGGAGGCAGTAGCTATACACCCAATTGTCTGGGTCTCCCAATAGAGCGACAAAGAAATGCCTCAAGCTTCTAATTCCATGTAGTAGGGGGCATTCTCCAGGATGTAAGCTCTGGAATTAGAAGATACTGTAAAAATGGTGGTGATGTAGTCAGTGATGGACTCTGGCCAAATATTCCAATGTCGGTAAATGAGATAAGAATTATCGTCATGGAAGATGAGACTATGAGAAACTTATTCATCAGAAGACTCAGAGGAAGAAACTGCTTTGTGTGTGTGTGTGTGTGTGTGTGTGTGTGTGTGTGTGTGTGTGGCCTAAAATATATAGGATTTATGTGAGGGGTTTTGTTTTTGCAAAAACATCACAGCGAGGAGTTATTGGAAGTTCTCACTTCCACACCACACTTTTTTGGTTCCGCCATTTGCTGTTTTGATAGGTCAGCGAGATGCCTGCACTGGGTCGCACACTATCATACACGCCACCCAGCCTTCCTGAGCTTCTGATAGGTACTTTTTTAGCCCTCTGGCATACACAGGGTAACATAACCAGGTTATTTTCACCCTCCTGAGGGTTTATGGGCATATTTAGAGCAGCAAGGAACAAACATTACATTTTTAGATTTCATATAAAGAGAAGTACTATACTTAAAAAAAAAAAAGTTAGAAAAAATGGAATAATAAAAATACATATATACAGGCAAAAACAACCTAAAATAAAATTCATTTAATAGAGATAAGTCTTCTGAATTGGATCCGTGAGAGCTTCTGGAGGAGACCGCTGCAGGAAATATGAGCCGATCTGCAATACTCAATGCTTCTCTTGAGGGTTTGACAAAATTCTTTAGATGATGTTATAAAGGGTCTTGCCAGACCCCCCACTCCTCCCTCAGATGAGGTCAGGGGACAGAGATACTTAGTTTATGTATTGGTCAATGCATGTGAGCCCAGTGACCAACGACAAGGTGATCTCTTGTATACTGGGACCCTAACTTAAAATGCCACTATCAGGGTCAAAAACCTACATGTCTGGGCAGAAAGGATCCAGCAAAAAGGAAGGTGGACACAGCCTGGTTATAAGGCGGAGTGCTCTGTCAGAAAGAAACGCTCTACAAATATATCAAAAAGACTGACCCACACATCCAGCAGGTGTGAACAGGTGAATAGCTGAAAACACAATACAACTACAAAAATACATACACCTGTTGAATGTGCAGGTCAGTCTTTTTGATATATTTGTAGTGCTTTTCTTCTTTCTGACAGAGCACTACACCCTATAACCAGGCTGTGTCCACCTTCCTTTTAGCTGGATCCTTTCTGCCCAGACATGTGGGTTTTTAACCCTGGTAGTGGTATTTTAAGTTAGGGTCCCAGTATACAAGATACATAATTGCTATGGTGATAGAAGGCCGTTAAGTCACTTCCATATCCACATTTGTTTTCATGGAAATTGCCTGCTTTTACCCCCATTTTGCTTCCTATTGCAGCCCTCCAGCCCTTACTACGACCAATTTACAGCCAGTTTTGAGCACATAAATTCTGGTCCCCAGTGACTTGTATGGGCTTTTGTTGTCAGGGGTCAACTTCGGCTCCCGAATCAAACTTTATTTTTTTTTTAATCAGTGCGAATTCGGCAAACCTGAATATCCACTGGTCCACTCATCTCTAATTATTATTACTATTATGCATCTCTCAGAGCTGTATGTTTAGTAGTGCACTAGTTGTAGTACCTGGGTGTTGCCCAGGATAGAAACTCTCTCTCTCTCTCCCAGTCTCTGTCTGTCTGTCTTTTTCCTTGTCTGTCTCTGTGTGTCTCTCTGTCTCTCTCCATCTTGGTGTCTCTGTGTCTGTCTGTCCGTCTCTTTCCCCGTCCGTCTCTTTCCCCGTCCGTCTCTCTGTCTCTTTCCTTGTCTGTCTCTCCCTCTTTCCCTGTCTGCCTCTTTCCCCGTGTGTCTGTCTGTCTTTCTGTCTCTGTCTGGCTTTTTTTCCCCTCTGTCTCTATGTGTGTCTCTCTCTCTCTCTTTCCCGGTGTGCCTCTTTCTCTGACTGTGCCTGTATGTCTGTCTCTGTGTGTCTGTCTCTCAATCTGTGTCTGTCTGTGTCTGTCTCTCCACCGACATCATATTAATGCACACATAAGCTTCTTAAACTAGGAATGTCCTTTGTTCCTATAGCAACCAATCATAGCTCCTATTAATACCCTGTAGCTCGCAGCTCCATTCACTTTAATGGAGGCATGTTTTTTGGAGAGTAACTGTAAAGCGCGGGGTTACATTTTCTTGTCAAAACATAGTCTATGACGTTCCCTGAGTCACATGGGATGTCTGTGCAAAATTTTGTGATTGCGACAGTGCGGATCCCTTTAGAGGACATACACACACACACACACACACTCAGCTTTATATATTAGATTGCAATTTCCCTTTGTCACTGGACATGGCTTATCTGACATTTCTTATCCAGGGTTATTTTTCCTGGAATTTATTGATTTACTCCCTCTTTTGCACTTGCATTTTATGTTACCTTGGTCCTTTATAGATTGTCACTTTATTTTCTGTGTACTGGCTGTTCATACATTCCTTTTGGTGTAAGTTAGGAATGTTATGGACATGGTTATGAACTGTTATGAGTATTAAGAATTATATGAAGATATCTAAAATTAAGACTAAGATGGTGCTTGAACTGTGTACCACACCTATATCTGCATTCAGCAGACATCATTAGACTCACAAGACATTCTGTGACTTTCCTGTGATAAGCGAATCATGCTGACTTCGCTTAATATAAAATGATGAAACACACACATATATATATATATATATCGCAGAATAAGCTTTTTTACAGTTTATCCAATGGGAGACGTGTTACGTATTCTTGGCTCCTAGCCAACTGATTTCTTTAAATGTATGTGAACATCCGTAATTAAAGCAGTCATATATTCAACCTAGATCTGTGTGCAAATCACTGGTCTCTGGATGAATGAGATAGCATGCTACTGACAAATGACTCAGATGATTTAGATGCAGACGGATGTAAGATGTAGATGCATAACTTGGATTGCATCACCGTAAAATTATGCCCCCCTTAACAGATGGCGCCTAACGTGCCCTAGGACGAGCCATTTCCAAACGGCAGACATGAGGGGAGATTGCGCTGCTCCACAGAATCAAAGCATCAAAACCCTCATTAGTATAGAAATTCATCATCAGAACCACCAGAAGTACAGAAATACATCCATATAACCTCCATCAGTACAGAAACAGCATCAAAACCCTCATCAGTACAGGAATACATCTGAAGAACCATCAGTACATGGTAAATCAATTGTAATATCAGTCACATATACACTGTGTGCAGATTTATTAAGCAAATGAGTATTTTGATCACATGATAATTTTTATACATGTTGTACTACTCCAAGCTGTATAGGCTTGAGAGCCAACTACCAATTAAGTAAATCAGGTGATGTGCATCTCTGTAATGAGGTGGGGTTGTGATGTAATGACATCAACACCCTATATAAGGTGTGCTTAATTATTAGGCAACTTCATTTCCTTTGGCAAAATGGGTCAGAAGAGAGATTTAACGGGCTCTGAAAAGTCCAAAATTATGAGATGTCTTGCAGAGGGATGCAGCAGTCTTGAAATTGCCAAACTTTTGGAGGGTGAACACCGAATAATCAAGCATTTCATTGCAAATAACCAACAGGGTCGCAAGAAGCGTGTTGGGCAAAAAAGGCGCAAGATAACTGTCCATGAATTGAGGAAAATCAAGCGTGAAGCTGCCAAGATCCTATTTGCCTCTAGTTTGGCCATATTTCAGAGCTGCAATGTTACTGGAGTATCAAAAAGCACAAGGTGTGCCATACTCAGGGACATGGCCAAGGTAAGGAAGGCTGAAAAATTACCACCTTTGAACAAGAAGCATAAGATAAAGCGTCAAGACTGGGCTAAGAAATATCTTAATACTGGTTTTTCAAAGGTTTTATGGACTGATGAAATGAGAGTGACTCTTGATGGGCCAGATGAATGGGCCAGAGGCTGGATCAGTAAAGGGCAGAGAGCTCCAATCTGACTCAGACACCAGCAGGGTGGAGGTGGGGTACTGGTATGGGCTGGTATCATCAAAGATGAATTTGTGGGACCTTTTCGGGTTGAGGATGGAGTGAAGCTCAACTCCCAGACCTACTGCCAGTTTCTGGAAGACAACTACTTCAAGCAGTGATACAGGGAGAAGTCGGTATCGTTCACGAAAAACATGATTTTCATGCAGGACAATGCTCCATCACATGCATCCAACTACTCCACAGCGTGGCTGGCCAATAAAGGTCTAAAAGATGAAAAAATAATGACATGGCCCCTTGTTCACCTGATCTGAACCTCATAGAGAACCTGTGGTCCCTCATAAAATGTAAGATCTACAGGGAGGGAAAACAGTACACCTCTCTGAACAGTGTCTGGGAGGCTGTGGTGGCTGCTGCACGCAATGTTGATCATAAACAGATCAAGCAACTGACAGAATCTATGGATGGTAGGCTGTTGAGTGTCATCAGAAAGAAAGGTGGCTATATTGTTCCCTATTTTTTGGGGTTTTGTTTTTCAATGTCAGAAATGTTTATTTCTAAATTTTGTGCAGTTACATAGGTTTACCTGGTGAAAATAACAAGCGAGATGGAACTATATTTGTTTTTTATTAAGTTGCCTAATAATTCTGCACAGTAATAGTTACCTGCACAAACTGATATCCTCCTAAGATAGCCAAATCTAAAAAATCCTCACTCCAACTTCCAAAAATATTAAGCTTTGATATTTATGAGTCTTTTGGGTTAATTGAGAACATAGTTGTTGATGAATAATAACAAAAATCCTCTAAAATACAACTTGCCTAATAATTCTGCACACAGTGTATATTTGTATTGCATAAACCCACAACTTCCAGTATGACCTTAACAATGGTAAGACGATACTGGGAGTTGTTGTCACCAGTCATCATCAAATCATACAGGAACCACACTACTGATGAGAATTACCGTATTTTTCGGACCACAAGACGCACTTTTTTCCCCCCAAGTGTTGGGGGAAAGTTGGGGGTGCGTCTTATGGTCTGACTGTGGCTGCGGGGAATGAGGTGCTGCGGTGGAGCGGGTCATCGGGGGCACGAGCAGCCTGTAGCAGCCTGCTGTGACCACGTGTGCCCGCTCATTACATATGCACGCCCCTCCTCCCGCCCATCTCTCAGCGCAGAAGCCGGCGCTGACAGGTGGGCGGGAGGACGAGCGGGGACGCGCGCATAGTAAAGAGCCGGTCCGCATGATCACCCCTGGTAATTACAGCCTGGAGTGATCATATGCGGCTGTATTCACTGCCCCCCACGCGTCATCATCAGCGCGGGGTGCAGTGAATCAGTGTACTCACCCGTCCCAGAGTGTGGAGCCGTTCCCCCGCAGCACGCGATATCTTCCTGTCTGTGCCGGTCAGCTGATCTGTGCCGGTCAGCTGATCGGCACAGACAGGAAGACATCGCGTGCTGCAGAGGAACGGCTGCACACGCGCGCGCGCGCGCACACACACACACACACACACACACACACACACACACACACACACACGCGCGCGCACACGCACACACACACGCGCGCGCACACGCACACGCACACACGCACACACACACACACACACACGTCAGTGGTGCAGAGAGGAAGATGATCGGCTGCAGGGAGTGAGGAAAAGGTGTGTATAAACGTTTGTTTTTTTTCTCTGTGCTATAGGATACAGACCATATACCAGGATGGTATATGAGCACGATGGGGGCATATAGCAGGATGGGAGTATATGAGCAGGAGGGATGAGGGGTATATGAACAGGATGGACGTATATGAACAGGATGGGGGTATATGAACAGGATGGGGGTATATGAGCAGGACGGATGAGGGGTATATGAACAGGATGGGGGGTATATGAACAGGATGGGGGTATATGAACAGGATGGGGGTATATGAACAGGATGGATGGGGGGTATATGAACAGGATGGGGGTATATGAACAGGATGGGAGTATATGAGCAGGATGGATGGGGGGTATATGAACAGGATGGGGGTATATGAACAGGATGGGAGTATATGAGCAGGATGGGGGAATATGAACAGGATGGGGGTATATGAACAGGATGGGGGAATATGAACAGGATGGGGGTATATGAACAGGATGGGGGGTATATGAACAGGATGGGGGGTATATGAACAGGATGGGAGTATATGAACAGGATGGGGTATATGAATAGGATGGGGGAATATGAGCAGGATGCTGGTATATAAGCAGGATGGGGGTATATGAGCAGGATGGGGGTTTATAGCAGGATCATATACGAGGCAGGAGGATCATTACCAGGATGGGGTACCTTAGTAGAGAATTTGGGGACATTACCCCCATAACAGTGTCAGCAGCAAATCCTCACCCCATAACAGTGTGTCATGACCACATTTTTTTGCTTAAAGTTTTATTTTCCTATTTTCCTCCTCTAAAACCAGGGTGCGTCTTATAGTCCGGTGCGTCTTATAGTCCGAAAAATACGGTAGTCAGTATCCCAAATATTCATTTACATCCAGGTACCTTATAGAGGACTTCACCTCTGATCGGAGTCGTTCTTTTACTTTTCCTTATCTTGTCCAGATGCCATGATGAATTTTCATGGTCACAGCTTGTCTCCGCAGACTTCCATCTTCTCAGTTGTTCTGCAGCACATCCCAACACGATACCTGAAAAATAAGAGTGTCATTATGTCCCTGAATAATAGTGACTGCTTGACTGTGATACGGCCGAACTACACCACATATAAACCAGACACAGATGGTGACTGAGAAGAATCTGTGTCTTCTCTGCATTTAGTGGTTACTACTCACCTGGGCGGTTATCTGTAGGAATCTCCACTTTACACCGCTCATCACCACTCACATATGTCTCTGTAGTATTAATATGGGTCAGATCTTCAGCCTGAAATAAATATTGTAAACATCACAGACAGATGGAGAAGTCACATCTATGATCAGCTCTAATCCTGCCATCTCCACCGTTCTCATTACACAAGTATAAAACATATAATACTGGAGGATAAAACAAGACTGAGCACAAGACCTTCACAGCCGTCTACACATCATAGGGAGATTTCATGTCACCTTCTCTCCATCTACCTGATGATCCTGAGGAACATTGGGGTTTTCTTGTTTGCAGTCCTGTGGAAGAAGAGGAGGACGAGGACATCTCTCTGGTGTTGTCTTCTTACTGGATAGCACTGGAGGAAACACATACAGGGACTGAATTCATTCATTACATACAGATACAGTAGCATGCAAATGTTTGGGCACCCCTAGTGAATACCACTGTTATTGTGAACAGTTAAGTTTAAGATTAAATGATTTCTAAAAAGGCATAAAGTTAAAGATGACACATTTCCTTTGTATTTTAGGCAAAACCAAAAATTTTATTTTCATCTTTTACATTATCAAATTAACTGAAAAGGAAAATGGGCTGATGCAGAAGTTTGGGTACTCTGCATGGTTAGTACCTCGTAGAACCCCTTTTGCAAGTATCATAGTTTGTAAACGCCTTTTGTAGCAGCCAAGAGTCTTTCAATTCTTGTTTGAGGGATTTTCATCCATTCTTCCTTTGAAACGTCTTCCAGTTTTGTGAGATTCCTGGCTCGTCTTGCATGCACTGCTCTTTTGAGGTCTAGCCACAGATTTTCAATGATGATTAGATCAGGGGACTGTGAGGGCCATTGTAAAACCTTCACTTTGCCCCTTTTGTGGTTGTCTATTGAGGATGTGTGTTTAGGAAATGTGTCATCTTTTACTTTATGCATTTTAGAGATCATTTCATATACTGCTTGCTTAACTGTTCATAATAATTTTGACCAGGGGTGTCCAAACATCTGCATGCCACTGCAATTATAGGCCGTGTGTATTTAGTCCTGCCTATCACCTGGGAATGTGAGAGGCTCGGGAACATCCATCATGATGTCCTTGTACAGATCTTTGTGTTCTTCTAAAAACTCCCACTCCTCCATGGAGAAATAGATGGCGACATCCTGACATCTTATAGGAACCTGACACATACAATGATACCGTCATCCCCCGATCCCTTCATAGCGTTACTGTATAATGTCCCAGCATTCCCAGCAGTGTCACCTCTCCAGTCAGCAGCTCAATCATCTTGTAGGTGAGTTCTAGGATCTTCTGGTCATTGATGTCCTCATGTATCAGGGGGTGAGGTGGAAGACCTGTGATTGGGCTCAGGGGTCTTCCCCATCCCTCAGACACAGGGGCCTGACAGCGGTCACTAGAGGTTTTCTTCACTACTGTGTAATCCTGGATATGGAGAGACACAGTAATAAAGCTCACTACAGACATTTCCAGAGTCCTCACTTCTCCAGTTCTGTCCATCTGTTATTCCCATAGATAAGAATGATGTAATGTGACGTCATCAGAATCTCTCACCTCTCCAGTAAGCCGGAAGAGGATCTCTAGGGTGAGGTGTAATATCCTCTCCACCATCTTGTCCCTGTCTCTATCCATCCTTGATGGGTCAATCTGGAGAATTCTCTTATACAGAAGATCTACATTGAGAGGATCTGATATTATAGGAACCTGAATGGGGGAAGATGGAAAATCATAAAGAATCTCATGTAATCTACAATTACTAGAGATAATAAGAGGAAATATATGAGATATCACAAGTACACTTTGTATTCTCTCCTCGTATGGATCGGCACATAGTAATGAAAGACTTGTGTGTTGAATGATCGCATTATTATATTCTAAAAAAAAAAGAAAAAAAAAAAGGTTTTAACCCCTTAAGGACGAAGCCAGTTTTGTCCCTAATGCCCAGGCCATTTTTTTTCAATTCTGACCAGAGTCACTTTATGAGGTTATAACGCTTTAATGGATCCAGGTGATTCTGAGATTATTTTTTTCATGATATAATGTAGCTCATGATCATGGTAAATTTAGGACAATATTTTTTGCTTTTATTGGAAATTTGATAAAAGCAAAAAAAAATTGGAAAATTGATGAAAAAGTCGCAATTTTCAAACTTATAATTTTTATGCCCATAAATTCCAGAGTTACGGAACACAAAATAGTAACTAAATTACATTTCCCATATGTCTACTTTACACCAGCGCAATTTTTCAAACAATTTTTTTTTGAGGTTTGGAAATTAGAAGGGTTTAAAAGTTCATCAGCAATTCCTCATTTTTCCAACAAAATTTACAAAACCATTTTTTAGGGACCACATCACATTTGAAGTGAAGTGACTTTCAAAAGCCTAGGTGACAGAAAATACCCAAAAGTGACACCGGTCTAAACACTGCACCCCTCAAAGTACTCAAAACCACATCCAAGAAGTTTATTAACTCTTCAAGTGCTTCACAGGAACTTAATCGATGTGAAATGAAAAAAAAAATAAAAATGATCATTTTACCTAAAAATGTTGCTCTAGACCCAATTTATTCACTTTTAGAAGAAATAACACAAAAAATGGACCCCAAAATGTGTTACCCACTTTCTTATGAACGCACTGATACCCCACATGTGGTCAGAAACCTCCGTTTAGACAAATGGGAGGGCTCAGAACAGAAGGAGCAATATTTGAATTTTGGAAACCAAATTTGGCTGAAATAGATTGCGGGCACCATGTCGCATTTGCAGGGCTCCTAAGGTACCTAAACAGCAGAAACCTCCCACAAGTGACCCCATTTGGGAAACTAGACCCTTCAAGGAATTTATCTAGATGTTTGGTGAGTACCCTGAACCCCCAGGTGCTTCACAGAAGTTTATAATGTTGAGCTGTGAAAATTAAAAAAATACAGCTTTTCCACAAAATTGTTACTTCAAACAGATAGCTTTTTTTTTTTTTTTTTACAAGAGTAACAAGAAAAAATTCAGCATAAAAATGTATTGTGCAATTTCTCCTGAGTTCGCCGATACCTCATGTGTGGTGGAAATCAACTGTTTGGGCGCACGGCAGGGCTCGAAATGGAAGAAGCGCCATTTGACTGGAAAATCGACTGGACTCATTAGCGGAAGCTATATTGCGTTTGGAGACCCCTAAGGTGCCTAAACAGTGGAGCTCCGCCACAAGTGACCCCATTCTGGAAACGAGACACCTCAAGGATTTTATCTAGGGGTATAGTGAACATTTTGAATCCACGAGTACTTCACAAAATTTGATAATTTTAGGTCACCATATTGAACATTGTTATTTGTTTTTTCACAAAATTGTTGGTTTAGCACCAAATTTCTCACTTTTTCAAGAGGCAACATCAAAAAGTGGACCCCACAGTTTGTTATCCAAATTCTTATTAGCATAGGGATACCCTACATGTGGTCAAAAACCTCAGTTTGGACAAATGGGAGGGCTTGGAATGGAAGGAGCACCATTTGAATTTTGGTAAAGTTGAAACACCATAGGCACCATGTCACACTTGTAGGGCCCCTAAAAGTACCTATAGAGTAGAAACCTCCACAAGTGACCCCATTTTGGAAAATAAACTCCTCAAAGATTTTATTCAGGGGTATAGTGAGCATTTTGAATCCACAGATACTTCACAAAAATGTTGCTGGAGTACCAAATTTCTTACTCTTAGGCTATGTGCTCACGATCCAGCAACACGCCGTCTAGTACACAGTGCCAGCCCTCCTGTGGAGATGTGAGTGTTGACCGCAGGAGAACACAGCTGCCTGTGCCCACAATCCAGGTTCAGGCCGCTGCGGACTTTAGTTCTACTCTCCCCGCAGAGAACAATCTCATCTCCACAGCATAAATTGACATGCTGAGGCTCAGGAAGCCGCACCGGATGTCAGTTTATGCTGCCGAGAAAATAAGCACACTGGGCATGGGATTTCTAAAAATCCTTCCAATGCGCTTCTACTGCACAACGCAGCGTTCTGGACAAAGCAAAACACTCTGCGCCCAAAACGCTGCAAACGCTGACTGTGGGCACATAGCCTGAAAAGCTAGGATGGATGGATGGATTGATGTCAAACATGTATACAATGTCCCACCCCCTACATATTCTAAGCTAGCTCCCATTAGTGCCTTTCATGTGGCACTAAAGGGTGTTTTGCGCTGAGGGTATGGGATCAGGAAGTCAGAAGGGTCTCTCAATCTCAGGGCAAAGGCCCGCTTACCCCCTTTTTCAGAAATACAGAGTTTCTCCCAGGGTTATATTCTAGGAAATTTGTGGGGTTTAGGCAGGTAGAGGAACCCCGTTTTTCCCTAGTCCTTCAGGGAAACATCCTGCCACCTTACACGGTCCTTTCGGCTACCCGCCCAGACATACCCTGGATAGAATGCATACAGCTGAAATTCTTTTTATTCCAGAACAACAGGGAAAAGGAGCTTACAGCTCCACTCTCCCCATCTGAGGAGCTGTTTTTCCTTGCCTGGCCAAGCGACCATGCCATTTAGCTTATTTATCAGTTTCTGAATCAAAGGGACCTGTCTAAAGCCTGCTTTACACGCTACAAGATATCTTACGATGTGTCGGCGGGGTCACGTCGTAAGTGACGCACATCCGGCATCGTAAGGTATGTTATAGCGTGTGACAGCGATGTGCAATTGCGATTGAACGAAAATCCGTTCATCGCACGCACGTCGTTCATTCCTGACGAATTGAACGTCAGATTGTTCATCGTACCCGGGGTAGCGCACATCGTAGTGTTTGACACCCCGGGAACGATGAACACATCTTACCTACGTCCTGCGGCTCCCGGCCGGTAATGCGGAAGGAAGGAGGTGGGAGGGATGTTTACGTCCCGCACAGCTCCGCCCCTCCGCTTCTATTGGCCGGCTGCCTCGTGACGTCGATGTGACGCCAAACGTCCCTCCCACTCCAGGAAGTGGACGTTCGCCGCCCACATCACGGTCGTATGGACGGGTAAGTATGTGTGACGGGGGTTAATCGTTTGTGCGGCACATTCAACAAATTGAACGTGCTGCACATATGATGGGGGCGTTGCAAATCGCATACGATATCGTATGCGAAATTGCAACGTGTAAAGCAGGCTTTAGTGTCCAAAATTTGTCAATAGATGGAGGGAGGAGTTGGAGGTTGATATCCTGGAGGATGAGTGGAGGACTTCCTGAACACAGAAAGCTGAGTTGACAGCCGCTCTGTGCATGCGGCCAGCATCTATTGAGAGGGAGGAGGAGGAATCGCTGGGGATCAACACTGCGCAAGGTACTAGGTACACCAGGGGTAGGGGGTGATCTAGCTGGACCTGGGGAGAAGTTTTCTGTTGCACGTGTCATGGCACAATCGACAGAAATCAGAAGAGGATGAATGCGGCCGGCACGCTGGTTGTGTGCGCCAACATCTTGGATTATGGAAAGGGGGTTGGGGGTCGGGGGGGCACTTTGGTGACACCGAGGGACCGGAGGAGACTGGGGGAGGAGATTTATCTATGAGATTTATCTCCCATCTGACATGTTTGATCATGGCAAGTGGGAGATATATAATTTTTTACCGGCACTGTCATTTACTGTAACGTGAGCATCATTATATGGTGTATACCGACGATCACGTGAGCGGGGACCAGAAAAAAACGGCCCGAATCATGATCTCCAGGGTCTCAGCTACCCCCGGAGGCTGAAACCCCAGAGATTTTCTGACGCTGGAGGGCGCTATTTACTTTTTTCTGCCCGCCATTTATAAACGGTGGATCAGAATAAGTACCCTATTCTGCCGCCGTTTATCTCCATAAGGCTGTCGTAACGGGGTTAAGGGAAAACCCCCAACAAATATCAGTTTTAGGAATGAGAAATATCCCTTATTATAGGGAGAACAAACTCCCTGCACAATGTTGGTGACATCCCCCCATAACGGCCTCCTTATCCTCT
This sequence comes from Anomaloglossus baeobatrachus, assembly GCF_048569485.1. Taxonomy (NCBI): domain Eukaryota; kingdom Metazoa; phylum Chordata; class Amphibia; order Anura; family Aromobatidae; genus Anomaloglossus; species Anomaloglossus baeobatrachus. The sequence goes on from NC_134357.1 coordinate 530,635,319, forward strand.
ATACAACTCCCGGAGTCAACCGCATCAACGTCAAGTGTAAGGAGAAGCGAGGATTTATTATATTATCCCCAGTAATGGGGAATCTCCACATACCTCCTCCTGCAGAGCCGCACACTAGAGATATGGCTGCTCTGTGCTTACAGGACCTGTGATGATGTCACATGGAGGGGAGGAGTCAGGGGTCACATGGTCAGCTCCTCAGTGTGTGCAGGACTCTGCTGTGCTGGGTGTCATGGTGCTGGATGAGGGGAAGGTTATGTGTGGGGTCAGGAGGGGTTTACAGTGTGGATGTAGCAGAGCCGTGTGTGTACGAGGTGTACGGAGCGGAGCCGTGTGTGTACGAGGTGTACGGAGCGGAGACGTGTGTGTACGAGGTGTACGGAGCGGAGACGTGTGTGTACGAGGTGTACGGAGCGGAGCCGTGTGTGTACGAGGTGTACGGAGCGGAGCCGTGTGTGTACGAGGTGTACGGAGCAGAGCCGTGTGTGTACGAGGTGTACGGAGCGGAGCCGTGTGTGTACGAGGTGTACGGAGCGGAGCCGTGTGTGTACGAGGTGTACGGAGCGGAGCCGTGTGTGTACGAGGTGTACGGAGCGGAGCCGTGTGTGTATGAGGTGTACGGAGCGGAGCCGTGTGTGTACGAGGTGTACGGAGCGGAGCCGTGTGTGTACGAGGTGTACGGAGCGGAGCCGTGTGTGTACGAGGTGTACGGAGCGGAGCCGTCTGTGTAAGACATGTACGGAGCGGAGCCGTGTGTGTACGGAACGGAGCCGTGTTGTGTACGAAGTGTATGGAGCGGAGCCGTGTGTGTATGACGTGTATGGAGCAGAGCCGTGTGTGTATGACGTGTATGGAGCAGAGCCGTGTGTGTACGACGTGTATGGAGCAGAGCCGTGTGTGTACGAGGTGTACGGAGCAGAGCCGTGTGTGTACGAGGTGTACAGAGTGGAGCCGTGTATGTACGAGGTGTACGGAGCGGAGCCGTGTGTGTACGAGGTGTACGGAGCAAAGCCGTGTGTGTACGAGGTGTACGGAGCAGAGCCGTGTGTGTACGAGGTGTACGGAGCGGAGCAGTGTGTGTACGAGGTGTACGGAGCGGAGCCGTGTGTGTACGAGGTGTACGGAACGGAGCCGTGTGTGTACGAGGTGTACGGAGCGGAGCCGTGTGTGTACGAGGTGTACGGAGCGGAGCCGTGTGTGTACGAGGTGTACGGAGCGGAGCCGTGTGTGTACGAGGTGTACGGAGCGGAGCCGTGTGTGTACGAGGTGTACGGAGCGGAGCCGTGTGTGTACGAGGTGTACGGAGCGGAGCCGTGTGTGTACGAGGTGTACGGAGCGGAGCCGTGTGTGTACGAGGTGTACGGAGCGGAGCCGTGTGTGTACGAGGTGTACGGAGCGGAGCCGTGTGTGTACGAGGTGTACGGAGCGGAGCCGTCTGTGTAAGACATGTACGGAGCGGAGCCGTGTGTGTACGGAACGGAGCCGTGTTGTGTACGAAGTGTATGGAGCGGAGCCGTGTGTGTATGACGTGTATGGAGCAGAGCCGTGTGTGTATGACGTGTATGGAGCAGAGCCGTGTGTGTATGACGTGTATGGAGCAGAGCCGTGTGTGTACGACGTGTATGGAGCAGAGCCGTGTGTGTACGAGGTGTACGGAGCAGAGCCGTGTGTGTACGAGGTGTACAGAGCGGAGCCGCGTGTGAACGAGGTGTACGGAGCGGAGCCGCGTGTGTACGAGGTGTACGGAGCGGAGCCGCGTGTGTACGAGGTGTACGGAGCGGAGCCGCGTGTGTACGAGGTGTACGGAGCGGAGCCGCGTGTGTACGAGGTGTACGGAGCGGAGCCGCGTGTGTACGAGGTGTACGGAGCGGAGCCGCGTGTGTACGAGGTGTACGGAGCGGAGCCGCGTGTGTACGAGGTGTACGGAGCGGAGCCGCGTGTGTACGAGGTGCACGGAGGGGAGCCGTGTGTGTATGACATGTACAGAGCCGTGTGTGTACAACATGTACAGAGCAGAGTCGTGTGTGTATGATGTGTACGGAGCGGAGCCGTGTGCGTACGAGGTGTACAGAGCGGAGCTGTGTTGTGTACGATGTGTATGGAGTGGGGCCGTGTGTGTACGAGGTGTACGGAGCAGAGCCGTGTGTGTAAGACATGTATGGAGCAGAGCCGTGTGTGTATGACGTGTATGGAGCAGAGCCGTGTGTGTACGAGGTGTACGGAGCGGAGCCGTGTGTGTACGAGGTGTACGGAGCGGAGCCGTGTGTGAACAAGGTGTACGGAGCGGAGCCGTGTGTGTACGGGGTGTACGGAGCAGAGCCGTGTGTGTACGAGGTGTACGGAGCAGAGCCGTGTGTGTACGAGGTGTACGGAGCGGAGCCGTGTGTGTACGAGGTGTACGGAGCGGAGCCGTGTGTGTACGAGGTGTACGGAGCAGAGCCGTGTGTGTACGAGGTGTACGGAGCAGAGCCGTGTGTGTACGAGGTGTACGGAGCAGAGCCGTGTGTGTACGAGGTGTACGGAGCGGAGCCGTGTGTGTACGAGGTGTACGGAGCGGAGCCGTGTGTGTACGAGATGTACGGAGCGGAGCCGTGTGTGTACGAGGTGTACGGAGCGGAGCCGTGTGTGTACGAGGTGTACGGAGCGGAGCAGTGTGTGTACGAGGTGTACGGAGCGGAGCCGTCTGTGTAAGACATGTACGGAGCGGAGCCGTGTGTGTAGGACGTGTATGGAGCAGAGCCGTGTGTGTACGGAACGGAGCCGTGTTGTGTACGATGTGTATGGAGCGGGGCCGTGTGTGTATGAGGTGTACGGAGCAGAGCCGTGTGTGTAAGACATGTATGGAGCGGAGCCGTGTGTGTATGACGTGAATGGAGCAGAGCCGTGTGTGTATGACGTGTATGGAGCAGAGCCGTGTGTGTACGAGGTGTACGGAGCAGAGCCGTGTGTGTACGAGGTGTACAGAGCGGAGCCGTGTATGTACGAGGTGTACGGAGCGGAGCCGTGTGTGAACGAGGTGTACGGAGCGGAGCCGCGTGTGAACGACGTGTACGGAGCGGAGCCGCGTGTGTACGAGGTGTACGGAGCGGAGCCGCGTGTGTACGAGGTGTACAGAGCGGAGCCGCGTGTGTACGAGGTGTACGGAGCGGAGCCGCGTGTGTACGAGGTGTACGGAGCGGAGCCGTGTGTGTACGAGGTGCACGGAGGGGAGCCGTGTGTGTATGACATGTACAGAGCCGTGTGTGTACAACATGTACGGAGCAGAGGCCTGTGCCTATGAGGTGTACAGAGCAGAGTCGTGTGTGTATGATGTGTACGGAGCGGAGCCGTGTGCGTACGAGGTGTACGGAGCGGAGCCGTGTTGTGTACGATGTGTATGGAGTGGGGCCGTGTGTGTACGAGGTGTACGGAGCAGAGCCGTGTGTGTAAGACGTGTATGGAGCAGAGCCGTGTATGTACGAGGTGTACGGAGCGGAGCCGTGTGTGTACGAGGTGTACGGAGCGGAGCCGTGTGTGTACGAGGTGTACGGAGCGGAGCCGTGTGTGAACGAGGTGTACGGAGCGGAGCCGTGTGTGAACGAGGTGTACGGAGCGGAGCCGTGTGTGTACGGGGTGTACGGAGCAGAGCCGTGTGTGTACGAGGTGTACGGAGCAGAGCCGTGTGTGTACGAGGTGTACGGAGCAGAGCCGCGTGTGTACGAGGTGTACGGAGCGGAGCCGCGTGTGTACGAGGTGTACGGAGCGGAGCCGTGTGTGTACGAGGTGCACGGAGGGGAGCCGTGTGTGTATGACATGTACAGAGCCGTGTGTGTACAACATGTACGGAGCAGAGGCGTGTGCCTATGAGGTGTACAGAGCAGAGTCGTGTGTGTATGATGTGTACGGAGCGGAGCCGTGTGTGTACGAAGTGTACGGAGCGGAGCCGTGTGTGTATGACATGTACAGAGTCGTGTGTGTACAACATGTACAGAGCAGAGTCGTGTGTGTATGATGTGTACGGAGCGGAGCCGTGTGCGTACGAGGTGTACGGAGCGGAGCCGTGTTGTGTACGATGTGTATGGAGTGGGGCCGTGTGTGTACGAGGTGTACGGAGCAGAGCCGTGTGTGTAAGACATGTATGGAGCAGAACCGTGTGTGTATGACGTGTATGGAGCAGAGCCGTGTATGTACGAGGTGTACGGAGCGGAGCCGTGTGTGTACGAGGTGTACGGAGCGGAGCCGTGTGTGTACGAGGTGTACGGAGCGGAGCCGTGTGTGAACAAGGTGTACGGAGCGGAGCCGTGTGTGTACGGGGTGTACGGAGCAGAGCCGTGTGTGTACGAGGTGTACGGAGCAGAGCCGTGTGTGTACGAGGTGTACGGAGCAGAGCCGCGTGTGTACGAGGTGTACGGAGCGGAGCCGCGTGTGTACGAGGTGTACGGAGCGGAGCCGTGTGTGTACGAGGTGCACGGAGGGGAGCCGTGTGTGTATGACATGTACAGAGCCGTGTGTGTACAACATGTACGGAGCAGAGGCGTGTGCCTATGAGGTGTACAGAGCAGAGTCGTGTGTGTATGATGTGTACGGAGCGGAGCCGTGTGCGTACGAGGTGTACGGAGCGGAGCCGTGTTGTGTACGATGTGTATGGAGTGGGGCCGTGTGTGTACGAGGTGTACGGAGCAGAGCCGTGTGTGTAAGACATGTATGGAGCAGAACCGTGTGTGTATGACGTGTATGGAGCAGAGCCGTGTATGTACGAGGTGTACGGAGCGGAGCCGTGTGTGTACGAGGTGTACGGAGCGGAGCCGTGTGTGTACGAGGTGTACGGAGCGGAGCCGTGTGTGAACGAGGTGTACGGAGCGGAGCCGTGTGTGTACGGGGTGTACGGAGCAGAGCCGTGTGTGTACGAGGTGTACGGAGCAGAGCCGTGTGTGTACGAGGTGTACGGAGCAGAGCCGCGTGTGTACGAGGTGTACGGAGCGGAGCCGCGTGTGTACGAGGTGTACGGAGCGGAGCCGTGTGTGTACGAGGTGCACGGAGGGGAGCCGTGTGTGTATGACATGTACAGAGCCGTGTGTGTACAACATGTACGGAGCAGAGGCGTGTGCCTATGAGGTGTACAGAGCAGAGTCGTGTGTGTATGATGTGTACGGAGCGGAGCCGTGTGCGTACGAGGTGTACGGAGCGGAGCCGTGTTGTGTACGATGTGTATGGAGTGGGGCCGTGTGTGTACGAGGTGTACGGAGCAGAGCCGTGTGTGTATGACGTGTATGGAGCAGAGCCGTGTATGTACGAGGTGTACGGAGCGGAGCCGTGTGTGTACGAGGTGTACGGAGCGGAGCCGTGTGTGAACAAGGTGTACGGAGCGGAGCCGTGTGTGTACGGGGTGTACGGAGCAGAGCCGTGTGTGTACGAGGTGTACGGAGCAGAGCCGTGTGTGTACGAGGTGTACGGAGCGGAGCCGTGTGTGTACGAGGTGTACGGAGCGGAGCCGTGTGTGTACGAGGTGTACGGAGCGGAGCCGTGTGTGTACGAGGTGTACGGAGCGGAGCCGTGTGTGTACGAGGTGTACGGAGCGGAGCCGTGTGTGTACGAGGTGTACGGAGCGGAGCCGTGTGTGTACGAGGTGTACGGAGCGGAGCCGTGTGTGTACGAGGTGTACGGAGCGGAGCCGTGTGTGTACGAGGTGTACGGAGCGGAGCCGTGTGTGTACGAGGTGTACGGAGCGGAGCCGTGTGTGTACGAGATGTACGGAACGGAGCCGTGTGTGTACGAGGTGTACGGAGCGGAGCCGTGTGTGTACGAGGTGTACGGAGCGGAGCCGTGTGTGTACGAGGTGTACGGAGCGGAGCCGTGTGTGTACGAGGTGTACGGAGCGGAGCCGTCTGTGTACGAGGTGTACGGAGCGGAGCCGTGTGTGTACGAGGTGTACGGAGCGGAGCCGTCTGTGTAAGACATGTACGGAGCGGAGCCGTGTGTGTAGGACGTGTATGGAGCAGAGCCGTGTGTGTATGACGTGTATGGAGCAGAGCCGTGTGTGTACGAGGTGTACGGAGCAGAGCCGTGTGTGTACGAGGTGTACAGAGCGGAGCCGTGTATGTATGAGGTGTACGGAGCGGAGCCGTGTGTGAACGAGGTGTACGGAGCGGAGCCGCGTGTGTACGAGGTGTACGGAGCGGAGCCGCGTGTGTACGAGGTGTACGGAGCGGAGCCGCGTGTGTACGAGGTGTACGGAGCGGAGCCGCGTGAGTACGAGGTGTACGGAGCGAAGCCGCGTGTGTACGAGGTGTACGGAGCGGAGCCGCGTGTGTACGAGGTGTACGGAGCGGAGCCGTGTGTGTACGAGGTGCACGGAGTGGAGCCGTGTGTGTACGAGGTGCACGGAGGGGAGCCGTGTGTGTATGACATGTACAGAGCCGTGTGTGTACAACATGTACGGAGCAGAGGCGTGTGCCTATGAGGTGTACAGAGCAGAGTCGTATGTGTATGATGTGTACGGAGCGGAGCCGTGTGCGTACGAGGTGTACGGAGCGGAGCCGTGTTGTGTACGATGTGTATGGAGTGGGGCCGTGTGTGTACGAGGTGTACGGAGCAGAGCCGTGTGTGTAAGACATGTATGGAGCAGAGCCGTGTGTGTATGACGTGTATGGAGCAGAGCCGTGTATGTACGAGGTGTACGGAGCGGAGCCGTGTGTGTACGAGGTGTACGGAGCGGAGCCGTGTGTGAACAAGGTGTACGGAGCGGAGCCGTGTGTGAACGAGGTGTACGGAGCGGAGCCGTGTGTGTACGAGGTGTACGGAGCGGAGCCGCGTGTGTACGAGGTGTACGGAGCGGAGCCGCGTGTGTACGAGGTGTACGGAGCGGAGCCGCGTGTGTACGAGTTGTACGGAGCGGAGCCGCGTGTGTACGAGGTGTATGGAGCGGAGCCGTGTGTGTACGAGGTGCACGGAGCGGAGCCGTAAATGTACGAGGTGTACGGAGCGGAGCCGTGTGTGTACGAAGTGTACGGAGCGGAGCCGTGTGTGTATGACATGTACAGAGTCGTGTGTGTACAACATGTACAGAGCAGAGTCGTGTGTGTATGATGTGTACGGAGCGGAGCCGTGTGCGTACGAGGTGTACGGAGCGGAGCCGCATGTGTATAGAGCAGAGCCGCATTTGTAGGACATGTCCAGAGCGGAGCTCCATGTGTACGAAGCTAAAATAAAATTTTAGAGGTAAAATTTACATTTATGTTTTTTCATTCCACTTTGCGTTACATTCTGTCAAGCACCTGAAGGGTTAAACATTCCCGCCTGCAGTTTTGCAGTATATGAGGGGAGCAGATTGTGACGGGGTATGCAACAGAGCAGTGAGGGACGCCAGGCCAAGGAACAATCCAAAGGGCTTTATTGGAACCACAAAGAATAAGCAGCAAACATAAATATAAATCCTTCAAATCTGCAAGGAGTCCACAACAGAAAACAAAAGATCCAGGGGCACCGCCTGGTATTCCGATGCCAGGGGAATTAGGGCAATGGTCCTTATATGAGTTCCTTGAGTCCAACAGGTGAACAACAAAACGCAATCCCACGTGGCCGCGGATCTCCAGTCTGTAACAGTCCACACACACAGACCCCAGGGTCCAGCCTCAGCTATGGATCCTAGTCCTTCTCCAGCCGAGCTCCAACTAACTGAACTAACATGTTCTTCTCTCCTGGGATCAGCCCCTTAGTTGGGCACACCTCCCCCTGGCCATTTGATGCATGAATGGACTTTAGACTGCTGGCTCTGTTCTGTTTACCAAGTTGTAGATTGGAGAAGTCCCATGCTGAGAAGAACAATAGATATGCAACCCCCACCAAATCAATGACAATAGCTATTGCTGAAGCCTGAGTGCAATATGATACAGGCTGGGGGAAGGTATAGTCACTTACATCCCAAGACATAGTATTACAGCAAATACAGTGAGAAGGTAAAATACATCACATGGCATCTTATACAAAAATATGGAATGGAGAAAACTACATACATCATGACAATTCCTTCCCCTCCCAACTTGTGTACGTACTAGGGACCTCTACAGGTCACTGGTTAAGTACACACAGGCAGAGCGTTACTTACATGTGGCTTCATGCAGCCACGAATTGGCATCGTAGCTCTCCCACATCATTGCCCAGGAGAACAGCTGCAGGCAGACCACCCATCACCCCAACCACACATCGCCTGACTCCAAAACCAAAGTTCAGATCCACAGTGGCTGTGGGAATAGTCCTCCATTGTCCACCCGCCAGTTCAATGACAATCCCAGGTCCTCTATGGATTGCCTCAGGCCGAACCACTCGGGGATCAGCCAGTGTGAGGAAAGCACCCGAGTCACAAAATCCAACAAGTCTCTGTCCATCCAGCACAACCTCCTGCAAGTGCTTACCTCGATGAGCAGAAGTCGTCATAACTGCGGGTCGCACCCCGTAAACTCCTGGTGGTGCAATATGGGGGGCTGAGTCACTAGGCCAGTCCTCACATAACGGTGCCACATCTTCCTCCATGGCACTGGGCTGTAAATAATTAACAATCCGATTGGGTGCAGGATCAGTCCTCATTTGAACAGCTGGGCAGGAGACTTGCCGATGCCCTGGCTGTCCACATTGATAGCATCTGAGCTGGGTCTCCCTCCATCCAAGGCGTCCTCTTGGGTAAGGGGTAGGGGAACTTGGAGGCCGGCTCCCACCTGAAGGTGCTGTAGGGGTTTGAGGATGATTCCTCCATGGGCTGGCTGGGCATGAGGCCTGCAAATGCCCGGGATGCCTACAAACATAACACCTGCGCTCTGTTACTTCCTCTCCCCGGCGTATTCCAGAAAGTGCAGTAGAAGCAACTGGAGGCACATTAACACGGGTATCAACATGTGGTGGCTTAGAGGAACGGGGAACAATGGGGACAGAATAACTGGGGGCATCCGGTGTTGTGGAGCTGTTAGGCGTCTCTCCATCCTCCAACAGAACCCTCCACTGAGGCTTGATGGTGAGAGCCTCATCAGCGAGAGCAGCAGCTTCCTCCACTGTCGCTGGTTTTCTCTCACGCACCCATTCCCGGATCTCAGCGGGGCACTGGGCAAAGAATTGTTCTTTTAGGATGACCTGCAGGAAGGTCTCCCAAGATAAGGCCTCCTCTGCCTCCAGCCAGCGATTACATATTTGTTTGAGTCTATGAGCATATATCTTAAAAGACACTTCCCCATCACAGGCTAAAGCACGGAACTGAGTCCTGTAAGTGTCTGGGGTCACAGCATAATGTTCTAGAATAGTCTGTTTAATATCCGCATACTCACAGTTCCACCGAGGGTCCATAGCTCTATAGGCTTCAGCAGCTCCCCCCTCTAGGAGCCCAACCAGATGCCGAACACGCTCCCTGTCCGGGACTTCCATTAATCGACACTGATGCTCAAAGTCCTGGAAGAAGCCCTCAATGTCGCCTGCAGCCTCATTAAACGGCTTAAAGTCTTTGCGGGACACCCTGGGAAGTTCCCTCATGATGGGTGCTGGGGTTACAGTCTGTCTGGAACCTCTCGCGGCTTCCACAGCGAGCTGCTTATCCAGCAATGCCATCTCCTCCATCCTGCGCTCCTTCTCTTCAGCTCCACGCATGGCCTCCCTCTTATCTTCTATGGTGGCCTCATCTCCAAGCAGTGCCATCTTTTCCTTGTACCACACAACCCATTGACTTTTTTGGGTATTCACCTCCGGCTCCCGTCTTTGCTCCCCTTGCTGTGGAAATTGTTCCTCGGTGCCATCTTGCAGGCAAGCGTGTTCCAATGCCTCAATTAGTTGCTCCTTAGAGAGTCCTTTGTAGCCGACACCTAATTCACGGGCCTTTGTTTGTAGACTCGCCACAGTCCAGTTCCTGTATCCTGAGGTTCTGGTTTCAGACGTCGATTGGCTGTTGTCCTCCATTTCTTCTGCTCTGATCCCACTGCTGCCACCAGTTTGTGACGGGGTATGCAACAGAGCAGTGAGGGACGCCAGGCCAAGGAACAATCCAAAGGGCTTTATTGGAACCACAAAGAATAAGCAGCAAACATAAATATAAATCCTTCAAATCTGCAAGGAGTCCACAACAGAAAACAAAAGATCCAGGGGCACCGCCTGGTATTCCGATGCCAGGGGAATTAGGGCAATGGTCCTTATATGAGTTCCTCGAGTCCAACAGGTGAACAACAAAACGCAATCCCACGTGGCCGCGGATCTCCAGTCTGTAACAGTCCACACACACAGACCCCAGGGTCCAGCCTCAGCTATGGATCCTAGTCCTTCTCCAGCCGAGCTCCAACTAACTGAACTAACATGTTCTTCTCTCCTGGGATCAGCCCCTTAGTTGGGCACACCTCCCCCTGGCCATTTGATGCATGAATGGACTTTAGACTGCTGGCTCTGTTCTGTTTACCAAGTTGTAGATTGGAGAAGTCCCATGCTGAGAAGAACAATAGATATGCAACCCCCACCAAATCAATGACAATAGCTATTGCTGAAGCCTGAGTGCAATATGATACAGGCTGGGGGAAGGTATAGTCACTTACATCCCAAGACATAGTATTACAGCAAATACAGTGAGAAGGTAAAATACATCACATGGCATCTTATACAAAAATATGGAATGGAGAAAACTACATACATCATGACACAGATTATCAACAACAAAATTGCATTTGGCTTGTAATATACCAAATCATATGTATTTTTGCCTCCAGATTCCAAATATACCGTCAGAAATGGTGTATCACGTAAGACTTTTTAGATATTGCAGATTTTTTTAATGTATTTTGTGTACTTGCTTTGTCACCGCAATCCCTCTTTTGATTTTTGTTTGAAATGATTGAATCACTAATTAAGCATGTGATAGTATTCATTTTGGTGTAATATCCAGTGTAAAAAGCTATAAACAGTCACTAGAGGGCAGGCGTCTTATATGATTGATATTGCGTAATGTGATTTAGCGGGCTTCCGTGGTATTGCTCAATGATATGTAAAGCTTGGGAATGAGTGAAATGTCTGAACGGTATATAAATGTGCAATCATAGAGTTCTGGTGTATTTCTTAGCATTGGTGAGACCCTTTTAAAATTCTTGTCTTCTTTAATTACAAGCACCCTAAACCAAGTATAATTTTAATATATATGCTGTTGTGGTGCACTCCTCTCCTTTTACTGTCTTCTTTAATTACGGCAAAATGGCAAGTGCTCAACGTCGTCGTAGTTGCGTAAATCATCCTGATAACTTCTGCTTTGTGTGTGGAAAGTTTACAACAAAAGCAAACAAAAAGAAAATTGTGAAATATAAAGATCATGAATGGCAGATTTTCTGGGACTTAAAAGTTGTTGCTCTAAATTTAAGTTTACAGGGTGGTGTTACTAAATTCTGCTGCTTTTTGTGTCTGTGGGACAGTCGAGACACCAAAAACCACTACACAGTCAAGGAATGATGAGGAAAATTGTACATTCCTAGAAAAGAAAATGTCACATATATACCACTGGTTGATCCAAGCAAAATAATTCTGCCGCCTCTACATACAGTGTGTCCACCCATATCCTGTCCACCGCCATTAACTTCAGAACGGCGGCAGCTATAAGAATAGAAGTGGTGTCTAGGTATAGCAAAGTAGCCATGCGCTACGCAATGAAACCACCTATAGCACCACCTGGTGTAAAACAACGGAGTTAGCATTTTTATTTCAAAAACGGAACGAGATAGAGAAAAAAAGTGAATTACAAAATTGCAGGGCATCATCAATTCAATACGAATCGACATGTTGCATACAGAAATGCTATGATATGAAACCCATGACCCCCCCCAAAACATTGAATGCTGGTCACGCATATGGCGCTCATTTAACTTTAATGCTCAAAGTGGCCACCGTCAGCTGCAATGCACATCTGGACTCTGGACAGCATACTGTATCTTGCTGCACGTTGTGCAATATGGTAGGTGACACGTTTGCACAAGCATCTGTAATACATCGTCGTAGGTCCTGCAATGTTGGTGGAGGGGTCGCATACACCTGCTGTTTGATGTGACCTCACAGAAAGAAGTTCAATGGGGTTAGGTCAGGTGAGCGTGGAGCCCACTCCACGCAGCCACCATACCCAATGACTTGTAGGAAGGTCTCCATGAGGTATCGCTTCACGTTCTCAGCCTTGTGAGTTTTACACGTTCTAATCATAGCATTTCTGTATGCAAGGTGTCAATTCGTATTGAATTGATGATGCCCTACAACTTTGTAATTCACTTTTTTTCTCTATCTTGTTCCGTTTTCCACCAGGTGGCGCCATACGTGGTTTCATTGCGTAGCGCATGACTACTATACTATACCTAGACACCACTTCGATGCCTATAGCTGCCGCCGTTCTCAAGTTAATGGCGGTGGACAGGATATGGGTGGACACACTGTATAAAGCTGGGGTTGATCAAGAACTTTGTAGAAGCTCTTGATAAAGAGGGTCAGGCTTTCAATCATTTAGTTGATGTTTCCAAAATTGAGTGCAGCTAAGTTAAAGGAAGGGATATTCATTGGACCTCAAATCAGGAAATTGCTAAAAGATGAAACGTTCGAGTCAAAACTCAAGAAGAATGAGTCATCTGCTTGGTCCTCCTTCAAATTGTTGATGGCTTCTTGGGTAAGAAAAAAGATGATGACTATGTTTCCATAGTCAATGAATTATTGCACAACTACAAAGAAATGGGCTGTAGAATGTCATTGAAAATTTGATTTGTACATTCGCACCTTGACTTTTTTCCAGAAAACCTGGGTTCTGTTAGTGACGAACAAAGTGTGCGTTTTCACCAGGAAATTCTTACCATGGAGAAACACTACCAAGGACGCTGGAATCCTGCAATGATGGGCGACTACTGCTGGGAGACAGATGAGACTACATACAAAAGGAAAGCCTCATCAGCCCATTTTGCCCAAACAACATGACAATAGAATTTGGATTTTGATAGCAATTAAGCTGAAAGTGTATAATTTAAGTGCTATTGCTATTATTATGACTTTGTCATCATTACGACTTTGACATTGATAGTGTAGCTTTTAAGTAGACCTAACAGTTTCTTATAATCTTCTTAAAATGCTGTATATCTATTAAATGTGATGTGATAGAAAGAATGTGACTCTTCCACTGCAATCAGCACCCCAAAATTAGTTAAAACTTCACATTTTCAAATCAGATTCAGAAAACAAAAAATTGTGTTGACCAGTGTAATAAATTGTTCTCACTTTTCTGGAGTTTCCAATATCTCGACCCTTCAGTCCATGTAAATCTGAATAGATCCCTAAAGATATCTGTTTCGTAAATTTCTTGAAAAAAATAAATAAATTCTCGCTGCTGAACTTTGAGCCCCTGTAACAACCTAAGAAAATAAAGTGATGGTAGAAAAATGACTCCGATATAAAGTAGACGGACGGGAAATGATATTTATTGATTTTGTGCAGCGTGACTGACTGGTGTAAGGATAGCAAATAAAAAGTTTGAAATTGCAAATTTATTTTTTTCAAAATATTCTGCAAAATTTCGATATTTTCACAAGTAAACACAAAAAAAATAATACCTTAATTTACCACTAACAAAGTACAAGGTGTTATGGGAAAACAATCTGAGAATCGCTGGGATCTGACGCGTTCCAGAGTTATCTTATCAATGACACTCGGCAGATTTCTACAACTTGGCTTCGTCAGGAAGGTCAAGATTAGCTCGGTCATTAATGGGTTAAAAATGGCATCCGGACTGCAACATATGAAAGTGTATTAGGCCAGAGGCGGAGTGTAATCAGATCCCTCCTAGGCCCCGTACACATCAGAGTAAGATCAGGTAACATCGCTGATGTGATCAGGATCAGCTGCTGCCTAATGTATATGGAGGCTGCCGACAGATGATGTGAGGGATCATCTCTGCTACATCTCCCAGGAAATAATCCTCTGCCACAGGGGTCTGCCAGCAGCTTTCTCATAGAGAGCACAGGAAAGTGCAGCCACATCTGATGTTTGTGTGTATGGGGGAGTCCGGAGAGAGAACCGTCAGCCGACATATGTAATGTGTATGGGGCCATTAATATTACACTGACAGGAGGGATAATACTCTGTACTACAGTAGTGCAGGGCGTCACTGAAGCAATCACAGGCCGGATGTTATGTAATGTGTATGGGGCCATTAGTATTGCACTGAGAGGAGGGATAATACTCTGTACTACAGTAGTGCAGGGCGTCACCGGAGCAATCACAGGCCGGATGTTATGTAATGTGTATGGGGCCATTAGTATTGCACTGAGCGGAGGGATAATACTCTGTACTACAGTAGTGCAGGGTGTCACCAGAGGAATCACAGGCCGGATGTTATGTAATGTGTATGGGGCCATTAGTATTACACTGAGCGGAGGGATAATACTCTGTACTACAGTAGTGCAGGGCATCACCGGAGCAATCACAGGCCGGATGTTATGTAATGTGTATGGGGCCATTAGTATTACACTGACCGGAGGGATAATACTCTGTACTACAGTAGTGCAGGGCGTCACTGGAGCAATCACAGGCCGGATGTTATGTAATGTGTATGGGGCCATTAGTATTACACTGACCGGAGGGATAATACTCTGTACTACAGTAGTGCAGGGCATCACTGGAGCAATCACAGGCCGGATGTTATGTAATGTGTATGGGGCCATTAGTATTACACTGACCTGAGGGATAATACTCTGTACTACAGTAGTGCAGGGCGTCACTGGAGCAATCACAGGCCGGATGTTATGTATTGTGTATGGGGCCATTAGTATTACACTGACCGGAGGGATAATACTCTGTACTACAGTAGTGCAGGGCATCACCGGAGTAATCACAGGCCGGATATTATGTAATGTGTATGGGGCCATTAGTATTACACTGAGCGGAGGGATAATACTCTGTACTACAGTAGTGCAGGGCGTCACCGGAGCAATCACAGGCCGGATGTTATGTAATATGTATGGGGCCATTAGTATTACACTGACCGGAGGGATAATACTCTGTGCTACAGTAGTGCAGGGAGTCACCGGAGCAATCACAGGCCGGATGTTATGTAATGTGTATGGGGCCATTAGTATTACACTGAGTGGAGGGATAATACTCTGTACTACAGTAGTGCAGGGCGTCACCGGAGCAATCACAGGCCGGATGTTATGTAATGTGTATGGGGCCATTAGTATTACACTGACCGGAGGGATAATACTCTGTACTACAGCAGTGCAGGACGTCACCGGAGCAATCACAGGCCGGATGTTATGTAATGTGTATGGGGCCATTAGTATTACACTGAGCGGAGGGATAATACTCTGTACTACAGTAGTGCAGGACGTCACCGGAGCAATCATAGGCCGGATGTTATGTAATGTGTATGGGGCCATTAGTATTACCCTGACCGGAGGGATAATACTCTGTACTACAGTAGTGCAGGGCGTCACCGGAGCAATCACAGGCCGGATGTTATGTAAAGTGTATGGGGCCATTAATATTACACTGACCGGAGGGATAATACTCTGTACTACAGTAGTGCAGGGCATCACCGGAGCAATCACAGGCCGGATGTTATGTAATGTGTATGGAGCCATTAGTATTACACTGACAGGAGGGCTAATACTCTGTACTACAGTAGTGCAGGGCGTCACCAGGGCAATCACAGGCCGGATGATTTGTAATGTGTATGGGGCCATTAGTATTACACTGACCGGAGGGATAATACTCTGTACTACAGTAGTGCAGGGCATCACTGGAGCAATCACAGGTTGGATGTTATGTAATGTGTATGGGGCCATTAGTATTACACTGTCCGGAGGGATAATACTCTGTACTACAGTAGTGCAGGGCGTCACCGGAGCAATCACAGGCCGGATGTTATGTAATGTGTATGGGGCCATTAGTATTGCACTGAGCGGAGGGATAATACTCTGTACTACAGTAGTGCAGGGCGTCACCGGAGCAATCACAGGCCGGATGTTATGTAATGTGTATGGGGCCATTAGTATTACACTGACCGGAGGGATAATACTCTGTGCTACAGTAGTGCAGGGAGTCACCGGAGCAATCACAGGCCGGATGTTATGTAATGTGTATGGGGCCATTAGTATTACACTGAGTGGAGGGATAATACTCTGTACTACAGTAGTGCAGGGCGTCACCGGAGCAATCACAGGCCGGATGTTATGTAATGTGTATGGGGCCATTAGTATTACACTGACCGGAGGGATAATACTCTGTACTACAGCAGTGCAGGACGTCACCGGAGCAATCACAGGCCGGATGTTATGTAATGTGTATGGGGCCATTAGTATTACACTGAGCGGAGGGATAATACTCTGTACTACTGTAGTGCAGGGCATCACCGGAGCAATCACAGGCCGGATGTTATGTAATGTGTCTGGAGCCATTAGTATTACACTGACAGGAGGGATAATACTCTGTACTACAGTAGTGCAGGGCGTCACCGAAGCAATCATAGGCCGGATGTTATGTAATGTGTATGGGGCCATTAGTATTACCCTGACCGGAGGGATAATACTCTGTACTACAGTAGTGCAGGGCGTCACCGGAGCAATCACAGGCCGGATGTTATGTAAAGTGTATGGGGCCATTAATATTACACTGACCGGAGGGATAATACTCTGTACTACAGTAGTGCAGGGCATCACCGGAGCAATCACAGGCCGGATGTTATGTAATGTGTATGGAGCCATTAGTATTACACTGACAGGAGGGCTAATACTCTGTACTACAGTAGTGCAGGGCATCACCAGAGCAATCACAGGCCGGATGATTTGTAATGTGTATGGGGCCATTAGTATTACACTGACCGGAGGGATAATACTCTGTACTACAGTAGTGCAGGGCATCACTGGAGCAATCACAGGTTGGATGTTATGTAATGTGTATGGGGCCATTAGTATTACACTGTCCGGAGGGATAATACTCTGTACTACAGTAGTGCAGGGCGTCACCGGAGCAATCACAGGCCGGATGTTATGTAATGTGTATGGGGCCATTAGTATTACACTGAGCGGAGGGATAATACTCTGTACTACAGTAGTGCAGGGCATCACCGGAGCAATCACAGGCCGGATGTTATGTAATGTGTCTGGAGCCATTAGTATTACACTGACAGGAGGGCTAATACTCTGTACTACAGTAGTGCAGGGCATCACCAGAGCAATCACAGGCCGGATGATTTGTAATGTGTATGGGGCCATTAGTATTACACTGACCGGAGGGATAATACTCTGTACTACAGTAGTGCAGGGCATCACTGGAGCAATCACAGGTTGGATGTTATGTAATGTGTATGGGGCCATTAGTATTACACTGTCCGGAGGGATAATACTCTGTACTACAGTAGTGCAGGGCATCACTGGAGCAATCACAGGCCGGATGTTATGTAATATATACAGTGCCTACAAGTAGTGTTCAACCCCCTGCAGATTTAGCAGGTTTACACATAAGGAATTAACTTCGCATTGTGACATTTGGGCTGGAGATCAGCCTGGAAGTGTGAAATGCACTGCAGCAAAAAAGAATGTATTTCTTTTTTTATTTTTTTTTTTTAAATTGTGAAAAGTTTATTCAGAGGGTCATTCATTATTCAACCCCTCAAACCACCAGAATTCTGTTTGGTTCCCCTAAAGTATTAAGAAGTATTTCAGGCACAAAGAACAATGAGCTTCACATGTTTGGATTAATTATCTCTTTTTCCAGCCTTTTCTGACTACTTAAGACCCTCCCCAAACTTGTGAACAGCACTCATACTTGGTCAACATGGGAAAGACAAAGGAGCATTCCAAGGCCATCAGAGACAAGATCGTGGAGGGTCACAAGGCTGGCAAGGGGTACAAAACCCTTTCCAAGGAGTTGGGCCTACCTGTCTCCACTGTTGGGAGCATCATCCGGAAGTGGAAGGCTTATGGAACTACTGTTAGCCTTCCATGGCCTGGACAGCCTTTGAAAGTTTCCACCCGTGCCGAGGCCAGGCTTGTCCGAAGAGTCAAGGCTAACCCAAGGACAACAAGGAAGGAGCTCCGGGAAGATCTCATGGCAGTGGGGACATTGGTTTCAGTCAATACCATAAGTAACGTACTCCACCGCAATGGTCTCCATTCCAGACGAGCCCGTAAGGTACTTTTACTTTCAAAGCGTCATGTCAAGGCTCGTCTACAGTTTGCTCATGATCACTTGGAGGACTCGGAGACAGACTGGTTCAAGGTTCTCTGGTCTGGTGAGACCAAGATCGAGATCTTTGGTGCCAACCACACACGTGACGTTTGGAGACTGGATGGCACTGCATACGACCCCAAGAATACCATCCCTACAGTCAAGCATGGTAGTGGCAGCATCATGCTGTGGGGCTGTTTCTCAGCCAAGGGGCCTGGCCATCTGGTCCGCATCCATGGGAAGATGGATAGCACGGCTTACCTGGAGATTTTGGCCAAGAACCTCCGATCCTCCATCAAGGATCTTAAGATGGGTCGTCATTTCATCTTCCAACAAGACAACGACCCAAAGCACACAGCCAAGAAAACCAAGGCCTGGTTCAAGAGGGAAAAAATCAAGGTGTTGC
The DNA here is from genome assembly GCF_048569485.1 of Anomaloglossus baeobatrachus. Taxonomy (NCBI): domain Eukaryota; kingdom Metazoa; phylum Chordata; class Amphibia; order Anura; family Aromobatidae; genus Anomaloglossus; species Anomaloglossus baeobatrachus. Next base: position 530,653,899 of record NC_134357.1, read on the forward strand.
AGTGGCCTAGTCAGTCTCCTGACCTTAACCCAATTGAAAACTTGTGGAAGGAGCTCAAGATTAAAGTCCACATGAGACACCCAAAGAACCTAGATAACTTGGAGAAGATCTGCATGGAGGAGTGGGCCAAGATAACTCCAGAGACCTGTGCCGGCCTGATCAGGTGTTATAAAAGACGATTATTAGCTGTAATTGCAAACAAGGGTTATTCCACAAAATATTAAACCTAGGGGTTGAATAATAATTGACCCACACTTTTATGTTGAAAATTTATTAAAATTTAACTGAGCAACATAACTTGTTGGTTTGTAAGATTTATGCATCTGTTAATAAATCCTGCTCTTGTTTGAAGTTTGCAGGCTCTAACCTATTTGCATCTTATCAAACCTGCTAAATCTGCAGGGGGTTGAATACTACTTGTAGGCACTGTATGGGACCATTAGTATTACACTGACCGGACGGATAATACTCTGTACTACAGTAGTGCAGGGCGTCACTGGAGCAATCACAGGCCGGATGTTATGTAATGTGTATGAGGCCATTAGTATTACATTGACCGGAGGGATAATACTCTGTACTACAGTAGTGCAGGGCGTCACCGGAGGAATCACAGGCCGGATGTTATGTAATGTGAATGGGGCCATTAGTATTACACTGACCGGAGGGATAATACTCTGTACTACAGTAGTGCAGGGCATCACCGGAGCAATCACAGGCCGGATGTTATGTAATGTGTATGGGGCCATTAGTATTACACTGACCGGAGGGATAATACTCTGTACTACAGTAGTGCAGGGCATCACCGGAGCAATCACAGACCGGATGTTATGTAATGTGTATGGGGCCATTAGTATTACTCTGACCGGAGGGATAATACTCTGTACTACAGTAGTGCAGGGCATCACCGGAGCAATCACAGACCGGATGTTATGTAATGTGTATGGGGCCATTAGTATTACACTGAGCGGAGGGATAATACTCTGTACTACAGTAGTGCAGGGCATCACTGGAGCAATCACAGGCCGGATGTTATGTAATGTGTATGGGGTGTGATAACACGCTCCGGGATCGCCTTTGCTGGGTTCAAAGGGCACGTATTCACCTCAGGCAGACAGCCGAATTCAAGGTGTAACTGACGCTTGGTCAGGTTTATTGCAGTGAAGCATAAACAAAAAGAAAAAAAAACACCAACAAAATAAATCCTTGCCTGTCCGGCACTAACTATACACAGTGTTATCCTAACTACCAACTGGAGGGCTTCTCCCTTCCAGCTAAACCATACAAACATCAGGCACTGCTCCTCACAAGTGTCTCCTACACAAACAGGCTTACTGTGTTCCCAGATGGAGACCCTCCCCCAACTTCCCAGATTCCTTTTACCTCCGTCCTTCACCTCCCATTAATCCATTAGTAGCCAGGTGATCCTGGCCAGGCTAAGTCACATAGGACCGATACCGGGGTGAGATATACCTGCCCTCATCCACTAATCCCACATGAGTCTCACATATCCCCCCCCTCTGCTCAGACCACCTCGGCTGAGCAACGGCACCCACAAAACAGTGCACACGAGACAGGGCATCAGCATTCCCCATCCGCACCCCCGGGCGGTGCTCCACTGTAAAACGGTAGGCCTGAAGTGCAAGGAACCACCGGGTCACTCGGCCATTCCGTTCCCTATTCAAGTGCATCCACTTGAGAGGGGCATGGTCAGTGATCAGCCGGAACTTCCTTCCAATCAAGTAATATTTAAGGGACTCTAGAGCCCACTTAATGGCTAAGCATTCTTTTTCCACTATGGCATAGTTGCGTTCATGCTTATTAAGTTTCCGACTAAGATAAAGGACCGGATGTTCCTCTCCGTCCTTCAGTTGTGACAATACAGCCCCGATACCGGCATCAGAAGCGTCCGTTTGGACCACGAACTCGCTGCGGAAGTCAGGAGTCATTAGCACAGGTTGAGAGCAAAGAGCTAGTTTTAAGTTATGGAAGGCTTCTTCGGCTGCCGTGGTCCATTTGATCATGACAGAGTCTTTCCCTTTGGTAAGGTCCGTCAGGGGAACAGCGGTAGCCGCAAAATTGGGAATGAACCGTCGGTAGTAGCCGGCTATTCCCAAAAACGCTCTCACCTGCTTCTTGTTGACTGGTTGCGGCCATTTCTGAATGGCTTGTATCTTGTCAATCTGGGGTTTAACAATTCCCCTCCCAATTACGTATCCCAAATACCGGGCTTCTTCCAGCCCGATATGACATTTCTTGGGGTTTGCTGTTAGACCCGCCTCCCGCAGGTCCTCAATCACAGCCTCTAGTTTCTGGAGGTGCGTCTCCCAGTCCAGGCTGTATATGACTATGTCATCCAAATACGCAGAAGCATAGTGCCTATGGGGCCTCAGGACTCGGTCCATCAACCTTTGAAAGGTTGCCGGTGCCCCGTGTAGTCCAAACGGCATATACACATACTGGTATAAACCTTCCGGTGTAGAAAACGCGGTTTTCTCTTTAGCGGCCTCTGTTAGCGGGATCTGCCAATAGCCCTTCGTTAAGTCTAGGGTCGTGATATACCGGGCTTTTCCAAGCCGATCTATTAATTCGTCGACCCGTGGCATAGGGTATGCATCAAATTTGGAGACCGCATTTAATCTCCTGAAGTCATTGCAGAATCTAATGGAGCCGTCTGGTTTCGGTATTAACACAATCGGACTCGACCAGGCGCTATGCGATTCCTCGATTACACCTAACTCTAACATGGTCTTCACTTCTCGGGAGACAGCTTCCCGCCGAGCCTCCGGTATTCGGTAGGGCTTTACCTGAACTGTTACCCCAGGCTCTGTTATGATGTCATGTTTAATGAGAGTGGTCTGCCCGGGCTTTTCCGAGAAAAACTCGTGATTGTTGATTACAAACTGCTTGACGTCGGTCTTTTGCCGCTCCGACAGAGTCTCCGCCGTCCCGACATCCGGTATGGTCTGCTTGCAGACCGGAAGGGCCAGACCTGCTGACAGAGCTGGACGGTCCTTCCAGGGTTTTATCAGATTCACGTGATAAATCTGTTCAGGCTTCCTTTTACCAGCCTGGTACACTTTGTAGTTTACCTCACCCACCCGTTCCTTAATTTCAAAGGGGCCTTGCCACTTTGCCAGAAATTTGCTTTCTGCCGTGGGGACCAGGATCAACACCCTATCTCCGGGTGCAAAAGTACGGATCTTGGCCCCCCTATCATAAATCCTTTTCTGTGCTCCTTGAGCCTGTATCATATGCTCTTTAACGATGGGCATCACCGCCGCAATACGGTCCTGCATTTGGGTTACATGGTCTATTACGCTTTTGAACGGGGTGACCTGTCCCTCCCAGGTTTCTTTAGCGACATCTAACAGTCCACGGGGACGTCGGGCGTACAGAAGCTCGAAAGGAGAGAACCCAGTGGAAGACTGGGGCACCTCCCGGATGGCAAAAAGCAAATACGGGAGTAAGTAGTCCCAGTTCTTCCCGTCCTTGTCTATCGCCTTACGGAGCATCTGTTTCAAAGTTTTGTTAAACCGTTCGACCAGTCCGTCCGTTTGAGGGTGATACACGGAGGTGCGTAACTGTGCTATTTGTAACAGCCTGCAGAGTTCTTTCATTACTTTAGACATAAAGGGGGTTCCTTGGTCTGTGAGTATTTGTTTTGGGACACCAACCCGACTAAACACATGGACCAGCTCCTTGGCAATGGTCTTGGTGGCCGTGTTACGCAAAGGGATGGCCTCGGGGTAACGAGTGGCATAATCCAAGATGACAAGGATGTGCTGGTGTCCTCGTGCAGACTTGGGGAGGGGTCCAACTAAATCCATCCCAATTCTCTCAAATGGGATCTCGATGATAGGCAGAGGTACTAAGGGGCTACAGAAACGGGGCCTAGGCGCAGACATTTGGCAGTCGGGACAAGACTCGCAATAGGTGCGAATATCGTGATGCATGCCGGGCCAAACAAAACAGTGTAATATCCTTTCGGTAGTTTTCTGGACCCCCAGGTGTCCCCCCATCATGTGTCCGTGTGCCAGGTCCAGCACTCTCCGCCTGTAGGCTCTCGGCACAACCAATCGTTGTACTGTGTCATCCCCCTTCTTCTCTATCTGATAGAGAAAGTCATTCTCCAGGGCCATGTAGGGGTAAGCCAGCCTAGTACCTGCATCCACCTGCACCCCGTTTATCATTTTAACATTTTTTATAGCCTGAGTAAGGGTAGGATCTCTCATTTGCTCACTTTGGAAGTCATCTTTCTGGACTTCCAAATTCAGCCAAGAGGAAGGGGGACAGCCACCCGTGTCCGCCTCTGCCCCGGGTTCATCGGAATCACCCGCCAGAACTGAAAAGGGGAACTGGGGGTTGTTTTCAGCGGATTCCTCCTCTGAACCCTCTTGTGGGGCATCCTCTAGTGGCTCCGGGCCCACACAAGGTGTGGGAGAAGGATCATCCGTGCGGCTACCCTGGGGTACTAATTGGTTCTCCCACAACTGCCAGAAGTGGGGAAAATCCCTGCCCAAAATGATATCATGCAATAGTGCTGGTACTAGTCCCACCTTATGATGCACAGACCCATAGGGCGTAGTAATGCAGGAGACCGTTGTGAGGTACGAGCAGGTGTCTCCATGCACACATGTCACAGAAAATTTATCTGACGGTCCCATCGGGACTGTTACCAGACTGGCCTTTACCAGAGTCACCACACTCCCCGAGTCCAACAGCGCAACAACAGTATTGCCATCAATGGACACTTCACACAGGTGTTTTTTCATATCGCCTTGACATGCAGCAACACACACTACCCGTGCAACCATAGCCCTGCGTTTTTCAAAGTCCGTGACATCACACTGCATCGGTTCTGCAGTTACTGGACAGTTTGCAGCAATGTGGCCCAACTCCTGGCAGCGGAAACACCTCACGGGCCCCTTGCTGAGACCATAGTTTGGCACCTTAGCCCTCACAGGGCCAGCAGTCCTGTTTTCCTCCTCCACTGCCTTAGGATATTTTCCTCCTCCCCATGACCCTGGAACAGTCTTACCAGATCCTCGTCGAGAAGGGGAAGAGCGAGGATGTGTAGCATCGTCCATAAGTCTTTCTGCCAAGGAATAACGCTCCACTAGATCCACTAGCTGATCCGCTGTCGTGGGGTTTCCATGGCTTACCCACCTCTTCAGAGATGGCGGTAGAGCTCTTAGGTATTTATCCAGAACGATTCTTTGTACCATCTCTGGCGCCGTCAAAACCTCGGGCTGTAGCCATTTCTTGGTCAAGTGAATGAGGTCAAACATCTGTGACCGCGGTGGTTTATCGGGCTGATAAGTCCATTGATGAACTCTCTGTGCTCGCACGGCCGTCGTCACTCCCAGCCGGGCAAGGATCTCGGCTTTTAGTTTATCAAAGTCATGCGCTGCTTCAGGCTCAAGATCAAAGTAGGCTTTTTGGGCCTCACCTGCCAGAAACGGTGCAAGCAAGTCGGCCCATCGCTCCTTTGGCCACTTTTCCCGCTCCGCCGTCCGTTCAAACGTGGTCAGGTAAGCTTCCACATCGTCCTCTGTGGTTAATTTCTGCCAGCACCGACTCACATGAATCACCCTCTGGTCAGCCTCCGCATTACTCTCCGGTACGGTCGCCAGACGCTGCGCCACCTGCTGCAAAAGTTGGCGGTCTTTAACCGTCGATTCCACCAGTTCCTTCAACTGTGCCGACATCAAGCGATTAGCCTCCTGCTGCACAGCTGCGGATTGTACCAGCGCTTTCACCACGTCATCCATTATGATGCGCTGTAACGTGCTGCCCGCGTTCTCCACCACAATGTGATAACACGCTCCGGGATCGCCTTTGCTGGGTTCAAAGGGCACGTATTCACCTCAGGCAGACAGCCGAATTCAAGGTGTAACTGACGCTTGGTCAGGTTTATTGCAGTGAAGCATAAACAAAAAGAAAAAAAAACACCAACAAAATAAATCCTTGCCTGTCCGGCACTAACTATACACAGTGTTATCCTAACTACCAACTGGAGGGCTTCTCCCTTCCAGCTAAACCATACAAACATCAGGCACTGCTCCTCACAAGTGTCTCCTACACAAACAGGCTTACTGTGTTCCCAGATGGAGACCCTCCCCCAACTTCCCAGATTCCTTTTACCTCCGTCCTTCACCTCCCATTAATCCATTAGTAGCCAGGTGATCCTGGCCAGGCTAAGTCACATAGGACCGATACCGGGGTGAGATATACCTGCCCTCATCCACTAATCCCACATGAGTCTCACAGGGGCCATTAGTATTACACTAACCGGAGGGATAATACTCTGTACTACAGTAGTGCAGGGCGTCACCGCAGCAATAACAGGCCAGATGTTATATAATGTGTATGGGGCCATGCGTATCCCAGTGCCTACTTAAGGGTACACTCACACGAGCGTATGAATCGGACGAGTGAAATCCGAGAAAATCTCTCATTGCACTTGGAGCAATGTTGGTCAATTAGGCAGTGCAGTTGGTCAACTTTTTTCTCAACCAGATTCTGTATGAGAGAAAAGTCGCAACATGCTGCGATTTGCTGCAGAAATCGTCTGAGATTTGCCAATAGAAGTCAATGGGTGCGAGAAAAAAACGGACGCCACACCGACCATCCTAGTGACCTTCATTTTTATGGATACATTACTATCATGTAGCACAGAAGACTGTCAATGGTCGTGTAAATGACTAATAGCTGCTGAGAAAAAAACAGATTGCAGACTGACAGCACACTGAGAACACACGGATGACAAGTGAGAAAAAATTGTCCTACTCTCCTGGATGAGAATGGGACTGTTTTTTCATACGTTCGTGTGAGTCCAGCCTTATATTGAGACACTGCACTAGGAAAACACTCCGGGACACAGCAGTAACAGCACCACCGTGAGACCAGCGGCACTGATGATGCTTCATTTCAGGGAGAAGCAGAGGCTGTGACAGTGACCACAGCCTCTGCCCCAGATGATTCTTTGAATATCCCAGCATACACTGGGGTACTCAAACGAATTGTCCTCAGACAAGAAATATCAAACAAAACACAGTAGCTGTTAGATAGTATAGTTAGTGAGTGGTTAAAGCAAGTGTATTAGAAAATAGCTTAGATTATGGGACTAAATAGCTAGAAAGTTAGGAGAAAAATGCTTTGCCTTCAGACCACTCCTTTAACACTCCAAATCTCTCCCATCTCCTCTATGAGATTTAGGCCACTGAATTTAGGCTCTATAGAAATAAAGGAGAAAATGGCTGTCTGCGTGTGGAATACAAAACCATAGTTTTTGCCCAATGGGCTTGTGAAGAATATGGGAGCTATAATGTCATGCCCAGCAACTGTATCTTATCTGGTCTGAGATTATAGACCTCCTATTCACAACTTGAAGCTGAAACAGGACAGCTGGCTCAGCATATGGTCCAGCATAACCAGCTTCAAAGGGAACAAAGCTCACGCCTCCAGCAGATACTGTAGTTAGGATATGTTTCTTTCTAGCAGAGTCAGCCTGTTCTAGAAGCTCAAGCTTCGAAGAAGCTCTTCAGACAGGATATGTAATTTCATAATTTCATAAGGAGTCATGGAATTACTGTGTATTTGAGGCCTACACAGATTATAGTTCATGGACCACTGGGACAGGACATACATGTACTTGAGTCCCGATTCTTCCTAGCACCATGGGGTAGGGAGTAGAGATGAGCCACCCCCCTAGAGTTCGGCTCGTCGAACTGAGGACAAGTTCGTCGAACATTCGACGAGCCAATTCGAACCCCATTGAAAACAATGCAAACACAAACACATACAAACACATAGAAAACACCTTCTAAGGTGTAAAAAAAGGTGACAAACAACTCACAAGACACCACAAACACATGGAAAAGTGACAAAGACATATACTCATGCGAAAACAAAAGAGCTGGATGAGTAAAAAGAGTAGGAGACACAAATATAGGCATGTCATGCCCTTCTAAGATCATGTAAAACACAGCAAGGGGACTCCAAGCAGAGTCTCCCTTTTTTCCAAAAATTGGGCCACACATACCACTTCAGTGGCATCACTTGTGCCCCAGTTGCAAACTTGACATGTTGATTTGCATCAAGCACATTCAAAAACACGCCAGCCGTAACTGTCCCCATGATGACACCGGGGTAGCAAAGTCCTTGCTGAACCATGACTTGTTCATCTTGGATCATTTTTAAAAACACAGCAAGGGGACTCCAAGCAGAGTCTCCCTTTTTTTCCAAAAATTGGGCCACACACCACTTTAGTGGCATCACTTGTGCCCCAGTTGCAAACTTGACATGTTGCTTTGCATCAAGCACATTCAAAAATACGCCAGCCTTTACTCTCCCCAGGATGACACCGGGGAAGTATAGTCCTTGCTGATCCATGACTTGTTCATCTTGATGAACGTTAGTCTGTCCACATTGTCACTGGACAGACGCGTGCGCTTATCTGTCAGCACACACCCAGCAGTACTGAAGACACGTTCCAAGACAACGCTGGCTGCGGGACACGACAAGATCTCCAAGGCGTAAGTGGCGAGCTCAGGCCATTTTTCAAGATTGGAAGCCCAAAATGAGCAAGGCTCCAGTTGCACAGTCATGGCATCGATATTCATTTGGATATACTCCTGTATCATTCTCTCCAGCCATTATGTGTCAGACTTCTTGTCTCTTGTGGCCGTGCAAAGGATGGGCTAAAAGAATTATGAAATGATTCCATAAAATTGCTGTTACCACCAGATACGGTGTTGCTGGTACGGTTTGACTGATGATGACGAGACAGTCCCATGCTTGGCAAGTTACAACTGGGAGATTCACTCTGTACACCACTGGTGTTTGGTGGAAAAGCCGAGCTAAGATTGCATAACAGCTTCTGCTGATACTCCTCAATACGTGCGTACCTTTCTATGGCTGGAATTATTTCGCCAAATTTGGACTTGTACCGGGTATCTAAGAGTGTGGCAACCCAGTAGGCATCATTACTTCTAATTCGGACAATCCGAGGGTCATGTTGTAGGTAGTGCAGCAAGAAGGCGCTCATGTGTCTTGCGCATCCATGCGGACCAAGTCTTTGCTGTGTTTGTGGCAGCGAGGTGATAACCGTGCTTCCTTCCTCTGACATCTCCCCCCAACCTCGAACAACCGAAATTTGACTAAGGTCTCCCTCATTTGCTGAGTCTACGTGCCCATCGACAGTTCGTCCTCCATTTCTTCCTGGGCTCCTGCACCTTCCTCAACAGTTTGGCTGCTACCATGCGCCCATGTTAATCCCTCTCCCCCATCGTCCCATACCTGCCGCCTTGGTGATGCTGAACGTCTGGACCTTGTAGATCTTGGTATCCCTTCCACATATGAATCCTCCTGTACTTCCTCCCCTTCCTCTTGTCCCACCACCTGACTCCGAATAGTGTTTAGCGTGTGCTCCAGCATGTAAATGACTGGAATTGTCATGCTGATAATGCCATTATCAGCGCTAAACATATTCGTCGCCATGTCGAAACTGTGCAGAAGGGTGCATATTGCCTTGATCTGAGACCACTCCAGCAGCGTGATCTGCCCCACCTCTGCATCTCGTTTGGCCCAGGCTATACGTCATAACGTATTGCACCAGGGCTTGGCGGTGCAGCCACAGTCGCTGAAACATGTGGAGAGTCGAATTCCAGCGTGTCACCACATCGAATTTCTGGCGGTGAACCGGCAGGCCGAAAGACTTCTGGAGCGATGCAAGTCGGTCAGCTGTACTGGTTGAACGGCGGAAGTGAGCAGAGAGTGACCGTGGCCTGTGCAGAAGCCCATCTAAGCCGGGATAGTGGGTTAAAAATTGCTGGACAACAAGGTTCAACACGCGAGCCATACAAGGCACGTGTGTCACCTTGCCCTGCGAAGGGCCGCACCCAGGTTTGCAGCATTGTTGCACACGGCCTTCCCTGGCTGCAGGTTGAGTGGAGACAACCATTTACTAAGCTCGGTCTCCAGAGCTGACCACAACTCCTCAGCTGTGTGACTCTTATTTCCCAGACATTTCAACGTAAAGACCGCCTGATGCCGTTGAGCTCTGCTGCCAGCATAGTAAGAAGGTGTGCGGGATTCCTTGTGCGAAGTTACAACACGGGTGGCCAGACCAGACAGGCTTTGGGTGGAGGTGGAGGACCCAGACGAGGTTGAGGAGGCAGAAGCAGTGGAGGAACTTCGACATACAGAGGGCTGACGCACAACTCGTGGGGACGGCAAGACTTGTACAGCAGACCCTTCTCCATCTCTCACCATAGTTACCCAGTGCCCAGTCAGCGACATGTAATGCCCCTGTCCATGCTTACTGGTCCAAGTATCGGTGGTGAAATGCACCTTGTCACACACAGAGTTTCTCAAGGAAGCGGTGATGTTGTGTGCAACATGCTGGTGTAGCGCAGGCACCCCTTTCTTAGAGAAGTAGTGGCAACTGGGCATCTGGTACTGGGGCACAGCGACGGACATAAGGTCTTGAAAATCCTCTGTGTCCACAAGGCGGAAAGGCAGCATTTCTGTAGCCAACAGCTTGCAGAGGGTGAAAATCAACCTCTTAGTTTTGTCATGGCTAGGAGGTAATGGTCTTTTAAATTGTCCACATCTGAGGGACCGAGATCTGGCTGCTGTGCGGAGACGGCATTGAGTAGGGTGTCCCTGGAAAACTGCTGGTCTGTGAGGAAAGTGCAGAGGGAGACATGATGTTGCCTTCATCCAAAGTTGGTGCTCTCGATGTCTGAGAGAGCTCTACAGCAGCACCTGTTTCCCCTTCCAAAACAACTGACGCCCTGGCAATCAAACTGCCTGTTGCGGTTAAAGAGATGGAAGGTCTGTGTCGAAAAGCATGTGTGACAGCTGTCCCCACAGTCAGAGGATGAAGAGCGCGCAGATGCACTTGAAGGGGCAGACGGTGGTTGGCCGTATTGTAGCACAGTGAGCTTCCCACTGGGACTTATGCTTGTTATTCATGTGACGGTTCATGGACGAAGTAGTCAAACTAGTACGTTTTTGGCCTCTACTTACAGATTTGTGACAAATCCTACAGATCACATGAGTTGGGTGATCCTTTGAATGTCAAAAAAGTACCAGGCTACGCAACTATTAGAGCCCATGCGACCTGCAGAGCCATCCCGACTTGTGCTCAGAGGCAGAGTTATAGCTGAGGATGCAGTTGTTGACGTGCGTCCAGTACTCCGTTTGTGTCCAGGAAGGCACAAGCTAACCTAGTCGTCAGTCGCATCCTCCTCCACCGCCTCTGCTGACCTCCTCGAGTGCCTGACTGTGGGTTGACAGTAAGTGGAATCTACAACCTCATCATCAACCTGTGTGTTTGCACTCCCCTCGCCCTCAGACCTAACCTCTTCCTGCCCTGACTGAGTAGTTAAGTTGTCATACCAATCAGGTATCTGAGTCTCATCGTCATCAGAGTGTTCCTCATTGTCTCCACCAAGAGGTGTTACAGTTTAGGAATGAGGGTCTACATTATACTCTGACACTTGGTCAACAGGGCCTGAATCTGACTCCCAAAGCTTCTGGGCATCACTGCAGATCATTTCCTGGTCTGTACTCACTGTAGCTTGGGAGCAGACCTCTGATTCCCAGGCTATAGTGTGACTGAACAGCTCTGCAGACTCACCCATCTCTGTTACATCATACTCTGCAGGGTGGGTGGAGACTTGAGAGCTGGTAGAAAGCAAATGCGATTGGAGTGACAACTCAGAGGACTGTTGTTTTTTGGATGTTGAAGTTGAGGTGGAGGAGAGGCCACTTGTTGAAGCACTTGAGATCCATTCAAGCATGTTGTTTTTTGTGCATCATCTACTTTTGTTACAGTTGTTCGGTTACGTAAAAAAGGGATTACATCAGATTGTCCACGATAAGTAGTAGACATCTTACTTTTGCTGGAAGATGGCCTTTCTTCAGCAGATGTTACTGTAGCTTTACCACCTTCCCTTTCCAACATGCCTGTTCCCCTTTCCACCAGCATCTGTCCTTTTGACACTCATTTTGTTTGTGACCAGATTGGACACTTAAAATGTCTTAGCAAAAATGGAGAGGTGGTGTACAATGCAGAGGTGGTCTAGCTTTATTGACAGCTGGAGAACCAACACTGACTATCCCTGACAATGAAACTATGGCCCTAAAACTGGCAGCACTTTTTGCAATTTAAAATAGCGTAGCAAAAATGGAGATGTGGTGTACAATGCAGAGGTGGTATAGCTAAATTGTCCGCAGAGGAACCCTAACGTACTATCCCAGACAATGAAAGTATGCCCCTAAAAATTTCAGTACTTTTGTCAATTAAAATTGCGTAGCACAAATGGACAGGTGCTGTACAATGCAGAGGTGGTATAGCTAAATTGTCAGCAGGGGAACCCTAACGTAGTATCCCAGACAATGAAAGTATGCCCCTAAAAATGGCAGCAATTTTGGCAATTAAAATTGCGTAGCACAAATGGACAAGTGCTGTACAATGCAGAGGTGGTATAGCTAAATTGTCAGCAGAGGAACCCTAATGTAGCATCCCAGACAATGAAAGTATGCTCCTAAAAATGGCAACACTCTTGGCAATTAAAATTGCGTAGCATAAATTGACAGGTGGTGTACAATGCAGAGGTGGTCTAGCTTTATTGACAGCTGAAGAACCAACACTGACTATCCCTGACAATGAAACTATTGCCCTAAAACTGGCAGCACTTTTTGCAATTTAATATAGCATAGCAAAAATGGAGATGTGGTGTACAATGCAGAGGTGGCATAGCTAAATTGTCAGCAGAGGAACCCTAACGTAGTATCCCAGACAATGAAAGTATGCCCCTAAAAATGGCAGCACTTTTGTCAATTAAAATTGCGTAGCACAAATGGACAGGTGCTGTACAATGCAGAGGTGGTATAGCAAAATTGTCAGCAGAGGAACCCTAACGTAGTATCCTAGACAATGAAAGTATGCCCCTAAAAATGGCAGCACTTTTGGCAATTAAAATTGCGTAGCAAAAATGGACAGGTGTTTAGAATGCACAGGTGCTGTAGCTAGCTGGTCAGCAAAGGAACACTAAGTTAGTATCCCAGACAATTTTAGTATGCCACTAAAAGTGTCAGCACTGTTTGCAATTAAAATTGCGTAGCAAAAATGGACAGGTGTGTAGAATGCACAGGTGCTGTAGCTAGCTGGTCAGCAAAGGAAGCCTCACTTTCTATCCCTGCCAATGAAACAATGCCCCAAGGAATTGCCTGAGCTGATGTAGCCAGACGCTGTGATATAAACCCCTGCACAGCGTTGGCACAGACTTGCCTAGCAACAATGGCTATGAACAGCTGTAATGCAGCCCTGAAAAGGGCTGAAATTACAAGTAATCCCTAATCCCTAAAGCGCTGTGTAGATTGCACTGTATGTCTATAGCGCACACAGCAGCAGCAGCAGGAGCGGGAGCGGTGACTGTCACCCACCCGCAGCAGACAGATAATGGCAGCGACGGGGAAAATGGCTGGGTCTTATAAGGCAAGGACATGTGACATGCACAGCCTATGACACTTTGCTGTGTGTGTGTCTGTGATTTGCTGACAGCCAGGCCCGCTCCACTGTACGCGCAGTTAGGGAATAAAAAAAATGTCGATCGCCATTCTTTCAACACTCAGCAGCAGCACTGATCTAAACTCCGTCCCCCCGCACACTATACGCAGAATTTTGATAATATCATGATTCACAGTGACTCACACTATTACAGTGAAAAGCCAGCTAGTAACTAGCTACGTTTTTTCCTGATCGAACCGTTCTCGAACGTAACTCGAACTGCCGAACTTTAAGCAAATCGTTCGAGTTCGTCGAATGACTCGAACATCCCCCAAAATCACTCGAACATGAAATTGGCGAACCATTAGAATCGAACATATCTCAACTCTAGTGGGGAGATATGTACAATGGCTAGTAGAAGCAAGGCTGCAAAGTAGTGTTTGGTCTCATGTGTTTCTCAACAACACGTGATGGTGTCTCCGCAGTGGTGGATGTTGATCTCCCTAAGGTCAACCATCCTTGCTCACATTGTCCTGGGATAGGGGGAGGAGGATTTAGTTCAGGGCTAGTTAGGAAGGAGGCCCAGTCACACCCACCTTCGGCAGTATCCCTGGATTAGGGATAGCTAAAGATCCCCTAGCCTGAGGGTCCACCTAGGAGCCCGGGTTCCTGCTATCCCCACAGACCCCATGACATTTTAGTTGACCATACTTTACCCTCCAGCATGGACCCAGTTGCTGCGCTATCGAGGTGAATGCAGACTTTGTGTCTTCGGGTGACTGAATTAAAGGGATGCATTTAGCAACAAGCACAATCCGCTACACTGGAGCAACCTGTTCTGGTTGCTGGATCACCCAAACCGAAACTGCTCCTCCCAGAAAGATTTTCGGTGGAGCCCAGCCGGTGTGTTACCTTTAGGAAAGAATGCAGATTATAATTCCATCTACGTCCCCACCCCACTCTTCTGGTAATAAGACACAGCGGATGGGAATTGTGGTCTCCTTCTTGACTGGGAACCCACATGCATTGGCTTTTTCTTTACCCTCAGAGTCATCAATTTGTTTTGTCGGTGGACGGATTTTTCTCATCACTCGGGCTCATCTATAATGATTCAGACAAAATATCTCTAGCAGAGTCTAAAATCCATTCACTGCAACAGAGAAATAAAAAGGCTGAGGATTATTGCGCCAAATTCTGGCAATTGTACGTGGACACTCAGTAGAACGACCTTGCGCTCAAAAAAACAGTTTTTCCAAGGTTTATCCTAGAGGGTAAAGTTGTTGATTAAGTATGAAACTCCTCCATCTCTTGAGTGTGCCATTGAAGTGCCCCACGGGGCAGACAGTTAAGCTACTTGTCGCCGGGCTGTTTCGGGTCGGGTCAGGCGTTGTCCCGGGGTAGCGTTGCCTGGTTCTGTTGCCCCGAGGCATATAGCAAATGGTGGGGGGAAGCGGGGTATTGGGGAGAGTTTGTCGTGACACCACCTGTGGTATGCGGCCAGTAGGAGCCGCCGTTGCAGGGTTCCTCTCCAGGGCAGGTGTTAAGGCTGCCGGGATGGTATCGCTCCCCACAGTAGGAGCGGGCCCCGGGTGGATGAAGAGGGTTATAATGGGGGGGGCGTGGCCTGGACGGCAATGTGAGTAGATGTGTTTGTGGAGCTCTCCTGCAAACACCCATGATAAATACCTGAACACCGCTGTTATCACTGCCTTAGCCAGCTGTCTGGAAGATAAGGTGGTGAGGACTTGTCTGGGGTGAGTCTGGGGGATGCAGAGCGGTGCCATGGTCCGTCGCAGGCAAAAAGATAATGGAGGTGGGAAAGTCCCAGGCTCTCAAGATGGTGCCATGATAAGGGAGGACGCTGAGAAAGCTAATGCAGCCTGTCAACAAAGAATGCAGGTCATAGCAAGGCTGGAGAAGTTTGCCTGGACTCCAGAGAAATCACTTCAGCATATAGATAACAGAGGTGAGAAAGGAGAGGAGGGGGAGGACAATGCCAGCTCTGATAAGATGGGGGATGGTGAAGAGCAGCAAGATAATACAGGAGAGATGGAGAAAGCACATAGTGCAGAGGAGGCTACAGAAAACCCCACTTTAAAGGACGTTTTTGCAGTGGTGTCTTTTTGTAAAGAAGCTCTGACTACCCTGACAAAGCAAATTAAGGGATTACAGGCAGAGGTTGCTGGCATTAACAAAGAGCTCAAAAAAGCAGACCTGAGAACAGGAGCTGTGGAGGAGAGAGTGGGGATAACAGAGGATCATATTACAAAACTACAAAAGTCTGAAAAAACATTTGCACAGCAGATAGCTGAAATCATGGCAAAAAATGATGATTTAGAGAACCGCTCTAGAAGGAATAACATCAGGATTGTCGGCATCCTTGAGAAAGCGGAAGGAAGAAACCCCACTGAATATGTAGAAGACTGGCTTAGGGAAAAAAATTGGGCTAATGTCTTATGCAAGCTCTATGCAGTGGATTGTGCACACAGAGTCCCGATGCAGCCACAACCAGCAGGCAGGGGCCCTCGCACTATGCTAGCCAAGCTCCTCAACTACAGGGACAGGGACACTATACTGCGAAAGGCAAGAGACATGGAGGATCTTATGATTGACGGCCAGAGAATTTCCATATACTCGGACTACTCCCTTTCTGTCCAAAAGCTACGTATGACTTTTATTGGAGTAAAGAGGCGCCTGCGAGAGATTGGGGTGTAATACTCAATGATGTTCCCAGCAAAGCTAAGAGTGACGACGTTGGAGCGGGTGCACTTTTTTACAACTCCGGAGGAAGCCATGCAGTGGTTGTACGCAAACGAAAAGCGGATCCGTTTGAAGGAATGAGCTGACTGAATCTGCAGTGTGTTGGAGAAGGCCGGCTGAGGCTCTACGACATCCTTAGGAGCTTACAGGGGACCCTTCTTTTTTTTTTTTTTCCCTCCTTCCCATTGGGATTGAGGTAGTATGCAGGGGGAATGCGAAGGGTTTGATGTGAGCTTCGCAGGACATGGGGACTGCCTAATTAGGCGCGGTGGTGGTGTTTACAATTTGAGATTCCAGTTTAATTACTGTTCGCCATTTTACTGTTATATTGGTTGAGTGGAATGTGATTATACATAGAAAGGGTGGGAATGGAGAATTGTTGGAAAAGGGACGAGTTTTAAAATGTGTCTAAGAGGGGAAGTCGAGGGAGGTGGGGGGGAATTTAGTAGGGATTATGGACCCGATGCTTCACGGGAGTACTCAAAAACAAGAAGGGGTGGGGAGCAGGAGGGGAGGTGAGCAGGGGGGTAGAGGCAGCATGGGGAGATACTGCAAGGTTTGATGGTTTTACTGGGTGGGATAATGGGGGATAGAATTAAGGTGTTGAGTTGCAATATTAGAGGGTTATCAGATAGGTCTAGGAGAGCGGCAATAATTAAATATGTTCTAGACCAGAACCCGTCAGTAATATGTCTACTAGAAACGCATCTAACAAAGGAGACAACGCATGTTTTAAATAGGAGATGGGTGCAGAAGGCCTATCATTCCACCTTTTCCAACTATGCAAGGGGTGTATCACTGCTGATCCATAACGCTGTACAATTTGAAGAGATAGAAGTGTATGTGGATAAAGAGGGACAGTGTGTGGCCGTCAAGTGTAAAATATTTGGCAGACTCATGTGTATAGCTGCAATATATATACCACCTCCATATATCAGTGCACCAAACTACGGGAGATAAGGGAGTTATCTGAGAAGGGGGGAGTAATTCCTTTTTTACTGGTGGGGGACTTCAATAATGTGATAGATCTGTACTGGGATAGGAGTAGTAGACATCCAGGATAGTTGTATGACTTCGTTTGGCACTCTTATTGGGGAACTTGGAATGGTAGATGCCTGGCGAGTGAGGAATGGGAGGGTATCCTGCTTCTCTTGTTACTCGGCTTCACATAACACTCTGTCCCGCATTGACATGGCTCTAGCTAGTGATCTGATGGATGCAATGATAGGCGACGTGCAATATCTGACAAGAGTGATTTCAGATCATAGCCCGATTCTAGTGTCCATACAACGGGGGATCCTGACAGGGGGAATGAGGGGAGAGTGGAAGCTTCATCCAGCATGGATCCGTCATATTAATATGGGGAATATAGAACGGGATCTCGGGGAATTCTTTATCCACAACGAGGGTAGCACTGGTCCCCTGGTGGTATGGGATGCGATGAAGGCATACCTCAGGGGGCTCCTGTTCAGGGATATCTGTAAACGTAAAACACACACGAGGCAGGATGAGAAAGATAGCCTGGAGGCCTTAGATAAGGCAGAGCTGGAAGCAATTCGGAGTAATACTACGGATGCGAATCAAAATCTTAGGCAGGCGCATGAACAGGTTAATAAGATGCTTTTGGAGAAGGCGGTAAGGAAGCAGGCATTCCAAAAATTACATTTTTATGAAGAGGGAGAAAAAGTTGGTCATTATTATTGGTCATAGCTGCAGCTCAAAGGAGTAGTTCATTTGTGCATGGTATGGACACGGTGGAGGGGACACAGGTCACTGAGGTTGAGGAAATCCTTGGGGTCTTTAAAGATTTCTATCGCATGCAATATTCTTCTAGCGGAGAGATGAGGGTGGAAGAGGTGGACTCATTTCTTGAGCGAGGTGAGCTTCTGGTGTTGTCTGTGGCGGATAGAGATTAACTGGAGTCACCTATTACTATTGATGAACTGGAGGGCGCTCTGCATGGCATGAGCAATGACAAGGCACCGGGAGCAGACGGGCTACCAGTTGAAATTTATAAACAGTTAGAAGAAATCCTATTACCCAAACTATTGAAAGTCTTTGAGGTGGCGGAGGGGGAAGGTGTATTGCCTGAATCTATGAGAGAAGCAATAATAGTAATTCCTAAGGAGGATAAAAATCCGAGGCTTCCAGACTCATATAGACCAATCTCGTTATTAACAGCGGACGTGAAGCTTCTGGCTAAGGTGTTGTCAAACCGGCTGACTGGAGTTATATCTAACCTAATACATATGGACCAATCAGGGTTCATGGCCAATAGGTCGACAGCTGCTAATATCAGGAGATTATATCTTAATCTACAGTTGCTGCCTGACAACCCTGGCAGGAGGGTGATCGCTTCGCTAGATGCCAAGAAAGCGTTCGATAGTCTTGAGTGGGGGTATCTGTGGAAAGTGTTGCAGCATATGGGTTTTGGCCCACGGTTTGTAAAGTGGGTGCAGCTGTTGTATAATAGGCCTATTGCTAAAGTTAGAGTTAACGGTATGACCTCCGCAGAGTTCTAGTTGCACCGGGGAATGAGACAGGGCTGCCCACTATCGCCGCTCCTATTTGCTATTGCAATAGAGCCTCTGGCGGCGGCCATTAGGAAATCGAAGGAGATCCATGGATTTAGGTATGGGCATTTAGAGGAGAAAATAGCTCTTTATGCTGACGATTTATTACCTTTCTTGGGGGATCAGTCAGCCTCATTGGATCATGCCATGCAGATAATAGAGAAATTTGGAGAAGTTTCGGGACTGACCATTAATTGGTCTAAATCGAGCCTCTTTAAAGTGGATGGGGAAGTAACCTGGACAAATGATGATACTGGGGCTAACAAATTGAAGAGTGTGGACGAATTTAAATATCTAGGTATCCAGATATCTCTGCCAATAGAAAAATACATACAGGTGAACTTATGGCCGCTTCTTAAAAACTTGAGAGCCAAAGTGAATGCCTGGAACAAGCTACAGTTGTCAGTTGTTGGAAAAGTTAATTTACTAAAGATGGTAGTAATGCCTAAACTCCTATACATACTGCACAATGCCCCTGTTTGTATTTCAAAGAAAAGATTTAAAGGGATAAACTCGCTGTTTAGGGACCTGGTGTGGGGTAAAAAGCAGCCTAGGGTGCGATTAGAGACTTTACAAAGGCCGAAAGATAAGGGGGTCTAGCAATCCCAAATCCGGAATTGTATTATATGGCGGTGCAATGTCAAGACCTCAGGGGCTGGTCTGATCGAGGGAAAGATGGGGGCATTAAAGAAGTGCTGGAATACATAGTGGGCAGAAGTCCATTGGTAATGGGACTAGAGGATGGTGCAGTGGGGATCTTGGGTGGAACGTCTCCTACAATGGCACTTATAAACAAGACCTGGGATAGGCTGAAAAGGGTGAGAGGGGTGACCCGGTTAACTAAGTTTACACCTATCTGGGATAACAGTAATCTCCCGGAGATTCAGAAAATGGGGAATATTGAGAAGTGGAGACGCAAGGGTGTAATATACATGCATCAGATATTGGACGGAGGAATTCTGAAATCGTTCCCACAGTTACAGAGTGAGTTTCAGTTGCCGGCGTCTGGCTGGCTCAACTACAGTCAATTAAAACATGCGATTGCAGCCCAAGCGGCTAAACAAAATGTGGACATACAGACTGACCTGGTGCTGGAGTATGTGTGTAAGGGGGGAGGAAGCACTAAAGGGATCATTTCTGGCAAGTATAAAGATATATTACATACCTTTCTTTTAGACTACCCAATTAAAACTAAATCTAAATGGGAGGAGGAAGTTGGGCCGATAACGGAGGAGGTGTGGGAGAGTATCTTAGAGTATGTCCCTAAACTTTCCATGAGTGAACCGGCCAGACTATCTCACCTATATGTGATTCACCGGGTATATAGGTCTCCTTTACTGATGTTTAAAATGGGGTTGAAAAGGAATTCGGAGTGTCCAAGGTGTCAGGGACCTGACGCAGGTATTTTTCATATGATGTGGTCTTGTCCGAGATTGGCCTCCTTTTGGACTAAGGTTATCCACAAGATAGGAAGAACATATGGGTGTGTCCTTCCCAGGGAACCATTGCTATGCATATTGGGATATGTTGAGGAGCTTGGGGTGGAAAATACTATGAAAATTGCCATTGCTAGGCTGCTGTATGCGGCAAGAAAGCTAATCGCCAGGTCCTGGATTAAAAAAGACCCCCCCGACCAGGGGAGAGTACATTTGTAAAGGGTGAAATGTATTCTTCAGCTGGAACAGGGAGTGTATGAAAGAAGGGGGAATGTTAAAATGTTTGAGAAGCTATGGTCTCCTTGGCTGCAATGTGAATAGGACGAGTGATGGACCAGTAAACTGGTCTGGGATCGGGATAGCCGTCGGAGACCTCTGATGTGTGTGTTTTGTTTTATTTGTGTTACTAGGTGTTCCTCCTGCACGTCGGGGTGAACGGGATGGTTGCTATACTGCAGTTGGAGGGTATTCTAAGTGTGTACTAAATGGGATGTAGTATCAGGGAGAAGTGTTGCTGCCGGGGTGGGGGAGGGGGCAGGAGGGGGAGTTAAAGGGGTAATAGATGTGATAAACTTAATTTGGATGCCGATTTGTTATTCTGTTATATGTATTCTGTTTTAATAAAAAAGTATCTGATTTAAAAAAAAAAAAGAGGGTTATAATGGCCGTTGGCGCCTAAACGCTGGGCGGCGGCGCTGGTAAGGACGAGCCAACACAGTCTCTGCGGGTTCAGGGTGTAGTTTACTCACAACTTCAGCTGCGAGCCCGGTCACACTGGTCACTGACGTGATGGGCTCTGATCAATCCCAGATCCGGTAAGGGGTCACCACCAGGGTTTTGAGAGAGAAGGACTGAGAGTCCTATTTCTAGGATGTCAGCCTCCCTAGCTAGGTACCCCGGCTGAGCTTCCGCTCCAAGCCCCTGGGTCCAGCAAAGTCCAAGTTTTCCAGAGGTGTGTTGCCAGAACTATGGTCCTGATGGGTCTGACCTTGATGTGCATGTGTTGTGCCTATTTCTACTCCAAGTGGAGCCCGCCCCCCAGGTAGCTGGCTTCAGTGACTGGGAAGTCCATGTTCGTATGGCTACCCCCCTGCCTACCCTGAGCCAACCCACTCTGTGTGAAGACTCCTGAGCTGTATGTAGTGTGTGAATGTGGAACACCGGTGATTAAACCCCCCCTTACCTGAGATAGATACCGCACCTTAATGGAGATGCAGTACCCTGTGGCAACCAGAGCCTCAGGGGTGCTACACCATGTCTCTAGTAATCCATATTGATCGCCGTTTACGGCAGAGGTCTCAACACGAAGGCTCTGGAAGGGGATTACTAATCACCATTATCTCCGGATGCCTCATCCAAGTCCATGTAGCTGGGATTGATGTCCCAAGGGGGAAAATTATCCTCTACTCCTGAAACTGGAGGATTTTAGTTTTTTTTTCTGTGGCAAAAAGGGACACTTTGTTGGTACTTGACCCTCCATGCCCAAGGAAAAATGGCTGTTAGGACACTTTTAGATCCAGGTGGGTTGGTAGATTCCAACCTGAGTCTACATATTTCCTCCAGGTGGTATCTTAACCCCTTCACCCCTGGGTGATTTTCTGTTTGGTTTTTTTTTTGCTCCCCTTCGTCCGAGAACCGTAACTTTATTGTTCCGTCAATCTGCCATATAAGGGCTTTTTTGCAGAACGAGTTGCACTTTTAAATGAAACCATACGTTTTACCATATAGTGTTCTGGAAAATGGCAAAAAAATGTAAAGTGCGGAAAAACTGCAAAAAAAGTGAGATCGCACAATAGTTTTTGGGATATTTTATTTAGCTTGTTCATTATATGGTAACACTGATTTGTCTGTGTGATGCCTCAGTTCGGTACGAGTTCGTAAACATCAAACATGTACAGTATATTTTTACTTTTATCTAAGGGGTTGCAAAAAAAAATTCACAAGATTGTCCAATAACAGTGGCATACTTTTTGCATTTTCTGAAACCTGTAGCGTTCTCATTTTTCGGGATCTATGGGTCAACTTATTTTTTGCGTCTCGAGCTGACATTTTTAACGGTACCATTTTTATGCATATGCTACGTTTTGATCACCTATTATTTCATTTTGTGCAAAATTGGCAGTGATCAAAATACGTAATTTTGGCGTTTGGAATTTTTTGTTGCCACTACGGCGATTACCGATCAGATTAATTGATTTTATATGTTGGTGGATCGGGCATTTCTGAATGCGGCAATACCAAATATGTGTATATTTTTTATTTTTTTAACCCTTTAATTTTCAATGGGGCGAATGGGGGGTGGATTTCAACTTTTAGGTTTTTATATTTTTTTTAATTTTTTAAAACTTTTTTTTTACTTTTATTTTTATTTTACTAGGTTCCCTGGGGACTATAAGGATCAACAGTCTGATCGCTTGTTCCTTTCTGTAGATCACCACAGCATTGCTCTGATCTGCAGAAAAGCTGCTTTCCTCTCGCACATGGCAGTCTGTCGGCAGTGAAAGTGCCTCATGATAGCTACAGGAGTCATCACGTGATCCTGCGCTACCATGGCAACCATCGGAAGTCACGTGACTTCTGATGGCGCCTGTTAAGTGAATGCTTACCGCAGCACGCTGTTACATCTCGCTGTCAGATTTTGACAGCGAGATGTCAGGGGTTTATATGCGCAGGTGGAACGTGGATCCACTCGTGCCTGGCAGACACACATTTCAGCTTTTCAAATCAGCTGACAAGTGGGCAGCCCGCGGGGATTACAGTGACACAATCCATGATGTACCCAGTACGTCATGTGTCGTGAAGAGGTTAATATTCAATACCCACTGCAGTTAAGGTTGGGGACTTAGATGTGTCCATTATGGTCTTTCTGATAGTCGTTTAGGGGCAAACATCATTGATGAATAGTTTGTTCGTGCTTCTCGGTTAAATGTGAAGGAGTTATCTAATGCAGCATGGATTTGTACCACCTCTTTCTCAGTAGGGTTTTGTTGAATGTGTACAAGGGCCAGAACTCAGCACAGGGGTACTCCATTTGGAGCTCATATCTTGTTACGTGCTTAAGGGAATTCCGGAACAAATATTTTTAGGGTTCCACTGGTTTGCATTAATAATCCCACGGTTGACTGGAAAACCCAAGACATACTTAACTGGAGCACGTATTGTAAAGAACACGGTCTAGACCAGGGGTGGGCAATTAATTTTCCCATGGGGCCGCATGAGAAATTGGGATTGGTTTAGAGGGCCGGACTAATATAATTACCTCAGTTCTACCCAATATACTACATCACTACACCCCCTCCATATACTACACCTGTAATAAACTACACCACTACACCCCTATATACTACACCTGTAATATACTACACCCCCATATACACCTGTATTATACTACACCACTATATAATACACCTCCGATATACTACATTACACCCCTATATACTACACCTGTAATATACTACATCACTACACCCCATATACTACACCTGTAATATACTACACCTCCATATAGTACACCTGTAATATACTACACCTCCATATAGTACACCTGTAATATACTACACCTCCATATAGCACACCTGTAATATACTACACCCCCATATAGCACACCTGTAATATACTACACCTCCATATAGTACACCTGTAATATACTACATCACTACACCCCATATACTACACCTGTAATATACTACACCTCCATATAGCACACCTGTAATATACTACAACTCCATATAGTACACCTGTAATATACTACACCTCCATATAGCACACCTGTAATATACTACACCTCCATATAGTACACCTGTAATATACTACACCTCCATATAGTACACCTGTAATATACTACACCTCCATATAGTACACCTGTAATATACTACACCTCCATATAGTACACCTGTAATATACTACACCTCCATATAGCACACCTGTAATATACTACACCTCCATATAGTACACCTGTAATATACTACACCTCCATATAGTACACCTGTAATATACTACACCTCCATATAGCACACCTGTAATATACTACACCCCCATATAGCACACCTGTAATATACTACACCTCCATATAGTACACCTGTAATATACTACACCTCCATATAGCACACCTGTAATATACTACACCTCCATATAGCACACCTGTAATATACTACACCTCCATATACTACACCTGTAATATACTACATCACTACACCCCATATACTACACCTGTAATATACTACACCTCCATATAGCACACCTGTAATATACTACAACTCCATATAGTACACCTGTAATATACTACAACTCCATATAGTACACCTGTAATATACTACACCTCCATATAGTACACCTGTAATATACTACACCTCCATATAGCACACCTGTAATATACTACACCTCCATATAGTACACCTGTAATATACTACATCACTACACCCCATATACTACACCTGTAATATAGTACACCCCCATATAGCACACCTGTAATATACTACAACTCCATATAGTACACCTGTAATATACTACAACTCCATATAGTACACCTGTAATATACTACATCACTACACCCCTATATACACCTGTAATATACTACATCACTACACCCCATATACACCTGTAATATACTACATCACTACACCCCATATACTACACCTGTAATATAGTACACCCCCATATAGCACACCTGTAATATACTACACCTCCATATAGCACACCTGTAATATACTACATCACTACACCCCTATATAGCACACCTGTAATATACTACACCTCCATAGAGCACACCTGTAATATACACCTCCATATAGCACACCTGTAATATACTACACCTCCATATAGCACACCTGTAATATACACCTCCATATAGTACACCTGTAATATACTACACCTCCATATAGTACACCTGTAATATACTACACCTCCATATAGCACACCTGTAATATACTACACCCCCATATGTCACACACTCTGCACCCCCATATCACACACACACACTACACCCCATACAGCCTGCACCCCCATATCACACACCCTGCCCACATATCTCACCCTGCCTGTACCCCAACTTACCCCTCTCAAACACTCTGCACCCCTTCACATCCTTCTGTCAGTCTGCAGCCCTCATATGCCACTCACCCTGCAACTCCATCTTCCCTCATATGCCTCTCACCCTGCAGCCCCCCTCCCCCTCATGTCCCCTCTTTTCTCATTACCAGTCATCATGTGTCCACATCTCCTTCAGGATTCAGTATCTTGCTTTCTGCCCGGCATCCTGTGTCTCCTCCCACACAGTCACATGGGCGTGACATCATCGCAGGTCCTGCAAGATGAATTATTCCGTCTGCTGTGCTGCTCCTTCTCCTGCAGGGCGGGCGGGAACTTTTGAAATGACACACGCAGCGCAGTACTGACAACGTCAGAGCGCGCGCGTGTGTCACTGACAATTAGTGCCGGCAGGAAACCGAGGAAAGACTCCTGCGTTCCGCTGCCTGCACTGACTGTGCGGACCTGCACAGGATCTCTCCCTGCTCGGCACGCTGCAGCCCGGCTCCACTGCACCGGCTGAAGACGGGCGGGCCGGTCACAGAGAGCAGGCGGGCCGGATGTGGCCCGCGGGCCGCCCCTTGCCCAGGTCTGGTCTAGACACTTGTATTTCAACAGTTTCCCCTAGTCCTCCAGATCTTCTCTCAGATTTTTCTTATGTGTTTTGAAAGGTTGTCAGGACTTGTCGCCGCACAGACCTCATAACTGGTCCAGAAGGTTGAAGCAAGAGGCAAAGTTGTTCAAGAGCAGACTGTATAACCTGTCGGGCCCTAAGAGACTAGCTCTTAAAGAGTATATAACTGAATGTTTGGCTAATGTACACATTAGGGCATCCTCATCTCCTGTGGCTGTGGATTTCTTATTTTTTTTACAATTTAAGATTTTATTGATTTTTCAAAGGAATACAATATTAGGACACACATCCATGCTGTATCAAATGATGCGAATCAAAAGTCAATGCGACACCAAGCCTTCGCAGGCTTCATAATATTCTATGGATGGCAGACATGGTACATAGATAATCATTTAAAACCTGAGATAATGATAAAACAAGAAGAAGAGGTTAAGGCAAGTGAAAGTCATAGAATCCAGAGAAGGAGGGGTAATTCAGAAGAAGGAGAGGAGAGATAGAAAGCAGAATGAGAGCAGACTGAAGCGACCGGGACTGATACAATGTCTGTTGAGCTAAGATTTGTCGAAAGAGTGGCGTAAGCTGTCTGAAAGAGAAAAGCCAGAGTGCCCCCATTCCGGAGATTAAATTAGTTCAAGAAATTTTTTACTAGATAGGAAAGATTCCCACTGGAACCATTTTGTGGCTGTCTCCACTGTCTGCCCTCGTGACTGGGCCATCACCATTTCCATGCGGTGAATCACATTTACCTCAGTTACCCACTAATCCAACGTCGGAGGGTTAGAATCTTTCCAGCGCCGAGGGATCACTGTCTTGGCGGCCTGAAGAAGGTGGCCCAAGATAGATTTCTTAAAAACCCTTTCCGATACGTTAAAGATATACAGTAAAACTGCCTCCGGGCGACTGGGCACTACAATCCCTGTGGTCCCCTGTATGGCTGCCAGTACTTTGTTCCAAAAGACTGACAGGCTCGGGCAGTGCCACCAGATGTGAGACATGGTGCCTCCTTGGGCTCCACATCGCCAGCAGGTGTCAGGTATTTCGGGGCACCATGCATGAAGGGACGCCGGGACCCTGTACCACCTGGAAAGTATTTTATAGCTGGTTTTTTGCATCCTAGTGGCAACCACGGACCTGTGGGTCAGGCGGAAACAATGCTCCCATTGATTCCCGGGAATCGTTTGATTAAGCTCTGATTCCCATGCTTTACAGAAGCGAGGAGGCGACACCTCTACTGCACTCGTCATAATCTTGTATACCCTTGATATTGCGTGGCGCGTATCAGAGGACCCAGTGCAAAGGTTTTCAAAGGGAGTTTGGGGCGAGGGGTGGGCCACGACAGTGTCTTGTGAGGTCAAGAAGTGTTTGAGTTGGGCATATTCAAAATGGAATGGTAGTTCCACTATATCAGGAACTCTTGTGTAAATACATTTACGTAGAAAAGTAAATATAATGGGAAAGATCTTAACTACAAAAACACAGGAGAAACAAAAATACAAAAACTACTGAACAAAACAGGGAGTAATAACTCCCTCTCTTACTTGAATAAATTGCCCTCTAAAAATAATGCAGAAAGAGCATTTATTGACTTGCAAGAAACAAATCGAATATTCTCAAACATTGATTTAGAAAAAGACAAAGATTTAGCAGAAATGCCCTTCAGTGCAAATTCAGCCCTTAACCAAGCCCAGACTACAGTATGAGAGCAAAATACTTATCAGGCATAGCTGCAGACTCAGGATGACATGGAGAATAAAACAATACAAAAGGAATGAAAAAGCCGCTGTAGAAATCATTCCTGAAGAATCCAAAAATAGCAGAAAAAGCAAAAACAAAACCTACAGGGAAAGGCAAAAGGGCATCTTCATATGGAGCAGAAACAATTATCACCGGGAAAGATTAGACAAAAACTTCCTTCCTATATCCCCCTATATCCCCCCAGGCTGGACTCCATAGGCTCCCTGAAGCAGTAATTATCTCCTACACCTGTCTGAGCGACAGATGCAGAATCAGACTCACTACCAACACTAGCCACCAGAGAGAGTCCAGAAACAGTCCCGGGAACAGCATCATCTCTGAGGATATTCACAACAGACGAGCTCTGTATGCAGCTACTGTATACAGCTACTGGAATGATCAGCCACTGGCCAATCAGAGGTCAGCAACTGATCACTGCAGAAGCTGTATACAAAGCTTGTCCCTGCGCAGTGCCTGGGAATCTGTCCTCTGATATAAAGAGCTGTCAGCAGCGGCCTCTGCTCCGGAAGCATTAAAGAAGCAGGAAACAGGCCACCGACAGGACAGGTGAGAAGAATTTGTCTTTATTTTTTTTTTGCGTGTGTGAAGAATGGCACAATAGGGGACAATTCTACAAGATTTAGCATTGATGCTGCATTGATGGAGCATTGATGATAGCAAGATGCTATAAGAAGAGGAGCAGGAAAGTGGACATTACTATACGAAGAGGAGCAGGAAAGGGGACATTACTTTAGGATGAGCAGGATGGGCGCACAATACTATAGGATGGGCATAAGGATTGGCACAT
The DNA here is from genome assembly GCF_048569485.1 of Anomaloglossus baeobatrachus. NCBI lineage: Eukaryota > Metazoa > Chordata > Amphibia > Anura > Aromobatidae > Anomaloglossus > Anomaloglossus baeobatrachus. The sequence goes on from NC_134357.1 coordinate 530,682,391, forward strand.
TACTACATTATATGTGTGGTGGATGTGAGGTGAGGTGATTGTGCTGTCACCGATGAGAGGTAGTATCACTGCTCTGTAATTCCAATGCTGGAGCGATCAGTACCGAGCAGAATACTGACAGCCAATGAGTGTGCAGAGGGCGGGGCAGGACAGTGAGGGCGGGCGGTGCCCGCTCTGACTGTGAGGTCTGGCAACCAAGGAAAGGAAAAAGTCAGGTTTTGCTGAGCTGCAGGTAAATAAGGTGTCTGCAGAGAATAAAGTGATAATTCAAGAGGAACAAAAGTTAGAAAACAAATAAAAATAATGTAAGAATGTTTTATATGACATGCTCTTCCCTCTCTTCTCCAAGTACGCAACCCCCCCTCCACAAACTTTCACACCCTCTCAGAAATATTAAACACATTGATTTACATGCCCTTTCTCAGTCCCTTCTCCCTCTCACAGACATTGCATTTCTACACGATGCAGATGCTGCTGCAACTTTATACAACACTACAATCTCTGCAGCTCTCGAATCAGCTGCCCCCTCACTCACACAAAAACCCACACAGTCAACAGGCAACCCTGGCACACGAGGCAGACTAAGGAACTAAGACGGGCTTCCAGAATTGCTGAGCGCAGATGGAAGAGGTCTCATTCCACTGAGCACTTCAATGCATATAAAGAGTCCCTCACCACTTTCAAGTCCACACTCACTGCTTGCAAAATAAACCTACTTCTCATCCCTCATATCCTCTCTCTCTCACAACCCTAAACAGCTATTCAATACTTTCAATTCTCTCCTCCGTCCTCCAGCACCACCTCTCTCTCCTCTCATCTCAGCTGAAGACTTTGCCTCTTTCTTCAAGCAGAAGATTGACAACATCAGAGCAAGCTTTGGCCCACAATCACCACAGCCCCTCATCATAGCTACTCAGCCTTCTTCCTCCAAATCCAGCTTCTCCACCATGACAGAAAACAATCTTTCCACTCTACTCTCAAGATCACATCTAACAACCTGTGCACTGGACCCATCACACCTCATCCCCAACATCACCGCAGTCCTCATCCCAGCCCTAACCCATCTCTTCAACCTATCACTAACAACTGGTGTATTCACTTCATGCTTTAAACATGCCTCTATTACACCCATCCTCAAAAAGCCCTCCCTTGACCCATCCTCTGTGTCAAACTATCGCCCCATATCCCTTCTCCCCTATGCCTCAAAACTACTAGAACAGCATATCCATCTTGAATTGTCCTCATACCTCTCATCCTGCTCCCTCTTTGACCAGCTACAATCTGGCTTCCGAACGCATCATTCCACTGAAAATGCCCTAACTAAAGTCACTAATGACCTACTAACCGCCAAAGCCAAGCGATACTACTCTATCCTCCTCCTACTGGACCTGTCCTCTGCCTTCGACACAGTAGACCATTCCCTCCTACTACAGATTCTCTCATCTCTGGGCATCACAGACTTGGCCCCATCGTGGATCTCCTCATACCTAACCGACCGAACTTTCAGCGTCTCCAATTCTCACACCACTTCCTCATCTCGCCCCCTATCTGTCGGTGTCCCCCAAGGCTCAGTTCTTGGACGACAGCTCATAGAGTCCCACGGCTTCCAGTATCATCTCTATGCCGATGACACACAGATCTACCTCTCTGGATCTGACATTACCCCTCTACTAATCAAAATCCCACAACGTCTGTCTGCTATCTCATCCTTCTTCTCTACGCGATTCCTAAAACTTAACATGGACAAAACAGAGTTCATTGTCTTTCCTCCTCCTCACTCATCTCCTCCAACAAGCCTTTCCATCAAACTTGATGGTTGCTCACTCCCCAGTCTCACAAGCTCGTTGCCTTGGAGTAACCCTCGACTCTGCTCTATCCTTCAAGCCACACATCCAAGCCCTCTTCAACTCATGCCGATTACAACTCAAAAATATCTCCCGGATCCGTGCTTTCCTTAACCAAGAATCAGCAAAAACATTAGTGCATGCCCTCATCATCTCCCGCCTCGACTACTGCAACCTCCTGCTCTCTGGCCTCCCTTCCAACACTCTTGCACCCCTCCAATCTATCCTAAACTCTGTGGCCCGCTTAATCCACCTCTCCCCTCGCTACTCCCCAGCCTCGCCACTCTGCCAATCCCTTCACTGGTTTCCCATCACCCAACGACTCCAGTTCAAAACATTAACCATGACATACAAAGCCATCCACAACCTGTCTCCTCCCTAAATCTGTGACCTAGTCTCCCAGTACCTACCTGCACGCAACCTCAGATCCTCACAAGATCTCCTTCTCTGCTCCTGTCTTATCTCCTCTTCCCACAATCGCGTACAAGATTTCTCCTGTGCATCCCCCATACTCTGGAAAGCTCTACCTCAGCACATCAGACTCTCCCCTACCGTGGAAAGCTTCAAGAGGAACCTCAAGACCCACCTCTTCCAACAAGCCTACAACCTACAATAGCCCTCAGTCCAGTAGACCACTGCGCAACCAGCTCTGTCCTCACCTATTGTACCATCACCCATTCCCTGTAGTCTGTGAGCCCTCGCGGGCAGGGTCCTCTCTCCTCCTATACCAGTTTGTTTTGTACTGTTAATAATTGTTGTACGTATACTCTATTTCACTTGTAAAGCGCCATGGAATAAATGGCTCTATAATAATAATAATAATAATAATAATAATAATAATAATACAGGACAGATTAGTTTAAAAAAAATTTGGAATTTATGTCAGACAACCCCTTTAAAAGGGGTTATCCGGCTTATTTTGTCTTTTTCTTGTCATTACACTATTGGGCTACATTGGGGCAGGTAAGTAGATAGTGAATACCTACCTGCCCTGCTGTCAGCCCCTCTCCCTTGACTCAGAGCGGTCATTTGACCGTTCCTGCCATGATTTTGTTACTTCCTGTGATGTCACGACAAGTGTAGGAGCTTATGCCCTCCTTGTAGACGAGCATCACAGGAGACATGTAGCTGCCCTGCTGGTAAGGTGCAGTGCGTGGTGTCCCCGCCCCCTTTCCTTGCACCCTTCCACACATCCCATAGTGTAGGGGTCTCGCTGCCTGTACGCTGCATGCACCCCCAATGCCGCTTACAGCGTGTAGGCCCGTGGCCCCCTTGCTGAATTCTGCCTGTGCCATGCACTCAGCGCTGTATACCAGATGACTGATTCACTGGCGCTGCGCAGATGGGAGCGCTGTATACAGCTATGATCAGCCGCCGGCCACTCAGAGGCCAGCAGCGGATCATTGTAGTAACTGTATACAAAGTTCGGCTCTGCAGAGCGCCCGGGAATCTGTCATCTGATATAAAGCGCTGTCAGCTGTGGCCCCCGATGCCGTTTGTGGCATGCATGCCTCTTGCTAATCACAGCCTCTGCAGGGGGCTGTGCAGTCAGCGCTTTATATCACATGACAGATTCCCAGGAGTTCTGCAGACCCGAGCTCTGTATTCACCTATGATCATCCGTCGGCCAATCAGAAGCCAGCAGCTGATCACTGGAGAAGCTGCATAGAGAGTGCATCCCTGCACAGCGCCTGGAAATCAGTCATCTGATATAAAGCGCTGATTGCACAGCCCCTGCACCAGCAGCAATCAGCAAGGAGGGGGCTGCATCCGCAAGAGGCAGGACACAGGGCACCGAGGGAACGAGGACAGGTAAGAAGGATTTGTTTGTTTTTTTGTGCGTGTGAATAATGGCAGAGTAGGGGGCAATTCTACAGGACAGAGCACTGCTACAAGAAGAGGAGCAGGAAAGAGGCCATTACTACAGGATGGGCACAAGGAAAGGGGACATTACTATATTATGGGGATAGAAATAGGCACATTACTATACTATGGGGACAGGGATCGGCACATTACTAAATTATATGGACAGGGATGGGCACATTACTATATTATGGGGACAGGGATGGGCACATTACTATTTTATGAGGACAGGGATGGGCACATTACTATTTTATGGGGACAGGGATGGGCACATTACTTCATTATATGTGCGGTGGATGTGAGGTGATTGTGCTGTCACAGATGAGAGAAGCAGAATCACTGCTCTGTACTACCAATGATTGGAAATACAGATCAGTGATATCTCATCTGTGCAGCACAATCATCTCACATGCACCGCACATATAATGTAGTAATGTCCCATCTTTGCTGGAGCGATAAGAGGTCATTGCTGGGGCAGAATACTGACAGCCAATGAGTGTGCAGAGGGCAGGGCTGGACAGTGAAGCTGGGCAGTGCCATCTCTGACTGTGAGGTTTGGCACACGAAGATTTCATGTTTGGTTGAGCTGCATGTAAACAAAGAGCTGCAGAGAATAAAGGGATAATTCAAGAGGAACAAAAGTTAGAAAACAAAAAAAATAATGTAGGGGTGTTTTATAGGAAAATACAGCACAGATTAGCTTACAAAAATTTTTAGAGTTTATGTCGGAGAACTCCTTTAAGCAAAGAAAGGCCCAGCTAACTAAGACACAAAAGGATAGGATATATCACTGTGTGCAGCCAGCAAAAACCCTAATATACACCAACTCCTGATGATCAAAATTCCCTTAGAACCACACGATACTCCACCCACTACATCAGGGAACTCTTGTGCAAAGCACCAGTCAGGATTAGCATCCAAAAGAGGTTGTCACAAAAAAACTATATTTGAGCGAAAAAAAATGCAGAACAATGTTCAGACAGAGAGAAAAAAACTCACTATGCGTTTGTTCACTGAGAATAAACAGTTTCCATAGCATTTCAAAACTAATTGAAATAGAATCAAAATAAACATTGTACACAAGAGAAATATGCATGAATACAATTTAGTTACAGGAAAGAAGACAAAGTACTTATCCCAAGCTCCAAAGGCGAGATCAGGATGGCTTATTAAAAAAAAATAAATAAATAAATAAATTAAAAAAAAATAAAAAAAAAGGCAAAAATTGCATCCAAAAAGCAGACAAACTGCAGCAGAAAGCACTGGAGATCTCCAAGAGAAAAAAAAAAAAGCTGGAGGACACTGGCTAAGTATCCAGCGGGTCACAGGCACACGGCTAACATGACAGGAGGACCTGGTGTTCTAGACATGTTCACTGGAGCAAAACTGACACAGGAAACTATACCACTTTTCGTCAGCTTGAGGCAGAATCTCTTCCTTTACACACAAAAGGCTGGACATGATTGGCCCACTAGGGTTAGAGCTAAGCCCCGCACCTGTCTCAGTGACAAGCAAGGAACCTGACTCACTTCCAGCACTGGCCACTAGTGGGAGCCCAGAAACATCCTCAGGAAGAATCTTAAGCCCTTCACAACCAGCAACAACCAAACCAACAGAAACACCATCCATAAATTATATGGATCTGCTAGATGCGTATAGACATACATGACTGCTACATGCCCATAGACATACACGGCTTTGCTACATGCCCATAGACATACATGGCTCAGTTACATGCAAATATATACACACAGCTCTACTACATGAATGCTACATGCACATATAGATACACACAGGTCTACTACATGCACATATACACACATATCTACTACATGCACACTACATGCACATAACACAAACACAGCTCTACTACATGCACACTACATGCATATATACACAAATACAGCTCTACTATATGCCCACAGCTATAGCACCTACTACATGCACCTATAAACACACAGTTCCACTACATGCACCTATGGACACCCACAGCTCTACTATATGCTCCTATAGACATACACAGCTCTGCTACATGAACAGTACATGCTCCTATAGACACACACAGCTCTGCTACATGCTGCTATAGACAAACACAGCTGTACTACTACATGCACACTATATGCACCCATAGACACAAACAGCTCTGCTAAATGCACAATACATGTGTCGCGGGTGGAGGAGGGGACGCAGCGCTCTCCCACTGCTCGGGTCCGGCCGCTGCTGCGGCTGCCGCTGCTCGGTGGTGGCTCAAGCGGTGTGCCGGATCCCGGGGACTCGAGCAGCGCTCCTCGCCCGTGAGTGAAAGGGGTGGTTTTGGTGGTGGGGATTTGGTTATTGTTCGTGACGCCACCCACGGTTGTGGTGATTTTTGGTAACACCACCGCTGCTCTGTAGGGGGATCCCGGGAGCGGTGACAGGGAGCAGCTGAGTTGTTAGTTCTCCCCTCCGTGGGTAGGGGTTGGTTGTCCCGGGGCCCAGTGATGGGGTGGAGGATGGGTGCTGGCAGGCCGGTTGCGGGGCCTGGTGAGGTGCAGGGTCGCGGGGGCAGCGCTGTGCCGCACGGCATGGTGGTACTCACTCAGCCTGAGACGATGACACAGTTCTCGGTAAAACACACGGCTGGAAAGACGGTTCCCACGGACGGCTGCTGTTGCTTTTCCCCGGTAGTTAACGGTGACTGTCTCTTTCCCTGCACCTAGTACTTCTGTTGGTTCCAATGGGTTCCCACCGGTAACCCGCTCCCCGGCTTGGATATGGGCCGGAGGAGCCCCTCTTTGCCCGCAGGCGCTGGCCCTGAGAAACTGGTGCCTTGGCGGTGGCGGTGTCTCTCTCTGCTGGTTGGACTGTTGCCTTCAATCGGGACTTAGTTGTTTGGAAACCCGGAGGTCCGCTTCACTGACGGATTTGGCAAATTCACGGCGACTCCAAGCCTTGCCGGGGTCCGAAAGGCCCCTGCCAATGGTGCTGGCTTCTCCTTGTGTACCGGTCCGGTACCGCCGGGCCACCGCCCGTCCACGGTCCTTACGGCAACTCCGATAGGCCACTCCTGCAGACGGTCACCGCCGTCTGCTAACCTTGCTGTCTCTGTCCGGGGCACACACCCGGACGCTCTCTGTCAGTTGCTCTACTCCACTTCACTTTTTACTCCTTCCACTTTCACTTCCCTAGCTTAACTCCACTTTTCCCGCCTCCAGGACTGTGAACTCCTTGGTGGGCGAGACCAACCGCCTGGTCCACCCCCTGGTGTGAACATCAGCCCCTGGAGGAAGGCAACAAGGATTTTTGGGGTCTAGCTTTGATGTGCCTAACCGGGGTGTAGGGTGTGGTGATGTCATTACCTGTGACCCCTGGCTTGTCCAGGGCGTCACACATGCACCTATAAACATACACATCTTTGCTACATGCACAGTACATGCTCCTATAGACACCCACAGCTCCACATGTTCCTATAGACATACACAGCTCTGCTACATGCACAGTACATGCTCCTATAGACACACATAGCTCTGCTAAATGCTCCTATAGACAAACACAGCTGTATTACATGCACACTATATGCACCCATAGACACAAACAGCTCTGCTAAATGCACAATACATGCACCTATAAACAAACACAGCTCTGCTACATGCAGACAACGTGCACCTATATAGACACAGCTCTACCACATGCTCTATAAAACATACATAGATCTGCTACATGCTATATAGACAAACACAGCTCTGCTACATGTACTTATAGACACAATCAGCTCTACTACATGCTCTATATACACAGGTCTACTACATCCTGTATAGACACACACAGCTCTACTACATGCACACAACATGCATCTATAGACACACACATAGCTCTGCTACATACTCCTATAGACACATACAGCTTTGCTACATGCTCTATAGACACAGCTCTGCTACATTCACCTATAGAAACATACAGCTCTACTACATGCATTTATAGCCAAACACAGTTCTTCTACAAGCAGACTACATGCACATATACACACATAGCCCTACAACAGGCACATTGATTTACACACACTATACATTACCTCATCTTGCAGTTCCTGATTGGTGGAGATGAGGTGAGGAACCATTGGGACCTGCATGGAGGCTGCAGCAGTTCAACAGATACAGGACCTTCCAATTCACCTTTCCGGTCATGTAATCAGGCACATAATTATTCTGATGACCTGGAAAGTCCTGAATTTACTTGGGCAGAAGATTCTTCACCTTCTCAGCATCTACAGCCTCCGTTCTGGTCCGGAAAGATTCCTGTCCTGTTTTGTACCGATCACATAGATCAGTGCAGAGCAGGAGGAGGAAGGACAGCTCTCTATGAGCAGCCCGGGCTACCCTCATTACCCTGATGGCGACCCCGCCCCCTTGGGCCCGGTGAGCAGAGGAATGAAAGGGGAGGGGCACGGGCTGTCAGCGTACCCCATCCTGGCTTCTGCTCACCGGGCCCCATACAGGAATCACGGATGTAATGCCCTGTTGGCGGCCCTAGTTATACGCAAAATTGGAGAAGTGTGTTTTCGCCATTTAGGAACTTTTGGTTTTGGGCGATATAATTTCCACCTCTGGTTTTAGGATGGATCCCACCAAGTTAAAGCACTGCAGCGTTTCTTGGGTTTTGCAAATTATTACAGGAAGTTTATTAAGAATTTCTCTGCCATAGCCAGTCCCATGACTGACATGACTAAAAAAAAGGTAAGGACTTTTCAAAATGGTCTGAGGGTGCTTTGTACACATTTGACTGTCTAAAAAAATGTATCTCGTGAGCACCTGTATTAATACAGCCTGATGTTTCTTAACCTTTCACAGTGGAGCTTGATGTGTCAGAAGTAGGGATGAGAGCTGTGTTTCTCTGGGTCCTTTTGTTGATAAACTGTGTCCATGAGCTTTCTTTTCTAAAAAAAATTCTATCTTCGGCTAAACGTAATTATCATATTGGTAATAGGAAATTACTTGCTATCAAATTGGCGTTAGAGGTATGGCGACACTTTCTGGAGGGAGTTACCCATCCTGTTACAGTAATTACCAACCATAAAAATCTTCTCTACCTTTATTCTGCTAAGCGTCTTATACCGAGATAAGCACAGTGGTCTGTTTTTCAAAAGGCTTACCTTTGTCGTAACTTATCACCCAGGGTCTAAGTACATTAAAGCAAGTGCCTTGTTCAGGAGTTTTCGGGGTAAAGGTCCAGTCACACTAAGCAACTTACCAGCGATCCCAACAACGATAGGGATCGCTGGTAAGTTGCTAGGAGGTTGCTGGTGAGCTGTCACACTGCGACGCTCCAGCGATCCCACCAGCAACCTGACCTGGCAGGGATCGCTGGAGCGTGGCTACACGAGTTGCTGGTGAGCTCACCAGCAACCAGTGACCAGCCCCCAGTCTCCTAGTTACAGCACACATCAGGTTAATTAACCCGATGTGTGCTGCAGCTAAATGTGCACAGAGCAGGGAGCAGCGCACAATGCTTAGCGCTGGCTCCTTGCTCTCCTAGTTACAGCACACATCGGGTTAATTACCTGATGTGTGCTGCAGCTAAATGTGCACAGAGCAGGGAGCAGCGCACACTGCTTAGTGCTGGCTCCTTGCTCTCCTAGTTACAGCACACATCGGGTTAATTACCTGATGTGTGCTGCAGCTACATGTGCACAGAGCAGGAGCCGGCAGCACAGGCAGTGAGAGCGGAGGAGGCTGGTATCAAAGGTAAATATCGGGTAACCAAGGACAGGGCTTCTTGGTTACCCGATGTTTACATTGGTTACCAGCCTCAGCAGAAGCTGGCTCCCTGCTCACTGCACATTAGTTGTTGCTGTCTCGCTGTCACACACAGCGATCTGTGCTTCACAGTGGGACAGCAACAACTAAAAAATGGCCCAGGACATTCAGCAACAACCAACGACCTCACAGCAGGGGCCGGGTTGTTGCTGGATGTCACACACAGCAACATCGCTAGCAACGTCACAAAAGTTGTTCGTTACCAGCGATGTTGCTAGCGATGTTGCTTAGTGTGACGGGGCCTTAAGGGGCGGGTGGGGGTGGGGGGAAGGACTCTGTGAGAAACCTGTCCACATTCTTCAGAAGGGAGTGGTGGTATTAGCGCTCAGTCCTGAGGTGGAATCCTAGATTGCCAAGGCTCAAGGTGAGGCACTGTCTAGAGTTGCAGTTAACAAGTCATTTGTTACCCTGAATATGTCTTTATGTTCTGGGAGAGCATCATGATTCTGTTCTGGCTGGTCACCCTGTGGTGAAAGCTACTGTGGATCTCATATTGCATCGCATTTTGGTGACCCAGAATCCGGAGGGATGTGGTGTCCTATGTGCCTACATGTGCCATCTGTGCGCACTTTCAGGCATCTTATTCTCGTCCCTCTAGATGTCTGCAGCCTTTGAGTGTTCCTAGTCTACCTTGGACACACATTTCCACAGACTTTATTATGGATCTACCTTCCTCTGCTGGTAATACTTTCAATTTTGTTGTGGTGGATAGGTTTTATAAAGTGGCACATTTTATCACCTTACTGTCGTTACCCAATGCTAGTACTTTAGCCCATTTCATAGATCTCTGCTAAAGAAATATGTGGTTTTGGGAACCTTTCTTCCCTTACCTTTGCCTCCAGTCCTTGTCGATGGGTCATTGGAATTTCAGGTGTCCAAACTTACTGATTCTCATTTTGCTTGCTGATCCTTACCGTATTTGTTTCATTGGCAAGGTTTTACGCCTGAGGAGAGGACTTGGGTTCCAGCTGCACATATCCTGGTTAGGGCATCTGATCATCTTCATCCTGAGAGTCCCGTTCCTAAAGATCCAGAGTCCACTCTTAGAGGAAGAGGTACTATCACATGGAGTTTTGCGCAAACCTCACCGCCTGTCATGGCAGAGTTGGACTTAAATGACAGATTTTGATGTTCTGTCCAATAGTTTCTCTGGTGTCTGGGTTCTTAACAGGAAGATTCAGGCATCGACCTGTGGTGTGATGACTCATGGGAACGCTAGCAACAGTTAATCTCTGTTTGTCTGCTTACTCCTTTTATCACGTGTTGTAGGGAAGCCCATCACATCTGCTTACTTGGTTTTTAAGATGGTTGAATCTGTATACCCACGCCATCTATATTTTCAATGTTTGGCTGTGTGGTTTGGTGTCTCAGATTTGGTGGAGAAAATTGTGGTATTTGCTTGGTTCTGTTGTGAAGTTCGCCAACACCTTATTGTTTCCTCACTGATGTTGTTTTCCTCCTACTCTCTTACTGTATTCTGTGTGCGTGCAATGTGACAGAGTTTTGATTTCCCCCTGTCTATCCATTTCTGTGTGGGTTACCACTTTCCTGTCCTGGGATAGGGGGAATTAGATCAGGGCTGGTCATGAGTAGGGCCAGGAGGGAGGCCAAGGCATCCCCACATTCAGCAGTATCCCTGGGATTAGGGATAGCTAGGGCATCCCTAACCTGAGGGTCAGCCTAGGAGCCCCACGTTCCTGCTTTCCCCACAGGCCCCATGTAGATAAGCGCCAGGATTGGCACATCTAATGGATGCGCCAATTCTGGGGTGGCTGCGGGCTACTAATTTTAACCATGGACCTCCCCAGCCTGAGAATATGAGCCCTCAGCTACCTGCTTTATCTTGAATTGGTATCAAAATTGGGTATCAAAGCCAATACAAAGCACACAGCTGGGGACTGCAACCTCCAGTTGTCTGCTTTATCTGCACTGGGTATAAAAATCCAGGGGACCGCATGCCATTTATTTCCAGTTATTTTTATACTCCTTGTCGGGGACTCAGACACTAATGCAGGCGTCACACGAGACGATCTATCGTGCGATGCATCGTCGGGGTCACGGTTTTCGTGGCACACATCCAGCATCGTTTGCAACGTCGTTTCGTGTGACACCTCCGGGCGATGCTGAATCGGTCACAAATCGTGAGTCGTGTACATGTCGCTTATTTTTAAAAAATCGTTTATTTTTAATGGCGCCGGTTGTTTATCGTACCCGGGGCAGCACACATTGCTCCGTGTGACACCCCGGGAACGATGAACACAGCTTACCTGCGTCCCGCCGGCTATGCGGAAGGAAGGAGGTGGGCGAGATGTTTACGTCCCGCTCATCTCCGCCCCTCCGCTTATATTGGCCGATGGCTGTGTGATGTTCACTTATTCTTTGCCCTTGATGAAGTCATCCACGAGGTGACGATACGCGTGGGGCTGGTTCCTTCCCTCCCCCCTGCTTGCAGGTTTTCTTACTTTTTCCATGCAGGCTCCCAGATAGGTTGTCTGATTCTCACTTTCAGCTTCAGGAGGTCTCACTGTCTGAGCAGGTTCTTTTTTTTTTTTTTTTTCCTTCAAACCCTTGTTCTGCTAATGAGAATTATTTGACTTTATTTATTTAACAGATGTCAATTGTGGTGTTATCTTGTCCATGGGTGTTATCTCAAGGTAATTCCTTTAAGGGGTGCTTCACACATAGCGAGATCGCTGCTACGGCACGGTTTTGGTGACGCAACAGTGACCTCATTAGCGATCTCGCTGTGTGTGACACTGAGCAGCGATCTGGCCCCTGCTGCAAGATCGCTGCTCGTTACACACAGCCCTGATTCGTTTTCTTCAAAGCCGCTCTCCCGCTGTGACACACAGATCGCTGTGTGTGACAGCGAGAGAGCGACGAAATGAAGCGAGCAGGGAGCAGGAGCCGGCATCTGGCAGCTGTGGTAAGCTGTAACCAGGGTAAACATCGGGTAACCAAGGTGGTTACCCGATATTTACCTTAGTTACCAGCCTCCGCCGCTCTCACGCTGCCTGTGCTGCCGGTTCCGGCTCTCTGCACATGTAGCTGCAGTACACATCGGGTTAATTAACCCGATGTGTACTGTAGCTAGGAGAGCAAGGAGCCAGCGCTAAGCAGTGTGCACGGCTCCCTGCTCTCGCGGTTATGATCGCTGCTTCGGCTGCTGTGTTTGACAGCTAAGCAGCGATCATAACAGCGACTTACAAGGTCGCTGTTACGTCACAGAAAATGGTGACGTAACAGCGACCTCGTTATCGCTGTCGCTTAGTGAACCAGCCCTTAGACAATCATTTTTTTTCAATCTGTGACCTCCTGCTTACTACTGTCCCACCTTGGTTGTTTTAGACAACAGGTCTGCTTCTATTGATTTGTATATTGCTGCATTAGAGTGGGGGTCTATATTGTACAACTTTATTTGTACAAGGGCAGTTGGACCATGTGTGTTAACTATAGCTTTTTGCTTTTTAAATGTTTTTAATTGTGTTGTCCACCTTTCTTGTGCCATTTTTGCAAAATAAAATAATATTTTTTATGGTGATCCTCCTTGTATGACACATTCTTTTCTCTTTATATGTGACGTCGATCGTCCCTCCCCCTTCAGGAAGAGGATGTTCGCCGCCCACAGCGAGGTCGCTCAGCAGGTAAGTACGTGTGACGGCGATTTAACGACTTTGTGCGACACAGGCAGCGATTTGCCCGTGACGCACAAACGACGGGGGCGGGTACGATCGCTTGTGCGATCGCACGATAGATCGTACCGTGTGACGCCCGCATTAGTGTGAGGGCAACCATTCGCAGACACCAGCACAGAGGATTGGCGGAGGAACTGGGACTGCAATAAATCACAGACACTGTCACAGAGGGTGGGCGAGGGAAGCAGTGAATATTCATAAGATTTAATGAGCGGAACAGTGTGACAGCCATGCGAAAACTCACTAACTATAATTACCCTGCTTTAATTTCCATTTTGGTTCCTTTTGCAGCCTCCTAGCCCATACTTTTTATAAGCCTATGGGTACCTAAACTTTATAGCAGTTATATGGGTTTGAGGCTTGGGTTTAAGTTCGGGTCAATAGTGATCCCAAACTGGACTTTTTATTTAAGTTCTGCTGGAGATGCCGAACTCGAAAATCCGTAGGTTCACTCATTTCTAGTTATGATCAATCATAGATTTTTGCATTTTCAACAAACAGACAACAAACAGGGGAGGGCAATTAAAAACATCCTGGGGGTGGGAAAGGTAGTAACCAACCAAGGGGTTATTTGCTAGTGGGAGGCAGTGGGTTAAGGTTGTCTTCTGAATGGAGGTCACGATGGTAAGTGATTTTATACCTCTTGTTCCATCACCTATATTTGCTTATTTGACCATCATTGGATGGCACGGTGTCTCAGTGGTTAGCACTGCACTCTTGCAGTGCTGGGGTCCTGGGTTCAAATCCCACCAAAGACAGTATCTACAAGGAGTTTGTATTGTGTTTGTGTGGGTTTCTTCTGGGTACACAAGTTTCCTCCCACACTCCAACGACATACTGATACAGAATTTAGATGGTGAGCCCCAATGGGAAAGTGTTGCTGATGTACGTAAAGTGCTATGGAATTAATAGCATTATATAAGTGAATAAATATTATTATTATTATTATTTCCTTTGTGTATATAGTGTTTTGTCTATTGAGCCCCTATGGCAGTGATGGAGAACCTTTCACAGGCCGAGTGCCCAAAGTGTAGCCCTAAACCCAATATTTTTCTCCGAAGTGCCAACATGACAATTTAACCAATTGTATTATGTAAATAATTAATTAATTTTAACCTTATCTTTTCAGTCTTCTTTTCTCCCCAGCAGGATGCATCAAGCTTATGTGTGCTTACCACACATTGAAGCTGAGCCTCTCCCACTGCCCTTTCCAGACACAGCTGTTGGATTGATCTTTATGGAAAAAATGCAGAATATTAGACAGATTTTAGCATCGAATGCAATCAGATTTCACGCTGAAATCCACATCTACGTTTCAAAGTCTGAACATCTCGAAATCCCATAAAAACATACGAGTTGCTACCCTCCCCCTTTATTATGTAGTTATGTCCTCCTTCCTGTACAACGTCCTAGTAAATATGTCCCCCATCCTGATATATATTTCCTACATTCTAGTATATTTGTCCCCATACTAGCAAATGCACACCATCCTGGCATGTCCCCCATCCTGACATGTTCCCCCATCCTATCACGTTCCCCCATTCTGTCATGTTCCCCCATCCTATCATGTCTCCCATCCTGTCATGTTCCCCCATTCCGGTACACAGTGGGGTAACTAGAATCTGATTGCCCCCCATGCAGAGTTTGATCCTAGGCCCCCCCCCCATATGTTCGTCAGATATTTGGGCCATTGTAGCTTTCTAAATCCTATAAATACATACAAGTTGCCCTCCTCCCCCTTCATTGTGTAGTTATGTCCCCCATCCTGTACTAATTTCTCCCATCCTGGGCCACTTCCTAGTAAATATGTCCCCCATCCTTTTAAATATGTCCGTATATATGGTCCCATCCTGGTATGTACAACCCCTGGCAAAAATGATGGAACCACTTGGCTCTGAGGATGTTCATTCAGTTGTTTACTTTTGTTTAAAACAGCAGATCACAGACATGGCACAAAACTAAAGTCATTTCAAATCGCAACTTTCTGGTTTTAAGAAACACTAAAAAAACTCATGAAAACAGTAACGGTTACTTTTCAGGACCAAACAGGGGAAAAAATGATGGAATCACTCTATTATGAGGGGAAAAAAAACGGAATCACCCTGTAAATTCTCATTCCCAAACCTATCACTTGCATCAAATAAGACCTGCTCGTTCGTCTGCATCTAAAAAGGAGTGATCACACCTTGGAGAACTGTTGCACCAAATGGACTGACAGGAATCATGGCTCCAACACGAGAGATGTCAATTGAAACAAAGGCGAGGATTATCAAACTCTTAAAAGAGGGTAAATCATCATGCAATGTTGCAAAAGATGTCAAGTCAGCGGTGTCTAAAATCTTGACCAAATACAAACAACATGGTAAGGTTGTTAAAGGCAAACATACTGGTAGACCAATGAAGACATCAAAGCGCCAAGACAGGAAACTGAAAGAAATATGTCTCCAAAACATGAAATGCAAAACAAAACAAATGAGGAACGAATGGGAAGAAACTGGAGTCAATGTCTGTGACCGAAATGTAAGAAACCACCTAAAGGAAATAGGATTTACATACAGAAAAGCTATATAATAAAAAGATGACTGCCTGAAGAGAACATATAAATTTCCACAGTCATTGATGATATGGGGCTGCATGTCAGGTAAAGGCACTAGGGAGATGGCTGTCATTACATCTTCAATAAATGCCCAAGTTTACATTGAAATTTTGGACACTTTTCTTATTCCATCAATTGAAAGGATGTTTGGGGATGATGACATCATTTAGATGCATCCTGCCATAGAGCAAAAACTGTGAAAACATTCCTTAAAAGAAGACACATAAGGTCAATGACATGGCCTGCAAATAGTCCGGAGCTCAATCCAATTGAAAAACTTTGGTGGAAGTTGAAGAAAATGGTCCATGACAAGGCTCCAACCTGCAAAACTGATCTAGAAACAGCAATCAGAGAAATTTGGAGCCAGATTGATGAAGAGTACTGTTTGTTACTCATTAAGTCCATGCCTCAGAGACTGCAAGCTGTTACAAAAGACAGAGGTGGTGCAACAAAATACTAGTGATGTTGAGGAGGACCTTTACATCAAATACTTAATTAACCTTTTGATAAGGGATTGTGGGAAATATATCGATTTGCCTTACATAATTCAGGTTTCAGATCATATACATGACACAGATATAAAGATGGCCACCATTTCCTGTTATCCACACCTTCCTTGGAATGCAAGGAATGTCCAGATGAAAGAAGACCTCCATATAAGGGAAGACCCCTGGTCAAGCTACAAGACATCACAGACCAAACCATCAGCATGGATGCACCAGATGACGTCCCTCCCATCGTCATGGTTTCATCCACTGGAGTCAGACCTGCCCATCAACAGCAACACAGATCTCCCCATTCGCTAGCCCATGAACTGTCCCACTAAATGGGCATATCTGAACTTGTGTACGCCCCTAGCCTATATCAAGAGGACGCATGAGTCTCCTCTGTCTGTTTGGTGCCTTTTCTACTGTGACCAAGAAAAGATTACATATCCGACTGTGTCTGGTGTGGATTCTTTTATGCATGCACTTGGCCCATATCAATTCGGCCAGGCAGTAGGCAACTAGTGATCTCTGATTCGACACCCGGAAACCCTTGGAATCGGCAGTTGGAACGGCAGGACGAGCTCCACACCTTGAGAAAGGAGATTGATCGCCTCCCACTAAACACGGTGAGTCTGCTGATTTTTATAATCTGTAGTCTTTCCTGTGTGATCTCAGGGTGTGTGGCACTGATTGCCTGACTGTGTCCGGTTTTCAGGGTCTCTGTACACGGCAGACGGGTCTCACGGCTGCTGGCCATATTAATTGCGGAAGAACCATCACGTGTTTAGTTGCCTGTTTTGTGTTGCCTCGAGGGGAGATTGACTGGTAGTTAAGAGAGCAAGTGGGTTTTGAATTCTGTTAGTTGTCGCCTGTGATATGGTTTGTGGTTCTAGTGGAGACTTAAGTAGTTAATACGGTTTGGTACAAGACCTAGAGATAAAGCGCGGTTTTAATTGGCCAGGTTAGGCACGTGTTTTCCACGGACTCACGAGTCTGTGTTATAGAGGCTAGTTAACAAATTCTCCAAGAGAGGCAGGTTAACAGAAGTCTGTGTTATAGAGGCTAGTTAACAAATCCTCCAAGAGAGGCAGGTTAACAGAAGTCTGTGTTATAGAGGCTAGTTAACAAATCCTCCAAGAGAGGCAGGTTAACGGAAGTCTGTGTTATAGAGGCTAGTTAACAAATCCTCCAAGAGAGGCAGGTTAACGGAAGTCTGTGTTATAGAGGCTAGTTAACAAATCCTCCAAGAGAGGCAGGTTAACGGAAGTCTGTGTTATAGAGGCTAGTTATAAGTCCTCCAAGAGAGGCGAATCAGCCGGTATAGACACCTTGTAGTCAGGGGTGATACTAGGTGGTTTTATTTTTTGTATATTACGGAACGCAGAAATCAGACAGGGATCACTAGGCAGAACAAGGACTGGTTTGTAAGTGTATGCTGAAAACCCCAGGCTTTCTTTAGTGTTTCAGTTGTGTCATCTCCCCATCTTTTTGTCTGTTTTTGTCTGTTATTCTTATCTTGGTCTGCATAGAGAAAGATTGTTTGGTGTTGTTTATCTTGGGAGAGGATGGAAAAATTGATGAAGTTTTGTCGTATTGGCAGTAAGCCAAATTCAGATGGCAAATTAGACCCATGCACATTAGTTGCAGATCGTGAAGGGAAGAGTCATATAAAACAATGTAGAAAACTCATGAAATTGTGTGGGATGCCAGCAGGAGGAAGATTGCAGCCTTTAGAGTGGAAGCTTGTGTTAACAGAGAGAAAAGGTGTTTTGGAAGACAATGGATTGCTATCTGCGGCTTGTGCATGGGGAAGAGTTTCTGAAAAATTATATAGAGAGAACTGGGTAGAAGAAGTGAGGAAAAAGAAAGACAAAGTTTTAAATTATGTGTATTACAAGACTATACCTTGTGAGCGACCACCTCCATATAATGCTGATGCTGTGGTATGGACCTGTTCTGGTTGTAGTTGTAGAAATTCGGATGAGAATAAATTTTGTTGTGGATGTGGTGACTCTAGGCCGCAAAATGGTAGACAAAAGATATGTGCTACTTCCAGTGGTGGCCATCTTGGAGGAGGAACATGTGCTACTTCCAGTGTCGGCCATCTTGGAGGAGGAACATGTGCTACTTCCAGTGGTGGCCATCTTGGAGGAGGAACATGTGCTACTTCCAGTGTCGGCCATCTTGGAGGAGGAACATGTGCTACTTCCAGTGTCGGCCATCTTGGAGGAGGAACATGTGCTACTTCCAGTGTCGGCCATCTTGGAGGAGGAACATGTGCTACTTCCAGTGTCGGCCATCTTGGAGGAGGAGCAGGTGCCACTTCCAGTGGTAGCCATTTTGTTGAAGACAAATGTGCTCGACCCGGTGGTAGACATTTTGTTGAAGACAAATGTGCTCTCCCCGGTGGTAGCCATTTTGTTGAAGACAAATGTGCTCGACCCGGTGGTAGCCATTTTGTTGAAGACAAATGTGCTCGACCCGGTGGTAGCCATTTTGTTGAAGACAAATGTGCTCGACCCGGTGGTAGCCATTTTGTTGAAGACAAATGTGCTGTCCCTAGTGGTACCCGCCCAGATTCCCTCTACCCAGTAATGACCATTAACGGTCAATACTACATCCCTCTGGGAAGTGAACAGACATTACCCACATTTCCTGTCACAACGATTTCCAGTGAAGCATCAACTCTTTCCTCCACCACTTCCGCTGTGAATCCAGCTATCCTCCCACCTGGATCATCCCCAGCACCGACACTTTCTACTGTCACTTCCGCTGCTAATTTAGCTGCACAAACACAAGAATCACTCTCAGCACCAACCCTTTCCACTGTCACCTTTGAGGTCGATCCAGCCACACACTCACGTGAGCCACTCCAAGCAGCAACCTTTCCTCCCAACACTTCTGATGCAACAGCACTCTCACGCTCACGCAGTCTCTCTAATACCACTCCCGGTGCCTCGAGGGTCCTTTCACAACCGAGTGCACATCTGTATGGGACGGTAGCCACTGTATCAGATGAAGGCACAATTTGGGAAGGGAACACTAATAACACAGGGAGCATAGGGGGAAGGGAATACTGGCAACCAGTTCTTGAAAAAGAGATTCCAGAGGGACCTTTATTGGTGGTGGGTAAGGGTGACATAACAACAATGGAGACAGACGCTATTGTCAATGCTGCAAATTCTCATTTAAAACACGATGGAGGTATAGCTAGAGCTATAGTGGAGGCAGGAGGGGCGACTATTCAAGCTGACAGTCGAGTCATTGTTGAGTCACGTGGGCAGATAGCTATTGGGGACATAGCAGTGACTAAACCTGGCAGTCTTCCCTGTAGATTGATTATACACGCTGTGATATCTACTTTTGACCCCATGCATCCAGACGTTAGTACACAACAACTTCGCACAGCAATAACTCGCACTTTAGAATATGCGAATACTAGTCAGCAGATTGAAACCCTGACAATCCCCGCTATTGGTTCTGGCATTTTTGGATATCCCATTCATGCATGCGCAAGAGAGATAGTAGGCATTATAATGAACAAATGCAGCCCCCCAAACATTTGCTGTCTCTCTGAAATCAGGTTAATTAGTAATGAAAACCGGATAGTAAAAGCTCTCAAGACTGCCTGCCTCACCTGGACTCCACCTCATGATATAGGAACTGTTCAGTTGGAAACTCTCCTTCCAGGCTTACGACCTCCTCCTGCTCCTCTCATACAAGTGTCAATGCCCACATTCCCGCTGCCACCTCCAATCCCACCGCTGGCGCCATTGCCAATAACAGGAAATCTCACGTCTGGGGAACCCACCCTCTACGTCAAGTTTACACCACAACAAGCTGCTACTTTATTGAACCAGCTTCCAGATCCAGAAAAGCAGCCGATGCCTTTCTACAGAAGTATGCTTCAAATCCAGAGGAATTACTCTGCAACGTGGCAGGATCTTATTTCCCTGGCAAATCTGAAAGCGGGTGACGCGTACTGGCCTGTTATGGAAACTGCATTCAATGATGCTGCACTTGTCAGTGACACCATGTGGGACTCCGGTGTTGAGTTCTGTCAACAACTTAAAACATGGGCTTCAGATAAGCTGGCTGATCAGTCAACATCTTTTAAGGAGGTCACACAAGAACCAGGAGAATCAGTGGAGAGATATCATGCTCGTTTAACCCAAATGTTTAATGACCTCGGTTTCAGTAACCAAATTAAAATTCAACGAACATTGCTTGTCTCCTCTTTTGTTGAAGGCCTTCGAGAAGCCCTAAGGAAGCAATTTCAAGCAATCAGACCTGAATATGCCACATTGGATCCTAAGGATGTCTTAACGATAGCTAAGGGGTTCGAGAAAATACTCCCTGAGAAAACTACAACAACCTCAAACAAGAAAACCCACATTCTATGGACTGCTGTGCAGAATCAAAACCAGGAGCCTTCATTACCTCGTGCCAAAGTAATCTGCTTCAATTGTGGTAACCCAGGTCACTACAGACGTGATTGTAAAGCCCCTTTTCAAGAACTTAGATTGAGACACCGCAATGAGGACAATCGCAGATACAACTATTCTCATCGCAATGATCAATATTACGACCATCCATCACAAGCTCAGACTCATACTAACCACACTGCTGCTCTGATGCATCTAAGTAACCAATAGGACAGGGGCAAGCCCGTGTCCACTACTTTGGCTTCTACGTCTGGTCCAATAGCCAAAGTAACCATCAACGTTCAAGGCAAACCCTTACCGTTTCTTGTGGATACAGGTGCAGCCAGAAGTGTAATCAGATTACAGGAGCTGCCATTTCCCGATCTGATATCCTCTGAAGCAGTAACCTGTGTGGGAGTAGATGGCAAGCCTACTTCTAACAAGCTCACCCGAGAAGTACAGGTTGGACCATACGAAGATGTATTTATGCGCCTGGTGGTATCCCCCACTTGTCCCACTAACCTTCTGGGAGCAGACCTTCTCCAAAGATTGAGAGCGACTATCAACTATTCATCCAATGGTCTTACCATCACCATTACTGATCCGCTCGATCCGAGTGAAGAGTGTCAACTTCAAGCAGCACCTTTGCTTATGATGATGGACGAAGTCATTAATGCTGCCTCGGGTGTTCCACCAGAAGTGATGTCGCAAGTCCCATCTACTCTATGGTCCACTGGTCCTGAAGATATTGGACGTCTTGCTGTACCTCCGGTACGGGTCATTCTTAAACCCGGAGCTCAACTCCCCAAGGTGCCTCAATACCCACTCAAGTCTGCTCAGGAAGAGTCCTTGGGTACTCAAATTAAGACTCTCCTGGATAACGGGGCATTAGTTAAGTGTACCTCTCTCTGTAATACACCCTTGTTTCCAGTCAAAAAGAGAACATTGAAGGGAGAAGCCCCAAAGTACCGTATGGTTCAAGATCTCCGGGCTGTTAACGCAGCAACTGTATTGGAAAGTCCCATCGTGCCCAATCCACATACACTGCTGTCTCAGATACCATCGGATGCTACACGTTTCACTGTCATCGATCTAGCCAATGCTTTCTTCAGCGTACCATTGCATCCAGAAGATTGGTACCTGTTTGCCTTCACTTACCAAGGATCACAATACACCTGGACGGTCTTGCCACAAGGAGCACAGAATTCACCAAGTCATTTCTCTCAAGCCCTTGCCTCTTGTCTGCAGCCTTGGAGAGAGATGAACCATCAGGTTGTTCTCCTTCAGTATGTGGATGATCTTCTGTTGTGTTGTCCTGATCAAGCAGCAGCTGAAAAATCAAGTCTCAGTCTTCTACTTCACCTCGCACAGCAGAACTGCAAAGTGTCCCTCACCAAAGTTCAATGGTGTCAATCCAGAGTCGTGTTTCTAGGACACTGTCTCTCTCCAGGGTTAAAACATCTCACAAGTGGAAGAAAAGACGCAATTGAGACAGTTCCCCTACCAAAAGGAACTAAGCAGCTACAAGCTTTCTTGGGACTTATCACCTACTGCCGGCAGTGGATTCCAGATGCCTCCAAGTTGATGCAACCATTGTATGATGACCTCAAGATGTCTGCTTTCCCACTAAAACCAGAGTCTGTGGAAGCTTTTTATGCTCTTAAACAAGCCATACAATCTGCACCAGCCCTTGGAATTCCGAATTATCAGCTGCCTTTCTACCTGTTTATCAGTGAAGTAGCAGGACATGCCTCCAGAGTCCTAGCCCAGAAACATGGGGGAAAAACAAGACCCATCGGTTATTACTCTGCCCGTCTGGACTCTGTGTCTCAAGCTTCACCAACTTGCCTTAGAGCCGTACATGCTGCACATATGCTTCTGGACAAAACTTCAGACATCATCTTAGGACATCCAGTGCTCTTGATGGCTCCACACGATCTCAAAGCTATACTTGACCAGACTCAACCTAAACATCTGTCACTACAGCGTCATATGAGACTCCAATGTTCCCTCCTAATTCCGGATAATGTCACTCTTGTCCGCTGTACCGTCCTTAACCTGTCCACACTGCTTCCTCTTTCCAGGGGGGATATAGACAATGACAATCATGGTCCAGGAGAAGAGGCCTATACATACTCAGATGATCATGACTGTCTACAACAGATGCAGCAAGAAGCAGCCTCAAAGAAAATTGTGTCCGAAGACCCACTCCCGCACGCTGACCTGACGTTTTTTACCGATGGTTCCAGATTTGCAGATGAAACAGGAAGGTTCCATACAGGATATGCCGTGGTTACACATGACCAGGTTATCTCAGCAGGATCCCTACCACCACACATGTCTGCACAAGAAGCGGAACTTAAGGCTTTGACGCTGGCCTGTCAAGAAGCGGCAGAGAAGGTGGCCAACATCTACACGGATTCAAGATATGCTTTCAGAGTGGCTCATGACTTCGGCAGTATCTGGGCAGCCAGAGGATACCTAACATCTAGTGGAAATCCTGTAAAACATTCTGCTGCCATAAAAGAACTTGTGGCTGCTGTGGACCTACCTTCAGAGGTTGCAGTGATCAAGATTAAAGCTCACGGGAAATTAAATTCTCCAGAGGTGAAGGGAAACTTCTTTGCTGACAAAATAGCAAAAACGTATGCTGTGCACCCACCTGGGAAAGAAAAAGCAGTGGTGTACGTGTCTCAAGATCCTGAAGAGGGACTCCAGAGCTCTCCTATGAAGTTTATTCATCTACACCAAGACAAGGCACCCGATGATGAGAAAAAGCATTGGCAAGAAACAGGAGCAAAAAAAGATGAAGATGGAGTTTGGAGGAAGAACAAAAAGATCTGTCTACCCCGCAACCTATACCCCTCGGTGACAGAATGGGCACACGATATCACCCATAGAGGCAAGAACCAGATGAATAACTTGATTTGGAAGATGTATCTGGCACCAGGGATCTCTACTGTCACCCAAAACTATTGCAAGTCCTGCCTTGTGTGTGCAAAATGCAATCCAGCACCACCCCAGAAAGTTACTCAAAAACATTTGGCCAAACCACTCTATCCTTTCCAAAGAATTCAAATTGATCATATTCAAATGCCAAAAGTAGGGAAGTATGAGTATGTACTGGTAGTGACTGACATGTTCTCAGGATGGCCCGAAGCCTATCCGGTAACCAATATGACTGCCAGGGTGACTGTTAAGAGACTGATAACTGAGTTAGTATGTAGATATGGGGTCCCAGAGGTAATTGAGAGTGACCAAGGACCTGCATTCACGGCAGTATTGACGAAGGAGCTATGGACGTTTGTAGGAGCGGATTTGGGTCTACATACCCCATATCACCCTCAGAGCAGTGGAAAAGTAGAAAGACTTAATGGTACCTTGAAAAACAAAATCTTGAAAGCTAGTCAGGAGGTCAAACTTCCCTGGACAGACATTTTGCCTATTGCCTTATATTCAGTCAGAAACACTCCAAGGGGTCCCACTAAACTCACACCATACGAGATTCTTTTTGGGGGGCCTCCAAGGCTGGGTCAATACTTCCCACAACAGCTAGCTTTAGGAAGTGATACTCTTGTGAATTATGTTGTTGCCCTTGCTAAAGAATTGTCAATAACACATGCACGAGTTTTATCATCCATTCCATATCCAGATTCCAGTGAAGGTGTCCATAGTTTCCAACCTGGTGACTACGTGCTGGTAAAGAAGTTCACCAGAAAGACATCCCTGGAACCGAGATTTGAAGGTCCCTACCAAGTGCTCCTGACTACTCCCACTTCTGTCAAACTTGAAGGAAGGCCAACGTGGATACACGCCTCCCACTGCAAGAAGTTCACGCCTCCATCAGAGCCTTCTGCATAATGCCGCATATCTTTTACCTTATGTGTTACACAGTTCTACACTCCTTTGTAGGAGCACAACAGGCCGCGATCACCAAAGCAGGGGGGGTGATTACGTTCTGGTATAACACCACTACACATGTTGCTTCTTTTAAATTCGATTATTGTGATGTAGTACAGTGTGACACTCAATGGGCTTCCTCACCTTCCTCAATGAGTCAACCAGCACAATTAAGATCAGGACAACAATATATATGTGTTACAGGTGATGGTTGGGGACAAACATGTGGTTCATGGAGGGCAGTCGGGTGGAACACTGGGGGTATAGACCGAAGACAGCCCTAAATAAACTAGACTCCCATGGCAAACCTCTACTCAACAGGATGACACTCTCCCGTATAAAAGTCATCAAGCCCTGTGATACCATTGGCCAATGTAATCCACTAGTCCTTAACCTGGAGAACCCTCAACCTGGCGATAATGGCACCTATCTACTGGGCACATATGTATATGGTGGGTGTGCTAGTTGTGCCCATCTAGGGGTGTTCAGATTAGCGGACATAAGAGAAATGTCGACAAAAGATAGAAACACACACTCAAACTCCCTCTTGTTCCGTATTCAAAAACTTAATAAAATGATGGCCATTGCAAACCCCACATTTGAAGATATCCTTGCCGTCGAAACAGGGTACACTGAGACCAACTTATGGTTGAAGTGGATGAAATATACCGCCAATCAATATAATAAGTCTAATTGCTTTGTCTGTGCAGGGGCGAGACCCCATCTAGGATCTGTCCCTCTAGATCTTCCCCCAGATGTGGAAAAATGTTTCCTGAGTCTGTTCACTAACAAATCCCTTAGTGAATTAAATTGTAAAAACTGGAAAAAGAAATACCCCATAGTCACAGACACACCTAACCCAGGTCAAGGCATCACCATATATCCAGGAAAATACATCTGTTATACTAGCACTGAGGGGAACACATTTGTGGGTAATTTCACAGAGGGATATTGCAGCAGATATAGTAATGCCACCAGAGAGGACCTGGTCAACCAGACCCAGTCCATTTCTGATGTCTTCTGGATATGTGGGGACATGAAGATCAGAACTCATTTAGAAGGTGAATGGATGGGGGAATGCACACTAGCCAAAGCCATAATGCCCTTCTACATAGCAGCAGAAGGAGAGGAAGCCCTAACGTCAGAAGAGCTACACAGAACAAAAAGATAGACAAATCCCGAACCCAAAGGCAGTTTTGACCCCCATGTTTACATTGATGCTATAGGAGTCCCAAGGGGGGTACCAGAAGAATTTAAAGCCAGGGATCAAGTCAAAGCAGGTTTCGAGTCATTCATACTACCTCTAGTGACCATAAATAAAAATGTAGACTAGATCAATTACATCTATTATAACCAACAAAGATTTGTCAATTACACTAGAGAAGCTCTTCAAGGTTTGGCAGATCAGCTAGGCCCCACATCAATAATGGCATTTCAAAACAGAATGGCCCTTGACATGATACTGGCAGAGAAAGGAGGTGTTTGTAAAATGGTGAAATCCGCGTGTTGTACCTATATTCCAGACAATACGGGTCCCACTGGGAAGGTTACGGTAGCCATAAAAAAGCTAGCTTTTCTACAAAAAGAATTAAAAAGGAATTCAGGCGTAGAGGATCCCTGGGACCAATACTTTTCATGGATGAAGGGATGGCAGAGATGGCTGGCTCAGATAGGCATAGTGATCCTTGTTGTCTTAATTGTTGTAGCTATTGTTGTTTGTTGTGTTTTTCCCTGTATAAGGAAGATGATCGAGAAAGGAGTAGAAACGTCAGTCCCCACTTTCCTAGCTCAGGAGGTCAGCTATTCTATAGATATAGAGCAGCTAGGCCCCCTTCAGTCTTTCACAGTCCCCAGCTAGGCAGTCAGGGTAGGGCGAGTACATCAGGCTCCAATCGAAGTCTGTACCAATGGGGGCAAAGGCTTAGCATTGCTCGTATAGCGGGCAGCAAAAAGAAAAGAGTTGCAGCCAGGTATTGGAGACTGATGGGTTAGCAGTAGGGTCAGAAGGTTAATGAAGTATTTAGGGGGGACTGTTGAGGAGGACCTTTACATCAAATACTTAATTAACCTTTTGATAAGGGATTGTGGGAAATATATCAATTTGCCTTACATAATTCAGGTTTCAGATCATATACATGACACAGATATAAAGATGGCCACCATTTTCTGTTATCCACACCTTCCTTGGAATGCAAGGAATGTCCAGATGAAAGAAGACCTCCATATAAGGGAAGACCCCTGGTCAAGCTACAAGACATCACAGACCAAACCATCAGCATGGATGCACCAGATGACGTCCCTCCCATCGTCATGGTTTCATCCACTGGAGTCAGACCTGCCCATCAACAGCAACACGGATCTCCCCATTCGCTAGCCCATGAACTGTCCCACTAAATGGGCATATCTGAACTTGTATACGCCCCTAGCCTATATCAAGAGGACGCATGAGTCTCCTCTGTCTGTTTGGTGCCTTTTCTACTGTGACCAAGAAAAGATTACATATCCGACTGTGTCTGGTGTGGATTCTTTTATGCATGCACTTGGCCCATATCAATTCGGCCAGGCAGTAGGCAACTAGTGATCTCTGATTAAGAGTTCACCTTAACAATGATATATTGGAGGGTTCTTTTGTTTGTTTGGTTTTCATGATTCCATAATTTTTTCCTCTTGTTTGGTCTTGAAAAGTAACCGTTACTGGCTTGCACATTAAGTTTTCATGATTTTTTTTTGTTTCTGAAAGCCAGAAAATTGCGATTTGAAATGACTTTAGTTTTGTGCCATGTCTGTGATCTGCTTTTTTTTAAACAAAAGTAAACAACTGAATGAACATCCTCAGAGCCAGGTGATTCCATAATTTTTGCCAGGGGTTGTATATCTCCATCATGGTCCCATTCAGGTGTATGTCCCCCATTATGCCAATATTCTGGTATATATGTCCCCATCCTGGTATATGTCCCCATCATAGCCCCATACTGGTGTATGACCCCGGTCATGGATATAGCCTGGTACATATGGCCCTATCCTAGTATATATGTCCCCATCATGGCCCATCCTGGTATATATGGCCCTTCCTAGTATATATGGCCCCATCATGTCCCCATTCTGGTTTATAAGGCCCCATCATGTCCCCATCCTGGTATATAGCCTCGTCCTAGTATTGTTATGGACAAGATTATGAGTATATTAGAATTATATGGAGATATCCATAAAGAACAGGATTTAAGATGCTGTTTCAGACTGTGTACCCCACCTAGTTCTGCATTTGGACATAAGACTCAGACAGTCTGGGCTATTCTTGTGACAAGTGAATCATGCTGACATTGCTTAATATAAATGAGGAACCAAGCACATTACAGTAAATTGTATATCACAGAATAAGCTGTTCTACTTTATCCAATAGGAGACGTGTTACGTATTCTTGGCACCTAGCCAATAAGCCCGGTTATATATATTTGTACAATTTCCGGAATAAAGCAGTCTTACTTTCTATTCATATCTGAGCACGTCTCTGGTGTGGGTGAAAGAGGGTGGAATGCATGCTACCACGAGTGACTCATAATTTGGACTGCAGACAGTTTAAGAGGGATGCATGACTGAATGGCATCAACCTAAATTAAGGCCTTATCAGTATATGTCCCAAGCATGTCCCCATCCTGATATATAGCCCCCTATCCTGGTATATAGCCCCCCATCCTGGTATATAGCCCCACCATCCTGGTATATAGCCCCGCCATCCTGGTATATAGCACCCCCATCCTGGTATATAGCCCCCTCATCCTGGTATATAGCCACCTCATCCTGGAATATAGCCCTCTCATCCTGGAATATAGCCCCCTCATCCTGGTATATAACCACCTCATCCTGGTATATAGCCCTCCATCGAACCGTACACAGTAAAAAAAATAAATAATAAACGATTGTACTCACCTACCCTGCGCTCCTGCGATGCTGGCATGCCGGCAACTGACCAGCGTGAAACAACGCAGGGCATGACGTCAGTGTCATGCATGGCCACTTACAGCACTGGCAGCTGTCAGCATATTCTCTGCTCCCCATTCCCTGGATTGTGTGCATGGGGAGCAGTTAATATTCATGGCCTTAATTGGCGGCCGGCACATCGCAGTACAGGGACCCGATGGGTCTCTGGGCTGCAATGTATTTCAGTTGGATGTGTGCCTGAATCAGGGGCTGGGGCAGGTGAGCCCCATGCTCCCCCGGGTTCAGTCATAGTGGCGATCTCTACAACCCTGCTTGTACAGTCGCACATAGTTTAAAAAAAAAAATACCATAGTCACCTTCCAACACCCACTCCGCCACTGTGCGCCGCTGGGTCCTCAATTCCTGTGTGGGCAAAAGACGTCATTACGCCGGGGCCGCTTAGTGACGCTCCCGATGTCTCCTATGCAACAGGCCTGCAGCCTAGGAGAGGAGTGTCAGAGCAAGGAGAAATGTCTCCTCCACTCGAACACAACTATGAACTGCTATCGCGATTGCGCCAACAGTTGAAAGCGGATGGGTGAGGCGATAGCGTGCGTGCCGACAGAGAGGGCTCTGCGTGCCCTAGGTTCGCCATCACTGCCCCAAGGCAATTAAATATCCAATTTAACATTGGTTTGTTTTTTTATCACGATCCACAAACTCATGCGTATGTTATCTTGGTTTGTTACTTGCTACCATGCTAGTTTCTGGGCCGATATAATCACGCTACAGACAGGGCTTACCATATATCTAACAAGGAACTGGTGGCAGCCTTAAAAGCAGACTGGTCTCTGTTTCACTGAGGCTGAGGTACCCCGTTCATTAGACCATCAGTGTTGTGAGTGAGTGTCGAGCCACACTGGAGGTTATGTGGATCACCCCTCTCCTTTCCCGAGCCTGTGTGGACAGGAAGTGTTTGTGTAAAATGGTGCAAAGCTTGCGGGTACCAGCTGTGATGTACAGCAGTCACCGTCAGGAATTTCAACAGTGGGACGGTGCTATTCACTTAATAGTCGTTCAGGGCAGTTATTCATCAGCATCACTTTTTAACGGGTCTGCGGAATAAGTACCCTGAACGACTACCATTAAAACGCGTATCGGTGGTTGTTAAGGGGTAAACCCATCATATATTATTGTTATGCTATAAAGTGTAAATTTTGGAGGGTTCAGGTTATTGAGTCAATTGAGTAACTATTTAAAATCAAAATTCCCTTAGACTCAATAATATGGGTATTGAGGTATAGAGAACGGAAGCAGTTCCCAAAGATGGTGGAAAACCTTCTATATCGAAACGGTTTTAAAAAAAAAATGGATCACATCAGACTTTCCTACAAAAAGGTAATGGAGCGTAGATGTAAATAGTAGCTTACAACATAAGTTTATTATTGTAATATACATGAAGACATTTCTGCTGACATATAGATTGTGGATATAAAGAAAATTTAATAAATGGCAGATCACTAATATTGGGAGTTTAAAAAGGTTTCTATGCTATGTGACTTCTCTGATGTTTAACTAGTCTTGATTTTGCTACAAAACATTTCCCACATTGTGAACATG
Source organism: Anomaloglossus baeobatrachus (assembly GCF_048569485.1). Taxonomy (NCBI): domain Eukaryota; kingdom Metazoa; phylum Chordata; class Amphibia; order Anura; family Aromobatidae; genus Anomaloglossus; species Anomaloglossus baeobatrachus. Next base: position 530,712,531 of record NC_134357.1, read on the forward strand.
AAAAAGGTTTCTCCCCTGTGTGAGTTCTCTGGTGTATAAAAAGACCTGAATTATCTGCAAAACATTTCCCACATTCTGAACATGAAAAAGGTTTCTCCCCTGTGTGAGTTCTCTGGTGTATAACAAGAGTTGATTTCTCTGCAAAACATTTCTTACATTCTGAACATGAAAAAGATTTCTCCCCTGTGTGAATTCTCAGGTGTATAACAAGCTGTGATTTCTGTGCAAAACATTTCCCACATTCTGAACATGAAAAAGGTTTCTCCCCTGTGTGAATTTTCTGATGTCTAAGAAGCTGTGATTTCTCTGCAAAACATTTCTCACATTCTGAACATGAAAAAGGTTTTTCCCCTGTGTGAGTTTTCAGGTGTGTAGCAAAAGCTGATTTCACTGTAAAACATCTCCCACATTCTGAACATGAAAAAGGTTCTGCTCCTCTGTGAGTTCTGAGGTGTGTAGTAAGAGCTGATTTCACTGTAAAACTTTTCCCACATTCTGAACATGACAAAGGTACTGCTCCTCTGTGAGTTCTCAGGTGAGTAACAAGAACTGATTTCACTGTAAAACTTTTCCCACATTCTGAGCATGAAAAAGGTTTCTCCCCTGTGTGATTTCTCAGGTGTTCAACAAGATGTGATTTATCTGCAAAACATTTTCCACATTCTGAGCATGAATTCTCTCCTGTATGAGTTCTCTGATGTCTAACAAGATATGATTTTCTTGCAAAACATTTCCCACATTCTGAACATGAAAAAGGTTTCTCCTCTGTGTGAGTTGTCTGGTGGAGAAAAAAATATGATTTTAGAGCAAAACATTTCCCACATTCTGAGCAGAAGAAAGGCTTCTGGCTTGCGTGACTTCTCTGGTGCATAACAAGATATGATTTATCTGCAAAACATTTCCCACATTCTGAGCATGAATATGGTTTCTCTCCTGTGTGAGTTCTCTGGTGTGTAACAAGAAGTGATTTCTTTGCAAAACCTTTCCCACATTCTGAACATGAATATGGTTTCTCCCCTGTGTGAACTCTCTCATGTATAACAAGCTGTGATTTGTAGTTAAAATATTTCCCACACTCTGCACAAGAAAATCTTTGCTTCTTACTGTGAATTTTTTTACGCGTAACAAAAGACATTTTGAGGAACAAACCTTTGCTATATTCTGAACTTGAAAATGGCTTCTTTGCTTTAAGAGCAGCTTGATTTTTAATGCCTCTTTCGTGGCTTTTATTTTTCTTACTAGTCTTGCAGGAATCAGAAGATACGACCTCTTTAAAAGGATCAGATGATAGAACTTTGCTGTGAAGGGATGATGGGATATCTGGAGTAATGGCATTCACTTCAGTTATATCTTGTGTGATCGCAAGGTTAGCTGATTTAAAAATTGCATGTATTAGTTGTCCTTCTGATCTCCTGGTACAGTCACCTAAGAATGAAAATTATTATTTTTGCATAAAATATTTTAAATTATATGTATAACATTTCTAAAATATCCATAGAAACTGAAAGTTTTGTAGAAAAATTACGCTATTAACCAGTTGACAATGTAACAATAGACCTCAGAGCAGGAACACCGTTTGTTCATTCTGCCTCTCAAATATTAGAAAAATAAGCTAGAAAAAAATGTTATGTAGGTCAGAATGATATCAATAAAAAACTTAACCGATCCATAAATAAGTGTTGGAAAATGGCAACACAAAATTATTTTTTTCCCCTCAATATTCAGAATTTTGTTTCTTTACTGAAACAGAAAAAAAAGATCAATGTTTGATATTGCAGTAATCAGACTGATGTGAGAATTAGGTTTCCAACAATTTTTACAGCAAAAAGAACTCTGCAAAAGGAAAACTTAAAATTAAAAAATAAAAAATGGCAGAATTGCTTTTTTCGCCATTTCGTCCCACCTTTCTTACAGTACATTATATAGTAAAAGGAATGGAGTTATTCAAAACTACAACTTGTCCCAGGAAAAAAAACACAAGTGCTAATTAGAGATAGGCAGACCCGGACTCTAAAAGTCCGAATCTGTTTGGTTTCAAAGTTTCCAAGGTGCTGGGCCCTGGATTTCAGCTGTTTGTTCTGGATCCAGCACTCGAGAATTTTAAAAAATAATAAAGGAGAAATAAAGAAAATAAGAATGAAGCAAGAGCTTCATACTTACCTAGGCCCCATCACAGCTGTAAACTGCTCCCGCTCTGCTGTACATTGCTCCTGCGGCCTCCGGTCATTATTGCTCGTCCATATGCACTCAGCACTGCTTTCCTCGCCCACTGGCCGGCCTGGCCTCTGAGATTGGTTGCAGTCAGACGTGCCCCCAGCCTGTGTGACCATGTCTGAATGCAATGCAGTCTGGCTCATTCATTCTCCCCGTTGAACACACAGGGGGCAGTCATGCTTTTTGGCTGCTCGCTGTGACAGAGATGTAGTTGAGCTGGAAAAGCCGTGAGACCTCGTGTGGATTACGTCGGACCTGTAGAGTGTTTAGGGGGTTAATAAAGTGGTGAAAGAGCGTGCTTTTTGTATTTTATTCCAAATAAAGGATTTTTTAGTGTCTGTGTTTACTTGCTTTCACTTACAGGTTAGTGATGAGGGGGCGTATCAGACGCCTGCCATCATGAACCTAGGGCTTAGTGACATCTATGGGCTGTTATTAAGCCCTTTTTACACCGATTGCCGCTGTACCAGGGCAATCGAAAAAAGCTGGTTAAAGCAGCAAACTTGTCACATCTAATGGATGCGACAATCTCGGGCGGCTGCAGGTTGCTATCTTTACGATGGGGAACGGCCAATAACCGTGGCCCTCCCCAGTCTGAGAATACTAACCACCAGCTCTTGGGCTTTATTTTGGCTGGGTAACAAAATTGGGAGAACCACAAGCTACCGTATTTTTCGCTTTATAAGACGCACCTGTTTATAAGACACACCCCCAAATTCGGTGAAGGAAAAGAGAATTATTTTTTTTTTAATGTTAAATGGGGTCCATCTTATAATGCCAGTGTCCGTCTAACAAATCATATAGGGTATATGTCCCTCATAGCCCCCATCCTAAAATTAGCCCCCTTAATCTGGATATGGCCCCCTTATATTGAATATAGCCCCCTTGTGCTGGCACACGTTCCCCTGTGCTGCCTATGGCCCCCTATGGATTGCACACGTTGCCCTGTGCTGCCTATGGCCCCCTATGGATTGCACACGTTCCCTGTGCTGCCTATGGCCCCCTATGGATTGCACGTCCCTCTGTGCTGCCTATGGCCCCCTATGGATTGCACATGTTCCCCTGTGCTGCCTATGGCCCCTTTGGATTGCACGTCCCCCTGTGCTGCCTATGGCACCCTATGGATTGCACACGTTCCCCTGTGCTGCCTATGGCCCCCTATGGATTGCACACGTTCCCCTGTGCTGCCTATGGCCCCCTATGGATTGCACACGTTCCCCTGTGCTGCCTATGGCCCCCTATGGATTGCACACGTTCCCCTGTGCTGCCTATGACCCCCTATGGATTGCACATGTTCCCTGTGCTGCCTATGACCCCTTTGGATTGCACGTCCCTCTGTGCTGCCTATGGCCCCCTATGGATTGCACACGTTCCCCTGTGCTGCCTGTGGCCCCCTATGGATTTGGCCCCCTATGGATTGCACACGTTCCCCTGTGCTGCCTATGGCCCCCTATGGATTGCACACGTTCCCCTGTGCTGCCTATGGCCCCCTATGGATTGCACACGTTCCCTGTGCTGCCTATGACCCCTTTGGATTGCACGTCCCTCTGTGCTGCCTATGGCCTCCTATGGATTGCACATGTTTCCCTGTGCTGCCTATGGCCCCCTATGGATTGCACACGTTCCCCTGTGCTGCCTATGGCCCCCTATGGATTTGGCCCCCTATGGATTGCACACGTTCCCCTGTGCTGCCTATGGCCCCCTATGGATTGCACACGTTCCCCTGTGCTGCCTATGGCCCCCTATGGATTGCACACGTTCCCTGTGCTGCCTATGACCCCTTTGGATTGCACGTCCCTCTGTGCTGCCTATGGCTTCCTATGGATTGCACACATTCCCCTGTGCTGCCTATGGCCCCCTATGGATTGCACATGTTCCCCTGTGCTGCCTATGGCCCCCTATGGATTGCACACGTTCCCCTGTGCTGCCTATGGCCCCCTATGGATTGCACACGTTCTCTGTGCTGCCTATGACCCCTTTGGATTGCACGTTCCCCTGTGCTGCCTATGGCCCCCTATGGATTGCACACGTTCCCCTGTGCTGCCTATGACCCCTATGGATTGCACACGTTCCCCTGTGCTGCCTATGGCCCCCTATGGATTGCACACGTTCCCCTGTGCTGCCTATGGCCCCCTATGGATTGCACACGTTCTCTGTGCTGCCTATGGCCCCTATGGATTGCATACGGTCCCCTGTGCTGCCTATGGCCCCCTATGGATTGCACATGTTCCCCTGTGCTGCCTATGGCCCCCTATGGATTGCATACGTTCCCCTGTGCTGCCTATGGCCCCCTATGGATTGCACACGTTCCCCTGTGCTGCCTATGGCCCCCTATGGATTGCATACGTTCCCCTGTGCTGCCTATGGCCCCCTATGGATTACATACGTTCCCCTGTGCTGCCTATGGCCCCCTATGGATTGCACAAGTCCCCCTGTGTTAGATATCGCCCCCATGCTGCTGCCCATAGTAAAATAAAACACTCTTTCCTTACCTCCTGCAGCGCTGATCTCCCTCCTGTCTCCCTCCGTGCTTCTCTTCCTCCACTTCCTGGTTCTTCGTGCCGGTCATGTGATCGGCACAGCAGAGTGAGATCATCGCTGCGTGCCTGATCACAGTGGAAGCAGAGACACCGGGGAGAAATGCTGGAGGGGGTAAGTAAAGCTTTTTTATTTTAGAATGAGCAGCAGCATGGAGGCCATATTTAACACAGGGGGGGCATGTGCCATCACAGGGGGGCACAGGGACATATAATATGCACCGCTCCCCCAGCCCGTCACTGCGGTGCGGTTTCAGCACCATGGAGATGGACAGCGGCTGTGCATATTATATGAGCGGGAGCAGGAGATCTAACACTGCCGCCAGCTGCCCCCAACTCCCCTGGACCCTGCAGTGTATATATATATATATATACAGTCATATGAAAAAGTTTGGGCACCCCTATTAATGTTAACCTTTTTTCTTTATAACAATTTGGGTTTTTGCAACAGCTATTTCAGTTTCATATATCTAATTACTGATGGACTCAGTAATATTTCTGGATTGAAATGAGGTTTATTATACTAACAGAAAATGTGCAATCCGCATTTAAACAAAATTTGACCGGTGCAAAAGTATGGGCACCTCAATATAAAAGTGACATTTATATTTTGTAGATCCTCCTTTTGCAAAAATAACAGCCTCTAGTCGCTTCCTGTAGCTTTTAATGAGTTCCTGGATCCTGGATGAAGGTATATTTGACCATTCCTGTTTACAAAACAATTCCAGTTCAGTTAAGTTTGATGGTCGCCGAGCATGGACAGCACTCCCACAGATGTTCAATGATATTCAGGTCTGGGGACTGGGATGGCCATTCCAGAACATTGTAATTGTTCCTCTGCATGAATGCCTGAGTAGATTTGGAGCGGTGTTTTAGATCATTGTCTTGCTGAAATATCCATCCCCTGCGTAATTTCAACTTCGTCACTGATTCTTGCACATTATTGTCAAGAATCTGCTGATACTGAGTTGAATCCATGCGACCCTCAACGTTAACAAGATTCCCAGTGCCGGCATTAGCCACACAGCCTCAAAGCATGATGGAACCTCCACCAAATTTTACTGTGGGTAGCAAGTGCTTTTCTTGGAATGCCGTGTTTTTTTTGCCTCCATGCATAATGCCTTTTTGTATGACCAAACAACTCAATCTTTGTTTCATCAGTCCACAGGACCTTCATCCAAAATGTAACTGGCTTGTCCAAATGTGCTTTTGCATACCTCAGGCGACTCTGTTTGTGACGTGCTTGCAGAAACGGCTTCTTTCGCATCACTCTCCCATACAGCTCCTCCTTGTGCAACATGCGCTGTATTGTTGACAGATACACATTGACACCATCTGCAGCAAGATGATGCTGCAGGTCTTTGGAGGTGGTCTGTGGATTGTCCTTGACTGTTCTCACCATTCTTCTTTTCTGCCTTTCTGATATTTTTCTTGGCCTGCCACTTCTGGACTTAACAAGAACTGTACCTGTGTTCTTCCATTTCCTTACTATGTTCCTCACAGTGGAAACTAACAGTTTAAATCTCTGAGACAACTTTTTGTATCCTTCCCCTGAACAACTATGTTGAATAATCTTTTTTTTCAGATCATTTGAGAGTTGTTTTGAGGAGTCCATGATGCCACTCTTCATAGGAGATTCAAATAGGAGAACAACTTGCAAGTGGCCACCTTAAATACCTTTTCTCATGATTGGATACACCTGCCTATGAAGTTCAAAGCTCAATGAGGTTACAAAACCAATTTAGTGCTTTAGTAAGTCAGTAAAAAGTAGTTAGGATTGTTCAAATCAAGAAATTGATAAGGGTGCCCATACTTTTGCACCGGTCAAATTTTGTTTAAATGCAGATTGCACATTTTCTATATTAGTACAATAAACCTCATTTCAATCCAGAAATATTACTGAGTCCATCAGTTATTAGATATATGAAACTGAAATAGCTGTTGCAAAAACCCAAATTGTTATAAAGAAAAAAGGTTAACATTAATTGGGGTGCCCAAACTTTTTCATATGACTGTATATATATATATATATATCCCCCTATATTCGGCTTATAATACGTACCTGATTATAAGACACCCCCCCAAATTCGGTGAAGGAAAAGAGAATTATTTTTTTTTTATCTTATAATGCCAGTGTCTGTCTAACAAATCATATAGGGTATATGTCCCTCATAGCCCCCATCCTAAAATTAGCCCCCTTAATCTGGATATGGCCCCCTTATATTGAATATAGCCCCCTTGTGCTGGCACACGTTCCCCTGTGCTGCCTATGGCCCCCTATGGATTGCACACGTTCACTGTGCTGCCTATGGCCCCCTATGGATTGCACGTCCCTCTGTGCTGCCTATGGCCCCCTATGGATTGCACACATTCCCCTGTGCTGCCTATGGCCCCCTATGGATTGCACACGTTCCCCTGTGCTGCCTATGGCCCCCTATGGATTGCACACGTTTCCCTGTGCTGCCTATGGCCCCCTATGGATTGCACACGTTCCCTGTGCTGCCTATGACCCCTTTGGATTGCACGTCCCTCTGTGCTGCCTATGGCCCCCTATGGATTGCACACGTTCCCCTGTGCTGCCTATGGCCCCCTATGGATTGCACACGTTTCCCTGTGCTGCCTATGGCGCCCTATGGATTGCACACGTTCCCCTGTGCTGCCTATGGCCCCCTATGGATTGCACACGTTCCCTGTGCTGCCTATGACCCCTTTGGATTGCACGTCCCTCTGTGCTGCCTATGGCCCCCTATGGATTGCACACGTTCTCCTGTGCTGCCTATGGCCCCCTATGGATTGCACACGTTTCCCTGTGCTGCCTATGGCCCCCTATGGATTGCACACATTCCCCTGTGCTGCCTATGGCCCCCTATGGATTGCATACGTTCCCCTGTGCTGCCTATGGCCCCCTATGGATTGCACACGTTCCCCTGTGCTGCCTATGGCTTCCTATGGATTGCATAAGTTCCCATGTGCTGTCTATGGCCCCCTATGGATTGCACACGATCCCCTGTGCTGCCTATGGCCCCCTATAGATTACATACGTTCCCCTGTGCTGCCTATGGCCCCCTATGGATTGCACACATTCCCCTGTGCTGCCTATGGCCCCTATGGATTGCATACGGTCCCCTGTGCTGCCTATGGCCCCCTATGGATTGCACATGTTCCCCTGTGCTGCCTATGGCCCCCTATGGATTGCATACGTTCCCCTGTGCTGCCTATGGCCCCCTATGGATTGCACACGTTCCCCTGTGCTGCCTATGGCCCCCTATGGATTGCATACGTTCCCCTGTGCTGCCTATGGCCCCCTATGGATTACATACGTTCCCCTGTGCTGCCTATGGCCCCCTATGGATTGCACAAGTCCCCCTGTGTTAGATATCGCCCCCATGCTGCTGCCCATAGTAAAATAAAACACTCTTTCCTTACCTCCTGCAGCGCTGATCTCCCTCCTGTCTCCCTCCGTGCTTCTCTTCCTCCACTTCCTGGTTCTTCGTGCCGGTCATGTGATCGGCACAGCAGAGTGAGATCATCTCTGCGTGCCTGATCACAGTGGAAGCAGAGACACCGGGGAGAAATGCTGGAGGGGGTAAGCAAAGCTTTTTTATTTTAGAATGAGCAGCAGCATGGAGGCCATATCTAACACAGGGGGGGCATGTGCCATCACAGGGGGGCGCAGGGACATATAATATTCACCGTTCCCCCAGCCCGTCACTGCGGTGCGGTTTCAGCACCACGGAGATGGACAGCGGCTGTGCATATTATATGAGCGGGAGCAGGAGATCTAACACTGCCACCAGCTGCCCCCACCTCCCCTGGACCCTGCAGTGTGTATATATATATATATATATATATATATATATATATATATACAGTCAGGGCCAGAAATATTTGGACAGGGACACAAGTTTTGTTATTTTAGCTGTTTACAAAAACATGTTCAGAAATACAATTATATATATAATATGGGCTGAAAGTGCACACTCCCAGCTGCAATATGAGAGTTTTCACATCCAAATCGGAGAAAGGGTTTAGGAATCATAGCTCTGTAATGCATAGCCTCCTCTTTTTCAAGGGACCAAAAGTAATTGGACAAGGGACTCTAAGGGCTGCAATTAACTCTGAAGGCTTCTCCCTCGTTAACCTGTAATAAATGAAGTAGTTAAAAGGTCTGGGGTTGATTACAGGTGTGTGGTTTTGCATTTGGAAGCTGTTGCTGTGACCAGACACATGCGGTCTAAGGAACTCTCAATTGAGGTGAAGCAGAATATCCTGAGGCTGGAAAAAAAGAAAAAATCCATCAGAGAGATAGCAGACATGCTTGGAGTAGCAAAATCAACAGTCGGGTACATTCTGAGAAAAAAGGAATTGACTGGTGAGCTTGGGAACTCAAAAAGGCCTGGGCGTCCACGGATAACAACAGTGGTGGATGATCGCCGCATACTTTCTTTGGTGAAGAAGAACCCGTTCACAACATCAACTGAAGTCCAGAACACTCTCAGTGAAGTAGGTGTATCTGTCTCTAAGTCAACAGTAAAGAGAAGACTCCATGAAAGTAAATACAAAGGGTTCACATCTAGATACAAACCATTCATCAATTCCAAAAATAGGCAGGCCAGAGTTAAATTTGCTGAAAAACACCTCATGAAGCCAGCTCAGTTCTGGAAAAGTATTCTATGGACAGATGAGACCAAGATCAACCTGTACCAGAATGATGGGAAGAAAAAAGTTTGGAGAAGAAAGGGAACAGCATATGATCCAAGGCACACCACATCCTCTGTAAAACATGGTGGAGGCAACGTGATGGCATGGGCATGCATGGCTTTCAATGGCACTGGGTCACTTGTGTTTATTGATGACATAACAGCAGACAAGAGTAGCCGGATGAATTCTGAAGTGTACCGGGATATACTTTCAGCCCAGATTCAGCCAAATGCCGCAATGTTGATCAGACGGCGCTTCATAGTACAGATGGACAATGACCCCAAGCATACAGCCAAAGCTACCCAGGAGTTCATGAGTGCAAAAAAGTGGAACATTCTGCAATGGCCAAGTCAATCACCAGATCTTAACCCAATTGAGCATTCATTTCACTTGCTGAAATCCAGACTTAAGACGGAAAGACCCACAAACAAGCAAGACCTGAAGGCTGCGGCTGTAAAGGCCTGGCAAAGCATTAAGAAGGAGGAAACCCAGCGTTTGATGATGTCCATGGGTTCCAGACTTAAGGCAGTGATTGCCTCCAAAGGATTCTCAACAAAATATTGAAAATAAAAATATTTTGTTTGGGTTTGGTTTATTTGTCCAATTACTTTTGACCTCCTAAAATGTGGAGTGTTTGTAAAGAAATGTGTACAATTCCTACAATTTCTATCAGATATTTTTGTTCAAACCATCAAATTAAACGTTACAATCTGCACTTGAATTCTGTTGTAGAGGTTTAATTTCAAATCCAATGTGGTGGCATGCAGAGCCCAACTCGCGAAAATTGTGTCACTGTCCAAATATTTCTGGACCTAACTGTATATATATATATATATATATATATATATATTATATATCCCCCTATATTCGGCTTATAAGACGCACCCCCTACTTTCCCCCAAAATTTGGGGGAACAAAAGTGCGTCTTATAAATCGAAGAATACGGTATTTTTTTTTTAATTATTTAAATAATTAAAAGACAAAAAAAAACCCACATGCAGTTCCTCTTATTTTCATACAAAGCCAAGATCAGCGCAGGGCTGGGGCTGTAGCCTGTGGCCGTGGCTTTATCTGTGCTGGTATCATAATATGGGGGGAGCCTTCGCCAATTTTTTTTTATTTATTTATTTTTACTGTATGGGTAGATTCACACTAACTCACACAAGTGCACTCGGCCCCATGTAAGACAATGCTGCAGCTCACATCTGCGAATCACATCTGCATGTTGCGATTGTGGCCGGTGTTACCCTTACGTGTGACTCACGTATTAAGTCGCATCACTCGGCCTGCCACTCTCCAGACACAAGCGTGCAGCTGCATAGAAATACATGCAGATGCACGCTCCTATCCAGAGAGTGGCAAGCCATGATGGGTGATGGGTCTCAATACTTACGCGAGTCACACGCAAGTGTAACACCGGCCTGACTACGAGTCTCCTATTTCTCGCACCCATACAAGTCTATGGATGCGAGAGAAACATCAAACTACACTCAGATGTTATGCAAGTGTGCAGTACGTTATACGCACAGGCTGACAATGGAGGAGATGGGAGGATTAATCCCTCTCTCTCCTCCACAGCTGTGCCCTGATTGCAGGATCGAGTCACAGTCACATGACACTCAGCCCACGCTCGCAGCAGAGCCTGTGCTGAGGGTCATTAGCATATCGCATCCGATTCTCTCGCATCAGATGCCATGCGCCAGTGTGACCCCAGCCTACGATATAGACAAGCATAGTGTCTGTGAATGGAAGCAGTCAGCTGACATGCTGACACTCAGTGTAGGGGCACGGATGACTGCAACCAATCACAGGCACCTGTAGGCAGGAAAAGCAGTGTATACTCAAAGAAGGCTGCTCAGGAAGTGAATGTGCAACCTAGAAGCAGCTTGCCGCCATGACATAGCATGTGTGAGTACAGGGCGCTTGCTCCTATCTCCCTATCCCTTTTACCACATTTTTAATCTCCGGTTTCTGATCCAAATAGACTTTTTCGGAGACCGGATTCCGGATTGGAACCGGGTTTTTAAAAAAAAGATAACAGGGACCAGCCGGTCCCGGTTTCCTATGAGTCCGCCTAGCTCTAATGTTAACACGTCGACGTTGCCAGAAAAAAAAATTATGTCTCTTGGAAGAACACAAGGGAAAAACAAAAGTGAAAAATTGAGAAACACTCTGGTCATCAAAGGGTTAATCTCATTTACTCTTGTAATAAGGGGATGATTTTTATTTTCTGGCCTCTCAGACTTCACAATGGCGGCTCCAGTGAAAGTTCTTATATAATGGACATTTGTAGAATTCTTACAAAAAATATAATTCAGGCTCTTGAAGGTAAAATATTCGACCTTTATGTAATAATTTCTGTCCTTTCATTTTGATATCTACATCTTGAGAGGCATTTAGTAAAGCTCCTGTGGGTGGGCTGCCCGGCCCCATGTACTCACTGTGGATAATACTAATCTCCCGCATTTCTTACAATTACTCTGTACCAAACATTGGATAAAAAAGGGAATTATTACTGTCACAGATATTAAAGATGGACTCGTCATACAAGGAGGATTAGAGAACTCCGATTTCTTTCGTTATTTGGACTAAAACGTTTTATCAGTCTTCAACTCGGCTATTCAGTCTTCACGGGGGTCTGGTGGTAAGACTCCCAAAAGATGAGGTTTGGTGGGGGGGGGGAAACTTCCCCTTGCATTATCAAAGCGGTATACCTGTGGCTTAGTTAGTGGGTGTGATGTCCGTCTTGGTGGGCGTGGCCCGGCATGCAGCCCGTAACAAGCTTTCATTATGCGGGGTGTCTGTTGATCCTGCCCACTTTCTCTACTCCCTTCCACTAACTGCGGTCAGTCATGCCCAGTCACTTCCTGTCCCTGAAACTACAAGTATGCCAATTCAATTGCATTGATACCAAACATGAATATTTAAGTGATGGGAAAAAAAATCTGAAATTTGTAAGAAAAAAAAATCAAATAAGCTGTTTCAAGATTCATAATGTTTTTAGTTATCAGGATCTGAGGCTGTGTGAGGACTTATTGTATGCGCCATAAACTGAAGTTTTCACTCATACTGTTTTGGGGTAGATATAATGTTATGATCACCTCTTATTGCATTTCACTGTAATCTTGCTGCAACTAAAGAATGCGTAATTTTGGGGTTTAAATTTCCTGCTCATTATTCCATTTGCCAATTAAATTAATTTACACTAACAATCAAAAGGGTAACAATGTTTTGACTTTCAGACTCCATATCTCTCATCCACTACAGCTTTGAGCGTGAGAAAACCTTCATTTTACAGACAATCATCTTGGCTATCTCATATATAAATTTGACTTGCAACTTTTTAGCATATGATTTGTTATGTAAATTCTTTTCATGTCACACTTTGCTACTGTTTTGCTGCTGGTGTTTAAAAAAATCTTGTTCCTGTATACTACAAATTACAACCTGTTTTCACATTCCCTAATAGCTCAGTGTTATTAGGTTGATTCCCAAGCGAAAGCCAATGGTTCAAATCGAGGAGCAGCCATTAAGAAGATTTCCCAAGAAAAGAAGAACAGCATCATCCAGTTAAGCGATAGTCGTCTCTCGACCAAGAAAATTGCCAAACTGCATCATGTGGGTGCTATTACAGATGGAAGAATAAAAATTTAAATCCATCCATCCATTCAAAAGCCAAGAGGTGGACGTGCAGACAAAATATCGGAGTCAACAAGTCTGACACAACAACACGGCAGTGGAAGAGGCTCATCTGGTTTCTAGTAGTGAGATCACAGATGTCCTTGCAAGCACTGTGCGACGCTCATTACAGTAATGTGGAATAGTGGCCCGAAAAAAGGTGAAGAAGCCACAACTTCAATATCATCATAAAAATCAAATTGCTAAAAAGTAGGAAATGTGGATAGTAGAAGATTGGAGACAGGTGATTTGAAGCGATGATATGAAAGTCAATAGACTAGGCTCTAATGGGTACAAATAGGTCTTGAAGACATAAGGGGAAAAGAGGCTAACAGAGTGAGAAATTTAAGGAACTGTCAAATTCAGTGGAGGAAGCCTGATGATCTGGGTTGTTTCACAGCCAAAGGCATTGGATACTTGATCAGAATCGATAGTGGCCTCAATGCTCAGGTACACACGTGATCAAAATTGTTGGTACCCCTCATTTAATAAATGAAAAACACACAACGGTCACAGAAATAACATGAATCTGACAAATGTAATAATAAATAAAAAAAAACAACTATTGCTTTTCAACCATGTTTCCACAGAATTTTGAAAAAAATAAAACTCATGAGATAGGCCTGGACAGAAATTATGGTACCCCTGAAAATAATGTGACAAAAGGGACATGTTAAATCAAGGTGTGTCCACTAATTAGCATGTCTACAATCTTGTAATCAGGCAGTGGACCTGTATATATGGTTACGGAGTGAACGGATGCACTCTACATGGCTGGTTCCCACCGTGAAGCATGGAGGAGGAGGTGTGATGGTGTGTGGGGTGCTTTGCTGGTGACACTGTTGGGGATTTATTCAAAATTGAAGGCATACTGAACCAGCATGGCTATCACAGCATCTTGCAGCGGCATACTATTCCATCCGGTTTGCATTTAGTTGGACCATCATTTATTTTTCAACAGGACAATGACCCCAAACACACCTCCAGGCTGTGTAAGGGCTATTTGACTAAGAAGGAGAGTGATGGGGTGCTACGCCAGATGACCTGGCCTCCACAGTCACCAGACCTGAACCCAATTGAGATGGTTTGGGGTGAGCTGGACCGCAGAGTGAAGGCAAAAGGGCCAACAAGTGCTAAGCATCTCTGGGAACTCCTTCTAGACTGTTGGAAGACCATTTCCGGTGACTACCTCTTGAAGCTCATCAAGAGAATGCCAAGAGTGTGCAAAGCAGTAATCAATGCAAAAGGTGGCTACTTTGAAGAACCAAGAATATAAAACATATTTTCAATTGTTTCACACTTTTTTGTTAAGTATTTCATTCCACGTGTGTTAATTCATAGTTTTGATGCCTTCAATGTGAATCTACAATTTTCAGAGTCATGAAAATAAAGAAAACTCTTTGAATGAGAAGGTGTGTCCAAACTTTTGGTCTGTACTGTACGTGGTCATAATTGTTGGTACCCCTTGTTTAATGAAAGAAAAACCCATAATGGTCACAGAAATAACTTGAATCTGACAAAAGTAATAATAACCAACTAGAAAATAAAAGCTCAAAAATTTCTTAATTTAATAAAAAATTCAGAAACAACTCATTAAGGATGCTTTCACACTTGCGTTAAATACCTTCTGGCGCAATCCGTCCTTTTGGAAAACAGCGGAATTCGTCAACGGATTCCGCTATTTCCCATAGACTTGTATGGATGACGGATTGTGCCCAAAGTACCTGCGTTGCTTCCGCTGGCCGACGCTGCGTTGCTTCCGCCGGGCGGAAGGAACGCAACATGTAACGTTTTTTGAGCGGCGGAATCCTTTATTTTTCACTGCGCATGCTCATATTTTTTTTTTTAAATCACAGAAACTTTATTTTGTCTCTCGGTGGCCGAACGTTCAGCTGATCGCCCGGCAGCCGGCTTTTTTATTCCAATAAATTTTTTATTAAGGTTTTACATAATACAGGTTATATACCGCAACAAACATGCGGACAGTTGAAAGATTTGTCCTATAACAGCAGGACAATAAAATTCAAAGTAAAAACAGATAACAACTGAAAATTCTGCATAGTAGGGTTAGGGCATACAATTTGCAACATAGGAAGCAAGGGTAGGGATGATAGGTAATAAGATAACAGGTCCACCAATCAGGACTGGAAGGACGAGAATTTGGACACCACCCAGGGGGACCAGCGATTCCTTATTTTATTTTTGGTAAACAGATCTGAGGTCAGAAGGAGCTCATATTGGTAATGTTTATTGATTTTTTGGATAATTTCCAATTTAGAGGGGATAGTTATTTCTCTCCAGTAGTCTGCCAGACACATACGTGCTGCTATTAGAATGTGTGATACAATTGGTCTCAAATCGCTAGGGAATATATGTAAACCGATCCCCCAAACCGCTAGCGGACCGCTCAAACATCCAGCCAGGCCTGTAACTGAGGTAATAATGTTAGACATTTCTTCCCAAAAATGCCGGATGAGCGGGCAATCCCACCACACGTGCCCTAGGGAACCAACACCCGAGCAGCCCTTCCAGCAGGATTAGGGATAGGAACCACGGAATTTGGAAATCTTCAGCGGGATGTAGTACCAGTCAAAGTGAACTTTCTTAAGCTGCTCAAGATGATTGATACAGGAGGAATATTTCTGCAGGTTGCCAGAAGCGGACCACCATTGGTCTGGGGCTGAGGAGAAACCAAGAGCCCTTTCCCATTGTCTCATATATGCTTGTTTAGGACCATTGCCGGGGGAATTAAACACTTTATATACTACCGAGAGGCTGTGTTTTTGAGAGGAGAAAGAAGTAAAAAAAACGCTGTATTGGCTAGCAAACAGCATTATGACAGGATAAGGGAAATACACATGAATTTAAAAAAATGCCAAATTTGCAAATACTGGTAGAAGTTATTTCTGTGAAGGCCAAATTCATCCATTAGGACAGAGAAAGGTTTCAACTCCTGAATTAAGAGGATATCTTTCATGACCATAATACCATTCCTCACCCAATTGCCTAACGTGAGGCCATCCACATGAAGCTCCAAGGCTCTAATAGAGAGAGACTCAAATTTAAATCACCTGACGAGTAGAGACCAGATCAGACCAGTAAGAAAATGCCACTTTCATTGTCTGCAGGGGAAGAGAGGAGGCAAAGGAACTAAGTACTCGCGCCTCCAGTAGAACTCTCAAAGTCCCACGCGGGGCCAAGGATTTCTCCACAAGCACCCATTTGTGAGTACTAGAATCATCATACCACTCCCTTAATGCCACTAGAACTGCTGCTTTATGGTACAAATAAAAATTCGGCCCCCCCAGACCACCATGTGAATAATCTATAAAATAAGGTAGACATACCAACCCTAGGTTTCTTTCCTGCCCAAATAAATCTGCTCACAACTGCCTGCAGGAGAGAGAAACCACTTGGGGAACCTCAAGGGAAGACAACGGAATAAAAAAATAATTTTTGGTAGGAACATCATCTTAACTATCTGAATGCGCGCCATCCAGGAAAGGGGTAAATGTATTTGATTGTCTATGTCCTTTCGAATGGAATCAAGCAGAGTATTAAAATTCTGTTTGACAATATTGGAAAGTTTACAAATCCTTAGCCCTAGGTACGAAAAGCCGTCCTGGGCCCAAGTATATGGGACAAGTGAGGAGATTCTATCTCTAACAGATGGTGGAACATTAACTGAGAAGAGAACCGATTTTCCTTCGTTTAGCTTGTAATATGAAATCTTAGAAAATTCAAGGAGAGCGTTTTTGATGCCTATCAATGATCTTTCACTATCAGTGCAAGAGAGTATTACATCGTCTGCATATAGACCGATATTATGTTCTACAGGGCCTATTTTAACTCCAGAGATTTCGAGATTGAGCCTAATGGACTCTGCCAAATTCTAGGAGAAAGGGGGCAACTCTGGCGGGTCCCATTATTCAGATCAAATCTATCAGAATAGAAGCCTGCTGCACAGACCGAAGCATTTGTTTTTTTGTATAAGGCCATAATAGCACCCTTTATATTACCAGAGAAACCAAATGTATCCAAAACGGCGTCCACATAGCCCCAGTGTACCCTGTCAAACGCTTTTTCCGCATCTAGAGACAGGAATACATCGGGGATACCACTGGACTCAAGAAAATCCATCAAATCAATCACTCTTCTAGTGCCATCTCTAGCCTGCCTCCCTGGGACAAATCCCACTTGGTCAGGGGAGACCAGGGCCGGCAAAACCGAGAGGAGTCTATTAGCCCAGACTTTTGCGTATAACTTCACATCACAATTCAAAAGAGAGATAGGTCTGAAGTTACCAGGAGAGGTTGGAGGCTTCCCCAGTTTAGGAATAGTAGTGATTGTCGCAGCCAAGCTTTCAGATTGGATATCAGATGAGTCCCTCCATAGTGAGAACGTTCTAACCAAAAATGGAGCCAAGATGTGCGCAAACTGGCGGTAGTAAGAATTAGAAAAACCATCTGGCCCGGGGGCAGAAAGTCTCTTAGAGGAATTAATAACCCGAACTACTTCCTCCTCAGTAAAGGGGGCATTAAGAGCAGCCAAAGGCGTGGGGGAAGGTTTGGTCAAGAAGGGAATTTTGTTTACTTACCGTAAATTCCTTTTCTTCTAGCTCCTATTGGGAGACCCAGACAATTGGGTGTATAGCTTCTGCCTCCGGAGGCCACACAAAGTTATTACACTTTAAAAAGTGTAACCCCTCCCCTCTGCTATACACCCTCCCGTGCATCACGGGCCCCTCAGTGTTGGTGCCAAAGCAGGAAGGAGGAAACTTATAAATTGGTCTAAGGTAAATTCAATCCGAAGGATGTTCGGAGAACTGAAACCATGAACCAAAGAACAATTGAACATGAACAACATGTGTACACAAAAGAACAACAGCCCGAAGGGAACAGGGGCGGGAGCTGGGTCTCCCAATAGGAGCTAGAAGAAAAGGAATTTACGGTAAGTAAACAAAATTCCCTTCTTCTTTGTCGCTCCATTGGGAGACCCAGACAATTGGGATGTCTAAAAGCAATCCCTGGGTGGGTAAAAGAATACCTCAATAAAAAAGCGCCGAAAAAACGGCCCCTTCTTACAGGTGGGCCACTGCCGCCTGAAGGACTCGCCTACCTAGGCTGGCGTCTGCCGAAGCATAGGCATGCACCTGATAGTGTTTTGTAAAAGTGTGCAGACTCGACCAGGTAGCCGCCTGACACACCTGCTGAGCCGTAGCCTGGTGCCGCAATGCCCAGGACGCACCTACAGCTCTGGTAGAATGGGCTTTCAGCCCTGAAGGAATCGGAAGCCCAGACGAACGGTAGGCTTCAAGAATCGGTTCCTTGATCCACCTAGCCAAGGTTGACTTGGAAGCCTGCGACCCCTTACGCTGGCCAGCGACAAGGACAAAGAGCGCATCAGAACGGCGTAGGGGCGCCGTGCGTGAAATGTAGAGCCTGAGTGCTCTCACGAGATCTAACAAGTGCAGATCCTTTTCACATTGGTGAACTGAATGAGGGCAAAAAGAAGGTAAGGAGATATCCTGATTGAGATGAAACGGGGATACCACCTTAGGGAGAAATTCCGGGACCGGACGCAGAACCACCTTATCCTGGTGAAACACCAAGAAGGGGGCTTTGCATGACAGCGCTGCTAGCTCAGACACTCTCCGAAGTGATGTGACTGCCACTAGGAAGGCCACCTTCTGCGAAAGGCGAGATAGAGAGACATCCCGCATCGGCTCGAACGGTGGCTTCTGGAGAGCCGTCAGCACCCTGTTAAGATCCCAGGGTTCTAGCGGACGCTTGTAAGGTGGAACTATGTGGCAAACCCCCTGCAGGAACGTGCGGACCTGCGGAAGCCTGGCTAGACGCTTTTGAAAAAACACGGAAAGCGCCGATACTTGTCCCTTGAGAGAGCCGAGAAACAAGCCCTTGTCCATTCCGGATTGAAGGAAAGAAAGAAAAGTGGGCAAGGCAAATGGCCAGGGAGTGAAACCCTGATCAGAGCACCAGGATAAGAAGATCCTCCAAGTCCTGTAGTAGATCTTGGCGGACGTTGGTTTCCTGGCCTGTCTCATGGTGGCAATGACATCTTGAGATAACCCTGATGACGCTAGAAGCCAGGACTCAATGGCCACACAGTCAGGTTGAGGGCCGCAGAATTCAGATGGAAAAATGGCCCTTGAGACAGCAAGTCTGGTCGGTCTGGGAGTGCCCACGGTTGACCCACCGTGAGGTGCCACAGATCCGGGTACCAGGATCTCCTCGGCCAGTCTGGAGCGACGAGGATGGCGCGACTGCAGTCGGACCTGATCTTGCGTAATACTCTGGGCAGCAGTGCCAGAGGAGGAAATACATAAGGCAGTCGAAACTGCGACCAGTCCTGAACTAACGCGTCTGCCGCCAGAGCTCTGTGATCCTTGGACCGAGCCATGAATGCCGGGACTTTGTTGTTGTGCCGAGACGCCATTAGATCGACGTCCGGCGTTCCCCAGCGGCAACAGATCTCCCGAAACACGTCCGGGTGAAGAGACCATTCTCCTGCGTCCATGCCCTGGCGACTGAGAAAATCTGCTTCCCAGTTTTCTACGCCCGGGATGTGAACTGCGGAGATGGTGGAGGCTGTGGCTTCCGCCCACAGCAGAATCCGCTGAACTTCTCGGAAGGCTTGACGACTGCGTGTGCCGCCCTGGTGGTTGATGTACGCAACCGCCGTGGCGTTGTCCGACTGTATTCGGATCTGCCTGCCCTCCAGCCACCGCTGGAACGCCTTTAGGGCCAGATACACTGCCCTTATCTCCAGAACGTTGATCTGAAGAGAGGACTCTGTCGGAGTCCAGGTTCCCTGAGCCCTGTGGTGGAGGAAGACCGCTCCCCACCCTGACAGACTCGCGTCCGTCGTGACCACAGCCCAGGATGGGGGCAAGAAGGATTTTCCTTTCGACAAGGAAGTGGGAAGAAGCCACCACTGAAGAGAGGTCTTGGCTGTCCGTGACAGCGAAACGTTCCTGTCTATGGACGTCGGCCTCTTGTCCCATTTGCGGAGGATGTCCCATTGAAGTGGACGCAGATGAAACTGCGCAAAAGGAACTGCCTCCATTGCCGCCACCATCTTCCCTAGGAAGTGCATGAGGCGCCTCAAGGGGTGTGACTGACCCCGAAGAAGAGATTGTACCCCTGTCTGTAGTGAACGCTGTTTGTCCAGCGGGAGCTTCACTATCGCTGAAAGGGTATGAAATTCCATCCCGAGGTAAGTCAGCGATTGGGTCGGTGTCAAATTTGACTTTGGGAAATTGATGATCCACCCGAACCTCTGGAGAGTCTCCAGAGTGACGGTCAGGCTGTGTTGGCATGCCACCCTGGAGGGTGCCTTGACTAGAAGATCGTCTAAGTAAGGGATCACCGAGTGACCCTGAGAGTGTAGGACCGCCACCACTGCTGCCATGACCTTGGTGAAGACCCGTGGGGCTGTCGCCAGGCCGAATGGCAGCGCCACGAACTGAAGGTGTTCGTCCTTGATGGCGAAACGCAGAAAGCGGTGATGCTCGGGAGCGATCGGCACATGGAGATAAGCATCTTTGATGTCGATTGATGCTAGGAAGTCTCCTTGTGACATCGAGGCGATGACTGAGCGGAGAGATTCCATCCGAAACCTTCTGGTGCTCACATGCTTGTTGAGCAGCTTGAGGTCTAGAACGGGACGGAATGATCCGTCCTTTTTTGGCACCACGAACAAGTTGGAGTAGAAGCCGTGACCATGTTCCTGAGGTGGAACGGGAATCACCACTCCTTCTGCCTTCAGAGTGTTTACCGCCTGAAAAAGTGCATCGGCTCGCTCGGGGGGCGGAGATGTTCTGAAGAAACGAGTCGGAGGACGAGAACTGAGCTTTATCCTGTAACCGTGAGACAGAATGTCTCTCACCCATCGGTCTTGGACATGTGGCCACCAGGCGTCGCAAAAGCGGAAGAGCCTGCCACCGACCGAGGATGCGGTTTGTGGAGACCGAAAGTCATGAGGAGGCCGCCTTGGGGGCGGCTCCTCCGGCGGTCTTTTTAGGACGTGACTTAGACCGCCATGCAGAAGAGTTGCTCTGGCCCTTCTGTGACCTGTTGGACGTGGAGGAATGGGACCTGGCTGAGGGCCGAAAGGACTGAAACCTCGGTTGAATCTTTCGCTGCTGAGGTCTGTTCGGTTTAGACTGGGGTAAGGACGAGTCCTTTCCCTTGGATTGCTTGATAATTTCGTCCAATTGCTCGCCAAACAAGCGGTCGCCGGAAAATGGCAAACCGGTTAAGAAGTTCTTGGAAGCAGAGTCTGCCTTCCATTCGCGTAGCCACATGGCCCTGCGGACTGCCACCGAATTGGCAGATGCTACCGCTGTACGGCTCACCGAGTCGAGGACAGCGTTCATGGCGTAGGACGAAAAAGCCGACGCCTGAGAAGTCAAAGACACGACCTGCGGAGTAGCGGTGCGTGTGACCGCATTAATCTCAGACAGACAAGCTGAGATAGCTTGGAGTGCCCACACGGCTGCAAATGCTGGAGCAAAAGACGCACCTATGGCTTCATAGATGGATTTCATCAGGAGCTCTATTTGCCTGTCAGTGGCATCTTTGAGCGATGAGCCATCTGCCACTGATACCACGGATCTAGCCGCCAGCCTAGAGACTGGAGGATCCACCTTGGGACACTGAGCCCAACCCTTAACTACGTCAGGTGGGAAGGGGTAACGTGTGTCCTTAAGGCGCTTAGTAAAGCGCTTGTCCGGATATGCTCTGTGCTTCCGGACAGCATCCCTGAAGTTAGAGTGATCGAAAAAAGCACTCCTTGTACGTTTGGGAAACCTAAACTGGTGTTTCTCCTGTTGTGAATCTGACTCCTCCACAGGTGGAGTTGGAGGAGGAAGTTCTAGCACCTGGTTAATGGACGCTATAAGGTCATTTACAATGGCGTCTCCTTCAGGTGTATCAAGATTGAGAGCACCGTCAGGATCAGAACCCTGAGCCGCAACCTCCGCCTCATCCTCCAGAGAGTCCTCATGCTGAGACCCTGAGCAGCGTGATGAAGTGGATGAGGGTCCCCAGCGAGCCCGCTTAGACGGTCTGTGACTGCGGTCCGAGTCGGAGTCCTCCCCGTGGGACCTACGTGTCACCTCAGGAGCAGTTTGCTGCTCCAACTGAGGGGGGCCTGGTGTCAATGATTCAACAGTGCCCGGGGCCTGTGTTACCGGCCTGGACTGCAAAGCTTCTAGTATCTTAGCAGACCATTTGTCCATAGACTGAGCCATGGATTGTGAAAGGGACTCAGAAAGTTTCTCAGCCAACACTGCAAACTCTGTCCCTGCCCCCTGGACAGTGACAGCCGGTGGTTCTACCTGAGCCGAGGGTCCCACCAGTGCCTGAGGCTCCGGCTGAGTGAGTGTCACAGGGGCCGAGCATTGCACACAATGAGGGTAGGTGGAACCTGCAGGTAACATAGCCGCACAAGAGGTACAAGTTGCAAAATAAGCCTGTGCCTTGGCACCCTTGCTTTTTGCAGACGACATGCTGTTATCTCCTCTTAGCAAACAGTGAGGGTATATAGCCAAGCAAATACTGCGGCCGAGCAGAGCAAATGTATACCCAATATGGATATATATACACTGCGGCACCCAGGGGGGCCAGCACCTGTAACAGGTGCGGCTTACCGACCGCGTTCAGCGGTTGTGTGTCCACCAGATTCCCTGCCTGGGCCTCCCAGCGTTACAGAGCTCGTTCTGTATTCCTCCACCGGCAGAAGTGACTATAACAATGGCTGCCGGCGTTCTAAGGGGAGGAGGGAGCCGTGGGCGTGCCCAAGAAAGTGCGGGAATCTGGTGCCCCAGAGTAATGAGTGAGGGGGGAGGAGGACACTAAAGTATGCTCCAGCCCTCACAGTCGGCGTCACGCCGACCATCCCGCCCTTACCCCTGACTGGCAGGCCCGGGGGCGGGAGTTTAATGCACTAGGCCGCAAAAGCCGGGGACTAGATTTAATACCGCGGCCGGCAAGCAGGCGCGGCCGGCGCGGTAGCCCCGATCGTGACACAAAAACAGCAGCCGCTGCAGCATCTGAGATCAAGTGCTCCATGCACCGTCCCCAAGGGGGCACAGAGTACCTTTATGATGCAGGGCCCTGTCCCTGATGATAATCAGTCTCCTGTCCAGCAGATTCCCCCAGGGGCTGCGGAGGGAGCCCGGTCCCAGTGTCTGGATGACCGGTTAGGATCCCACTTCTCCCAGAGCCTCTAAGGGATGGGGAAGGAAAACGGCATGTGGCTCCAGCCTTTGTACCCGCAATGGGTACCTCAACCTTAACAACACCGCCGACATTAGTGGGGTGAGAAGGGAGCATGCCGGGGGCCCTGGGGCCCTCTTTTCTTCCATCCGATATAATCAGCAGCTGCTGCTGACTAAAATGTGGAGCTTGCGTGCATGTGTGCCTCCTTCAACACAAAGCATAAAACTGAGGGGCCCGTGATGCACGGGAGGGTGTATAGCAGAGGGGAGGGGTTACACTTTTTAAAGTGTAATAACTTTGTGTGGCCTCCGGAGGCAGAAGCTATACACCCAATTGTCTGGGTCTCCCAATGGAGCGACAAAGAAATTTAGTTTAGCAAGGAAAGAAGAAATGTCACCCTTCGTGGGCTGATGTGTTGACGTGTCTCCACCAAGGGTCTTATTTCGGACATATATCGCATTTTAATTACTCCCTACCCAGAAGACAAGCCAAATCATACATATATGAGTAAATGGGAGGATTTCCTTGGTGAGACCATTCCTTTATGTATGTGGAAACGGATTTGGGATACTGCCTCAAAAACATCCTCGTGCTATGTCTATAAGGAAAACCAGTATAAATTACTCATGTATTGGTATCACACCCCATCACTACTACATAAACTAAATCCGGCTATACCTGATAACTGCTGGAGATGTGGTACTACAGGGGGAGATATACCACACATATTCTGGGTATGCCCAAATATCCAATGCTTCTGGAAGTTGGTACAATCTCTTATTTACAAAGTAGCTGATCTTAAGATACCCTTAGATCCTAAATTCTATCTATTGAATATTCCACCTGTCCAGTTGGGGAAGAGAATGAAGCGGTTACTGTTACATATACCCAAAGCAACCAGGTGTTTGATTGCCCGTAACTGGAGGTTAGCCCATCCGCCCTCACTTAATGATCTCCATTCTAGGATCCAAGATGTGAGGAGGATGGAGTATCTATCCGCAATGTCAAATAATACGGTGGATAATTTTGAGAGTGTTTTGTCCCTTTGGGATACTTACTGGGCCAATAAAGAATGATAGCTCGACATGGTCCTGATGGAAGTTTGATATACTCATCCTCCCTATTCCGTCCCCTCCTTCCCTATGTCTCTTTGTCTAGTATTATATTGTCTGTCTTGTCACATTCTTTGTTTCTAATTTATTAATGGATAATGTGATGTGGGTCCTGATTTATAGTTTAAAATTACTGCTCACATGTTTGCGGGCCATATCCATGTATTTTCTCTTTGTTTGTTTTGAAAAATTCAATAAAATATTCCGTTATAAAAAAAAGATGAAATATAGTGTAAAAAAGGTCAGATGTAGGTTTCTGCAATATAGCTTACTGTTACTCTTGTCCACATGATCACACATACTAAAAAAACTAACGAACTTTGCCGGTCCCTGTACAGAGCTGTACAGAGCAAGGCAGAGTAAATATATACAGTTATGCCTGTGCTGCTGGGATGATGAGGCACACTAAGTGCTACGTCACAAACTTTATGTGCCACTCAGACTGCCACTGCTGGCCCTTACCTGATTTATCTTCTGCAAAAACTGGCATCAATGTGTACACCGCTCACAGCCAGAGAGACACAGAGGTCACAGACAGCATCTGACCGTATACCGCACATAGAGCCAGAGAGACCAACGTCACAGGCAGAGACTGATGAGGCGAAGCCAAGCGTTGCCCGGCCGCTTCTATTGAAAGTGCAAGAACAGAAAAGCTCCTCTCTCAATGAGAAGAGCTAGCTGCTTCTCTATAGGGTGGGCGCTGGGCCCCCAACCCTGCCGGGCCCGGTCGTGATGGCAACCTCTGTGACTGCAATTGTTACACCGCTGGTTGGCATCTGTCCTCCCCAGTCTTATTTCACCCTCCCAGGCAGGATTTATCAAAGGCCGATCAGCAAAGCTCAATATTAGAAATGTGTTATTGGTTCTGGATAAAATGAATTCTTTTCAAAATAAAAATAACAACACAGGTGCCCCAGCTATGGTAACAACTGATGCGGAGAAGGCCTTCGATAACATTAAATGGAATTGGCTATATAAAGTATTATCGAAAATGTTGTTATCAGGCTCTTTTTTTTTAACTATTTACATAACTTATACTCCTCTCCGCAAGCTCGAGGATATACTCCTGGATACCCCTGGCTTCTTATCAAAGCCCTTCCCATTGGAAAAGGGAACAAGACAGGGATGTCTGTTATCACCCCTTCTTTTTAATCTAGCCGTAGAACCACTCGTACGTATTTTGTCAAACCCAAGCATTTTTGCAGGTATCAAGATAAATAAAAAAACAATACCAACTACTTTTTTGGCGGATTATATCATTTTGTTGCTAGCTAACTCACAAGCACATTTACCGGGGATTAACAACCTTCTTAATGTATTTTGCTCTTACTTGAGGTTAAAAATCAATAATGACAACTGCAAACTACTCCCCTTAACTGAAGGAGGAAAGACTACCCTCCAAAATAGCCCTCTAGGAGGGATAGCCGTTAGACTGACGTTCATAACATACTTGGGAATTAAAATAGGATGAACACAATCATCGCTATATTCCCTCAACTATCCTCCCCTATTGAACAAAATTATTGCTCAACCAAAATCCTGGCAGGATCTTCCATTGACATTTATGGGTAGAGCTCATCCTATCAAAATGATAAGTATGGCCAAGCTGATGTACCAACTACAGACCTTCCCGCTGCTACTAAAACACTCCGATATTAATGCACTTAATAAAGCTTTTAGCCATTTTCTCTGGCAGATGTAAACGTGCCAAGATCAGTTTTATTAAATTCATGGCCTCTAAGGAGGATGGGGGTATTAATCTTCCTAGTGTTAGGAATTATAATCTGGCGTGTCACTTGCTATATCATAGACTGGATGCACAATAGACATACATACTCAGACTCTAATAAGACCATGCTCACCCTCTTAATCTGACAGCGATTTTACACTCTCGTTTTAGCTTTCTACCTCCTGCAATTAAGCACTCAGTAGTTTTCAGAGTTACGATATCTACCTGGAAACAATATAGCCTTTCCTTTAAAATATCAAAGCATCTTCCTTTGTGGTGTAATCCAGAGTTTCCCCATGGTATTGAGAATAAACTCTATGTGGTATAGAGCCGGTATATCTAAGATTTCACTATGCAATCAACAAAATCGAGGTGGTTAACAAACAGGGCGTGCATTGAAAAATACCATTTACACCCTTCCCACTATTTCCAATATGAACAAATTAAGCTCTCCACTATGTCCAATTTAAGGAACGTTATGTTTGAATGAAAACAGAATGAACTTGATACATTCTTCTACACCCAACTCCTTCAATATCAAAGTTATAAAGAATGATGAAGCCTAGATTATTGGGACTACATCCCGAAACGTTCTTCAAATACTGGAGATTACTTATGAACGATATCGATGTTCCTTCTAAGATAAGAGTGGGTTGGTCTACTTTCCGGAAAAGTACGACATAGTGTTCCAGCAGAACAAAGCACCAAAGCAGACGTCGAGATTGGCGAAGAAATGGTTCAATGACAATGAAGTAGAGGTGCTGGATTGGCCCTCAGTCCCCAGACCTCAACTCAATCGAAAAGTTTTGGTAAAGTTGAAGAAAAAGTTGTATACATACCCAAGTAAGTCAACCAGTATGCACTAATATTGAGAATGTGTAGAAGAGACCTGGGATCAGACTTTGTTTGAGAAATAAATACTTGAATCTGATTGAGAGCATGCCCAAAAGGAGTCAGGTAGTGTTGAAAGCCAAAGATGGATTTACAAAATATTAACAAAATATTAAAAATTAAAAATTAGATTTTAACCCCTTCCCGACCCTTGATGCACCATATGCGTCATGAAAGTTTGTGCCTTCCCGACCTTTGAAACACCGTATGCGTCATGGCGGGTTTCCGTTTCTGCAGCGCTGGTGACCGGGTTTACTGAAATGTCACCAGCGCTGCAGGTACATAAGAACTTGTAGTTGAGCCCAGGGGGGGTGGCTTTGCCCCCCGTGGCTAAGATCGCTCTGATTGGCTGTTGAAAGTGTCACTTTCACTTTCACATTCAATCAGAACGATTGTAATATTTCACCAATGAAACTTGGTGAAATACTACAATCCAGCCATGGCAGATGATGCAATATCATCTGCCATTGGCTGGAGCAGGGAGAGCTCCATGTAATGCCCCCCCATCTGATTGGAGCTAGCGTCCATGTGACGCTATCCCTCCAATCAGATGTGGAGGAGCGATGTGACCGGTGGGTGCCCTCCCCCTTCAGATTCATCCTGACCGTGGAGGGTGAAGACGGAGGTCCCCTGCTGCCGTCGCCATTGCGATCAACGCGCTGCCAGGTTCTGCCGCCACCGATCACTGCGCTGCCAGGTAAGATATGCTCCCTTCTGCTGTCCTCCGCTCCCCCTGCCGTCCAATTCCATCTCCCCCCACTCCCACCCCGATCTTTGATCCCCCCCATCGTCCGATTCCACCCCCAACTCCGTCCTCTGCTCCCCCCTGCCCTGTGATCCCTCACAGCTCTGCTTCTGACATCCTGCTGCCAGCGTGCTGATTACTGTGATGACCCCTGCTGCTGCTGCCAGTAATTAGCTCCTCCCGCCCCAGCTCTGTGATCGCCCCCCTGCTCCAGCTCTGTGATCGCGCCCCTGTTCCAGCTCTGTGATCGCCCCCCTGCTCCAGCTCTGTGATCGCCCCCCTGCCCCAGCTCTGTAATCGCCCCCCTGCTCCAGCTCTGTGATCGCCCCCCTGCTCCAGCTCTGTGATCGCCCCCCTGCTCCAGCTCTGTGATCGCCCCCCTGCTCCAGCTCTGTGATCGCCCCCCTGCTCCAGCTCTGTGATCGCCCCCCTGCTCCAGCTCTGTGATCGCCCCCCTGCTCCAGCTCTGTGATCGCCCCCCTGCTCCAGCTCTGTGATCGCCCCCCTGCTCCAGCTCTGTGATCGCTCCCTGCCCCAGCTCTGTGATCGCCCCCCTGCCCCAGCTCTGTGATCGCCCCCCTGCCCCAGCTCTGTGATCGCCCCCATGCCCCAGCTCTGTGATCGCCCCCATGCCCCAGCTCTGTAATCGCCCCCCTGCCCCAGCTCTGTGATCGCCCACCTGCCCCAGCTCTGTGATCGCCCCCCTGGCCCAGCTCTGTGATCGCAGCCCTGCCCCAGCTCTGTGATCGCAGCCCTGCCCCAGCTCTGTGATCGCAGCCCTGCCCCAGCTCTGTGATCGCCCCCCTGCCCCAGCTCTGTGATCGCCCCCCTGCCCCAGGGATCTCGCCCCCTTTCCCCAGGGATCTAGCCCCCTTGCCCCAGGGATCTCACCCCCTTGCCCCAGGGATCTCGCCCCCTTGCTCCAGGGATCTCACTCCCCCCTGCTGCTACTGGCTCCTGCCTCTTAGCCCCGCGCCTGACAGCTCCCCGCGCCTGACATCTACCCGCGCCTGACAGCTCCCCGCGCCTGACAGCCCCCTCCTGCAGTACAACGTTTTGCCAAACACTCGCACATACACACACGCACACTATAATAAAGTTTAGGGGATTTTTTACACATGCACACAGCACACAAAATGTCCCGCTCGTCCCAGTTACAAAGGGTGTACTCAGCTGAGGAGGCACATACCTCCCAAGCTGATATTGAGGGAGAGGACCCCCCTTTTCTCTATTTCTCCCACTCTTCCTCCTCCAGTGACACAGACTCGATGTCGCAGGACAAGAAATCGTCCGGAGGCCGAGAGGAGAAGAGTCGGAGGCCGGGAGGAGAACAGTCGGAGGCCGGGGGGAGAAGAGTCGGAGGCCATGGAGGAAGACATACAGTAACGTGTGAGTAACCCCCAACCTAGCGCTAGTGCACTAAACCACACACACACCAAACTGACGTACATTACACCAAACTAACCTGAAATACACTACGTCAGGTTGGTGTTTGTGTTATAGTGTACATCAGGTAGTGTGTGTGTGTGTGTTGTATACAACACCACACATATCAACCTGACACACACAAACCAGACGTACACTACCTTATACCACACTGCACACCAACCTGACATACACTGCACACCAGTCTCACTTGGTGTATGTTAGGTTGGTGTGGGTTGTATGTCAGAATGGTGTGTGGTGTATACTACACCACACATACCAACCTGATGTACACTACACCACACATACACATCAACCTGACCTACACTACACCACATACCAACCTGACATACACTATGTCAGGTTGGTATGTGGTGTAGTGTAGGTCAGGTTGATGTATGTGTGTGGTGTGTAGTGTACGTCAGGTTGGTATGTGTGGTGTAGTATATACCACACACACCATTCTGACATATACCACACACCAACCTAAAATACACTATGTCAGGTTGGTGTGCGTGATGTAGTGTATGTTAGTTTGGTGTGGGGTGTAGTGTACGTCAGGTTGATGTGTGTGTGGTAAACACCAACCTGACGTATACTACATTACACACACACACCAACCTGACGTATACTACACTACACACACACACACACACACCCCAACCTGGCATACACTACATACTCTCCATACGCCACATGATGTCCGTAAATATTTGTAGCTAATTTTCCATTCAAATTGTTAGCAGGACACCATGTCGCGTATGGAGAGCCCCTGTGTGCCTAAACATTGCTGCTCCCCCACAAGTAACCCCATTTCGGAAACTAGACCTCCAAAGGAACTTATCTAGATGCATAGTGAGTACTTTGAACCTCCAGGTGTTTCAGAAATTGATCCGTAAAAATGAAAAAGTACTTTTTTTTCACAAATTTTCTTTTAGCCTTAATTTTTTTCATTTTCACATGGGCAACAGGATAAAATGGATCCTAAAATTTGTTGGGCAATTTCTCCTGAGTACACAGATACCTCATATGTGGTCATAAACCACTGTGTGGGTGCACGGCAGGGCTCTGAAGGGAAGGAGTGCCATTTGACTTTTTGAATGGAAAATTAGCTCCAAAAGTCAAATGGCGCTCTTTGCCTTCCGAGCTCTGCTGTGCACCCAAACACTTGATTTCCACCACATATGAGGTATCTGTGTACTCATGAAATTGCATAATAAATTTTATGGTGTAATTTTTCCTGATACCCTTGTGAAAAAAAGCTACCTGGTTGAAATAACAATTTTGTGGTAAAAAAAATATATATATTTTCACGGCTCAACGTTATAAACTCCGGTGAAGCCCCCAGGGGTTCAAAGGGCTCACTAAGCATCTAAAAAAAATTCCATGAGGGGTCTAGTTTCCAAAATGGGGTCACATGTGGGGGAGCTCCATTGTTTATGCACCTCAGGGGGTCTCCAAACACAACATGGCATCCGCTAACTATTCCAGACAATTTTGCGTTTGAAAAGTCAAATGGCGCTCCTTGCCTTCCGAGCCCTGCCGTGCACCCACACAAGTGATTTCCACCACATATGAGGTATCTGTGTACTCAGGAGAAATTGCACAATAAATTTTATGGTGTAATTTTTCCTGATACCCTTGTGAAAATGCTAAATTTTATGGCTAAAGTAACATTTTTGTGTAAAAAAGTAAATTTTCATTTTTTCCTTCCACATTGCTTTGATTCTTGTGAAGCATCTAAAGGGGTAATAAACTTCCTGGATATGGTTTTGAGTAGCCTGAGGGGTGCGGTTTTTAGAATGGGGTCACTTTTGGGTATTTTATGTCACCTAGGCCTCTCAAAGTCACTTCAAATGTGATGTGGTCCCTAAAAAAAGTTTTTTGTTAATTTTGTTGGAAAAATGAGAAATTGCTGATGAACTTTAACCCCTTCTAACTTCCTAACAAAAAAAAAATTGTTTTGAAAATTACGCTGGTGTAAAGTAGACATATGGGAAATGTAATTTAGTAACTATTTTGTGTGACATATCTCTCAGATTTATGGGCATAAAATTTGAAATTTTGAAAATTGCGCAATTTTCAAAATTTTTGTCAAATTTCCAAAATTTTCAAAAATGAACACAAAAAAATATTGGCCTAAATTTACTACTTTCATGAAGTACAATATGTCACAAAAAAACGTCAGAATTGCTAGGATCCGTTGAAGCGTTCCAGAGTTATAACCTCATAAAGGGACAGTGGTCAGAATTGCGCAAAATGGCGAGGTCAGTAAGGTCAAAATAGGCTGGGGGCTGAAGGGGTTAAAAAGCAAAAATGCTAACAATGCAGTGACATGACAAGAATCTGCATAACTAATCCTATGCTAAATAGTCCTATTTATATATGAGATAGCGAAAATGATCGTCTATAAAATGTAGGTCCTCTCATGCTCAAAGCTGTAGTTGATGGTGAGATACGGAGTCTGAAAGTCAAAAGATCAAAAAATTGTTATCCTCTTTACTTGTTGCTGTACAGTGAAAATAAAAAAATCACGATCTATGAATGCCACCTCCAGGGTGGCTTTCACAAGAGTCTCGTAATGACAAGCACAGGGGTGACAACTTGATTGTGATATGGCCGGAGAACACCGATGATAAACCAGACACAAATAGTAACTGAGAAAAATCTGTGACTTCTCTACATTTAGTGGTTACTACTCACCTGGGTAGTTATCTTTAGGAATCTTCTCTTTACTCTGCTCATCACCCCTCACATATGTCTCTGTAGTATTAATATGGGTCAGATCTTCACCCTGAACGAAATAATGTAAAAGTCACAGACAGATGGAGAAGTCACATCTATGATCAGCTCTAATCCTGCCATCTCCACCATTCTCATTACACAAGTATAACACATATAATACTGGAGAATAAAAGAAGACTGAGCCCAAGACCTTCACAGCCGTCTACACATCATAGGGAGATTTCATGACACCTTCTCTCCATCTACCTGATGATCCTGAGGAACATTGGGATTTTCTTGTTTACAGTCCTGGGGAAGAAGAGGACGGGGACATCTCTCTGGTGTTGTCCTCTTACTGGATAGAACTGGAGGAAACACATACAGGGACTGAATGAATTCTTTACACACAGATAATTATATGTTGTATGTATTTAGTCCTGTCCATTACCTGGTGATGTGAGGGGCTGGGGAAACTCCATAATGACATCCTTGTACAGATCTTTGTGTTCTTCTACATACTTCCACTCCTCCATGGAAAAATAGACGGTGATGTCCTGACACCTTATAGGAATCTGACACATACAATGATACCGTCATCCCCCGATCCCTTCATAGCGTTACTGTATAATGTCCCAGCATTCCCAGCAGTGTCACCTCTCCAGTCAGCAGCTCAATCATCTTGTAGGTGAGTTCTAGGATCTTCTGGTCATTGATGTCCTCATGTATCAGGGGGTGAGGTGGAGGCCCTGTGATTGGGCTCAGGGGTCTTCCCCATCCCTCAGACACAGGGTCCTGACAACGCTCACTAGAGGTGTTCTTCACTACTGTGTAATCCTGGTTATGGAGACACATTAATAAATCTCACTACAGACATTTCCAGAGTCCTCACCTCTCCAGTTCTGTCCATCTGTTATTCCCATAGATAAGAATGGTGTAATGTGACGTCATCAGAATCTCTCACCTCTCCAGTAAGCCGGAAGAGAATCTCTAGGGTGAGGTGTAATATCCTCTCCACCATCTTGTCCCTGTCCCTATCCATCCTTAACGAGTCAATCAGGAAAATTCTCTTATATCGAAGATCTCCACTGAGAAGATTTAATATTGTAGGGACCTGAAAGGAAACATGAGAAAATTATAAAGAATCTCCTGTAATATACAATTACTAGAGATAATAAGAATAAATATGAGATATCACAAGTACATTTTGTATTCTCTCCTTGTATGGATCGGTACATAGTAATGAAAGACTTGTGTGTTGTATGATCGCATTATTATAAATTGTTGAAAAAAGTTAAAAAAGATTTTAAACAAAAATCTCCCACAAACATCATCATCCTCTATTATCCTCTACATCTGCTGTGCGGTGATTATCTCATATGTTCTGGGGTCATCTGTATCAAAGATGGGGCTGAGGATTTATCACCAGTGAGGTGGGGGGCCATGGGAACATTATAGAGTGTGGAGACAAGAAAGGTGCGCTGTACTATGGGAGGAATATGTGTCTCCATGTTTTAAGTCTTCCATAGTTGGGTCTATTGTATCTATCAGAAGAAAAGGAATAAGAAAGTTATTCTTAGAAAGTAAGAAAACAAAAACTCCTGAACAGTCTCAGTGCTGAATAGTGATGGCCGTTCAACACCGATCCGGCTCCATTCATCGAATGTTATCATTTATATGTATAAATACAAGTGTGGTGAATACAAAGGACGGCTCAGGACGTATTCTCTCCAGAGACAATACAAGGGACAGTCATTATGTGTGGAGGAAAGGCGATTCCCACAGCTAAATAGGAAAGGGTTCTTTACAGTTAGAGCAGTCAGATTGTGGAATGCCGACCACAAGGGGCTGTAATGGAGGGAACTGTAACAGCATTTATACAGGGCCGGACGCTTTCCTCACAACAAATGCTATTGTGGGTTATAAGTAATGTAGAGATAGGGAATGTAGAGGAGGAGAAAGGAGGACATGATGGCGCCAAGTCTAATCCGACCAAAGGAACTACGGGCTCTCACTAGGGACAAAATGGCCAAATTCACATAAGACAAAGCCCCAGAAATGCCCTGTGAGTGGCCGGAGGGCGGACGGGGACTAGACTTCATCAGAATAGGAGGATTTTACCAGAAATATCTAGAAATAGAAACCGAAAGAGCCGGAGCGACCATTACTAGCACTGAAGGGGTTAATGCCCCCTGCTCCAGTAATGGGGAATCTCCACCTACCTCCACCTGCAGAGCCGCAAATGAGCCTAGAAATGTACGGTAAGTGCTAGAGTGTACAGGCTCCTTTCAGGTTTGTGGGTGTGACCAGCTTGGTTGGTGCTTCCAGGACCTGTGATGATGTCACATGGAGGGGAGGAGTCAGGGGTCACATGGTCAGCTCCTCAGTGTTTGCAGGACTCTGCTGTGCTGTAGTGATGGGAAATCTAGTTCATTTTGGTGATTAGTTCAGTATTTCTCTCCACTCTGTCCTATGAGCTGACAGGAAATGCATCATGTGACCTGTGACCTAAATGAACTATATGAGCTGCTGAACTGAATGTTCTACTGAGAATGAATCAGGACAGTCTAGTTCACTGATGGGCAACCTTTTGAGCTTGGTGTGTCAAAATTCGCCAAAAAACCGAACATAACTTGGGTGGTGTGTCACCTTGAGAAAAAAACCATCATTTTGCGACATGTATAGTTTAAATAACAAATATGTATAATTATTTAACTTACCTGCTTAGTGACTTCTTTGTTCATCTGTCAGTTGGTTTCTATTGTTGGTCTTGCTATTATTTAACTTGTGTGGGGTGCCGTGAACTAAGATAAGTGAGGGGGAGGGGGAATTCTTCCAGTGATGGCGAACCTGTGGCACTCCAGCTGTTGCAAAACTACAATTCCCATCATGTCTTCACAGCCAAAGCTTTTGCTTTGAATGGCCAGGCATGAAGGGAATTGTAGTTTTGCAACAGCTGGACTGCCACAGGTTCGCCATCACTGATTATTTTTAGTGACTTTTTTTGTTGCTGAATTTCATTGGCTAAATGTTCAATTGAAGGTTAATAGTTTGTACACTTCAAGCCCAAGCAAGCGCTACTAAGTTCATCTGTCAATCTGTTTCTTTTGTTGGTTTTGATATTATTTAATGCTGAGAATAAGGTCTCACAAAAGTAGGTGGAGGGAAAAATAGTGAGTAAAGCCATAGCTATATTTTTCAGGGTGCTAAAAGTGTCTGGTAACCTATTCCAGGCACTCCAAATTTCCTGTTCATAGTGGCACTCCTCTTGATTCTCCAAGCGGCACCTTTCTAGATTCTCAAGCTTTGACCTCAAGTCAACAAACACCTGAGCCCAGATGCTGTCCTGAAATTCTGCAAGTTGCATCTCCAAATCATCAATTTGTATCCACTGGAAACCATTTCATTCCAAATTACTGTAGACTACTACATCAGGATACTTAATTATTTTCATGGTCTGTTCTAGGCTTCTAAGTTGAATCTATCACTGAACTGGTCAAGTAACGAGTCTAAACATGCTGGTACTTTATATGCAAGGGTTCCATTTCATTTTGTACAGCTGCACTGGCCTTCTCAAAATACTTTGTTACTCGAGGAAAATACTTATAAGTTTTAGTTTCTACATCTCGCTTGAAAATTTTAAGTTTACTTTCAAAAGCTTTTATGTATCCAAACATGACGTATCTATAAGGGATAAACGGGTCTCCAGTGACAAACTTCCCCTTAATTTAAACATATTAGTAACGACACAGACTCCAACTTTATTGCCGAATGGCCACAGCTTTATTCAACAGTATATATGTACCAAACTTGTGGCTCAACATGCCACCCCATTAACACCTGAACCTGTACATATATACATATTCTCCACAAAATGACACCTGATAGGTCCATCCGAGAGCCAAACCATCATTCCTATCCCCCGGCCGTAACCTCCAACCGGCCCAGGGGACCACCTCGGCCGTGACCAACCGACCCGAGGTGTAGGGTAATTAACGTTCCATCGTTAATTACCCCTCCCCAGAACCTGCAGGACCTCCGCCTACAAGTTCCCATCCAACTCAAAGCCACTCCCCCTGAGTGGCTTCATACCAACAAACCTACTGTCGGTACACCAAACCTCTCTGAACGGACCTATCACCCCGCTGTGACAACAACTCAAAAGAAAACAACATCCTTTTTTTTTTTTTTTTTATATATTTCACATTTATTTTCCATTTTTTATTAATTTCTTTTTTTTTTTTTTTTTTATATATATACTCTTTATTCTTTTTATTATTATTATCATTTTTATTTATTTATTTATTTATTTATATATTTCTTTTTTTTTTTTTTTTTTTTATATCATTGCAGGGCGGGTGGGCGGGACACGCTGTCTGTAGGTCAAAAGGGGCAGTGACCTCTGCACAGCCCCCTTTATACCCACACACCAACCCTCCCATATCTTGTCCCTCACCCAATCCCTTTTTCCGACTCTCCCACCAATCAGGCAGCCCCTATGTGCCTCCAACCTTAGCACTTAACTCTTTCCTACCCTAACCCTCCCGATCGTCATGGGCCTGTTCACCCCTATGGGGCTCTCTGGCCGTCTTGACGTATCTATAAGGGATAAACGGGTCTCCAGTGACAAACTTCCCCTTAATTTAAACATATTAGTAACGACACAGACTCCAACTTTATTGCCGAATGGCCACAGCTTTATTCAACAGTATATATGTACCAAACTTGTGGCTCAACATGCCACCCCATTAACACCTGAACCTGTACATATATACATATTCTCCACAAAATGACACCTGATAGGTCCATCCGAGAGCCAAACCATCATTCCTATCCCCCGGCCGTAACCTCCAACCGGCCCAGGGGACCACCTCGGCCGTGACCAACCGACCCGAGGTGTAGGGTAATTAACGTTCCATCGTTAATTACCCCTCCCCAGAACCTGCAGGACCTCCGCCTACAAGTTCCCATCCAACTCAAAGCCACTCCCCCTGAGTGGCTTCATACCAACAAACCTACTGTCGGTACACCAAACCTCTCTGAACGGACCTATCACCCCGCCACAGACCGGCCAAGTGACACCTTACTTGGCCCGGGCCCCCCACACCCCCAATGCTCGTTCCATTCCATCCTTCAAAACCAACGTCCACAAATCCAACCGCCATCCGTGAGAATGGACCCCATCACGCCTCAAATACTGCTCGGTGGACTTCTCCAACTCCTCGAATCGAACCACCAACCTCCTTTCCACGCTCCAAACCTGCCAATCGCCCGGTTCCATTTTTTCCCAGGCCCTGTGAATCTGATCCACTCCTAAAACGCCACTGCCTTCGGGCTACCATATCGGACCTCACAATCACAATGCCATGGAACGCCCTCCACAAATGAAGTAAGTCCAACTTGCTCTCCCTTTTAACTCTCACGCCGTCCACACTCCAAAGTCATTCCCCCCCACATGCAGCATTAAAACAACAGGTTCCTTGTCAATCCGGCTATAATACACCAATTCAGGGCGAACTCTACTCCAATTCATGCCCCGAACTCCGAGCCATTTCACACGGGCTTCCTACATCGCCGCTCCGTACGAAGAGACTGCCCACCAAACCATCCTCAATAAAGGACCCCCCCTGTCACCAAACATCACCTAATCAGATGTGGTCTAATATACAAACGAAACCTGGAGGAATCCCAGCTCCCAATCCACCGGGTCCAATCCTCACTCAGCCCCCCCACTTAGCCGCTTCGGTCGCTGCCCCAATCCGAAAGGAGTGGGACCCATAATCCCTTGGCTACTCCCCCGGCCCTTACTAAAGCCGTCTTCAACACTGCCATACTGGAATCACGATAAGGCAGATCCATCCACATGTCTAAAGAAACACCGGGGTAGCCACCCCACACCTGCAAGAATTCCGCCACCTGAACCACTGGGCATAGGTGGTGCCCTGGCAATTCAAACAATGTCACCAGACGTCCCCCACCTATTTGGTCTGTCTATCGAAAACCATACCGGCACTCGCGCCATCCTTACCAAGCGTAACAACCTCTATTAACAGCCCGCCTACCGCATGCCTGGCAGGGCTACCAAATTCTCTGATGCAGAAAGCCCCGAAAATGCCAATACGAAGGCAACCTTAAACAGCCTCGTACCTAATCGGACGAGCATATATCCCCCAAACACATCACCAACCAATCAACGACGGAAACAATAGTGGCCGTCTCCTGTCTCGCGACCACGCGTCCTTTGAAAACCCTTTATCCCCTACCGCACCAGAAAATCCTTTGCCACGTCCCGAACCCCTTGCGTTTTAACAAGAAGGCCAACACCGCCCAACTTGTAATCATCACCGAAACGGACCGGCCTGCTGAAAACTCCCAGCTAATCAATGACAAAACCCCCAGCATTCGGCCTGTCTAACCAAGCTCCATAAAATCCGCCTTCTCCAATTGCTCCCATTCCCGCCACACAGCCTGGTATCAGCACAAGTAGCCTCAGTCACCGGTCTCCTGATTCCCTCAAATGCTACCCGACGCCAGGTCACACAGGCATGCCGGGCATAGTTCTCCAACCTTGTCCGCTCCTGGCACCAGTCGCCTGAACCTGTGGAACTGAAACCGAGAGCGCATCAGCCACTTCACTTTGCACTCCGGGCACATGCTGCGCCACCACGCACCTGTTGAGTTCTAAGCAACCCAACACCAGATGTCTCAAGTAGCACCCCACCGGGGGCGATTTTGACGACCATGAATTGATCGAAATACACCACTGCCATGTCATTACAATGCACACCAAGCTTCTTGCCCGCAAATTCTGGGCCCCAAAACTCCATCGCCACAATGATGGGGGAACATTTCCACCAGCGCCAAATATGTCACAAACCCCTTTTTCCACCCAAAGCCGTGGCCATTAGCCCACACACCAATGCGTCCTAAAATTGCCCCAAAACCTGATGCCCCCGCCGCATCAATAAACAGTTCCAGCTGGCTATCTGATACTGCCCTGCTCACCCATAACGTCCGTCCGTTGTATCATTCAAGGAATGCAGCCCCACACCAGCAAACCTCCTTTCATTGTCATTGTCACTCTGACAAATAATTTGTAGCAATCACCCCTGCCATTGCGCTCGCCAGACGCCTGTTAAATATTGCCCCATAGGCCTAGTGCGACCGGCAAAATTCAACTTCCCAAGGACCGACTGAAATCCTGTAACCGCACCTTCTTAGCCCAGTGCAACAACTGCACCGACACCTTCAAAACACGCAGCTCGTCCTCCGGCAATCGGCATTCCATAGCTACCGTGTCAATTTCAATGCCCAAGAAACACAGGGACGTCACTGGCCCTTCTGTCTTCCCCCGTGCCACCAGAATCCCAGGCTTCCTGCAATGCGTTCTCATGTAAATAACAGCAAAGAACAAACCGAGGAGCCCACTGGGCCCACGCAAAAGAAATCATCCAAATAGTGTATCACTGAGTGGACACCCGCCACATCCCTGACTACCCATTCCACAAACGAACTGACGCTTCAAACTAAGCGCACGAAATAGAACAACCCATGGGCAGGCACTGATCCACATAGTATTGCCCATCCCACCTGCACCCCAAAGGTGGAAAAACTCTCCGGGTGCACCGGAAGTAACCGTAAAGCTGCTTCCACGTCCACCTTGGTCATCGGGGCCCCTTGCCCACTACCCACACTAACTCCAACGCCTTGTCAAACGATACATAACAGACCGCCGGCACTCGGGTGAAATCCCGCCGTTCACCAACAACCCAGCCGGGTAAGAGAGATGATGAAGGAGCCGATACTCATTCGACTCCTTCTTGGATACCACTCCCAGCAGCGAAAAACCCTCAAGTTGGGGAGTGACGGGTCCTGGACCAGAACCCGCCATCCATCCCGCTCCACCTCCTTCTGCAGCCGTTCCGTCACCACCTCCGGCTGTCCTTTTCCGGACCCCGCATTACCCGGGCGAAACACCGGCGCCCCAAAATCAAACGGAACCCGGAAACCTTCCATAAAACCCGTAGCAAACAGCTCCGCCGCCCGGTCATCCGGGTATCTATTTAAATAGGGACGCATCCCTCGACCCTCACTAGCGTCCTCCCTGTTACCAAAACCTTCCCCCGACTTTTCTTTCCCCCTGTGAAACACCTGGCCAAAGAGTGGGAAACCCCCACAACCGGAACACTCGTGTTTGAACTGACACGCTGCCCCCAAACTTACATTGCCCCTCACTAAATTTCCAACACGCCCCTTTCTTTTTCCCAGCCAAAGACCCGCCACTCGCACCCGGGCCCCTGGCACCACCTCAAAAGGGCTGCGCCGGAGCCGTTATCAAACGCATCCCCAAAACATATAACTTTGTGTTCCCACCAGATGCCCAGCCGCATAGCCTTCCAATGCCAGTTAGTAAACGTCCTCGGGATCAACCTACACCTCCCCCTTTTTTTTTTTTATCCTCCTTATCTTTTAGATTCACTTGCCTTCACTGTATCCAAATTAAACTTTTCCAAGGGAAGCAGTGAAAATATTTCCCCATACTCCCCTTTTCTTATCTTCTCCCTCACCTCCTTTTTTAAATGCACCCCTAACGGACTCCCAAAGCACCAGTAACTTCGCTCCGTGCCCTATCATCCAAACGCACAACCTCATCATCCTTTTCCACGTCCTCACCAACCAACGCCACGGCCGCCACGCCGTCCGCCTGACCTGCAACGACTGCCGGCACAACCTCCTAAGTCTCTACCTCGCGCACCGGTACCACCGGCAGCCACCCCGACCGTGGGACCCACCCACGCCCCCCGCCAGGGACCCAGGCCCGCTTCGACCTGACCGCTCAGCCGACAATCCCTGCAACACCCCTAGCAGCTGCCCCCAAAAAACCGCCCCGGGTAACCCCGACTGACCGACCGCACTAAAACCCCCAGCAAACCACTCCCCGCGGTGGAACCCCCCGTCCCCGCTAACACTACCCACAACATTAAACATATTGGTTGTTCTCTCACCGGGCTGCCTCTGAACCGAATCCGGAGCAGCCGTACCGCGAACATCCTGCTGCCGTTCATCCGTCCTGCCGCCTCCTCCGGTCCTTCTTCCTCGCCCGAATAAGAAGAGCTGCTGAAGTCCGCTGGGGGGACCAGCGAGGGGACAGCCCGCACCTTGC
This sequence comes from Anomaloglossus baeobatrachus, assembly GCF_048569485.1. Taxonomy (NCBI): domain Eukaryota; kingdom Metazoa; phylum Chordata; class Amphibia; order Anura; family Aromobatidae; genus Anomaloglossus; species Anomaloglossus baeobatrachus. The sequence continues at coordinate 530,753,691 of NC_134357.1, forward strand.
GGCCGTCAACCCCCACGGTCACCGCACCCTGCTCCTCCGTGCACCTCCTGTTTGTCCTCTGTTTCATGCCGCGGCGCGGCGTCCTGCCGCCATCCATCTTTGCTGCCCCCTCCTGCTGCACCGCTGTAATCTCTGTAGCTCCCGGTGGTCCCCCTCCCTGCCGACTGCAGGAAGGCCGTGCCTCTCCGTCCGGATGCCAGGAACACCCCCCAGCCTGATCCCTGCTGGGAGGTACCGTAAATAACAGACCGCCGCAAGGGCCCTGCCGACCGCATGACCCTGCCACCAGCCCCCTCCGACTACCGCTCCGATCCGTGCCGCCCCTCCATCTATGCTCTCTCCCCTGCCGTCTGCAGGGAGTCTCCCCGTCCGCTCTGTGGTGCCGGGCGCCACCCCCAGCCCGCACCTCACTGGGGGCTGCCGCTGCTCTGGTCCGTGGCCGTGCAGGCCGCAGACCGGAAGTAGGCCTCGCATAGGCTCCGCCCACCCCCGGCCCGCGGAATCTCCGACGAGGATTCCTCCCGGCGGCCGGAGACACGTCTGAAGGTGAGGTGCACTCCGCTGCCCCGGAGGGTCCCCGAAGGGGCTCCTAAATCTATCTTCTCCCCCCCCGACGGGGGAGTAGCGCTCCGGCGGTCGCGCCCGCCGAGCGCGCAGCGCAGGTCCGGGCGCAGGAGCAGAGAAGCCGCTCCAGCCCTGCAGACGCGTCCTCGCCGATGTCCTCAGAAGCCCCCCCCCCGGCTCCAGCACCGCCACCATTCTTCAGTCAGGGAGGCGGCAGCGCAGGGGGGACACGCTGTCTGTAGGTCAAAAGGGGCAGTGACCTCTGCACAGCCCCCTTTATACCCACACACCAACCCTCCCATATCTTGTCCCTCACCCAATCCCTTTTTCCGACTCTCCCACCAATCAGGCAGCCCCTATGTGCCTCCAACCTTAGCACTTAACTCTTTCCTACCCTAACCCTCCCGATCGTCATGGGCCTGTTCACCCCTATGGGGCTCTCTGGCCGTCTTAACGTCAATACTTTTGCCAAAACCTTGTAGCTTTAAGTTCAGTTCATTAATATGAACAGAGAAATCTGTAAAAAACATCAGGTTGTTGACCCACTTAGAATCATAGAGCTGAGGAAAGTTTCCCAGTTCCTTATCCTCAAGAAATACCTTAATTTCTTCAAAGCACTCCACAAAGCACTCAAGAACTTTGCCTCGGCTCAGCCATCTTACATTATTGTACATCAGCAGTCCACTGTAGGTGGAATCAACCTCCAGTAAAAGTGCAGAAAATTCTCGCTTGTGAAGGGGGCGAGCAGCTATTAAATTAACTATTTTTGTAACAACTGACATTAAGTCGTTTAAGTCAGTGAATCCTGCTTTGGCACATAAAGCCTCCTGATGGATAATACAATGAAAAGGCACAATCGGATGTCCAATACCTTCCGTAAACAATTTAACAAATCAGACTTTTTTCCCCACCATGTTTGGTGCCCCATCTGTCGTCACTGACACAACTTAAGGCCTCTATCACACGTCAGTGATTCTGGTACGTTTGTGCTTTTTTTTAAACGTACCAGAATCACTGACATACGCAGATCCATTATAATGAATGGGTCTGCTCACACATCAGTGATTGCCGCACGGAGACATGTCCATTTTTTTCTGGCATCACTGATGTCCCACGGAGTGGTGTGGTCCGTGAAACACGTGCCAGAAAAAAACATGCTTTTAAAATAAAAAACATTTTAACTCACCCGGCGTCCAGCGATGTCCTCTGCAGCCCGTGCAGCTTGCTGCTTCTGAGCCGGCTCATTATTGTCGCGCATATTCATGATGCGCGACACAGCCGACCCGGAAGCAGCTGCTGCGGGGGTCAGCGCCGGCCAGATGCTGCACCGCGGGAGCGATCAGCACCATGGCGAGCGGGAGCGGGCGCAGGTGAGTTGATTACTAAGTGCAATCACGGGCCACGGAGAACGGAGCCCGGATTGCACTTAGACAACCCACGTGTGCCGTGATTCACGGCACACGCAGGGACATGTGCATGTTTTACACGCTAGTGAAAAACGTCAGTGTTTTTCACTGACGTGTAAAACGGGCCTTAGAGATATCAATGCTTAGGTCACAAAATGTTTGCATAACAACCTTACATATTTCACTTCCTGATGTACTTGTTGGCACTGATACTAACATTATCAACTCTGCTCTCATTGTGGGACCATCAGAATATCGACCAATAATGGCCAACTGAGCATGTGATGTGACATCTGTAGTTTCATCAAGAGAGATCGAAAAATATTTACAATTACTTATGTCTCTTTTTAATTGATGTTGTACGTTTGTGTTCAGTCTCATTATTCGGTCTTTTATGATATTTCTACTGAGTGGTAACTCAGATATTCTCTTAATAATTGCATCTTTATTCTGCATATCATGAAATAGAACTGGTGCACATCTTAAGAGAGTTTCTTTAATAAATTCTCCCTCACTAAGTGCTTTTCCATGCTGAGCTATGGAGTGAGCAATGCTCAGACTTGCAGATGTTAAATTTGTAGAGCTTTTTACAAATTTAAGGATGGAATTAGATTGGCTCTTATGAAGGTGTAGCTGCCTGGAAATGTATTCCTTCCTTTCATCCTCACTTTTTTTCAAGAGCTGGGAATGATTAGTTTCAAAATGTCTATTATCAATAGAATAGACAATCAATGTCAATATATATTATTGTTTCATATAACTTGTTCTTTTTTTTTTTTTTTTTTTTTTTTTTTTACTGCACTATTCTAAGTCCTGTTGTGTATAAATACGTGACTCTTCAGATTTTGTGTTATACCATGCCTGATGAAGAGACCTGAGTAGTCTCGAAAGCTTGCAATTATTACCATCTTTTCAGTTAGCCATTAAAAGGTATCAACCACTGAGGACTCTCTGTTCTTTTAAACAATTTTTTTATCTCTACTGGCTAACACGGTACAAAGATATATTTTACTTGTATTTATATTCCACGTTCTGCTTACTACCGTTTCACTACATAGAACGCAAAATGATCTGCCATTTTTTTCTATAATGCCATACATCTCAGTCCATGTCTCTTGAAAGGGTCGGCTACTGCTACTACCACTCCCTTTACTTAACTTTGTTTTTTTAATTTTGTGGCTTCTCCATGAGAGGGGCAGTGAGTGAAGATTTATAGTTAGCCCTGCAGGCAATTAGGGGTTAACTAACCTAACTGACCATATGATGGCACATGTAACTGTCTTTTAGGAAAGGGTAGAGTTAATAAGCAGAAATAGGGGTTAATAAGGATGCACAACAGTAATGGTGGTGAAATGGAGTCTGTACTATGCTGCAAGATGGCGTTCCTTATGTAAATTAATGGCGGGAAACGGCACCCATAGCACAGGCCTCTTCCAGCTTCCCCCTCACTTATCTCAGTCATGGCCAATGACACCCCACAGTTCACTGGGTGATGGTTGCTGTAGTAATCACAGGGCCTGCAGACAGCAATCACAGGGCCTCCAGACAGCGATCACCTCAGGCCTCAGAAGTGCGTCCCCCGCGGCATTGCGCTGCTCCCTGCTGCACCAGCCGGAAGTTCGGGCCTACCGGAAGTCCCAGGACTAGACGCTCTGCGCCGGAGCTCTGTTGTTTAGGCAGCATTGCGCTGCTCCCTGCTGCGCCAACCGGAAGTTCGGGCCTACCGGAAGTCCCAAGCCTAGATGCTCTGCGCCAGAGCTCTGTTGTTTGGGCCTACAGACCTCCGGCACAGACCTCCTGCATGGCATCCAATCCGATAAAAAATTGGAACGGCTTGCCATGCTATTTAAAGGATGCTTAATTTCTATGGGGCCGCGGCCGCGTGCCACTGAAAATAACTACGCGTGTCAGCACTGACACGCGTGTCATAGGTTCGCCATCACGGGTCTAGTTCAATCTGATGCATCTCACTGAGCCCAGCAGCGCCACCTGTGGTAGTGCAGAGTACTGACTCATAATGAATGTGTATGAGGGAGCTGAGAAGCAGTTCAGCAGCCACCATTTTGAAAACAGAACAGGAGCCAGTGGAAAATATTTTAGCAAGACTGATCTTCTAGGCTACAGGAGGCTGCTCCTCTACAGGAGGCTAATCCTCTACAGGAGGCTGATCTTATCACACAGACAGGTGAGGGGCATGAACCACACACAGAAACTCTCTCTCATACACACATATGAGCTGTGTCTGTCTACTGTGCAATTTCAGCTTTTATTAATATTATTATTACTATTATATTTGTATTTGATGTGTGGTCTAGTGTTTACTACCTCCTTTTCCAGCATCAGGGGCTATAAAGAGCCAGTGTGAGAGCAGGAGCCTCCTGGAGCTGTAGAGGATCACTCTGTCTCCTCACACTGCTGTTTACTTCATAATGAACTAATCTCTGTCAGGATAGTGACTACATGAACTAGTTCACTCTGAGTAGTTAATTTTGAACTACTCACTCACGAACTACCCATCACTATTGTGCTGGGTGTTATGGGGCTGGATGAGGTGAAGTTTATGTGTGGTGTCAGGAGTGGTTTACAGTGTGGATGTAGCAGCAGAGCCGTGTGTGTGTGTGCGACGTGTATGGAGCAGAGGTTCGTGCATGTACGAGGTGTACGGAGCAGAGCCGTGTGTGTACGAGGTGTAGGGAGCGGAGCTGCATGTGTACGAGGTGTACGGCGCGGAGCCGTGTGCGTACGAGGTGTAGGGAGCGGAGCTGCGTGTGTACGAGGTGTACGGAGTGGAGCCGCGTGTGTACGAGGAGTAGTGCGCGGAGCCGTGTGTGTACGAGGTGTACTGCGCGGAGCCGTGTGTGTACGAGGTGTACGGAGCGGAGCCGCGTGTGTACGAGGTGTACGGAGCGGAGCTGCTTGTGTACGAGGTGTACGGAGCGGAGACGCGTGTGTACGGAGCAGAGCCGCGTGTGTACGAGGTGTACAGAGCGGAGCCGTGTGTGTACGATGTGTACGGAGCAGAGCCGCGTGTGTACGAGGTGTACGGAGAGGAGCCGAGTGTGTATGAGGTGTATGGACCTAAAATAACATTTTAGAGGTGATTTTCACATTCATATTTTTTCATTCCACTTTGTATTCCTTTCTGTCCAGCACGTGAAGGGTTAAACATTCCCGCCCGCAGTTGTGCAGTATATGGCTATGTGTGCACAGTGCGTTTTTCGCAGCGTTTTTGCGCGTTTTTCGGGTGCGTTTTTGGCCTCAAAACTGCATGACTTTGCTTCCCCAGCAAAGTCTATGAGTTTTCATTTTTGCTGTCCGCACACAACTTTTTTTTTAAGCTGCGTTTTTGAGCTTGAAAAAAAAAATGGACATGTCAATTCTTTCCTGCTCTTTTCTGCGTTTTCCGCCCATGCAATGCATTGGAAAAACGCAGCAAAACGCAGAGATCAAAAACGCAGCAAAACGCAGCCAAAAACGCACCAAATCGCGGTAAAAACACATGCGTTTTTGACGCGTTTTTTCGACGCGGGTGCGTTTTTATCGGCCAAAAACGCACAAAAACGCAGCGTCAAAAAAACGCAGCGTGCGCACATAGCCTATGAGGGGCAGATTAAGAATTGTTCTCACTTTTCTGCAGTTTCTCGACCCCCTCAGTCCATGTAAATCTGAATAGATCCTAAAGAAATCTGTTTTGTAAATGCCTTGAAAACATAAATAAATTCTCGCTGCTGAACTTTTAACCCTCTAACAACCAAAGAAAATAAAGCGACGTTAGAAAAATGACTCAGATATAAAGTAGATGGACGGGAAATGATATTTATTGATTATTTTGTGCAGCGTGACTGACTGCTATATGGATAGAAAAATGGAAAGTTTGAAAATTGCAATTTTATTTTTTCAAAATTTTCTTAAAAATTCCGATATTTTTTCAAATACACGCAAAGAAATAATATCTTAATTTACCACTCTTATAGTAAAAATGTATACCTTGTGTTGTTTTATTATTTAAGCAATTTATATTTCTAAATCTATAAATTTATATAGATATAAAAAGCAATAACGCTGGATGTTGTCTCTGTTATAGATGTCTTTGTCTAAAGTTTCTTTGTTACTGAAGGTCCAGAATATTTTCAAGGAATTCAGCAGGATTAAGAATTTACGATTTTGTTATTCACAACTGTCACTCCATTTTTGGTCATCTCCTCAGCCGTCCCCTATTCTTTGTGGTTTTAATAATCTGCTGTTTGGGCATCTGAGATTCAGACAAAGCCTGGTACATGTACATTGGCTGTGTGTTCTTGTCTCCAAAGCATTGCTATTAATTGAACCAACACTGGCAGATCTGGAGATCCCTTGCATCTCACCCCAAATTAGCTCTCCCAGGAAAGAGGTTTCCATGACAGAACATGGTGCCGAAACCCGGGATAGTTAAGTGGACCTCACTGTGACCCGAGTACAAAGACCTTCCCAGGAACCACTGAACAAAATCCACGGTAAGTAACCCTGTTGTGAATGTCATTCGAGTGGGTGCTGGTGTGGAGCTCCCTCTGGTGGCCAGGAATGGTAATGAAGCTGAGTCTGAATCTGTGACTCAAACAGGTGTTGGTATTAATTGGGAATCCAGGAAGTCATATATATATATATATATATATATATATATATATATATATATATATATATATATATATATATATATATATATATATATATATATATATATATATATATATATATATAGGTATATAGGAGAGCAGTTTCTGCTTAGCTGCTGCCAGTGATAAATGTTTGCTTCTGCCTCTGAAGATGGCTTGGAGTTTGTCCTTCAGTTTCCTCTATTTATCCTGCGCCAGAATTCACTCCAGATAAGTCTGCAGGTTTTCTTTTCCTAATTGCTGGTTTTGCACCTACGGGTGTTTGTGTTTTTTTTTTTTTCATTTTGTTCTGTGTTTGTTTTCTTGTATGTGAGGATCTTGCTCTCTGCTATTTTTGAGAGGGCAGTTCCTTCAGCAAAAAAGAAGTTTCTCCCGTTCTGATTTTTATTATTTGCACTTTTCAATATTATTTGTTCTGTAATTTTGTTTCTTCCCATTATATCTGCAGTTCTGTTTACAGTGTCTGTCACAAAAGTACCTAATATAGTGGGGGAAAGACAGTGTGGTCTTAGGTCTTTTTTCTATCAGGAGTTTGGTATTTTTTGCAGGGTTTTTTGCTGGCCGCAATCAGTTATCTTTCCTGTCTTGTTGTATCTAGTAAGTCGGGCCTCACCTTTGTTAATCTATATTTTCTGTGTATTGTGTTTTCTTACATCACCGTCGTTACATCTTGGGGCCTTGCTATTCCTTTGGGGACTGCTCCGAGGCAAAGTAGGATTCCTCATTTCTAACTTTGAGGTGTAGCTAGTTTCTCCGGCAGTGACGAGCTGTATAGGTGTGATAGGAACATACCACTGCTAGTTCTAGTGTTGTCCGATAGAGGATTGCAGTCAGCTTAGTCTCAAACTACTTTTGTGGTTTTTGTTTTTTCCTGATTAATGGGATTTTTTGTTATCTTAGACAGACTCCTGTTGTAGAACCTAAAATTCCCATTCCTGAATTGTTCTCAGGGGATGAAATATGTTATGGTGGGATTTCCTGTCCGTTCGGGTCTTGATGCCTCTATGACCTTAGCCATTCAAATTAGACGTTTACGCAATCGCAAAACAATATGTGCAGATGTATTGCTTGCGGAACAGTCTTCGGAGCTTATGCAGTGTGATAGGGTTCTCTCTAATGCTGAACAGCAAAGTTTTAGACGGAAAAATAAGTTATGTTTCTATTGTGGAGATGCTTTTCACACTCTCTCTGTCTGCCCTAAACGAGAAAAGAGATTTGCTCGTTCATTTACTGTGGGTACTGTGCAACCTAAATTTCTTTTGTCAGTCTCTTTAATTTGCTCATTATCCTCGTTTTCTGCTATAGCTTTTCTTGATTCATGGGCCGCCCTGAACTTAATGGATTTTGGGTTTGCTAAAAGTTGTGGCTTTCCCATGGTACCTTTGCAAACTCCTATTCCTTTAAGGGGCAATGATGCTACTCCCTTAGCTGAGAATAAACCCCAATTTTGGACCCAGGTGACTATGAGGGTTGCACCAGCTCATCAGGAGAATTGTAAATTTTTGGTACCACACAACTTGCATGATATTTTGGTACTGGGATTCCCTTGGCTGCAGACCCATAATACAGTTCTAGATTGGAGATCCTTATCTGTGGTTAGTTGGGGTTGTCAATGTGTGCATAATGACCTTTCTGTGTTGTCTATTTCTGCTTAGACACATGATTGCGTCCAAAAAGGGTGGGTCATTGAGACCTTGTATTGACTATCGCCTCCTTAATAAAATCACTGTTAAATATCATTATCCTTTGCCCCTGAAGGCATTTTGAGTACCTAGTGATGCCTTTTGGGCTCACTAATGCCCCCTGCATCTTCCAGTCATTCATGAATGATATTTTCCGGAAACTAATTGGTAACTTTCTGATAGTCTATTTGGATGATATTTTGATATTTTCTGATGACTGGGACTCTCATGTTGAGCACGTTCGGACCGTTTTTCAGGTACTTAAGAACAATGCATTGTACGTTAAGGGGTCAAAATGTCTCTTTGGCAGACAAAAAATTTCCTTTTTGGGGTTTAGTTTGTCCCCGTCTTCTATTGAAATGGATCCAGTCAAGGTTCAGGTCATTCATGACTGGGTTCAGCCTACTTCTTTGAAATCCCTTCAGAAATTTTTGGGTTTTACAAATTTCTGCCGTAAATTTATAGGCAATTTCTCTAGTATTGTTAAGCCTTTGATGGATTTGACCAAAAAGGGAGCTGATGTTTAGAATTGGACCCCAGAGGCCATTATGGCCTTCCAGGAGCTTAAATAGAGGTTCACTTCTGCCCCAGTCCTGCAGCAACCTGATGTTTCTCTTCCATTTCAAGTGGAGATAGATGCATCAGAGATTGGAGCAAGAGCTATTTTGTCTCAAAGAGATCCTATAACTTCCAAACTGAAGCCTTGTGCCTTCTTCTCTCGGAAATTTTCTCCATCTGTACGAAACTATGATGTGAGTAATCGGGAATTATTGGCTATGAAGTGGGCTTTTGAGAATGGAGACATTGGTTGGAGGGGGCTAGACATCAAATTGTGGTGCTCACTGATCATAAGAATCTGACCTACCTTGCATCTGCCAAGAGATTGAATCCTAGGCAGGGCAGGTGGGCTCTATTTTTTACGCGTTTCGATTTTGTGGTCCCTTTTCTACCAGGCAGCTAGAATACTAAAGCAGATGCCCTCTCTAGAAGTTTAATTGCTGATTCTCTTGATGTTGCGGAGCCATCTACCATCCTGAATGAAGGTGTGGTCCTCTCTGCCATTTCACCCGATTTGAGGTTAGCACTTGAGAGATTTCAGAGGGATAAACCTGAGAGCTGTCCTGTGGGGAAACAGTATGTTCCTGATCAATGGAGGAGTAGAGTTATGTCCGAGATTCATTGTTCCGTCTTAGCTGGTCATCCTGGGACTTTTTGGTACTAGGGATCTAGTGAGTAGGTCTTTTTGGTGGCTGTCTTTATCTCAGGATGTCAGTTTTGTGCAATCTTGTGGGGTTTGTTCTAGATCCAAGCCTTGTTGTTCACGTTGTTCACGTTCTAGCAGGTTGTTATTGCCATTGCCTGTACCTAAGAGACTCATATCGCTATGGATTTTATTTCGGATCTTCCTGTTTCTCAGAGGATGACGGTTATTTGTGATAGATTCTCTAAGATAGTCCATTTGGTACCATTGCCTAAGTTGATATAAAAAAGCAAAAAGGAAAAAATCATTACTTACAGCAAGATGGAATTGCAGCTGTATTGCCTGAGCAATATACAGCTGCAATTCCATCTTGCTGTAAGTAATGATTTTTTCATTTTTGCTTTTTTATATTATATATAGTGTAGGGACCTACAAGCATGAGGTTCCCGTGACGAGGGTTGTAGGCTTACGTCTTATGGCCATAACGCTAACAAAAAACCTCAAAAACTTTTTTGTACAGGATACAGCCAGGCCCCTTTTTGTTAGGCCTTGCTATCAGAGTTTCTGTCCCTACGTAGCGCGCAGTGGGGGTACGGCTTGGCAGCCCGCCTGAGCTAATAGTATGGGCGTCACCTAATAGGCTGCGGGTTTGTGACTGTGCGTCTGCTAGTGTGAACAGTGCTCTATGCAAGCCACCAGTGTGCAGTTTTACCATCCAGCCATCACCTCCTCCATATTTGGAAGTGAGTGTGAATGGCTCCACCTGCACCTGTGTTGCCTCCACCTAGTGGGGGTTTAGCTGTATCCTGCTGGAGTAGTAGTAGTCTTTTGGCCTGAGCAATATACAGCTGCAATTCCATCTTGCTGTAAGTAACCATTGCCTAAGTTGCCATCTTCATCAGAGTTGGTGCCCTTGTTTTATCAACAGGTGGTTCATTTACATGGTATTCCTGAAAATATTGTGTCAGATAGAGGAGCTCAGTTTGTGTCCAGATTTTGGAGAGCATTTTGTTCTAAATTAGGAATTGGGCTGTCTTTCTCTTATGCGTTTCATCCAGACAGAGAGCAAACCAGACCCTGGAAACCTATTTGAAGTGTTTTGTATCTGCGGATCAGGATGACTGGGTATTGTTTTTTTCCATCGGCAGAGTTTGCTCTCAATAATAGGGCTAGCTCTGCTACTTTGATGTCTCCGTTTTTTTGCAATTTTGGGTTTCATCCCAGGTGTTCTTCAGGGCAGGTTGAAGCTTCGGCAGGCTGAGGCTTCGGCCTGTCCGGGAGTTGATTCTGTAGTGGAGAGAATGCAGCAGATTTAGGGTCAGGTAGTGGACAAACAATTAGTCCCAGGAGAATGCCCAAAGGTTTTCCAACCAGCGTAGGACTGTTGGTCCCTGGTTTAAAGTTGGGGATATGGCTTGGTTGCCCTCTAAAAATATTCCTATAAGAGTTTCTTCTCCTAAATTTAAGCAAATATTTATTGGGCCTTATAAGATTTCGGAGATTATTAATCCTGTATCTTTTTGTTTGGCTCTTCCTGATTCTTTTACAATTCACAATGTTTTTCATAGTCTTTGTTGAAGAAACATGTGGAACCAGCAGTTCCCACGGCGGCGCCTCCTGATCCTGTGTTGGTAGATGGGGATCTAGAGTATGAAGTTATGAAAATTTTGGTTTCCTGCTTTAATACATGAAAGCTTCAGTACCTTATTAAGTGGAAAGGTTATGGTCAGGAGGACAATTCTTGGGTTTTTGCTTCTGACAGACAGGTTTGTTTGTGCCTTTCATCATGCCCATCCTGACAGATCCGGTGGCTCTGGTGAGGGTTCGGTGACCCCTCCTCAAGGGGGGGTACTGTTATGAATGTAATCCGAGTGGGTGCTGGTGTGGAGCTCCCTCTGGTGGCCAGGAGTGGTAATGAAGCGAAGTCTGAATCGTGACTCAAACAAGTGATGGAATTAATTAGGAATCCAGGAACTCCTATTGCAGATCAGCCTAGTGTATTTAGGAGAGCATTTTCTGCCTGGCAGCCGCCAGTGATGTTTCCTGCTGCTTTTGAAGATAGCTGGGAGTTTTCCCTTCAGTTTCTCCCATTTATTCTGTGCCTGAATATACTCCAGATAATTTACTAGTTTCTGTGCTTAATTGCTGGAATTGCACTTAAGGGTGTTTCTGCTTATTCCATTTTTCCATTTTGCTCTGTGTTTTGGTTTCTTGTTTGTGAGGATCTGTCTCTCTGCTTTTTTGAGCAGGGCAGTTCCTCCAGCAAGAAAGGGAGCAAGCTCCCTGTTCATGTTTGGATTATTTGCACTTTAGAATATTATTTGTTCTGTGATTTTGTTTCTTCCCATTATATCTTCAGTTCTGTTTAAAGTGTCTGGCACAAGAGTACCTGATATAGTGGGGGAGAGACCGTGTGGTCTCAGATCTTTTTTTCTATCAGGAGTTTGGTATTTATTTTTTTACAGGGTTTTTTGCTGGCCGCAAGCAGTTATCTTTCCTGTCCCATTGTATCTAGTAAGTCGGGCCTCATCTTTGCTAATCTATATTTTCTGTGTATTGGGTTTTCTTACATCACCGTCGTTTACATGTTGGGGGCTTGCTATTTCTTTTGGGACTACTACGAGGCAAGTTAGGATTCCTCTTTTCTATCTTTGAGGTGTAGCAAGTTTCTCCGGCAGTGACGAGGTGTCTAGGTGTGTTAGGAACATTCCACTGCTACTTCTAGTGTTGTCCGATAGATAGGGGATTGCGGTCAGTTTAGTTTACAGCTACTCTTGTGGTTTTGTTTTTTCCTGATTAATGGGATTTTTTGTGATCGTCCATGGTTACCAGTTCATAAAACATAGCTCTGCTACATGCACAATACACACTTCTATAGACATACACAGCTCTGCTACATTCACACTACATGCTCCTAAAGACACACATACCTCTGCTACATGTACACAACATGCGCTGACACATACAGCTCTGCTACATGCACCTATAGACACACACTGCTCTACTACATACACTTACAGCCAAACACAGCTCTGCTACACGCAGAATACATACTTAGTGCCACTGTGGGACATGAATATTTTTTAGTTTCATCACTGATATCATGCACTGCTTTACGGCTGTTGCTGGATAGCAGTATTTAAAGGGTTAATCCACCTTGATTGATTCCAAAAATTGGGTAATAGACAAAAAAACACCTCCTAAAAGATACATTTTATTCAATTATTAAAAAATACAAATGCTAAAATACTATGAGATATATTCAGCACCACTACAATTCAGACAACCGTCATGTAAGGTGGGTACAGAAAAGGAGGGGAAACAACTGGTGTGGTATTTATCTATATCAGCCGAATAGCTAAATAGCCAAAATGTTGTTAAATAATGGCCAGTGGTAGGCTAACAAGGGACTAGCTGTTCCCTCCCTTTCACCTACCTACTAACAGAGGTGCACCATATTTTTTTTGAGTACTCCTCATATAGCCTCTGTGGCGTCCGGTTATTACACCATGGATATGCGGTCTCATCTGAAGACCACCCACTGGGCCACTGCTGTTGTCCTATTGGATGCAGGAGCATTTGCATTTGTTAAGATGGCCCTATGTTTTATGGACCCACTACCAGTCCACTGATCTTCCCCTGATGAACCCCCCCAAAAAAGGGGAGAAATGTGTCGGGATTTTTATCTGGATATATCCCAGCAGTTGAGTTACCCTTTGGTGGGATGTTTACTATTTATTAAGCCTAAGCATATTGTTGCTAACTTTGGTTCCTATCATTATTACCATTTGGTATGTAGCCCTTGATTGATTTTTCTCTCTGGGTGATTGTTTGAGCTTATTGCTTTTATTGATGGAATTAATGTTCGTTGTTATATTTTGACCTGGGATGACTTGGCACTTTATTTATATCTTGGTGACGGGTGCCTACTTTAGGCAACAACAGATAATAGGGATAAAAGATGGAAAGCTGACGAGGAACGGTGGGTACCCAAAAACCTATAGTGCATCTCCATTGGTAGGTGGGTGAAAGGGAGGGAACAGCTAGTGTGGCGCCCCAGCACCTGGTTGCCACAACAGCGTTGCCCCCTCAAAAGGGTTAATACTGAGCCTGGAGGTAATTGGGGAAATCATTGTCCAGTAAGTACCAACATCCAACGCAGTTTCTCCCTCAGGCCAGCAGAGGGAGCTCTAAACCTGGAGTTCCAGGGAGCATTCCTCAAGCCTGACCTGAGGGAGGAGTTAGTGTTCAGTCTGTGAGGAGAGTCCAGAGAGTGAAGACGCAGAGTAGTGCTGTCCTGTGGACTGGGGCCTGGAGCTGGAATAGCATGGCCCAGTAAAGCAGGATTAGCAGAGAGGCACAGAAGAGAATTAGACATCGGAGTCTGTGGTTGCCAGGGTGTAAAACCCTTCCCTGGTAGCCGAATCCGAAGGGCAGGAGGACTGCAGGTCTCCTGGCCCGCAAAATAACCCGAGGTTCCAGCTGCATCCCCAAGGCCCGGTGTGGACTCCAGCAGAGAAGCACCAGAGAGGGCCTGCGCAGCCTACCACGCGGGAACGGGATGCACCACAAGTCCCAGCAGCGAAAGGGCCACTGCTAAACCTCAGACGCAGGGTCCTGTAGAAGCAGAGAAAGAGCAGGGAGTAGGCCTCATACTCGACTGGCCAAAGAGATGACCCCAGCTACTTCCAGGCCAGCCAGAGACCTCTACCACCTGTAACGGTCTCCCAGGACTAACCGTTTACCTAGTAAAAGAGGAGAAGGTAAAGAGACCATTGTTTGTGTCCGGTCCTTTCACCGCCCTGTCGGCCCTGCACTACACCGCAACTACATCGACACTTACAAGCACCAACCGGTGCCCCGGGGCCCAGCTCCACCTGTAGGGAGCAGTACCATCATTGCTGCCGTTCCATCACCCCCGGAGGCCTCATACAGCAGTGGCGGCTTAATAGCCGCAAACCACAGGTGGCGTCACGAATATTATAAACTTTAATCACCCCCAACACTGAAGCCATATTAATTGACTCCCGCCAGGGTCACGGAGTTGGGCCCCGCCACCACTGACGACCCCCGGACTAGTCCGGCCCGGCACCGGGTGTCCCATAGCCCTGGGGTGGGCGAGTCACTAGTCCCTTGTTAGCCTACCCCTGGCCATTATTTAACAACATTTTGGCTATTTAGCTATTCGGCTAATATAGATAAATACCTCACCGTCCTATCACCAGTTGTTTGCCCCCCTTTTTTGCACCCACCTCACATGATGGTTGCCTGAATTGTAGTGGTGCTGAATATATCACATAGTCTTTTAGTATTTTTATTTTTTCATAATTGAATAAAATGTATCTTTTAGGAGTTTTTGTTTTTGGTCTGCTGTATAATTTTCTCCTTTTTATATAATTTTGTATGGTTATTTTTTTTCCCCAAAAATTGTGGAAGTTACCCGTGGGTGACAGCTATGATATACAGCAGTCACCAGCAGGAATTTCAAATGTGGCACGGTGCTATTCGCTTAAGTTGTTTAGAGTTCTTATTTCTCAGCGTCACTTTTTAATTGGGCTGTGCAATAAGTACCCTGAACAACTACCATTAAAAGGCATATCATGGTCGTTAAGTGGTTAACCCATCATATATTATTGTTATCCTATAAATGTACATTTGGGGGGGGGGTGTCAGGTTATTAACACAATTTAGTAACTATTAAAAATGAAAGTCCCATTAGACTCAATAATATGTGTATAGAGAATGGAATCAGTTCCCAATGATGGTAAAAAATCTATATGTAAACTGTTTTAAAAAAAAAAAAAAGGATCACGTCAGACTTTCCTACAAAAAGGTAATGGAGCGTAGATGTAAATAGTAATTTACAACAATTAGGTTTATTATTGTAATATAAATAGACATTTCTTCTGACATGTAGATTGTGGATATAAAGAAAATGTAATAAATGGCAGATCACTAATGTTGGGAGTTTAAAAAGGCTGTCCTGCGTGACTTCTCTGGTGTCTAACAAGACCTGATTTCTTTGCAAAACATTTCCCACATTCTAAACATGAAAAAGGCTTCTCCCCTGTGTGAGTTCTCTGGTGTGTAACAAGAGCTGATTTCACTGTAAAACTTTTACTACATTCAAAACATGAAAAAGGTTTCTCCCCTGTGTGAGTTCTCAGGTGTGTAACAAGAGCTGATTTCACTGTAAAACTTTTCCTACATTCTAAACATGAAAAAGGCTTCTCCCCTGTGTGAGTTCTCTGATGTTTAACAAGAGTTGATTTATCTCCAAAACATTTCCCACATTCTGAACATGAAAAAGGTTTCTCCCCTGTGTGAATTCTCAGGTGTGTAACAAGAAATCTTTTCTCTGCAAAACATTTCCCACATTCTGTACATGAAAAAGGTTTCTTCCCTGTGTGACTTCTCAGGTGTTCAGCAAGACCTGATTTCACTGTAAAACGTCTCCCACATACTAAACATGAAAAAGGTTTTTCCCCTGTGTGAATTCTCTGGTGTTTAACAAGCTCTGATTTCTCTGCAAAACATTTCCCACATTCTGAACATGAATATGGTTTCTCTCCTGTGTGAATTCTCTGATGTTTAACAAGATATGATCTTCTTGCAAAACATTTCCCACATTCTGAACATGAAAAAGGTTTCTCCCCTGTGTGAGTTCTCTGATGGAGAAAAAAACATGATTTTAGAGCAAAACATCTCCCACATTCTGAGCACAAAAAAGGCTTCTGTCTTGCGTGAATTCTCTGGTGGTTAACAAGGTATGATTTATCTGCAAAACATTTCCCACATTGTGAACATGAAAATGGCTTCTCCCCTGTGTGACTTCTCAGGTGTTTAAGAAGAGTTGATTTGTTTGCAAAACGTTTCCCACATTCTGAACATAAATATGTCTTCTTCCCTGTGTGAACTCTCTCATGTATAACAAGCTCTGATTTGAAGTTAAAATATTTCCCACAGTGTGCACAAGAAAAATTTTTCTTCTTTCTGTGAATTTTTTCATGAGTAACAAAAGACATTTTGAGGGACAAACATTTCCTATATTCTGCACTTGAAAATGTCTTCTTTGCTTTAAGAGCAACTTGATTTTCAAAGCCTCTTTCATGACTTTTATTTTTCTTACTAGTCTCTGAGGAATCAGAATTTAGGATCTGTTTAAAAGTATCAGATGATAGATCTTTGCTGTGAAGGGATGATGGGATATCTGGAATAATGGCATTCACTTCAATTATGTCTTGTGTGATCGCAAGGTCATCTGATTTAACAATTTCAGATGTCAGTTGTCCCTCTGATCTTCTGGTACAGTAATCTGCTAAGAATAAACATTATTATTTTTGCATAAAATATTTTAAATTATTTACATAACATTTCTAAACTATCCATAGAAATTGCAAGTTTTATAGAAAAGTTACGTTATTTATGGAGACAAAAACAGTAGACAATGTAACAATAGACCTCAGAGCAGGAATGTGTAGAGCATGATGTCAACTCTGTTTGCTCATTCCGCCTCCCAAATACTGGAACAATAAGCCACAAAACAAATGTTATGTAGGTCAGAATGATACCAGTAAAAGACTTAACCGATTCGTAAATAAGAGTCGGAAAATGGCAACACAAAATGAATTTTTTTCTTTCCAATATTCCGAATTTTGTTTCTTTACTGAAACAGAAAAATAAGATCAATGTTTGGTATTGCAGTAATCAGACTAAGGTGAGAATTAGGTTTCTAACAATTTTTACAGCAAAAAGAACTCTGTAAAAGCAAAACTTAAAACACAATGGCAGAATTGCATTTTTTCACTATTTCGTCCCACCGTTTTTACAGTACATTGTATGGTAAAAGGAATGATGTCATTCACAAATTTCACTAAACTTGACCTGGCAATATGATTGTCCAGGTAAGTTGAATGGTATACTTGTAGTATTGGGGACCAAAAGTGACTGGGTGTGACCGGCTGAAGGTAATGGGTGAGAGCAGAGATAGTCGGAGTGTACACCCAGACATCGTTATCATTAATAATTCCACGTAGTCATGGAGTTCTTTATAAAAAAAGGTGATCTAGGGTAAGTCCCTCACAACGGGAGGGGGGGCAAGCTCCCCTTGCATTATCATACATACTTGTGGCTTACTTAGTGGGTGTTATGCCCGTCTTGGTGGGCGTGGCCCAACGTGCAGCCCGTAACAAGCTTTCATTACTCACGGAGGGCCGACCAGTAATGCCCACTATCTACGCTCCCTTCTACTAACTCCAGCCAGTCACTTCCTGTCCCTAATACTATAAGTATGCCATTCAATTACATAGATACCAAACACGAAGTTATTTTTTTTTTTAATTTATTTAAGTGGTGAAATAAAATTCAGAAATTTATAAGAAAAAAATAAATTAGCCTTTTCGCCATTTTCCCAAGATTAGTATCGTTTTCAGTTATGGGATCTTGGGCTGTGTGTGGACTTAATTTTATGCGCCCTAAGCTGACGTTTTCACTCATATTGTTTCGGGGTAGATATAATGTTTTGATCTCATCTTATTGCATTTTGCTGTAATATTGCTGCGAAGAAAGAATGCGTAATTTTGGTGTATGAGGAATATGACATATCAATACATGCCAATCCCTGGCAATCATCCATATTTATGCACACCCTTACCTATATTCAGAGGTCACTAAAACAGCATAGAAATCCAAGACCAAGATCTTGGAACAAATGGCACGTGGCAAAGTTAATTATAGCAAGGAAGCAGCCCTTGATTACAGCAAGCACCCCTGCTGACAAAAGTAATTCAGCTAGGGAAGTAGAAGTGCAACTGCAAGTTTCAGAGGAGCTTCAAAGGCGATTTGTCAGACATTGAGGCTCCTGTATAAGAAGTATAATATTGATGTGTGCGTAGCTCCCACAAATAGGGCAGACATATTTTCGGCCTCAGGGCAGCAGGATGCACGTCACACATATTTTTCCTTAATACTGGTACGTGCATATCAGCCCAAAATTACTAACTAGCCGAGGGAAGACAATAGACCCATCATATTTCCTAGCCATGGATAGGATAAAATCATAACTGGAAACATGATGGTAATATCTTCTATGTAGGAAACTCAAGAGGCGGAGATATGGGGAAAACTGCCAATTCATAATTTTCTGGAGCCTCAAGGCCCATTCCAGTCATAGGTCCCCAGGTGGGAGGCATGTGATACATGGATTCATAAAAATCAGAGCGGACATTTTGAAGATGTTCCTGTCAGAGATGTCACATCCAGTACACATGTGGGGAGTCCCAAAGGAACCCATGGCTCCACAGCGCCTTCCATGTAACGAGCCAGCACCAGGTCTAGCAACAAGAAAAGGTAACTGATTCATCTGTATATCTGTTTGCAACTAACTCTTATTTGAATCTGCATTCCCGACCATAGTCTCTGTACTTCTCATCTTGTATATAATGTATTATCTAGTGTGCCCTTAGGGCGATTAAATATATTATTTAATCTTGGGCTGTTCTTTTATCTCAATCCATGAATACCATGTGTGTGTGCTTGGTTCAGTATTACATGCTTTCTGGGCTGGTTTCTGGACAAATATAATAATGCTAACGGACAAGGCTTATATCCAACGAGGAACTGGTGGCAGACTACCTTGCAGGCAGGCTCTGTTTCACTGGGGCTAGTGAAAAGGGTTTGTCAGCCTGTCGGGGCTGTGAGCGAATGGGGTGTCGTGCAGCCACCCGGTCTCCCTCCCCATGCCACCCTGTGCTCGCGTGACAGGAGGTGTCAGTGTAACCCTGCGCTAAGCTGACCTTACGTACCCCTTGGGGGTGCTGAACGTCACGTGTTGGTGGTAGTGACAAGGTCATATCGCCTGGCACTGACATATTACAGACGTCAGTGTGGGGGTGCAAGATGAAGTTTCATCACAGATTGATGAGCAGCGGAGGAACATCTGCGTGACCCCCCCCCCGGCTGTTTTGTCACAAAATGCTACCAGTCTTGCATAGCCCTCCCGGCTGGGTTGATCACATGGTGTTTAGATTTTCTTCTCGTTATGCCATTTGCAATTTGGATTAATTTACACTAAATTAAAAGGGTAACAATGTTTTGACTTTCAGGCTCCATATCTCACCATCTACTACCACTTTAAGCGTGATTAAACCTTCATTTTACAGACAATGTTGGCTATCCTATATTTAAATTTGACTTGCAACTATTTAGCATATACAGTAATTAGTTATGCAAATTCTTGTCATGCCACTCCATTGTTACTGTTTGGGTTCTGGTGTTTGAAAAATCTGTTTCTTCCTGTCTACTACAAATTACAACCTCTTCTCACATACCCTAATAGCTCAGTCTTATTAGGTTGATTCCCAAGTGAAAGTCACTGGTTCAAATCAAACTGAAAACGGAGATAAAAAAGGGACGGGTTTTTCAGCCGCGCTATGAACCACTGAATTTATTCCCTGAAGAAGAAGGCAGTGTGCCTTTGAAACGCGTTTTGGAATTGACTCAATAAAAATATCTAAGGAATCTTCAACAGTGTGGTTCATAGCGCGGCTGAAAAACCCGTCCCTTTTTTATCTCCGTTTTCAGTTACTATTTCTGACGGGGCCGCAGCTGGAACCAGCTCAGCACTCCCATACGCTATCATAGGGGTTGTGACTGTCACAACCAGACCAGGTGAGTGCATCTCTCTTTCTTCTCATACCCTTAATATCGGGTAAGACCCTATTGCGCCCTTGTTTCCCCCACTTCAGATTGGTTCAAATCAAGGAACAGCCATGAAAAAGATTTCCCAAGAAAAGAAGAATAGAATCATCCAATTTAATCGATAGTAGTCTCTCGGCCAACAAAATTGCTAAACTGCATCATGTGGGTGCTATGACAGTTAGAGGAATAAGAAATTAAGTCCATCCATTCAAAAGCCAAGAGGTGGACGTCCAGGCAAAATATCGGAGTCAATAAGTTGGTTCATCACAAGGTCTATCAGTTCTGACGCGACAAACACAGCAGTGGAGGCGGCTCATATGCTTCATAATAGTAAGATCACAGATGTCCTTGGAAGCACGGTGCAACCCTCATTACAAAAATCTGGAATAGTAGCCCGAAAAAAGGTGAAGAAGCCACAACTTCAATATCATCATAAGAATTGAGTTTGCAAAAAAGTAGGAAATGTGGATAGTAGAAAATTGGACACGGGTGATTTCAAGCGATGATATGAAAGTCAATAGACTAGGCTCTGATGGGTACGAATAGGTCTTGAAGAAATAAGTGAAAGAAGGGAATTTTGTTTACTTACCGTAAATTCCTTTTCTTCTAGCTCCTATTGGGAGACCCAGACAATTGGGTGTATAGCTTCTGCCTCCGGAGGCCACACAAAGTATTACACTTAAAAAGTGTAACCCCTCCCCTCTGCCTATACACCCTCCCGTGGATCACGGGCTCCTCAGTTTTGGTGCAAAAGCAGGAAGGAGAAAACTTATAAATTGGTCTAGGGTAAATTCAATCCGAAGGATGTTCGGAGAACTGAAAACCATGAACCAAAAGAACAATTCAACATGAACAACATGTGTACACAAAAGAACAACCAGCCCGAAGGGAACAGGGGCGGGTGCTGGGTCTCCCAATAGGAGCTAGAAGAAAAGGAATTTACGGTAAGTAAACAAAATTCCCTTCTTCTTTGTCGCTCCATTAGGAGACCCAGACAATTGGGACGTCCAAAAGCAGTCCCTGGGTGGGTAAAAGAATACCTCAATAAAAGAGAGCCGAAAACGGCCCCTTCCTACAGGTGGGCAACCGCCGCCTGAAGGACTCGCCTACCTAGACTGGCGTCTGCCGAAGCATAGGTATGCATAGGTATGCACTTGATAGTGTTTTGTGAAAGTGTGCAGACTAGACCAGGTAGCTGCCTGACACACCTGCTGAGCCGTAGCCCGGTGTCGCAATGCCCAGGACGCACCCACGGCTCTGGTAGAATGGGCTTTCAGCCCCGAAGGAAGCGGAAGCCCCGAAGAACGGTAGGCTTCAAGAATTGGTTCCTTGATCCACCGAGCCAAGGTTGACTTGGAAGCCTGCGAACCCTTACGCTGGCCAGCGACAAGGACAAAGAGCGCATCTGAACGGCGCAGGGGCGCCGTGCGAGACACGTAGAGCCGGAGTGCTCTCACTAGATCTAATGAATGCAAATCCTTTTCACATTGGTGAACTGGATGAGGGCAAAATGAAGGTAAGGAGATATCCTGATTGAGATGAAAAGGAGATACCACCTTAGGGAGAAATTCCGGTACAGGACGCAGAACCACCTTATTCTGGTGAAAAACCAGGAAGGGGGCTTTGCATGACAGCGCTGCAAGCTCCGACACTCTTCGGAGTGAGGTAACTGCCACTAGAAATGCCACCTTCTGCGAAAGACGTGATAAAGAGACATCCCTCAGCGGCTCGAAAGGTGGCTTCTGAAGAGCCGTTAGCACCCTGTTAAGGTCCCAGGGTTCCAGCGGACGCTTGTAGGGTGGAACTATGTGGCAAACTCCCTGCAGGAACGTGCGGACCTGCGGAAGCCTTGCCAGGCGCTTTTGAAAAAATACTGAGAGCGCCGATACTTGTCCCTTGAGAGAGCCCAGTGACAAACCCTTGTCCATTCCGGATTGAAGGAATGAAAGAAAAATGGGTAAGGCAAAAGGCCAGGGAGTAAAACCATTATCAGAGCACCAGGACAAGAAGATCCGCCAAGACCTGTAATAGATCTTGGCGGACGTTGGTTTCCTGGCCTGTCTCATAGTGGCAATGACATTCTGAGATAACCCTGAAGACGCTAGGAGCCAGGACTCAATGGCCACACAGTCAGGTTGAGGGCCGCAGAATTCAGATGGAAAAACGGCCCTTGTGACAGCAGGTCTGGGCGGTCTGGAAGCGCCCACGGCTGACCCACCGTGAGATGCCACAGATCCGGGTACCACGACCGCCTCGGCCAATCTGGAGCGACGAGAATGGCGTGACGACAGTCGGATCTGATCTTGCGTAACACTCTGGGCAACATCGCCAGAGGAGGAAATACATAAGGGAGTCGAAACTGCGACCAATCCTGAACTAACGCGTCCGCCGCCAGAGCTCTGTGATCTTGAGACCGTGCCATGAAGGCCGGGACCTTGTTGTTGTGCCGTGACGCCATGAGATCGACGTCCGGCGTTCCCCAGCGGCGACAGATCTCTCGAAACACGTCTGGGTGAAGAGACCATTCCCCCGCGTCCATGCCCTGACGACTGAGAAAATCTGCTTCCCAGTTTTCTACGCCCGGGATGTGAACTGCGGAGATCGTGGAAGCTGTTGCTTCCACCCACAGCAGAATCCGCCGGACTTCCTGGAAGGCATGACGACTGCGCGTGCCGCCCTGGTGGTTGATGTACGCGACTGTATACGGATCTGCCTGCCCTCCAGCCACCGATGGAAAGCCAATAGGGCTAGATACACTGCCCTTATCTCCAGAACATTGATCTGAAGGGAAGACTCTATCGGAGTCCAGGTTCCCTGAGCCCTGTGGTGGAGAAAAACCGCTCCCCACCCTGACAGACTGGCGTCCGTCGTGACCACAGCCCAGGTTGGGGGCAGGAAGGATTTTCCCTGCGATAGAGAAGTGGGAAGAAGCCACCACTGAAGAGAGGTTTTGGCTGCAAGGGAAAGAGAGACGTTCCTGTCGAGGGAAGTCGACCTCCTGTCCCATTTGCGGAGAATGTCCCATTGGAGTGGGCGCAGATGGAACTGCGCGAAGGGCACTGCCTCCATTGCTGCCACCATCTTCCCCAGGAAGTGCATGAGGCGCCTCAAGGGGTGTGACTGACCCCGAAGAAGAGATTGCACCCCTGCCTGCAGAGAAAGCTGTTTGTCCAGCGGTAGCTTGACTACCGCTGACTGTGTATGAAACTCCATCCCGAGGTAAGTCAGTGATTGGGTCGGTGTCAACTTGGATTTTGGGAAGTTGATGATCCACCCGAACTGCTGGAGAGTCGCCAGAGCGACGGTCAGGCTGTGTTGACACGCCACCCGGGAGGGTGCCCTGACTAGGAGATCGTCTAAGTAAGGGATCACCGAGTGGCCCTGAGAGTGTAGGACCGCCACAACGGATGCCATGACTTTGGTGAAAACCCGTGGGGCTGTCGCCAGGCCGAAAGGCAGTGCCACGAACTGAAGGTGTTCGTCCCCGATGGCGAAACGCAGGAAGCGTTGATGTTCGGGTGCGATCGGCACATGGAGATAAGCATCCTTGATGTCGATCGATGCTAGGAAGTCTCCTTGTGACATCGAAGCGATGACCGAGCGGAGAGATTCCATCCGAAACCTTCTGGTGCTCACATGCCTGTTGAGCAGTTTGAGGTCCAGAACGGGACGGAATGATCCGTCCTTCTTTGGCACCACGAACAAGTTGGAGTAGAAGCCGTGACCATGTTCCTGAGGGGGAACGGGAATCACAACTCCTTCTGTCTTCAGAACGCCCACTGCCTGAAAAAGTGCGTCGGCCCGAGAGGGGGGCGGAGATGTTCTGAAGAAACGAGTCAGAGGACGAGAGTTGAACTCTATCCTGTAACCGTGAGACAGAATGTCTCTCACCCATCGGTCTTGAACATGTGGCCACCAGGCGTCGCAAAAGCGGGAGAGCCTGCCACCGACCGAGGATGCGGTTCGGGGAAGCCGAAAGTCATGAGGAGGCCGCCTTGGAGGCAGTGCCTCCGGCGGCTTTTTGGGGGCGTGACTTAGACCGCCACGCATAGGAGTTCCTCTGGCCTTTCTCTGGCCTGTTGGACGAAGAGGATTGGGACTTGGCTGAGGGCCGAAAGGACCGAAACCTCGGTTGTATTTTCCGTTGCTGAGGTCTCTTCGGTTTGGACTGGGGTAAGGAAGAGTCCTTTCCCTTGGATTCCTTAATAATTTCATCCAATCGTTCGCCAAACAATCGGTCGCCAGAAAACGGCAAACCGGTTAAGAACTTCTTGGAAGCAGAGTCTGCCTTCCATTCGCGCAGCCACATGGCCCTGCGGACTGCCACAGAATTAGCGGATGCCACCGCTGTACGGCTAGCAGAGTCCAGGACGGCGTTCATGGCGTAGGACGAAAAAGCCGACGCCTGAGAAGTCAAAGATGCAACTTGCAGAGCAGAGGTACGTGTGACCGCATTAATCTCAGACAGACAAGCTGAGATAGCTTGGAGTGCCCACACGGCTGCAAAAGCCGGGGCAAAAGACGCGCCTGTGGCTTCATAGATGGATTTCACCAGGAGCTCTATCTGCCTGTCAGTGGCATCCTTGAGCGATGAGCCATCTGCAACTGATACTACAGATCTAGCCGCCAATCTAGAGACTGGAGGATCCACCTTGGGACATTGAGCCCAACCCTTAACTACGTTAACTGGTGTTTCTCCTGCTGAGAAGCCGACTCTTCTATAGGTGGAGGCGGGGGAGATAGATCTAGCACCTGGTTGATGGACGATATAAGATCATTTACTAAGGCGTCCCCCTCAGGTGTATCAAGATTGAGGGCAACGTCAGGGTCAGAGCCCTGAGCTGCGACGTCCGCCTCGTCCTCCAGAGAGTCCTCAAGCTGGGAACCCGAGCAGCATGAGGAAGTCGGGGAAGATTCCCAGCGAGCCCGCTTAGCCGGTCTGGGACTGTGGTTCGTGCAGGAGTCCTCCACGTGAGACCTAGGGGCCACCCCGGGAGCGCGCTGCGGCGCGGACCGAGAGGGACCTGGAGGCGATGATCCAACAGGGCCCGGGGCCTGTGTAAGGACCGGTCTGGACTGCAAGGTTTCTAGTAGCTTGGCAGACCATTTGTCCATAGACTGAGCCATGGATTGTGAAAGTGACTCAGAGAGTTTCTCAGCAAAAACTGCAAACTCTGTCCCTGCCGCCTGGACAGTGGAAGCAGGGGGGTCTGCCTGAGCCGAGGGGCCCACTAGTGACCGAGGCTCCGGCTGAGCAAGTGAAACAGGGGTCGAGCATTGCTCACAGTGAGGGTAGGTGGAACCCGCAGGTAACATAGCCCCACAAGAGGTACAGGTTGCAAAAAAACCCTGTGCCTTAGCGCCCTTGCTCCTTGTGGACGACATGCTGTTGTCTCCTAGGAGAGTGATCACTGAGGGTATATGGGAAAGGGTAAACAACCCGGCCGAACAGAAAATATATATATATATATATATATATATATATATATATATATATATATATATATATATATATATATATATATATATATATATATATATATATATATATATATATATATATACATACTCCGGCACTCTAGGGGGACCAGCACCGGGTGACCGGTGTGGCTTACCGACCGCCCAAAGCGGAGTGTGTGTCCTCCAGATTCCCTGCCTTAGGTCTCCCAGAGCTGCAGAGCTCGTTCCTGAAAATCCTCCACCGGCAGAATGTTGTGTAAAAATGGCTGCCGGAGCTCTCAGGGGAGGAGGGAGCCGTGGGCGGCGCTATGAAAGTGCGGGAATCTGGGGGCCCACAGTGATCAGTGAGGGGGGAGGAAACATACAGGATGCTCCAGCCCTCCCCACCGACGTCAGGTCGGCCGTCCCGCCCTTACCCCTGACTGGCAGGCCCGGGGGCGGGAGTTATGCTACTAGGCCGCAATGAAGCCGGGGACTAAATTTAAGACCGCGGCCGACAAACAGGCTCGGTCGGCGCGGAAGTCCCGGTCTTCACAAACCAGCAGCTGCTGCAGCGTCCGGGAAACAAGCGCTCCATGCACAGTCCCCATGGGGACACAGAGTACCTTATAGATGCAGGGCCCGGTCCCTGAGGATACATAGACTCCTGTCCGGCAGATTCCCACAAGGGCTGCGGAGGGAGCCCGGTCCCAGTAAATGGATGACCGGTCAGGATCCCACTTCTCCCAGAGCCGCTAAGGGATGGTGAAGGAAAACGGCATGTGGCTCTAGCCTCTGTACCCGCAATGGGTACCTCAACCTTAACAGCACCGCCGACGTAGTGGGGTGAGAAGGGAGCATGCCGGGGGCCCCGTGGGGGCCCTCTTTTCTTCCAACCGATAAAATCAGCAGCTGCTGCTGACTAAAATGGGAATGCATGAGTGGATGTGTGCCTCCTTCCACACAAAGCATAAAACTGAGGAGCCCGTGATCCACGGGAGGGTGTATAGGCAGAGGGGAGGGGTTACACTTTTTAAGTGTAATACTTTGTGTGGCCTCCGGAGGCAGAAGCTATACACCCAATTGTCTGGGTCTCCCAATGGAGCGATAAAGAAAATAAGGTAAAAGACTGAGAAATTGAAGGAACTGTCAAATTCAGTGGAGGAAACCTGATGATCAGAAGTTGTTCCACAGCCAAAAGCATTGGATACTTGATCAGAATTGATGGTGGTCTCAATGCTGAGATATGAGATGAGTTACTTTATATACTGAAGTACTATGGGTATGAAAAGCGCAGCACGTTCCAGCAGAACAAAAAAACGAAGCATACGTAGAGATTGGCAAAGAAATGGTTCATTGACAATGAAGTAGAGGTGCTGGATTGGCCCCCACATTCCCCAGACCTCAACTCAATCAAAACCTTCTGGGTAAAGTTGAAGAAAAAGCTTTATACATACACAAGTAAGTCAACCAATATGCACCAATATTGGGAACGTGTAGAAGAGACCTGGGAACAGACTTTAAACAAGACATGCTTGAATCTGATTGAGAGCATGCCCCAGAGGAATTCAACCAGAATGGAAAGCCAAAAGGTGGATTTACAAAATACTAACAAAATATTAAAATGAAGAAGCAAAGCAGTAACAATGCAGTGACATGACAAGAATCTGCATAATCATATGCTAAATAGTTGCAAGTCAAATTTATGCATGAGATAGCCAAGATGATGGTCTGTAAAATGAAGGTTGTGTCACACTCAAAACTGTAGTG
Source organism: Anomaloglossus baeobatrachus (assembly GCF_048569485.1). Lineage (NCBI taxonomy): Eukaryota > Metazoa > Chordata > Amphibia > Anura > Aromobatidae > Anomaloglossus > Anomaloglossus baeobatrachus. The sequence goes on from NC_134357.1 coordinate 530,781,103, forward strand.
GATGGTGAGATATGGAGCCTGGAAATCAAAAGTTCAAAACATTGATACCCCTTTTGCTCATTACTGTACAGTGAAAATCACAATCTCCTATAAATGCCAGCTCCAGGACGGCTTTCACTAGAGTATTGTAATGACAAGCACAGCGATGTTCAGCAGACTCCTGGCTGTCATGGCATCCCATCCACACCCCGCAATCATGCTACAGATGCACCGAAGGGAGCGTAGAATGACACCACCTTCTGGAACATGTTACATGCAGCTATTAGAGATTGACCGTGCCATTTAGAAGGTTAACAGCTGAAGACAGAGCGCTGCTCCACCCACGGCTGTTAAAGGCAGATGAAGGATGAATAACACAGCCATCATCCAATAGGAACAATGTGAGCATCGGTGTGAGAGCCCGAATAAAAGTTAAGAGGCAGTATATGAAGTACCAGTACCTCATATGTCGGTAATAAGTTAAACAATGGGAAAAAGTTGTGAATTCTGCCAATTTTCTTCTTTATGCTTTATGTCAAAAGAGAGAATATTTCAATTTATGGTTATTCACAGGTTGCACCGTCCCCGGCTTTTATGCAGAAGATCACTCCAACAGAAGGACTTCCAATGCCAAAGTAGTGGGGGCAATTTTGGTTTAGCAGCAGAATGGTGACCACTTGATTGTCATATGGCCGGACTACACCACCGAGAAAGCAGCCACAGGCGGTGATTGAGAAGAATCTGTGACTTCTCTGCATTTAGTGGTCACTACTCACCTGGGTAGTCATATGTAGGAATCTCCTCTTTACACCACTCATCTCCCCTCACATATGTCTCTGTAGTATTAATATAGGTCAGATCTTCACCCTGAAACAAATATTGTAATAGTTACAGACAGATGGAGAAGTCACATCTATGATCAGCTCTAATCCTGCCATCTCCACCGTTCTCATTACACAAGTATAAAACATATAATACTGGTGGATAAAACAAGACTGAGCACAAGACCTTCACAGCCGTCTACACATCAAAGGAAGATTTCATGACACCTTCTCTCCATCTACCTGATGATCCTGAGGAACATTGGGATCTTCTTGTTTACAGCCCTGTGGAAGAAGAGGATGGGGACATCTCTCTGGTGATGTCCTCTTACTGGATAGAACTAGAGGAAGCACATACAGGGACTGAATTCATTCTGTTCATACATATACAGTGGCATGCGAAAGTTTGGGCACCCCTAGTCAAAATTATTGTGAACAGTTAAGCAAGTTTAAGATTAAATGATTTCTAAAAGGCATAAAATTAAAGATGACACATTTCCTTTGTATTTTAGGCAAAAACAAAAATTTTATTTTCATCTTTCACATTTTCAAACTAACGAAAAAGGAAAATCAGAAAATGAAAAAGTTTGGGTACTCTACATGGTTAGTATCTAGTAAACCCCCTTTGGCAAGCATCACAGCATGTAAATGCTTTCTGTAGCAGCCAAGTATCTTTCAATTCTTGTTTGAGGGATTTTCATCCATTGGAAAAGTCTTCCAGTTCTGTGAGATTCCTGGCTCGTCTTGCATGTACTGCTCTTTTGAGGTCTAGCCACAGATTTTCAATGATGTTCAGATCAGGGGACTGTGAGGACCATTGTAAAACCTTCACTTTGCACCTTTTGAGATCGTCTATTGTGAATTTTGACGTCTCTAGGACGTGTGTTTAAGAAATGTGTCATCTTTAACTTTATGTGTTTTAGTGGTTTTTCATCTTCAACTTGCTTATCTGTACGCAATAACAGTAATTTTGACCAGGGGTGCCCAAACTTTTATATGCCACTGTAATTATAGAACGTGTGTATTTAGTCCTGTCTATTACCTGCTGATGTGAGGGGCTGGGGATCCTCCATCATGACGTCCTTGTACTGATCTTTATGTCCTTCTAAATACTCCCACTCCTCCATGGAGAAATAGACAGCGACATCCTGACACCTTATAGGAATCTGACACATACAATGATATCGTCATCCGCTCAATCCCTTCATAGCGTTACTGTATAATGTCCCAGCATTCCCAGCAGTGTCACCTCTCCAGTCAGCAGCTCAATCATCTTGTAGGTGAGTTCTAGGATCTTCTGGTCATTGATGTCCTCATGTATCGGGGGGTGAGGTGGAGTCCCTGTGATTGGGCTCAGGGGTCTTCCCCATCCCTCAGACACTACTGTGCAATCCTGGTTATGGAGAGACACATTAATAAATCTCACTACAGACATTTCCAGAGTCCTCACCTCTCCAGTTCTGTCCATCTGTTATTCCCATAGATAAAAATGATGTAATGTGACATCATCAGAATCTCTCACCTCTCCAGTAAGCCAGAAGAGGATCTCTAGGGTGAGGTGTAATATCCTCTCCCCCATCTTCTCCTTGTCCTTATCCATCCTTGATGGGTCAATCAGGAAAATTCTCTTATATAGATCTGAGAGGATCCGATATTGAAGGGACCTGAATGGGGATAAATTTGAAAATCATAAAGAATCTCCTGTAATCTACAATTACTAGAGATAAGAGGAAATATATGAGATATAACAAGTACATTTTGTATTCTATCCTCGTATGGATCAGCACATACTAATAAAAGACTTGCTTCTAGTAAGATCGTACATTATATTATATTGTTGAAAAAAAAAGTTAAAAGGTTTTAAGCAAAAAAAATAAATAATAAAAAACAGAACTATTACTCTTAGGAATAAGAAGTATCCGTCATAAGGGCTAGGACACACGGCAAATAAAAAGGAGAGAGTGGCATGCGATAAAAAATAAAATCGCATTTCACTCGGACCATTGTTACTCTATGGGGCTGCTCCCCATGTGCGATTTTTTTTATCAGCCCTAATTGGACCGAGAAAACAATCGCAGCATGCTGTGGGTGGAATGCGTTTCATTTTCACTAGCACCCATACAAATCTATGGGTGCGAGAGAAACATCGCACTACACTCACATCAGCTCATAATGTAGGAGATGGAGAGATTAGTTCCTCCCCCTCCCCTGCAGCTGTGCTTTGATCGCAGGATCGCATCACAGTATAATGACACTTGGCTCACACTCGCAGGAGAGGGATATTAGCACAACGCATCTGATGCTTTCACATCGGATGCTTTCACGTCGGATGCTAAATGCCCATGTATCCTTAACCTTAAAGGGAGAACATACTCCCTGCACAATGTTGGTGAAATCCCCTCCATAACGGCCTCATTATCCTCTATTATCCTATACATCTGCTGTCTGGTGATTATCTCATATGTTCTAGGGTCATCTGTATTTCCATAAAGATGGGGCTGAGTATTTATCACCAGTGGGGGGGTGGTACCAGACTGTGGGGGTGGGGATAGGGAACTATGGGTACATTATAGAGTGTGGGGACAAGAAGGGGCACTATACTATGAGAGGAATATGTGTTTCCATGTTTTACGTCTTCCACAGTTGGGTCGAATGTATCTATCAGAAGAAAAGGAATAAGAAAGTTATCATTATTAGAAAGTAGGAAAACAAAAACTCCTGAACAGTCTCAGTGCTGAATAGTGATGGCCGTTCAAGATCGATCCGGCTCCATTCATCGAACGTTATCATTTATATGTATAAATACAAATGTGGTTACTACAAAGAACGGCTCAGGACGTATTCTCTCCAGAGACAATACAAGGGGCAGTCATTATGTGTGGAGGAAAGGCGATTCCCACAGCTAAATAGGAAAAGGTTCTTTACAGTTAGAGCAGTCAGACTGTGGAATGCCGACCACAAGGGGCTGTAATGGAGGGAACTGTAACAGCATTTATACAGGACCGGATGCTTTTCTCACAACAAATGGTATAGTTGGTAATAAGTAATGTAGAGTTAGGGAATGTAAAAAAGGAGAAAGGAGGACATGATGGAGCCAAGTCTATGGGTACTTTTACACTTGCGTTGTGCGGCATCCGTTGCAATCTGCCGCCTTGAGGACGGGCAGATTGCAACGGATGGTCTTGCATTGCATCCGCCCCGCATCAGTCGTTTTGTCAGTGACCGTCGGGAGGAAGGAACGCACAATGTAACGATTTTTGTTTGTGTAAAACAACGCACTCGGCAGGATTCCGTCGGAATCTGTTAAGAGGCATAATGAATGTCTATGGTGCTGGATTCCGTCGCCATGCATTTGGAGACGGATTCCAGTGCAGGATTCCGTCACGTTCTACTGAGCATGCTCAGCATGTCCAGCAGAACGTTCTAAATCGTTTAAAAGCACTCCTGGTCTCTCTCTGTCTGTCTCTCCCTCTCAACCCATCTCTCATACTCACCGATAACCGGCACGGCGCTGCACAGCTGTTACAAAGCTCCTGGTTTTGAAAATGCCAGCCGCTCATTACTCCATTTCGTATTCACTGCTTCCCCCGCCCACCGGCGCCTATGATTGGTTTCGGTCAGATGCGCCCCCACGCTGAGTGACAGCTGTCTCATTAAAACCAATCACAGCCACCCGTGGGCGGTCTATATCGTGCAGTACAATAAATAAAATAATTTTAAAAAACGGCGTGCGGTCCCCCCCCAATTTTGATGCCAAGATAAAGCCATACAGCTGAAAGATGGTATTTTCAGAATGGGGAGCCCCACATTATGGGGAGCCCCCTAGCCTAAAAATATCAGCCAGCAGCCGCCCGGAATTGCCGCATCCATTAGATGCGACAGTCCCGGGACTCTACCCGGCTCATCCCAAATTGCCCTGGTGTGGTGGCAATCGGGGTAATAAGGAGTTAATGGCAGCCCATCGCTGCCACTAAGTCCTAGGTTAATTATGGCAGGCGTCTATGAGACACACCCCATGATTAAGCTATAGTGAAAGCAGGGTGGATTTGATTTAAATCACGATTTAAATCACTAGTCAGTAAGGCTTGATTTAAATCAGTGATTTAAATCAAAGTTTCTACCTAAACTAGTTCTTGCTACTTTAACATGCAAGTAGTTGAAGATTTTTAGAATCACTTTTTATATTACTTTTTTCTCCCCAGTTTAATGGGTTAATCATTCATATTTGGACACCACTGTTCTGTTGTACTTAGGAAGGAGAAAAATAATCCTGACCTTAATAACAATTTAAATAGATTTATTCAACTGAAATAACAACATTACAGCATGTTATTTGCTTAAACAAACATCCATGTTTGTTAACTAATTTGGCTAAACAAAATATATATATATTTTAAGAAACTTAGACTGTCAGCCCAGCCGACACATGAAAAACTTAAATACTACTGTCCCTGCTGTCCTCTGTAGCTCACTTGTCGTCATCTTCATCATCATCATCATCATCTTCTTTGTTCCTATTCATAATCTGGAAAAGAAAAACAAGCTTTCCTGCTTTATTGGGTCCCAACCGATTTCTCAATTTAGAATGAATGAGTCCAAAGGAAGAGAATATTCTTTCAACGCCTGCAGAAGAAGCTACTGCTGTTAAAAGTGAAATCATTACTTGAACAGTCTCTAAATCCAAGCGCTTAAGTGACTTCCACCAGTTTACTGGTGTGACCTTCCTTAAAATATCTTCAGCAAACATATATTTCTTGAATGGTTCCCCCTTAGCTCTGAAGTTTATTATAGTTGGCATTAAAGATGGATGATTGCTGGATACCCATGTCATAGCTAACTCCTCTTCTTCAGCACTTAGGTTTTGACCCTGATATTGGATATTGACAATATTTGCCAAAAAATGAGCTGGAGTCAGTGCTTGTCCCATTCGTTTGTTTACTGCTTGTAATTTAATTCTGTCCATGTGTAGTTCTGTTTTTAAGTGTTCACTCAGTCCCTTCCAAATTTCAACAGCACCCGCAATAAAACAGCTATTTTTCTGTATTTTGTTTAAAGCTTGAGAGATGGGTTTCAGGAAGCTCAGCATATGTTCAACATTTCTCTTAAGCCCAATGTTGAGGATTTTGGCTGTGACAGTGCCATCTATTTTATCTCGATTTTCTTCACAAAGTGTCATCAGAATAGGCCAGTTTTTGATATACTGCTCAAAACAGTCCACCACAGAGTTCCATCTAACATCTTGTGGGAGCGTTAGCTTGGTTCCACCCATCCTTTTCAGAGCTGCTGCAGCAAAATGATTATTACGGAAGTATTTAGCAATTTCAACAACATTAGCCTTTATTTCTGGAACACTTAAGTCTTTGGCTAAGAGGTGCAGCAAATGAGCACTGCAACCATATGTTATTAGCAGCTTTGTATTCCCTCCCTGCTCTTCTAAATCTCTTCTCATCTTGGATACGTTTGCAGCATTGTCAGTGACTAAACTGCGTACTAGACATTTGAATTTTTGTTCACATGTCGTTATAGCTTTTACTGCCACTTCTTGTAAGTATTCTGCTGTGTGTGCATTTCCTGACGTATCAGTTGTTTGTGCAAGGAAGACTTTACCTTCTTCTGTTGTTATACAAGCACATACAATAGGATCATTGTGGACATTACTCCACCCATCAATACTTAGGTTAACAATTTTACCCTCCAGAGCTGTTGCACATTGCTCCATTTCTCTGTCATACACTTGATCCAGCAGTTTCCCTGCAACATCAGCTCTGCTGGGTGGACTGTATCCTGGTCTCAGTGACTGAACCATATTAATGAAATGTGGGTTCTCAGTCAGACGGAAAGAAGAGTTTGTTGCATAAATAAACTGGGCAATTTTTTCATCAATCAACTCTTTTTCTAATCTGATAGTTCTTATCACAAACCTATCTATGGTGGTTCCAGGAGGTAAAGGTTTTTTCTTCCTTTTGGGTGATGGTGATATGTGGCTGTGGGTGTTTGATGATGATGCTGCTGCTAATGAAGCACTATCCTGGATGGATAACTCTGAAACTGTAGAACAGGATGATGGTGATCTTGGAGGTGGATAGTTTCCAGAATCCATGAATTCCCCTAAACAAAAAAGTCAATGCTGTTATTTTATTGTTTATTATACAATTTCTACTTATTGTACACAACACATCACTGCCCCTTCCCCAAAAGGAATATTTGTTTTTCTTCATAACTGTACCAAATGACAGTAACATGCAGTAATAATAAGAAATATAATTTTTCTCACACATGACAGTTCAGTCTTTAGAAATAGGATTCAATAAAAATGTTTACCAACCTGAAGATCCTGCCTGTTCAGAAGTGTTTCTTTGGTCATCGTCATCACCGCACTTCTCATGATGTTGCCTCATTCGCGCCAGCAGGCCTTGCATCTCTTTGTTGCATCGTTTGCATTTTGCACGCATGCCTGCCTTACCGATAGGCGAAGGAGCTTCATTAAAATATTCCCAAACTGGGTCTCTTTTACGGCCTGCTGCCATTATAAGGAAAGAATGTAATAAACCTCAGATCGTACACACAAACAGATCCAGACTTGTCTGTCTGTGGCTATGCTGCAGTATTGTGCTCAAAGTTTCACTTTCATTTTCTTGTCTGCTTGCCCTTCCTCCTCCTCACACTTAGATTCACATTCTTTTTGTGTTGTGCAGCTCTATTCCACTCCAAACAATCAGAAACATATTGTCTAACTTCTTGGACTTGGCACTGAAGGGGTTGATTCTGTATTCATAGGTTTGTAGAACAATAGGATTAAGGTCTTTTTCTCAACTCTGTTCATGTTGTAATATTTTTGCCATGAAGAAGAGGCTGGGACCTCTGCGGAGTCAAATTCAGTTTTGAGAACTGCGTAAATAAAGTGAGCGTCTGTGATAATATAGGAGAGAAACTGCCCACTAATCCTACAGAAACCTCTGGAAGAGCATGGCATTGTGAATGTTACACATATACAGCCTTTATTCTACTGAGTTAAACAACTCAGCTTTATCTCATGATGGAAGAACCTTTGGATGGTAAAATATTTTCCTCAAAAAGCAGTTTATTGAAACAAATCCGATTTAAATAAAAAAAAAAATCCGATTTAAATAAAAAAAATCCGATTTTTTTGATTTTTTTAAAAAAAACATTGATTTTTATCCACCCTGAGTGAAAGTAAGTAAATACATACACCGAATAATCCTTTATTTGAAATAAAAGACAAAAAAACACCCTCTTTCACCACTTTATCAAAATCCCCAAATACCCCTCCAGGTCCGATGTAATCCACAAGAGGTCCCACAATGCTTTCAGCTCTGCTATATGAAGCTGACAGGAGCGGTCGTGGAACACCGCCGCTCTCTGTCAGCTCCACGCAGCAACTGTAGTGAATCGCGCTGTCAGCGGTGACGTCATTCAGGTAGTGCCGGTGTGTGTGCGGTGATGATGGGTTCGGTAGTGCCGGTGTGTGTGCGGTGACGATGAGGGCGGTAGTGCCGATGTGTGTGCGGTGATGATTGGGCAGTAGTGCCTGCGTGCATGCGGTGATGATGGGGGCGCTAGTGCCTGCGTGCGTGCGGTGATGATGGGGGCGCTAGTGCCTGCGTGCGGTGATGATGGGGGCGTTAGTGCCTGCGTGCGTGCGGTGATGATGGGGGCGCTAGTGCCTGCGTGCGTGCGGTGATGATGGGGGCGCTAGTGCCTGCGTGCGTGCGGTGATGATGGGGGCGCTAGTGCCTGCGTGCGTGCGGTGATGATGGGGGCGCTAGTGCCTGCGTGCGTGCGGTGATGATGGGGGCGCTAGTGCCTGCGTGCGGTGATGATGGGGGCGCTAGTGCCTGCGTGCGGTGATGATGGGGGCGCTAGTGCCTGCGTGCGGTGATGATGGGGGCGCTAGTGCCTGCGTGCGTGCGGTGATGATGGGGGCGCTAGTACCTGCGTGCGTGCGGTGATGATGGGGGCGCTAGTGCCTGCGTGCGGTGATGATGGGGGCGCTAGTGCCTGCGTGCGGTGATGATGGGGGCGCTAGTGCCTGCGTGCGTGCAGTGATGATGGGGGCGCTAGTGCCTGCATGTGGGCGGTGATGATGGGGACGCTAGTGCCTGCGTGCGGTGATGATGGGGGCGCTAGTGCCTGCATGTGGGCGGTGATGATGGGGGCGCTAGTGCCTGCATGTGGGCGGTGATGATGGGGGCGCTAGTGCCTGCGTGTGGGCGGTGATGATGGGGGCGCTAGTGCCTGCGTGTGGGCGGTGATGATGAGGGCGCTAGTGCCTGCGTGTGCGTGCGGTGATGATGGGGGCGCTAGTGCCTGCATGCGTGCGGTGATGATGGGGGCGCTAGTGCCTGCATGCGTGCGGTGATGATGGGGGCGCTAGTGCCTGCATGCGTGCGGTGATGATGATGGGGGCGCTAGTGCCTGCGTCTGTGCGGTGATGATGGGGTCTCTCTCAGCTAAAGAAAACTAAAAGAAAGCAACATGTTATTTCACAGGAATCCATTGCCTTTATTATCACACTATTTACAACGCATCCATCACATGCGTCACACAACGCACTGTGACGGATGCCGTTCAACACAAGTGTGAAAGTACCCTCATCCGACCAAAGGAACTACGGGCTCTCACTAGGGACAAATGGCCAAATGCACATGAGACAAAGCCCCAGAAATGCCCTGTGAGTGGCCGGAGGGCGGACGGGGACTAGACTCCATCAGAATATGAGGATTTTACCAGAAATATCTAGAAATAGGAACCGAAAGAGCCGGAGCGACCATTACTAGCACTGAAGGGGTTAATGCCCCCTGCGCCCAGTAATGGGGAATCTCCACCTACCTCCACCTGCAGAGGATAGCGTCTAGTCTAGAATGGAGTTGTTTCTCGAGGTAATGACGTTCCGGAAGGGGCGGGGCCTCAGTGCAGGGCAGATCTGTGAGCAGGAAGCAGTGGGGTTGAGTCTAGAATGTACGGGCTCCTGACAGGTTAGTGGGCGTGACCGGTTTGGTTGGTGGGCGTAGCGATTTTCTTTGTATATGGCTGCTCTGTGCTTCCAGGACCTGTGATGATGTCACATGGAGGGGAGGAGTCAGGGGGTCACATGGTCAGCTCCTCAGTGTATGCAGGACTCTGCTGTGCTGGGTGTCATGGCGCAGGATAAGGGGAAGTTTATGTGTGGGGTCAGGAGGGGTTTACAGTGTGGATGTAGCAGAGCCGTGTGTGTACGAGGTGTACGGAGCAGAGCCGTGTGTGTACGAGGTGTACGGAGCAGAGCCGTGTGTGTACGAGGTGTACGGAGCAGAGCCGTGTGTGTACGAGGTGTACGGAGCAGAGCCGTGTGTGTACGAGGTGTATGGAGCGGAGCCGTGTGTGTACGGGGTGTATGGAGCGGAGCCGTGTGTGTACGGGGTGTACGGAGCAGAGCCGTGTGTGTGGCATGTGTACGGAGCAGAGCTGTGTGTGTACGAGGTGTACGGAGCAGAGCCGCGTGTGTACGAGGTGTACGGAGCAGAGCCGCGTGTGTACGAGGTGTACGGAGCAGAGCCGCGTGTGTACGGAGCAGAGCCGCGTGTGTACGAGGTGTACGGAGCAGAGCCATGCGTGTGTCACATGTGTACGGAGCAGAGCCGCGTGTGTACGAGGTGTACGGAGCAGAGCCGCGTGTGTACGAGGTGTACGGAGCAGAGCCGCGTGTGTACGAGGTGTACGGAGCAGAGCCGCGTGTGTACGAGGTGTATGGAGCAGAGCCGCGTGTGTGGCATGTGTACGGAGCAGAGCCGTGTGTGTACGAGGTGTACGGAGCAAAGCCATGCGTGTGTGACATGTGTACGGAGCAGAGCCGCGTGTGTACGAGGTGTATAGAGCAGAGCCGCGCGTGTGGCATGTGTATAGAGCAGAGCCGCGCGTGTGGCATGTGTACGGAGCAGAGCCGTGCGTGTGTGACATGTGTACGGAGCAGAGCCGCGTGTGTACGAGGTGTATAGAGCAGAGCCGTGCGTGTGTGACAGGTGTACGGAGCGGAGCTGTGTGTGTGCGAGGTGTACTGAGCGGAGCCGTGCGTGTGCGAGGCGTACTGAGCGGAGCCGTGCGTGTGCGAGGTGTACTGAGCGGAGCCGTGTGTGCTGTGTGAGGCGTACTGAGCAGAGCCGTGTGTGCTGTGTGAGGCGTACGGAGCAGAGCCGTGTGTGCTGTGTGAGGCGTACTGAGCAGAGCCGTGTGTGCTGTGTGAGGCGTACGGAGCAGAGCCGTGTGTGCTGTGTGAGGCGTACGGAGCAGAGCCGTGTGTGCTGTGTGAGGCGTACGGAGCAGAGCCGTGTGTGCTGTGTGAGGCGTACGGAGCAGAGCCGTGTGTGCTGTGTGAGGCGTACGGAGCAGAGCCGTGTGTGCTGTGTGAGGCGTACTACGGAGCAGAGCCGTGTGTGCTGTGTGAGGCGTACGGAGCAGAGCCGTGTGTGCTGTGTGAGGCGTACGGAGCAGAGCCGTGTGTGCTGTGTGAGGCGTACGGAGCAGAGCCGTGTGTGCTGTGTGAGGTGTACGGAGCAGAGCCGTGTGTGCTGTGTGAGGTGTACGGAGCAGAGCCGTGTGTGCTGTGTGAGGTTTACGGAGCAGAGCCGTGTCTGTGTGAGGTGTACGGAGCAGAGTCGTGTGTGTCACATGTGTACGGAGCAGAGCCATGTGTGCTGTGTGAGGTGTACGGAGCAGAGCCGTGTGTGTGGCATGTGTACGGAGCAGAGCCGTGTATGCTGTGTGAGGTGTACGGAGCAGAGCCGTGTGTGTGGCATGTGTACGGAGCAGAGCCGTGTATGCTGTGTGAGGTGTACGGAGCAGAGTCGTGTCTGTGTGAGGTCTACGGAGCAGAGCCGTGTGTGTGGGATGTGTACGAAGCGGAGCTGTGTGTGTGCTGTGTGAGGTGTACGGAGCAGAGCCGTGTCTGTGTGAGGTGTACGGAGCAGAGCCGTGTGTGTGAGATGTGTACGAAGCGGAGCTGTGTGAGGTGTACGGAAATACTTGTGTACAACATGTGCTGAGCGGAGCTGCTTGTGTACGGATCCAGGGGCGTGCATAGAAATCATGGGATCCCATAGCAGAGTTTCTAATTGGGCCCACACTCCTTCCCCCTAAAAAAAAAATAAAAAATAATATTCGGGTGGGTCACAGAAGAGCACTCGTACTTCACAACTCTACGGCCCTGATTATAAAGTAATTTTCCTCCTGTTGAAGCCCCTGGATTCCCCTTTTATTGGAGCCGTAAGCTATGATGGCAACAAAAAGGTCCCCATAAACACTGTATGATCCCCCACAGTAACCTCCATAAGCAGAGTATGATGACCCTACTGTACCCCCCTTCAACTACCCCAGCAATGAATGGTGAACTCGACCCAGTAATATCCCCAACTGTGACCCCCACACAGCCCTCCATGCAGTATAATGGAACTACATATAGTATAATGGCCCCTACTATCCCTCCAAATAGTATAATGGCCCTCACACAGCCCTCCACACAGTATGATAGATCCCACACAAACCTTCACACTGTATATATGCTTGCATACAGTATAATGGCCCTCAAATAACTAGATAAAGTATAAAGGCTCCGTCATAGGCCTCAAAATAACATAATGGACCCCACAAAGCCTTCCAGATAGTATAATGGGCCACACATAGTCCTCCATAAAGTAATGGGCCCCACATAATCCTCCATATTGTATAATGTCATCCCCCATAGTCCTCCATAAAGTATAATGGGCCCCACATAGTCTTCAATATTGTCTAATGGACCCCATAGTCCTCCATGTATTATAATGCACTTCATAGTCCTCCATATATTATAATGCACTCCGATTATCCTCCATATAATTTAATGCACCCCATAGTCCTTCATATACTATAATACACTCCCCATAGTTATCCATATATTAAAATGCACTCTCCATAGTTATCCATATATTATAATGCACACCCCATAGTTCTTCATATAGTTTATTGCACTCCTCTTAGTCCTCCATTAAAATTCACCCCATATTCCTTCATAAAATATACAGCTCCCATATAGCATGCAGCCCCCATATAGTAGTATGCATTCCATATATTTTCCCATATAGCATTATGCATCCTTTATATTCCTCCATATAGTATTAAGCACCCCTTTTATTCCTCCATATAGTAATATGCACCCCTTACATTCCACCATATAGTATGATGCATCCCTTATATTCCTCCATATAGTATTATGCAACCCCCATATAGTATTATGGACCCCTTATATTGCTCCTAATAGTATTATGCACCCCTTATATTCCTCCATATAGTATTATGCACCCCTTATATTCACTAATATAGCATTATAAAACCCCATATAGTATTATGCACCCTTTATATTCCGTCATATAGTATTATATACCCCTTTTATATTCCTCCATATGGTATTATGCACGAATTATATTCCTCCATATAGTAGTATGCAGCCCCATATAGTATTGTGTGCCCCCATATAGTAATATGCAACCTCCATATAGTAGTAGTAGTATGCAGCCCCCATAGTCCTCTGGCCACCGTCATTACTTACTCATTTGTTCTCGTTTCCCTGCTGCTCCAGTCTACTCAGCACGTCCACTGTTCTACTGCTCTACACATCTCAGCACAGTGGCGTGCACTAGTGACATCACCGCGCCCCTCTGTGCTGGCAAGTCAGAGAGCCACAGACAGAGCGGGAGAATGATGAGAAAGGGAGTGCTCCGCTTCTTGTCTCATAATTACTTTCAATTGTATCGTGTATTTGAGCAGAGCCACGTGTGTAGGACGTTTACGGAGCAGAGCCGCGTTTGTGTATGGAGCGAAGCCATATGTACTGTACTAGGTGTATGGAGCAGAGTCGCATGTGTAAGATATGCGTGGAGCTGAGCCGCTTGTGTACGACGTGTACAGAGCCGTCTGTGTGCGACGTGAGCGGAGTGTACGACTTGTGCGGAACAGAGCCGCGTGTGTACAGAGCTAAAGCAACATTTTAGAAGTAAAAATTACATTTATGTTTTTTCATTCCACTTTGCACTACATTCTGTCAAGCACCTTAACGGGATAAAAAATTCCCAACAGCAGTTTTAAAATATTTGACAGGTGAGTTTATGAATTGTTCTCACTTTTCTGGAGTTTCCAATATGTCTGCCACTCAAAATCCATTTAAATCTGAATAGATCCCTCTCGAAATCGGTTTTGGAAATGCCTTGAAAACATAAATAAAATCTCACTGCTGAACTTTTGAAAGGGTTATCCGGCTTATTTTGCCTTTTTTTTCTAATTTCTCTATGGGGCTACATTGGGGCAGGTAAGAAGTACCTGCCCTGCTGCAGGGCCGGCGTCAGTACGCGGCGTATCCGGGCAAATGCCGGGGCCCTGGAGAGCTGGGGGCCCACTCGGCCTCGTCAGTTCTGCTGCCCCCGGGCCGAGTTCCGGGGACCGCAGTCCTTGGCACTGGAAACTGTGGCTGCCGGCCCTTTAAGGCCCGCAGACCACAGCGTTCACTGTGTTCTCCTGCATTGAGCATCATCTGTGGGCGGAGCTACCACCCGGCGTCCTGCTCGGTCCCACAGATGAAGGAGTCACAGTGCCAGCCAGCGACCCACAGCACATCGCTTCCCTCCGGCGCTGTGTGGGCCCCATCTGCACCGTGACCTGATCAGTATGTGGGACATCACTCCCTCCCCGCCCCTCCCTGTCCCCCCGTGCGTGTGTGGGCCCCGCAGAGCCGCGTGTGTGGGCCCCGCAGAGCAAGGTGTGTGTTTGTATGTATGTATGCAGCAGAGCAGTATGCGTGTGTCTATATGTATGTATGTTTATATGCAGCAGAGCAGTATGCTTGTCTGTATGTATGTATATATGCAGCAGAGCAGTATGCGTGTCTGTATGTATGTATATATGCAGCAGAGCAGTATGCGTGTCTGTATGTATGTATATATGCAGCAGAGCAGTATGCGTGTCTGTATGTATGTATATATATATGCAGCAGAGCAATATGCGTGTCTGTCTGTATGTATGTATGCAGCAGAGCAGTGTGTGTGTGTGTGTCTGTCTATATGTATGTATGCAGCAGAGCAGTGTGTGTGTGTCTCTGTCTATATGTATGTATGCAGCAGAGCAGTGTGTGTGTGTCTGTATGTATGTATGCATGCAGCAGAGCAGTATGTGTGTGTCTATATGTATGTAACAGAGCAGTGTGTGTGTGTGTCTGTCTATATGTATGTATGCGTGCAGAGCAGTATGTGTGTGTCTGTATGTATGTAGCAGAGCAGTATGTGTGTGTCTGTCTATATGTATGTATGCAGCATAGCAGTGTGTGTCTCTGTATATATGCATGTATGATGTGTATCTATGTATGTCATTGTATATGACTGTATAGATTTGTCTGTTTATATGTATTTTTGTGAGTTTGTCTTTAAATATGTATATGTATGTGTATGTATCTGTGTTTGTGTGCGTGTCTGCGTGTTTATGGGGCCCACTGGGACTCTTCCGCCCGGGGCCCACAAAAACCTGGAGCCGGCCCTGCCCTGCTGTCAGCCCCTCCCCCCCGCCTCAGAGTGGTCATGTGACCGCTCCTGGCGTGATTTTGCTGCTTCCTATGATTTCATGTCAACAGGGGCAGGACCGTGTTGACATGCAAAACAGCCACTGCATGTTACCGCCCTGCTGGGCGGGTACTGTGTGTGCAGTCCCTGCACCCCTTCCCTGAACCCTCCCACATATCAGAGGCAGCAGCTGCTGATGCATCTGAGGAATCTCGAGAGCTGCATACAGAGCTTGCATCTGAGCAGTGCCGGGAATCTGTCCTCTGACAGCGCTTTATATCAGAGGACCGATTCCCCAGCGCTGCTCGGACGGGAGCTCTGTATACAGCTAATGCAATGATCAGCCGCCGGCCAATCAGAGGCAGCAGCTGATCACTGGAGAAGCTGCATAGAGAACTCGTTCTGCACAGCACCCGGAATCTGTCCTCTTATATAAAACGCTGTCAGAAGCAGGACACTGAGGGAACGAGGACAGGTGAGAAGGATTTGACTTTGTTTTTTTTTTTGCGTGTGTGAATTATGGCAGAATAGGGGACAGTACTACATGACGGAAGAAAAGCAGGAAAAGGGCCATTACTATAGGATGAGCAGGATGGGCACAAGGATGGGGCACAGTACTATAGCATGGGCACAAGGATGGGGCACAGTACTATAGCATGGGCACAAGGATGGGGCACAGTACTATAGCATGGGAACAAGGATGGGGCACAGTACTATAGCATGGGCACAAGGATGGGGCACAGTACTATAGCATGGGCACAAGGATGGGGCACAGTACTACAGCATGTGCACAAGGATGGGGCACAGTACTTTAGCATGGGCACAAGGATGGGGCACAGTACTATAGCATGGGCACAAGGATGGGGCACAGTACTACAGCATGGGCACAAGGATGGGGCACAGTACTACAGCATGTGCACAAGGATGGGGCACAGTACTATAGCATGGGCACAAGAATGAGGCACAGTACTACAGCATGGGCACAAGGATGGGGCACAGTACTACAGCATGGGCAAAAGGATGGGGCACAGTACTACTGCATGGGCACAAGGATGGGGCACAGTACTACTGCATGGACACAAGGATGGGGCACAGTACTACTGCATGGGCACAAGGATGAGGCACAGTACTATAGCATATGCACAAGGATGAGGCACAGTACTACTGCATGGGCACAAGGATGGGGCACAGTACTATAGCATGTGCACAAGGATGAGGCACAGTACTACAGCATGGGCACAAGGATGGGGCACAGTACTACAGCATGTGCACAAGGATGGGGCACAGTACTATAGCATGGGCACAAGAATGAGGCACAGTACTACAGCATGGGCACAAGGATGGGGCACAGTACTACAGCATGGGCAAAAGGATGGGGCACAGTACTACTGCATGGGCACAAGGATGGGGCACAGTACTACTGCATGGGCACAAGGATGGGGCACAGTACTACTGCATGGGCACAAGGATGAGGCACAGTACTATAGCATATGCACAAGGATGAGGCACAGTACTACTGCATGGGCACAAGGATGGGGCAAAAGTACTATAGCATGTGCACAAGGATGAGGCACAGTACTACAGCATGGGCACAAGGATGGGGCACAGTACTATAGCATGTGCACAAGGATGGGGCACAGTACTATAGCATGTGCACAAGGATGGGGCACAGTACTATAGCATGTGCACAAGAATGAGGCACAGTACTACAGCATGGGCACAAGGATGGGGCACAGTACTACAGCATGGGCAAAAGGATGGGGCACAGTACTACTGCATGGACACAAGGATGGGGCACAGTACTACTGCATGGGCACAAGGATGGGGCACAGTACTACTGCATGGGCACAAGGATGAGGCACAGTACTATAGCATGGGCACAAGGATGGGGCACAGTACTATAGCATGTGCACAAGGATGAGGCACAGTACTACTGCATGGGCACAAGGATGGGGCACAGTACTATAGCATATGCACAAGGATGGGGCACAGTACTAGAGCATGTGCACAAGGATGAGGCACAGTACTACAGCATGGGCACAAGGATGAGGCACAGTACTACAGCATGGGCACAAGGATGGGGCACAGTACTATAGCATGTGCACAAGGATGGGGCACAGTACTATAGCATGTGCACAAGGATGAGGCACAGTACTACAGCATGGGCACAAGGATGGGGCACAGTACTACAGCATGGGCAAAAGGATGGGGCACAGTACTATAGCATGGGCACAAGGATGGGGCACAGTACTATAGCATGGGAACAAGGATGGGGCACAGTACTATAGCATGGGCACAAGGATGGGGCACAGTACTACAGCATGGGCACAAGGATGGGGCACAGTACTACAGCATGTGCACAAGGATGGGGCACAGTACTATAGCATGGGCACAAGGTTGGGGCACAGTACAGGTTGGGGGCATTACTATACGATGAGTACTATACAATGAGCACAAGGATGGGCATATTACTACATTATATGTGCCCATATTGTGCTGTCCTAGAGGTCTGTGCTGAGGAGAATACGAAAACGATGTGACCTGATAGGGATCGCAGGTAAGCCACTGGGAGGTCGCAGGTGAGATGTCACACAGTCAGATCTTACCAGCGATGCAGGAACAATACAGGTCGCAGCAGCGACCTGTATAATGATCTCAGCGGTCACTGTGACCCTGTCACACAGTGTCAAACACAGCGATGTGTCCTGCCCAGCAAGACATCGCCTTTGAAGAAAATGGCCTGGACCATTCTGCAATGACTAGAGATCTCACAGCAGGGGCCTGATCGCTGGTAGGTGTCACACATAACGAGATCGCTGACTGGATTGCTGCTGCGTCACCAAAACGGTGGCTCAGCGGCGATCTCGCTGGCGATCTCGTTATGTGTGACAGTACCTTAACTCTTTTCTTATCTTTCCCTGCTGTTTAGGCTTACATTGTCTGCATATGAACTAACCAAAACATACATTTACATCCCTTATAGGAACCCTCACTTACTCTAAAATATACAAAGGAGAGCAATACCTGAAGGTAGTGCACAATTTTACCTGCATATTTCCTAATCCTCCTTCCTAATCCTCGATCCTATGCTGACTATATGAGATTTTTTTTCTTTAATTATTAAAATCATCAATGATATTTGTTGAAGCATATGATAAAAACCCATATACAAAACAACTATATAGCCATTTAATTTCAGTAGAGATGGATATTTTATTGCTTGTTTATCTCATGTTATCTCATTTAGTGCCTTAAAATCTGTTCTAGAAATTTATTTTGCACTTACCATGACTTAACATATGGGGAAACCATTATCAAAAACGTACATTAAATCCTTTAAAAAAATATGTTAACTTGCACATATTGTATATTTATGTATATATTTGTAAATATGTATGAGTGTATTTATGTACTCAAAGCATTTTTTCTTTTCCTTCTTAGCGACTACGTGAACAAGGCTATTATTAGCCGAAACGTAGGAATTGGTCGCAATAAGCTTAATGATCTCTCCTATGTAAATAAATATATTTCACTTGCAAAAAAAACCATAGTGTGCAGTATATCTATAATTAATGTTTACTGAGGAGAATACTGACAGCCAATGGCTGGGCAGAGGGCGGGGCCAGCTCTGACTGATGTTTGGCAACCAAGCATAGGAACAAGTCACGTTTGCTTGAGCTGCATGTAAACCAGGGGTGGGCAATTAATTTTCCCATGGGGCCGCATGAGAAATTGAGATTGGTTTAGAGGGCCGGACTAATATAATTAACTTCGTTCTACCCAATATACTACATTACTACACCCCCTCCATATATTACACCTGTAATAAACTACATCACTACACCCCTATATACTACACCTGTAATATACTACATCACTACACCCCCATATACACCTGTATTATACTACACCACTATATACTACACCTGTAATATTACACCCCATATACTACACCTGTAATATACATCACTACACCCCTATATACTGCACCTGTAATATACATCGCTACACCCCCTATATACTACACCTGTAATATACTACATCACTACACCCCCCATATACTACACCTGTAATATACATCACTACACCCCTATATACTACACCTGTAATATACTGCATCACTACACCCCCATATACTACACCTGTAACATACTACACACCCATATAATACACCTGTAATATACTACACCTCCATATAATAAACCTGTAATATAATACACATGTTATATACTACACCTCCATATACTACACCTCCATATAGTACACCTGTAATATACTACATCACTATATACAACACCTCCATATACTACACCCCTATATACTACACCTGTAATAAAACTACATCACTACAGCCCATGTACTACACCACTATATACTACACCACTATATACACAACACCATATACTACACCTGTAAAACTACACCACCAGTGGCGTAACTACCGCGGTCGCAGCGGTCGCGATTTCGACCGGGCCCGGGAGGTCAGGGGCCCGGCGGCCGCCAGGCAGATCAGCAGCCAGCTCCTGTCAGTGTAAGAGGAGCCGCGCTGATCTGTCACAGACCACACGGCCGCTATTTGACCCGCTGCCGCCGCCGACATCGGTCCCCCCTGCCTGGTGTCAGCGGCGGCACCGGGGCCCCCTACCTGGTGTCAGCGGCTGCGGTGTCTCCCCCGTCACCGCGCACAGTAATGATGAAGCATAGCGCGGCCGGTGCCGTGCTATGCATCACCATTCTCCCCCTGTGCGGTGACGTCACTCCCAAGCGACTGCTGTGCTGAGTGCAGAGAGTGCAGGACGGGAGGACGCCGACCGCAGCACTGGGAGAACGAGCAGCAGGGAGGACAGCAGCGGTGGAAGGAAGAGAGAAGGTGAGTACTTGTTGGTTTTTTTTGTGTTTTTTTTAATATAAGTGAGTAAACGGGCCAGAGGCTTGGGAAGGCAGTTCTGGGGAAGCTGCATTATTATACATGGAAGCCTGGAGAGGCTGCTTTATACATGGAGGTCTGAGGAGGCTGCATTATATATGGAGGTCTGGGGAAGCTGCATTATTATACATGGAGGCCTGGAGAGGCTGCTTTATACATGGAGGCCTGGAGAGGCTTCTTTATACATAGAGGCCTGGAGAGGCTGCTTTATACATGGAGGTCTGCGGAGGCTGCATTATATATGGAGGTCTGGGGAGGCTGCATTATATATTGAGGTCTGGGGAGGCTGCATTATTATACATGGAGGCTTGGAGAGGCTGCATTATACATGGAAGTCTGGGGAGGCTGCATTATTATACATGGAGGTCTGTGGAGGTTTCATTATTATACATGGAGGTCTGGGGAGGCTGCATTATTATACATGGAGGCCTGGAGAGGCTGCATTATACAGGGAGGCCTGGAGAGGCTGCATTATACATGGAGGCCTGGAGATACTGCATTATACATGGAGGCCTGCGGAGGCTGGGTGCATTGTTATACATGGAGGCCTGGAGAGGCTGGCTGCTACATTATACATGGAGGCCTGAGGAGGCTGGCTGCATTATTATACATGGAGGCCTGGAGAGGCTGGCTGCATTATTATATATGGAGGTTTTGCATAATACAAAATGAAGGACACCTTATACATGGAATATAGGGGTGCATTATGCATGGAGGAGTATGGGGCTGCATAATGCAATATGAAGTTTTATGGGGTTGCGTTAGAATACATATAGGACTATGGGGGCTACATTATAATATATGGAGGATT
Organism: Anomaloglossus baeobatrachus; assembly: GCF_048569485.1. Classification (NCBI taxonomy): domain Eukaryota; kingdom Metazoa; phylum Chordata; class Amphibia; order Anura; family Aromobatidae; genus Anomaloglossus; species Anomaloglossus baeobatrachus. The sequence continues at coordinate 530,802,214 of NC_134357.1, forward strand.
ATGGAGGCTAACCTATACATGGACTATGGGGGTGCATTATAAAACTTTTGGACTATGTGGTGCAGTATAATATATGGAGAACTATGGGGTGAATTATAATATATGGAGAACTATGAGAAATTCATTATAATAATTGGAGGGCTACTTTATACATGGAGGATTATGGGGGTGCATTATAATATATGGAGGACTATGTGGTGCAGTATAATACATGGAGGACCATGGGGTGAATTATAATGCATGGAGAACTATGGGAAATGCATTATAATACATGGAGGACTATGGAAGTGTATTCTAATATATGGGTTATGTGGGACCCTTTATACTATTTGGAAGGCTATGTGGGTGCCATTATTGTATTTGGAGAACTATATACAAGGGGGGACAAAGATACAAGAAGGGGATGGGAACGTTTTGTTCTGAGGGAAAAAGGCTTTTTCCCTCAGCACCCAGCTTTCCCATGCTCTGCTATACATCATTTCTCAGCACCCAGCTTTCCCATGCTCTGATATCGGAAAGCTGGGTGCTGAGGGAAAGATGTATAGCAGAGCATGGGGAAGCAGAGTGCAGAGGACAAAATGGATATCAGAACATAGGAAAGCTGGGTGCTGATAGAGGGATTTCAGATCATGGGAAATCTGGGTGCTGTGGGTAAGAGCCAAGTGTCAGCATCATTATCCTGTACCCCGAGTGTCAGTGTCATTATGCCGTACCCTAAGTGTCAGTGTACGTTGAGGGGGGGGTCCAGGTCTGAACTTTGCACCAGGGCCCATCAAACTCTAGTTACGCCACTGTACACCACTACACCCCCAGTATTAGTCACCAGTCCCCCCCTCCCCCATTGTCCCCTCATCAGCTTATTAGTCACTACTTACCTCTCCCTTGTTATCGTCCCTGTCCTCCGCCACCTTCGAACGGCCCCCCCCGCTGAGCTGCTCCTTCTCTTGTACGGGCCCTGGCTGATGCTCTTCTCCGAGGGGCCCCCACCGCTGCTTCTCTCTGTGAAGGCCCCCGCTGTGCCGCTCTTCTCCTGCCGGCTGGGTGGGAGCTTTTGAAATTACACACGCACGCAGTACTGATAACATCACAGCGCGCGCGTGTGTCACAGAGAAAGTGCCGGCAGGGAACAGAGGAGATATTCCTGCGTTCCGCTGCCTGCACTGACTGTGCAGAGCTGCAGGATCCCTCCCTGCCCGGCACGCTGCAGCCCGGCTCCACTGCACCGGCTGAAGACGGGCGGGCCAGTCACAGAGAGTAGGCGGGCCGGATGTGGCCCGCGGGCCGCCCCTTGCCCATAATGCCTTGAGCGATGTTGCGCCAAGTGACGAGACATGGTGGCACTGACGAGACATGACGAGACATGGCGGCACTGATGAGAGAGAGAAAAAAAAATACATACACATTCTGTTTATTTACAATAAAAATACACAAAGCCTTTAACACATTTAATTAGCCCCAAAAAATATCCGTGGATAATCCAGAGCAGTCCATGATCTGCTACAACCTCTTGAATAGAGGGAGAACCACGAGACTTCCCGAGTCAGCCTGCTGCCATGACTAAGGTTAACTAAGTTAAAGTAGTTGTCTGAAACACTCTAAATAATGTTTTAAACTAATCTGTGCTTTATTGTCATATAAATCACCCCTACATTATTTTTTTGGTTTTCTAACTTTTGTTCATCTTGAATTATCCCTTTATCTCTGCAGCCTCTTTGTTTACATCAGACCTGGGCAAGGGGCGGCCCGCGGGCCACATCTGGCTCGCCTACTCTCTGTGACTGGCCCGCCCATCTTCAGCCGGTGCAGTGGAGCCGGGCTGCAGCGTGCCGGGCATGAAGAGATCCTGCAGCTCCGCACAGTCAGTGCAGGCAGCGGAACGCAGGAATCTCTCCTCTGTTCTCTGCCGGCACTTTCTCTGTGACACACGCGCACGCTGTGATGTTATCACACGTGTGTAATTTCAAAAGCTCCCACCCAGCCGGCAGGAGAAGAGCGGCACAGCGGGGGCCTTCACAGAGAGAAGCAGCGGTGGGGGCCCCTCGGAGAAGAGCATCAGTGCAGCCAGGGCCCGTACAAGAGAAGGAGCAGCTCAGCGGGGGGGCCCGTATGGAGGTGCCTGAGGACGGGGACGATAACAAGGGAGAGGTAAGTAGTGACTAATAAGCTGAGGAGGGGACAATGGGGGAGGGGGGGGGACTGGTGACTAATACTGGGGGTGTAGTGGTGTACAGTGGCGTAACTAGAGCTTGATGGGCCCTGGTGCAAAGTTCAGACCTGGGCCCCCCCTCCACGTACACCGACACTTAGGGTACGGCATAATGACACTGACACTCGGGGTACAGGATAATGATGCTGACACTTGGCTCTTACCCACAGCACCCAGATTTCCCATGATCTGAAATCCCTCTATCAGCACCCAGCTTTTCTATGTTCTGATATCCATCTTGTCCTCGGCACTCTGCTTCCCCATGCTCTGCTATACATCTTTCCCTCAGCACCCAGCTTTCCGATATCAGAGCATGGGAAAGCTGGGTGCTGAGAAATGATGTATAGCAGAGCATGGGAAAGCTGGGTGCTGAGAAATGATGTATAGCAGAGCATGGGAAAGCTGGGTGCTGAGAAATGATGTATAGCAGAGCATAGGAAAGCTGGGTGCTGAGAGAAGATGTATAGCAGAGCATGGGAAAGCTGGGTGCTGAGGGAAAGAGCCTTTTTCCCTCAGCATAAAACGTTCCCATCCCCTGCTTGTATCTTTGTCCGCCCTTGTATATAGTTCTCCAAATACAATAATGGCACCCACATAGCCTTCCAAATAGTATAAAGGGTCCCACATAACCCATATATTAGAATACACTTCCATAGTCCTCCATATATTATAATGCATTTCCCATAGTTCTCCATGCATTATAAGTCACCCCATAGTCCTCCATGTGTTATACTGCACCACATAGTCCTCCATATATTATAATGCACCCCCATAAACCTCCATGTATAAAGTAGCCCTCCAATTATTATAATGAATTTCTCATAGTTCTCCATATATTATAATTCACCCCATAGTTCTCCATATATTATACTGCACCACATAGTCCCCAATTTCCACCAGGTAGCGTTATAGGTGGTTTCATTGCGTAGCGCATGGCTACTTTACTATACCTAGACACCATTTCTATGCCTATAGCTGCCACCGTTCTCAAGTTAATGACGGTGGACAGGATATGGGTGGACACACTGTATATTTGATATACATCTTTTGGACATAACATTAAATATAGGATACAGCCAGGCCTCTTTTTGTAAGGCCTTGCATATTGGAGTCCGTGTCCCTGAATGGTGTACATATATAGTACTGGGCAGCCCGCCTGATCAAGAAGTATCGGCGTATCTAATAGGCTGCTACCAGATACTGTGCACTTACATGTGTGAACGGTGCCCTGTGCAAGCCATAAGTGTGCAATTTTATCATCAAGTAATCGCCCCCTCCATTTCTTGGAAGTGTGTGAGTGATTGCTCCTTTTGCACCTGGGATGCCTCCATCTAGTGCATTAGTTTTTTTGGCCTGGGCAGCTTTACATCTCCTGCCTCTTTTCTGTGAGTATTTACAACACCTTTTTATACCTGGATGTGGTATTGGTAGCATAATGTTAGCCTGGGAACAGAATTGTGCTTACTGAGCCCACAATTTGGGCTCCGCCTAAACTGTTGTCTCTGGTTACCATAGCTATGATGTAGGCGCAAACTGCAGCCACGCAACTGACAGTGCCACAGTGCATTGTGGGATACGATTACATCCGCAACTGGCAATTATGTATGTATATATATATATATATATATATATATATATATATATATATATATATAAAAAAATCTGGTATCGCTGAAATAACACCTTCCGATCACTAATACTGCACTGTGAACTGCGCGAAAATCAAAATAAGAACTATGTCTGTACTGCGGTCTATTTGTTCATTCTGACTCCCGAAAATCGAAATATGACTGTTGTAAATATCATCCGAGGGGTGATGGTTTGGAGCTCCCTCTGGTGGTCAGGACTGGGGTTGAAGCTGACTGTGACTCAACAAGTGTGGGAGTTAATTGGGAGTTTGGGAAGCCCAATTGCAGATCAGCCTGGGCTATATAGAGGAGCAGTGTCTGCTGGCTGGGGCCGGTGATAGATGTTTTTCCTCAGTCTCTGAATTGGCTTGGAGATTGTCCTTATATTTATCCTGTGCCTGTACCATTCCAGATAAGTTGCAAGTTCTTTGCTTTATTGCCTGATCCACACCTAAGGGTGTTTGTGTTTCTTTTGATTTTGCTTAAAGTCTGTTTTCTTGGAGGAGAGGAATTGTCTTTCTGTATTGATGAGCATGGGGGTTCCCGGTCTGCAAGCCCCACTGCAGGAAAAGGGATAGTCTCCCTGTTCTACTTGATTATTTGCACTTTTGTATTTCATGTGGGGTTTTTTGGTATTTTGTTTCTCCCATTATTTACAAGAGTACCTATAGTGGAGGAGAGACCGTGTGGTCTCAGGGTTTTGTAGATCAGGAGATTGTATTTTTCCGCAGGGTTTTGCACTGACCGCAATCAGTTTTCTTTCCTTTCCTGTAGTATCTAGGAAGTCGGGCCTTGCCTTTGCTAATCTATATTTCCTGTGTATTGTGTTTTATTACATCACCGTTGGCTTTATATGTTGGGGGCTTGCTATTCCTTTGGGTTATAGAGATTACAGGCTCTACCACACACACTATAGGTGCTTAGGGGATAAAGAATCATAGTAAAGCAAACCCCAGCACTCAAATGAAGACAAAAAGTATGCGTAAGTGAATTTATTGACTGACACACTGCAAAGGGAACCCAACCAGAACAACAGCACCAACGTTTCGGCGTAGAGCCTTTCTCAAGGTTGTTGCATCACTGGTCAGAGTAAGGAAACACGGGTCTCGAAGGACAACCGGAGGTTTTGCAAATAGAGGTAAGGTTCCACACGTTTTGCAGAATGTGTTCATAGGCAGAGGGGTGACAGGATCACAATGTGAGGTGAATGGACGCCTGCAGTGGAGGTCCGGAGCTGGCACAAATGGCAGGGAGAGTGGCTGCAGCCAAATAAATGCAAAAAAATCTTAAAATTTACAACTAACATGAAGTACATAGTGTCACGAAAAAACAATACCGAATCATCAAGATCCGTTGAAGCATTCCAGAGTTATTACATCATAAAGGGACACTGGTCAGAATTGAAAAAAATTTGGCCTGGTTATTAAAGGTCAAAATTGGATCAGTCACTGAGAGGTTAACCCATCATATGTTATTGTTAAGCTATAAAGTTTAAATTGGGGCGTGGATCAGGTGATTGAGACAATTAAGTAGTAAAATCAAAGTCTCCTTAGACCCAATGATATGTGCAGTAGTATAGAAAAGGGAATCAGGGCTCAATGATGGTAAAAAAACCTCCTATACTTAACACGGAAACTTTAAAAGTAAATGGATCACATCAGATGTTCCAACAAAGAAGGAATGGATCAAAGAGGTAAACAGTAACATGAATATGTTTATTTATTGTAATATACAGAAACTAAAAGGTGTTTGTTCAGACATGGAGATTGTAGCTATTAAGAAACTAATGAATGGCAGATGACCGAAATTATTTTTACTGTCTCTGTTATATGTTTTCTTGTACAGTTATTGAAAATCTAAGGTTTCTTCCTTGTGTGAGTTCTCTGATGGACAACTAAAGCAGATTTCGTATTAAAACATTTCCCACATTCCAAACATGAATATGGCTTCACACCTGTGTGAGTTCTCTGATGGATAACTAAACGGGATTTTTCAATAAAACATTTCCCACATTCTAAACATGAATATGGCTTTTCTCCTGTGTGAGTTTTCTGGTGTCTAGCAAGACTTGATTTCCTTACAAAACATTTCCCACATTCTGAACATAAAAAAGGTTTCTCTTCTGTGTGAGTTCTCTGATGGACAACTAAATGTGATTTCTGAGTGAAACATTTCCCACATTCTGAACATGAAAATGTCTTCTCTCCTGAATGAACTTTCTGATGTCTAACAAAATTTGATTGATCTGCAAAACATTTCCCACATTCTGAACAAGAAAAAGGTTTCACTCCTGTGTGAGTTCTCTGATGTTTATGAAGAACTGATTTATCTGCAAAATATTTCCCACATTCTGAACATGAATATGATTTATCCCCTGTGTGAATTTTCTGATGGATTACTAAAATTGATTTTCGATTAAAACATTTCCCACATTCTGAACATGAAAAAGGCTTCTCTCCTGTGTGAGTTCTCTGATGTTTAACAAGAACTGACTTATATGAAAACCATTTTTCACATTCTGAACATGAATATGGTTTCTCTCCTGTGTGAATTCTCTCATGTCTAATAAGCTCTGATTTGTTGTTAAAATATTTCCCACATTGCGCACAAGAAAATCTTTTCTTCATTTTGTGATTTTTTTTAATAGTAACAGTAGACCTTTTAATGGACAAACATTTTCTATATTCTGCACTTGAAAATGGCTTTTTTGCTGTAAGAGGAGTTTGATTTTTAATGCCTCTTTTGTGACTTTTATTTTTCTTAAAAACCTGTGATGAATCAAAAGATGGGACCTGTTTAAAAGGATCAGATGATAGATCTTTGCTGTGAAGGGATGATGGGATATCTGGAGTAATGGCATTCACTTCAGTTATATCCTGTGTGATATCAAGGTCATCAATTGTAGATAACAGTTTTCGCTTTGATCTCCTGGTACAGTCACCTGCTAAGAATAAAAATGTATATTTTTTAATAAAATATCTTTAAAAATATATTTATATAACAGTTCTAAAATATCCATAGAAATTACACGTTATGTAGAAAAATTCAATTATTTACAGAGGCAAAAACAGTTGACAATGGAACAATAGACCCCAGAGCAGGAATGTGTAGAGCATGATGTTGGCCTGTTTATTCTAGTATTTGGGAGGCAGAATGAACAAACTGACATTTTTTCTGCAGGTCAAAATGATACCAATAAAACATAACTGACATGAAACATTTTTTTTTTTTTACATTATTCATAATTTTGCTTAATCATTTAAATAGAAAAAAAAAACAAAAAGTTTGGTATCGCGATAATCAGACTGATGTGAGCAATTGTGTCGCCAGTCATTTTTACTGCAAAAAGAACACCGTAAAAGCAAAACCCAAGACACAATGACAGAATTTTTTCACGATTTTGTCCCACTTTTTTTTCTCTTTTTTTTTATGGTACATTATATGGTAAAATGAATGGTGTCTCTTGGAAGAAGACAAGGAAAAACAAAAGCGCAAACATAAGAAATACTGTGGTCATCAATGTAACTTCATTTACTCTTATAATATGGGGAGATTTTTATTTTCGGGCCTCTCAGACTCAACAATGGCATGTGGATAATACTAATTATCACTGTGGATAATACTAAACTCCCGCATTTCTTACAATTACCCTGTGCCGATTGTTGGATGAAAAGGGAATTATTACTATCATATTGTCACGAATGTGAGGAAGTGACTAGGAATCCAGACTCCTAAACTGACCCTCAAGCTAGGGGAACCACCAAGTGTCCCTCATCCCAGAGGTATGCCTGATGCTGAGGTCTGGACCCCCAGTATAGTCCTAACTCCTGAGAAGTCCTCGTCTTATACCCCCTTCCCGGGAGAGGGGCAGAACTGGAGTGATAAATCCCTACACAATTAGACAGGCAGGGAGGAACTAAAACTCTAAAGGCCCTATCACACACACAATGAGATCGCTAACGAGATTGTTGCTGAGTCACAGTTTCTGTGACATAGCAAGGATCTCGCCAGCGATTTCGTTATGTACGACACCTACCAGCGATCAGGCCCCTGCTGTGAGATCGCTAGTCATTGCCGAATGGTCCGGACCATTTTCTTCAAAGGCGATGTCCTGCTGGGCAGGACGCATCACTGTGTTTGATGCTGTGTGACAGGGTCCCAACGACTGCCGAGATTGTTATACAGGTCGCTCATCGTTACTGCGTCGTTGGTAAGGTCTGACTGTGTGACATCTCACTAGCGACCTCCCAGCAACTTACCAGCGATCCTTATCAGGTCGTATCGTTGTCGGGATCGCTGGTAAGTCGTGTGTGACTGGGCCTTTACTCCCAGCAGTCACTCACAGAGGTAAAGACAATATGTGCAAAGGGGGGGGAATTAAGAAAAGGAAGTAATTACAGAATGACAATGGTATCTACACAACACACAAGGTAGTATACAGCAGTGCTCCAGAAGCTGAATCACCATGCACCAAGACTGGTATCGCTTTCACTATATTCGGCATGGAGGGACAGGTTCCACCATCTTTTAACACTAGAAGTCCCAGAGAGGGGTCATTTAAAATTTCTACCATTGGAACCCTATGGAGCTCGAAATTCCTGGGACTTCTAGTGTTAAAGGGCAGAGGCAGCTGTCATAGGTCTTCTGTAATCTGTGACCCCAGCAGCAATTCACAGTCTAGCAGGAATTAACTCCTGCCAGACCGATTACCAGCGAGCACAGAAGTGGTCGACACCCGGCTCTGACTAAGCAACCCAGAAGCATCAAGTGGCGTGTCAGACTCTGCAGTGTGAGCAGAGTTCAAAGTAGCCATGACACCTGGTGCGTATAGAGCAGCACACTGTACGAGCGGCCTCAGGACTGTCAAGACTAGGTCTCTCTGGATGACGGCGATTGAAAGCAAGAATTAATTACAATAACGATCAAAGTAGGTCAATAAGTCTAACATAGAACCCTACCTCTAAAAACATCACATTTTATTATTAATTTTAAAATTTAAAAGGACCAAAATTACATATATCTCAACTAAAAGTGCACAGTAGAGAAGGAAGAAAGGGTAGTCCCTACAATAGATTGCTCCTTACTGTGCACTATCTTTGCGCGGAGATCGGCACCCTAGATATGGCGCCCCAACTCACCGACGACTGTCCCTACCCTTACCTTGTAAACCTCCCGCAAAAGCAAATAGAAAAGTGCAGTGGTCAACAATAACGTGATAAAAGTGCAATCAGCAGGGCTTACAATTGACCTCTATGTAAGGTAAACTGAATAAGGTCATAAAACTAACAAATTCATCAAAAATAACATTTTCTCTTGTGGGACAGTCCCAAATTGAATACTTATCACTCATAGTCCCATGCCTCAACACGTTTCCCCAAGTTTTGGTTCATCAGGAGGTTAATTGTTCCATGTAGTGGCATAGATAGATCTTTAGACCGCAGACATGCTGCTAGATATGGCTGATACTGATAACTGCACTTCTCTATTTGCTTTTGCAGGGGTTTACAGGGTAAGGGTAGGAACAGTCGTCGGTATGTGGGGGCGCCATATCATATATGAGATATATTTAATTGTGGTCCTTTCATTTTTAAAATTAATAAAATTTCATGTTTTTAGAGGTAGGGGTCTATGTTTCACGGCGATGCAAAGCCCTAACCAGGTGCTCAGCATGAATATCTGATGTGGGTACCCAAGACCTCTCCTCAGGACCATAACCCCGCCAGCGCACCAAATACTACCGAGAACGACACACGACCCAAGAATCAATAATTCTGGACACTTCAAACTGAAACGACCCATCCACCAAAACCAGGGGTGGAAAGAGGGGCTCCCGGATCCTCCAATTTTTTTTATAAGAGATTTATTAAACACATTGTAAATTTTATATACTGCAGTTAAGGCCAATGGGTTGATTATGGCCGTAAGTCTGAACGGACCGATGAAACAAGGTCCTAACTTAAGTGAAGGTATCTTGAGCTTGATATTCTTAGTGGATAAACACACCCAATCATTCACGCACAGGTCCGGACCAGGCATACATCCACAGTCAGCCACACACTTATACCTAGAACCCATGCTAAGGAAATGTTGCTGAACCTTTCTCCAAGTAGACAATAATACTGACTCCAACTGGTCCTCATCTGGTACCCCGAAAGGGTGACCTTTACGCAAAGTACAGAATTGAGGATGTTAACCATAAACACAAAAGAAAGGAGACACACTAGAGGATTCATGACGATGGTCATTAATTGCAAAAACTCATATATGTGATAACAGCTAGGGAATAACAATATACATGCACATAAACTGTCCCTATAAAACTTAAATACTTTATTCAATCACTTAAAACCACACAGTGATTACTAAAAGTGCACAGAATAGATTGCTAGCCCTCAATAGCTGTACCTGTGCACTGCCGAACAGCGGGGGTTGGCACCCTAAAAATGCGATATGACGCTCCCACTCCGCAATGACTCTCCCTGCTACCCCTGAAGTCCCTGCCACAAAAAAGGTGCAGTGCCTAAGATAAGTGCAACAGACAAATTGGTGTGGCAGGTGGACAGTAGGGAGGAAAAATCAAAAATTTATCTCACTGATGTGAACAGAATGGTAATTTTAAGCCTCAATGCGTTTCTCCCAGAAGTGGGTTCCTCAGGAGCCCAATAGTAAACTACAATGGTGGTTCAGGAAAACCCTCTGTAGCTAACTGGCTGATTCAAATAGGGGATCCTGTTGATAAATAGCACACTGCAGACCCAAATAGTGCTGGCGTCCAAGGTAAAACACCCTATTCAATGAGATCATCATTTTATATTATAATTTTACCTATATTTTTAGTCTTTTTGGGGACTTGAACCTGTGGTTGTCTGATCGCTTGTACTATGCATAGCAATGCCTTGGCAATGCTATGTATAATGAAAATCATGATCTATGAATGTCAGCTACATACTGACCTTCACAGGAATATTATAGCGACTTGCACGAGGGTGCTCAACAGATTCCCGGCTGTCATGACAACCCTTCTATGCCCCACAATCTCACCATGGTCACGCTGATGAGTGAGGTGTATGACGCGTCTCCTGCTGGCACGTGTTAAATGCTGCTGTCAGAGATTGACAGCAAATTTAGCAGTTTAACAGATGCATAAAATTGGAAATATTAAAAATTCTAAATGTCTCGAGTGTAAAACTCATAGGCGGCAGATCTATTGGGACAGCCAGGAAATTAAAGATTTGTGGGAACCGGTTAACATATTTGTATCGGAGAGGCTGAATATTGTTTTGTCATTTCAGGATCTAATTACTTCACGGTTATTATCTGCCAGGGGAGTTATTTTTAAGGATTCGATAACTTCTACTAACATTTTCTAACAACAGGTTAGGCCGAGTTACACATCCAAATATAATAATTGCTGGGATAAGTAAAAGGAAAGAGTTTTGGAAATATTGGCAAGAATTATTGATTGGAGGGTTTTCTCTTCTTTTCTCTCTACTCTGAATGGGTGGTTGACGGGGATGGAATTAATTAGAAAAAAAAACAATTGTATAATATTTCTTGTGTTAATGTGTCTACTGTCTATATTTGAGCATATAAATAAAATGGACATGGCCAGGTGGCTTGTTATAAAAGGAAGGCACACCATATGGAGTATATTTATGTTCATATGATTTTCTCAGCACTTTCTATGTACGTTGTCATTTGGTTTTCTAGTTTAGAGATCTGGGAAGGTAAGGATCAGCGTCTTCTAATTCCAGAGAGTAGGGTGCGTTCTCTGTGCTGTAAGCTCTGGACAGAAAAGAACTGACTCCAACAGAAGGACTTCCAATGCCCAAAGTAATGGGGACAGTTTTGGTTTAGAAGGAGAACTGTGACCACATAACTGTGACATGGCCGAACTACACCGCCGATAAACTAGACACAGACGGTGACAGAGAAGAATCTGTGACTTCTCTGCATTCAGTGATCACTACTCACCTGGGTCATTCTCTGTAGGATTCTCCTCTTTACACCACTCATCACACCTCACATATGTCTCTGTAGTATTAATATGGGTCAGATCTTTACCCTGAAACAAATATTATAAAAGTTACAGACAGATGGAGAAGTCACATCTATGATCAGCTGTAATCCTGCCATCTCCTCCGTTCTCATTACACAAGTATAAATCATATAATACTGGAGGATAAAACAAGACTGAGCACAAGACCTTCACAGCCGTCTACAGATTATAGGGAGATTTCATGTCACCTCCTCTCCATCTACCTGATGATCCTGAGGAACATCAAGATCTTCTTGTTTACAGTCCTGTGGAAGAAGAGGACGGGGACATCTCTCTGGTGTTGATGTCCTCTTACTGGATAGACCTGGAGGAAACACAAAGGGACTAAATTCATTCTTTATATGCAGATAATTATAGGCTGTGTGTATTTAGTCCTGTCTATTACCTGATGATGTGAGGGGCTGGGGAACCTCCATTATGATGTCCTTGTACAGATCTTTGTGTCCTTCGAAATACTCCCACTCCTCCATGGAGAAATAGACGGTGACGTCCTGACACCTTATAGGAACCTGACACATACAATGATACCGTCATCCCCTGATCCCTTCATAGGGTTACTGTATATTGTCCCAGCATTCCCAGCAGTGTCACCTCTCCAGTCAGCAGCTCAATCATCTTGTGGGTGAGTTCTAGGATCTTCTGGTCATTGATGTCCTCAAGTATCAGGGGGTGAGGTGGAGGCCCCGTGATTGGGCTCAGGGGTCTTCCCCATCCCTCAGACACAGGGTCCTGACAGCGCTCACTAGAGGTCTTCTTCACTACTGTGTAACCCTGGTTATGGAGAGACACATTAATAAATCTCACTACAGACATTTCCAGAGTCCTCACCTCTCCAGTTCTGTCCATCTGTTATTCCCATAGATAAGAATGAGGTGTAACACCCCGGCAGCGGTTGAAACATTTGGATCCGGATGTCACTGCTAGTGGCATGAGGTTCTCCGGACCTGGGGCTAGGGGTCACACCCGAATAAAGAAGGGGGTATTTACAGAGGAGATATATATAGTTCGTTACGCCACCCGTGGTGTACGGTAATTGGGATTACCGCCGCTGCGAGTACCCGGGGTGATGGAGTGGGGCAGCCAGGTAAAGTGACCCTTCTCGGGTAGGGAAAGGCCCCGGGACTCTGGATGGTGGTATGGGGTGCAGGGTGAGCGCAGGCTCGCTGGTTGCAGGGATTAATCAGGTACTCACTCAGCAATAAAGCAGACGCTGACAACAGGGTAAACCAAGACTCTGGGTGCCGCTGCCCTCTTGGGGGAGCTCGTCCGGGTCTCATCCCCTGCAGCACTGCCTGGTGGTCCGTGACCTGCCTCCTGGCACAGAATTTAGAGTGTCCTTTGAGGACCGTCAGCTTGGAGCTTTCCGGGCCCCGCTCCCCACTGTGGCTAAGTAGAAGAGCTTGCTCTTAGGGGCTTCTGCTTGGGATTTCAGTGGGCCGCTTGTTTGGAAAGCCCTATCCCCCTCGTTGCGCTAGTGCCCCCGATCTCTGAGCTTCGTGGGAACAGTCCATAGAGGTCCTGTCCTTCGCAGGTTAATTGGCGGGTTGCCTGAAGCTTCTCCCCGACCTAGGGTCCATGTACCCTGTTGTGCCTTCGGTCCCAGACCGGTGATTAGGCCCAGGCTGCTGACCGTCCTTCAAGACAGGTCCCAGGCACCTAGCCTCAATCCCCTGCGACCGGGGGTCTGACTCCTCTAGGTTCAGACCACCGTCTGCGACCTAGTCTGCTTCTCCCCTGGGAGCTACAACTTCCAGCTTCCTCAGAGCTCCTCACAGCTTGAGGGCTACCACTGCTCTGACTTGACACCTCCCACCTCCCTGCCTGATCCCTAGGTGGGCGGCCCTATTCCTGCTTAAGCAGCCCACTGGTGTTCCTGACAGGTGTGGTGCAAGGTGTATCTAGGATTTGTGAATGCTGGTGGAGGCAGTACTGCGAGATAGGGAACCAGAACTATGGGGGGTTGAGCCCTACATGGGGAGAGAAAGATTGTGCAAAACCCTGTGATGACCCGAATAGTCCACGGCATCACAGATGTAATGTGACGTCATCAGAATCGCTCACCTCTCCAGTAAGCCGGAAGAGGATCTCTCGGGTGAGGTGTAATATCCTCTCCGCCATCTTGTCTCTGTCCAAATCCATCCTTGACATGTTAATGAGAACAATTCTCTTATATAGAAGATCTCCACTGACCGGATCCAATATTGGAAGAACCTGAATAGGAAGATGAGAAAAGCTATCATCATAAATAATCCATGTAATAATACAATCACTGGAGATAATGGGGGAAACATATGAGGAGATATGTGTAGTTGTTGTATTTTTAGATCGTTTACACTGGAACATTAGTTGAATTGGTGACAGTCAGCTTGTCCCATTTACTCGCTATTGTTGGTCGGTGCTTCGGTCACTGATTGGTTGTAGGGATCACATGTTTACCGCGACTGACCAGAAAAAAACAGACTGGTAGGGACCCAAGCAGTAGCGACCCAGGACACATGGGGATCATTAACGCCTTCACAATCTATGATGTAATAGGTCGTAATCCTGACTTGGATGCGCGTTGCACAATGAGCCTACATCTATCTCTGCACTTGTTCCTATTTTTATTATTTTACAGTATTCAATTTTTCTTCTTTACATCTACCATGTTTCCCCAAAAATAAGCCCTAGAAGGAATTTTTAGCTTTTTCGGCGTAAGGTTTAAATATAAGCCCTACTCTGAAAATAAGCCCTAGTTGCAGTTCAATAACGAAGTGTTCATGCAGCTAAAAAAAGTTATAGAATACTGCAGGACACTTCTTTACAGAATGCAGACACCCCCAAAAGAGAGAAGAAAGAAGACCCCGCAATCATATTCACCAGGTGCCGAACAGGAGGACCTGCAGTGGAACGTACACACATAAGATCGCAAACACAATCACACATCAGATCGCACATCAGATTGCGCAACATCCGGTGATACCACTCCCAGGAGGACCTGGGAGCGATGCAGATATCCTGGGTTTGGTAAGTATGATTCTCCTGGGAAGGGGGGGGGTCTGCTTTTTTGGGGGGATAAACTTACCCCCAACTCGCGTTTTCCTAAGAAAAAGCCCTAGCTCATAGGCAAAAAATAATATAAGACATTGTCTTAATAATGAGGCTCCTCCACCTCAAAAGTATCAGTGTCTCCATAAAGCAGTAATGCCGATCACATCTCATATATACAGTGTCTCCATACAGCGGTAATGCCGATCACATCCCATATATACAGCGTCTCCATACAGCAGTAATGCCGATCACATGTCATATATACAGCGTCTCCATACAGCGGTAATGCCGATCACATCTCATATATACAGCGTCTCCATACAGCAGTAATGCCGATCATATTCCATATATACAGCATCTCCATACAGCGGTAATGCCGATCACATCCCATATATACAGCGTCTCCATACAGCAGTAATGCCGATCACATCCCATATATACAGCGTCTCCATACAGCGGTAATGCCGATCACATCCCATATATACAGCGTCTCCATACAGCGGTAATGCCGATCATATCCCATATATACAGCGTCTCCATACAGCAGTAATGCCGATCACATCCCATATATACAGCGTCTCCATACAGCAGTAATGCCGATCACATCCCATATATACAGCGTCTCCATACAGCGGTAATGCCGATCACATCCCATATATACAGTGTCTCCATACAGCATTAATGCCGATCACATCTCATATATACAGCGTCTCCATACAGCAGTAATGCCGATCACATCCCATATATACAGCGTCTCCATACAGAATAAATAACGGCATAACCATCAGCATGTTCATAAGGATATATCAATATATCATATATATATATATCATAGAATGCAAATAAGGACTACTAAATATGGACCAAATCGCTAAAAAGTTACAAGGCAAGCAAAGGAGAGAGGCGATCAGTTGGTACAAAAATTATTTTTATTCACAATAATAGCAAACAGGTGAAGGGATAAGAGGCAAAAAGCGATTTACATCACCACAATGTAAGGTGATATACTATATTTAATAACAAAAATGGCTGACAAGCAGTGCATAAAGGTATGTATGTTGAGTCCATGCTACCGTGTACAGCATCCAATATTCATTATATCCATATCATTATCACATCGATAATATGGGGTCAACACAATACATACCATACATAAACAAATAATCATACACATATATTCATACTAGTATCATACCGCTGTGTCTATGTCAAAAATTATTCATTATTCCATGATCAAAATAATTCCGATCATAGGATATAGCCTGGCGCAACAAGGAAAGCACATATATCAGGGATCAATGAATTACTCCACAGAAAAAGCTCATGATAAGTGTATATGCAAAGCTATCCATGATAGAATACATACAAGCCATCATTGCATATATATAAATATTAAATGGAAACCTATCCCAAAAATATCATCCACCATGGGATCACAAGGGATGTCTAATCAATACTCCAACACATAATCGCAATATAACACATAATGGAGCGCACATCAGACATCACCATATAATCACATGCAGAAAAAAGGGAGCTATCTAACATAAGGTCATAACAGATGTCTCACAGGTAGTCCATTAAATGATTGCATACAGATAAAGAGCCAACATAATTCCCTATATGTCAACCAAGGGCGCAGTAAAACTGCAGCACATGTAGCGCCAGGATACCATAGACACAGCCATACGCTATCAGTACTCACATAAAAGTGCAGGAGATAAGAGAAATGCACCGCTAGCCATAAGTCAACATGGATAACATTACCTAGATGATAATGAACACTGTGGTGGTAATGCGCCCGATGCGCATTTCGGTGTGTACCTTCGTCAGGGGGCGTGACCAGAAAGGAAAGGGGGTGCCGTTTAAAAAGGCCTCAATCCCCAGCTGGTTGGGCAGTCATTGTGACGCATCCGAAGCCGGCCGGGCGGAAGTCCCGCCTCACAGACGCGTCATGGCCACAGAGGGCGCCGGGTAAGAAAACCAGCGTCCCCGTAACCATAGAGACGCGCCCGAGAGACAGAGAAATCCAAGGCCGGCGACGCATGCGTGGACAACCCAACCAGGTGGGGAAAGACAGAAATACTTTATATGGATCATAAACAATAATACATAATCCTTCATCAGTGATATTGAAAATCTCATAATAGGAGAGAGTTCGTCATATATTAAACCCCATAGGACAGTAATATAAACACCATAGCAATCTATACAAAGATAGTTAAAACACATATAGTGTTATATACACGTCCGTCCAAGCTGCACATACATTATTCTAAAATAGACCAATATATAGATCAAAACATGTTGAAAGACATACCATAAAAGAACAATGTATACACACAGCATGTTCACCTACATTCCATGGGGCCACATGAAAGCCACACATGTATACATAACTCAATTTGTGTTACAGCAAGAATCAACAACAACGTCCAATATGATGTAATATGACAATTATACACTAAACAAATATTTATTGAAGACAAACACGTGTTCTTGCAGTCCAGGGCGTCAATTCTAAATCCACTGTCACATATGGGGAAATATTATATATATATATATTTAATATTTATATATATGCAATGATGGCTTGTATGTATTCTATCATGGATAGCTTTGCATATACACTTATCATGAGCTTTTTCTGTGGAGTAATTCATTGATCCCTGATATATGTGCTTTCCTTGTTGCGCCAGGCTATATCCTATGATCGGAATTATTTTGATCATGGAATAATGAATAATTTTTGACATAGACACAGCGGTATGATACTAGTATGAATATATGTGTATGATTATTTGTTTATGTATGGTATGTATTGTGTTGACCCCATATTATCGATGTGATAATGATATGGATATAATGAATATTGGATGCTGTACACGGTAGCATGGACTCAACATACATACCTTTATGCACTGCTTGTCAGCCATTTTTGTTATTAAATATAGTATATCACCTTACATTGTGGTGATGTAAATCGCTTTTTGCCTCTTATCCCTTCACCTGTTTGCTATTATTGTGAATAAAAATAATTTTTGTACCAACTGATCGCCTCTCTCCTTTGCTTGCCTTGTAGCGTCTCCATACAGCAGTAATGCCGATCACATCCCATATATACAGTGTCTCCATACAGCGGTAATGCCGATCCCATCTCATACAGTCATATGAAAAAGTTTGGGCACCCCTATTAATGTTAACCTTTTTTCATTATAACAATTTGCGTTTTTGCAACAGCTATTTCAGTTTCATATATCTAATAACTGATGGACTGAGTAATATTTCTGGATTGAAATGAGGTTTATTGTACTAACAGAAAATGTGCAATCCGCATTTAAACAAAATTTGACCGGTGAAAAGTATGGGCACCTCAACATAAAAGTGACATTAATATTTTGTAGATCCTCCTTTTGGAAAAATCACAGCCTCTGGACAACTAAATCTGATTTGTGTCTAAAACATTTCCCACATTCTATGCTTATCAGCTGTGTGACATTTCTGATGTCTAACAAAATTTGATTTATCTGCAAAACATTTTCGACATTCTGAACATGAAAAAGGTTTCTCCCCTGCGTGAATTTTCTGATGGTTAACTAAAAGTGATTTTTGATTAAAACATTTCCCACATTCTGAGCATGAATATGGCTTCTCTCCTGTGTGAGTTCTCTGATGTCTAACAAGCATTGATTTTTCTACATAACATTTGCCACATTCTGAACATGGAAAAGGTTTCTCTCCTGTGTGAAATCTCTGATGTCTAATAAGATTTGATTTCTTTGCATAACATTTCCCACATTCTGAACATGAATAGGACTTCTTCCCTGTGTGACTTTTCTGGTGTCTAATGAGATATTATCTACTACAAAAGAAATCCTACAATCTGAACAGAAATATGGCTTCTCCACTGTGTCTAACAAGCTCTGATTTCTGATTAAAATATTTCCCACACTGTGCACAAGAAAATATTTCCTCCTTTGTGCAATTTTTTTGATGAGTAACAAAAGACATTTTAAGGGTAACACATTTCCTATATTCTGCACTTGAAAAAGGCATCTTTGCTGTAGGAGCAGTTTGATTTTTGATGCCTATTTTGTGACATTTATCTTTCTTAACAGTCTGTGGTGAATCAGAAGATATGACCTGTTTATAAGGATCAGATGATAGATCTTTGCTGTGAAGGGATGATGGGATATCTGGAGTAATGACATTCACTTTAGTTATGTCTTGTGTGATATCAAGTTCATCTGATTTCAACATTGTAGATGTCACATGTTCCTTTGATCTCCTGGTACAGTCATCTGCCAAGAATAAAAATATTTTTTTTTTAATAAAATATCTTTAAAAATATATATTTGTATAACATTTCTAAATATCAATAGAAAATGCAAGTTAACCCCATAGCGACGGCCTAACGTCTCAAGACGTCGGAAAAACAGGGTACTTATTCTGTTCCGACGTCTTGAGACGTCAGGCCGGAAAAAGCTTGTAGCACCCCCCAGTGACGAAAAATCTCGGGGGTTTCAGCTACCGGAGGTAGCCGAGACCCCCAAGATTATGAATCGGGGTGTTTTTTTTGGACCCCGTTAATGCGATCGCCGGTATACACCGTATACCGGCGACAACATTAAAAAAAAATAAATGGCCGGTAAAATTGATTTATTTCTCATCTGACGTGATCAAACATGTCAGATGAGAAATAAATATGAGCCCTTAGTGCCCCCAAAGCCCCCGGTACCGGAGAGTCCCCCCACCACCCCTACCCCCCCTCCGGAAAATCCAAGATGGCGCCGACGCGCGCTGAAAACTCCCGCCGCCGCCGGCTCTGCATTCATTTCCCTCCGATCTGAAATGATCAAACATTTCAGATCGGAGGGAAATGTCCTCCCCCTGACCCCTCCTCCGGTCCACCGGAGATCTCTGGTCCCCGGAGCCCCCTCCGGTCTCCAGAGCCGCCTCCCCCCTCCCCCCTCCGGAGCGTGGAAGATGGCGGCCGCATTCATCCTGCACTTTCTGCCGCATGTGACACGTCACATGCGGCAGAAAGTTGTCCCCAGGTCCC
The DNA here is from genome assembly GCF_048569485.1 of Anomaloglossus baeobatrachus. Taxonomy (NCBI): domain Eukaryota; kingdom Metazoa; phylum Chordata; class Amphibia; order Anura; family Aromobatidae; genus Anomaloglossus; species Anomaloglossus baeobatrachus. Next base: position 530,822,199 of record NC_134357.1, read on the forward strand.
GCCGTCGCCGTCGCCCCCGCCCCCCCCCTAGCCCCCGGTTTTACGTTACCTGGCTGCTGGTGCTCCTGCTCCGGCCCCGCGATCACAGCACGCCGCCTCCTTCTTGAAAGCTGACGGCGCATGAGCAGACAGCAGCTGTCAGCTGGATCCCTGCAAGCAGGGATCCTGCTGACGTCGCTACTGCACAGGCTACTCCACTGTGGACCGGGGGAGGGTGAGTGCGGTAATCTGCAGTCACACTCCTCACATGGAGAGACTGCTGTTCTAGAAAATGGGGGGTACGTTCTGTGAGCGTGCCCCTCATATTCTAGAATGAGGTTACTGCAGGTCACTCTGCCCTAGGTTGGACCGGGGCAGTGTGAGTGCAGTATTCTCAGATTACTGCACCCACACTGCTCATGGAGAGCTTGCTCTTCCAGAAAATGGGGGATACGTTCCCTGAACGTGCCCCCCATATTCTAGAAGATCCAGAGTGGGCGTGGGACCTCCAAAATGGATTACAGCGACCGAAATTTATTTATTTTCAATAAATTGGTAAAAGAGGAATGTTTCGGGGAGTTTTTTTTTCAAATAATTTTTTTTTTGTCTTTATTTTTTTCTATTACTTGACTGGGTTAGTAATGTCGGGTATCTGTTCAGATGCCGTGACATCACTAACACCAGGGCTTGATGCCAGGTGACATTACAGCTGGTATCAACCCCATATATTACCCCGTCTGCCACCGCACCAGGGCGCGGGATGAGCTGGAGCGAAGCGCCAGGATTGGCGCATCTAATGGATGCGCCACTTCTGGGGCGGCTGCGGCCTGCTATTTTTAGGCTGGGAAGAGTCCAATAACCATGGCTCTTCCCACCCTGAGAATACCAGACCCCAGCTGTCCGCTTCACCTTGGCTGGTGATCTAATTTGGGGGGGACCCCACGTTTTGTTTTTTTTTTAAAAAAACGCCTGGGGAGCCCTCCAAATTGATCACCAGCCAAGGTGAAGCTGTCAGCTGTGGTTTGCAGGCTACAGCTGTCTGCTTTACCCTAGCTGGCTATCAAAAATAGGGGGGACCCCACGTCGTTTATTTTAATTATTAATTTTTTGGGGGGCTAAATACAAGGCTAGGCACCCTTTAGTGCCACATGAAAGGCACTAAAGGGCGCCAGCTTAGAATATGCAGGGGGTGGGACGTTATATTTGTTTGACATCTATCCATTCATCCATTGTAGCATTTTAGGCTGTGTGCCCACGATCAGGGTTTGCAGCGTTTTGGGCGCAGAGTGTTTTCCCTGCGTCCATAACGCTGCGTTGTGCAGTAGAAGCACAGTGGAAGGATTTTTAGAAATCCCATGCCCACTGTGCTTCTCTTCTCCGCAGCATACACTGACCTGTGGTGCAGCTTCCCAAGCCTCCGCATGTCAATTTATGCTGCGGAGATGAGTGTTCTCTGCAGGTAGCATAGAGCTCCACAGCGGCCTGAACCCAAATCGTGGGCATGGGCAGCTGCGTTCTCCCGTGGACAACACTCACATCTCTGCAGGAAGGCTGACACTGTGTACTAGACGCCGTGTCGCTGGATCATGGCCACATAGCCTAAAAGTGAGACATTTGTTGCTACAGCAACATTTTTGTGAAGTACCTGTGGATTCAAAATGCTTACTATACTCCTGAATAAAATCCAGTTTCCAAAATGGGGTCACTTGTGGGGGGTTTCTAATGTATAGGTACCCAAGGGGCCCTGCAAATGTGACATGGTGCCCGCAATTTATCTCAACTTTTCCAGAATTCAAATGGTGCTCCTTCCATTCCAAGCCCTCCAATTTATCCAAACAGAGGTTTTTGGCCACATGTGGGGTATCCCTGTGCTCATAAGACATTGGATAAAAACCTGTTGGGTCCACGGTTTGTTGTTGTCTCTTGAAAAAGTGAGAAATTTGATGCTGAAGCAACATTTTTGTGAAAAAAATGAAAATTTTCAATATGGCAACCTAAGCTTATCAAATTCTGTGAAGTATTCGTGGATTCAAACTGCTCACTATACACCTAGATAAAAGCCTTGAGGTGTCTTGTTTCCAGAATGGAGTCACTTGTGGGGGACAGCCACTGTTTAGGCACCTCAGGGGCTCTCCAAATGCAACCTGGCGTCCGCTATTGATTCCAGCCAATTTTGCAGTCAAATGGCACTCCTTCCCTTCCGAGCCCTGCCATGCGCCCAAACAGTTGATTTCCACCACATATAAGGTATCGCCAAACTCAGGAGAAATTGCACAATAAATGTTATGCTGAATTTTTTCCTTTTACTCTTGTAAAAAAAAAAGCTACCTGGTTGAAATAACAATTTTGTGGTAAAATTTTATTTTTTTTTTTTCATGGCTCAACGTTATAAAATTCTGTGAAGCACCTGGGGGTTCAGAGTACTCACCAAACATCTAGATAAATTCCTTGAGGGGCCTAGTTTCCAAAATGGGGTCACTTGTGCGGGGTTTCTGCTGTTTAGGTACCTTAGGGGTCCTCCAAATGTGACATGGTGCCCGCAATCTTTTTCAGCCAAATTTCCTTTCCAAAATTCAAATATTGCTCCTTTCGTTCCAAGCCCTCCCATTTGTCCAAACAAAGGTTTCAGACCCCATGTGAGGTATCACCGCGCTCATAAAAAAGTGGTTAACAAACCTTGAGGTCACATTTTTGGAATTACCTCTTGAAAAAGTGAGAAAAGTGATGCTAAAGCAACATTTTTGAGAAAATTATTAAAATTTTCAATATGACAACGTAACGTTAACAAAATCTGTGAAGTACCTGTGGATCTAAAATGTTCACTATACCCCTAGATAGAAGCCTTGAGGGGTCTAGTTTCCAAAATGGTGTCACTTGTGAGGGGTTTCTTCTGTTTAGGTACCTTAGCGGACCTGTAAATGCAACATGGTGCCCGCAATCTATTTCAGCCAAATTTGCTTTCCAAAATTCAAATATTGCTCCTTCTGTTCCGAGCCCTCCCATTTGTCCAAACAGAGGTTTCTGACCACATGTGGGGTATAGGCGCGCTCATAAGAAAGTGGGGAACAAGTTTTGGGGTCCATTTTGTTGTGTTATTTCTTCTAAAAGTGAATAAATTTGGGTTAGAGCAACATTTTTAGGTAAAATTTAATTTTTGCTTTTTTTCATTCCACATTGCTTTTGTTCATGTGAAGCACCTGAAGGGTTAATAAACTTCTTGAATGTGGTTTTGAGTACTTTGGAGGTGCAGTTTTTATAATGGTGTCACTTTTGGGTATTTTCTGTCATCTAGGCCTATTGAAGTCACTTCAAATGTGATGTGGTCCCTAAAAAACTGGTTTTGTAAATTTTGATGTAAAAATGAGAAATCGCTGATAAACTTTGAACCCCTCTAACGTCCTAACGAAAAAAAATTTTGTTCCCAAAATTGTGCTGATGTAAAGTAGACATGTGGGAAATGTTATTTATTAACTATTTTGTGTCACAGAAATCTCTGGTTTAACGGTATAAAAATTCAAAAGTTGAAAATTGCAAAATTTTCAAAATTTTTGCCAATATGCAATTTTTTTCATAAATAAACGCAAAAAATATTGTCCTAAATTTGGTACTAACATGAAGTCCAATATGTGACGAAAAAACAATCTCAGAATCACCGGGATCCGTTGAAGCGTTCTAGAGTTATAACCTCATGAAGTGACACTGGTCAGAATTGCAAAATTTGGTCTGGTCATTAAGGTGAAAATTAGCTCCGTCACTAAAGGGTTAAATAGAAAAATTACATTATTTACTAAAAAGAGTTGACACTCTAACAATAGTCCACAGAGCAGGAAAGTGTAGACCATGATGTTTGGTCCTGTTTGTTTGTTCTGCTTCCCAAATACTGGAATAATAAGCTATCAAAATATGTTAAGTAGGCCAGAATGATACCAATAGAAACTTAAGTGATCAGTAAATGGGTCTCAGAAAATGGCAACAAAAAGAAAAAAAAAAGTTTTTTGCAATATTCACAATTTTTTTTTCATCACAAGTTAAAAAAAGATAAAAATATTGAACAATTTTTAGTATCACCATAATCACAGTGATGAAGAATGTCTCCAGGCATTTTTACAATGTTTTGACCATTTAGTTCCAATTAGATTTTTTTCCCTGTTTTTTTTCAGTACATTATACGGCAAAAAGGAATGGTGTTATTCAAAAGTCCAACTTTTTTTTTCTAGAAAGTCAATATGGATTGTTTTACTTAGGGGTACTTTGCACACTACGACATCGCAAGCCGATGCTGCGATGCCGAGTGCGATAGTCCCCGCCCCCGTCGCAGATGCGATATCATGGTGATAGCTAGTGTAGGGAACATTTTTGCTACGGCAGCTTCACATGCACTCACCTGTCCTGCGACGTCGCTCTGGCCGGCGATCCGCCTCCTTATTAAGGGGGCGGGTCGTGCGGCGTCATAGCGACGTCACACGACAGGCGGCCAATAGCAACGGAGGGGCGGAGATGAGCAGGATGTAAACATCCCACCCACCTCCTTCCTTCCGCGTTGCCAGCGATGTGTGCTGCCGCAGGAACGAGGAACAACATCGGGCCGTCGCAGCAAGGTAATTATGGTTTACGCCGACGCTATACCGATGATACGATTATGACGCTTTTGCGCTCGTTAATCGTATCATCTAGGCTTTACACACTACGATGTCGAGAGCGACGCCGGAAGTGCGTCACTTTCAATTTGACCCCACCGACATCGCAGCTGCGATGTCGTAGTGTGCAAAGTACCCCTAAGCCTCTTAACAGGACTTCCTAAGTTGTCAGTGTGATGCCCCTGATGCTTCAGTCACCACAGGGTACTGCATCTCACTTAAGGTGCAGTACTCATCCCGGGTAAGGAAGAGGTTAATTGCTAGTGTTCAGCACATTCACAAACGACACACAGATAGGGGCTTCCCACCGAGGTTGGCCTAGGGTAGATAGGGGGGTGGCCATCACGAGGCATGGGACTTTCTGGGTAACTAGGACAACCACTTGGGGAAAAGGAAGGCGCATCTATTCATATAGTCAGTTACCCCTGGGTACAGCTTGGGGTGAGGAGCACAGTTCAGGCCTCACCTTGCACTTTTGGGAGCACTACAGGACCCGTGGCTTGGAGCAGGCAGCTCAGCCCGGCCTTTACACAGCTACCAAGGATTCCAAGGTCTGCGGAGAGTGCAAGAAACACCCGCAGCCCGTTCCACATACCAACTATGGGATTGGAGGGACCCCCGACCAGAAAGGACACACAGTGGGAACACCGGCGGTGACCTCTGAATTATCCGGGATCGGCTCGAGCCCATCACGGCAGCGGCCGGCACTCCAACGGTGACAACCGGACTTGAGTAAAAGACCTTGAACTGCAACCACTGAGTCAGACCATCATTGCCGTCGCCCCACGCTCTGGCGCCAACGGCCACTACCACCCCCATCATCCTCCCTGGGGCCTAGTTCTACCTGTGGGGAGGTGAACCATCCCGGCTGGGACACCATCCACCCCAGAGGACAGCACCCGCAGCGGCGGCTAATCCCTGGCCGTATACCACAGGTGGCGTCACGAGACAACAACTCCCAAGTTCCTCAACCCCTTCATCCTCATCTCCCCACAACCATCCTCCTCCACTTTCCCTTTCGTGGACACCTCAGCGCCACGAAACCGGGCAGGTCAACCCGTGACAATCCCCTGACCTTCACCGGCCTGGTAACGAGTATTCCCCAGACCCCGTAGGGTGCTCCATCAGCTATATTCTATTCTATTTTGCAGTTTAGAGATCTGGGAAGGGAAGGGTCAGCATCTTCTAATTTCAGAGAGTAGGTTGCGTTCTCCGGGCTGTAAGCTCTGGACAGAACAGATCTCACTCCAACAGAAGGACTTCCAATGCCCAAAGTAATAGGGACAGTTCTGGTTAGAAAGAAAATGGTGACTACATGATTGTGATGTGGCTATATTACACAGCAGATATAACAGCAGCAACCAGCAACTGAGAAGAATCTGTTACTTTTTTTTTTTTTTATTTAGTGGTTAACCCCTTAAGGACCGTGGGCAGTAAAATTACCTCCTAAGCGGTCATAGTGTAATCTTGCGGCCAGCCAACGGGGATCCGCGCACGTCAGCTGATTTAAACAGCTGACATGTGTGCCTTGCAGGCACGAGTGGATCCGTGTTCCACCCATGCCTGATAACCCCTTAAATGGCGCTATCAAAATGTGACAAAGCTATTTAAATCCCCACTGCAGTAAATCTTTACTCACCTGGCTCAATCGGCGCCGCAATGACGTGATCACTGTAAGCCAATGGTTGTCATGGTAGCACAGGGTCATGTGATGACTCCTGTAGCTAGCATGAGTCACTTCCTGTTTCACTCAGCCGAGTGCTGCCAGTGACAAGAGGTAAGTATTGCTGGTGATCAGAGCTGTGATCACCAGAAATATATGCGCAATCAGACTAGTAAACCTAAAAAAATAAAAGTATTAAAAATTTTAAAAAAATAAAAAAAAAAAACTAAAAAGTTCAAATCACCCCACTTTCGCCCCATTGAAAATTAAAGGGTTAAAAAATATACACATATTTGGTATCGCCGCATTCAAAAATGCCCAATCTATCAAAATATAATATAAATTAATCTGACAGGTAAACAGCATAGCGGAAAAAAAAATCCAAACGCCAAAATTACGTTTTTTGGTCACCACAAATTTTGCGAAAAATGCAATAACAGGTGATCAAAACGCAGAAAATGGTACCATTAAAAATGTCAGCTTGGGACGCAAAAAAATAAGCCGTCACTGAGCCCCAGATCCCGAAAAATGAGAACGCTACGGGTCGCAAAAAATGGCGCAAAAGGTGAGCCACCTTTTTGGACAAACTTCTGATTTTTTTTAACCCCTTAGATAAAAGTAAACATATACAAGTTTGGTGTCTACGAGCCTGTATCAACCTGAGGCATCACACCGACATGGAGAAACCAAAAGCAACAGCTGATAAAAGATAGAAAGTACAATAATGTATATAAACCAAAAAAAAAAAACACATAAAATATAAACTTTAATAATAAATTTAAAAGATAAAATGCACCAAACAAAAACCTAATCTAGTGTAGTGGGAGGTATTTTCCTAAAGCCCTCTGACTCTGGCTGCTCTGGGATGCGACACTTGTCATCCTGGACATCTATCAAACTGATGAACCCAGTGAATCCCACAGGGAAAAATGCGTCGGGACAACGTTTTTCTTGAGGACCCTGACTACTGGACCTCCTACCAGATGAGTGACAATGATTTTTTTATGGCATATTAGTGCTCAGTCATATTAGTCTGCTTTTTTTTAATGATTATTGTTTTTCACTGTATTTTTGGGTGTTCACTTGTTTGTATAGTGTAGGATGATTTAGGGACTTTTAGGGTCTCCAGTCGGTGAATGGGGGCGCCACAACTCAAGGGCGTCATACCCTCCATTGCTAGGTAGGGACAGAATTAGGACTCATTAGGGCCAGCTGTATCCCTGTAACATTATATCCCCCCAGCCTGTATCATATTGCAATCAGGCTTCAGCAGTAGCTACTGTCCGTGATTTGGTGGGGGTTGAATGTATATTGTTCTCCTCTGCAGGGGGCTTCCCTAGTACACAATCTCTGGAGACTGTGTCTAGGAACTTCTTTCTAACTAGTAGCTACAAGTAGCAAATGTTAAGGGGGTGGATCTAAGGAGAGGTGGGAGATTCAGCCACATGTTTTTTAGTTTAGTTATGCTTTGTTGGGTGAAGGGCGAGGACCTGTGCTGAGGCCAGCTCCTTTTTGCCCGTACATGAACGATTGGACATTGAGGATCAGCTGCCACGCTCCTGGATTTAGGGAACACATATGAGGACTGTTGCATTCTCCTTGGCGTCGGATTGCCCCAGATCTGTTTCCTTTGTGTGGACTCTAAAGAACCATTTGGATATTGGATGTTTTATGCTCACTGCCTCATTAAATCTTCTTGGATTATTCATCGGTCTGGTGTCCCTTACTACTCTGTCGCATACCCCGTCACAAACTGGTGGCAGCGCAGCTGGATCAGAGCAGAAGAAATGGAGGACAATGGCCCATCAACGTCTGAAACCAGAACCTCAGGATATAGGAACTGGACTGTGGTGAGCCTACAAACAAAGGCCTGTGAATTAGGAGTCGGCTACAAAGGACTCTCTAAGGAGCAACTAATTGAGGCATTGGAAAACGCTTGCCTGCAAGATGGCACCGAGGAACAATTTCCACAGCAAGGGGAGGAAAGACGGGAGCTGGAGGTAAATACCCAAAAAAGTCAATGGGTTGTGTGGTATGAGGAGGAGATGGCACTGCTGGGAGATGAGGTCACCATTGAATATAAGATGGATGCCATTCGCAGAACTCAAGAGAGGGCATTGCTGGAGAGGAGGTTTGCTGTGGAAGCAGCTAGAGGCTCCAGACAAACTGTAACCACAGCACCCACTATGAGGGAATTCTCCAGAGTGTCCCGCAAGGACTTTAAGCCACTTAATGAAGCTGCAGGCAACATTGAGGTCTTCTTCCAGGACTTTGAGCATCAGTGCCGATTAATGGAAGTCCCAGAAAGAGAGCGAGTCAGACACCTGGTTGGCCTCTTGGAGGGTGGAGCTGCCGACGCCTATAGAGCTATGGACCCTCAGTGGAATTGTGAGTATGGGAGATAAAACAGACCATTCTGGAACATTATGCCATGACCCCAGATACTTATAGGACTCAGTTCTGTACGTTAGCCTGTGATGGAGAAGTGTCTTTCAAGATGTATGCCCACAAACTGAAACAAGTATGCCATCGCTGGCTGGAGGGAGAGGGGGCCTTAATTTGGGAGACCTTCCTCCAGGTCATCCTGAAAGAGCAGTTCTATGCCAGGTGCCCTGCTGAAATCAGGAAATGGGTGCATGAGAGAAAGCAGTCACCTGTGGAACAAGCTGCCGCTCTAGCTGATGAGCTTCTCACGATCAAGCCTCAATGGAAAAGGCTACTAGTCAGTGAGAAAAAAAACTACTAGCTCCCCAACACCAGTGGTCCCTTGTACTTTGGCCTCCAATGTTCACCGTCCCACTAGACTACCAACACATGGCGGACCCCGTGTGAATGTGCCTCCTATTACTCCTGCCTCCTCTTTGGGAGTACGACGTGGAGAAAGAATCATAGAACGCAGATGTTATGGATGTGGGCAGCCTGGTCATCTGCAAGCTCACTGTCCAGGTGTTCGGAGGCAAAACAGTTACAGACCCCCTTTGCCTGTCCATTATCTACAGACACCCTCTACAGGAGAAGAGCTGGATTCACTCCCTGATGATTTGCCAAGTGACTCTGATATGTTGACTTCCCTACCAGGAGTCTATGGGGTGCGAGCCACAGCCACCCGTTTTTCTGATCTTCAGCATAAACATCTACAGGAGGTCGCGTTGGATGGCCAAAAAGTTGTTGGCTTTCGTGACACTGGGGCTTTTCTCACCATAGCAGATCCCCGAGTAATTCAACCAGAAGCAATACAAAAGGGACCAGGAATTGCCAATGAATTGGCTGGAGGTACTCAAAGATACATTCCAAGAGCGAGTGTGACCCTGGATTATGGCTTTGGGGCAAAACAATACATGATTGGTGTGATGAGCGGCCTTCCTGCAGACATTCTTCTAGGGAATGATGTGGGGAATCTTCAATGCCACTTTGTCAGTGCGATAACCAGAAGTCAAGCCAAGAGAGCAGCAGATGTGGACGTGTTCAACACATCAATGGAAATGAGGACACCTAAACTACCGTCACAGCCGGTGAGTGATTCTTCTTGTGGGTCTCATATGAATGTCACTTGGGATAAAGTTCAGTTTAGACAAGAGCTAGAGACTGACCCCACCCTGGCTAGCTTTAGAGCTCGGGCTGAAGTAGGGCAGTTAGGAGAAAATGGGGAATAAATTATAAGACAAAATGGACTTCTATATCGAGTTACCAACACTGACTCCTTAGATAAGCCCTGGACTTATAGCAAACAGCTGATTGTTCCTCAGAAATACCGAATTTCCCTATTACACCTTGCTCATGACATTCCTACTGCTGGCCATCAAGGGAAAACCCGCACCAAGAGACTATTGACTCAAATTTTCTATTGGCCTAGAATTTCTCAAGCAGTGGCGCATTTCTGCCGAACCTACGACATATGTCAGCGTAGAGGGCGTCCTGGAGATCACCCAAAGGCACCCTTGGAACCACTCCCTATCATAGAAGAACCCTTTCAAAGAGTAGCTGTTGATATCCTTGGACCTCTGGCTAAACCAAGTAAATCTGGAAAGCAGTACATTCTCACTGTTGTGGACTACGCCACCCGATATCCAGAAGCCGTGGCCTTGTCAAGTATTTCTGCAGCCAAGGTGGCCGAGGCCCTTGTTACCATTTTCACCAGAGTAGGATTCCCAAGTGAAATCTTATCGGACCAAGGCTCCCAGTTTATGTCAGAGTTGGTGCAGTGTCTGTGGCGCACCTGTGGAGTACGAGCAATACGAACCACAGCATACCATCCTCAAACCAATAGACTTTGTGAACGGTTTAATCAAGCACTGACAAATATGCTAAGGGCCTTCACTGACAGGGATTCAGACTGGGAGAAGTCCCTACCCCATCTCCTGTTCGCCTATCGGGAAGTTCCCCAGGAGTCCACTGGGTTTTCCCCCTTTGAACTACTCTATGGAAGAAAGGTCAGAGGACCGTTAACTCTGCTAAAGGAATATTGGGAGGGGCAAGTTGAAGATACAGGAATATGTCCTGAAGCTTCGTGAAACCCTGGCTCAACTTGCTAGTTTGGCTCAGAATCATGTGCGGATGGCTCAAACCAGACAGAAGACATGGTATGACCGCAAAGCACGCTATCGAGAATTTGTAGAGGGACAACAAGTCTTAATGATTGTTCCCCATCGGCAAAATAAACTCCAGACAACATGGGAGGGTCCCTTCCGGGTTCTCAGAAAACTAAACAACACCAATTACCTTCTTGCTCTAGATGATCAGGGTCTAAGACAAAGGACTGTCCATGTGAATATGATTAAGGAGTACCATGACTGGACATTACCTATGATAGCAAGCTGTCGGCTGGCATCAGAAGATGGTCAGGAGGATGAGGACCCATTACCTGATCTTGTTGAAGCAGCCAGAGCCCCATCCACTGTGGAACAGGTTCCTCTGAGAGATCACTTAGAAAAACAAATGCTGGGAGTGCTCCATCAGAGACAGGCTGCTTTCTCATCCCGACAAGGTCGAACCACAGTAACCCAACATCATGTGGACACTCAGGGCATTCGTCCCATACAGCAGGCTCCCTACTGGGTACCAGAATCAGTTAGAAACATCATGCAGCATGAGCTGGAGGAGATGTTACAGCTTGGGGCGATTCAGGCCTCCCATAGTCCTTGGGCCTCTCCTGTTGTGTTAGTACCCAAGAAAGATGGGAGTACTCGATTTTGTGTGGACTACAGACGACTAAATGACCATACCATCAGTGATGCTTACCCAATGCCCCGCATTGATGAACTTCTAGACCGGCTAGCTGGGGCACGATACGTCACCACCTTGGATCTCAGTAAGGGATACTGGCAAATTCCCCTGACGGAGGAAGGTAGAGAAAGGTCGGCTTTTATAACCCGCTTTGGTCTGTGTGAATTTCTAAACATGCCTTTCGGAATGAAAAACACCCCTGCAACCTTTCAGAGAATGGTGGACCAGATCCTCCGGGGATGTGGCGACTTTGCTTGTGCCTACCTGGATGATATTGCCATCTTCAGCCACACATGGGAGGAACATCTGAATCAAGTAGCTATTGTTCTTGACCGGATTCTCGCAGCAGGCATAACTATTCGACCTGATAAATGCCAATTGGGGATGGGTGAAGTCCAATACCTAGGGCATCGAGTAGGAGGAGGGAAGTTACGTCCTGAACCTGCCAAAATCCAGACTATTAGAGACTCGCCTGTACCCCAAACCAAGAAACAAGTTATGGCTTTTTTGCGCACTGCCAGTTATTACCGAAAATTTGTTTCTCATTTCAGCTCTGTGGCCAAGCCCCTTACAGACCTCACAAAGAAAACTATGCCCCGGCTGGTGATCTGGACTCCAGTCTGTGATGAGGCTTTTAACCGGCTGAAGGACGCCTTGGTCTGCGACCCTGTTCTGGCTGCTCCAGACTACAAGAGGAGATTCATTGTGCAAACGGATGCCTTTTCTTATGGACTGGGAGCTGTACTCAGCCAGGTGAATGCAGCCGGGGAGGAGCACCCCATTGCCTACCTCAGCAGGAAACTGCTGGACCGAGAAGTGGCCTATGCACCTGTTGAGAAGGAATGTCTGGCTGGAGTATGGGCCCTTAGGAAACTAAGGCCGTATCTGTATGGGCGAGAATTCACTGTGGATACTGATCACAATCCCCTCACCTGGCTGAACAGAGTCTCTGGGGACAATGGACGCTTACTACGATGGAGCCTGGCTCTTCAACCCTATAACTTTACAATACAATATAGAAGGGGCAGCCAACACCAAAATGCAGACGGATTGTCCAGGCAAGAAGAGCCCTGAGTCAGGTCCGCCATGTTTACGTGCACTTGACAAGCGACCCGTTGAGGTCACTAGTCCGTGCACAAATTGAGGGGGGAAGGGGTTGTAACATTATATCCCCCCAGCCTGTATCATTTTGCAATCAGACTTCAGCAGTAGCTATTGTCCTTGATTTGATGGGGGTTGCATATATATTGTTCTCCTCTGCAGGGGGCTTCCCTAGTACACAATCTCTGGAGACTGTGTCTAGGAACTTCTTTCTAACTAGTAGCTACAAGTAGCAAATGTTAAGGGGGTGGATCTAAGGAGAGGTGGGAGATTCAGCCACATGTTTTTTAGTTTAGTTATGCTTTGTTGGGTGAAGGGCGAGAACCTGTGCTGAGGCCAGCTCCTTTTTGCCCGTACATGGACGATTGGACATTGAGGATCAGCTGCCACGCTGCTGGATTTAGGGAACGCATCTGAGGACTGTTGCATTCTCCTTGGCGTCGGATTGCCCCAGATCTGTTTCCTTTGTGTGGACTCTAAAGAACCATTTGGATATTGGATGTTTCATGCTCACTGCCTCATTAAATCTTCTTGGATTGTTCATCGGTCTGGTGTTCCTTACTGCTTTGTCGCATACCCCATCACAATCCCTACCCCCCCCCTTTTTTTGGTATTGCTAATTTTAGTGTTACTTCTTGTATTTTCCCCTGCACTATATTAGGTTTTTGTTTGGTGCACTTTACCTTTTAAATTTATTATTAAAAGTTATATTTTGTGTGTTTTTCTTTGGTTTATATATCACATGACACATTTTTACCATATAGTGAACACGGTAAATAAAATATCTCAAAAACAATCATGCAATCGCACTTTTTTTTACAATTTTTCAGCACTTGAGGGTAAAGGGGTTAATACTAACGTGGGCGGTTTTCTGTAGGTATTTCCTCTTTACTCCACTCATCACCCCTCACATATGTCTCTGTAGTATTAATATGGGTTAGATCTTCACCCTGAAACAAATATTGTAATAGTCACAGACAGATGGATAAGTCACATCTATGATCAGCTCTAATCCTGCCATCTTCACTGTTCTCATTACACAAGTATAAAACATATACAGTAATACTGGAGGATAAAACAAGACTGAGCACAAGACCTTCACAGCCGTCTACACATCATAGGGGGATTTTATGACACCTTCTCTCCATCTACCTGATGATCCTGAGGAACATTGGGATTTTCTTGTGTACAGTCCTGTGGGAGAAGAGGACGGGGACATCTCTCTGGTGTTGTCCGATTACTGGATAGAACTGGAGGAAACACATACAGGGACTGAATTCATTTTTTACATACAAATAATTATAGGCAGTGTGTATTTAGTCCTGTCTATTACATGGTGATGTGAGGGGCTGGGGATCCTCCATCAAGACGTCCTTGTACAGATCTTTGTGTCCTTCTAAATACTCCCACTCCTCCATGGAGAAAAAGATGGCGACATCCTGACACCTTATAGGAACCTGACACACACAATGACACCATCATCCCCCGATCCCTTCATAGCGTTATTGTATAATGTCCCAGCAGTGTCACCTCTCCAGTCAGTAGCTCAATCATCTTGTAGGTGAGCTCTAGGATCTTCTGGTCATTGATGTCCTCAAGTATCAGGGGGTGAGGTGGAGGCCCCGTAATTGGGCTCAGGGGTCTTCCCCATCCCTCAGACACAGGGTCCTGACAGCGCTCACTAGAGGTCTTCTTCACTATTGTGTAATCCTATTTATGGAGAGACACATTAATAAATCTCACTACAGACATTTCCAGAGTCCTCACCTCTCCAGTTCTGTCCATCTGTTATTACCATAGAGAAAAATGGTGTAATGTGATGTCATCAGAATCTCTCACCTCTTCAGTAAGCCGCAAGAGGATCTCTAGGGTGAGGTGGAATATCCTCTCCACCATCTTGACCTTGTCACTAGCCATCCTAGATGGGTCAATCAGGAAAATTCTCTTCTATAGAAGATCTCCACTGAGAGGATCCGATATTGTAGAGACCTGAATAGGAATAAGATGACAACGCAACATCATAAAGAATCCTATATAATAATGCAATCACCGGAGATGGGGGAAACATATGAGATATAATGTGTGGTTGTTGTATTCTTAAATTGTATACACTGGAACATTTGCTGACTTGGCAACAATCAGCTGGTGCCATTCACTGGCTATTTTGGTTACTGTTTATTTACTAATACTATTTTCCAGTATTTAGTTTGTTCTTTAAATATATTAATAAATCCTATATATTTTAGACCACACACAACAAGCAGTTTCTTCCTCGGAGTCTTCAGATGAATACGTTTCTCATAGACTCATCTTCCATAACGTAATTCTCATCTCATTTACCGACACTGGAATCTGCATTAGCAATACTACAGGAGATATTCATTACAGGAGAAGAAGGGAATTTTGTTTACTTACCGTAAATTCCTTTTCTTCTAGCTCCTATTGGGAGACCCAGACAATTGGGTGTATAGCTTCTGCCTCTGGAGGCCACACAAAGTAATTACACTTTAAAAAGTGTAACCCCTCCCCTCTGCCATACACCCTCCCGTGCATCACGGGCCCCTCAGTTTTGGTGCCAAAGCAGGAAGGAGGAAACTTATAAATTGGTCTAAGGTAAATTCAATCCGGAGGATGTTCGGAGAACTGAACCATTAACCAAAAGAACAATTGAACATGAACAACATGTGTACACAAAAAAACAACAGCCCGAAGGGAACAGGGGCGGGTGCTGGGTCTCCCAATAGGAGCTAGAAGAAAAGGAATTTACGGTAAGTAAACAAAATTCCCTTCTTCTTTGTCGCTCCATTGGGAGACCCAGACAATTGGGATGTCCAAAAGCAATCCCTGGGTGGGTAACAGAATACCTCGATAAAAAGAGCCGGAAACCGGCCCCCTCTTACAGGTGGGCAATTGCCGCCTGAAGGACTTGCCTACCTAGGCTAGCCTCTGCCGAAGCATAGGCATGCACCTGATAGTGTTTAGTGAAGGTGTGCAGACTCGACCAGGTAGCCGCCTGACACACCTGCTGAGCCGTAGCCTGGTGCCGCAAAGCCCAGGACGCGCCTACGGCCCTGGTAGAATGGGCTTTAAGCCCTGAAGGAATCTGAAGCCCCGATGAACGGTAGGCTTCAAGAATCGGTTCCTTGATCCACCTAGCCAAGGTTGACTTGGAAGCCTGAGACCCCTTACGCTGGCCAGCGACAAGGACAAAGAGCGCATCCGAACGGCGCAGGGGCGCCGTGCGAGAAATGTAGATTCTGAGTGCTCTCACGAGGTCTAACAAGTGCAAATCCTTTTCACATTGGTGAACTGGATGAGGGCAAAAAGAAGGCAAGGAGATATCCTGATTGAGATGAAAAGAGGATACCACCTTGGGGAGAAATTCCGGGACCGGACGCAGGACCACCTTATCCTGGTGAAAGACCAGGAAGGGGACTTTGCATGACAGCGCTGCTAGCTCAGACACTCTCCTAAGTGAAGTGACTGCCACTAGGAAGGCCACTTTCTGTGAAAGGCGAGATAGAGAGATCTCCCGCATCGGCTCGAAAGGTGGCTTCTGGAGAGCCGTCAGCACCTTGTTAAGATCCCAGGGTTCTAGCGGACGCTTGTAAGGTGGGACTATGTGGCAAACTCCCTGCAGGAACGTGCGGACCTGCGAGAGTCTGGCTAGACGCTTTTGAAAAAACACTGAAAGCGCCGACACTTGTCCCTTGAGAGAGGCAAGAGACAAACCCTTGTCCAATCCTGATTGAAGAAAGGAAAGAAAAGTGGGCAATGCAAACGGCCAGGGAGCAAAACCCCTATCCGAGCACCAGGCTAAGAAGATCTTCCAAGTCCTGTGGTAGATCTTGTCGGACGTTGATTTCCTGGCCTGTCTCATGGTGGCAATGACATCTTGAGATAAACCTGATGAGGCTAGGAGCCAAGACTCAATGGCCACACAGTCAGGTTGAGGGCCGCAGAATTCAGATGGAAAAATGGCCCTTGAGACAGCAAGTCTGGTCGGTCTGGGAGTGCCCACGGTTGCCCCACCGTGAGGTGCCACAGATCCGGGTACCACGACCTCCTCGGCCAGTCTGGAGCTACGAGGATGGCGCGCCTGCAGTCGGACCTGATCTTGCGTAACACTCTGGGCAGTAGTGCCAGAGGGGGAAATACATAGGGTAGTCGAAACTGCGACCAGTCCTGAACTAACGCATCTGCCGCCAGCGCCCTGTGATCCTGAGACCGTGCCATGAATGCCGGGACTTTGTTGTTGTGCCGAGACGCCATTAGATCGACGTCCGGCGTTCCCCAGCGGCAACAGATCTCTTGAAACACGTCCGGGTGAAGAGACCATTCCCCTGCGTCCATGCCCTGGCGACTGAGAAAGTCTGCTTCCCAGTTTTCTACGCCCGGGATGTGAACTGCAGAGATGGTGGAGGCTGTGGCTTACGCCCACAGCAGAATCCGCCGAACTTCTTGGAAGGCTTGACGACTGCGTGTGCCGCCCTGGTGGTTGATGTATGCAACCGCCGTGGCGTTGTCCGACTGTATTCGGATCTGCCTGCCCTCCAGCCACCGCTGGAACGCTTTTAGGGCTAGATACACTGCCCTTATCTCCAGAACGTTGATCTGCAGGGAGGACTCTGTCGGAGTCCAGGTTCCCTGAGCCCTGTGGTGGAGGAAGACCGCTCCCCACCCTGACAGGCTCGTGTCTGTCGTGACCACAGCCCAGGATGGGGGCAGAAAGGATTTTCCCTTCGACAAAGAAGTGGGAAGAAGCCACCACTGAAGGGAGGTCTTGGCTGCTCTTGACAGGGAAACGTTCCTGTCGAGGGACGTCGACCTCTTGTCCCATTTGCGGAGAATGTCCCACTGAAGTGGACGCAGATGAAACTGCGCAAAGGGAACTGCTTCCATTGCTGCCACCATCTTCCCTAGGAAGTGCATAAGGCATCTCAAAGAGTGTGACTGACCCCGAAGAAGAGATTGGACCCCTGTCTGTAGTGAACGCTGTTTGTCCAGCGGAAGCTTCACTATCGCTGACAGGGTATGAAACTCCATCCCGAGGTAAGTCAGGGATTGGGTCGGTGTCAATTTTGACTTTGGGAAATTGATGATCCACCCGAACCTCTGGAGAGTCTCCAGGGCAATGGTCAGGCTGTGCTGGCAAGCCACCCAGGAGGGTGCCTTGACTAGGAGATCGTCTAAGTAAGGGATCACCGAGTGGCCCTGAGAGTGTAGGACCGCCACCACTGTTGCCATGATCTTGGTGAAGACCCGTGGGGCTGTCGCCAAGCCGAATGGCAGTGCCACGAACTGAAGGTGTTCGTCCCCAATGGTGAAACGCAAGAAACGTTGATGTTCGGGTGCGATCGGCACATGGAGATAAGCATCCTTGATGTCTATCGATGCTAGGAAGTCTCCTTGTGACATTGAGGCGATGACCGAGCGGAGAGATTCCATCCGAAACCTTCTGGTGCTGACATGCTTCTTGAGCAGTTTGAGGTCTAGAACGGGACGGAAAGATCCGTCCTTTTTTGGCACCACGAACAAGTTGGAGTAGAAGCCGTGACCATGTTCCTGAGGGGGAACGGGAATCACCACTCCTTCTGCCTTCAGCGCATTCACCGCCTGAAAGAGTGCAGCGGCTCGCTCTGGGGGCGGAGATGTTGTGAAGAAACGAGTTGGAGGACGAGAGCTGAACTCTATCCTGTAACCGTGAGACAGAATGTCTCTCACCCATCGGTCTTGGACATGTGGCCACCAGGCGTCGCAAAAGCGGGAGAGCCTGCCACCGACCGAGGATGCGGTTTGGGGAGGCCGAGAGTCATGAAGAGGCCGCCTTGGTGGCGGTGCCTCCGGCGGTCTTTTTAGGCCGTGCCTTAGACCGCCATGCAGAAGGGTTTCTCTGGCCCTTCTCCGACCTGTTTGACGTGGAGGAACGTGACTTGGCCGAGGGCTGAAAGGACTGAAACCTCGATTGAAACTTCCGCTGTTGAGGTTTGTTTTGTTTAGACTGGGGTAAGGACGAGTCCTTTCCCTTGGATTGTTTAATAATTTCGTCCAATTGCTCGCCAAACAAACGGTCGCCAGAAAATGGCAAACCGGTTAAGAATTTCTTGGAGGCAGAGTCTGCCTTCCATTCACGTAGCCACATGGCTCTGCGGACTGCCACCGAATTG
This sequence comes from Anomaloglossus baeobatrachus, assembly GCF_048569485.1. Taxonomy (NCBI): domain Eukaryota; kingdom Metazoa; phylum Chordata; class Amphibia; order Anura; family Aromobatidae; genus Anomaloglossus; species Anomaloglossus baeobatrachus. The sequence goes on from NC_134357.1 coordinate 530,840,969, forward strand.
GCGGATGCTACCGCTGAACGGCTCACCGAGTCCAGGACGGCGTTCATGGCGTAGGACGAAAAAGCCGACGCCTGAGAAGTCAGAGACACAACCTGCGGAGTAGCGGTGTGTGTGACCGCAGGAATCTCAGACAGACAAGCTGAGATAGCTTGGAGCGCCCACACTGCCGCAAATGCCGGAGCAAAAGATGCTCCTATGGCTTCATAGATGGATTTCATCATGAGCTCTATTTGCCTGTCAGTGGCATACTTGAGCAATGAGCCATCTGCCACTGAAACCACAGATCTGGCCGCCAGCCTAGAGACTGGAGGATCCACTTTTGGACACTGAGCCCAACCCTTCACTACTTCCGGGGGGAAGGGATAACGTGTGTCATTAAGGCGCTTAGTAAAACGCTTGTCCGGGTATGCTCTGTGCTTCTGGACAGCATCCCTGAAATTAGAGTGATCGACAAAGGCACTCCGTGTACGTTTGGGAAACCGAAACTGGTGTTTCTCCTGCTGTGAAGCCGCCTCCTCTACAGTTGGAGTTGGAGGAGAAATTTCTAGCACCTGGTTGATGGACGCTATAAGGTCATTTACTATGGCGTCCCCTTCAGGTGTATCTAGATTGAGAGCACCGTCAGGGTCTGAGCCCTGAGCTGCGCTTTCCTCTTCATCCTCTAGAGAGTCCTCATGCTGAGACCCTGAGCAGCGTGATGAAGTGGAGGAAGGTCCCCAGCGAGCCCGCTTCACCGGTCTGGGACTGCGGTCCGAGTCGGAGTCCTCACCGTGGGACTTATGTGTCACCTCAGGAGCAGATTGCTGCGCCAACTGAGGAGGACCCGGGGACGAAGAACGCACAGTGCCCTGCATCTGTGTTGTTGGTCTGGACTGCAAGGCTTCTAGTATCTTCGCAGACCATTTGTCCATAGACTGAGCCATGGACTGTGAAAGCGACTCAGACAGTTTGTCAGCCAAAACTGCAAACTCTGTCCCTGTCACCTGGACAGTGGGAACCGGTGTCTCTACCTGAGCCGGGGGTCCCACCAGTGCGTGAGGCTCCGGCTGAGTGAGTGTCACAGGGGCCGAGCATTGCACACAATGAGGGTAGGTGGAACCTGCAGGTAGCATAGCCGCACATGAGGTACAGGTTGCAAAAAAAGCCTGTGCCCTGGTACCCTTGCTCTTTGCAGACGACATGTTGTTGTCCTCCAAGAGATCAGTAAGGGATCACCGTGAACACTGAGGGATATATATAGCCCCAAGTTACAGTACAGCCGAACCAGCCAATGTATATACAAAGGATATATATATATACAGTTCGGCACTCTGGGGAGTCCAGCACCGGCAGACCGGTGTGGCTTACCAACCGCTCTGTGTGGCCACCAGATTCCCTGCCCCGGGTCTCCCTCAGCTGCAGCCAGAAGTTCTCCACCGCAGACTGTGCTGAAAAAATGGCTGACGGCGTTCTCTGAGGAGGAGGGAGGCGTGGGCGTAGTCACAAAAGTGCGGGAATCTGGTGCCCCAGCGTGAGTAGTGAGGGGGCGGAGGACAGCTCAGTGTACTCCAGCCCTCACTGTCGGCGTCATACCGACCGTCCCGCCCTTTTCCCTGACTGGCAGGCCTGGGGGCGGGAGAATCCAGTACTAGGCCGCAAAAGCCGGGGACTAAAGTTAAAACCGCGGCCGGCCGGCAGTGCACGGTCGGCGCGGTAGTCCCGGACCCATATCCACGCAGCAGTCGCTGCAGCGTCCGGGCCCAAGGTGCTTTATGCGCCGTCCCAACGGGGACACAGAGTACCTGTGGATGCAGGGCCATGTCCCTGACGATACTCCGTCTCCTGTCCGGCAGATTCCCCCAGGGGCTGCGGAGGGAGACCGGTCCCAGTGTCTGGATGACCGGATAGGATCCCACTTCCCCAGAGCCCCTAAGGGATGGGGAAGGAAAACGGCATGTGGCTCCAGCCTGTGTACCCGCAATGGGTACCTCAACCTTAACAACACCGCCGACCTGAGTGGGGTGAGAAGGGAGCATGCCGGGGGCCCCATAGGGGCCCTCTTTTCTTCCATCCGATAAAGTCAGCAGCTGCTGCTGACTAAAACGTGGAGCTTGCGTGAATGTGTGCCTCCTTCAACACAAAGCAAAAAACTGAGGGGCCCGTGATGCACGGGAGGGTGTATAGCAGAGGGGAGGGGTTACACTTTTTAAAGTGTAATTACTTTGTGTGGCCTCCAGAGGCAGAAGCTATACACCCAATTGTCTGGGTCTCCCAATGGAGCGACAAAGAAATGAGAAATAACGACTTCATCATGAGGAAGACATCTTCATTTTCTACTACAGATCTATAAACATTTGTCCAGAATCCATCACTGACTCCATCCCCACCATCCGCCTATATGTAAGTTTCCAGTCTTCTCCGGGCTGTAATCTTCTGTAATGTTAGATCTCATGGCTGATTTACGTAGAAGCTTGGAGGGATTTTAATTTATAGAAACACCCAGACAGGAGGTATTTGAAACAAAGTCTACATATACTGTACAGTGTTTAGTTAAGCAATTTTTTATTATTTTCCCCCCCCTGGGTATTATATTTTTTTCTTTCATTTCCCTTTATGCTTCTGTATATTAAAAGAAAATCGCCAGAAAAAGAAAGGTGTCAAAATGTTACAAATGGAAAAAAAAACATGCAAAAAACATGAGACGTGATTCTTTTTATCAAATGGTAAACATTAGATTAAAAAAAATACTTTTTTGTGTACCACAATGTTCATATTTGAACAGAAAGGGTCAAAAGGCGCTATGACAATTGGTGAGTTTAAAGGTGAATGCCGTGTGACAAGTACATTGTAGTGTCCAGTACATTGTAGTGCTTGTAGATTGTGGCTCATGCTCATGCTTCTGGAAACCTCCACCCTGTAAATTAAGTTGGCCTTCATCAGTAGAACAGTGCCAAACATGTGGACGTTAATTGTGGTTAAGGCTATGTGTGCACTAGAAAAGTGATATTTCTCAAGAAAATTTCTTGAGAAACTTCTGGGAGTTGAAGATTACCGCACCTGCGGTAAAAAACCGCACCAAAACAGCGGGAAAAACGCATGCATTTTTGCCGCGGTTTTTCCGCAGGTTGGTCCCTGTGGTTTTTTTATGCTGTAACTGCAATAAATAATATAGATAATAGATCGATAATCGATAGATAGACAGATAATGGATAGAGGGAAAGATAGATAGATGAATAGATAGATAGATGAGAAAGACATATATAATGTCCCACCCCCCCTGCATATTCTAAGCTGGCACCCTTTAGTGACTTTCATGTGGCACTAAAGGGTGCCTAGCCTTATATTTAGCCAAAAAATAAATAAATAATTTAAAAAAAAAAAATGACGTGGGGTCCCCCCATCTTTTGTAGCCAGCTAGGGTAAAGCAAACAGCTGCAGCCTGCAGACCACAGCTGGCAGCTTCACCTTGGCTGGTAATCCAAAACAGAGGGCACCCCACGCTGTTATTTTACATTAAATAATTTAAAACAAAAAACGTGGGGTCCCCCCCAAATTGGATCACCAGCCAAAGTAAAGCGGACAGCTGTGGTCTGGTATTCTCAGACTAGGTAGGTCCACTGTTATTGGACACTCCCCAGACTAAAAATAGCAGGCCACAGCCGCCCCAGAAGTGGCGCATCCATTAGACGTGCCAATCCTGGCGCTTCGCCTCAACTCATCCCATTGCCCTGGTGCGGTGGCAAACGGGGTAATATATGGGGTTGATGCCAGATGCATAACTAATCCCTGGGGTTGGTGATGTCACGCGTCTATTAGATACCCGACATCACCAACCCAGTCAGTAAGAAATAAAAAAATAGACAACAAAAAAAGTTTTATTTGAAAAACCACTCCCCAAAACATTCCCTCTTTCCCCAATTTATTGAAAAGAACAATCAATTCCATGTCCGGCGTAATCCAATAAGGGGGTCCCACGACGATCCATACCATAGTCACTGTCCCAGTCAATGAAGAACAGAATGTTCCCCATTGGCTGGGAGAGCAATGCAGTGACCTGAGCGAACATCAATAGGTCAGCCCAGGTCACTGCAGGGGATTACCAGCGCTGACTTCAGGAAGTTAGATGAGATCATTACCTGCAGTGACGATCTCCTGCTATGCTGATGTCAGCGCTCTCACTGCCTTCCATACCCGCCGCGTTCTCAGCAGTATCGCGAGAGCCCGTGACGTTACCGCTAGTGACAGTCTCGGGCCGCCCGCGAGACGGGCCTAAACGGCAGTGACAGCGCTGACGTCAGGAGGCAGGAGATCGTCACAGCAGGTAATTATCTCATCTAACCTCCTGACAGCAGCGATAGTCATCCCCGCGGCTGCCAGCGCTGCACACGCTGCTGACACTGCGGGCAGACACTGACATTGCTGTGCTGGCAGCCGCGGGGCTGGAGCGGAACACAGACTGCACGCGCACCTGGAGGTCACACGGAAGTGCTTCCGTGCAGCGTCCAGGTAGTGTGACGTGTGTGTTCACTCTGCTCCGCTTCCTCTTCTGTCATAATGACATCACTTCCTGCAAAACCGCAGGCAGTGATGAGCATTACCACAGGTGAACCACGGCTATACCGAGGGTATACCACACATCGTTTGCTACCTGCGGTATACCCGCGTTATTTCGCGATTACATTACAGTGAATGGAGTGAAGTACCGCAGGTACCTGCGGAAAAGAAGTGACATGCACATTTTCTCAAGAAATCTTCTCAAGAAATTCTGCTCAAAGAATTTTCTTGAGAAAAAAACGCAGTTTGCCAAATGCTATTTTTTTTCCCCATAGGTTTTGCTGGGAAATGTCTGCAGAAAGATTTCAAACATTTCTCAAGAAATTTCCGCGGTAAAACCGCGGGTAAAAAAGCAGTGTGCGCACAGGGCCTTAGGCACATCGTGGGAATCAGAAGGGAGAGGGGCTTTTGGATTTGGGAGCGCAGATTTTGCTGGATTTCGTTTTTGGAGGGATGAGGGGGCATAGCGTTTTTCGAGAGCCTTTGTGTTACCAGTAACGTGGAAGCCCCTATATTTCTGTAAACAGATGATGGATCTGAGGAGGACTTGTGTTTTTATAGCTTGAGTTGAATGCTATTTGGTGGCGATTTAGGTACAGAACATTTTGGATCAGTTTAATTGTGTAATTATTTCAGGGTTTCTATCAACATCTCCGAAATACGTGATTCAGGTGAAACCCCCCATGAATCCTTTCACTAATGAGGCAGCAGAGTTACTCCGGACTTTATTTGGCCTCCGTTTAGCGATGTCCGTCTTTTTAAAGGTGAACAAAACTGATAATGACCGCACTTTTGTGCATGTCTAAAATAAGGCGTAAAAAGATGGACACCGGTGGATCACAGGCCAGACAAGAGGTCAAAGTGACTCCCTCATTACAGTGAATTTTCTTAACCGTAGTCTTAATGGAGATAATCAGCAGCTCTCTCATAAGGAACCCAGGAAATTCAGCCACTTCTAATGTTTGTGTGTATGGGAGAGAGAAATGTCAGCCGACTGTTATGTAATGTGTATGGGGCCATAGCCGGCTTTACCTATGTGCAAGTGGTGCGGTCGCACAGGGCACCGGCAGGCCGACAGCAGAGGGGGCGCCCAGGGAGCAGAGCTGTTTACTTTCACTTTGCTGCTCCTAATGCACAGGCTCCAGCAGGGAGTGCCACCCTCCCCTCCGCGTACAGTCGGCCTCCTGCACAGGCTCCAGAAGGGAGCGCCCCCCTCCCCTCCGCGTACTGTTGGCTCCCTGCACAGGCTCCAGCAGGGAGCGCCCTCCCCTCTGCGTACTGTCGGCTCCCTGCACAGGCTCCAGCAGGGAGTGCCCCCCTCCCCTCCGTGTACTGTCGGCTCCCTGCACAGGCTCCAGCAGGGAGCGCCCCCCTCCCCTCTGCGTACTGTCGGCTCCCTGCACAGGCTCCAGCAGGGAGCGCCCCCTCTCCCCTCTGCGTACTGTCGGCTCCCTGCACAGGCTCCAGCAGGGGGCGCCCTCCCCTCCGCTCTTCATACTGTCAGCTCCCTGCACAGGCTCCAGCAGGGAGCGCCCCTTCTGCGTACTGTCGGCTCCCTGCACGGGCTCCAGCAGGGAGCGCCCTCCCCTCTGCGTACCGTCAGCTCCCTGCACAGGCTCCAGCAGGGGGCGCCATCCCCTCCACTCTTCATACTGTCGGCTCCCTGCACAGGCTCCAGCAGGGAGCTTCCCCCCTCCCCTCCCCTCCGCGTACTGTTGGCTCCCTGCACAGGCTCCAGCAGGGAGCGCCCCCCCCTCCCCTCCGCTCTGCGTACTGTCAGCTCCCTGCACAGGCTCCAGCAGGGAGCGCCCTCCCCTCCGTGTACTGTCGGCTCCCTGCACAGGCTCCAGCAGGGAGCGCCCCCTCTCCCCTCTGCGTACTGTCGGCTCCCTGCACAGGCTCCAACAGGGGGCTCCCTCCCCTCCGCTCTTCATACTGTCAGCTCCCTGCACAGGCTCCAGCAGGGAGCGCCCCTTCTGCGTACTGTCGGCTCCCTGCACGGGCTCCAGCAGGGAGCGCCCTCCCCTCTGCGTACCGTCAGCTCCCTGCACAGGCTCCAGCAGGGGGCGCCATCTACTCCACTCTTCATACTGTCGGCTCCCTGCACAGGCTCCAGCAGGGAGCTTCCCCCCTCCCCTCGGCGTACTGTCGGCTCCCTGCACAGGCTCCAGTAGGGAGCGCGCCACCGCCACCCCCCCTCTGCATAGTGTCTGCTCAGAGGGGGGAGGGGCGGCAGCACTACCGGAGATACTGCTTCAACAGCCCCACTGAAATCCTGCAGCCCAGGAAGTGACTGTATGTGAGCATAATGCTGTGTGTCATCTATAATGTATTATGTGCTGTCTGTATGTGTTATGTATAACATGTGTGTGTCCTGTATACTGTGCAATAGCTAGCTGTCTATCTCTCTATTATATGTCTATATCTATGTATCTCTATCCCTCTATCTATCATATATCTATCTGAGGCTGTGTCTCTGTCTCTATATCAGTCTCTGTGATTCTATGTTTGTGTCTCTGTCTGTTTCTGTGTGTCTCTGTGTGTCTCTTTGTTAGTCTATGTGTGTCTGTCCCTGTGTGTCTCTATATCAGTCTCTGTGTCTCTGTCTGTGTGTGACACTGTCTCTATGTGTGTGTCTGTGTCTCTGTGTTTGTCTCTATCGACATTTTATTATCTGACACATTACCTGTCTTATACTAACAATGTCCTTTGTTGCCTATAGCAACCAATTACAGCTCCTATTAATGACCTGTAGCTCCCAGCTTCATTGATTTTAATGTAAGCAGGTTTTTCGGCAAATAACTGTAAAGCACGGGGTTAAATTTTCCCTTGAAAACATGGACTATGACGTTCCCCGAGTCACATGAGGCGTCTGTGCAAAATTTTGTGATTGTAAATGCGACGGTGCTGATTCCTTTAACGGACATACACACACACACAGCTTTATATATTAGATTATACACCCTACATGTACATGTCACGCATAGTGTGTGATGTAATGTAATTCTGAATATTGACCTGCCATATCCTATAGGTGTGTATAATGCGCTGTGTTAGGATTTCACTTCACTTCGAGTAGTTGTCATCTGATCGCTCACTTGTGATTTGCAATGTGTGGTCATCTGCAGAATGACGTCTCCTTCTGTTTCTCTCAAATTGAAAATTATAACAATGAGAATATTATAACAATGAGAGAAGCAGGAAAAGATATCATTCAGCAGATGACCCCCAGTCTGCAAATCACTGGTGAGCGATTACACGACCACTCAAATTGGCAAATTAAATCCTAACAGTGTATATTACACATTATGGGGGTTCGACTAGTCTATGTGCAGAATGTCAGGGGAGATCCCGGTAAGTCCAGGGCAGCAGAGCAGGGGGAAGCCGTTGGGCACCGGCCTCCCGGGCTCCTCGTCCTGACTGCATCATCCTCGGCAGAGATAAAATGTGTTTTATCTGAAATGTGGAAGCATCAGAGTAAAATATACACGACTGCAATAATGGAGCCGGTGTCTGATTCCTTCCACACAGGGGTCGTGCAGGTGAATCAGTTGTCAGATAACTTATTTTGTAGAAAATACCATTGGAGTCTCATATGTTACATGGCGTCACTGCCGTCTGCACATCACATGTAATGGTTTAGGGTATGTTCACACGGGGCATATTTTTTTTTACCATAAATATGCAGCGTTTTTGTCCCAAGAATGCACCGAAAACGCACCGCGGCAAAAACGCATAAAAAAATGCAATGTGTTTTTGACGCGTTTTACCGCGTTTTGCCCAATGCGGTTTTTAAGTTTAATCTATTGATTGGAGGATTCAAAAACAAAAACGCAAAAAGAACTGACCATGCTGCATCTTCAAAAACGCAGCCAACAAAAGATACCCAGTGTGGACAGCAAAATCGAAATCCCATAGACTTTGCTGGGGGAAGGAAATGCATGTATTTGGTGCATCTTTGTGACCTCAAAAATGCAACAAAAGATGCACTGTGTGAACTTAGCCTTAAGCGGGGTTTGAACGCTGCGACATCGCTAGCATCGGCTAGTGATGCCGCGTGCGATAGCACCCGCCCCCGTAGGTGGCACGATATGTGGTGATCGCTGCCGTAGCGAACATTATCGCTACAGCACCTTCACACGCATATACCTGTGCAGCGACGTCGCTGTGACCGGCGAACCGCCTCCTTTCTAAGGGGGCGGTTCGTTCAGCGTCACAGCGACGTCACAGCAGCGTCACTGAACCACCGCCCAATAGAAAAGGAGGGGAGGAGATGAGCGGCCGGAACATGCCGCCCACCTCCTTCCTTCCTCCTTTTCCGGTGGACACAGGTAAGGAGATGTTTGTCGTTCCAGCGGCGTTACACAGAGCGGTGTGTGCTGCCGCAGGAACGACAAACAACATCGTTACTGCAGCAGCAACGATAATTGGGAATAGGGGGTGATGTCACCAATGAGCAATTTTGAACGTTTTTGCGACGAGTCAAAATCGTTCATAGGCGTCACACACAACGACATCGCTAAAGCGGCCGGATGTGCGTCACAAATTCCGTGTCCCCAACGAGATCGCTTTAGCGATATTGTAGCGTGTAAAGCCATACTTAGTGTCGTTATGAAGGCCATTCTATCAATGTAATGCATCGTCAGCAGCTGAGGTGTATTATTAGGTTCTGCAGCAGCTGAGGTGTATTATGGGGTTCTGCAGTAGCTGAGATGTGTATAATGAGATTCTGTAGCATCTGAGGTGTGTATGATGAGGTTCTGCAGCAGCTGAGGTGTGCATTATGAAGTTCTGCAGAATATTACATTATTCGGCGTGGATTTCTTTTACAAATTTTCCAACAAAATTATTTGCAGCATTGCCAAATGGGGTGAGCCCAGACTGGTTAATAAAGGGATTACAGTATATATGCCATAGTTCTTCCATACACAGCACCCCCCATCCTCATGGTGTATGTTGTGCTGCACCTCAGTCTGTTCAGGTCATTTTAGCTGAGGCAGCGACACATACACACCATAAGGACTGGGGGCGCTGTGTATGTGATGCTGCACCTCAGTGTGTTCAGGTCAGTGGAGCTGAGAGGCAGTGACACATACACAGCGCCCCCCGTTCTTATGGTGTGTATGTGGTGCTGCAACACAGTCTGTTCAGGTCAGTGGAGCTGAGAGGCAGTAACACATATAACCTGAGGACTCTTTATTATGTATAAAGCAGAGCTTTTTTCTAATGTCTTACATTCCCCTTTACCTTCTGTATTTTGGACTTTTTGGTCCGGAGTACACACAGCATCGGCCGCCGACTCCATGGTGCCTTGTCTGGTATCATCTGGTACATTTATCCTCAGGATTCCACCAATGGGACCACTACCTGCGCCGCTCTAAGGCGGGCTTTACACGCTGCGACATCGCTAGCAATTGGTAGCGATGTCGAGTACGATAGCACCCGCCCCCGTCGTACATGCGATATGTGGTGATTGCTTCCGTAGCGAACATTATCGCTACGGCAGCTTCACATGCACATACCTGGTCGACGACGTCGCTGTGACCGCCGAACAATATCTCCTTCAAGGGGGAGGTGCGTTTGGCGTCACAGCGACCATCACCGCGACGTCACTAAGCGGCCGGCCAATAGAAGTGGAGGGGCGGAGATAAGCAGGACGTAACATCCCGCCCACCTCCTTCCTTCCGCATTGTCGGTGGAGGCAGGTAAGGAGATGTTTGTCGTTCCTGCGGTGTCACACACAGCGATGTGTGGTGCTACAGGAACGACAAACAACATCGTACCGGCAGCAGCAGCGATATTATGAAAAGGAACGTCGTGTCACCGATCAACGATTTTTGCCGTTTTTGCGATTGGTAATCGTCGCTCCTAGGGTTTACATGCTGCGATGTCGGTAACGGCACCGGATGTGCGTCACTAATGACATGACCCCGAGGATATATCGTTACCAATGTCGCAACGTGTAAAGCCCGGCTAAGTGTATAGGAATTTATAACATCTCTCCATGATGAGCGGCATTTGGGATAATGCTCTGTACTACAGTAGTGCAGGGCATCACCGGAGCAATCACAGGCCAGATGTTACGTAATGTGTATGGGGCCATTAGTATTACACTGACCAGAGGGATAATACTCTGTACTACAGTAGTGCAGGGAAAAACCAGAGCAATCACAGGCCGGATGTTATGTAATGTGTATGGGGCCATTAGTATTAGGCTGCTTTCACACTTGCGTTGTGAGGCATCCGTCACAGTGCGTTGTGTGACACATGTGACGGATGCAACGCAAATAGTGTGATAATAAAGGTAACGGATTCCTGTGAAAGAAGATTTGCGGTCGGGAGGAGAGAGAGAGGTGACCGCAAATCCCCTGAGTGATCGCAGTGAGCCGCGCGATCAGTGGTGCCGTCACTCAGGTAACCCGTGGCCACAGCAAAAGTCCTCCACCTGAGAGCGGTAGCCACAGGTAACCTGAATGAGGGTACAGCTGATCGCGCGGCTCACTTCAGTTGCTGCGTGGAGCCAATAGAGAGCGGTCGTGTTCTACGGCAGCTCCTGTCAGCTTCATGTAGCAGAGCTGGATGCGTCGTGGGACATCGTGTGGCTTACGTCGGACCTGGACGGGTATTTGGGGATTAATAAAGTGGTGAAAGAGGGTAATTTTTTTGTCTTTTATTCCAAATAAAGGATTTTTTTCTGGTGTTTGTGTTTATTTACTTTCACTTACAGGTTAATCATTGGGGATGTCTCATAGATGCCTGCCATGATTAATCTAGGACTTAGTGGCAGCTATGGACTGCTGCCATTAACTCCTTATTACCCCGATTGCCAGCACACCAGGGCAATTCGGGATGAACCGGATAGAGACCCGGGACTGTCGCATCTAATGGATGTGGCAATTCCGGGTGGCTGCTGGCTGATATTTTAAAGCTGGGGGGCTCTTCATAACGTTGGGCTCCACATCTGGAGAATACCAGCCTTCAGCCGTGTGGCTTTATCTTGGCTGGTATAAAAATTGGGGGGACCACACGCCGTACTTTTTAAATTATTTATTTATTGTACTGCACTACATAGACCCGGCGGCTCGGATTGGTTGCAGTGAGAAAGCTGTCACTCAACGTGGGGGCGGGTCTGACTGCAACCAATCATAGGCACCGGTGGGCGGTGGAAGCAGGGAATACGACATTGAATAATGAGCGGCCGGCATTTTCAAAAGCAGGAGAAGCCGCCAGAGCAGTGTGACAGCTGTGGAGCGCCGCGCCAGTGATCGATGAGTATGAGAGAGAGGGTGAGAATCGGAGAGACCGACCGACAGAGAGAGATAGAGAGACCCGGAGTGATTTTAAGCGATTTAGATCGATCTGCTGGACATGCTGAGCATGCTCAGTAGAACGTGACGGAATCCGTCAGCGGATTCCGCCGCAATGTGCTATCATTAGACACCTTGGCGGATTCTAACGGAATCTGTCAAGGTGCGTTATTTTCACGACCCAACAAACGCTACATGTAGCGTTCCCTCCACCCGACGGTGCGTCAAATTAATGACTCAGCGTCATCCAGCGGATGCAACGCATACACATGCGTTACAGTGCATCGTCAATACAAGTCTATGGAGAATAGCGCAGTGCGTTAACTGTGCGCTATTCTCCACAGCGGCAGATTGCGCTGACCGCAAGTGTGAAAGCAGCCTTACACTGACCGGAGGAAAAATACTCTGTACTACAGTAGAGCAGGGCATCACCGGAGCAATCACAGGCCGGATGTTATGTAATGTGTATGGGGCCATTAGTATTACACTGACCGGAGGGATAATACTCTGTACTACAGTAGTGCGGGGCGTCACCGGAGCAATCACAGGCCGGATGTTATGTAATGTGTATGGGACCATTAGTATTACACTGAGCGGAGGGATAATACTCTGTACTACAGTAGTGCAGGGCGTCACTGGAGCAATCACAGGCCGGATGTTATGTAATGTGTATGGGGCCATTAGTATTACCCTGACAGAGGGATAATACTCTGTACTACAGTAGTGCAGGACGTCACCAGAGCAATCACAGACCGGATGTTATGTAATGTGTATGGGGCCATTAGTATTACACTGACCGGAGGGATAATACTCTGTACTACAGTAGTGCATAGTGCAAGACGTCACCGGAGAAATCACAGGCCGGATGTTATGTAATGTGTTTGGGGCCATTAGAATTACACTGACCGGAGAGATAATACTCTGTACTACAGTAGTGCAGGGCGTCACCGGAGCAATCACAGGCCGGATGTTATGTAATGTGTATGGGGCCATTAGTATTACACTGAGCGGAGGGATAATACTCTGTACTACAGTAGTGCAGGGCGTCACCGGAGCAATCACAGGCCGGATGTTATGTAATGTGTATGGGGCCATTAGTATTACACTGCCCCTTAGGGATAATACTCTGTACTACAGTAGTGCAGGACATCACCGGAGCAATCACAGGCCGGATATTATGTAATGTGTATGGGGCCATTAGTATTACACTGAATGGAGGGATAATACTCTGTACTACAGTAGTGCAGGACGTCACCGGAGCAATCACAGGCCGGATGTTATGTAATGTGTATGGGGCCATTAGTATTACACTGAGCGGAGGGATAATACTCTGTACTACAGTAGTGCAGGGCGTCACCGGAGCAATCACAGGCCGGATGTTATGTAATGTGTATGGGGCCATTAGTATTACACTGCCCCTTAGGGATAATACTCTGTACTACAGTAGTGCAGGGCATCACCGGAGCAATCACAGGCCGGATATTATGTAATGTGTATGGGGCCATTAGTATTACAATGAATGGAGGGATAATACTCTGTACTACAGTAGTGCAGGACGTCACCGGAGCAATCACAGGCCGGATGTTATGTAATGTGTATGGGGCTATTAGTATTACACTGAGCGGAGGGATAATACTCTGTACTACAGTAGTGCAGGACATCACCGGAGCAATCACAGGCCGGATGTTATGTACTGTGTATGGGGCCATTAGTATTACACTGAATGGAGGGATAATACTCTGTACTACAGTAGTGCAGGACGTCACCGGAGCAATCACAGGCCGGATGTTATGTAATGTGTATGAGGCCATTAGTATTACACTGACCGGAGGGATAATACTCTGTACTACAGTAGTGCAGGGCATCACTGGAGCAATCACAGGCCGGATGTTATGTAATGTGTATGGGGCCATTAGTATTACACTGACCGGAGGGATAATACTCTGTACTACAGTAGTGCAGGGCGTCACCGGAGCAATCACAGGCCGGATGTTATGTAATGTGTATGGGGCCATTAGTATTACACTGAGCGGAGGGATAATACTCTGTACTACAGTAGTGCAGGACGTCACCGGAGCAATCACAGGCCGGATGTTATGTAATGTGTATGGGGCCATTAGTATTACACTGAGCGGAGGGATAATACTCTGTACTACAGTAGTGTAGGGCATCACCGGAGCAATCACAGGCCGGATGTTATGTAATGTGTATGGGGCCATTAGTATTACACTGACCGGAGGGATAATACTCTGTACTACAGTAGTGCAGGGCGTCACCGGAGCAATCACAGGCCGGATGTTATGTAATGTGTATGGGGCCATTAGTATTACACTGACCGGAGGGATAATACTCTGTACTACAGTAGTGCAGGGCATCACTGGAGCAATCACAGGCCGGATGTTATGTAATGTGTATGGGGCATTAGTATTACACTGACTGGAGGGATAATACTCTGTACTACAGTAGTGCAGGGTGTCACCGGAGCAATCACAGGCCGGATGTTATGTAATGTGTATGGGGCCATTAGTATTACACTGGCCGGAGGGATAATACTCTGTACTACAGTAGTGCAGGGCATCACCGGAGCAATCACAGGCCGGATGTTATGTAATGTGTATGGGGCCATTAGTATTACACTGACGGGAGGGATAATACTCTGTACTACAGTAGAGCAGGACGTCACCGGAGCAATCACAGGCCGGATGTTATGTAATGTGTATGGGGCCATTAGTATTACACTGACGGGAGGGATAATACTCTGTACTACAGTAGTGCAGGGCGTCACCGGAGCAATCACAGGCCGGATGTTATGTAATGTGTATGGGGCCATTAGTATTACACTGAGCGTAGAGATAATACTCTGTACTACAGTAGTGCAGGGCGTCACCGGAGCAATCACAGGCCGGATGTTATGTAATGTGTATGGGGCCATTAGTATTACACTGAATGGAGGGATAATACTCTGTACTACAGTAGTGCAGGACGTCACCGGAGCAATCACAGGCCGGATGTTATGTAATGTGTATGAGGCCATTAGTATTACACTGACCGGAGGGATAATACTCTGTACTACAGTAGAGCAGGGCGTCACCGGAGCAATCACAGGCCGGATGTTATGTAATGTGTATGGGGCCATTAGTATTACACTGGCCGGAGGGATAATACTCTGTACTACAGTAGTGCAGGGCATCACCGGAGCAATCACAGGCCGGATGTTATGTAATGTGTATAGGGCCATTAGTATTACACTGACGGGAGGGATAATACTCTGTACTACAGTAGAGCAGGACGTCACCGGAGCAATCACAGGCCGGATGTTATGTAATGTGTATGGGGCCATTAGTATTACACTGAGCGTAGAGATAATACTCTGTACTACAGTAGTGCAGGGCGTCACCGGAGCAATCACAGGCCGGATGTTATGTAATGTGTATGGGGCCATTAGTATTACACTGAATGGAGGGATAATACTCTGTACTACAGTAGTGCAGGACGTCACCGGAGCAATCACAGGCCGGATGTTATGTAATGTGTATGAGGCCATTAGTATTACACTGACCGGAGGGATAATACTCTGTACTACAGTAGAGCAGGGCGTCACCGGAGCAATCACAGGCTGGATGTTATGTAATGTGTATGGGGCCATTAGTATTACACTGACCGGGGGGATAATATTCTGTACTACAGTAGTGCAGGGCATCACCGGAGCAATCACAGGCCGGATGTTATGTAATGTGTATGGGGCCATTAGTATTACACTGAGCGGAGGGATAATAGTCTGTATTACAGTAGTGCAGGGCATCACCGGAGCAATCACAGGCCGGATGTTGTGTAATGTGTATGGGGCCATTAGTATTACACTGACTGGAGGGATAATACTCTGTACTACAGTAGTGCAGGGCATCACCGGAGCAATCACAGGCCGGATGTTATGTAATGTGTATGGGGCCATTAGTATTACACTGAGCGGAGGGATAATAGTCTGTATTACAGTAGTGCAGGGCATCACCGGAGCAATCACAGGCCGGATGTTGTGTAATGTGTATGGGGCCATTAGTATTACACTGACTGGAGGGATAATACTCTGTACTACAGTAGAGCAGAACGTCACCGGAGCAATCACAGGCCGGATGTTATGTAATGTGTATGGGGCCATTAGTATTACACTGACCGGAGGGATAATACTCTGTACTACAGTAGTGCAGGGCGTCACCGGAGCAATCACAGGCCGGATGTTATGTAATGTGTATGGGGCCATTAGTATTACACTGACAGGAGGGATAATACTCTGTACTACAGTAGTGCAGGACATCACCGGAGCAATCACAGGCCGGATGTTTTGTAATGTGTATGGGGCCATTAGTATTACACTGAGCGGAGGGATAATACTCTGTACTACAGTAGAGCAGGGCGTCACCGGAGCAATCACAGGCCGGATGTTATGTAATGTATATGGGGCCATTAGTATTACACTGAGCGGAGGGATAATACTCTGTACTACAGTAGTGCAGGGCGTCATCGGAGCAATCACAGGCTGGATGTTATGTAATGTGTATGGGGCCATTAGTATTACACTGACCGGGGGGATAATATTCTGTACTACAGTAGTGCAGGGCATCACCGGAGCAATCACAGGCCGGATGTTATGTAATGTGTATGGGGCCATTAGTATTACACTGAGCGGAGGGATAATAGTCTGTATTACAGTAGTGCAGGGCATCACCGGAGCAATCACAGGCCGGATGTTGTGTAATGTGTATGGGGCCATTAGTATTACACTGACTGGAGGGATAATACTAAGTACTACAGTAGAGCAGAACGTCACCGGAGCAATCACAGGCCGGATGTTATGTAATGTGTATGGGGCCATTAGTATTACACTGACCGGAGGGATAATACTCGGTACTACAGTAGTGCAGGGCGTCACCGGAGCAATCACAGGCCGGATGTTATGTAATGTGTATGGGGCTATTAGTATTACACTGAGCGGAGCGATAATACTCTGTACTACAGTAGTGCAGGGCATCACCGGAGCAATCACAGGCCGGATGTTATGTAATGTGTATGGGGCCATTAGTATTACACTGACCAGAGGGATAATACTCTGTACTACAGTAGTGCAGGGCATCACCGGAGCAATCACAGGCCGGATGTTATGTAATGTGTATGAGGCCATTAGTATTACACTGGCCGGAGGGATAATACTCTGTACTACAGTAGTGCAGGGCGTCACCGGAGCAATCACAGGCCGGATGTTATGTAATGTGTATGAGGCCATTAGTATTACACTGGCCGGAGGGATAATACTCTGTACTACAGTAGTGCAGGACGTCACCGGAGCAATCACAGGCTGGATGTTATGTAATGTGTATGGGCCATTAGTATTACACTGACCGGAGGGACAATACTCTGTACTACAGTAGTGCAGGGCATCACCGGAGCAATCACAGACCGGATGTTATGTAATGTGTATGGGGCCATTAGTATTACACTGGCCGGAGGGATAATACTCTGTACTACAGTAGTGCAGGACGTCACCGGAGCAATCACAGGCCGGATGTTATGTAATGTGTATGAGGCCATTAGTATTACACTGACCGGAGGGATAATACTCTGTACTACAGTAGTGCAGGGCGTCACCGGAGCAATCACAGGCCGGATGTTATGTAATGTGTATGAGGCCATTAGTATTACACTGGCCGGAGGGATAATACTCTGTACTACAGTAGTGCAGGGCGTCACCGGAGCAATCACAGGCCGGATGTTATGTAATGTGTATGAGGCCATTAGTATTACACTGGCCGGAGGGATAATACTCTGTACTACAGTAGTGCAGGACGTCACCGGAGCAATCACAGGCTGGATGTTATGTAATGTGTATGGGCCATTAGTATTACACTGACCGGAGGGACAATACTCTGTACTACAGTAGTGCAGGGCATCACCGGAGCAATCACAGACCGGATGTTATGTAATGTGTATGGGGCCATTAGTATTACACTGACCGGAGGGATAATACTCTGTACTACAGTAGTGCAGGGCATCACCGGAGCAATCACAGACCAGATGTTATGTAATGTGTATGAGGCCATTAGTATTACACTGGCCGGAGGGATAATACTCTGTACTACAGTAGTGCAGGACGTCACCGGAGCAATCACAGGCTGGATGTTATGTAATGTGTATGGGCCATTAGTATTACACTGACCGGAGGGACAATACTCTGTACTACAGTAGTGCAGGGCATCACCGGAGCAATCACAGACCGGATGTTATGTAATGTGTATGGGGCCATTAGTATTACACTGACCGGAGGGATAATACTCTGTACTACAGTAGTGCAGTGCATCACCGGAGCAATCACAGACCGGATGTTATGTAATGTGTATGGGGCCATTAGTATTACACTGGCCGGAGGGATAATACTCTGTACTACAGTAGAGCAGGGCGTCACCGGAGCAATCACAGGCCGGATGTTATGTAATGTGTATGGAGCAATTAGTATTACACTGCCCGGAGGGATAATGCTCTGTACTACAGTAGAGCAGGGCGTCACCGGAGCAATCACAGGCCGGATGTTATGTAATGTGTATGGGGCCATTAGTATTACACTGACCGGAGGGACAATACTCTGTACTACAGTAGTGCAGGGCATCACCGGAGCAATCACAGACCGGATGTTATGTAATGTGTATGAGGCCATTAGTATTACACTGGCCGGAGGGATAATACTCTGTACTACAGTAGAGCAGGACGTCACCGGAGCAATCACAGACCAGATGTTATGTAATGTGTATGGAGCCATTAGTATTACACTGCCCGGAGGGATAATACTCTGTACTACAGTAGTGCAGGGCATCACCGGAGCAATCACAGACCGGATGTTATGTAATGTGTATGAGGCCATTAGTATTACACTGGCCGGAGGGATAATACTCTGTACTACAGTAGTGCAGGGCGTCACCGGAGCAATCACAGACCAGATGTTATGTAATGTGTATGGGGCCATTAGTATTACACTGCCCGGAGGGATAATGCTCTGTACTACAGTAGTGCAGGGCATCACCGGAGCAATCACAGGCCGGATGTTATGTAATGTGTATGGGGCCATTAGTATTACACTGCCCGGAGGGATAATGCTCTGTACTACAGTAGTGCAGGGCATCACCGGAGCAATCACAGGCCGGATGTTATGTAATGTGTATGGAGCCATTAGTATTACACTGCCCGGAGGGATAATGCTCTGTACTACAGTAGTGCAGGGCATCACCGGAGCAATCACAGGCCGGATGTTATGTAATGTGTATGGGGCCATTAGTATTACACTGAGAGGAGGGATAATAGTCTGTATTACAGTAGTGCAGGGCGTCACCAAAGCAATCACAGGCCGGATGTTATGTAATGTGTATGGAGCCATTAGTATTACACTGACCAGAGGGATAATACTCTGTACTACAGTAGTGCAGGACGTCACCGGAGCAATCACAGAAAGGATGTTATGTAATGTGTATGGGGCCATTAGTATTACACTGACTGGAGGGATAATACTCTGTACTACAGTAGAGCAGGACGTCACCGGAGCAATCACAGACCGGATGTTATGTAATGTGTATGAGGCCATTAGTATTACACTGGCCGGAGGGATAATACTCTGTACTACAGTAGTGCAGGGCATCACCGGAGTAATCACAGGCTGGATGTTATGTAATGTGTATGGGGCCATTAGTATTACACTGGCCGGAGGGATAATACTCTGTACTACAGTAGTGCAGGGCATCACCGGAGCAATCACAGGCCGGATGTTATGTAATGTGTATGGGGCCATTAGTATTACACTGAGCGGAGGGATAATACTCTGTACTACAGTAGAGCAGGACGTCACCGGAGCAATCACAGGCCGGATGTTATGTAATGTGTATGAGGCTATTAGTATTACACTGACCGGAAAGATAATACTCTGTACTACAGTAGTGCAGGGCGTCACCGGAGCAATCACAGGCCGGATGTTATGTAATGTGTATGAGGCCATTAGTATTACACTGACCGGAGGGATAATACTCTGTACTACAGTAGTGCAGGGCATCACCGGAGTAATCACAGGCTGGATGTTATGTAATGTGTATGGGGCCATTAGTATTACACTGACCGGAGGGATAATACTCTGTACTACAGTAGTGCAGGGCGTCACCGGAGCAATCACAGGCCGGATGTTATGTAATGTGTATGAGGCCATTAGTATTACACTGGCCGGAGGGATAATACTCTGTACTACAGTAGTGCACTGTGCAGGGCATCACAGGAGCAATCACAGGCCGGATGTTATGTAATGTGTATGGGGCCATTAGTATTACACTGGCCGGAGGGATAATACTCTGTACTACAGTAGTGCAGGGCATCACCGGAGTAATCACAGGCTGGATGTTATGTAATGTGTATGGGGCCATTAGTATTACACTGAGCGGAGGGATAATACTCTGTACTACAGTAGTGCAGGGCATCACCGGAGCAATCACAGGCCGGATGTTATGTAATGTGTATGGAGCCATTAGTATTACACTGGCCGGAGGGATAATACTCTGTACTACAGTAGTGCAGGGCATCACCGGAGCAATCACAGGCTGGATGTTATGTAATGTGTATGGGGCCATTAGTATTACACTGGCCGGAGGGATAATACTCTGTACTACAGTAGTGCAGGGCGTCACCGGAGCAATCACAGGCCGGATGTTATGTAATGTGTATGAGGCCATTAGTATTACACTGACCGGAGGGATAATACTCTGTACTACAGTAGTGCAGGGCATCACCGGAGTAATCACAGGCTGGATGTTATGTAATGTGTATGGGGCCATTAGTATTACACTGACCGGAGGGATAATACTCTGTACTACAGTAGTGCAGGGCGTCACCGGAGCAATCACAGGCCGGATGTTATGTAATGTGTATGAGGCCATTAGTATTACACTGGCCGGAGGGATAATACTCTGTACTACAGTAGTGCACTGTGCAGGGCATCACAGGAGCAATCACAGGCCGGATGTTATGTAATGTGTATGGGGCCATTAGTATTACACTGGCCGGAGGGATAATACTCTGTACTACAGTAGTGCAGGGCATCACCGGAGTAATCACAGGCTGGATGTTATGTAATGTGTATGGGGCCATTAGTATTACACTGGCCGGAGGGATAATACTCTGTACTACAGTAGGGCAGGGCATCACCGGAGCAATCACAGGCCGGATGTTATGTAATGTGTATGGGGCCATTAGTATTACACTGAGCGGAGGGATAATACTCTGTACTACAGTAGAGCAGGACGTCACCGGAGCAATCACAGGCCGGATGTTATGTAATGTGTATGAGGCCATTAGTATTACACTGACCGGAGGGATAATACTCTGTACTACAGTAGTGCAGGGCATCACCGGAGTAATCACAGGCTGGATGTTATGTAATGTGTATGGGGCCATTAGTATTACACTGACCGGAGGGATAATACTCTGTACTACAGTAGTGCAGGGCGTCACCGGAGCAATCACAGGCCGGATGTTATGTAATGTGTATGAGGCCATTAGTATTACACTGGCCGGAGGGATAATACTCTGTACTACAGTAGTGCACTGTGCAGGGCATCACCGGAGCAATCACAGGCCGGATGTTATGTAATGTGTATGGGGCTATTAGTATTACACTTAGCGGAGCGATAATACTCTGTACTACAGTAGTGCAGGGCATCACTGGAGCAATCACAGGCCGGATGTTATGTAATGTGTATGGGGCATTAGTATTACACTGAGCGGAGGGATAATACTCTGTACTACAGTAGTGCAGGGCGTCACTGGAGCAATCACAGGCCGGATGTTACGTAATGTGTATGGGGCCATTAGTATTACACTGAGCGGAGGGATAATACTCTGTACTACAGTAGTGCAGGGCGTCACCGGAGCAATCACAGGCCGAATGTTATGTAATGTGTATGAGGCCATTAGTATTACACTGACCGGAAGGATAATACTCTGTACTACAGTAGTGCAGGGCGTCACCGGAGCAATCACAGGCCGAATGTTATGTAATGTGTATGAGGCCATTAGTATTACACTGAGCGGAGGGATAATACTCTGTACTACAGTAGTGCAGGGCGTCACCGGAGCAATCACAGGCCGGATGTTATGTAATGTGTATGAGGCCATTAGTATTACACTGAGCGGAGGGATAATACTCTGTACTACAGTAGTGCAGGGCGTCACCAAAGCAATCACAGGCCGGATGTTATGTAATGTGTATGAGGCCATTAGTATTACACTGAGCGGAGGGATAATACTCTGTACTACAGTAGTGCAGGGCGTCACCGGAGCAATCACAGGCCGAATGTTATGTAATGTGTATGAGGCCATTAGTATTACACTGACCGGAAGGATAATACTCTGTACTACAGTAGTGCAGGGCGTCACCGGAGCAATCACAGGCCGGATGTTATGTAATGTGTATGAGGCCATTAGTATTACACTGCCCGGAGGGATAATGCTCTGTACTACAGTAGTGCAGGGCATCACCGGAGCAATCACAGGTCGGATGTTGTGTAATGTGTATGGGGCCATTAGTATTACACTGACCGGAGGGATAATACTCTGTACTACAGTAGTGCAGGGCGTCACCAAAGCAATCACAGGCCGGATGTTATGTAATGTGTATGGAGCCATTAGTATTACACTGACCAGAGGGATAATACTCTGTACTACAGTAGAGCAGGACGTCACCGGAGTAATCACAGGCTGGATGTTATGTAATGTGTATGGGGCCATTGGTATTACACTGAGCGGAGGGATAATACTCTGTACTACAGTAGTGCAGGGCGTCACCGGAGCAATCACAGGCCGGATGTTATGTAATGTGTATGGGGCTATTAGTATTACACTGACCGGAGGGATAATACTCTGTACTACAGTAGTGCAGGGCGTCACTGGAGCAATCACAGGCCGGATGTTATGTAATGTGTATGGGGCCATTAGTATTACACTGGCCGGAGGGATAATACTCTGTACTACAGTAGTGCAGGGCATCACCGGAGCAATCACAGGCCGGATGTTATGTAATGTGTATGGGGCCATTAGTATTACACTGACCGGAGGGATAATACTCTGTACTACAGTAGTGCAGGGCGTCACCGGAGCAATCACAGGCCGGATGTTATGTAATGTGTATGAGGCCATTAGTATTACACTGGCCGGAGGGATAATACTCTGTACTACAGTAGTGCACTGTGCAGGGCATCACCGGAGCAATCACAGGCCGGATGTTATGTAATGTGTATGGGGCTATTAGTATTACACTTAGCGGAGCGATAATACTCTGTACTACAGTAGTGCAGGGCATCACTGGAGCAATCACAGGCCGGATGTTATGTAATGTGTATGGGGCATTAGTATTACACTGAGCGGAGGGATAATACTCTGTACTACAGTAGTGCAGGGCGTCACTGGAGCAATCACAGGCCGGATGTTACGTAATGTGTATGGGGCCATTAGTATTACACTGAGCGGAGGGATAATACTCTGTACTACAGTAGTGCAGGGCGTCACCGGAGCAATCACAGGCCGAATGTTATGTAATGTGTATGAGGCCATTAGTATTACACTGACCGGAAGGATAATACTCTGTACTACAGTAGTGCAGGGCGTCACCGGAGCAATCACAGGCCGAATGTTATGTAATGTGTATGAGGCCATTAGTATTACACTGAGCGGAGGGATAATACTCTGTACTACAGTAGTGCAGGGCGTCACCGGAGCAATCACAGGCCGGATGTTATGTAATGTGTATGAGGCCATTAGTATTACACTGAGCGGAGGGATAATACTCTGTACTACAGTAGTGCAGGGCGTCACCAAAGCAATCACAGGCCGGATGTTATGTAATGTGTATGAGGCCATTAGTATTACACTGAGCGGAGGGATAATACTCTGTACTACAGTAGTGCAGGGCGTCACCGGAGCAATCACAGGCCGAATGTTATGTAATGTGTATGAGGCCATTAGTATTACACTGACCGGAAGGATAATACTCTGTACTACAGTAGTGCAGGGCGTCACCGGAGCAATCACAGGCCGGATGTTATGTAATGTGTATGAGGCCATTAGTATTACACTGCCCGGAGGGATAATGCTCTGTACTACAGTAGTGCAGGGCATCACCGGAGCAATCACAGGTCGGATGTTGTGTAATGTGTATGGGGCCATTAGTATTACACTGACCGGAGGGATAATACTCTGTACTACAGTAGTGCAGGGCGTCACCAAAGCAATCACAGGCCGGATGTTATGTAATGTGTATGGAGCCATTAGTATTACACTGACCAGAGGGATAATACTCTGTACTACAGTAGAGCAGGACGTCACCGGAGTAATCACAGGCTGGATGTTATGTAATGTGTATGGGGCCATTGGTATTACACTGAGCGGAGGGATAATACTCTGTACTACAGTAGTGCAGGGCGTCACCGGAGCAATCACAGGCCGGATGTTATGTAATGTGTATGGGGCTATTAGTATTACACTGACCGGAGGGATAATACTCTGTACTACAGTAGTGCAGGGCGTCACTGGAGCAATCACAGGCCGGATGTTATGTAATGTGTATGGGGCCATTAGTATTACACTGGCCGGAGGGATAATACTCTGTACTACAGTAGTGCAGGGCATCACCGGAGTAATCACAGGCTGGATGTTATGTAATGTGTATGGGGCCATTGGTATTACACTGAGCGGAGGGATAATACTCTGTACTACAGTAGTGCAGGGCGTCACCGGAGCAATCACAGGCCGGATGCTATGTAATGTGTATGAGGCCATTAGTATTACACTGGCCGGAGGGATAATACTCTGTACTACAGTAGTGCAGGGCGTCACCGGAGCAATCACAGGCCGGATGTTATGTAATGTGTATGGGGCTATTAGTATTACACTGAGCGGAGGGATAATACTCTGTACTACAGTAGTGCAGGGCGTCACTGGAGCAATCACAGGCCGGATGTTATGTAATGTGTATGAGGCCATTAGTATTACACTGACCGGAGGGATAATACTCTGTACTACAGTAGTGCAGGGCGTCACCGGAGCAATCACAGGCCGGATGTTATGTAATGTGTATGAGGCCATTAGTATTACACTGGCCGGAGGGATAATATTCTGTACTACAGTAGTGCAGGGCGTCACCGGAGCAATCACAGGCCGGATGTTATGTAATGTGTATGAGGCCATTAGTATTACACTGGCCGGAGGGATAATACTCTGTACTACAGTAGTGCAGGACGTCACCGGAGCAATCACAGGCTGGATGTTATGTAATGTGTATGGGCCATTAGTATTACACTGAGCGGAGGGATAATACTCTGTACTACAGTAGTGCAGGGCGTCACCGGAGCAATCACAGGCCGGATGTTATGTAATGTGTATGAGGCCATTAGTATTACACTGACCGGAGGGACAATACTCTGTACTACAGTAGTGCAGGGCGTCACCGGAGCAATCACAGGCCGGATGTTATGTAATGTGTATGAGGCCATTAGTATTACACTGAGCGGAGGGATAATACTCTGTACTACAGTAGTGCAGGGCATCACCGGAGCAATCACAGACCGGATGTTATGTAATGTGTATGGAGCCATTAGTATTACACTGACCGGAGGGATAATACTCTGTACTACAGTAGTGCAGGGCATCACCGGAGCAATCACAGACCGGATGTTATGTAATGTGTATGAGGCCATTAGTATTACACTGGCCGGAGGGATAATACTCTGTACTACAGTAGAGCAGGGCGTCACCGGAGCAATCACAGGCCGGATGTTATGTAATGTGTATGGGGCCATTAGTATTACACTGCCCGGAGGGATAATGCTCTGTACTACAGTAGTGCAGGGCATCACCGGAGCAATCACAGGCCGGATGTTATGTAATGTGTATGGGGCCATTAGTATTACACTGAGCGGAGGGATAATAGTCTGTATTACAGTAGTGCAGGGCATCACTGGAGCAATCACAGGCCGGATGTTATGTAATGTGTATGGAGCCATTAGTATTACACTGACCAGAGGGATAATACTCTGTACTACAGTAGTGCAGGGCATCACCGGAGCAATCACAGACCGGATGTTATGTAATGTGTATGGGGCCATTAGTATTACACTGACTGGAGGGATAATACACTGTACTACAGTAGTGCAGGACGTCACCGGAGCAATCACAGACCGGATGTTATGTAATGTGTATGAGGCCATTAGTATTACACTGGCCGGAGGGATAATACTCTGTACTACAGTAGAGCAGGACGTCACCGGAGCAATCACAGACCGGATGTTATGTAATGTGTATGAGGCCATTAGTATTACACTGGCCGGAGGGATAATACTCTGTACTACAGTAGTGCAGGGCATCACCGGAGTAGTCACAGGCTGGATGTTATGTAATGTGTATGGGGCCATTAGTATTACACTGGCCGGAGGGATAATACTCTGTACTACAGTAGTGCAGGGCGTCACCGGAGCAATCACAGGCCGGATGTTATGTAATGTGAATGGGGCTATTAGTATTACACTGAGCGGAGCGATAATACTCTGTACTACAGTAGTGCAGGGCGTCACCAGAGCAATCACAGGCCGGATGTTATGTAATGTGTATGGGGCCATTAGTATTACACTGACCGGAGGGATAATACTCTGTACTACAGTAGTGCAGGGCGTCACTGGAGCAATCACAGGCCGGATGTTATGTAATGTGTATGAGGCCATTAGTATTACACTGACCGGAGGGATAATACTCTGTACTACAGTAGTGCAGGGCGTCACTGGAGCAATCACAGGCCGGATGTTATGTAATGTGTATGAGGCCATTAGTATTACACTGGCCGGAGGGATAATACTCTGTACTACAGTAGTGCAGGGCGTCACCGGAGCAATCACAGACCGGATGTTATGTAATGTGTATGGGGCCATTAGTATTACACTGAGCGGAGGGACAATACTCTGTACTACAGTAGTGCAGGGCGTCACCGGAGCAATCACAGGCCGGATGTTATGTAATGTGTATGGGGCCATTAGTATTACACTGACCGGAGGGATAATACTCTGTACTACAGTAGTGCAGGGCGTCACTGGAGCAATCACAGGCCGGATGTTATGTAATGTGTATGAGGCCATTAGTATTACACTGACCGGAGGGATAATACTCTGTACTATAGTAGTGCAGGGCGTCACCGGAGCAATCACAGGCCGGATGTTATGTAATGTGTATGGGGCCATTAGTATTACACTGAGCGGAGGGATAATACTCTGTACTACAGTAGTGCAGGGCGTCACCGGAGCAATCACAGGCCGGATGTTATGTAATGTGTATGGGGCCATTAGTATTACACTGACCGGAGGGATAATACTCTGTACTACAGTAGTACAGGGCGTCACCGGAGCAATCACAGGCCGGATGTTATGTAATGTGTATGGGGCAATTAGTATTACACTGACCGGAGGGATAATACTCTGTACTACAATAGTGCAGGGCATCACCGGAGCAATCACAGGCCGGATGTTATGTAATGTGTATGGGGCCATTAGTATTACACTGACCGGAGGGATAATACTCTGTACTACAGTAGTGCAGGGCGTCACTGGAGCAATCACAGGCCGGATGTTATGTAATGTGTATGAGGCCATTAGTATTACACTGACCGGAGGGATAATACTCTGTACTATAGTAGTGCAGGGCGTCACTGGAGCAATCACAGACCGGATGTTATGTAATGTGTATGAGGCCATTAGTATTACACTGACCGGAGGGATAATACTCTGTACTATAGTAGTGCAGGGCGTCACCGGAGCAATCACAGGCCGGATGTTATGTAAGGTGTATGAGGCCATTAGTATTACACTGGCCGGAGGGATAATACTCTGTACTACAGTAGTGCAGGGCGTCACCGGAGCAATCACAGACCGGATGTTATGTAATGTGTATGGGGCCATTAGTATTACACTGAGCGGAGGGACAATACTCTGTACTACAGTAGTGCAGGGCGTCACCGGAGCAATCACAGGCCGGATGTTATGTAATGTGTATGGGGCCATTAGTATTACACTGACCGGAGGGATAATACTCTGTACTACAGTAGTGCAGGGCGTCACTGGAGCAATCACAGGCCGGATGTTATGTAATGTGTATGAGGCCATTAGTATTACACTGACCGGAGGGATAATACTCTGTACTATAGTAGTGCAGGGCGTCACCGGAGCAATCACAGGCCGGATGTTATGTAATGTGTATGGGGCCATTAGTATTACACTGAGCGGAGGGATAATACTCTGTACTACAGTAGTGCAGGGCGTCACCGGAGCAATCACAGGCCGGATGTTATGTAATGTGTATGGGGCCATTAGTATTACACTGACCGGAGGGATAATACTCTGTACTACAGTAGTACAGGGCGTCACCGGAGCAATCACAGGCCGGATGTTATGTAATGTGTATGGGGCAATTAGTATTACACTGACCGGAGGGATAATACTCTGTACTACAATAGTGCAGGGCATCACCGGAGCAATCACAGGCCGGATGTTATGTAATGTGTATGGGGCCATTAGTATTACACTGACCGGAGGGATAATACTCTGTACTACAGTAGTGCAGGGCGTCACTGGAGCAATCACAGGCCGGATGTTATGTAATGTGTATGAGGCCATTAGTATTACACTGACCGGAGGGATAATACTCTGTACTATAGTAGTGCAGGGCGTCACTGGAGCAATCACAGGCCGGATGTTATGTAATGTGTATGAGGCCATTAGTATTACACTGGCCGGAGGGATAATACTCTGTACTACAGTAGAGCAGGGCGTCACCGGAGCAATCACAGGCCGGATGTTATGTAATGTGTATGGGGCCATTAGTATTACACTGCCCGGAGGGATAATGCTCTGTACTACAGTAGTGCAGAGCGTCACCGGAGGAATCACAGGCCGGATGTTATGTAATGTGTATGGAGCCATTAGTATTACACTGACAGGAGGGATAATACTCTGTACTACAGTAGAGCAGGACGTCACCGGAGCAATCACAGGCCGGATGTTATTTAATGTGTATGGGGCCATTAGTATTACACTGACTGGAGGGATAATACTCTGTACTACAGTAGAGCAGGACGTCACCGGAGCAATCACAGACCGGATGTTATGTAATGTGTATGGGGCCATTAGTATTACACTGAGCGGAGGGATAATACTCTGTACTACAGTAGAGCAGTACGTCACCGGAGCAATCACAGGCCGGATGTTATGTAATGTGTATGGGGCTATTAGTATTACACTGACCGGAGGGATAATACTCTGTACTACAGTAGTGCAGGGTGCCACCGGAGCAATCACAGGCCGGATGTTATGTAATGTGTATGGGGCCATTAGTATTACACTGACCGGAGGGATAATACTCGGTACTACAGTAGTGCAGGGCGTCACCGGAGCAATCACAGGCCGGATGTTATGTAATGTGTATGGGGCCATTAGTATTACACTGAGCGGAGGGATAATACTCTGTACTACAGTAGTGCAGGGCGTCACCGGAGCAATCACAGGCCGGATGTTATGTAACGTGTATGGGGCCAATAGTATTACACTGAGCGGAGGGATAATACTCTGTACTACAGTAGTGCAGTACGTCACCGGAGCAATCACAGGCCGGATGTTATGTAATGTGTATGGGGCCATTAGTGTTACACTGAGCGGAGGGATAATACTCTGTACTACAGTAGTGCAGGGTGTCACCAGAGCAATCACAGGCCGGATGTTATGTAATGTGTATGGGGCCATTAGTGTTACACTGACCGGAGGGATAATACTCTGTACTACAGTAGTGCAGGGCATCACCGGAGCAATCACAGGCCGGATGTTATGTAATGTGTATGGGGCCATTAGTATTACACTGACCGGAGGGATAATACTCTGTACTACAGTAGTGCAGGGCATCACCGGAGCAATCACAGGCCGGATGTTATGTAATGTGTATGGGGCCATTAGTATTACACTGACCGGAGGGATAATACTCTGTACTACAGTAGTGCAGGGCATCACAGGAGCAATCACAGGCCGGATGTTACCGTATGCGAGCGCACTAAGGAGAGATTTAAGAAATAGGTTAAATACAGATCGTAAATCTATAAAAAATTAATATACAGTGTTCGTAATAATACGTGTCACTATGGGGACAACAAACTCCCAGAAACCTCATCCACAACGGCCTCATTAGTCTCTATACAACTGTCACGTGGTGACTATCTCACATCTCCGAGGACAACAGCATCAACAGAAAGTGTAAGAGGCTATTATCCCCAGTAATGGGGACTCTCCACATACCTCCACCTGCAGAGCCGCACACAAGATATATGGTAGATGCTAGAGTGTACAGGCTCCTTCCAGGTATGAAGTAATCTGTCATGTGATAGGGGCGTGTTCAAAATGCAGCCGGATGTTTTCCAGTCAGAATAAACATTATTTTTCTAAGTCCATGACGTGATGGAGTTGTTTATATTAAAAGCGTGGGTTTGGGGGTAAGAGCTGCAGATGTGGGGGGAGGGGGGTGCAGGGAGCGGAGCTTGCATGATTGTAGTGGTGGGGAGGAAACATCTCACGCCCACTAACCTGGAAGGAGCCCATACATTCTAGCGTCAACCCTAAATTTCTAAGGCTGCTCTGTGCTTCCAGGACCTGTGATGATGTCACATGGAGGGGAGGAGTCAGGGGTCACATGATCAGCTCCTCAGCGTATGCAGGACTCTGCTGTGCTGGGTGTCATGGTGCTGGTTGAGGGGAAGGTTATGTGTGGGGTCAGGAGGGGTTTACAGTGTGGATGTAGTGGAGCCGCGTGTGTACGAGGTGTAAGGAGCGGAGCCGTGGGTGTACGAGGTGTACGGAGCGGAGCCGTGTGTGTACGAGGTGAGCGGAGCCGTGTGTGTATGAGGTGTACTGAGCAGAGCCGTGCGTGTACGAGGTGTACGGAGCGTAGCAGTGTGTGTATGAGGTGTACGGAGCGGAGCCGTGTGTGTATGAGGTGTACGGAGCGGAGGCGTGTGTGTATGAGGTGAGCGGAGCCGTGTGTGTACGAGGTGTACGGAGCAGAGCCGTATGTGTACGAGGTGTACAGAGCAGAGCCGTGTGTGTGCGAGGTGTACGGAGCAGAGCCGTGTGTGTGTACGAGGTGTACGGAGCGGAGCCGTGTGTGTACGAGGTGTACGGAGCAGAGCCGTATGTGTACGAGGTGTACGGAGCGGAGCCGTGTGTTTACGAGGTGTACAGAGCAGAGCCGTGTGTGTGCGAGGTGTACGGAGCAGAGCCGTGTGTGTGTACGAGGTGTACGGAGCGGAGCCGTGTGTGTACGAGGTGTACGGAGCAGAGCCGTATGTGTACGAGGTGTACGGAGCGGAGCCGTGTGTTTACGAGGTGTACAGAGCAGAGTCGTGTGTGTACGAGGTGTACGGAGCGGAGCCGTGTGTGTACGAGGTGTACTGAGCAGAGCCAAGTGTGTGTACAAGGTGTACGGAGCGGAGCCGTGTGTGTGTACGAGGTGTACGGAGCGGAGCCGTGTGTGTATGAGGTGTGCGAAGCGGAGCCGTGTGTGTACGAGGTGTATGGAGAGGAGTCACGTGTATACAACGTGTGCAGAGCAGTGTGTGCATGACATGTACAGAGTAGAGCCTCTTGTGTACGGAGGGAAGGCATGTGTGTACGGAGCAGAGCTGCTTGCGTAAGACGTGTGCGGAGCAAAGCCACGTGCGTAAGATGTGTGCGGACCAAAGTCGCTTGCGTAAGATGTGTGCGGAGCAGAGCCGCGTGCGTAAGAAGTTTGTGGTGTGGATCTGTGTGTGTACAATGTGTGCGGAGCTGTGTGTATGTGGTTTACAGAGTAGAACCGCGTGTGTAAAGAGTGGAGCTGTGTGTGTATGATGTATGTGGAGCAGAGTCGTGTGTGTACGACGTGTGCGGAGCCTTGTGTTTATGAGCTATGCAGAGTGAAGCCGTGTGTGTATGACGCTTATGGAGCAGAACCGCATGTTTAAAGAGCAGAGCCACGTGTGAATGACGTGTACAGATTTATGTATTTATGATTGTGTGTCCCCCATCGCATCCAGTTTTCCCCTTACTCCCCCATTTCTCTGATCTGAGCTCAGTTCCGGGGTCCGATGCTCTCTCTTATAGATTTGCTGCGTCCGTGTAGAAGTTTCTCCCGGTCTTTTACTTAGGATATTTTCACACTGGGATATAAAAATCTGTTCCGATTCCGCACCTGATAAGTTGGACGAGTGAATTCCTTTTGGTAGCCTTTTGTCATGCGAATGTGTGATATTTTTTCTCATCTACCATCCGTATGAAATGTATTGTTTTTCCTCAGCAGCTATCATTCTATAATCACTTACAGGACCATTCACAGTGTTCTGTGCTCCAGAATAGTGATGTGTCCGTAAAGAACAGATGTCACATGGACATACGTGTGACGTCCGATTTTCGTTTCTCTCATCCATTAACTTGCGTTGAACAATTGTGTCCGATAGATGAGTGCGATCGCAGCATGCTGCAATTTTTTCTTCAGTTTGATTTGAGCTGAGGAAAAACTCACAGACCTGCTCTGCCTCATTTACTAACACTGGTCTGAGTATAATGCTTTTTTTTCCCTCATATTGCACTAGTCTGTTTTTTATGCCAGTGTGAGAGAACCCTTACACCAACTCTTGGTCACTGTTACAGCATTATTTGCTTTTCGTTCCTTGCACAAATAAACATAAAGGAGTGCGTAATACATATTCTGTTAAAATGGTTAGCTAGTGGGATTAATAAAGCCTGTGCACTAAGTGCAAGGGCTACCAAAAATTAGAAGGGGGATTCTAATACACTCTGGAAGACATGTAGTGGAGAGCTTCAGAATTTTGTCCCCATTATTAAGGAGTGGGACTCCTAGTCTGGTAAAGCCTATGCACTGTGTGCAGGGGTTACAAAAAATTAGAAAGAGGGACTGCAATACACCCTGGAAGACGCACAGAGGAGGGTCTCATGAAAAATGTTCTTCCCATTATTAAGGAGTGGGACTCCTGATCTGGTAAAGCCTATGCACTATGTGCAAGCCCTGCCAAAAATTAGAACTATAGAAGGGACTGCAATACACCATGGAAGACACATAGAGGAGGTCCTCAGAATACAATTTTTTTTCCCCATTATGAAGTGGGATTCCTAGCCAATGCGCAAGGGCTGAAGAACATTTACCCCTGACTAGGATAATTATATATAAGGGAATCCTGTGAAAATTATGTAGGATGGCATCATACACACCCTGGAAAAATTAAGAGTGATGGTCGCATCATGATAATGTTAATATGGTGGAGGAGTAGAAGGACACCAAAAAAAAAGAAAACAAGAACTTTATAACCTTGTTTGGGTGGGTTGGGGTGCATGGGAATACAACAGAAAAAAAGAATATTAGAATTGGCTTCGTGTTCTTCAGTTGTCATCCAGTGGGGATGGGAAATCTGGGCCAATCTCCATCTAGACCTTGTTCATTTTAATAAGAGTCAGCTTCTCAGCATTTTCAGTTGACAAGTGGATACACCTATCCGTTATTATGCCCCCAGTGGCACTAAAAACCCACTCTAACAAAACACACCTCCAAGACGTAGTGGGGCAGTTCATGCAACGTGTCCAGCTTGGATACCAAGTAGTTGTACAGCATAGAGGAACAGTGGTGGACGTTAATACGGTTCGCTAGGTACTCCTTCATTACCTTTTCCCTCCTTGTCAGACTACAGACACATAAGGGCCTGAGTGCTGGGAGGGGCTAATGAAATTGTCCAAGACCTTTGATAGTGTTCCCCTGCCTCTGTTGGACTTGGTGTGTGTCTACCTTGTCTCTTTTCCTTGGTTGCCTAAGGAACGATGACCTCTGCTTCCAGTGTTATCAGATGGGAATTTTTCCACTAATTCTTTGGCCTTCTGTTATGGCACCACTTTACTAGCCATCTCTGTAAGGAGAGATGGAAAGTTCTCCTTGTTGCATGGGTCAAAAAGGGTGAACAATCAGTGTTGGCAAAGATGTCTATAACACAAGGGTCATGGGAAAGTCAGCGGGACATAAAGATAGCCATGTATGCCAGCCTCCCAACAGGCAATAATTCCCTGTCCCCATCAGTTGAAAGATTCTCCATCTCCTCCTCCTCATCTTCAGTCCATCCACACTGAACAGATGGGATGAAGCTGGTGTGGGTAATACCCTCTATAGTGCAAGCAACCATCTCCTGTTCCTCCTCATCTACCTCCTCCTCATTATCACCTAATCCGCGCTGAGAAGAGGCAGGGTTGGGTATTATCACCCAGTGTACTTTCTTCCAACATCGCCACAAGGTCCACATTGCAAAGCTTCCTTTTTAAT
Source organism: Anomaloglossus baeobatrachus (assembly GCF_048569485.1). Taxonomy (NCBI): domain Eukaryota; kingdom Metazoa; phylum Chordata; class Amphibia; order Anura; family Aromobatidae; genus Anomaloglossus; species Anomaloglossus baeobatrachus. The sequence goes on from NC_134357.1 coordinate 530,875,255, forward strand.
TGTGAGCCACGAGCGTTTGAGCAGACACAGAAGTGGGATGGTTATGGTTATGGGATGGCTTATTATGGTGGTATCTTGGTTGACTCCTCAAAGTTTTGTAGAACCTCACAGATGTCAGATATTCATGGCCACTCATCGGTTTTTATGTGAGGAGGTTGACTGGAATACCGACTGGCATGTTGTAGCTAGTGTTCAGCTACTGCCCTCTGCTGCACACAAAGCCTTGCCAATGTATGTAATGTTGAGTTCCAGCACATGGGCATGTTGCACACCAATTAGTGAGCTGGCACTTGCAATTTTGGTCTCATCACTCCAAATTGCCTTCTCCCAGAAGTTTGGAGGCTTGTCTCTGTGATGTTTGGCCTATTGTCAGTGAGATACTTCGTGGCATTTTCGCAGTAATGGCTTTCCTCTAGTGACTCAACCATGCAGCACATTTTTCTTTAAGTGCCTCCTTATTGTGCATCTTGAAACAACCACAGTGTTTTCAGTGAGTTCTGTATTTCAACTGAAGTTATTTGTGGGTTTTTCTTTGCATCCTGAACCATTTTCCTGGCAGTTGTGGCTGAAATTTTTGTTGGTCTACCTGATCGTGGTTTGGTTTTTACAGAGCCCCTGATTTTCCATTTGTTAATCACAGTTTGAACACTGCTGACTTTCATTATCAATTCCTTGGATATCTTGTTCTATCCCTTTCCTGTTTTATACAGTTCAACTACCTTTTTCCGTAGATCCGTTGACAATTCTTTTGCTTTCCAAATGACTCACAATCCAGAAACGTCAGTGGCTGAATGAAGGATACAAGAGTCTATCTGTGTCCCAGAAACTCATTCAGCTTTTATACACACACTGATTACAAGCAAACAGGTCACAAGTGAGGATGTTACCTTTATTAGCCATTCAAACCCATTTGTGTCAATTTCTATACATGTTATCAGGCCAAAATCACTAGGATATGTGAACTTTTGATGAGGGTCATTTGGATATTTTTGGTTATGATTTAAAAAAAGAAAACACAGTAGTTTGACAATAAATGGCTTCACCCAACCACTAGCCATGAGTGGAAAGAAAGATTTTGTGTTATCATTCATATTCTCTGAAAAAAGGCAAAGAAAGCAAAAAACCTACCGGGTATGTAAACCTTGGAGCATAACTGTATTTATTTTCATTTTTTTACAGCTTTATGAACAAAAATAAAAATAATAACAAAACACATGCAGTGCGGTGCCCTGATGTGAATACACTTAAGGGCAGGCAAAAAAATTATACAACTGGTACAAAAATGGGCACCAAAGTATATTATTAAAAGGGATAAATGACTTTGGGCAACTGATCTCTCACAACCATTATATACATAGTGATGCTTTAATGTGAGATCAGTCATTTTACCCTTTCAATAATATACTTTGATGTCTATTTTTGTGCCAGTTTTATATATTTTTTAGCTGTTTTGAAAAGGAAACCTCTCACCAGATTTGGCCCCTATTAGCTGCAGTTACCACCAGTAAGCTCTTATATACCGCATTCCAGGACACTGTATATAAATGCCCAAGCCACTCTATAACAATAAAGGACCTTCATTATACTCACCTAGGGGGTGGTCCACTGTAATGGGTGTCGCTGCTCTCGGTTTAGCTTATCCTCCATCTTGTGCGATCGCCATTCTCCTTCCCAGCTCCAGGTGGATGACGCATCCTATGCCATTTACACAGAAGCCTCCATTGTGCTCCTGCTCACTTTTTTCTGTTCTGCTGATGGCAGATCAAAGTACTGTAGTGTGCATACTCGAGTGGTCTTTAACCTTTCCCCATGCCTGCGCATTACACTACTTTTCTCTGCCCTCTGCTGCGCAGATCAAAGTGCGCATGCCCAGGAGTGCAATGGAGACCTCTGTGTGGATGACATAGGATGTGTCATCCACAAGGGGATAGGAAGGCGGACAGCGACTGCACAAGATGGAGGAGGCGCAAGACCGAGAGCAGCGATGCCCATCGAACTGAACCGCCCCCCGAGGTGAGTGGCCTGGGCTATAATATATAGTATCCTAGAATGCTGTATCTAAGAGCTCACTGGTGGTGGCCGCAGGTTATAGGGGAAAATCTGATGACAGGATACCTTTAAGTATATTCACATCAAGGCACCTCACTGCATTGTATTTAAGGCCATGTGCCCACGGGAGAAAGTAACTGCGCATTTTGCTGCAGGTATTTCCACAGGTTCACGCAGCAACTCCCCGGAATCTGCAGCTATCATTGATGCGGTATTTCTGCGGAATTGTTACGGTAAACCTGCGGAAACAATGCGGAATTCCTGTGGATTTTCTGCCCTGTACCTCCATAGTGGAAAGGCAGGAATTCTGCAGATAATTCCGCATTAATAATTGACATGCAGTTACGTGTGGCTTCGGGAAATCCGCAGCATTTTCCGCAGCCGCAAAAAATGCAGCATCGATACAGCACTCCCCAAATCCCACAAGATTACATGGGGAGTGTCTTTATGTTACGTCACCACTGGAGTCCGCTCCAGTGACTTCTACTCCGATCGCCAGGCAACGCCGTGTTCGGTGATGGGAGCGGAGTCGATGTCAGTGGCGCCGGTGGGCGCAAGCTCCGCTCATCCACTGGGCTGGGTTTCCTTGGGATCTGCAGTATCACTGGCTGACTATAGGTGGTGTGTGTCTTCCAGCTGAAGTTACCATCATTCAGCTACAGCCAATGGGAAGACACAACACCCTTCTTAATTCCCCTCCTGTCTGCTGACCACTGCCAGAGATAGTTCTGATATTCTGGCTCCTGTTCTGCCCTGTTGTTTTGTGATTCTTGTGTTCTGACTTCTCCTTGTTTCCTGACTACCCTCCTACCTGCTGATTTTGTACCTCGCTGCCCGATCCGGATTTGACCTCTGCTACGTTTTCTGATTACGTCCTTGCCTACCGATTCTATCCCTGTTCTTCAAATCCTGGTTTGACCTTGCCTGACGACTACTCTCTTGGACTGCTGCCTTCCACATGTAGTGATCTCCAGGACCATGTGTAATTCCAAATCCCTGTATAGGGATTAAAAGGTTTCAGGGTTCTGGGGGTCCTGCTTGGTGAAGTGCTTTCCCTCTAGCCTGTCCATTACAGCCCGTCTGAGTCTGTGGATCCAGGCAGGCGTTAAACTGTACTTGCGTAAGCCCGTGATTTATGTGGAAGATTTAGAAAATCCGCTGGTATTCTGCAGCAAAATCCACAGTTACTTTCACCCGTGGGCACATGGCCTTAGTATTGTCTTTTTTTAATTTTTGTTGTTAAAAAATAATTGCTGAGTACAACCCCTGGCAAAAATTATGGAATCACCTGGCTCTGAGGATGTTCATTCAGTTGTTTACTTTTGTTTAAAAAAAAAAAAGCAGATCACAGACATGGCACAAAACTAAAGTAATTTAAAATGGAAACTTTCTGGCTTTAAGAAACACTAAAAAAAATCATGAAAACATAATGTGCTAGCCAGTAATGGTTACTTTTCAAGACCAAACAGGGGGAAAAAATTATAGAACCACTCAATTATGAGGAAAAAATTATGGAATCACCCTGTAAATTTTCATTCCCAAAACTAACACCTGCATCAAATAAGATCTGCTCGTTAGTCTGCATCTAAAAAGGAATGATCACACCTTGGAGAGCTGTTACACCAAGTGGACTGACATGAATTATGGCTCCAACAAGAGAGATGTCAATTGAAACAAAGGAGAGGATTATCAAACTCTTAAAAGAGGGTAAATCATCATGCAATGTTGCAAAAGATGTTCTTCACAGTCAACTGTGTCTAAAATTTGGACCAAATACAAACAACATGGGAAGCAGGGGCGTAACGACCGCGGTCGCAGAGGTCGCCACTGCGACCGGGCCCGCAGGGTTATAGGGGCCCGGCAGCCGCTCTGCAGAGCCGGCTCCTCGCTGTAAGAGAGGAGATGCGCTGCTCAGTGGCTGACCACGCGACCGCCAGGGGGCCGGCCTGTGAGTCAGGGGGGCCCGGTGTCAGCAGGGGGTAGAGGGGGCCCCTGACCTGGAGAAGCCCACCAGGCGTGTCTGAGCTGCGGCAGAGCAGACGGAATCCATTCTGTTAGGACCTGCGATTATGTCATGTGTCCATGTGACTGTGTAGGAGGAGACACAGGATTGCCGGCAGAAAGCATCAGAAGATAGTGATTGCTGAAGGAGATTTGGACACATGACTGTGGTAATGAGAAAAGAGGAGACATTTAGGGGAGGGGGGTGCAGGGTGAGTGGCATATGAGGGCTGCAGACTGTGACAGAAGGATGTGAAGGGGTGCAGAGTGTTTCAGAGAGGGGTAAGTTGGGGTACAGGCTGTGTGAGATATGTGGGGCATGGTTTGTGACATATGGGGGTGTAGTGTGTGATATGGGGGGTGCGGGCTGTATGGGGAGCAGGGTGTGTGACATATGGGGGTGTAGTGTGTGTGATATGTGGGTGCAGGCTGTATGGGGAACAGGGTGTGTGAGATATGGGGGTGTATTGTGTGTGATATGGGGGGTGCAGGCTGTATGGGGAGCAGGGTGTGTGATATATGGGGGTGTAGTGTGTGATATGGGGGGTGCAGGCTGTATGGGGAGCAGGGTGTGTGATATATGGGGGTGTAGTGTGTGTGATATGGGGGTGCAGGCTGTATGGGGAGCAGGGTGTGTGATATATGGGTGTGTGTGTGTGATATGGGGGGTGCAGGCTGTATGGGGAGCAGGGTGTGTAATATATGGGTGTGTGTGTGTGATATGGGGGGTGCAGGCTGTATGGGGAGCAGGGTGTGTGACATATGGGGGTGTAGTGTGTGTGATATGGAGGGGTGCAGGCGGTATGGAGAGCAGGGTATGTGACATATGGGGGTGTATGTGTGATATAGGGGGTGCAGGCTGTATGGGGAACAGGGTGTGTGACATATGGGGGTGTAGTGTGTGATATGGGGGGTGCAGGCTCTATTGGGAGAAGGGTCTGTGACATATGGGGGCAGGGGCGTAACTACCGCGGTCGCAGGGGTCGGAAGGAGAAAAGAGGTACTTGTTTTTTTATTTTGCTGGCTGCATGACACATGAAGGCCTGGAGGGGCCTGGCTGCATGACACATGGAGGCCCTGGGGGGTCTGGCTACATGACACATGGAGGCCCTGGGGGGTCTGGCTGCATGACACATGGAGGCCCTGGGGGGTCTGGCTGCATGACACATGGAGGCCCTGGGGGAGCTGGCTGCCTGACACATGGAGGCCTGGAGGGGCCTGGCTGCATGACACATGGAGGCCCTGGGGGGCCTGGCTGCATGACACATGGAGGCCCTGGGGGGGCTGGCTGCATGACACATGGAGGCCCTGGGGGGGCTGGCTGCATGACACATGGAGGCCCTGGGGGGGCTGGCTGCATGACACAGGGAGGCCTGGAGGGGCCTGGCTGCATGACACATGAAGGCCCCGGGGGGGAGGGCTGGCTGCATGACACATGGAGGCCCTGGGGGGGCTGGCTGCATAACACATGGAGGCCTGGGGGGGGGCTGGCTGCATGACACATGGAGGCTCGGGGGGAGCTGGCTGCATGACACATGGAGGCCTGGGGGGGGGCTGGCTGCATTACATATGGAGGCCCGGGGGGGGAAAGCTGGCTGCATGACACATGGAGGCCCGTGGGGAGCTGGCTGCATGACACATGGAGGCCCTGGGGGGGGGGCTGGCTGCATGATACTTGGAGGTCTGGGGGGCTGGCTGCATGATACATGGAGGTCTATGGAACTGCATAATAAACATGAAGGACACCTTATACATGCACTAGGGGTACATTATACATGGAGGAGTATGGGGCTGCATAATACAATATGAAGGACACTTTATACATGGAATATATGGGTGCATTATACATGGAATATATGGGTGCATTATACATGGAGGAGTATGGGGCTGCATAATACAATATGATGATTTATGGGGCTGCATAATACAATATGAAGTTTTATGGGATTGCGTTATAATACATATAGGATTATGGGGGCTACATTATAATATATGGAGGACTATGTAGGCTACCTTATACATGGACTATGGGGGTGCATTATAAAACATGGAGGACTGTGTGGTGCAGTATAAAATATGGAGAACTATGGGGTGAATTATAATACATGGAGAACTATGGGAAATGCATTATAATACATGGAGGACTATGGAGGTGCATTCTAATATATGAAGGGTTATGTGGGACCCTTTATACTATACGGAAGGCTATGTGGGGGCCATTATAGTATTTGGAGAACTATATACAAGGGGGGACAAAGATACAAGCAGGGGATGGGAAAGTTTTGTGCTGAGGGAAAAAGGCTCTTTCCCTCAGCACCCAGTTTTCCCATGCTCTGCTATACATCTTCTCTCAGTACCCAGCTTTCCTATGCTCTGATATGGGAAAGCTGGGTGCTGAGGGAAAGATGTATGGCAGAGCGTGGGAAAGCTGGGTGCTGATAGAGGGATTTCAGATCGTGGGAAAACTGGGTGCTGTGGGTAAAAGCCAAGTGTCAGTGTCATGATCCTGTACCCTGAGTGTCAGTGTCATTATCCCTACCCTAAGTGTCGGTGTACGTGGAGGAGGGCCCCGGTCCAAATTTTGCCCCAGGGCCCATCAAAATATAGTTACGCCACTGATGGGAAGGTTGTTAAAGGCAAACAAACTGGTAGAGCAAGGAAGACATCAAAGCATCATGACAGGAAACAAAGCAATATGTCTCCAAAACAGGAAATGCACAACAAAACGAATGTGAGGAAACTGGAGTCAATGTCTATGACCAAACTGTAAGAAACTGCCTAAAGGAAATGGGATTTATATACAATAAAGCTAAACAATAAGAAGATGACTGCCTGAAGAGAACATGTAAATGTCCACAGTCATTTATGATATGGGGCTGCATATGAGGTAAAGGCACTGGGGAGATGGCTGTCATTACATCTTCAATAAATGCCCAAGTTTACATTGAAATTTTAGACACTTTTCTTATCCCATCAATTGAAAGGATGTTTGGGGATGATGAAATCATTTATCAAGATGATAATGCATTCTGCCATAGAGCAAAAACTGTGAAAACATTCCTTGAAAGAAGACACATAAGGTCAATGACATGCCCTGCAAATAGTCCGGAGCTCAATCCAATTGAAAATCTTTGGTGGAAGTTGAAAAAAATGGTCCATGACAAAGCTCCAACCTGCAAAGCTGATCTGGCAACAGCAATCAGAGAAAGTTGGAGCCAGATTGATGAAGAGTACTGTTTCTCACTCATTACGTCCATGCCTCAGAGACTGCAAGCTGTTATAAAAGCCAGAGGTGGTGCAACAAAATACTTGAGATGTTGGAGTGCTCTTCTGTTTGTTTGTTTTTCATGATTCCATAATATTTTCCTCAGAATTGAGTGATTCCATAATTTTTTCTCCCTGTTTGGTCTTGAAAAGTAACAGTTACTGGCTAGCACATTATGTTTTCATGATTTTTTTTTTAGTGTCTCTTAAACCCAGAAAGTTGCCATTTGAAATGACTTTAGTTTTGTGCCATGTCTGTGATCGGCTTTTTTTTTAAACGAAAGTAAACACCTGAATGAACATCCTCAGAGCCAGGTGATTCCATCATTTTTTCAGGGGTTGTAAGAAACCAACTTCACCTCGTACACACACGGCTCCGCTCCGTACACCTCGTACACACACGGCTCCGCTCCGTACACCTCGTACACACACGGCTCCGCTCCGTACACCTCGTACACACACGGCTCCGCTCCGTACACCTCGTACACACACTGCTCCGCTCCGTACACCTCGTACACACGCGGCTCCGCTCCGTACACCTCGTACACACACGGCTCCGCTCCGTACACCTCGTACACACACGGCTCCGCTCCGCACACCTCGTACACACACGGCTCCGCTCCGTACACCTCGTACACACACGCCTCCGCTCCGCACACCTCGTATGCACGCGTCTCCGCTCCGCACACCTCCTACCCACGCGCCTCCGCTACGCACACCTCCTACACACACAGCTCCGCTCCGTACACCTCGTACACATGCGGCTCTGCTACATCCACACTGTTTACCCCTCCTGACCCCACACATAAACTTCTCCTCATACACCTCCATGACACCCAGCACAGCAGAGTCCTGCATACACTGAGGAGCTGATCATGTGACCCCTGACTCCTCCCCTCCATGTGACATCATTATAGGTCCTGGAAGCACAGAGCAGCCATATCTCTAGTGTTAAGCCTATAATGTACGGGCTCTTTCCAGGTTAGTGGGGGTGACCATCTTGGTTGGGAGTGTGGTGATGTATGTTTATTCCATCTGTAAACTTCCGGCTACATTTTGAACATGCCCCCTATCACGTGACACATTACGTCATAACTGGAAGGAGCCCGTACATTCTAGCATCTACCTTCTAGTGTGCGCGGCTCTTCAGGTGGAGGTATGTGGAGTTTCCCCTTTACTGGGTGCTTTAACCCCTTCCGCTCTAAGACTATTTTGGTGCTTTTCTTTTGTCACTTTGTTAGTATTACACATTTTTTCCTTCCTTTCCCTCTGATAAATACAGACGACCCAACTGTGAAAGAGCAAATATGGAAACATATTTTGCTCACACCGTACAGTGACCTTTTACTGAATTTCACACACAGTATAATGCTCCCACAGTACTACCATCCCCCCACACACAGTATAATTTTCCCACAGTACCGCCATCCACCCACACACAGTATAATGTTCCCACAGTACCGCCATCCCCCCACACACAGTATAATGTTCCCACAGTACCGCCATCCCCCACACACACAGTATAATGTTCCCTCAGTACCGCCATCCTCCCACACAGTATAATGTTCCCACAGTACCGCCATTCCTCCACACACAGTATAATGTTCCCACAGCACCGCCTCCCCCCACACACAGTATAATTTTCCCACAGTACCGCCTCCCCCCACACACAGTATAATGTTCCCACAGTACTGCCATCCCTCCACACACAGTATAATGTTCCCTCAGTACCGCCATCCCTACACACACAGTATAATGTTCCTACAGTACTGCCACCCCCCCACACCCAGTATAATGTTCCCACAGTACCGCCATCCCCAACCCATATAATGTTCCCACAGTACCACGATCCCCCCACACACAGTATAATTTTCCCACAGTACCGCCATCCCTCCACACACAGTATAATGTTCCCACAGTACCGCCATCCCCCCCACACACAGTATAATGTTCCCTCAGTACCGCCATCCCACCACACACAGTATAATGTTCCCTCAGTACCGCCATCCCACCACACACAGTATAATGTTCCCACAGTACCGCCATTCCTCCACACACAGTATAATGTTCCCACAGTACCGCCATCCCCCCACACACAGTATAATTTTCCCACAGTACCGCCATCCCCCCACACACAGTATAATGTTCCCACAGTACTGCCATCCCTCCACACACAGTATAATGTTCCCTCACTACCGCCATCCCTACACACACAGTATAATGTTCCCACAGTACTGCCACCCCCCCCACACCCAGTATAATGTTCCCACAGTACCGCCATCCCCAACCCATATAATGTTCCTACAGTACCACGATCCCCCCACACACAGTATAATTTTCCCACAGTACCGCCATCCCTCCACACACAGTATAATGTTCCCACAGTACCGCCATCCCTCCACACACAGTATAATGTTCCCACAGTACCGCCATCCCCCCCACACACAGTATAATGTTCCCTCAGTACCGCCATCCCACCACACACAGTATAATGTTCGCACAGTAATGCCATCCCTCCACACAGTATAATGTTCCCACATTACCGCCATCCCACCACACACAGTATAATGTTCCCACAGTACCGACATCCCTCCACACACAGTAATAATGTTCCCACAGTACCACCATCCCTCCACACACAGTATAATGTTCCCACAGTACCACCATCCCTCCACACACAATATAATGTTCCCACATTACCACCATCCCTCCACACACAGTATAATGTTCCCACAGTACTGCCATCCCTCCACACAGTGTAATGTTCCCACAGTACTGCCATCCCCTACACACAGTACAATGTTCACACAGTACCGTCACCCCCCCCACACAGTATAATGTTCCCACAGTACCGTCATCCCCCCTCATAGTATAATTGTCCCACAGTACTGCCATCCCTCCACACACAGTATAATGTTCCCTCAGTACCGCCATCCCTACACACACAGTATAATGTTCCCACAGTACTGCCACCCCCCCCACACCCAGTATAATGTTCCCACAGTACTGCCATCCCCAACACAGTGTATGATACTACAAGATGCCCCACACAGTATGGTACCACCCACACCAGTGGCTAATAAATACTCAGTCCCATTCTTTACCCCTTCATTGGCTTTGACGTATCCATGCATCTTAGCCGGGAAAGGGTTCTCGACCTTTGACATATAGGTACGTCAAGGTGATCGTGCGAGAAACAGATGCAATCCCTTTTGGTTGGGGTTCCCACACAACGGAAGTGGAATTCTTCAAGGAAAGTGGCCACAAATCTTGAAGGGTGCATCATCAAACCTAAGAGATTTGGCAGCTATAAAACTAGCACTCCTGGGAACTCTACTGAGTTTGTCAAGTCAACATTTAAAAGTATTACACTGGTCAACACAAAAAAATCATCAGCAAAGGTATTATGCCTGTTTTATGGAGTTTGATGTGCTGATTCCAAAAATATGCTTAGTTTTGCTCTATCACATAAAGTTTCTGAGATTAGAAGTATTTTTGTTATTACGTTATTTCTGCATTTTCAATGTATGCTGGGCCCCTCATGTGATATGCTCAAGTTGTTCAAATGGTCTTCGTGACTAGTTGAATATGAGGAAAGTGGCTATGTCTTTTGCTGTTCCCATGATTTGGAGAGAACCCAAAAATCAAAATGATGACTGCTACTTTTGTTTTGTGAAACTGAAGGGCTTTTCTACAAAGAACAAACATAAGATTAATTACCCTGAACTTGAATCTGCGATTAGAACAGTTTCACATGAGGGCAGGCACCTTGCCAGTTCCTGTACCACCATTTTCTGGACTGGATGAAAATGAAGTAGAATGTGAAGACTATGGAGCTAAAGCTACTGATGAAGACATGGAGACCTCAAGTCAAGATGAGTAGGTACCTGATGGAGCAGCCAAGCAGCCAGAATGCTTTACTCAACATGAATAAATTTTCTCATCAGAGACCTTTTATTGTTTAAAGATAAAGCTAAACTTCTTGCATCTAGGTTGAAACAGAAGAATCTTCTTCATGATGATGTCAATGTGTGTTATTACCGAAACAGAAGTAACACTTTAACACAATTTTTCACAGTTGATGGACCAATGGTGTACTGTAACAATGTGAATGGCCTCTTTCAAAAACTGAATCACGAGTATTTTGTTGCAGATTGGCGACTGTTTATTGACTCATCCCATAGAAGTTTGAAAGCAGTGTTGCTTCACAATGAAAACATGAAACCATCAATCCTTATTGCAGACTCATGTCATCTAAAGGAAAGTTATGAAAATCTGTCAGTTGTTTTGGATGCTATTCAATATAAGCATCATCAATGGAATATCTGTGGAGATTTGTAAGTGATTGGTCTGCTAATGGGAATGCAAGGAGGTTTCACACAATATTGTTGCTTCTTGTGTTTATGGGACAGTAGAAATACAGTAGAGCATTATGTTCATTGTGATTGGGGACAGAGAAACATCTATGCTCCAGGTAGAGACAATGTTCAGCATAATCCTTTAGTTGCTCCAACAAAAATCTTTCTTTTTATAAAGTTGGGATTGATTAAAAACTTTGTGAAAGCCATGGCAAAGACAAATTCACAAGGGTTCCAGTACATTTCAGAGAAATTCTCCAGCATTTCACCAGAAGAACTGAAGGAAGGGGTATTTGTTGGTCCTCAGATCAGAGAGCTTATGAGAGATGATGTGTTTGAAGGAACTCTAAATGATAAGGAATTGAGATCTTGGAAAAGCTTCAAGTGGATCTGTGAAAACGTCTTAGGAAATAATAAATCTCCAGAATATGTTAATGGTGTTGAGGTACTGCTAAATGCATACTAGTGTCTTAGATGTCGCATGTCTCTGAAAATGCACTTTTTGCATTCACATTTAGATTTCTTCCCTCAAAATTTTGGGGATGTAAGCGATGAACAAGGCGAGCGGTTTCACCAGTGCATTATAGTAATGGCAACTGCTACCAGGGTTTTTGGACTGACTCAGTGATGGCAGATTACTGTTGGATGTTATGTAGGGACAACCTTGAAAAATTGTATCAGCGACATTTTAATGTCAGGCACTTTTTAATTTCTGCTCATATTTTGCTTTCTATTTTGCATGTGAAATTAATTTGGTTTAATAAAAACTATTGTGAAAGGTGAAGCATTTTTTTTTGATATGTAGATTACTGTTTTCTTAATGTCGCCAGTATATTTCCTATACCTTATACTAATGATGCTGCTCCGTGGAAACTATACGTTCTACAGAAAAACAATATATATTTTTGAAATCCGGACAAAAAGATGATTCAGAAAAGTACAATGTCACCAGCGATTATTATAAAAAATATTTTTTTGTAGACCTTTGTTATCAGAGAACAGTACAGCAGTAGCGTACTTGAACAAGCAGGGAGGCACAAGGTCCAAAAGACTCATGTCAGAGGCAGAAGAGATAATGACCGTGTTCGAAAGACTTTTTCAGTCTCTGTCAGCAAATTTCCTAAAAGAGAAAGGAAATCTAAAAGCAGATTACCTAATTTATCAGATAAATTAGGACGAGTGGTCTCTAAACCCTGTAGTATTGTAGAAAACTACTCAAAGATTGGGTATACCAGTGATGGACCGGTTCACAAAATGGTGAAACAAAAAAGTCAAACTTTTTTCCCTGAACCTAAGAGAATTTCCCAAGGCGGTGGATGTCCTGCTCCAGGAATGGCCCAAGAGGTTGGCATATGCCTTCCCTCCCATCTCTTTAATTCCAATAGTTATGAGGAAAATTTGGACAGTCCAGGCAGAAGTAATTCTAATTGCACCCTTTTGGCCCAGAAGGACTTTGTTCACATGGCTACGCTTGATAATGTTGGGAAACCCATGAGTCCTTCCAGAGACCCCAGCTTTACTTTCCCAAGGTCCATTCCTGCATCCCAGGCCGAGCAACTAACATTTGACAATGTGACATTTGAGCAGCAACTCTTAAAGGCCAGGGGGTTTTCAAATAATCTTGTCACCAGTCTGATGGAAAGAAGATTACTACTAACATTTACTACTAACATTTATGGAAGAGTGTGAAGAAAATGTTTACATTTTTCAGGGTTAAATCCTCATGAAAGTAATACACTTTCCTTGCTAGTCATTCTGGAATTTCTTCAGAGGGGTCTGTAAATGGGTCTAAGTTTAAATACTCTCAAAGTCCACATCTCAGTTCAAGTAGTTCTCTTCGATGGTAAGGTAGCAGATGATCCTTGGGTAAAAAGATTTGTTAAGGTGGGGGGCGTGGCCTAGCTCAGTATGTGAGTGGAAGCAGATCCTGTAGCTCCTGCCAAGCATCTAGGAAATCCCTAGGGAAGAAGTCCGAAAACACTCTTTCAGAAGTCACAGGCTGCAGCTGGACGACCCTCTGACCCCCCTGACCTGATTGCAGTGCTTACTGGCACCGATATGACAAGGAGGGGGCCGAAAAAGCCGGTGGGAGAAGTGGAGAAGCAGAATCAAGATAGTGCCGTGGGCAGCATGGAGCAGAGAAAAGATAATGGTGCAGACACTGAGGAGATCAGAAGACAGGCTGCAACACGCCTGGAGCGTTTTGCCAGGCAGGAGAACGGTGGCCATTACGGAGAGACAGTGAGAGGTGAGCTGCAGATGAATCCGGGACTTGCAGACAGCATGGTGCTGAGTAAAGGAGGTGTAAGTGGTGAGAGCAGCGAGGGCGCTCAGGCCTGCATGGGAGAGATAGATCCCAGATCTCAGGCAGCACAGCTAGGGGAGCTGACAGGCACACAGAATATCCCTGAATAACCCACACTGAGAGACATCCACACAGCAGTAATGCTGTGCAGAGCATCTATTACTGAGGTGACCCAGCAGCTGGGGAGCCTGAGAGAAGACATGGCATCCATGCGGCACAAGCTTCATGAAGTGAAAGAGAGAACAGGAGAAGTTGAGCAGAGAGTCAGTATCATGGAGGACCGCATGGCAGAATCTTGACCGAGACGGGCAGCGTGAAGCACAGCAAATAGCAGCACTCCTAGCAAAAACGGATGACCTGGCAAATAGATCGAGATGTAATAACCTGAGATTAATTGGCGCCCAGAGAAAGTGGAAGATACATCCCCAACTGAATTTTTTGAGGAATGGCTGAAAACTAAAATTGGATCTGAGAATCTCAACCCTCTATATGCAGTGGAAAGAGCCCATAGGGTTCCCACCCGCCCCCTGCCTCCTGGACACCCACCGTGACCTGTCCTTGCCAAAATACTGCACTACAGAGACAAGGATAATATCCTGAAGCATGCCAGAGGACACCCGGACTTGATCATCAATGGCTCCAAGATATCCATTTCTCCAGACTACTCCATAGAAGTGCAAAAGCAAAGAGCCAAGTTCATTGACATCAAGAGAAGGCTGAGACAACTAAATCTGGTATACTCCATGATGTACCCGGCGCAACTGATAGTGGTAGCGGGAGGAACAGTGCACTTTTTCCTGGATCCTAAGGAAGCACTAAGATGGCTGGATGGCAATGAACAATGCTTGCGGCGGGAAGGTCGTGAAGGGGAAGCTGGAGACTGACTTTTGTAGAAACCCTACCTTTCATCGCATGCAGTGGTGTAGAGGAAGAATAATATGTTATGGTTGCCAGGGAGGAGTTCCTGTTTGAAAATTTAAAAAAAAAAAAAAAGGAAAAAAAAAATGTATATATTTTTTTTTTGTTTACCCTGGCAATTTAAATTTAAATCTACATTAATGGACTCTAGAGGAAAGGGGTCTGCAAACACCACTGAGGATGAGAGGAAATGGAATCCTGGCTATGGAAAGGGACTTTCCAACTCATACTGGACTCGCAATGCATAAATACTGAATTTAATTTTTATCCCCCCCCCCCTTTTTTTTTTGTTTTATGTTTTAATTTTCCTTCCCTCTCTCTCCTCTTATTCTACCCTCTTTCTTCTTCTTATCCTACTTTTCTCTTTCTCTTCTTTGTTTACCCACTTCCCCTCCCCCTTTTATTTCTCTTTTTTTTCTTCTTTCCCATAACTTGCTTTCATTCTTCCCCCTTAATATTAAAAAAGGGGCATTGCGAGAATATAGCAGGACTGCAATACTGATCAGATGGACAGCCGGATACCGTGCACGACAAACAGGTGGGTACCGCCCCTCCTTCTGGAAGTCCTGGTTCTGGTGTTATTGATGGTTGATTGGGCCCTGTCCGTCGTAAAAGAGGAAACGCGACAAAAGATGGACACGGTATCTGGCAGACTTTCCAAGGCAAACATATGCCCTCCGTCCCTGATACAAAGGGGACTGGTGGCAACCATGTGTTACTATGTTTATTGTTGGGGGGGTGTTTATATTGGGGGGGTATGAGGAGGGTGGGCCGGTCGACAGTCTCATTTGGCCTATTAAGGAGCTCTGCGAGAGCGAGAATTTTTCAATTAATCATATGGCGGGATGCATTAAGCTAATTAGTTGGAATGTTAGGGGCTTAGCCTCTAGCATCAAAAGGCAAGCAGTATTTCAATTTGTACGCGCAGAAAAACCTGACCTAATTTGCTTTCAGGAAACACGCATGATACTGGAGAAGCTACATCTACTGGATAGAAGGTGGCTCAGGGTGGGTATCATTCTACATATTCTGCATACTCCAGAGGGGCCAGTATACTAGTCCGCTCAGGCACACTGTTTGAATTTCTAAAGGTCATTGTGGATAAAGATGGGCGGTATGTATGTCTTTCCTATAGTCTGGGGACAAGAGCCGTAGTAATGATATCCCTATATATACCTCCGCCATATTGCAGCAAACTACTTCACAGTCTGATAAATTTATTGGCAGACTTTCCGGGGGTTCCCTTTATGATAATGGGAGATTTTAATAATATTCCAAATTCACATTGGGACAAAGGGAGACATGAGGTACAAAAATGGGGGGTAACTGTACACCATTCGGTAATTTGCTTAAAGAAACTGCGCGAATTGACCTCTGGAGGACTCGGCATCCGGAAGTGTATCAATACTCCTGTTATTCGGCTACGTTCTCATCCCTTTCGCGCATTGATCTGGCCTTGGGCAATGAAGCAATGCAAGGTTTGGTAGTGGGTACTAAATACTTCCCCAGGACGGTATCAGATCATTCGCCCCCTGTGTGTAGAAATAGACCTGGGGAACAACAAAACCAAAATAGACCCTTATGGAAATTAAATCCCTTTTGGTTACAATTAGTGGAAGAAGGGGGGGTATTAGTGATGGTTTAAGGGAATACCTTAGGTTCAATGAAGGATCAGCGTCTACTGAAATGGTTTGGGAGGCAATGAAGGCGTACTTGAGGGGATTGTATATAAGGGATATATCTAAGGTAAAGTCGGAGGCAAGAAGGCAGAATCAGCTTGCGTTTCAGGAATTGGGGGCGGCAGAAGATGCTTTAATATCTAACCCCACGCCGGCGGCAAAAGCTAGGATGAAGGCAGCTCAAAAGATGGTTAATAGATTGACCATAAAGGCAGCGGAGGGAAAGAAAATGTTCCAGACCATGCAGTCCTTTGAGAATGGAGAACGGGCGGGTCACCTATTATCAGTGATAGCTGCGGCACAGAGGGAATCTACATATATTGTACGGTTACAGTCAGTAGATGGGGCAGTTGTCACGAACACCTCGGGTATCCTAAAACTAATAGAAACATTCTATTCTGATCTATACGCAGTCAAGGTGCACCCGGAGGCGGGGGAGGTGGATGAATTTCTAGGCACAGCTCAGGTGCCATTCCTCTCTAGGGAATCTAGAGTTACTAGACGAGCCATTTGACTTAGAGGAGTTGGCGCTAGCTCTGAGTGATTTGGCGAACGATAAGGCACCAGGGGTAGATGGGTTTCCGGCTAAAGTATATAAGCAACATAGGGAGGTTTTACTGCCAGTGCTGCTTAAGGTATATAATTCATGTCTGGAGAGAGGAGAACTGATGCCGCAGGAGGCAATAATTGTGGTACTCCCTAAAGAAGGCAAAGACCCGGGTTTTCCAACCTCTTACAGACCGATTTCACTATTGACGGTAGATGTAAAGCTCCTGGCTAAGATGCTTGCAAGTAGGCTCACCAAAGTCATTACATCCCTAATACACCCAGATCAAGCAGGGTTTATGCCCAACAAGTCCACGGCAACTAACCTTAGGAGACTGTACCTGAATATGCAGATACCGGCGGAAAATAAGGGGCGGCGGGATATTCTCTCCTTAGACGCGGCCAAAGCTTTTGACAGTATAGAGTGGGGGTACCTATGGGCTACGATGCGATCAATGGGGTTTGGGGAAGTATATATTAGGTGGGTGCAGCTGTTGTACTCTGCTCCTACGGCAAGAATTAGGGTGAATGGCAGCATGTCAGATAGATTTTCTCTCTATTCCGGCACAAGGCAGGGGTGCCCACTGTCCCCCCTGTTGTTTGCTATCGCTATCGAACCACTGGCGGCGGTGATGCGGCGGGATCCTGGTGTAGTGGGTTACCGACATGGGAGTGTGGAGAAGAAAGTGGCCTTATATGCGGACGATTTATTATTGTCTCTGTGAGATGCAGGGAGTTCCTTGGAGGCGGTAATGAGGGTCATATCTAACTTTGGAAGAATATCAGGGCTCATGAAAAATTGGGACAAATCTGTTTTGATGCCACTAGATGAAACGCCCTCCAATGTGGTGGTGACTTGTGCTCCGGTTCAGGTGGTGTCAGAGTTGAAATATCTGGGAATTATGATATCCAATAAACTGACTGAGTATGAACATCTTAATCTCACCCCCCATTTTACTTATGTTCAAACAAAAAATTCTGGCCTGGTCCAAACTGTACCTTATGGTGGTGGGGAGAGTCAACTTAGCTCAAATGATACTAATGCCCCAACTGCTCTATGTGCTCCATAACGCCCCAGTGTGGCTACCACAAAATAGGTTTTATAAAATAAATTCTATTATTCGAGGCTTAATCTGGGGAAGGAAGCGCCCACGGATGAGGTTAGAATATTTACAGAGACCGAAAGACGAAGGGGCACTGGCTCTACCTAACCCTTGGTGCTATTACTTAGCTGCCCAGAGTCAACACATGGTGGAATGGGGTGTGACAGGTTTGGAGACCTCGGCGGGAAAAATACTACAGTATGTGATCGGAAAAGGTCCTCTGCTGGCAAGTCTGGAGGCGGGAAAGTTTGGTCCACATTCTGCATCATATCCTACTATACAGTTGATAGATAAAGTATGGGGTAAGTTCAAACAGGTGAGACAGGTAACCAGGTTCACTAGATATACCCCCCATGTGGGACAACCCCAACATTCCGGAATTTTTATCCCTTAAAGAATTTGGGCAATGGAGGAGAATTGGTATCTGGGACCTCTCAAGTGATGGATGGAAACATATTTAAGACTTTTAAAGTACTGCTAAGGCTGCTTTCACACATCCGGTTTTTGCTGAGCGGCACAATACGGCGCTTTGCAGAAAAAACGCAACTGGGTTTTTTTCCCACCGGTTGCATTTTTTCCGCATAGACTTGCATTAAAGAAAAACAAAAAGCCAGCACTAAATGTGCACTTCAGCACTAAAAATTCCAAACTGTACTTATTATAAAAATTTTGAGATTTTTGGCCACGTCACGGCAAATCTCATTTGAGGCAGTCCTACACTAAAATATTTTTATAAAATGTGCCATACGGCCTCACATATGAATGGTAGAACTGCTCTTAGCAGCACTTACCTGGTCTATTTCAATCCCGTACCCATGACTGAGTCATGGCTGTGGGCGGGACAGGTCCAAGCAAATGCTGCATGAAGTAAATAGCCTGTGGACAAGGCCTGATGACTTAATGTGAACAGTCACCAACCGCCAAAATCTAGACAGATGGAATGCATCCCATCTGGGGGGTTTTTCCGCCGGTTGCATTTTTTCCGCATAGACTTGCATTAGCGCCGTATTGTGCCGCATGCCCTTGTGTTGCGTCCGTTTTTTGGCGGATGCGGCATATTTAGCCCATGTGGCGGCCGGATGGAACTTGCCTGGCACATTTTTTTGTGCAGTGAAAACACCGCATCGCGCCGTATTCAGCGCGATTTACAATGCAAGCCTATGGACGCCGGATGCGGCGTCCTGCGGCAAAAACCTCATCCGGCCGCCTGATGCGGCTTTTTGCACTGCGCATGCTCAGTATCAAGCCACATCCATCAAAAAACGGACGGGCCGCATGGAAAAACTTATGCAACGGATCCGTTTTTTTCGCCGCATCCGTTGCATAGGTTTTTGAGCCGGATTGAGCCGCACTGCAAAAACTGGATGTGTTAAAGCAGCCTAAAAGACTTCCCACTGGGACATAGTATGTTTTATCAATATCTGCAGCTACGTCACGCATTTGAATCGCAGAACAGAATAACACCAATTGTTATACAATCAGATAGTGTAATTAATATATTAGGGATGCAGGGAGGGACAGAAGGATGTATATTGATGGTCTACAGGGGACTTCTGTCCATGTCTGTTGGGGGGCAACAAATTGGGGCATATGCAAGGTGGGTGGAAGATTTGGGAGAAATTGGGGAGGAGAAATGGGAGTTTATTTTGCAATATGTCATCAAAATATCTCTGAGCGAGGCAAAACTGCTATCGCAATTATATGTTATATACAGAGTATATAGAACCTCCGTGTGGATGAAGAAAGTGGGAGTGAGAACGGATTCCAAGTGTCCAAAATGTACTGTGGAGGAAGCAGGGATCATGCACATGTTGTGGGAATGCCCGTGTTTACAAGGGTTCTGGATCACAGTGTTAAATTTAATTCAATCAGTGATGCAAGTGGACCTACCCAGAAACCCGCTGGTGTGTGTGCTGGGGTATGTGGATGAAGTGGGGGCGGATGAACAAGAGAAACTGGCAGTGGCACAATTGTTGTATGCAGCAAGGAACCTAATTGCCTTGTATTGGCTATCTGAAAAAGCACCGACACGTAAGGAATTTGTTGAAAAAGTGAATTATATTATTTATATGGAGAAAAATGTTTATATTAAAAGGGGAAGAAGAACTCAATATGAGGAGATCTGGAGCAAGTGGCTGCACTTTCCAGGATTAGCGTCATTTGATCTACTGAAAGATAGGATATTTAGACTATAGGTAGGAAAGGAAAGATCGCAGTGGCTGAGAAATAAGGAGGGCAGGTCATTAGGTGAATAAAGAGGGATGTAGAGAGTGGAGGGGTGAGACTGTCGATACTGTCGACCTGAAGAGGGTGGGGGGGAGGGGAGGGAGTATGTGTGAGGACTACCCTCACAATTTGTTGCTATGTTTATGAAAGTTTTAAAATGCAATAAAATTTTATCTTGGGTAGAGAGGGCTGATGCCTCACTTGAACAAATCTGCAGTGCAGCCACATGGTTTTCACCTTCTACCTTTTTTAAACACTATAGGTTGGATTAGGCTACTTTCACACATCCGGTTTGAGCAGTGCGGCTCAATCCGGCTGTGAAACCTATGCAATGGATGCGGCGAAAACACCGCATCCTTTGCATACGTTTTTACATGTGGCCAGTCCGTTTTTTTCCGGTTGCGGCATGCTACTGAGCATGCGCAGTGGAAGAAACCGCATGCGGCGGCCGGATGCGGTTATTTCCGCATCGCGCCGCATCCGGCGTCCATAGGCATGCATTGAAAAATGCGCCGCAGCGGCCGGATGCGGCGCGATGCGTTTTTTTTGCCGGAGCAAAAAACGTTGCAGGCAACGTTCCATCCGGCCGCGGCATCAGCTAAATCTGCCGCATGCGGCAAAAACCGGACCAAACGCAAGCCCATGTGGCACAATATGGCACTAATATAAGTCTATACAAAAAAAAACCGCAACCGGCGGCAAAAAAAACGGTTGCGGTTTTTCTGCAGAGCGCCGTATTGTGCCGCAGAGCAAAAACCGGATGTGTGAAAGTAGCCTTAGGGTGCTAATGACCTTTCCTTTGGGAGGAAACGTTAACAAGCAGTGGTCCCTCCCTAGGGGATTTCTCTGTAATCTCTCCTGGGTACTGTTGTGGTGAAGGGAAAAATGATAATTACTGACAGGTAATTGGATTTTCTATACCCACAATGGCACCCTGTATTTTCCCTCCCCTCTTTTCAGATTGTTCTTCTGTTCTTTGGTGATGGCGTGATACACGTTTTTTTTTCATAGGAGGGGTGCAAAAAAAAAAAAAGTTAAAACATGTATAGATATATTCATATGAGGGAACTGATACATGTAAGAAGATGTCTATATTGCTAAATTATGTAATAAGATTATGTATCATACTAACTAATCGGAGTACCTTTCATGCCACTCAAGCGTATAGAGAGGCTCTGCCTTTTAAAGCTGTAGGTTTCCTGTCTTTGGGAGTGGATCTTCTCTCCTGGGTGGTGGTGTGGGTCTGGAAAATCCAATTACCAACAAATTATTTATCTTTTTGCTTTTCATTTTCACAGCTCAATGTTATAAAATTCTGCAAAGCACCTGGGGGTTCAAGGTGCTCACCAAACATCTGGGTAAATTCCTTTAGGGGGTCTAGATTCCAAAATGGAGTCACTTGTGGGGGAGCTCCGCTGTTGAAGCACCTTATGGGCTTTGCCATTGTGGCATGGCAACCACAAACCATTCCAACCAAATTTAAACTTTAATATGGCACTACTTCCCTTATTCACTCTGTACTGTGCCTCAAAAGTAGTTTTCAAATTCATACGGGGTATTGGCAAGCTGGGAAGAAATGGCACAACAAATTGTAGGGCTCATTTTCTCCTGGTACTCTTGTTAAAATAAAAAACATTTTTTTCATTTTTACTGCTCAATGTTAAAAAATTCTGTGAAGCACTTTGGGATTCAAGGTGCTCACCAACCATCTAGACAAATTCCTTGAGTGGTCTAGATTCTAAAATGGGGTCACTTTTGGGGGAGGTCAGCTGTTTAGGCACAGCAGGGGTTTTCCAAACGTGACATGGCGTCCACTAATGAATCCAGACAACTTTGCGTTCAAAAAGTCTATTGGCACTCCTTGCCTTCCGAGCCCTGCCATGCACCCAAACAGTAGTTTTCCAACACATATGGGGTATCGGCATACTCAAGAGAAATTGCACAACAAATTGTACAGTGCATTTTCTCTTCTTACCCTTGTGAAAATGCAAAATGTGGAGCAGAAATAACATTTTTGTAGGAAAAAGTAAAATTTTAAATTTTTCCTTCCACTTTACTTCAGTTCCTTTGAAGCACGTTACAGTTGTTCCCATACCATCCGACAAACATGAACATTGTGCTGCTAAAAAGAGTAATTTTTTTTAATCTAATGTTTAACATTCGATAAAAAAAGAGCACACGTGTCTCATGCTTTCTCCATGGTTTTTACAAAAAATTGTTCCTGACGATTTTACTTTGTAACATTTTAACACCTGATTTTTTTCTGGTGGTTTTCTTATTATATACGGAAGCCTAAAAGGAAAATGCCAGAATAAATATAATTCCCAGAGTAAAAAAAAACACTTTAAAAATATATCAAAACTAAAACACTGTACATGTAGATTTTGTTTCCAATATATACTCTCCGTGGTGTTTTTGGAAATAAAAATCCCTCAATCTTCTGTGTGTGAATTTTTCATGATATATAAACTGATAGATGGTTACAGTCGAATAATGCTGTCGTCAGTGACGGACTTTGGTCTTATTTGTTTATAGACCATAGTAGAAAATTAAAATGTCGTCCTCATCATGAAGTCGTTATTTCTCATTTTAAGTGAAATGAATATCTCCTGCAGTATTGCTGATGCCGATTCCAGTGTCAGTAAATGAGACGAGAATGAGTCTATGAGAAAAATATTCAGCTACAGACTCCGAGGAAGAAACTGCTTGTTGTGTGTGTGGCCTAAAATATATAGGATTTATTAGTTTTATTAGTAGATATTGAAAAAAACAACAACTAAATACTGAAAAAATAGTAAAAATGTTAATTCTTATATTCATGATCGCTCAGTACTTCTGTGCCACCAGTGCTAGGTTACCCGCCAGTGTCTGTTTAATCTCATCATATATTATCTCTACAGCCAATCAGCAGCTGAAACAGTAACCAAAATAGCCAATGAATGGCACCAGCTGACTGTCACCAATTCAACTAATGTCCCAGTGTATATGACTTAAGGCTATATGCGCACGTTGCATATTTGCATGTAGTTACACTGTGATCTGCACGGCAGCGTAACTGCATGCGTCCTGCGTCCCCAGCATAATCTATGAAGATTATGCAGGAGACGTGCGCACGTGGCGTATTAGAGCGCAGCGCTTCGGCTGCTGCCCGAAGCGCGCTTTCTAAGTGACATGTCACTTCTTTCCTGCGCTCTGCATGCATCCCCCGCTCTGTCTATGGGAGGGGCTGCACTTCAGAGCGCATGAAATCGGCTTTTTTTTTTTTCACTACGGACTCTTTCTGCAGCGATTTGAAGCGCATGTGTGCTGTTCAAATCGCTGCAGAAATTTCTGCAGGGACAAACGCTACGTGTGCACATAGCCTAAGAATACATCGACACATTATATCGCTTTATATCTACCTAACCACATAATGAGCTCCAGTAATTGTATTATTACATGGGATTATTTATGATGTTGGATCGACTCATCTTCACCCCATGCAGGTCCCTACAATATTGGAACCACTCAGTGGAGATCTTCTATATAAGAGAATTTTCCTGATTGACCCGACAAGGATGGATATGGACAGGGACAAGATGGCGGAGAGGATATTACACCTCACCCTAGAGATCCTCTTCCAGCTTACTGGAGAGGTGAGAGATTCTGATGACGTCACATTACATCATTCTTATCTATGGGAATAACAGATGGACAGAACTGGAGAGGTGAGGACTCTGGAAATGTCTGTAATGAGATTTATTACTGTGTCTCTCCATAACCAGGATTACACAGTGGTGAAGAAGACCTCTAGTGAGCGCTGTCAAGACCCGGTGTCTGAGGGATGGGGAATACCCCTGAGCCCAATCATGAGGCCTTCATCTCACTTCCTGATACATGAGGACATCATTGACCAGAAGATCCTAGAACTCACCTACAAGATGATTGAGCTGCTGACTGGAGAGGTGACACTGCTGGGAATGCATAGACATTATACAGTAACGCTATGAAGGGATCGGGGGGATGACAGTATCATTGTATGTGTCAGGTTCCTATAAAGTGTCAGGATGTCGCTGTCTATTTCTCCATGGAGGAGTGGGATTATTTAGAAGAACACAAAGGTCTATACAAGGACATCATGATGGATGTTCCCGAGCCTCTTACATTCCCAGGTGATAGGCAGGACTAAATACACACAGCCTATAATTATCTGTATGAAAAGAATGAATTCAGTCCCTGTATGTGTTTTCTCCAGTTCTATCCAGTGAAAGGACAACACCAGAGAGATGTTGCCATCCTCTTCTTCCACAGGATTGTAAACAAGAAGAGCTCAATGCTCCTCAGGATCATCAGGTAAATGGAAAGAAGATGCCATGAAATCTCCCTATGATGTGTAGACAACTGTGAAGGTCTTGTGCTCAGTTTTGTTTTATCCACCAGTATTATATGTTTTATATTTGTGTAATGAGATCGGTGGCGATGTCCGGATTAGAGCTGATCATATATGTGATTTCTCCATATGCCTGTAACTTTGTTTCAGGTTGACGATCTGTCCTATATTAATACTACAGGGACATATGGGAGGGGTGATGAGTGGTGTAAAGAGGAGATTCCTACATATGACTACCCAGGTGAGTAGTAACCACTGAATGCAGAGAAGTCGCAGATTCTTCTCAGTCATTGTCTGTGTCTGGTTTATCTGCGGTGTAGTCCGGCCATGTCACAATCCTGCGGTCACCTTTCTCCTGATAAATCAAAAGTGTCCCCACTTCTTTTGTCATTGGAAGGCCTTCTATTGGAGTGAGATCTGTTCTGGCTAGAGATTACAGCCCAGAGAACGCACCATACTCTCTGGAAGTAGAAAGTAGATCCTGACCCTTGCCGTCCCAGATCTTTAAACTACCAAGCTCAATGACCACATACGTAGAATGTGCTGACAGCTTCATGTGAGGAAAAATATAATCTGTACAGCCCCAGATCCCAAAAATTGAAAACATTAAGGGTCTCAGAAAATGGCGACAAAAGCTTTCTTTTTTTAACACATGATTTATTTTTTTTTTCACCACTGAAATTTAAAAAAAAAAAAAAAAAAAAAAAAAAGAATACCTGTTTGGTATCTATGTAATCACACTTACTTGGAGAATCATATAACCCAGTCAGTTTTAGAAAAACATGGTAAATAAAATAAAAATCCCCCCCAAAAAAACAATTTTTTGCAATTTCAAAACACTTGGATTTTTTTTCCCGCTTTCCAGTACATCAGATGATTAAATCAATGGTGTCATTTAAAAGAACAACTTGTCCTGCAAAAAAAAAAAACAAGCCCTCATATGGCTAAGTGAACCGAAAATTAAAACATTATGTCTTTTGGAAGAAGTTGAGGAAGAAAATAAAATGGGAAATAGCACAGTCAGGAAGGGGTTAAGATAAATCCAAGATTTGATTTACATAATTTAATCTCCCCTGAAACTCTATTAATTAAATGTTTTTATAGGGAACTAATTCTGTCTTTATAGATTTGACAACAAATAATCAATGAGCGGGAAATGTTCCCCCAAACTGAAAAGTCGGGGTGAAGACTAAATAGAACGTCTGAATACAAATAATGAAGAAATCGGAGTCCCTCTTTAATATCTAGTTATAAAAAAAAAAAAAAAGAAATAGGACAGTGAGTCATACCTAAAAGTCAGATATTTTTATCTTCAAGAGCCTAAAATATATTTTCTGTAAGAATTCTACAAATGTCCATTATATAAGAACTTGTGCTGGAGCCGCCTTTGTATGAGAGGCCAGAAAATAAAAATCTCCCCTTATTACAACAGAATATGAAGTTAAGCCTTTAAGTAGAGTATTTCTTATATGTGAGCTTTTGTTTTTTCCTTGTCTTCTTCCAAGAGACATAACTTTTTTTTTTCTCGTAGCATCGACATGTTAGAGCTTGTTTTATTTTTGAGACAAGTTGTACTTTAGAATGACCATTCCTTTTACCATATAATGTACTGTAAAAAAAGAAAAAAAATTGGAACATTCTGCCATTTTGTTTTGGGTTTTGCTTTTACTTTTTTTTTGCCGTAGAAATAGCTGGAGACAAAATTGCTCAGTGCATCAGTCTGATTTATGGTGATACTAATCATTGATCTTTATGTTCTTTTTAAATGATGAAAAAATTCTGAATATTGCAAAAAAGATTTTTTTTTTTCCCTTTTGTGTTACCATTCACCAACACTTACTTATGGATCAAGTAAGTTTTTATTGGTATTATTTTGATTTACATAAAAATGTTTTTTGTTGCTTATTCCAGTATTTTGCAGGCAGAACAAACAAACAGGGTCGAACACATTCCTGCTCTGAGATGTATTGTTAGAATGTCAGATGTATTGTTAGAATGTCAATTGTTTTGGTCTCAGTAAATAATTTATTTTTTCTATACCTTGTAATTTCTATGGATATCTTAGAAAATGTATATAAATATATTTTATTCAATAATACTTTTTATTCTTAGCAGATGACTGTACCAGGAGATCAGAGGGACAACTGATATCTGCAATTTTGAAATCAGATGACCTTGATATCACACAGGACATAACTGAAGTGAATGCCATTACTCCAGATATCCCATTATCCCTTCACAGCAAAGATCTATCATCTGATCCTTTTAAACAGATCCTATCTTCTGATTCATCACAGACTGTTGAAAAAAATAAAAGTCACCAAAGAGGCATTAAAAATCAAACTGCTCTCATAGCAAAAAAAACATTTTCTGGTGCAGGATATGGAAATTTTTTGTCCCTCAAAATGTCTTTTGTTACTCATAAAAAAATTCATGCATCGAAGGAAAGATATTCATGTGCACAGTGTGGGAAATATTTTAACCACAAATCAGAACTTGTTAACCATAAGAGCGTTCACACAGGAGAGAAGCCATATTCATGTTCAGAATGTGGGAAATGTTTTGCAAAAAAATCAATTCTTGTTAAACATCAGCGAACTCATACAGGAGAGAAACCTTTTTCATGTTCAGAATGTGGGAAATGTTTTTCAGATAAGTCAAACTTTATTAAACATGAGAAACTTCACTCAGGAGAGAAGCCCTTTTTATGTTCAGATTGTGGAAAATGTTTTAATACTAAATCAAATTTAGTTGCCCATCAGAAAACTCACACTGAGGAGAAGCACTTTTCATGTTCAGAATGTGGGAAATGTTTTAATCAGAAGTCAAATTTAATTGTCCATCAGAGAACTCACACTGGGGAAAAGCCATATTTATGTTCAGAATGTGGGAAATGTTTTAATCATAAATCAGCTTTAGTTGTCCATCAGAGAACTCACACAGGAGAGAAACCATATCCATGTTCACAATGTGGGAAATGTTTTGCAGAGAAATCAAGTCTTGTTAGACACCAGAGAATTCACACAGGGGAGAAGCCATATTCATGTTTAGAATGCGGCACATTTTTTAATCAGAAATCACTTTTAGCTGTCCATCAGGGAACTCACACAGGGTAGAAACCCTATATTTTTCCAAACTGTTTATTGATACATATAAAACAGAGACAGTCAAGGTAACAACATAAGAGTAAATAAGAAAGGAAAAGCAAGCTAGAACTTCTATGAGAATTAAAATATATGCAGTTACTAATAGACATGTTATCTAAAAAAGCAATACATTAGGATTAAATATGTCACATTGTATTATCCATATAGTAAATATATAAATATGAGTATTGTAACCCCCTCCACCTCCCTCCTCACCAACAAAATACCCAATATTTCCTCATCCTCCTTTTTTAATCACTCCTAATCTGTCATTTGCCATTCATTACAGTTTATTTAAATATACAATCTTTATGTCTGAAAAAATGTTATTGCTGTATATTATAATACTAAACATTTTCATGTTACTGTTTATATCTATGATCCAATCCTTCTTTGTAGCAACATCTGCTGTGATCCATGTTTTTAAACAGTTTCTATGCTATGTAAATTTATAATCCTTAATTAAGTAGACACTGGTTCATCATCTACAATAAAGTGAGTAAGCAAGCAGACCACACACCATGTATGTTTTCCAGCAATATTGATTTTAATTATCTTAGGGTGAGAAATTTGTGCTGCCTACAAATTCCATGAATTTTCCTCTTCATCCTACGGCAGCACACAATGGGAATTGACAAGTGATAGGTGACTTCTAAATCCCTAGGGTTGAGAATAGGACTGTGCAGCTTGCTCTAGCATGTTTTTTGTCAAAGGCTGAACCATCTGTAATAGACATGTCTAGACGGTAGTGCTTCATGAATGTGAATAATGACGACCAGGTTGCAGCCCTACAGATATGATCCAGAGGTACGTGTGCCAACTCGGCTCAAGACATGGAAGTAACCCAAGTGGAATGGACTCTCATCCGGAATCACCCCTTTCAGTCATTCAACAGGTCAGTATAACAGATTAGACTCTTGAGCCACCTTGCTAAGGTGCCTTTGCATTCTTTCAGCGCGAGTGTCGGCCTTCTAAACTGAAGAAATATATTCTCATCTTTCCTGAATTACTGAGTACTCCAGAGAGAGAAGAAGAAGAATTCTTTTGACATTGAGCAAGTGAAAATCTCTATCTTCATCATTTTGAAGATTAGGACCCAGCACCAGCAGGATTAGTTTTTGGTTGATATTGAAAGAAGAGCCTACTTTTGGAAGAAAGTATGGCATGAGCCTCATGGCCAAGTGATCTGCACCTCCAGCTGCACTTTGGAGGGGACCTTCAACAATCAGTCATCCAGATAAAGGATTATGTTCAGTTGTGTTCAAAATAATAGCAATGTGTTCAAAAACTTGAGTTAAGCCCAAAATCTTTATAAAAGATTTTATTTCAATGCATTTGGAACATTGCACACTGTTTTCTAAATCAAAACATGCAGAGAAATTTATATAATTTTTAACTATTTTACAGAACATATAAAAAAATGAACATTGGGCTGTTCCAAAAAATAGCCGAGTCTGCATGTATCTTTACATTATCAAAGTCTGTCCCCCTTTATTTAGGATTTAGCATTCTTGTGAATCAAAACCTAATATTTAGTTGTAACCACAATTTTTTAGAAGTGATTCACATCTATGTTCCATAGAGTCAACCAACTTCTGGCAGCTGTCAACTGCTAATCCAGCCCAATATGCTTTGGCTACATCCAACAATTTATTTACAATTGTTGGCTTTTCCTCAGAAATGGCATTTTTGATGTCACTTCACAAGTTTTCTATCTGATTAAGGTCTGGGGATTGGGCTGACCACTCCATCACGTAAATTTTGTCAGACTGGAACCAAGATTTTACTCATTTAATGTTGTGTTTAGGGTTGTTGTCTTGTTGAAACAACCATTTCAAGGGCATTTCCTATTCTGCATAAGGCAACATGACCTCTGCAAGTATTTGGATATATGCAAACTGGTCCATAATCCCTGGTATGCGGTAAATAGGCCTGGCACCGTAGTCCTGCCTATATCATGATTCTTGCACCACCATGCTTCACTGTCTTCAGAGTGTACTGTGGCTTGAATTCAGAATTTGGGGGTCGTCTGACGAACTGTCTGCAGCCCTTGGACCTAAAAAGAACAATGTTACTTTCATCGGTCGACAAAATGTTTCTTCATTTTTCTTTAGACCAATTGTATCCATTTCAGTATATTTCTTTTTTTTTATTTTATTAACAGTGGGACTTTGCGGGGACTTCTTGCCTATAGATTAGCTTCACACAGGAGTCTTCCAACAGTACTCACAAGTACCTTGAGGCAGTCTTTGATCATCTTCGAGCTGATCATCAGCTGAGCCTTTGCTTCCTATTCTTCTATCCATTCAAATGGTTGTTCCACATCTCTCTGGTTTGATTTCCATTTTAAAGCATTGGAGATCATTGTCTGCACTTCTATACAAGTTTTACCCTCTCCAATCAACTTTTTAATCAAAGTACGCTGTTCTTCTAAGCAATGTCTCAAACGACCCATATTTCTCAGGCTTTCAAGCAGAAATGCATGTACAACATGTGCCGACTTCTCCATTAAATAAGGGCCACCTAATTCACGCCTGTTTCTTCACAGAATGACCACACATTTAATTCTACACTGCAATTGTTTTGAACATACCTCTTTCAATTAATTATTTATATATACAGACTCAAAAACCTGCAGATCATGAATGCTGCGTCTGGTGGTTTTCTAAGAACCTACTCCACCAACTGGTAAATTGTTTGACATGTGGTAAAATAATTTAGACCAAAAACAGTGAATATTCTGGTTAGTCATATTGGACTGCTATTATTTTGAACACTACTGTATATTCCTTGCAGTCTGAGTGCCACTGCAAGTAGTACTGTTATCTTGATAAAGGGCGGCTTTGCACGTAGCGACATCGCACGTGCGATGTCGGTGGGGTCAAATCGAAAGTGACGCACATCCGGCGTCACTTTCGACATCGAACTGTGTAAATGCTAGATGATACGATGAACGAGCGCAAAAACGTCGTTATCGTATCATCGTTGCATTCACCGACATTTCCATAATGCCGGTGCCGCCACAGGTAGGATGTTGTTCCTCGTTCCTGCGGCAGCACACATTGCTGTGTATGAAGCCGCAGGAGCAAGGAACATCTCCTTACCTGCCGCCGGCGGCTATGTGGAAGGACGGAGGTGGGCGGGATGTGTACATCCTGCTCCTCTCCGCCCCTCCGCCGCTATTGGCCGCCTGCCGTGTGACGTCGCTATGACGCCGCACGACCCGCTCCCTTAGGAAGGAGGCGGGTCGCTGGCCAGAGCGACGGTCGCAGGGCAGGTGAGTGCATGTGAAGCTGGCGTAGTGATAATTTTCGCTACGCCAGCTATCACACGATATCGTACCTGCGACGGGGGCGGGGACTATCGCGTGCGACATCGCAGCATCGGCTTGCAATGTCGCAACGTGCAAAGCCCGCCAAAGACTCTTGGGGCCAATGAGATCCCAAACAGAAGGCAGGTAAACTGAAAATGGTACACTTGTGAACCCCACAGGATGGCGAGGTGAAGAAATCCCCGATGTTCTGCACTAATTGGGACATGTAGATATGGGTCCTGAAGCTCAATGCTTGATAAAAAAAATCGTCCTTCTGAAGAATCGACAACATTGATCGGATAGTCTCCATTCTGATCTTCTCTAGTAAGCCATTCAGGAAGGTAAAATCTATCACCATATGCTACTTTTTCCCCACCTTGGCAATTTGGAATACTGAGTATACACCTATTCCTTCCTGTTTAGGTGGATCTTTCTTCTAGTGCCCCTTTTCTTAGAAACTCTTGCACCAGATGCTATAAAACTGCATATTTGTTTAGATTTAGCAGAAAGTGGTTGGGAGGAAATTCTTTTATTTCCAAATAACCTCTTTATCACTGACAGGACTCAGGCATCTGAGGAAGTTTGTAATCAAGCTGGATAGAAGTTTGATAATGTTCCCCCTTCTCCTGATAAACAACTGGCGTCAGAAGGTTGCCTCCTTTCGAAAGTCTAGTTTCTTTTTGTCCCACTCTGCCTTCGGCTTGTACTGTTTTTTTTCCCAAACTCTACTAAACTTATGTCGTCACCGCTTCATCCGCCAAGATCGCTTTTGCATCTGTTCCAGTTGCTAGAGCAGTAAAAAATGTGGCTAAGGAAGCCAGTCAAGCTAAGGAATGTTGTAGCTTCTGATTGAAGAGAAGGAACCAACTGAGATGTAACACAGGAGGCGCATATATCCTCAATGTAGTCATTAGATAATGGGTGGTTGCAGACAGAACAAAGCCTATGCCTAGATTTCCTTTTCTGAGCTCACATCTACAAGAAAAAGGAGATCATCACCATGTGAGTCAGTGTGACTTACTGCCCCTAAGGGTGCACCAAATACCTCTACATACAGATAGTATGGCTGCCTGGCGTGAGCGCTGACAATCATTTACAGCACCACTTTAAATAGGATGCCCATGTGACGTCACCCGCCGGGTAATCCCATTCTGCTGCCCCAGCTGCAGTGTGAATGCGCGGGGTCAGCGCATGGCGCACACACAGTATCTGTCCCCAGCGAGTGACGTAAGTCTTCCACGATGCCGGGCACACCACCATCCCCTTCCAGTAACTTACTGAGGGACAAATATCCTTTGTACACAGTCGCCCAGGACTTCTACCCCAAGGGACAAGAGAAACCTCTTGTATATAGGGAGGAATACGCACCAGGAACTGAGGGACACACACGTGTATACAGGACCTACACAAATCTGGATAAATTCCTGTTCAGCATGGTGTGGGGTCTGCTTACTTCCTTTATTGTAGAGGATGAGGGAATGTCTACTTAATTAATGATCATGTGTGATTAGGTCCTGAATCTATCCCTGTAATACCCTACATGTTCGTCATAACCATATTATTAAACTTTATTGTTTGAATGTGCGTTTGCTTCTTTTTCAATATTTTTTTTAAGTAGTTATTACATGTATTGATGGACACCTTTACACTAAGGGGGTTGAAGGTGTTCACGTAATAAAGAAGCTAACCAAACTGAAACATGTAATTCATCTGGAATCATCGTTCACCACTGAAATCGCACAGCCTTCTATACAGCACAAAGGCACAGATCAATCTAACACGTGCATGCATGGGCAACTACCATCCCTTTTATTATTTATTTTTTTCACTTAAGTAGAGCCATTAATTCAACAGCGCTTTACAGACATTACTATCCCCATTGGTGTTCACAATCTAAATTCCCTATCAGTATGTCTTTGAAGTGTGGGAGGAAACTCACACAAACATGGGGAGCACATACAAACTCCTTGCAAATGTTCTTGGTGGGATTTGAATCCAGGACCACTCCAGCATTGCAAGCCTGTATTAGACCCATATATTGAATGCAATATTGTCGGGACACATATTTTCAGAAACATTTCTTGGTGCCTGTTCCATACTTGGATCCATGGAACCAAAACAAACACAAAGGCTCTCAGTGTGTGGAGCGGATTCGATTAGGGATAGCCTCAGTGTGTTGAAAAGGCTCATCTGGTATTGTTGAGATAGTCAGGCACAACACTGAACAGAGTGTGGGGGAATGTTTGTCCATGGCTGCTGCACCAATCAACCGTCAGCACTGGACCAAACATTATATTCAAGTGGATAAAAACAGCAATTTCTTCAAGTGTTGCTGCAGTATAAGGAAGATAAGCAGACATTGCAAACAATAACACCTGTTCTGCCTTTTTAACCCCATAGCGACGGCCTAACGTCTCAAGACGTCGGAAAAACAGGGTACTTATTCTGTTCCGACGTCTTGAGACGTCAGGCTGGAAAAAGCTTGTAGCGCCCCCCAGTGACGAAAAATCTCGGGGGTTTCAGCTACCGGAGGTAGCTGAGACCCCCAAGATTATGAATCGGGGTGTTTTTTTTGGACCCCGTTAATGCGATCGCCGGTATACACCGTATACCGGCGACAACATTAAAAAAAAAAAAATGGCCGGTAAAATTGATTTATTTCTCATCTGACATGATCAAACATGTCAGATGAGAAATAAATATGAGCCCTTAGTGCCCCCAAAGCCCCCGGTACCGGAGAGTCCCCCCACCACCCCTACCCCCCCTCCGGAAAATCCAAGATGGCGCCGACGCGCGCTGAAAACTGCAGCCGCCGCCGGCTCTGCATTCATTTCCCTCCGATCTGAAATGATCAAACATTTCAGATCGGAGGGAAATGTCCTCCCCCTGACCCCTCCTCCGGGCCACCGGAGATCTCTGGTCCCCGGAGCCCCCTCCGGTCTCCAGAGCCGCCTCCCCCCTCCCCCCTCCAGAGCGTGGAACATGGCGGCCGCATCCATCCTGCTCTTTCTGCCGCATGTGACACGTCACATGCGGTAGAAAGTTGTCCCGCCGTCACCCCCCGTCACCCCCGTCACCCAGCCCAGCCCCCGGTCTTACGTTACCTGTCTGCTGGTGATCCGTCCCTGCGATCACGCCGCCTGCTTCTTGAAAGCTGGCGGCGCATGCGCAGAAAGCGGCTGTCAGCTGGATCCCTGCAAGCAGGGACTCTGACGTCGCTGCTACACAGGCTGCTGCACTGTGGACCGGGGGAGGGTGAGTATGGTAATCTGCAGCCACACTCCTCACATGGAGAGACTGCTGTTCTAGAAAATGGGGGGTACGTTCTGTGAGCGTGCCCCTCATATTCTAGAATAAGGTTACTGCAGGTCACTCTGCCCTAGGTTGGACCGGGGCAGTGTGAGTGCAGTATTCTCAGATTACTGCACCCACACTGCTCATGGAGAGCCTGCTCTTCCAGAAAATGGGGGATACGTTCCCTGAACGTGCCCCCCATATTCTAGAAGATCCAGAGTCGGCGTGGGACCTCCAACATGGATTACAGCGACCGAAATTTATTTATTTTCAATAAATTGGTAAAAGAGGAATGTTTCGGGGAGTTTTTTTTTCAAATAAAATTTTTTTTTGTCTTTATTTTTTTCTATTACTTGACTGGGTTAGTGATGTCGGGTATCTGTTCAGATGCTGTGACATCACTAACCCCAGGGTTTGATGCCAGGTGACATTACAGCTGGTATCAACCCCATATATTACCCCGTCTGCCACCGCACCAGGGCGCGGGATGAGCTGGAGCGAAGCGCCAGGATTGGCGCATCTAATGGATGCGCCACTTCTGGGGCAGCTGCGGCCTGCTATTTTTAGGCTGGGAAGAGTCCAATAACCATGGCTCTTCCCACCCTGAGAATACCAGACCCCAGCTGTCCGCTTCACCTTGGCTGGTGATCTAATTTGGGGGGGACCCCACGTTTTTTTTTTTTTTTAAAAAAACGCCTGGGGAGCCCTCCAAATTGATCACCAGCCAAGGTGAAGCTGTCAGCTGTGGTTTGCAGGCTACAGCTGTCTGCTTTACCCTAGCTGGCTATCAAAAATAGGGGGGACCCCACGTCGTTTATTTTAATTATTAATTTTTTGGGGGGCTAAATACAAGGCTAGGCACCCTTTAGTGCCACATGAAAGGCACTAAAGGGCGCCAGCTTAGAATATGAAGGGGGGTGGGACGTTATATTTGTTTGACATCTATCCATTCATCCATTGTAGCATTTTAGGCTGTGCGCCCACAATCGGGATTTGCAGCGTTTTGGGCGCAGAGTGTTTTCCCTGCGTCCATAGCGCTGCGTTGTGCAGTAGAAGCACAGTGGAAGGATTTTTAGAAATCTCATGCCCACTGTGCTTCTTTTCTCCGCAGCATACACTGACCTGTGGTGCAGCTTCCCGAGCCTCAGCATGTCAATTTATGCTGCGGAGATGAGTGTTCTCTACAGGTAGCATAGAGCTCCACAGCGGCCTGAACCCAAATCGTGGGCATGGGCAGCTGCGTTCTCCCGTGGACAACACTCACATCTCTGCAGGACGGCTGACACTGTATACTAGACGCCATGTCGCTGGATCATGGCCACATAGCCTAAAAGTGAGACATTTGTTGCTAAAGCAACATTTTTGTGAAGTACCTGTGGATTCAAAATGCTTACTATACTCCTGAATAAAATCCAGTTTCCAAAATGGGGTCACTTGTGGGGGGTTTCTGCTGTATAGGTACCCAAGGGGCCCTGCAAATGTGACATGGTGCCCGCAATTTATCTCAACTTTTCCAGAATTCAAATGGTACTCCTTCCATTCCAAGCCCTCCCATTTATCCAAACAGAGGTTTTTGGCCACATGTGGGGTATCCCTGTGCTCATAAGACATTGGATAACAACCTGTTGGGTCCACGGTTTGTTGTTGTCTCTTGAAAAAGTGAGCAATTTGATGCTGAAGCAACATTTTTGTGAAAAAAATGAAACTTTTCAATATGGCAACCTAAGCTTATCAAATTCTGTGAAGTATTCGTGGATTCAAACTGCTCATTATACACCTAGATAAAAGCCTTGAGGTGTCTTGTTTCCAGAATGGGGTCACTTGTGGGGGACCGCCACTGTTTAGGCACCTCAGGGGCTCTCCAAATGCAACCTGGCGTCCGCTATTGATTCCAGTCAATTTTGCAGTCAAATGGCACTCCTTCCCTTCCGAGCCCTGCCATGCGCCCAAACAGTTGATTTCCACCACATATAAGGTATCAGCATACTCAGGAGAAATTGCACAATAAATGTTATGCTGAATTTTTTCCTTTTACTCTTGTTAAAAAAAAGCTACCTGGTTGAAATAACAATTTTGTGGTAAAATTTTATTTTTTTTTTTTCATGGCTCAACGTTATAAAATTCTGTGAAGCACCTGGGGGTTCAGGGTACTCACCAAACATCTAGATAAATTCCTTGAGGGGCCTAGTTTCCAAAATGGGGTCACTTGTGCGGGGTTTCTGCTGTTTAGGTACTTTAGGGGTCCTCCAAATGTGACATGGTGCCCGCAATCTTTTTCAGCCAAATTTCCTTTCCAAAATTCAAATATTGCTCCTTTCGTTCCAAGCCCTCCCATTTGTCCAAACAAAGGTTTCAGACCACATGTGAGGTATCACCGCGCTCATAAAAAAGTGGTTAACAAACCTTGAGGTCAAATTTTTGGAATTACCTCTTGAAAAAGTGAGAAAATTGATGCTAAAGCAACATTTTTGAGAAAATTATTAAAATTTTCAATATGACAACGTAACGTTAACAAAATCTGTGAAGTACCTGTGGATCTAAAATGCTCACTATACCCCTAGATAGAAGCCTTGAGGGGTCTAGTTTCCAAAATGGTGTCACTTGTGAGGGGTTTCTTCTGTTTAGGTACCTTAGCGGACCTGTAAATGCAACATGGTGCCCGCAATCTATTTCAGCCAAATTTGCTTTCCAAAATTCAAATATTGCTCCTTCTGTTCCGAGCCCTCCCATTTGTCCAAACAGAGGTTTCTGACCACATGTGGGGTATCGGCGCGCTCATAAGAAAGTGGGGAACAAGTTTTGGGGTCCATTTTGTTGTGTTATTTCTTCTAAAAGTGAATAAATTTGGGTTAGAGCAACATTTTTAGGTAAAATTTAATTTTTGCTTTTTTTCATTCCACATTGCTTTTGTTCATGTGAAGCACCTGAAGGGTCAATAAACTTCTTGAATGTGGTTTTGAGTACTTTGGGGGTTGCAGTTTTTAGAATGGGGTCACTTTTGGGTATTTTCTGTCATCTAGGCCTCTCAAAGTCACTTCAAATGTGATGTGGTCCCTAAAAAAATGGTTTTGTAAATTTTGATGTAAAAATGAGAAATCGCTGATAAACTTTGAACCCCTCTAACTTCCTAACGAAAAAAAATTTTGTTTCCAAAATTGTGCTGATGTAAAGTAGATAAGTGGGAAATGTTATTTATTAACTATTTTGTGTCACAGAAATCTCTGGTTTAACGGTATAAAAATTCAAAAGTTGAAAATTGCTAAATTTTCAAAATTTTTGCCAATATTCAATTTTTTTCATAAATAAACGCAAAAAATATTGTCCTAAATTTGGTACTAACATGAAGTCCAATATGTGACGAAAAAACAATCTCAGAATCACCGGGATCCGTTGAAGCGTTCCAGAGTTATAACCTCATGAAGTGACACTGGTCAGAATTGCAAAATTTGGTCTGGTCATTAAGGTGAAAATTAGCTCCGTCACTAAAGGGTTAAAACATTATGAGCTCCTTTCTGTTGAACCCTACCTCATGAAGGGAAGAGACCATCCGTAAAATACTTTTGTTTTAGCAATAAATCTTTCCAATCTCCGTTGATTTTCCTGATCCTTATACCTGTATCAGGGGCAGTGACACAACCCAAATGCATGGGGAAGAAAGCACTGTGCCAAAACGTGAATTGGGGTCGTGACAGTGCTCCTGATACAGGTATTATAATTTATCTTTGCTACTAATTATCCTTGCACTTTATTCTTGCTGCTACCAATAACATAATGTACTTTAATTCCATTGAAGAAATATATCTATTGCAATCAGGGTGGGAATAAACCCAAACCTGATTACCAGCAACTCAATCTAAACATCACAGAAAAACCAGAAGACAAGAAGTTAATACTGAACAACATTTACATTTCTTTATCGTTCCTATGGGAGACCCAGACATTGGGTGTTTAGCTTCTGCCTCCGGAGGACACACAAAGTACTACACTCAAAAGTGTAGCTCCTCCCTCTGAGCCTATACACCCCCTGGAGAAACCAGATCTAGCCAGTTCATTGCTTTGTGTTCAGGAGGCATACATCCACACATGCATTCTCATCTGATTTTTTCATTTTTGGAAAGAGTTTGAAGAAAAGCGGGTCCAAGTCTGGACCCCCGGCATGTCCCTTCTCACCCCACTGTGTCGGCGGTGCTGTTAAGGTTGATTACAAGGCTGGAGCCTTACATGCCGCGCTCCTTCACCATCCCTCGGGCTCTGGCTTGAAGTGGGAGCTAGCACGGTTCTCCATGCTTGCAGGAGACCGGTCTCCATCCGCAGCCCTTCAGGATCCTGCTGGACGGAGCACTCATCCCCAGGGACTGGCTACCCTGCGTCTCAGCAAGCTAAGTATCTGAGACGTTTATATTCTGGGGGTCCCTGTATTTTATTATGGTGGGAGAGTGTGCTGAGTGAGTTTTCTAACATTTCCGGCCGGTTCTCTGGTTTTCCCCTGAGAACCGCGCCGATGGTGCCTGCGCGCCGGCCGCACAGCTCAAATTTAGGCCCCGGCTTCGCCGGAGGCCTACTTTTGTTTTCACTGCCCTCGCATGTCATTCATGCAGAGGGACAGTGCGGCTCCGCCCAGCGGCCGATTTGCACAGGGGAGAGACACTCCTCACTGAGTACATGTCTCCTCCCCTGTAAATCTCTTTGGCCCTCCAGATCCCGCTCTCAGAGTTGGCCCCGCCCCCTCTCCTCGCTCCGGCGCCATTTTATCAGCGTTTTTCTCTGCGATCATCACTGGCTGCAGCATCCCTGCTGAGGTGCTTGGGGGTCCGGGCTTTGGGATCTGGAGGGCACACAACACTGCTTCAGCGGTCTGGTAAGCCACAACCTTTGGTTGTGGGCCTCTGTATATACTCTCTGGGGGTCACTCTAGCAGAGCCCCCACTCCAGCAGCATGTCTCACACGAGGAGCAAGGCAAAGCTATACTCAGTATGCACTGCATGTAAGCTCGTGCTGCCGGAACCGAGCACCTATCCACATTGTGATGCCTGCTCTAACCTGGCGGTGCCTCAGCCTGGAGTCTCACCCCCAGTGGTCTCTCAGGCTGCTCCTGCTCCTGTGGCTGAACCCCCGGCTTGGGTAGAATCCTCAACCAGGTCTATCTCCCAGTCTTTTGCCAACTCCATGGGACAGCTGTCCCGGACTTTGCTGAACATGCATCAGCCCCCCACACAGGGTGCCTCTGCTGCTAGGGCTCTCTCAGCGGAGCTCACAGAGGATTCTTCATCTGGTCCCAGGCCCCTTCCTCCTAAGAGGAGACGTAGGGCTTCCTCCCCTTCCTCGCCCCGCGGCTCTGTTTCAGTGGGACCAGGCTATTCGGTGAACAACTGGATGAAATTATTAAGAAAGCTACTGGCGGGAAGAGTACTTCCATGCCACAAACCAAAACCAGGAAACCTGTCCAGGGTAGGAACCAGTCGAGGTTTCGTTCCTTTCGCTCCTCCAACTGGTCGTCCTCTAAGCCCTCGGCCTCGTCCACTAACTCAGCCAAGGACCAAAAATCCAACTGGCGCACAAAGGCGCGTCCACAGAAGACCGCAGGAGCTGCTGCCACTAAGGCAGCCTCCTCGTGACTATCTGTCCGCGCCATCAACGTCCTTAGTCGGTGGCAGGCTCTCCCACTTTGGCGACGCGTGGTTTCAACACGTCTCCGATCAGTGGGTGCGGGATGTCATCTCCCACGGCTACAGGATAGAATTCTCTTCCAGCCCGCCAAACAGATTTTTTCTGTCAACTCCCCCCTGTTCCAAGGCCGCCGCCTTCTCTCAGGCCGTGGCATCCTTGCAGGCCAACGGAGTGATTGTACCGGTTCCCACCCGGGAACGGTTCAGAGGTTTCTACTCAGATCTCTTCCTAGTCCCCAAAAAGGACGGTTCCTTCCGGCCCATCCTGGATCTCAAGCTTCTCAACAAGCATGTTCAGGTGCGGCATTTTCGCATGGAATCTCTGCGGTCAGTCATTGCCTCAATGACCCAAGGGGATTTCCTGGCATCCATCGACATCAGAGATGCCTATCTGCATGTGCCAATTGCAGTTTCACACCAGCGTTGGCTACGTTTTGCAATCGGAGAGGAACATTTCCAATTCGTGGCTCTCCCCTTCGGGTTAGCCACGGCCCCTCGAGTATTCACCAAGGTCATGGCAGCAGTGGTTGCGGTTCTGCACCTACAGGGGTTGGCAGTGATTCCTTACCTGGACGACCTTCTAGTCAAGGCTTCATCCAGCGCAGACTGTCAGCGGAGTGTCTCGCTCACTCTTGCCACTCTAGCCCAATTTGGGTGGATTGTCAATCTGCCCAAATCCACTCTGACTCCGACCCAGAGTCTCACGTACCTAGGGATGCAGTTCGAGACTCTTCCGGCACTTGTGAAGTTGCCCTTGATCAAACAGCAATCCCTCCAATTGGCGGTACGCTCTCTGCTGAGGTCCCGCCGTTATTCCATCAGGCACCTGATGCAGGTGCTGGGTCAGATGGTAGCGTCAATGGAGGCTGTTCCCTTTGCCCAGTTCCATCTGCGTCCTCTGCAGCTGGACATTCTCCGCTGTTGGGACAAGCGGCCTTCCTCCTTGCACAGGTTAGTGGCTCTGTCGCCACAAGCCAGGAGCTCTCTTCAGTGGTGGCTTCGGCCCCTCTCTCTGTCTCAGGGACGCTCCTTCCTGGCTCCGTCCTGGGTGATTCTCACCACGGATGCCAGTCTATCCGGCTGGGGAGCGGTATGTCTCCACCACCGAGCACAGGGCACTTGGACTCCGTCCGAGTCAGCCCTCTCGATCAATGTGCTGGAAACCAGAGCCGTGCTCCTGGCTCTCCTAGCTTTTCACCACCTATTGGCGGGCAAGCACATCCGAGTCCAGTCAGACAACGCGACAGCGGTTGCCTACATCAATCACCAAGGCGGGACACGCAGCCGCCTGACAATGTTGGAGGTACAACGTATCCTTCAATGGACGGAGGACTCCAAGTCCACCATATCCGCAGTCCACATCCCAGGCGTGAAAAACTGGGAAGCAGATTATCTCAGCCGTCAAACCGTGGACAGTGGCGAGTGGTCCCTGCATCCGACAGTGTTTCAGTCAATCTGCCGCAAGTGGGGCACTCCGGACGTGGACCTAATGGCATCCCGTCACAACAACAAGGTTCCAATTTACGTGGCTCGCTCCCACGATCCTCAGGCCTTCGCAGCGGACGCTCTGGTTCAAGACTGGTCCCAGTTTCGTCTGTCCTACGTGTTTCCCCCTCTAGCTCTCTTGCCCAGAGTTCTGCGCAAGATCAGAATGGAGGGCCGTCGAGTCATTCTCATTGCCCCGGACTGGCCCAGGCGAGCTTGGTACCCAGACCTGCTCCATCTGTCCGTAGAGGCGCCGTGGCATCTTCCGGACCGTCCAGACCTTTTCTCACAAGGTCCGTTTTTCCGCCAGAATTCTGCGGCTCTCAGATTGACGGCGTGGCTCTTGAGTCCTGGATCTTGACGGCTTCTGGTATCCCACCTGAAGTCATCTCCACGATGACTCGGGCCCGTAAGTCTTCCTCTGCCAAGATCTATCACAGGACTTGGAAAATTTTCCTGTCCTGGTGTCGTTCTTCTGGCCATTCTCCTTGGCCTTTTTCCTTGCCGACCCTTCTGTCTTTTCTACAGTCCGGTCTGCAGCTGGGACTATCCCTCAACTCTCTCAAGGGACAAGTCTCGGCTCTGTCAGTGCTGTTCCAGCGGCGTATCGCCCGGCTGGCTCAGGTCCGCACCTTCATGCAAGGTGCGTCTCACATCATTCCGCCTTACCGGCGGCCCTTGGATCCCTGGGACCTCAATTTGGTTCTCACGGCTTTGCAGAAACCCCCCTTTGAACCTCTTAGGGAGGTTTCTTTGTTTCATCTTTCACAGAAAGTGGTCTTTCTAGTGGCCATAACGTCCCTTAGGAGAGTATCTGATTTAGCTGCGCTCTCTTCGGAGTCCCCTTTTTTGGTTTTTCATCAAGACAAGGTGGTTCTCCGTCCGACTCCGGACTTTCTCCCTAAGGTGGTTTCTCCTTTCCACCTTAACCAGGACATTACCCTACCTTCCTTTTGTCCGGCTCCTGTTTATCCCTTTGAAAAAGCGTTGCATACTTTGGATCTGGTGCGTGCGCTCCGGATCTATGTGTCTCGCACCGCTGTTCTTAGGCAGTGCACCTCTCTTTTTGTGCTAACCACAGGTCGGCGCAAGGGCCTCCCTGCTTCTAAGCCGACCTTAGCCCGTTGGATTAGGTCCACCATTTTGGATGCCTACCTGGGTTCTCAGGTGCCTCCCCCGCCGGGGATCAAGGCACACTCGACCAGAGCTGTCGGTGCCTCTTGGGCTTTCAGGCACCAGGCTACGGCTCAGCAAGTCTGTCAGGCTGCCACTTGGTCTAT
This sequence comes from Anomaloglossus baeobatrachus, assembly GCF_048569485.1. Taxonomy (NCBI): domain Eukaryota; kingdom Metazoa; phylum Chordata; class Amphibia; order Anura; family Aromobatidae; genus Anomaloglossus; species Anomaloglossus baeobatrachus. Next base: position 530,918,258 of record NC_134357.1, read on the forward strand.
CCTGCATACCTTTTCGAAGCACTACCAAGTGCATGCTCATGCTTCGGCAGATGCGAGCTTGGGCAGACGCATCCTTCAGGCGGCTGTCGCCCACTTGTGAAGTTAGGCTCTGCCTACTTCTCAGTTTTTCTGTTTATTCCCACCCATGGACTGCTTTGAGACGTCCCAATGTCTGGGTCTCCCATAGGAACTATAAAGAAAAAGAGAATTTTGTTTACTTACCGTAAATTCTTTTTCTTATAGTTCCGTATTGGGAGACCCAGCACCCTCCCTGTTGCCTGTTGGCAGTTTCTTGTTCCGCGTGTTATCACCGGCTGTTGTCGTAGACAGAGGCTCCGCTTGTTCCGGTGCTTGCTCTGTTTTTACTTGTGGGTGGCTATTCTCCTTCAGCTTTTGCACTAAACTGGCTAGATCTGGTTTCTCCAGGGGGTGTATAGGCTCAGAGGGAGGAGCTACACTTTTGAGTGTAGTACTTTGTGTGTCCTCCGGAGGCAGAAGCTAAACACCCAATGTCTGGGTCTCCCAATACGGAACTATAAGAAAAAGAATTTACGGTAAGTAAACAAAATTCTCTTTTTATTGAATAAATATAAAAAAAAAAGTGCAAGTGTGCATTAAAAATCACAAACCAACATAGAAACAGAAGGAATGAGGTGGTGGTAAAGTGATATACTGTAGATCCTGCATCGGATGTATGCATAAAGGATTACCTATATACCAATAAATGTCTCATTGTGTAAAATTCAATCATTAGAAGGCAAATTCAAGTGTGTAAAATTCAACCATTAATAGTCTCCCTGGCTATGGCACAGAACCACTAACTATCTGAACACATTAATCAGGCACCTCTTCTAGTGGGAGAGTGCCTTAAGTACCCAGTGCCTCAGCGATAGGCTGAGAGGCAATTACCAGGAATTACATGCTGGCTCTTTAAGAGAAGGGCAGCGGCACCCTAGGAGCACTCCCGGAGAACCTGTGTCGCATGCAAAGGCCTCGGGGGGGGGGGGGGGGGGGGCAGGAAGCACCCACTTGGAGGACCATGGGAATGCCGGGTAGCGTGGAGCGAGCCGGCCGCAGCAGTAAGTGTGAGTCCCTGTGGGGAGGTGAGTAGGGAAGTCAGCGCTACAGTAAGTCCCCCTTTCACTAGGCCAAACAGAGATCTCGTCTCCGAGATGTCCTCAGAATAGATGAAAGAAGAGACAGCTGGTGGAAGGGGTAAGTTGGATGGTCTTTGTTTAGATGACTTCCTTATGGACACAGAACCGGTAACCAGGACAGATATCACAGAGAGTTCATGGACACCTTGAAATTCTTCTTTCCTCTCGACAAATTCAATGGTAGCTGCCAGACAGGCAGGAGACAGGACAAGATGGCAATATGGTACCTCAGAGGACCTGGATGGATGGACTTTAACCAGACACTTCTTGTAACATCTATGCCCCAATGGAGTAATTCATCGAAGTTCTAGTCCAGAACGGTCTCATGGGCACAGAGCCAAGGCAGACCTAGAAGAAACGGACAAGTCAAATTGGGAAGAACAAGGAAGGAAATCTCTGAATGCACTTCTCCCACACATAGTTCTACAGGCTCAGAGATGAAGCATATGGTTCAGACAGGAGCATTCCATCCACGCACGACACTGACAAAGTTTTCCGAAGGCATTGGATGGGAATCTGGAAACGCTTCACCACAGCTCAGTGAATTAAACTTTCTACAGAACCGGAGTCTAGATCAGCTGTTTCAGAGAACTGTACCACTCCATATGATATTGACACAGACAAGGCCAACGGAGAAAAGGAATTGCTTTCACCGAAGAAGATCCCTCCTACTGAGCCAAGGTAAGAGTCCTGGTCTGAAAGGACAGGCCTGGATGAAGTGCTCTGTTCCTGCACAGTAGACCTCAACATTGTTCACCCATCTTGATATCATCCACTTGCATTTCAACCAGGGCGGAAGCTGGAGCTTGCGGAACCAATGGTCTCTGGAAGGCTGGAACCAAACGCATAGATCTCTTTTCACAGGTGACTTCCTTGGATAATTCTTGGAACCTGCAGTCAATCTGTGTGGCTAAGAAGTTAGGATCATCCAGAGAAACAGTAATGGCACAACCAGCCAGTTAGTCCTTGAATCTCCTGGCTAAACCTTCCCAAAAGGTGGACATCAGAGCCTGATTATTCCATCCAAGTTCAGAAGAGAGAGTTTGGAATTGAACCGCATATTGACCCACAGTCTGGACTCCTTGGCACAACTGTAGAAGAGAAGACACAGCAGATATGACATGGCCTGACTCATCAAAGACTCTTCAGAAGAAGGCCTACAGGAATTCCAGAATGTGAGCGGTAATTGGGTAATTTTTTTCCCACACAGAATTAACCCAAAGAAGAGCAACCTCACCAAGGTGCAATATCAGGAATGAGTTCTATATGTTGCTAGTACTCATGACTTTAGTGCTTCTGCTGTTATTGTGCTGTTTGCTGTTGCTGATTCGTGTCTGTGTTTCAATGCATTTAAAGTCTGCTGCTTCTGCAACGATCTACGACGGCAGTGTCCTGCGATTGCCACTGATGCAAGTATCTGCACCAGATGCTTCCTATGATTGCCACTTGCTGCAAGCATCCACACTGTCCGCTACGGCATCTACCCATCCTGGCTGCTGCTGTATTCACAAAGACTGTATCCGTGGTGCCAGCTGCCGAGGTATCATTGCTCCCCTGCGGCTGCCCTCTGCTTACCAGCGTGTGTGCCTATTGCCACCTCCAGTACCTTTAGTGAAGGCTTGGCTGGTCCAGTTAGCTCCTCGAGGCAAGTGATCAGTACCTTCAGTCCAGTGGACCCACTAACCCTGTGCTCACCCACACGAGCATAACAAAAGTGCAGCAGATTCATTTCAACTAAAATCCTCGATCCTTTGATCAGAAATAGAACAGACATTTATAGGACATTTCATAACTTTACCAAATTGTTATGAAAAAATATTCAGAACATACTGAATTGACCTACTGTATATAATTTATTATATATTTTCAGAGTGGGACCATTTTATACTGACTCCACAGCCCTGTCTTCAATGATTTTTAGGTTTTGCAATTTATGATAGGAAGTTTATTAACAACTTCTCTGCGATAGCAAGACCTCTCTCTGACATGACTAAAAAAGGTACGGACTTCTCAAAATAGTCTGAGAATGCGTTTGACCATCTTAAAAAATGCTTCTTAGCCATTTACGGTGGAGGTTGATGCATCAGAAGTGGGGGTGGGAGCTGTGATGTCGCAGGGTCCGTCTCTTGTTTAGCTGTGTCCATGCACCTTATTTCTAAGATACTGTCGTCGGTTGAAAGTATAGTTGTGCTCAAAAGTTTACATACCCCGGCAGATTTTTTGGCCTTTTTTTTTTTAGAGAATATGAATGATAACACAAAAGCTTTTTTTTCACTCATGGTTAGTGGTTGGGTGAAGCCATTTATTGTCAAACTACTGTGTTTTCTCTTTTTAAATCATAATGACCCTGATCAAAAGTTCACGTACCCCAGTTCTTAATACAGTATTGTCCCCTCTAACATCAATGACAGCTTGAAGTCTTTTGTGGTAGTTGTGGAGGAGGCTCTCTATTATCTCAGATGGTAAAGCTGCCCATTCTTCTTGGCAAAAAGAATCCTAGAGCTTTCTTGCATGAACTGCGTGCTTGAGTTCTCCCCAGAGTAGCTCAATGACATAGAGGTCAGGAGACTGAGATAGCCACTCCAGAACCTTCACTTTGTTCTGCTGTAGCCAATGATAGGTCGACTTGGCCTTGTATTTTGGATCGTTGTCATGTTGGAACGTCCAAGTACATCCCATGTGCAGCTCCAGGCTGATGAGTGCAAATTTCTTCTATTTGAATTTGCCGTTAATAATCGTCATCATGAATCTTCTGGGGCATCACCTTTTTTGTTTCTATGGTCAGCATGTCCAGTTCTGTACGTTTCAGGAGGAGCACTCGCCAGGAGTACCTGTATCATCATTATTGATTACATGGGAAAAGGTTCAGAAACAGTATGGTTTTGTGGTTGCTAAAACTTCGCATTAAAATGCAATAACATGCGATCAAAACATCAGATCTACCCAAAATGGTATCATTAAAAATGTCCACTCGACACAAAAGATAAGCCATCACACAGCCTCAGATTCTGAAAAAGGCGCAATTATTATTATTTTTTTTTTTACAAACTTCAGAATTTTTTTTCACTACTTATATATAATTAAAACTATACATGTTTGGTACTGCTCTGGGGAATCATAAATCATACTGATCTGGGGAATCATAATGCCTGGCTAGTTTTACCATATAGTGAACATGGTAAATTAAAAAAAACAATTGTGGAATTGCACTTTTTTGCAATTTTACCGCACAATATGGTGCAAAATTAATGGTGTCACTCAAACGTTGAACTCGTCCCACAAAAACAAGTCCTCATATGGCAATATTGATAGGGAAAAAAAAGTTATGGCTCTCGGAAAAAGGGAGGAAAAAACAAAAAAAAAAAACAAACAGAAAATCGCCAGGGTGTGCAGAGGAATCCATGTTTTTCACAGATCTCTGTTAAAAAAATATGTGTGGCTTCCGGAACTTCTCTTCCTTTACCTCCGCCTCCAGTCTTAGTTGATGGCCATTTGAGTTTCAAGATTGTTAAGTCATATTTTATTTGACATTCGTTGCAATATTTGGTTCATTGGCAGGGTTACAGTCCTAAAAATAGGACTGAGGTACCAGCATCTGATAAGCATGCTGAACACCTAGTTAGGACTTTTCATTGTCTCCATCCGGAGAAACCAGGTCTTGAGGGGCCCCTCTTAGAGGGAGGGATACTTTCACAAGGAGGTTTTTACAAACATCATTGAGCGTCATGGCAGTGTTAGAATCTGTGGAGAACTGGCCTGCTAACTTCTCTGATATCTGAGATCAGCGCAGGCAGACCTGGGCATCAATCCACCGATTGGTAGTTCATAGGCAGGCTAGCAATAGTTAATCTCTGCTGGGCTGCTTGTTAGTCTCCTTTGATCACATGCTGTGGGGGAACCAGTCACATTTACGCCCCTCCTATATATGCTGGCTGGACCCTTCCTTTAATGCCATCTATCGTTTATCTATACTGGTCTGGTGAGGTGTTCTGATCCAGACTTACTGGTGATTGTTGTACTTTATTGCTGTGAGATGTTGTAGTGTTAACCCTTGTTGTTCTTTTGTAGCTGCTTACCCTCTCTTGCTTTTCTCCTTAGTCTCTTACTGTTTGTTCCTGTGAGTTTGCAGTTTGTCTGAGTTTTGTTTTTCCCATGTCTGTCTTTACCCGTGTTACGATCTTATTCCTGCCACTTCCTTCCCTGGGAAAAGGGGAGGGGGGGCAGGTTAGTTCCAGTCAGGAGAACAGTAAGATCTCATGTACATTTTTTAACTTTATTGTATTTGTTCCTTCATTGCAATTTTTTTACTCAATTATAATGTTCAGGTGTTCAGGCTGTTTAACATGTTTGTCAATTTTATCACTTATTGAATTGTATTTGAGACTAAAGGCTGCTTTACACGCTGCAACATCGCTAGCGATTGCTCGCGATGTCGAGTGCGATAGCACCCACCTTCGTCGTATGTGCGACATTTGGTGATCGCTGCCGTAGCAAACATTACCTGGTCAGCGACGTCGCTGTGACCGCCGAACAATCCCTTTCTCAAGGGGGAGGTGCGTTCGGTGTCATAGCGACGTCACTGCGGCGTCACTAAGCGGCCAGCCAATAGAAACGGAGGGGCGGAGATAAACGGGACGTAACATCCCGCCCACCTCCTTCCTTCCGCATTGCCGGTGTACGCAGGTAAGGAGATGTTCGTCGTTCCTGCGGTGTCACACATAGCGATGTGTGACGCCGCAGGATCGACGAACAACATCGTTCCTGTGGTAGCGGCGATATTAAGGAAAGGAGCAACGTGCGACGATCACAGTTTTTTAACGATTTTGCAATCGTTGATCGTTGCTCCTTGATGTCACACACTGCGATGTCACTACCGGCGCCAGATGTGCGTCACTAACGACGTGACCCCAACGATATATCGATAGCGATGTCGCAGCGTGTAAAGCACCCTTAAGATATTTTTCCTCTATCTGCATGGAATTTATGGGTTAATGCCATCTACTCATTTACAATTCCACCTATGTCACCCATGTGTTTTAATATATATTAAACATCTTATCAAATTTCAAGTGAAGGTGTTACCTTTTCCAGTTTAAACTCTATGTATTAATGGTAACCACACAGCTATGGTCTTACATATGAATAAGGAGATAGTTTTTAAGGTCTGAAACGCATATGGTTACATGTATCCTTTCTATTTTTAAGGTTACCATCTTTCATTTTAATTTATCTTTAATGTTTACATTGTTTTTTAACTTTCTTCGGGTGCTGGATTTTTCCTTTTACTTTTTTTGCTTTCATTTGGCCGTTCTTTGGGAGCATCGCTCTGGAACTTATCCGCGCACTGATTTATGTGGGCAAGATTAACGGCATTACGGTAAACTGAAAGTTGTTCTATTTTTGCGATACCCTGCACTACTGTAGTAGAGAGTATTATCCCTCCGGTCAGTATAATACTAATGGTCCCATACACATTACATAACATCCGGCCTGTGATTGCTCCGGTGACACCCTGCACTACTGTAGTACAGAGTATTATCCCTCCGCTCAGTGTAATACTAATAGCCTCATACACATTACATAACATCCGGCCTGTGATTGCTCCGGTGACGCCCTGCACTACTGTAGTACAGAGTATTATCCCTCCGGTCAGTGTAATACTAATGGCCCCATACACGTTACACAACATCCGGCCTGTGATTGTACTACAATAGTGCAGGGTGTCACCGGAGCAATCACAGGCCGGATGTTGTGTAACGTGTATGGGGCCATTAGTATTACACTGACCGGAGGGATAATACTCTGTACTACAGTAGTGCAGGGTGTCACCGGAGCAGAGTATTATCCCTCCGGCCAGTGTAATACTAATGGCCCCATACACATTACATAACATCCGGCCTGTGATTGCTCCAGTGATGCCCTGCACTACTGTAGTACACAGTATTATCCCTCTGGTCAGTGTAATACTAATGGCCCCATACACGTTACACAACATCTGGCCTGTGATTGCTCCGGTGGCGCCCTGCACTACTGTAGTACAGAGTATTATCCCTCTGGTCAGTGTAATATTAATGGCCACATACACATTACATAACATCCGGCCTGTGATTGCTCCGGTGATGCCCTGCACTACTGTAGTACAGAGTATTATCCCTCCGCTCAGTGCAATACTAATGGCCTCATACACATTACATATGTCGGCTGACGGTTCTCTCTCCGGACTCCCCCATACACACAAACATCAGATGTGGCTGCACTTTCCTGTGCTCTCTATGAGAAAGCTGCTGGCAGACCCCTGTGGCAGAGGATTATTTCCTGGGAGATGTAGCAGAGCTGACCCCTCACATCATCTGTCGGGAGCCTCCATATGCATTAGGCAGCAGCCGATCCTGCTCAGATCAGTGATGTTACCTGATCTTAGTCTAATTTGTATGGGGCTTAGGAGGGATCTGATTACACTTCGCCTCTGGCCTAAAACACTTTCATATGTTGCAGTCCAGATGCCATTTTTAACCCAATAGTGACGGAGCTAATCTTGACCTTCCTGATGAAGCCAGGGGTTAGAAATCTGCAGAGCGTCACTCTATAAGACAATAACTCTGGACCGCGTCAGCGGATCACAGCAATTCTCAGATTGTTTGGTTTTATTTCGTTTGTGAAAATATTGGAATTTTGACAATTTTCGGCCCCACTCACACTTGCGCTATTTTGACGCAAACGGAATCCGTCAGTAATGTAGTACAGTTCATTTATTTACAGTGGAAGCGCGTTAATATGCCGCGTGAGTGTGTCATGCAGTACCCGCTTGTGTCCACATGGTGTCGCGCTTCCACTGTAAATAAATGAACTGTACTACATTACTGACGGATTCCGTTTGCGTCAAAATAGCACAAGTGTGAGTGGGGCCTTCAAACTTTTCAAACTTTCCATGTTTCTATCCTTACAGCAGTTTCTAGCCTTTCTATATAACATATCACTAGCATTACTTTATCTATGATTGTCATGGCTGACGAATGGTTAACATCTCTTTTCAGACACGCTGAGTCTCAGGAGCAATTCATCTGGAGCGGTTCATGTTCACATTCTCTGCTTGTTCACTCTGCGCACGCGCATACTTCCTAGTGCTTTCTGCGCACGCGCGGTGTTCGCTTCACTATCACCACCGCTTGCGTTCCACAATAAGGAAATGGGTGATTACGCCCGCCCCCCACTGGTACTTAAACTCGTGCACGGTTATTCCTGCACTCACTTCTCCTCTGACCACCGGTGAAAGAGGTAATGAATAGACTCTATGGGCGCTTGTTGTCAAATGCTTTTGAATAGAACCTTTTACTATTTTCATTTTATTTTCCAGTCTATTATGCTCCCCCACCACTAATGGTAACTATGTCCTTGTTCATTTTCTCAGTACTTTCTTCTTCTTTTATTTTATTAATAGCATTTTTTTTTCACTTTCTTCTTATATGGCTGGAAACACATCTATGCGAGTAAAATCGGTCCAACTGGGCTGAAAAAAACTCGGCTGATTTTAGTTCACGTTAGGTCCGAGTGCAACGCAACTGCGATCCTTTTTTTGAATAAATTAATGATTTTGCTCGCGTGTGCGACGCGTGTGTGTCGCGATGCTAGTTTCCTGCAACATCTTAACTACATTAAATTGATTACACATGTGTCATTTATTTTACCTTTGGGAATGTGATGTCACATTCATCTGTTGAATATTTAATGAGCGTAGTTCCTGCCACACTCGCAAATGTGAACGCCGGTACGCGTGTGTGATCCTACTTTTAATCCCCTTCCATAGGAAATCATTGGGACAAATGGTGCGAGAAACTCGCAAAAAAGCAGCATGCTGCGATTTTTTTTTCTCGGTCCGATTTGGACTAAGAAAAAAAATCGCAAATACGAGCTGAATCATTCACTAGCATGTGTCCGATTCCAATGCGAGTTTTTCTCGCATTGCTCTACTGCGAGAAACTCGCAAGTGAGAAGCAGCCCTATCACAGGCTTTTACTGCCACACAATCACCGGATTTTCCATGCCAAGTATGACCAAGTCAATATAATTCATTTTTTGACAGTGTTATAATATTAAAGGTAGGTGTATCTACCTACATAGAATATGGATTGTTTAAATTTTCCCACATTATTGGCACTTCATTTCCTATGTAGTTTCCAACATAGTCTTTTCTTCTTTATTAAGAAACCCTTTACCTTACATATCTTATTTTTTATTGATAAGCAGATGCTTATTCTATATATTTGTGGATACGATACGATACACTTTATTGATCCCGTGGAAAATTATGGTATCACAGCAGCACAACTTAAATCATAACATGAATTACTTAATTGACAAGACAGTAGAGTTGACAGAACATTATACATTAGATTAGGACATACACAGCGGGGGAACTGAAAGTAGAAGTAAAGTAAACATTCACCTTGATGATTTAACACTAATGTTATTGTTGTACATTCCCATATCAGTGGGCACAAATGATTTCCTATATTTTTTCCTTCTTAGGCTACTTTCACACATCCGGTTTGAGCCGTGAGGCTCAATCCGGCTGTGAAACCTATGCAACGGATGCAGCGAAAACACCGCATCCTTTGCATAAGTTTTTACATGCGGCCGGTCCGGTTTTTTCCGGTTGCAGCACGCTACTGAGCATGCGCAGTGGAAAAAAAACCACATGCGGCGGCCGGATGCGTTTTTTTCCGCATCCGGCGTCCATAGGCATGCATTGAAAATGCGCCGCAGCGGCCGGATGCGGCGCGATGCGGCTATTTTTGCCGGAGCAAAAAACGTTGCAGGGAACGTTCTATCCGGCCGCGGCATCGGCTAAATCTGCTGCATGCGGCAAAAACCGGACCGAACGCAAGCCCCTGCGGCACAATACAGCACTAATGTAAGTCTATGCAAAAAAAACGCAACCGGCGGCAAAAAAAACGGTTGCGGTTTTTCTGAAGAGCGCCGTATTGTGCCGCAGAGCAAAAACCGGATGTGTGAAAGTAGCCTTACACCTCAGAAGGATTAGCCGGTTACTGAAGGTGCTCTTCTGTCTCATGAATAACTCATATAATGGATGTGCATTATTATTCATAATCGCCATACACTTTTTCAGAGTTCTTCTCTCCACTACCTCCTCAAAAGAGTCCAGATTGCAGCCAACAGCGGAGCTTGCCTTCTCGCATCACTAATGGATTATTTCTTTATACAGATAAAATCTCTTCTCAACTGTATAAAATTGTTGTGAATCCAGTGCATATCTTCCACTATTTTAGGTAATGCACTTTTTGTATGAATACCATATGATGTTTCTATTATATTATTTTCTGAAGACCTGATATAATGTACCTATGTTACTATTGTATGCATGTTATACTACTTGGTATTAATATTTTGTTCTCTTGTCATATAGAGTAAAGCGGGCTTTACACGCTGCGACATCGCTAATGCGAAGTTGTTGGGGTCACGGAATTTGTGACGCACATTTGGCCGCATTAGCGATGTTGCTGCGTGTGACACCTATGAGCGATTTTGCATCGTCGCAAAAACGTGCAAAATCGCTCATTGGTGACATGAAGGTCCATTCTCAAATATCGTTGGAGCTGCAGGTACGAAGTAGTTCGTCGCTCCTGCGGAAGCACACATCGCTCCGTGTGACGCCACAGGAACGAGGAACCTCTCCTTACCTGCCGCTGGCCCCAATGCGGAAGGAAGGAGGTGGGCGAGATGTTACATCCCGCTCATCTCCGCCCCTCCGCTTCTATTGGGCGGCTGCTCAGTGACGTCGCTGTGACGCCGCACGGACCGCCCCCTTAGAAAGGAGGCGGTTCGCTGGTCACAGCGACGTCGCAGGGAAGGTAAGTATGTGTGACAGGTCCAGCCGATGCTGTGCGACACGAGCAGCGATTTGCCCGTGTCGCACAACCGATGGGGGCGGGAACGCACGCTAGCGATATCTGTACCGATATCGCAGCGTGTAAAGCGGCCTTTACAAAAATTGAAGAAGGCAAATAGCCAAAACGTTTTTGTTGAATGTTACTTTAAAGTTTCAATAAAAGAAACAATCACAACAATATCATTTTTGAGTGCCGGAGTTTGCTTCTTTATATAGTCCATTTTCCTCCTGAGCACCTAAAAAACGGTGAAGCTTAGCCATACCCTATCCTCTATCCTTACAGCAGTCAGTCACACTGCACAAAATAATTAGTAAATAACATTTCCCGTCCATCTACTTTATATCAGTCATGTTTCAAACCTCATTTCATTTTGTTAGAAGGGTTAAAAGTTAAGCAGCGAGATTCCATTATTTCAAGAACTTTAACCCTATAGATGCTACACAGAAATTAATGCAAAGTGGAATGAAGAAAAAAAAAAAGGAAAATACTACCTCTAAAATGTTGGTTAAGCATATACACACAGCTCCGCTCCGTACACAAGCGGCTCCGCTCCCTACACCTCGTACACACGCGGCTCCGCTCCCTACACCTCGTACACACGCGGCTCCGCTCCCTACACCTCGTACACACGCGGCTCCGCTCCCTACACCTCGTACACACGCGGCTCCGCTCCCTACACCTCGTACACACGCGGCTCCGCTCCCTACACCTCGTACACACGCGGCTCCGCTCCCTACACCTCGTACACACGCGGCTCCGCTCCGTACACCTCGTACACACGCGGCTCCGCTCCGTACACCTCGTACACACGCGGCTCCGCTCCGTACACCTCGTACACACGCGGCTCCGCTCCGTACACCTCGTACACACGCGGCTCCGCTCCGTACACCTCGTACACACGCGGCTCCGCTCCGTACACCTCGTACACACGCGGCTCTGCTCCGTACACCTCGTACACACTCGGCTCTGCTCCGTACACCTCGTACACACACGGCTCCGCTCCGTAAACCTCGTACACACACGGCTCTGCTCCGTACACCTCGTACACACTCGGCTCTGCTCCGTACACCTCGTACACACTCGGCTCTGCTCCGTACACCTCGTACACACGCGGCTCCGCTCCCTACACCTCGTACACACGCGGCTCCGCTCCCTACACCTCGTACACACGCGGCTCCGCTCCCTACACCTCGTACACACGCGGCTCCGCTCCCTACACCTCGTACACACGCGGCTCCGCTCCCTACACCTCGTACACACGCGGCTCCGCTCCCTACACCTCGTACACACGCGGCTCCGCTCCGTACACCTCGTACACACGCGGCTCCGCTCCGTACACCTCGTACACACGCGGCTCCGCTCCGTACACCTCGTACACACGCGGCTCCGCTCCGTACACCTCGTACACACGCGGCTCCGCTCCGTACACCTCGTACACACGCGGCTCTGCTCCGTACACCTCGTACACACGCGGCTCTGCTCCGTACACCTCGTACACACTCGGCTCTGCTCCGTACACCTCGTACACACACGGCTCCGCTCCGTAAACCTCGTACACACACGGCTCTGCTCCGTACACCTCGTACACACACGGCTCTGCTCCGTACACCTCGTACACACACGGCTCTGCTCAATACACCTCGTACACACGCGGCTCCTCTCCGTACACCTCGTACACACTCGGCTCTGCTCCGTACACCTCGTACACACTCGGCTCTGCTCCGTACACCTCGTACACACACGGCTCCGCTCCGTAAACCTCGTACACACACGGCTCTGCTCCGTACACCTCGTACACACACGGCTCTGCTCCGTACACCTCGTACACACACGGCTCTGCTCCATCCACACTGTAAATCCCTCCTGAACCCACACATAACCTTCCCCTCATCCAGCCCCATGACACCCAGCACAGCAGAGTCCTGCATACACTGAGGAGCTGACCATGTGATCCCTGACTCCTCCCCTCCATGTGACATCATCACAGGTCCTGTAAGCACAGAGCAGCCATATATCCAGTGTGCGGCTCTGCAGGAGGAGGTATGTGGAGAGTCCCCATTACTGGGGCAGGTGACATTAACCCCTTCAGCACAGACTATTTTGATGCTTTTCTGATACCACTTCATAAAAATTTCACATTTTTTCTGCCTTTTCCTCTGATAGATACAGATGACTATGAAAGCAAACATGGAAACACGTTTTGCTCACACTCTACAGTGACCTTTTACTGGACCCAAAACATAGCAAAAATGTCCCCACAGTACCGCTACCCCCCCACACAATATAATGTTCCCACAGTACCGCCATCCCCCCATAGTATAATGTTCCCACAATACCGCCATCCCCACCACACAGTATAATGTCCCCACAGTGCTGCCAGTCCCCCTCACACACAGTGTAATATTCCCACAGTACTGCCATCCCCCCATGCACAGTATAATGTTACCACAGTACAGTCACCCCCACACACACAGTGTAATGTTCCCACAGTACCGTCACCCCCCCCACACAGTATAATGTTCCCACCGTACCGCCATCCCCCACAGTATAATGTTCCCACTGTACCGCCACCCCCCCCACACACACAGTATACTGTTCCCACAGTAACCGTCATCCCCCCACACACAGTATAATGTTCCCACAGTACCGTCATCCCCCCACACACAGTATAATGTTCCCACAGTACCACCATCCCCCCACACTAATAATAATAATAATAATAATCTTTATTTCTATAGCGCCAACATATTCCGTAGCGCTTTACAATTCAGGAGGATCATATACATACAAGTAACAGTTATAGAAATACAATATTTAGAGGGGAAAAAATACAACCCTGCTCGTGAGAGCTTACAATCTACAATGAGATGGGGGGAGAGGCAAGGTTCAAGTGCTTATTTACAATGACAATCCAGCCATCTCACGGAAATGGGGCTGGATAATGGTTTCCTGGACCAGTGGGCCCGAGCCTTGAGATGCCTTTGGGTGCCATGGAGTTTGATGTGGAGCTATGTTGTGAGAGGTTGTAGAGGGACTATGTGAATCGAATCTGATTAGGGAGTGTGATAGGCCGCCCTAAAAAGATGCGTCTTTAGGGTGCGTCTGAAGCTGAGTAAGTTGTGATTTGTCCTAACTTCTTGGGGTAGAGCGTTCCAGAGGGTTGGTGCAGCTCGGAAGAAGTCTTGGATCCGGGAGTGGGAGGTTCGAATTAGTGTGGATGTTAGTCGAAAGTCGCTTCCAGAGCGTAGAGAACGGGTGGACTGATGTTCCCACAGTACCGCCACCCCCCCCCACACACAGTACAATGTTCCCCCAGTACCGCCATCTCACCACACACCGTATAATGCTCCCATTGTACCATCCCCACCCCTCGCTACACATAGTATGGTACTACAAGGTGCCCCCAACAGTCTGGTGCCATCCACCCCACTGGCTAATAAATACTCGCTTAGTCCTATTCTTAACCCCTTCATGACCTTTGACGTATGGGTACGTATGGGTCAACACAATCGAGCAGGGCACAGGAGTTATGCCCATGCGAATTCCACCGAGAGCTCGGCTCACATGACTGCTTGGTCCCGTCTCTCACATCCAGGATTCGTTCCTGAACTGCCACGGCCTGTTTAATCTTTTAAATACCCCAATTGATATAGAGACCAATGTTTAGCAGGCAGGACTCTTTATTCCGTTCAATGGGTGCTTGTATGACATTATTACGAGGGCCTGATCGTTTCCATGGCAACCTGAGGTTTTTACACTTTGCATCTAGCACGGCCTAATGAACTTTCATATGTTGCAGCCCACAGGCCCTTTTTAGTCCTCCAGGTACCATTGGGTTAAGCTCCCACGATCGGTATCTGCTGAGCTTTTGACACTAATCACAAAGGGCATTGGAGCTATGGTTGAAAGTAGAATTCACACAAGTCCAATGGGATAAAGCTCTTAAATACACATACATATCCAATATCTGCGCTACATTACATGAAGCTTATTATAAGATTTATACCAGAAAATATTTTACACCGTACAAAGTAGCTAAAATATCCCCAAACCAAAAAACAACATGCTGGAGAGGTTGCGATACATATAATAGGTGACATTGTTCATAATTTTTGGAGCTGTCCTAGAATCAGAAGCTTTTGGCAAAAAGTGTCTAAAATAATAAATCTCATAATACACTCAAAATTAAGGCTAACCGCACAATTAGGTCTCTTATTGATAGATTCAGTTGCGATAAACATACAATACAGGGCCATCGTAATTCATATCCTTCTAGTTACCGAAGTCGAACTGGCGGCACATTGGAAATCCGACTAAATTCCAAATATGTACGATATAATAGAAAAAATATCCCTTCGTAGGTTCTACGCAGAGAAGAATGCTCTAATTATTAACCCTTGGAACAGATTTAATAAAAAATGGGACCCATGGACTAACTTTATTAACAACTACACATACAATTTTAAATCTAATCTAGTTCTAATTCTGTTATAAACGTAATACGATACTTATGGAATTAGTTTGATAAGAAAATTGTTTGACTTCATCTACCGTATTTTGGGCGAAAGTGGGAGATGCGTCTTATAGTCCGATGGCTGCAGGGAAGGGGGGTGCGGTGGTGGTGGAGCTGGTCGTCAAAGGCAGGAGCAGGAGCAGGCTGTAGCAGCGCCTACCATGACCACGTGGGCCCGTTCATAATCTCTTTTCACATGCATTGCATCCCGACGCCCATCATGTCTCAGCCCTGAACCTGGGGGATGGGTGGGGGGATGCACGCTTACTAAACAGTGTGATCATCCCTGGCTCCTACAGCCTTGAGTGATCATACGTGGCTATATTCACTGCCCCCCGCGCATCATCATCAGCGCGGAGGGCAGTGGATAAGTATACTCACCGGCCACCGATCCCTGCAGCATCGTGATGTCCTCCTGTCTGCCAGCCTGCTGATGTGTGTGGAGGGAGGTGCGCAAAGCGATGATGTCATCGTTGTGCGCACGGCTCCACACAGGACAGCGGCGCTGCTGCTGGCACAGACAGGAAGACGAGCGATGCTGCGTGGAATGAGGAAAAGTGAGTATAAACGTTTATTTTTTGTGTGCCGCAGGATGCGGGCCATATACAAGGGTGAGGGTATATAGCAGGATTGGGGCACATATTAGTATGGGGGTATTTATCAGGATAGGGAGTATATAGCAGGATTGGAGCACATATCAGGATGTGGCCATACACCTGGACGGGGCATATACAATACCTAGATGTGGGCACATACCAGGATGAGAGCCATATATATACAAGGATGATGATTCTATACAAGGCAGGAGGGTCATTACCAGGATGGGGTACCTCAGTAGAGAATTTGGGGACATTACCCCCATAACAGTGTCAGCAGCAGATCCTCGCCCCATAACAGTGTGTCATGACCACATTTTTGCTTAAAATTTTATTTTCCTCCACTAAACCAGGGTGTGTCTTATGGTCCGGTGCATCTTATAGTCCGAAAAAATGCGGTATCTCCTGACATATTTGAAAATTGCATACTATAAAAATTCTTAATCCGACTGTATGTCATAGTTTTTACTAATTTTATTATTTGCTTGTTTCTTCTTTTGTATATGTCTATATTATTTGTGTTTGATATAGTATGAAGTAATGCTATACAGTACAATCTGTTTTATTTTGTTTTTGTTATAACTGTTTTATTTACAAACTTTGAAAACCTATTAAAAATGATTAAATCATAAATGGTATGGTTGCTTTCGGAAGAGGGAAATAATTATACAGCCGGGATTATCGTTGCAGTTGTTCCCATACCATCCATGACGCACATGAACCTTGTGGTGCCCAAAAGAGTACTTTTTTTTTTTTTTATCTAATGTTTAACATTTGATAAAAAAAAGAACACACGTGTCTCATGCTTCCTCCATGGTTTTACAAAAATTGTTCCTGACAATTTTATTGTGTAACATTCAAACCGCTGATTTTTTCCTGGTGATTTTCTTATTATATACAGAAGCATACCTCCCACCCGTCCCGGTTTCTACGGGACTGCCCCGATTTTTCAGGTCTGTCCCGCGGCTCACAGCTGATGTTCTGGCTCCTCCCCTCAGTGCAGTGAATAAATTAAATTCTCATCGGCTCTGGATTATTGGGGTAACTGGGACTTGAACTTGTGAAGCTCATTGTTCCATAGGCAGCAGCTCTACCACTGAGCCACTGCCTGTATTGAAAAGCATATGAAGTTTTGGTAATCTTGACCTTTATATTGCAGTTGAGAAGCCAGAAGCAGATTATTCAGCTGCAAAGATGGATGGATGAAGGGAGGGAAGGATGGATTTATAGATATATGATAGATACAGACTAGATAGATAGATACTGCATCTCTTTGTAGGTGAAGGAAAGTCAGATTCATTTGTTCCCATAATACTACTATAAAGAAATGAGGAAAAAAAACACAATATTTTTTTTTTTTTTGTCACCACCTGGGATTCAAACCAGCAATTTTCAAACATGTCCAGCAGCTCTCTTGCTTTTCTAGCTGATCTAAGCTGTTGAGCCACTAAGAATGATGATGTCAGAGGGAGGATTTTACATAAATGAACCTACAATGCAGCCTCTCACACAGGACACAGAGCTCCATTGTACAGAGCAGTGTCTTTGTGTCCTGTATTCTACAGGGATAGGAAAGGAGATTTTTTTTCTCCTAATAAAATTACAAAAAATAATAATAAAAAAATAGAATAATGTAATTTTATTACATTTTTTTAATAAAATAATAAACGTCACAAATCAGCGAATAACATGGACATATTTGGTGTCCCTGAAATCATAACGACCCGAACAACACAGGGATCAGATTATTTATGGGGATCGGTAAATGGCGTAAAAAAAAGGTGCAATTTTATTATTTTTCTTTATTAAAACCCATAAAAAAATGTAACAAAAATGTATTGTTGAGGCCGTGTTCACATGTAGCGTAAATGCTGCGTTTTTGCTGCAGGTGTCCGCACCACAAACGCGATAACATTCTTCTCTGATTATTGCGTGTTTGCGGTATTTTTTATGCATTGTTTCCCTTATTTGATACATGTTTGGTGCAGATGTGAATCCTGAAGCTTATAAAGAAAAAAAACACCAAATCCACACAGTTCAGCGGCGTCTTTAGACGCAAAAGGGGCGGAGATTTCATTACGTCTCATCCACTTTGCTTGGAAATGTAGTCCATGTTCACATGTAGTGTAAATGCTGCATTTTTTTCTGCTGTTTTTTTTTGCACATTTATTCTGCTGTGTTTAATTGTCCAAGCAAAGTGGATGTGATTCCATGAGAAGACGCCGCTGAACTCTGCGATTTTGTTTTGTTTTTTTTTCTCTACAGGTTTCTATGTGGAGCTTTAAAAAAATGCAGGAAAAAGCTTCTCTATACAATAAAAACACTTAAAAACGCAGATTCACATCTGAACCAAAAACACATTAAATAATGGAGGAAAGGCAGAAAAATGCAGCAAAAATGGTATAATTAGAGAAGATCGTTATTGTGTAGTTTGGTGCAAACAGCGGCAGAAATAAAAAACAGAATTTATGCAACATGTGATCACGACCTTATAGGCACAAATAAGCAACATGTCATATAGGGACACATAGAAATATAATAAAATTCTGGCTGCTATCACTATGAATGAATAGTCCGGGGCATCTGCTGAATGACCCTTACAGCCAAATGGGTGTGGCTAGGGGCATGGTCAAAAATTTGCCGCGGCGCGCCTCATACTTTGGCCCTCTTTCCTTTCTTCAAACGTTGGGAGGTATGCAGAAGCCTAAAAGTAAAATGCCAGAATAAATATAATACCCAGAGGACAAAAAACATATAATAAATGTGAAAACTAAAACACTGTATATGAAGACTTTGTTTCAAATAACCCCTGCCCGCAGTGTTTTTGGAAATAAAAATGCCTCAAGCATCTGCATGGGAATCAGGCATGAGATCTAATGTGATAAAACATTACAGTCCAGCAGGGCCAAGGTGCCCTAGGCAGACGAAGTCAATGGGACCACTCGAACAACACTCAACCCCCAAGTAAAGGCATGGGTCAGAGACTTAAGCTAAATGGACCCTTAACGCCTCCTCATCTGATGGGTAGAATTGTTACATTTTTCAAATACCTGCAAATAGTGCCCTTAAATATGAGTGTTATTAAAATGCCCTCAGCATAACAATATCTGTCCATATTATGTCCTAAATAAGCCTCTTATAGTATATATCCTCCACACTGTCTGCCATTATCAGCTGTAATCGCCACTCCGTCCGCCCTTCTGAACCACGACCTATACCATGGCTGTCCCCTCTCCACTGTTTTCCCTTACACTCGCTATATCTCCACACTGTCGCCATGCTAACCTCTCTCCATATTGTGCCTCCATTTCGGTGCTCCTTTCCATATACATTCTGTGTCCCCTTTTCATATTATGCCTTCGTAGTGCCCACAACGTTGTCATCTCAAACTGTACCCCCTCCACACTGTCCCCCTACATGGCATGATGGTCATCCCAACTGATCGTCCTGCATGATATCTACAACAGCCCTTAGTGTACTTTATGATGTCCACCACAGCCTTCCATACAGAATTATGTCCTCCACAGCCCTCCAATAAACAGTATGATGTCCACCACAACCTTTTACAATATGATCCCCTCAGCACTCTATAGAGTATAATGTCCTCTACAGTCGCAATACAGTATGGTCACCACAGTCCCCTTTACAGTATTATGTCTCCACAGCCCTCAGTATATCAATGTCCCCCACAGTTCCCTATACATTATGATGCGCCCCCCCAGACCACAATACAGTACAATGTTCCCCATATATCCCAATATAATGTTCTCCACAGTTTTCCATATATGATATCCCCACAGCCAGGCCCACATATGTCCCCACTGTTATGCTCACGCTGGTGATTGGGAGTGGACCCACTGGGCCGCAGCATCGGCTCAACCTGAGAGACGTGACTAAGCTATTACCTCGTCTTCACTAGAGCCTCTGATGGTGGAAATAGGCCTATGATGGTAGGTAGCCACCAGGTGCTACTTAGGGAGACACGGTATTGTGACAGCTGACCCCAGGGGTAAGGAATACCGGTACAGGCAGAGATGCAGGCAGGTACAGTTTGGTGCAGACAGTTGCAGCCAGCGCAGAAGGCAAACCAGACAGAGCAGTGAAATGGGTCATTTTTGAGAACCTGCCCACTACTACCCAGACAACAGGGCAACCAGCGGACCTCGGCAGGTAGGTAATGAAATAAAAAATTTGTGGTGCCAGGAGCAAACGGCACCGCTAAGGGTAGTAGTCACCCAGCAGGAAGCTTCTTAGGAGTCTTGTTGCAGGCACACAAGGGACAAACCGAGACAAAGTCCATAACATCCTTGCGCAAAGTTGGCCACCAGTAATGCTTCAAAATGAGAAGAATCATCTTCTGTCTAGTGTGACCGGCAAGCTTATAGGCGTGGTCCTAGTGCAACACACTTCTTATTCGCGTCGGCAACAAACTGTTTTCTGGATGGTACCCAAGACACACTCACAGGAGCTGCCATGAGCATCTTGCAGGGCTCATAATGCGTTGAGGCTCTTCCTTCTGGTTAGCTGACAGAAAAGACCTATAAAACCGTCTGCCTTCACGTTCTTCTCGGCTAAACGGAAATGTAGAACAGCAATCATAATGCTTGGCATGGATTCTATCTCTGAGTTGACTGTTGGTAGTCCAAGTTTTTGTGGTTGGTGTAAATGACAACAGGATGCACTGCCCATTCCAGTAGGTATCACCACTCATCCAGAGCCATCTTGATCACAAACGGTTCTCAGTCGCCAGTCGAGTAATTGCACTCAGAAGCCGAGAAGGCCCTGGAAAACAAAGCACAGGTTACCATCTTACCGGTAGCAGACTTCTGCCTCAGGATCGCACCAGCCCCAGAGGGCAAAGCATCCACTTCCAAGAAGAACTGTTTTTGTTAATCTCCAATCGATGCAGCACCAGAGCCAAAGCAAAGGCCTGCTTGAGGGCGATAAATGCACTCTCCACTTCAGGAGTACACATCTTAGGATTCGCTCCCTTGCAGGTCAGGGCTGTGATAAGGAGGATCTGGGGCTAAAATTGCTGGATGAATTGGCGATAATGATTGGCAAAACCTAGGAACTGCTGAATCTCCTTCACTCCATCATGACAAGGCCACTTGAAAACCGCCGTCACCTTCTCCAAATCAATCTTCAAACCAGTTTCAGATATTATGTAACCCAGGTAGGGAAGTGAAGTCCATTCAAAGAGGCACTTTTCGAATTTGGCATATAGATGATTCTCCCTCAGCCTCTGTGGAAGCTGGCTAACATGCCTCCTGTGTGTTGGCTGATCGGAAGAGAATGCAAGATTGTCGTCCAGGGACACAACCATGCATGAGTAGAGAAGATATCGGAAGATATCGTTTACAAAATCCTGGAAGATTACTGGAGCATTGCTTAGCCTGAATGGCTTTACCCAATACTCATAGTGGCCGTCACAGTTGTTAAAGGCCGTCTTCCATTTGCCTCCCGACCATATACAGTTAAGATTGTATGCACCTCGGTCGTCAAAGGCAGTTGAAGAACTCTTGACCGTGATTTGGTTGAGACCTCTATAATCTATACATGGCCATAGTGAACCATCCTTTTTTCTTTACAGAGAAGAATTCGGCTCCGGTCGATGAGGAGGACATTTGGCTATATCTGCTTGTCAGAAACTCCTTGATGTACTCGGACATGGCCTGGATCTCCACCTGGGAAAGAGGGTACATTCAGTGAGGAACCAGGAAGTAGGTTGATAGGGCAATCATACAGCCTATGTGGTAGTGTCTCAGCCTCCTTTTTGTTCACGTAGGCCAAATAGGTGGATGGCAGACCTGGAAGATTTGAGGGCATCACTGGCAGTCATGGAGGACAAACAGAAACGAGACAATAATCATGACATGACTGACCTCATTTGAGCACATCTACAGATCTCCAGTCCAAAACAGGCTCATGCATCTGAAGCCACAGGAGACCCAGTTGCAGTTGGTGTGACAGCCCTGAAAGCATGTAGAAGGCAATGTTCTCCAAGTGCAGCACTCCTACCCAAAGCTCAACTTGCTTGGTGACAAACAGGATAGCCTCAGAGAAAGGGTTTCTAGGCAGGCACAGACAACACTGCTATGGGAGCTTGAAGTCGTTGGATGGGAATCTGCTACTAATCCTCAAGGGCCTGTTGTATGAAGTTCTTTTTGGAACCGGAGTCCAAATTGGCCAACTCAGCTCCTGCCAGAGAACACAGATATGGATTTGGATGGAGAGGAAATGCTCTCACTTAGGGTAGCCTCTTCTAAGGACCCTAGGCTTGGGAGTTTCCTGGCTTCACTGGACAGAAACTGATCAGGTGAGCAAGACTTCTGGCGAAGCTTTGCCAGATTCACATGGTCTACCTCCATGCGCTCAGAAGAAGCAGCGAAAACCGCAAATCATGGCATGATGGATTTCTGGAAGGTAGAAGCTATGATCAGCGATCCCTTCTCTTGGTTTTACATCTCTGGAGCGTTCTAGGAACCTGAGATTGATGCGGATATCCAGGATAGACAACTTACTCACTGCCCCGGCTGAGTTGCATCCCCTGCACTCCCTGGCCATCCACGTGTGCTGCTGTCTCCGTCCCCTCCCGGGGCCTGTGCACACAGCCCAGGTCTCCTGGGAGTGTGCTTAGAGTGCATGCACACGACCCTCCTCTTAAAAGGCCAGCATGCCATTTCCAGGAAATGCCTCTCAGCCTATGGCTGAGAGGCACTATGTATTTAAGGCATCCACCCATTAGGGGAGGTCCTGAGCAGAGTTCCCAGTTAGTGTCACAGCTGTTTTTATGCATTTGAGTCTTAAGACCCTCTTTGTTTTTTTGCAGCCATTTGGAAAATTCATAAAAGTTCATTTTGTTTCTCATTAATGTGCACTCTGCACCCCATTTTGCCAGAAAAAAAAACAGAAATGTAGAATTGTTTGCAAATGTATTAAACAAGAAAAACTGAAATATCACATGGTCATAAGTATTTAGACCCTTTTCTCAGTATTGAGAAAAAGCACCCCTTTGAGCTAGTACAGCCATGAATTCTCTTGGGAATGATGCAACAAGTTTTCCCACACCTGGATTTGGGGATCCCCTGCCATTCGTCTTTGCAGATCCTCTCCAGTTCCGTCAGGTTGGATGGTAAACGTCGGTGGACAGCCATTTTCAGGTCCCTGCAGAGATGCTCAATTGGGTTTAGGTCAGGGCTCTGGCTAAGCCAGTCAATAATGGTCACAGGGTTGTTCTGAAGTCACTCCTTTTGTTATTTTAGCTGTGTGCTTGGGGTCATTGTCTTGTTGGAAGGTGAACCTTTGGCCAAGTCTGAGGTCGACAGCTCTCTGGAAGAGGTTTTCTTCCAGGATATCTCTGTACTTTGGCAGCATTCATCTTTCCTTCAATTGCAACCAGTTGTCCTGTCCCTGCAGCTGAAAAACGCCCCCATAGCATGATGTTGCCACCACCATGTTTCACTGTTAGGATTGTATTGGGCAGGTGATGAGCAATGCCTGGTTTTCTCCACACATACCGCTTAGAATTATCACCAAAAAGTTCTATCTTCGTCTCATCAGACCAGAGAATCTTATTTCTCATAGTCTGGGAGTCCTCATGTGTTTTATTTGCAAACTCTATGCGGGCTTTCATATGTCTTGCACTTAGAAGAGGCTTCTGCCATAAAGGCCTGACTGGTGGAGGGCTGCAGTGATAGTTGACTTTGTGGAACTTTCTCCCATCTCCCTACTGCATCTCTGGAGCTTAGCCACAGTGATCTTGGGGTTCTTTACCTCTCTCACCAAGGCTCTTCTCCCATGAAACAAAGATTGAAAAATTTAAAGGTGTTTGAACAGTTTCCGTACCCACTGTAAATGTAGTTTCTCTTTCTTTGTCGAGGAGAGGGTTAATGTCAGTATTCCTTGCTAGCAAGCATTCTCATTACCATCTGGCAGGAATTAACTTCTGCTAAACTGATCACTAATAAGCACACAACTGGTTGATGCCTGAGTCTGACTGTGCAACTCCAAAGCACAAGGGAAACCATAGTGTGACTTGTCAAATTCTGCAGTGTGAACAGGGTCAGAAGTCGCAATGACACTCGGTGAGTTTAGAACCAAACAGCATATGACACCTACGCGGGTGCGTACTCCTCGTCCGGCCGTGCAGCCCTGGGAAGATGGGAAACATTCATAGCAGTGGCTGGTGGCTATGTAGTCAGTGATGGACTCTGTCCAAATATATTTATAGGGAGGCAGCAAATAATGACTATGTCATCCTCATCATGAATTAGTTTTTTCTACTGATGGGTGGACTCGCAGATCCCCGAGATCGGGTGGGAAGGGGTCCATCCGTGTTTAAAAGAAAAACCCAGTTCGGGCCCGGAATTTATCCCGGATATCTGGCTAAAGGCTGGTACCCATATAAGTCTATAGAGACCAGAATCGGGCACTTTAAAAATGGTGGTAGAAGGGATAGCGGGATTGAAGCAAGCACTTTATATTTACTGAGTCTCCCATGCAGCTCTAACACTACTTCCTGGGACGCTCATTATTCCTCATGCATATGCACTGCTTCCCCCACCCACCAAGAGTCCCTACATCTCTGTTTGCAGTCAGACATTTAAATAAATGATGAAAAAAACATAGCTTACGGTCCCCCCCATTTTCATACCCAACCATGAAATAGCTGACAGCTGGAGCTGGTATTGTCAAGCTGGGGAGCCCCATGCTTATCGGTCCCCCCAGCCTAAAATTAGCAGCCTGCAGCCGCCTAGGATTGTCACAATCATTAGATACAACAATCCAGAAACTTTACCTGGCTCATCCCGATTGCCCTGGTGCAGTGGCAGTTGGGGTAATAAGGGGTTAACAACAGCTCACAACTGCCAATAAGCCCTATATTAGGAATGAGAGGCATTTATGATACTTGCCCATTACTAATCTGTTAGTGAAAAGAAATAAAGACAAACACCAAAAAAATCCTTTATTTTAAATAGAATGCAAAAAACCATAACTTCTTTCACCCCTTTATTAACCCCCAAAACATCCAGGTCTGACGTAATCCACACAAAGTCCCACAATGATTCCAGCTCTGCTACATGTGAAGTGACAGTGCGCGGGCACAGGATATGACTGCCCGCTGTGAACTTCAAGCACAGGCTGCTATTATTAGGCTGGGGGGGGGGGCAATGACCATGGGCCTCCCCAGCCTGAGAATACCAGCTCCCAGCTGTCGGCTTTATCATGGCTGGGTATCAAAATTTCGGGGGACTTCATGCCATTTTTGTTAATTATTTAAATATTTTTAAACCATGGCATGCAGATCTTCTTATTTTGGTGCACATCCAAGATAAGCACACAGCTGGGGGCTGCAGCCTATAGCCAAATGCTTCATCATAGCTGGGTATCATATGGGGAGACCCTACACCAATTTTTTAATTTATTTATTTTTACACCAATCTAAATGCAGGCAGCGCCTCTGATTGAAAACAGTGAGACATGCTGCCACACAGGCTGGGGTCGCTGTCTGACTGAAATTAATCAGACGCAAGGACTGCCAGTGTGCGGGGGAAGCAGAGCATATGCATGAAGATAATGAACAGCCCCTGAAGTAGAGTGAGCATCCCCAGAAGAATTTTTTTTTTTTTAATTATTATCTGGGTGGCCAGACCCAGAGCATTACCCAGAGTTACCTGAGAATTCCAGGTGTGAGGTCTTTTGAACCTCCGGCAGAACCGGACTTTTACAGTCCGGATCCCCCCCAGCACTAGTTATTTCTCATCTCACGTGTAATGAATATCTCCTGTAGTATTGCTAATGCTGATTCCAGTGTCGGTAAATGAGATGATAATTAGCGATATGTCAGATAAGTCTACGAGTAACTTATTCAGCTGCAGACTCCGATGAAGAAACTGATTGTTGTGTGTGTGTGTGTGTGTGTGTGTGGCCTAAAATATATAGGATTTATTAGTAGATATAAAGGGGAAAAACGAAATACTGGAAAATAGTAAAAATATTACTACCCACATTAATGATCCCTCACTATTCGTGTACCACCAGTGCTTGGTTACCGGCCAATCTCTAATTTTTCTGGTCACATATATCTACAGCCAATCAGTGGCTGAAGCAGAAACCACAATAGCCAGTAATTTGCACCGGCTGATTTTGTGACCATGTCAACTAATGTTCCAGTGAATATGATTTAAGAATACAACATCTACACATTATATCTCCTTATACGTTTACCCCTTTATCTCCAGTAATTGTATTATTATATGGGATTGTTTATGATGTTGCATTGTCATCTTCTTCCTATTCAGGTCTCTACAATATCAGATTCTGTCAGTGGAGTTCTTCTATATAAGAGAATTTTCCTGATTAACCCATCAAGGATGGATAGGGACAGGGACAAGATGGTAGAGAGGATATTACACCTCACCCTAGAGATCCTCTTCCGGCTTACTGGAGAGGTGAGAGATTCTGATGACCTCACATTACATCATTCTTATCTATGGGAATAAGAAATAGACAGAACTGCAGAGGTGAGGACTCTGGAAATGTCTTTAGTGAGATTTATTAATGTGTCTCTCCATAACCAGGATTACACAGTAGTGAAGAAGACTTCTAGTGAGCGCTGTCAGGCCCCTGTGTCTGAGGGATGGGGAAGACTCCTGAGCCCAAGCATGGGGCCTCCACCTCATCCCCCGATACATGAGGACATCAATGACCAGAAGATCCTAGAACTCACCTACAAGATGATTGAGCTGCTGACTGGAGAGGTGACACTGCTGGGACATTATACAGTAACTCTATGAAGGGATCGGGGTGATGACGGTATCATTGTATGTGTCAGGTTCCTATAAGATGTCAGGACGTCACTGTCTATTTCTCCATGGAGGAGTGGGAGTATTTAGAAGAACACAAAGATCTGTACAAGGACGTCATGATGGAGGTTCCCCAGCCCCTCACATCACCAGGTAATAGGACTAAATACACATGGCCTATAATTATATGTATGTAAAGAATGAATTCAGTCCCTGTATGTGTCTCCTCCAGTTCTATCCAGTGAGAGGACAACACCAGAGAGATGTCCCCATCCTCTTCTTCCACAGGACTGTAAACAAGAAGATCCCAATGTTCCTCAGGATCATCAGGTAGATGGAGAGAAGGTGTCATGAAATCTCCCTATGATGTGTAGACGGCTGTGAAGGTCTTGTGCTCAGTCTTGTTTTATCCTCCAGTATTATATGTTTTATACTTGTGTAATGAGAACGGTGGAGATGGCAGGATTAGAGCTGATCATAGATGTGACTTCTCCATTCCTCTGTGACTTTTACAATATTTGTTTCAGGGTGAAGATCTGATCCATATTAATACTACAGAGACATATGTGAGTGATGATGAGTGGTGTAAAGAGGAGATTCCTACATGTGACTACCCAGGTGAGTAATGTATAAAGAAAAGAGCTACATATAACAGGGAGCACACCCACAATAGTATATATATATATATAAAAGGCAGTCTTTTTTGTAACAGCAAGAATAAAAACACTAAAAAATGTGACACACAAGATAACATGGCCTGAAACCCCTTGTGACCCCCGTCATGTACACAGCATGAGCAATAATATGCGATAATGAAGACGTCATACATATAACCTATAAATCATGCAAAATTGTATAAAGGCTGATGAAATATCTCACATAAATGCACAATGCCAACTGGCTTGTACACAATCAGAAAAACCTGCTTAGAGGATATATATATAACCATATAGTAACAGTGCCCACTGGCCATGAAAAACAGTCATATCCCAAAGGAAAATATATATATAGACGGCAGACAGTACCAATATATGTCAGGGGAGCAGTATCACCTCCCAGACCACATGTAAGGCAAGCAGTTATCCATCCACAGGCAACCACTATATAAAATGTGGCAGCCAGATAATGGCAAAGAACTATACCATGTGCAAGTAAGCGAGGCAAATGAGCAAGGCCAAAGGAGGTACACAGGGGACAGAGAATACCGTGGGGGACCCACGCGTATCGCCGCACAGCGGCTTCCTCAGGGCAAGTGTGTACATCGTAGCCTACAACAAAGAGGGTATATAAGCCTATTAGTTAGAAGATCATGAGAATCACCTGTGTGGAGGCTGGCAGTAGAACCCATTCATGACCATATGGGAGCGCATATTACAGCGGCTGTAATGCATATAGATGCGCGCCGCCATCTTGGAAATTCCGCGCATGCGCGGAAAGTCAAAGATCGGTGCGCGTCATCAACAGGGAACTGCGCATGCGCAATATCACACGTACACGAAGAAGCAGCAATAAGAAGAGGGAATCCTGTATGTAATTTTAAGAGTCCACAGCACCCCCAATAATTGTGGTGAGACAAGGAGTATATAAATATATATCCGAGGGACAAACCGACAACAGTGTATACGGTAAAGTGAAGTAAAGAAATTACAGAAAAACAGATAAAGAAAAATGAAAATGAATATAAATATAAAACTGAAAATAAAATAGAATTAAATTAATACAAAAAGAAATAAAAGTAACCAAAAAGGATATGAAAAATACGTGAGATGGAAAAAGAGAGCAATAGTGAAATATGTACAAAACTGTAAATAGAAAATGATAGTAATGAAAAAAAAAAAAAAGGGGTGGGGGAAGGGGGGGGGGAAAGGGGATATAACAGTGAATATGAAAAAACTGTACCAAATTACCACAAAAATGGAAAGCCAAAATAGCACAATTTACAAATCATCATCAGTATTCAACTCCCGGCCTTTCATTTTGCAACCATGGAAGGGAAAGTAGGAAAAAAAAAAAAGGGAAAAAAGTTTTTTATATGTAATATCCAATATACACTTAGAGTCAAGAAAGTTCCACAGATACTCCGTATAGAGTAAAAAGATCTTTTTGCGTAGTAGAAATACGGATTTCATAATCCACAATCGGTGGTCTTGTGTGGGATATAAAGCAAGGCCCAGAAATTTCACAGGGGGAACAATGAGTCCAAGGAATTCCCCAGATATTCCATATAGAATGAGATGAATAAATAGCCCACAGACGATAGTCTTGTGTGGAATATCAACCAAATGCCAGAAAGTCCACAAAGGGCAGAGGGACGTCCAAGATGTTCCCAGATTTTCCGTGTAGGGTAGGATAGACGTCTTGTAGAAAGAGAATCAAAATTTCGCAATCCGCCGTTGGTAGTCCTGCATAAGATGCACACCAAATGTCAGGGTATCTACAAAAGGAAGAAGGAAAATATAAGGAAAAAGTGGGAGGGGGGGTCGGGGGGGTCAATCACCCCAAAAAACCAGTGAACAGAAGATCTTCATTCAGTCCATCCGGGGCTACCGAATTTAAATTATATATCCACTTTGCTTCATTTTGGAGTAGCCACTTATGGCATGAGCCACCTCTCCCATTACCCACAAACTTCTGTAGTCCCAAAATGCGAATATTTGTGCAGGACCCATGGTGGTGTGCCAAAAAATGTGCCGCCACCGGAGTTATAGGATTACCTTTATCCTGATCAGTAGCCGCCAGGTTGATGGTGGAAAGGTGTTTTTGTGCTCTTTTCCTGAGCTCCTGGGAAGTCTGACCAACATAAATCATGTTACATGGGCATATTAAGGCGTAAATAACATTCTTCGTTTTACAATTAATGTAAGCCTTAAGAGGGTGCTTTGAAGAGTTCTGTGGATGACAAAAGATATTTGGCACAGGATGCATGTATCTGCAAATACTGCAGTTGCCACATGGAAAGGATCCCCTAAGAGATATACCCCGATTTAATTTGTGGCAAATCCCAGAAAAATGGCTGACAACCAGAGTGTCCTTCAAATTAGGAGCTCTTCTGGCTGTCAGCAAGGGATGAGGGCTAACCACCTGTGCTGTTTGAGTGTCCGCCACCAAAATATCCCAATGCTTCTGTAAAATGTTTTTGATCTTACCCCATTGGTCATTGTACGTAGTGATGAACCGAGTGCGAGCATCATTCGTCCGACATTTTGGAGTAATAAGTGACAATTGCGACTCTGACTTGGCCTGTTGGTGGGCTCTGGAGATGGTGCTCCTGGGATAGCCACGTTCAAGAAATCTAGAAGTGAGATTTTTAGCCTGTTGTTTATAATTGTCATCATCAGTACAATTGCGTCTAATACGCAAAAACTGGCCAGTCGGAATACCTTGTCGAATGTGCAGGGGATGAAAGCTCTGGTATTGAAGAAGACTGTTTGTGGAGGTGGCCTTACGATACAAATTTGTAGAGAGCGCACTACCCTTAGTTGACACTTCCAGGTCCAAAAACGTGACTGTAGAAGAAGAGATGGTAGAGGTCAAAAATATATTGAACCTGTTGTTATTCAAAGACGTCAAAAACTGCGCACAATCCCCCTCAGAGCCCCGCCACATAAAGAAGACTTCATCAATGTAACGATGCCAATGCATGACATGAGTACTGAAGGCGGGTAATGAATAGACAATAGTGGACTTCCACCACCCCAAAAAGAGGTTGGCAAAAGCCGGTGCGCACCGTGCGCCCATTGCCACCCCAGAAATCTGTCTATAGAACTTTCTATCAAATAGAAAGTAGTTATGCTGGAGAATGAACTCCAGCAATTCAATCAAAAATGAATCATGCATGCGGTCAGACCCACCCTGGAGGTCCAGAAAGTGTGTGACCGCATGCATACCAACCCTGTGCCTGATATTGGTATATAAGGATTCGACATCACAGGTGACCAAAAGGTCACCTGGAAGAAGTACAATATCTTGGCAAATCCGAATGAAATGTGAAGAGTCCTGAATGAACGATGGCAACGCACTAACCAGTGGTTGGAGAAAAAAATCTACATAAACACTGGCTTTCTCGCATAAACTACCAATGCTTGCCACAATAGGTCGACCAGGTGGCTTAATTATGGATTTATGCACCTTCGGTAGCATATAAAAGGTTGGAATAATCGGGTGCTCGATCCACAAATACTTCTTCTCACTCTCAGTGATGATCCCCAATTGCCAGGCAAAATCCAATAGGTGTCGAAATTTAGATGTAAAAAAGGGGGTGGGATCAGATGGGAGTCTGGAGTAAAACTCCTTATTACTCAACTGTCGGTTAGCCTCTTCCAAATATAAATCCACTGGCCAAATCACCACATTCCCCCCCTTGTCCGCCTCTTTCACCAAGAAGTTCTTATTATTTTTCAAGCTCTGAATAGCTAGTTTCTCTGCCCGACTGAGATTAGGGGCCCTTGGTGTAAAAAGTTGCAATTTGTAAATATCTGCTTTAACAAGTTCAAAAAAGATACGGACAGCTGGTACCAATGAAAGGGGGGGGTTGGCAGTGGATTTGTTCTTAAAGGGGAAACGAGGCTTACCTGGGCCACTCTCGTTTTCTTGTAGTAGATCCAGAAGATCTTGAAACGCATTCTGCTCCTCCGATCTCATATTGTCAATAACCGTAGGTTTATTATACAGGACCTGAAAAATAAGGTTTCTGCAGAACAAAAAGAGGTCCTTGGTCAGAGTAAATTTGTCCAATGCACATGTCGGAGAAAAGGTGAGACCTCTTTCCAACACAGACGTCTCCTGTGAGGTCAGTGTGTAATCAGTCAGATTAATAATCCGGAGTTTATCATCACTCACCTGGCCAGCCGGCTCTGAGACAGAAGCCATCTCTAAGGACGCTTGGCCCTCCCCATGTTGGTACGCTGGGGTCCCCGATTCCTGGATCTGGTGTATCTCGGTGAATGAACGCCCCCGCCGGCCCCCTCTTCTGGTCCGGCGTCTGGGTCGCTGTCCACCGAGGACAAAAAATCACTGGAACTATTGCCAGCAGTGGATGTCTGGCCAGTTTGCCGAGGGACATAATTCCTAGAGCGTGTCGGACGCCTCAGATTCCCTTTATGCTTCCATCTATACGCCGACTTAGTATCGAAATCGGTCTGATCACGATGAAATTTCTTCCTTTTTTTATCTATAATGTCTTTCTCATACACATCCATAGAATCTTTCAACTTTTGCTGGAACATCAGAACCTTGCCTTGATTATCAATTTTGGCTAATTTTGTTTCAAGGTCTTTTATATTGGTTTTGGTTGTCGCCAAAGGTGAGTAGTAACTCACCCAGGTGAGTAGTAACTCACCCAGGTGAGTAGTAACCACTAAATGCAGAGAAGTCACAGATTCTTCTCAGTCTCAGTCTGTGGCGGCTTTATCTGCGGTGTAGTCCGGCCATATCACAATCAAGCGGTCATCAATCTCCTATTAACCAAAACTGCCCCCATTACTTTGGGCATTGGAAGTCCTTCTGGTGTAGTGAGATATGTTCCGGCCAGAGCTTACAGCCCAGAGAACGCTCCCTACTCTGTGGAATTAGAAGATGCTGACCCTTACCTTCCTAGATCTCTAAACTACAAAGCCTAATGACAGCGTACATAGAATGTGCGGACGACTTAGAAAATCATGTGAACAAAATTATAATCCTTATGGTGGTTCTTCTTACTTTTATAACGAGACACCTGTCCATTAATTTTTTATTAATATGTTCAAATATAGACAGTAGACACATTAACACAAGAAATATTATACAATGATCTATTTTTTTCTTTTTCCTTTTTCTATTCAATTGTATCCCCGACACCCACCCAATCAGAGCAGAGAGAAAAGATAAAACTCTTCAAACAATAATTCTTTCCCATATTGCCAAACTCTTTCCTTATACTTATCCCTACAATTAATTTATTTAGATGTGTAACTTGGCTTAACCTGTTGGTTCAAAAATATATTTTTAGAAGGTATCTATTCCTTAAAAATAATTCCCCTTGCAGCTAATAACTTTTAAATAATTATATACAGGAATGACAAATCAATTTTCAATCTCTCAGCAACAAATGCAATAACTAGTTAACAGAAATCCCTAATTGCCTGCCATCCCAATAGATCTGCCGCCTCTGAGTAACACTTGAGACATTTAGAATATTTAATATTTCCAATCTTCTTCATAAAAGCCGGGGACGGTGCAACCTGAGAATAACCATAAATTTAAATATTTTCTTATTGGATGTAGAGAAGAAAATGAGCAGAATTCACAACTATTTCCCATTGTTTATCCGCCTACTGATATGACATACGGGTACGTTATATGCTGGCCCCCTAACTTTCATGTGGGTCGCACATCGACCCGTATCTTTCTTGTCGGATAATGGCTGTATTATTAACCCCTTAACGACCGCAAGCAGTAATATTACGTCCTAGCGGTCATATTGTTACTGCCCGCAGTCTGCTGCCAGCAGCTTGCAGTGATCGGCACATATCGCAGCTGATTTTTACAGCTGAGATGTGTGCCTGCCAGGCACGAGCTGAATCGTTATCTGCCCGTGCCGTTTAACCCCTTAAATGGCGCTGTCAATATGTGACAGCGCCATTATAATGGCATCGGCGGTAAACATTTACTCACCGGGCGATACCGGAAGTCACGTTACGTGATAACGTGACTTACGGTTGTTGTGATGGTAGCACAGGGTCATGTGATGACTCCTGTAGTTTACATGACTCACTTTCACTTTCACCTGGCCCAGAGCTGGGTGAGACATGAAATGATCATATCTGCTCTTCATAGCTGTGTAGCTGGGATCAGCAGATATGGCAGAGCGATCAGATTGCTGATCCGTATAGTCCCCTAGGGGGACTAGTAAAATAAAAAAAAAAAAAGTAAAAAAAAGTTTAAAAGTTCAATTCACCCCCTTTTTGCCCCATTGAAAATTAAAGGATTAAAAAAATTAAAAATATACACATATTTGGTATCGCCGCGTTCAGAAAAGCCCGATCTATCAAAATATAAAATCAAAACTTAGCATCTGCGCAAAAATGGTATTATTAATAACGTTAGCCTGAGACGCAAAAAATGAGCCGTCACTGAGACATAGATCCCGAAAAATGAGACCGCTATGGGTCACGGAATATGGCGTAAAACATGCACCACTTTTTTCGGACAAACTTCTGTTTTTTTTAACCCCTTAGATAAAAGGAAACCTATAAACCTATACATGTTTGGTGTCTACGAACTTGCACTGACCTCAGGCATCACACCCACACATCACGTTTTACCATATAGTGAACACAGTGAATAAAATATCTCAAAAACAATAGTGCTATCGCACTTTTTTTGCAATTTTTCTGCATTTGGAATTTTTTTTGCTGTTTTCCAGTACACTATATGGTAAAATGTATGGTTCCAGTTAAAAATACAGCTCGTTTCACAAAAAAATGAGCCCTCACATGACCATATTGACTGAAAAATAAAAAAAGTTACGTGTCTCGGAAGAATGGCGAAAAAAAAAAAAGGAAACCGAAAAATCGACTGGTCGTGAAGGGCTTAAGCCACTATCTGCCTCTAAAAGTCGCAGGTAGAGCGGTGCTCCTCCTGCAGCTGTTAACCTGCTAATTGCCGAAGTCAGTCTCGGTCAGCCAGTTAGCGGAGCGCATCATTCCTTGCACCAATCTGTGTACCCATGGCGCAGATGGGTTGCCATGATGGGAGGGAGTCGGTTGAACAATCCTGTGCCTGTCATTTCGATACCCCTTCCAGTAGCTGGCGTTCATATGAGATTGTGATTTTCACTATGCTTAGCATTGCTTATGCACTGCTATGCATAGTACATGAGATCAGACGATCGCAGGTTCAAATACACTAAAAAGTTAAAAATATTGTTTTAAGAAATACAGAACTTCAGATCCCCCCCCACTAAAAATAAAATATAAAATAAATCATTCAATCTGATTGACAAACTGTGTAACAAGAAAAAAATGAAAACCCCACAATTACGCTTTTTTAGCCACCACAACATTGAAAAAAATACAGTAAGTGGTGATCAAAATGCCCCAAAATGGTATCAGTAACAACAATAGTAACAGTAAAAAAAATAGGCCCTTACACAACCTCCGAACCCAAAAAGACGTTATAGGTCTTCGAAAATGGCAACAAAAGCTATATTTTTTTTATTTTACAGATCTCTGTATTTTTTCCAACACTTAAAGTGAATCTGTCAGGAGGTTTTGTTTCGCTACGTAAGCTGTAGTAGCCAGCATGCTCTAGAGGTAAAAAAAAAAAAAAAGAACAGTGCCTCTCATCAGGCTCCATGTTTTTTTTACTTAAGCTAAAGGCTTTATCACTTGGTGATTCTCATTGCTAGGTCTAGCTGCACAGCAGTCCGGCAACGATCCTTCCTCTGCTTGACACCTCACTGTCGCTATACAATCTCTATTGAGAGCCTAGTGTGAGTAGGGACAGCTGCCTGGGCGCAGCTACATGACTAAAGTTAAAAATTCAGATTGAGTCAGAATGGCTGCAACCAGTAATCTGAGTGATACACCGTTGGATTCAGAATCTCTTGCCTACATCATGCTGCTCTCAGATGAGATAGCAAAATCCTGCTGACAGAATAAAATAAAAAAAACTACACGTGTTTGGTATCTACATAATCATACTTACCTGGAGAATCATATCGTCCTCTCAGTTTCAGTGAACTGAATAGTGAAAAAGGTAAATGGAAAAAAAACAACAATTGTGGAATTACCCTTATTTTATTTTTTTGCAATTGCAACGCAATTGGAGTTTTTTTTCCCACTTTCCAGTGCAGCAGATGATAAAATGATTGGTGTTATTCAAAACAACAACTTGTCCCGCAATAAACAAGCTGTCATATTGACATGGGGATGGAAAAGTAATAAAGTCATGGCTCTTGGAAAATGGTGAGAAAAAAGGAAAACAAAAAAAATAGCCCGATGAGGAAGGGGTTAAGATAAATCCAAGATCTGATCCCAGAATTTAATTTCTTCTGAAAGTCAATTAATAAAATGTTTTTATAGGGAAATAATTCTGTCTTTATAGATTTGACAATAAATAATCCATGAGCGGGAAATGTTCCCCCCAAAACGAAAGGTCGGGGTGAAGACTGAATAGAACGTCTTACTGCAAATATCGAAGAAATCTGAGTTCTCTAATCCTCCTTGTCTGATGAGTCCCTCTTTAATATCTGTCGTTATATAAAAAAAAAAAAGACAGTAATTAATAGGTAAAAAAAATATTCGACCTTTATCTTCAAGAGCGTGAAAGATATTTTATCTAAGAATTCTACAAATGTCCATTATATAAGAACTTATACTGGAGCCGCCATTGTGGAGTCTGAGAGGCCAGAAAATAAACATCTCCTCTTGCAAAAGTAAATTAAGTTAACCCTTTGATGAACATAATTTTTCTCATTTTTGCACTTTTTTCCTTGTCTTTTTCTAAGAGACAACTTTTTTTTTCTGGCAACATCAATGTGTTAATGCTTTTTTTATTGTGGGACAAGTTGTACTTTTCAATACCATTCCTTTTACCATATAATGTAACAAAAAAAAAGAGAAAATAAAGTGGAACGAAATGGTGAAAAAATTTAATTCTGCCATTGTGTTTTGGGTTTTGCTTTTACGGTGTTCTTTTTGCTGTAAAAATGGCTGGAGACAATTACTCACATAGGTCTGATTATATCAATAGCAAACATTAATATTTGTTTCTATTTAAATGATGAAAAAAATTCAGAATCTTGCAAAAACAAAAAATGTTTTCCTTTTTGTGTTGCCATTTTTCAACACTTATTTACTGATCGAGTAAGTTTTTATTGGTATCATTCTGACATACAGAAAAATGTTTTTGTAGCTTATTATTCCAGTATTTGGGAGACAGAACCAATAAACAGGGCCATTGTGCTCTACATGGTCCTGCTCTGAGGTCTATTGTTAGATTGTTTTTGTCTCAGTAAATAATGTATTTATTCTACATAACTGGCAATTTCTATGGATATTTTACAAATGTTATACAAAGTATAAAGGAATATTTTATTCAATATTATTTTTTATTCTTAGCAGGTGACTGTATCAGGAGATCAGAGCGAAAACTGATATCTGCAATTTTTAAATCGGATGACCTTGATATCACACAAGATATAACTGAAGTGAATGCCATTACTCCATATATCCCATCATCCCTTCACAGCAAAGATCTATCATCTCTACCTTTTAAACCGGTTCTGTCTTCTGATTCCTCACAGACTGTTAAGAAAAATAAAAGTCACGAAAGAGGCATTAAAAATCAAGCTACTCTTACAGCAAATAAGCCATTTTCAAGTGTAGAATATAGCAAATGTTTGTCCCTCAAAATGTCTTTTCTTACTCATAAAAAAATTCACACAAAGAAAAGATTTTCTTGTGCAGAGTGTGGGAAATATTTTAACAACAAATTAGAGCTTATTACACATGAGAGCGTTCACACAGGGGAGAAACCATATTCATGTTCAGAATGTGGGAAATGTTTTAATGTAAAATCAGCTTTAGTTATCCATCAGAAAAATCACACCTGGGATAAGAGTTATTCATGTTCAGGATGTGGGAACTATTATGCAAAAAAATCAACTCTTGTTAGACACCAGAGAATTCACACAGGGGAGAAGCCATTTTTATGTTTAGATTGTGGGAAATGTTTTACTCAGAAATCAGATTTAGTTATCCATCAGAGAACTCACACAGGAGAAAAGCCATTTTCATGTTCAGAATGTGGGAAATGCTTTAATACAAAATCAAATTTAGTTGTCCATAAGAAAATTCACACAGAGGAGAAACCATATTCATGTTCAGAATGTGGAAAATGTTTTAATCACAAATCCGCTTTAGTTGTCCATCAGAGAACTCACACAGGGGAGAAGCCATTTTCATGTTCAGAATGTGGAAAATGTTTTGCAGATCATTCAGGTCTTGTTCGACACCAGAGAACTCACACATGGGATAAACCATATATTTTTCAAGCTGTACAAGAAGAAATATAACCGAGACAGGCAAAGTAACGACAAAAGAGTAAATGTGAAAGGAAAAGTAAGTTAGAACTTACTCTAGAATTAAAATACAGTATATGCAGTTACTAATAAACATCTGTTATCTTAAAAGCAATACACCATTAGCATTAAATACATTATATTGTTTTATATTTATGTCTTCACTATATGGATTAAAGTATTGAAATCCCCTCCCTCCCTCCTCGACAAGAAAATATACGACATTTCATCCTCCATCTTTTTTCTAACTCTCAATCTCTCATCTGCAATTCATTAGTGTCTTTAAATCTATAATCTTTATGTCTGAAGAAACATCTTTCATGTATATTAAAATAATAAACATCTTCATGTTCCAAGCAACTATTTACATCTATTATTTATTCCTTCTTTGTAGGAACAATTGATATGATCCTTTTTTAACAGTTTCTGTGCTATGTATAGGAGGTTTTTCACTATCATTGGGAACTGATTTACTTTTCTATACCACAATACACAAATTACTGAGTCTAAGGGAACTTTGACTTTAAATACTCAATTTTCTCAAAAACCACACACCCCACCCCCAACAAAAAGAAATAAAATAAAATACACTTTGTAGCATAATTGATCTGACACTTAGGACAGTTAAGGTCCCTTTTTTATTCATATTTGACAATATCTTTGGTATTAAATACATCCCATGTACAATGACTAATTACAAAATTATACACCTTGGATTTTTCTAAAACAAAAGTCTTGGGCCCCTATTCGTTAAGATTAGTGTTTCATACACCAGTCTTAAATAGAATCTGTCAGCAGGTTTTTGCTATATAAGTTGAAGCCAGCATACTGGTTAAGAAAGAAAGTTCAGGCATGCCTGTCTTGTGACAGACTGATCTTTTGTTTATTTGTTATGTTTGTTTTAGCAACTGAACCCTTATCATTGCTGTGACTGGCTCATGTCACGTTGTTCTGCATGCCCTTGCTGTGATTGACACCTTAAGGCGGCTTTGCACATTGCGACATCGCACGTGCGATGTCGATGGGGTCAAATCGAAAGTGACGCACATCCGGCGTCGCAGTCGATATCGCAACGTGTAAAACCTTTTTGATACGATGAACGAGCGCAAAAGCGTCGTTATCGTATCATCGCTGCAGCCTCCGACATTTCCATAATGCCGGTGCAGCGACAGGTGCGATGTTGTTCCTCGCTCCTGCGGCAGCACACATCGCTGTGTGTGAAGCCGCAGGAGCGAGGATCATCACCTACCTGCCTCCTGGCTGCAATGAGAAGGACGGAGGTGGGCGGGATGTTTACATCCTGCTCATCTCCGCCCCTCCGCTTCAATTGGCCGCCTGCCGTGTGACGTCCCGTGCGACCCGCCCTTTTAGGAAGGAGGCGGGTCGCCGGCCAGAGGGACGTCGCACGGCAGGTATGTGCGTGTGAAGCTGCCGTAGCAATAATAATCGCTACGGCAGCTTTCACTAGATATCGCACGTGCGACGGGGGCGGGACTATCGCTGCAGCATCGGTAACACATTGTTACCGATGTCGCAGCGTGTAAAGCCCGCCTTACAGTCAAT
This sequence comes from Anomaloglossus baeobatrachus, assembly GCF_048569485.1. Taxonomy (NCBI): domain Eukaryota; kingdom Metazoa; phylum Chordata; class Amphibia; order Anura; family Aromobatidae; genus Anomaloglossus; species Anomaloglossus baeobatrachus. The sequence goes on from NC_134357.1 coordinate 530,957,865, forward strand.
GCACAATCTCTATAGAGAGCCTGGTGTGGGTGAGGACAGCTCCCAGCTCAGAAACCTCAATTCTTGCCAGTAATCTAAGTTAAACATGGTTAGTTTCAGAATCTCTTTGACTACACCATACTGTTTTCATATGAAATAGCAAAAAGCTGCTGACAGATTATTTTTTTAATGAGGAATGTGCATCAATAAGATGTGCCAAATTCATTGAGACACCTCTGTCTTAATTCAGTACATTATTAGTGGTGTGCAACTCACCAAAAATAGTACTCCGGTTAGGCAGAAGAGTAACATTTTTGATGTAAGAAACAAGAAGCAAATCAGTATATTTTATTACAGGTTTGGGTTTTTTTTTTATAACAGAAATAACAAATATCTCTCCTCCCTTTTCCCAATCCAAAAACCTGAGGTAAGATTATTTCTACAGATGCATCATGTACAGAAATATTAAGGCTACAACAACATCACATACAGTGGGTACGGAAAGTATTCAGACCTCTTTAAAATTTTCACTCTGTTTCATTGCAGCCATTTGGTAAATTCAAAAAAGTTCATTTTTTTCTCATTAATTTACACTCTGCACTCCATCTTGACAGAAAAAAAACAAATGTAGACATTTTTGCAAATTTATTAAACAAGAAAAACTGAAATATCACATGGTCATAAGTATTCAAACCCTTTGCTCAAACACTCATATTTAAGTCACATGCTGTGCATTTCCTAGTGATCCTCCTTGAGATGGTTCTACTCCTTCATTGGAGTTCAGCTGTGTTTAATTAAACTGATAGGTTTGTGCTTATCCAAATCAAGTCCTTTCTATATAAGGGCCGTTTCAGATCAGCGGTATTCTGCCGCACTCGCAGATCCGGCATAAGGGCAGTACAGTACTTTACAGTTCACTGGCAAGCTCCGGGCACATAGGGTCATGTGACAGGAGCATGTGACAGCATGTTACCGGGGCTTGCCGCACTGTCTGTGAACTGTAAAGTACTGTACTGCCCTTGTGCCGGATCTGCGAGTGCGGCAGAATACCGCTGATCTGAAACTGCCCTAAGACAGCTCACCGTGCATATCAGACCAAATGAGAATCATGAGGTCAAAGGAACTACCCAAGGAGCTCAGAGACAGAATTGTAGCAAGGCACAGATCTAGCCAAGGTTACAAAAGAATTTTCTTTGTCGCTCCATTGGGAGACCCAGACAATTGGGTGTATAGCTTCTGCCTCCGGATGCCACACAAAGTATTACACTTTAAAAAGTGTAACCCCTCCCCTCTGCCTATACACCCTCCCGTGCATCACGGGCTCCTCAGTTTTATGCTTTGTGTTGAAGGAGGCACACATTCACTCAAGCTCCCATTTTAGTCAGCAGCAGCTGCTGATTGTATCGGATGGAAGAAAAGAGGGCCCTAACAGGGCCCCCGGCATGCTCCCTTCTCACCCCACTAAGTCGGCGGTGCTGTTAAGGTTGAGGTACCCATTGCGGGTACAAAGGCTGGAGCCACATGCCGTTTTTCCTTCCCCATCCCTTAGAGGCTCTGGGAGAAGTGGGATCCTAACCGGTCACCATTCACTGGGACCGGGCTCCCTCCGCAACCCCTTGGGGAATCTGACGGACAGGAGACTGAGTATCATCAGGGACAGGCCCTGCATCTATAAGGTACTCTGTGTCCCCTTGGGGACGGTGCATGGAGCACCTGTGTTACAGACGCTGCAGCGGCTGCTGTTTTCTTGTGACGACCGGGACTACCGCGCCGACCGCGCCTGTTTGACGGCCGCGTTAATAAATTTAGTCCCCGACTTCTGCGGCCTAGTACCATAACTCCCGCCCCCGGGCCTGCCAGTCAGGGGTAAGGGCGGGACGGTCGACTGGACGTCGGCAGTGAGGGCTGGAGCATACTTAGGTGTTCTCCTCCCCCCTCACTGAGCACTGTGGGGCACCAGATTCCCGCACTTTATTAGTCACGCCCACGGCTCCCTCCTCCCCTGAGAGCTCTGGCAGCCATATTTACAATCACTTCTGCCGGTGGAGGATTTCAGAACGAGCTCTACAGCTCTGGGAGGCCCAGGCAGGGAATCTGGTGGACACACAACCGCTTTGGGCGGTCGGTAAGCCACACCGGTTACCCGGTGCTGGCCCCCCTTGGGTGCCGAAGTGTATGTATATATATATATATATATATATATATATATATATATATATTTGTATACATTTTCTCTGTTCGGCCGCATTGTTTTGCTTTTCGCTATATACCCTCAGTGATCACTCTCAGAGGAGACTACAGCATGTCGTCCGCAAAGAGCAAGGGTGCCAAGGCACAGGCTTATTTTGCAACCTGTACCTCTTGTGCGGCTATGTTACCTGCAGGTTCCACCTACCCTCACTGTGTGCCATGCTCGGCCCCTGTGGCACTCACTCAGCCGGAGCCTCGGGCACTGGTGGGACCCTCGGCTCAGGTAGAACCGCCGGCTTCCACTGTCCAGGTGGCAGGGACAGAGTTTGCAGTTTTGGCTGAGAAACTCTCTGAGTCGCTTTCACAGTCCATGGCTCAGTCTATGGACAGATGGCCTGCTAAGATACTAGAAGCCTTGCAGTCCAGATCGGTCACACAGGCCCCGGGCACTGTGAGTTCATCGCCCCCAGGCCCCTCTCGGTCGGTGCAGCAGAGTGCTCCTGGGGTGACACCTAGGTCCCACGGGGAGGACTCCGACACGGACCGCAGTCCCAGACCGGCTAAGCGGGCTCGCTGGGAACCTTCCCCGGCTTCATCACGCTGTTCGGGGTCTCAGCATGAGGACTCTCTGGAGGATGAGGCGGAGGTCGCAGCTCAGAGCTCTGATCCTGACGTTGCTCTCAATCTTGATACACCTGAAGGGGACGCCATAGTAAATGACCTTATAGCGTCCATCAACCAGGTGCTAGATCTTTCTCCCCCAACTCCACCTATAGAGGAGTCGGCTTCGCAGCAGGAGAAACACCAGTTTAGGTTTCCCAAACGTACACGGAGTGCGTTTTTCGATCACTCTAACTTCAGAGATGCTGTCCAGAAGCACAGAGCATTTCCGGACAAGCGCTTTACTAAGCGCCTTAATGACACACGTTACCCCTTCCCCCCTGACGTAGTTAAGGGTTGGGCTCAGTGTCCCAAGGTGGATCCTCCAGTCTCTAGACTGGCGGCTAGATCCGTAGTATCAGTGGCAGATGGTTCATCGCTCAAGGATGCCACTGACAGGCAAATAGAGCTCCTGATGAAATCCATCTATGAAGCCATAGGCGCGTCTTTTGCTCCGGCCTTTGCAGCCGTGTGGGCACTCCAAGCTATCTCAGCTTGTCTGTCTGAGATTAATGCAGTCACACGTACCTCTGCTCCGCAAGTTGTGTCTTTGACTTCTCAGGCATCGGCCTTTTCGTCCTACGCCATGAACACCGTCCTGGACTCAGCGAGCCGTACAGCGGTAGCGTCCGCCAATTCGGTGACAGTCCGCAGGGCCATGTGGCTACGCGAATGGAAGGCAGACTCTGCTTCCATGAAGTTCTTAACCAGTTTGCCATTTTCTTGCGACCGCTTGTTTGGCGAGCAATTGGATGAAATTATTAAACAATCCAAGGGAAAGGACTCGTCCTTACCCCAGTCCAAACCAAACAGACCTCAGCAACGAAAAATTCAATCGAGGTTTCGGTCCTTTCGGCCCTCAGCCAGGTCCCAATCCTCCACGTCCAACACGTCAGAGAAGGGCCAGAGGAACTCTTCTGCATGGCGGTCTAAGTCACGTCCTCCAAAGACCGCCGGAGGAACCGCCTCCAAGGCGGCCTCCTCATGACTTTCGGCCTCCCCAAACCGCATCCTCGGTCGGTGGCAGGCTCTCCCGCTTTTGCGACGCCTGGTGGCCACATGTCCAAGACCGATGGGTGAGAGACATTCTGTCGCACGGTTACAGGATAGAGCTCAGCTCTCGTCCTCCGACTCGTTTCTTCAGAACATCTCCGCCCCCCGAGCGAGCCGATGCACTTTTTCAGGCGGTGAACACTCTGAAGGCAGAAGGAGTTGTGATTCCCGTTCCCATTCAAGAACGTGGTCGCGGTTTTTACTCCAACTTGTTCGTGGTGCCAAAAAAGGACGGATCATTCCGCCCCGTTCTGGACCTCAAACTGCTCAACAGACACGTGAGAACCAGACGATTCCGGATGGAATCTCTCCGTTCTGTCATCGCCTCGATGTCCCAAGGAGACTTCCTAGCCTCAATCGACATCAGGGATGCTTATCTCCATGTGCCGATTGCACCAGAGCATCAACGCTTCCTGCGTTTCGCCATCGGGGACGAACACCTTCAGTTTGTGGCACTGCCTTTCGGCCTGGCGACAGCCCCACGGGTCTTCACCAAGGTCATGGCATCCGTGGTGGCGGTCCTACACTCTCAGGGCCACTCGGTGATCCCGTACTTAGACGATCTCCTAGTCAAGGCACCCTCCCGGGTGGCATGTCAACACAGCCTGACCATTGCTCTGGAGACTCTCCAGAGGTTCGGGTGGATCATCAATTTCCCAAAGTCAAAATTGACACCGACCCAATCACTGACTTACCTCGGGATGGAGTTTCATACTCTCTCAGCGATAGTGAAGCTTCCGCTGGACAAACAGCGGTCGCTGCAGACAGGGGTGCACTCTCTCCTTCGGACCCAGTCACACCCCTTGAGGCGCCTCATGCACTTCCCTAGGGAAGATGGTGGCAGCAATGGAGGCAGTTCCCTTTGCGCAGTTTCATCTGCGTCCACTTCAATGGGACATTCTCCGCAAATGGGACAGGAGGTCGACGTCCCTAGACAGGAACGTCTCTCTTTCACTGGCAGCCAAAACCTCTCTTCAGTGGTGGCTTCTTCCCACTTCCTTGTCGAAGGGAAAATCATTCCTGCCCCCATCCTGGGCTGTGGTCACGACGGACGCGAGTCTGTCAGGGTGGGGAGCGGTCTTCCTCCACCACAGGGCTCAGGGAACCTGGACTCCGACAGAGTCCTCCCTTCAGATGTTCTGGAGATAAGGGCAGTGTATCTAGCCCTAAAGGCGTTCCATCGGTGGCTGGAGGGCAGACAGATCCGCATACAGTCGGACAACGCCACGGCGGTCGCGTACATCAACCACCAGGGCGGCACACGCAGTCGTCAGGCCTTCCAAGAAGTTCGGCGGATTCTGCTGTGGGCGGAAGCCACAGCCTCCACCATCTCCGCAGTTCACATCCCGGGCGTAGAAAACTGGGAAGCAGACTTTCTCAGTCGCCAGGTCATGGACGCAGGGGAATGGTCTCTTCACCCGGACGTGTTTCAAGAGATCTGTTGCCGCTGGGGAACGCCGGACGTCGACCTCATGGCGTCTCGGCACAACAACAAAGTCCCGGCATTCATGGCACGGTCTCAAGATCACAGGGCTCTGGCGGCGGAATTTTGTTTACTTACCGTAAATTCCTTTTCTTCTAGCTCCTATTGGGAGACCCAGCACCCGCCCCTGTTCCCTTCGGGCTGTTGTTCTTTTGTGTACACATGTTGTTCATGTTGAATTGTTCTTTTGGTTCATGGTTTCAGTTCTCCGAACATCCTTCGGATTGAATTTACCTTAGACCAATTTATAAGTTTCCTCCTTCCTGCTTTTGCACCAAAACTGAGGAGCCCGTGATGCACGGGAGGGTGTATAGGCAGAGGGGAGGGGTTACACTTTTTAAAGTGTAATACTTTGTGTGGCCTCCGGAGGCAGAAGCTATACACCCAATTGTCTGGGTCTCCAAATAGGAGCTAGAAGAAAAGGAATTTACGGTAAGTAAACAAAATTCCCTTCTTTGCAGTACTCAAGGTTCCTAAGAGCACAGTGGCCTCAATAATCCTTAAATGGAAGACGTTTGGGACCAGCAGAACTCTTCCTAGACCTGGCCGTCCAGCCAAACTGAGCAATCGTAGGAGAAGAGCCTTGGTGAGAGAGGTAAAGATAAACCTCAAGATCACTGTGGCTGAGCTCCAGAGATGCAGTAGGGAGATGGGAGAAAGTTCCACAAAGTCATCTATCCTCCACCAATTGGGCCTTTATGGTAGATTGGCCTGACAGAAGCCTCTCCTCAGTGCAAGACATATGAAAGCCTGTATAGGGTTTGCAAAAAAACACAGGAAGGACTTGCAGCCTATGAAAAATAAGATACTCTGGTCTGATGACACTTGTGAGGAAAGAGTTAACTTTAATGGCTAGAAAAATCATAGAAATTCATTCTTCTTTGCAAAGTGCACGAACAGACTTGTTTACGTAACAGACTCTGAGAGAAGATTCAAGGACTTGGAATGTTATGACTTAAAGTAGAGATAACACTTTGCTGGGAAGAAACTGCTTTTTGCTTGGAGAATAAAACTTGTGTTATGTTGTTTTGCTGCGAAAATGTAATTCACGCTTATGACGAATCTAAACTAATGAATATGCATATCACATAGTTACGCCCAAAAATAGTTTGGTATAACTCTGTGTGTAAACAATAAATCAGTATTCCTTTCGGAGCACACACTCTAGCTTTTATGTGTAGATACCAGCGTCCGTTTGTATCTCATTGAGGCTGGGAGAAGCAGGGGGGTTGCCGGTTCTCCCTTCGCATTTGGTCATCGCTGGCAACAGTTGTGACCTATTGGTCAACCTAACATTTCTGGCGCCCGAAACGGGGACCCGTGTCTAATCCAGGACCCAGTGGACCGTCTTGCCACCCGAGGACGAGAGACCAGACGTGGGGACCAAAAACACCTGGCCAGGTAAGAGCTGAACCTTCTTCTGCTCTTTTGCGCCTCATCTCTGCTCTCCCTCTCCTCACCGCTGCAAGAGGGACACTGTCAGTAGAAACTGGGTAATTGGCGGGTCACCACTGAACTCTGAGAGAACTCTTGCCAGTAGATGTTTTTTTTCTGTGCTCAGTCTCTTTTTCTGTGCTTTGTCTCCATGTGTCTTCTTTTCTGTGTTTTGCCTCTGTGTTTCTGTCCTGTCTAAATGGATGTCATATTCACTGCCCTAGTGTTAGTTGGAGGAGCCCTGTTTGCCATTGATATCGGATATAGAGTATACCTCTGGTACAAGAAGGGTAACCCACCACCATTCAACATACTCAGCCCCCTCTGAACACAGGACCCCACCTTAGTAGGAATATAAATAAGGAGTCACTCTCCGGGTACTTCCAGGATAGGTGAGGCTAGTGCAAGGGATGTTCAAGGGTCTAAAAGCTGAAGAAGTAAGACGAAGAATGGGGCAAGGAATATCAAAGGACAGAGCTGGATGCACCTTGTAGCATCTCATTACGTGTTACCATGGAAAAAGAACAGCCAGTCAGTCCAAGGAAGTTTTTAAGACATTTGGATTGGAAGGGAAGGACCAACTGGACCCCAACAAATGGGACAAAATAAGAGCTACCAGAGCAGGAGTAATATAGCAGATAAATCATGGACTGAACTGGTCAGAACTCTTTCTGACATGGCAAACACAGCCCACGATCAAGGTTGGATATACCATGAAGAATCAGACACATGGGAAGAAGCTGAGAAGAAGGCTAATAAGGATCTTGAGCCTCCCCTGTACCTGTCAACTACTCCTGCAATGACCCCACAAGCAGCAGGACCAAAAGGATGGACCTGCACTAATTGTGGCCAACAAAATCCGGGCTGGAGTGAAACATGCCTAGCCTGTGGAGCGCCACAGCACAAGCCACAAGCTAGAACACCAGTGCCTCTTTATCCTGTAGTGGAAAAAAGAGTTCTTATAACACCACCTGTTAATCCACAAAACCCAGATGCTCCCAGAGATGCAGTCCCCCGTACGTATGAAATGTACGTACCCTGGACTCCAGCCGAGCAGATGGCTTTCCTGCAAAATGCTCCAGACCCGACTAGAAACCCCGTCGCTTTTTCACGCTACCTGAACCAAATACAGATCTCTTACCGGAGCACTTGGTTGGACATGGAGGGTTTATGTAGAGTTAAAATGTCCCCTGAGATGTACGCTAAGCTTACTGCCCATCTGGCAGGGCATGTCCCAGCCGATACCCATACTGTGGAATCTGGCCAAGACTTCATGACAAGACTCAATCTTGTCTGCACCCAGGAGCAAAGAACTAAGGGCACAATGGGACCAGTGCACCAAAGTCCTGTGGAAAATGTCAGTTCATTTTACTACAGATTGAGGCAGTCATTCGCAGATGAAGGGCTGGACTTACAAGCATGTGCAATACGTCGCCTGATGGTAAGATCCTTCATGGATGGAATACATGCACCTCTGGCAGATAGGTTGAAAGTGTGCTGTCCCGAATGGAGGAACATGGAAGACATAGATCTTCTAGTCAACAAAGCAAGTGGCTTAAAAACAGACCCAAAGGATAAAAGGACCAACAAGAAAGTTGTCTTAGCTGCAGTAGACTGTCAGCCAGAAGTCACAAGAAAAAAGGCACCGACCTGCTACTATTGTGGAATCAAAGGACACATGATCAGAGACTGTAGAAAGAAGAAGAGGGACACTCAAAACCAGCCCGAGAGTCAGGAAGAGAAGACTGCCTGACTTGCGGCAGCACGGGATAGGGATGCCAGAGGTCCATTTATACACATCCCCCTTCAAATTGGCAACAACGAGATAAGGGCTCTGGTGGACTCAGGAGCCTCACGCTCCGTACTCCCCAGGGACCTGGTACCTGAAGGATCCATCTCATCCGAGTCTACTATAGTATCCGGTTTTGATGGACAAGCCCAGATAATCCCAATAACACATCCATTGAAGGTGAAACTGGGACAACACATGTTTGTGTCCAAATTCTTAGTGTCCCCCCTGGGTGGAGATGCCCTAATGGGAGCAGATGTACTATCAAGATTACAAACTCAGATTGTCTACAATGAAGATGGATCTGCTATCCTGCAAATTTTGGAAGATATTCCAGAAGAAGTCAATGTGTACCCTCCAGATGATCAAAGATCAACCAGAATCTGGTGCCACACAGGAGGCAAACACAGATCCAGTACTTCTCCAAGTTCCTGCAAACCTCTGGTCCACATCGAAAACTGACCTCGGCACACTACCCGTGCCCCCCGTAAATGTTTCAGTCAAGCCTGGAATTACACCACCACAGCTAAGACAATATCCTCTTAATGCTCAAAAGGAAGCTGCCTTGGATTACCAAATAAAAGAACTGCTGAAGTCGGGAGCTCTCAGAACTACTAAGTCTCCTTACAACACACCGTTATTCTCTGTCAAGAAAAAACAAGTGAAGAAAGGTACCAGATGGTACATGATTTGAGGGCAGTGAACTCAATACTGGAGCCCCTCACTCCTGTTGTTCCTAATCCACATACACTGCTCACACAGGTACCGGCTACATCTACCCATTATACAGTAATAGACCTTGCTAATGCCTTTTTCTCGGTGCCACTGGACCCAGCATGTCAAGATCTCTTTGCATTCATGCATAAGCAAAATCAATATACGTGGACAAGGCTGCCACAAGGGATGCAGCATTCCCCTACACTGTATGCTCAGGCTATGAGTAGTGTCCTTAAAGGCTGGCAGCCTCCTGACCGCTGTGTCCTTCTCCAGTATGTGGATGACCTACTACTGTGCTGCCCAAGTGAAGAAGAATGTAAAACGGCTTCAAACAGTCTTCTAATCTTTCTAGCAGAATCAGGATGCAAAGCAAGCAAGGACAAGTTGCATTCTGCAAGACAAGGATCACTTTCCTGGGTCATTGTCTCTCTGCAGGACAAAAACACCTCAGCCCGGACAGACAAGAAGTCATCAGGAAGGCAAACGTCCCTAGGCCCCTCAAGCAACTCAGAGGATTCTTAGGACTAATATCATTCTGCAGACAATGGATTCCTAATGCGTCACTACTCATGCAACCATTGTATGACTGCACGAAGAATGTTCCTTTCTTCCTTAGAAAAGAAGCTCGACAAAGCTTACAGAGACTTAAGGAACTAGTGATTGATGCTCTGGCACTACCAAACTATGATCTTACCTTTTACTTGTTTATAGCAGAACTTCAAGGATTTGCCGTGGGAGTACTCACCCAGAAGACAGAAAAACATCACATAATCGGGTACTACTCCTCTCAACTCGACAACGTTACCAAAGCAGCACCAACCTGTGTCCGTGCTGTCACAGCAGTCTCAAACATACTGCAGAAAGCATCTGAAATCTCACTCGATTTCCCGACCACCATCCTTACCAGCCATGACATCTATGCTGTTCTCAATCAAGTGCAGCTGAAACACCTCTCCATGACAAGACAAGTCAGACTTCAGTGCACACTGTTGCTACCCTCAAACATCTCATTTGCTCGAGTGACCAGTCTAAACCTCGCTGATCTGCTGATCTTCACAAGTTTAGAAGGGGGGACAGAGGAAGAGAGTGACAAACGTACCAGCAGCACACCATTTGACCATGATTGTCAGGAACTCATCGAACATGAGGCAAAGCCCCTGCACAATATTCAGGCAACACCGCTTACAAATCCAGACTTTGAACTTTTTGTGGATGGTAGCAGATATGCCAATGACACAGGCAAGTTCCACACCGGATTTGCGGTAGTGACCCTACATGCAGTCTTAACCAAACAACTGCTACCTCCGCGCATATCTGTCCAAGAAGCGGAACTTCCCGCCCTCATCTGGGCAATTGAGTTTCTGGAGAAACGAACAGCGAACATCTACACGGACTCAATCTATGCACACGGCATTGTGCACGATTTTGGCACTATCTGGCAGACTAGAGGATTCCTCACAGCGACAGGAAATCCCATCAGGCATGGAGCCTCAGTGAAGACACTAATGGAAGTAGCCTTGATACCAAAGCAGCTAGCTATCATAAAGGTTGCTGCCCACACCAAGGGTCAAATACCTGAGGCAAGGGGAAATCGCTTGGCCGACCAAACAGCAAAACAAGCAGCCTTACTCCCTTTGAAGGAGACGGAAACAGTGTCAACGACGGAGGAAGAAATGCAGAACCTCTCTGAGACACAGGAAAACGCATCTGAGGAAGAAATGGCCGGATGGCGTGCCAAGAGGGCATAAAAAGTGGAGGGGATTTGGCGCCTAAACGGACTTTCCGTCCTGCCACGTAGTTGGTTCCCTGCCATTTTCCAAATACTCCACTACCCTACGCACGGTAGCACAAACTCAATCATGAACCAGATGCAACCTCATTGGGTAGCCCCCGGGTTCAGACAATACACCTCCCAGAGAATAAAAGCTTGTCACATCTGTCAACAGCATAGTCCAGGCCAGCTAACAAAAACCCCGCAAAGACACATGCCAAAGACGTTTGCCCCATTTGAAAAAGTACAAATAGACTATATCCAACTGCCAAAACATGGCATTTACGAATTTGTACTTGTCTGTGTAGACCTCTTCTCAGGATGGCCAGAGGCCTACCCTGTCAGCTCAGCCACGGCCAAAATCACAGCAAAAAAATTGGCCTGTGAGCTGGTACCCCGGTTTGGACTCCCCGAAGTCATAGAGTCAGACCAAGGTACCCATTTCACTGGACAAGTTTTCCAGAATACCTGTTCCCTGTTGGACATTCAGTCAGCCTTACACACACCTTACCACCCACAGTCATCAGGGAAAGTGGAAAGGTTAAATGGAACTCTAAAGCTCAAACTAGCCAAGGCAGTGGAGGAGACTGGTAGACCATGGACAGAATGTCTCCCCATAGCTCTTTACTCCATAAGGACCACCCCGCAGGGAAAGCACAGGCTCTCACCTTTTGAAATACTCTTTGGTAGTGCACCCAGATTATGATACTACTTCCCGCAGGAGTTACACCTGCAATGTGATAGCCTAACGTCTTAGGCTCTGTGCGCACTGGGAAATGAAATTTCCTTGAGAAAATTCCGCATGCTCTCAAAGATTACCGCACCCGCGGTAAAAAACCGCGGGAAACCGCACCCGAAAACCGCATGCGGTTTGCCGCGGTTTGCTGCGGTTTTACCGCGGTATTGTTTGCGGTATTGCCGCGGTTTTGCTGCGTGCGGGTTGGGATGTGCTTTATTGCATTCAATGCAATAAAGCACATTGAAGAAAAAAAAAAAAATACATTTAATTCTGATAGTAGATAGACAGAAGAATAGATAGAGGGATAGATAGATAGACAGACAGATAGATAGAGGGATAGATAGAGGACAGATCGCTGCATTTCCCACGGTCGGCAGTGAGTTCACATTACCGGCCGTGGGAAATGACCGGTAATTACCTCTGCTGTCTGCTGCTTTCATTCAGCGCTGTGTCTGTGACAGTCGCGGCTGGATGTAAGCAGTGCAGGACCCCGTGGATTACGCCGGAGCGGTGGATTACGCCGGAGCTTTGTTTCGGGGGGGTTAATAAAATGGTGAATGAGGCTTGTTGGTTTTATTTAAAATAAAGGATTTTTCTGTGTCTGTCATTTTTTCACTTTACTTACGGGTTGATCATGTCAGCTGTCACATAGACGCTGCCATGATCAAGCCTGGGGTTAATGGCGGTGGTCCCCCATCACCATTAACCCCTTGTATTACCTTGCCACCACTGCTACACGGTGGCAAGAAGAGCCGAGGACACTCCGGTAGTGCCGCATAATGCATGCGACAGTCCCGGGGCAGCTGCGGCTGATATTCTCGGCTGCCGGAGGGGGAGTGAGGCGGGGGACATTACCCCTGCCCCTCTCCCTCCCCAGCCTGAGGATACCGGGCCGCCGCTGTGTGCTTACCTCGGCTGGAAGGTAAATATGCAGCGGAGCCCACGTTCTTTTTTTTCTATATTTCCGTTTTCTTTCTATGTGTATATTCTATGTGTCTGTGTCTATGTGTTCTTTGTCTGTGATGTGTGTGTGTCTGTGATCTGTGTGTGTGTTTACTCTGCACGGCTTCCTCTTCCTGTAATGACATCACTTCCCTGCAAAACCGCAGACAAGCGATGTACATTACCGCAGGTAAACCGCGAAATACCGCAGGGAATAACGCAGGAAAACGCAGTGAACCGCACAGAATTTGCTTCCTGCGTTATTCCCTGCGAGATTTCATGATTAACATTGGAGTCAATGGAGTGAAATCCCGCAGCGATGTGCGGAAAAGAAGTGACATGCACTTGTTTTTGCTGCGGGATTCCCGCAGCAAAACATGCAGCTGTCAAATTCCGCCTAGTGCGCACAGGATTTTTTTTCTCCATAGGATTTGCTGGTGATTCACTGCAGAGATGTTATGAACATTTTCTGCAGCGAAACATGCAGCAAATCCGCGGAAAATCCACGGCAAAATCCGGTAAGTGCGCACATAGCCTTATGTTGTTTCCCTGCAGAAGAGACTAACTCAAACCCACCAAAGGGTCTATTCTTCTCTACCTGATCCTGATGAAGTTCCAGGAACCCACTCCCTGAGGCTCTGTGCGCACTAGGCCGTTTTTCCCGCGGATTTACCCGCGGATTTGCTGCAGAAATTTCTTGAGAAATGTCTGCAATCTTTGTGCAGACATTTCCCAGCAAATCCTATGAGAAAAAAAAATAGCTGTGCGCACTGTGCGGATTTTTCTCAAGAAATTTCCTTGAGAAGATTTTCTCGAGAAACTTTCTTGAGAAAATGAGCATGTCCATTATTTTCCGCAGGTACCTGCGGAATACCCCCGGAATTTCACTCCATTCACTGTAATGTAATCGCGAACTTCCGGGGGTATACCGCAGGTAGCAAATGATGTGCGGTATACCCCCGGTATAGCCGCGATTTACCTGCGGTAATGCTCATCGCTGCCTGCGGTTTTGCAGGAAGCGATGTCATTATGCCAGGAAGAGGAAGCGGAGCAGAGTAAACACAGACGTCACACTCCCTGGACGCCGCACAGAAGCGCTTCCGTGCGACCTCCAGGTGCCCGTGCAGTCTGTGTCCTGCTCCGGCCTCGCGGCTGCCTGCACTGCAGGGTGTCAGTGTCTGCCCGCAGTGTCAGCAGCCTGTCACGCTGCAGCGCAGGCAGACACTGACACAGGCAGACACTGACACTGCACTGCAGGGTGTCAGTGTCTGCCCGCAGTGTCAGCAGCCTGTCACGCGGCAGCGCAGGCAGACACTGACACCCTGCAGTGCTGGCAGCCGCGGGGATGACGATCGCTGCTGTCAGGAGGTGAGATCATTACCTGCTGTGACGATCTCCTGCCTCCTGACGTCAGCGCGGTCACTGCTGTCTATGCCCGTCTCGCGAGCGGCCCGAGACTGTCACTAGCGGTGACGTCACGGGCTCTCGCGATACTTCTGACAACGCGGCGGGCATAGAAGTCAGTGACAGCGCTGACGTCAGCAGTGCAGGAGATTATCACAGAAGGTAATGATCTCATCTATGCTCCTGGCAGCAGCGCTCGTCATCCCCTGCAGTGACCTGAGCTGACCTATTGATGTTAGCTCAGGTCACTACATTGCTCTCCCAGCCAATGGGGAACATTCTGTTCTTCATTGACTGGGACAGCGACTATGGTATGGATCGCCGTGGCCCCCCCCCCCCCTTATTGGATTACGCCGGACGTGGAATTGATTGTTCTTTTAAATAAATTGGTTAAAGAGGGAATGTGGGGAGTGTTTTTTTCAAATAAAACTTTTTTTGTTGTCTATTTTTTATTTCTTACTGACTGGGTTGGTGATGTCGGGTATCTGATAGACGCCTGACCTCACCAACCCCAGGGCTTGATGCCAGGTGACATTACACATCTGGCATCAACCCCATATATTACCTCGTTTGCCAACGCACCAGGGCGCGGGATGAGCTGGGGCGAAGTGCCAGGATTGGCACGTCTAATGGATGCGCCACTTCTGGGGCGGCTGCGGCCTGCTATTTTTAGGCTGGGGAGTGTCCAATAACAGTGGACCTCCCTAGCCTGAGAATACCAGACCACAGCTGTCCGCTTTACCTTGGCTGGTGATCCAATTTGGGGGGGACCCCACGTTTTTTGTTTTAAATTATTTATTTAATGTAAAATAATAGCGTGGGGTGCCCTCTATTTTGGATTACCAGCCAAGGTGAAGCTGCCAGCTGTGGTTTGCAGGCTGCAGCCGTCTGCTTTACCCTAGCTGGCTACAAAAGATGGGGGGACCTCACGTCGTTTTTTTTTTAATTATTTATTTATTTTATGGCTAAATACAAGGCTAAGCACCCTTTAGGCTATGTGCACACGTTGCGTAAATACATGCAGTTACGCTGCGCTTTGTAGCGCAGCGTAACTGCATGCGTCCTGCGTCCCCTGCACAGTCTATGGAGATTGTGCAGGGGCCGTGCGCACGTGGCGTTTTAGAGCGCAGCGCTTCGGCTTCTGCCGAAGCGCTGTGTTCTAAGAAGTGACATGTCACTTCTTCCGTGCGCTTTGCCGGCAGCCCCTGCTCTGTCTATGGCAGGAGCTGCAGGCAGAGCGCATGGAATCGGCTTTTTTTTTTTTCTCACTACGGACATTTCTGCAGCGATTTAAAGCGCACATGTGCTCTTCAGATCGCTGCAGAAATTTCTACAGTGACTGTACGCAACGTGCGCACATAGCCTTAGTGCCACATGAAAGTCACTAAAGGGTGCCAGCTTAGAAAATGCAGGGAGGTGAGACATTCTATAGGTCTTTCTCATCTATCTATCTATCTATGGTCCGTTTCACACGTCAGTGAAAAACACTGACGTTTTTCACTGGCGTGTAAAACATGCACATGTCCCTGCATGTGCCGTGAATTACGGCACACGTGGGTTCTCTAAGTGCAATCCGGGCTCCATTCTCCGTGGCCCGTGATTGCACTTAGAAATCAACTCACCTGTGCGCGCTCCCGCTCTCCATGGTGCTGATCGCTCCCGCGGCGCAGCATCCGGCCAGCGCTGACCCCGCAGCAGCTGCTTCCGGGTCGGCTGTGTCGTGCATCATGAATATGCGCGACAGTAATGAGCCGGCTCAGAAGCAGCAGGCTGCACGGGCTGCAGAGAGCGCCGCTGAAGCCGGGTGAGTAAAAATGTTTTTTATTTTAAAAGCACGTTTTTTTCTGGCACGTGTTTCACGGACCACGACATCACTGATGCCAGAAAAAAATGGACATGTCTCCGTGCAGCAATCACGCACACACGGGTACGCCGCATGGAGACACGTGCAGTGAAAAATCACTGACGTGTGAGCAGACCCATTCATTATAATGGGTCTGCGTATGTCAGGGATTCTGGTACGTTTAAAAAAAGCACAAACGTACCAGAATCACTGACGTGTGAAACAGGCCTATCTATCTATCCATCTTTCACTCTATCCATTATCTGTCTATCGATTATCTATATTATTTATTGCAAAACCGAAGGGAGCAACCTGCGGTAAATCCGCGGTAAATCCGCGGCAAATCCGCGGCAAATCTGCATGCGTTTTTCCCGCGGATTTTTCCGCAGGTGCGGAAATCTTCAACTCCCAGAAGTTTCTCAAGAAATTTTCTTGAGAAAAATCACTTTTCTAGTGCGCACAGAGCCTAAAGCCTGGTGACCGGGTCTACCTAAAGAAGCACGTGAGAAAGACCCTTGAGCCACGATTCAAAGGGCCTTTGACTGTCCAGCTGACCACTCCAACCTCCGTCAAACTTGAGGGGAGATTGACATGGGTCCATGCCAGCCACTGCAAGAACGCCTAATACTGCTGATAAGTATTTCTATGTGTACTTCTTTTTTGGGGCCTTCTACACCACGGCAGAATTCATTTGAGACCCTCCATGAAGTGTTAGCTGAAAAACTTGAGATCACAGATCTGGATATGTACACACGCACCTGTGATGGCCTCCTCCATGCCTTACTTAGCTATACCAGTCCTAATAAACGAGGTGTTCCAATGGGGAGGCTGTTACAATAGACTATCAGTCAATGACACAAAGTATCAAAAACTGTGAAACACTAGTGTGCCCATACCAATAGTAAGATGGGTAGATTTCCCCTGGTGGCAAGGCAACCTTACTACCGGCCTTCCCAGAACCCAGCAATACTTAGCCATTGAAGGAAACAGCTGGGTACCCCGTAATTACACAAAAACACCTATTATGGGCAATATTCCAATGGAAGGAATTAAAATAAGTTTTGGGTGAACCTCTGACAATACAGATGCATTCAAACCCTTGCTGTTAGAGAGACATCTGCATGACCATGGGTGGGTATACAATTCATTGTTCCCAGAAGGCACAAATAAAACTTGTTACTCCAAACCTGGAAATTTATGGTGCAATGATTCAGACCCGTATGTGCCTGGCCGAGAAACCTGTGGTGAACAGTCCGCAGGATATTGTAGTCCCCTAGGCCAACTTCCCGGATGGTGTATGCTGAGAAACATATCAGCCTTTATAGATATAGTACATAGACTCATACTACAACATTCTGCCATCTGGGATCTCCCGCCGCAGACCTACTGGGTTTGTAGTTACAATGCCTACAAATGGCTAACAGTAGGGGTAAATGGCACCTGCACCCTAGCCCGTTTGACTCCTGCCACCTTCATTATCAATACTACTGATATACCGGCAGGAAAAATGCCTCTCCACCTACTGGTAAAGCGAGTGGCAGATAACAAAGAAAGGCCTAATGGCCGACCCCATGTAATTCAAATGAGCCATGTCAACAAATGTTTCAGTACCCTTTTTCTCTACCCTATGGTAATGCAGATGTATGATAAGTTGGTAGAAAGCACCGACTATCTTCATGATCAAATTTTTGAGGTTCTCCAAGCAGCAAATAGTACCATTGCCATACAGAGACAATTAATCATTGTAACCAACCAACATACTTTGGTACTGGATTACCTCACAGCGGCCCAAGGGGGGATGTGCCAGATAATAGGCCCTAGCTGTTGTCACTATATAGATCCAAAGGGAACCTTGATAGCAGGGGCGGACTGACCCACCAGGAGGTCGGGAGAACCCCCGGTGGGCCCCTGCTATTGATGGCCACGCCCCCTAGGCCCCGCCCCCCTACACCCCTTGGGCCCCTATGGATATGTGTGAGAGGCCCTCCCCCGGCCGGTAATTTAACTAATCATAACGGCACATTGCTGATATGATTAGTGAGAATCCCATTCCCTCTGCAGCGGCAAGCAGGGAGAGAGATCTCCCTTCTCTCCATGCTGTCACTGTCAGTGCCACGCGGCTCTGACTCATCTGCGCAGCCAGCGACACTGCAGGAGGAGGCAGTCTTAGAGTGATGACTGCTTCCTTCCTGAGCAGCTGCTGGCAGCATCGCGCTGCGGAGGACGGACCCGGCGTCGCCCCAGGCCAGGCTGCAAGAGCAGCAGCATGTGAGTATAGAAGGCAGGGGTCCGGAGAAGGGGGGGTGCGGTAGCCCGGGGAGCGAGCAGGGGCCCCGGGGAGGGTGCGGGGGCCCAGGGGGGGTGTACGGAGGCCCAGGGGGGGAGGGGAGGTTGGGCATCTGGAGACTGTGGGTAATCAGATCAGTAACATTAGCCCTTATTCCATCGAAATGTCTGCACAGTCAGGGGTGGGATTCAGCCGGTTCTGTCCGGTTCTGGAGAATCGGTTGTTAAAATAGCAGCCGGTTCCCAGAACCGTCAAGAAACAGCTCCAGCGATCTGGGTCCCTGTATTAATTTGTGTTAGTGTCTCTTTAAGACACTGACACAAATTAATCCCTGAACCTCCGTATGCGCCGCACTTCCGGGTTCAGTGGACCCTGATCCGGCGTGCAGCGCCGTGCTGACGCTGCAGAGGTCATGGCAGTGTGGGGAGGTAGCTCCTCCTCCTGCTGTCTGTCAGCGTCAGGCCCTGTGCGCACTAGACGTTTTTGCTGCGTTTTTAGCGGCGTTTTTTACAGCGTTTTTTTGCAGAAAACTATGTAACTTTGCTTCCCCAGCAATGTTTATGGGTTTTCAGAAGTGCTGTCCGCACACAGCGCTTTTTTATAGCTGCGTTTTTGTGGTGACCACAAAAACGCAGCATGTCAATTATTCCTGCGTTTTTCACTGCGTTTTCCACCCACTGAGTTCAATGAGATGTTCAAAAACGCAATGAAAAACACAAATTGCAAATATAGCTGCGTTTCTATGACTATTAATGCGGCTCTAAACGCAAGGGGTGGGTACTACAGTGACGTGTACAGGAAGAGGATTCCTTCTGTCAGTAAACACAGAAGTGTGAATCCTCCCGGAACTGGCACCGCTGCTTCCATCTCCCGTCCGGCGCCATGTACGGGCAGGAGATGGAAGCAGCTGCGAAGTCAAAAGTGAACAGTAGAGAAAAAAATGTCATACCCACCTGTCTGCAGCCTCCCGGTGCTATGTCCGCTCCCAGCTCTTCTCCTGGTACCGCCACCCCTGCTCCGGGTGTGTGCAGACGGCCGGGACACCTCCGATAGCTGCAGGACCTGGCGCTGATCACCTGATGCGGTCACCTGACGGAGTCAGCTGACTGTGACAGTGGTGACGCCGGCTTTTTACTACCCGGCCAGCTAAACTATCAGCTTATGTCATCAGGAGACTTCATCAGCTGATTACCGCCGGGTCCTGCATTGATCGGTCTGACAGGAGTCTGCACTGAAGTGTGTCTTTTTTTTTTGCACTGATGCATCAGCTGATTGTATAAACAGCTTTTATACAATCAGCTGATGTGTCATGGAATTCACATCCTTGATCCTGACACATCATATGATCGCTTTGCCTTTCAGCAAACCGATCAGTGGATATTGGATCCGGATTGGACGGCGCGGGACCCTTGACCCAGGATTACTGCGGAGGAGGGGGGTTCTTTATTTCAATAAAGATGGAGTCACTAATTGTGTTGTGTTTTATTTCTAATAAAAATATTTTTCTGTGTGTTGTGTTTTTTTTATCTTTACTAGAAATTCATGGTGGCCATGTCTAATATTGGCGTGCCATCATGAATTTTGGGCTTAGGGCCACTTGATAATATACAGCTAGCCCTAACCCCATTATTACCCAGCGAGCCACCCGACATCAGGGCAGCTGGAAGAGTTGGATACAGCGCCAGAAGATGGCGCTTCTATGAAAGCGCCATTTTCTGGGGTGACTGCGGACTGCAATTCGCAGAGGGGGTGCCCAGAAAGCTTGGGCACCCTGCACTGCAGATTCCAATCCCCAGCCGCCTAGTTGTACCTGGTTGGACTCAAAAATTGGGCGAAGCCCACGTCATTTTTTTTTTAATTATTTAATGAAATTCAAGAAAAAAAAAAAAGGGCTTCTCTAAATTTTTGATTCCCAGCCGGGTACAAATAGGCAGCTGGGGGTTAGGGGCAGCCCATAGCTGCCTGCTGTACCTGGCTTGCATACAAAAATATGGCGAAGCCCACATCATTTTTTGGAGGGCAAAAAACTCCTGCATACAGTCCTGGATGGAGCATGATGAGCCTTGTGGTTCTGCAGCTGCTGTCTGCTCTCCTGCATACACTAGTGGAGAATGAAGAACATATTGACATCAGACCTTTTTTTTTCAACAATCTTTAATGGCATTGTTCACTGATAAAAAAAAACGCATAAAAAAGCAGTGAGCAAAAACGCAGCCAAAAACGCACAAAAGACGCAATGTGAAAAAAACACCTAGTGCGCACATACCCTTAGTGTGCAGAGAGCCGCAGAGGACAGAAGACAGAGGAGAGGCCACAGGTGCTTGGAGCAGGTAAGCGCTCAGTGAGCCGAAGATGCAGGGAGAGGGGCCACATAAGATGGCAGCTATATGTGGCTATATGGGGAGAGGGGCCACATTAAGATGGCAGCTATATGTGGCTACATGGGGAGAGGGGCTACATTAAGATGGGAGCTATATGTGGCTATATGGGGAGAGGAGCCGCATTAAGATGGCAGCTATATGTGGCTATATGGGGAGAGGGGCCACATAAGATGGCAACTATATATGGCTATATGGGGGAGGAGCCGCATTAAGATGGCAGCTATATGTTTCTATATGGGGAGAGGAGCCGTATTAAGATGGCAGCTATATGGGGAGAGGGGCCACATAAGATGGGAGCTATATGGGAAAAGGAGCACATGGGATGTGATCTGCTGGGGAAAGAGGCCATAATGGGATGGGATCTGCAGGGGAAAGAGGCCATAATGGGATGGGATCCGCAGGGGAAAGAGGCCATAATGGGATGGGATCTGCAGGGGAAAGAGGCCATAATGGGATGGGATCTGCAGGGGAAAGAGGCCATAATGGGATCTGCAAGGGAAAGAGGCCATAATGGGATGATATCTGCAGGGGAAAAGAGGCCATAATGGGATAGGATCTGCAAGGGAAAGAGGCCATAATGGGATGAGATCTGTATGGGGAAGGTCGTCCATTCAAATTTTAGCAGGGCTCCTTTAGTAATAATTTTTAAAAACTGTAGAAAAATCATTTAATACAATAAGACTGACCGTGACTGGAACAACTGATGCTGGGCAGGAGAGGAAGGGGAAGGAGATTTTACTTTAAATTACTTGTATTTTTTGGTTGAGAAAATTGCGGGAAAATGGGTGTGGCTACCAGAATGGGTGTGGTTACAGAATGGGTGTAGTTTTCAAATGGGCGGGTTTTACAGAGAACCTGTTAAAAATTTGAATCCCACCCCTGCTAGATACAGTACGGTAACTGCATGGTGCTGGTGGGCCCCAAGATTGATTTTTCCTGGTGGGCCCCAGGTACTCCAGTCCACCGCTGCTTGATAGCCCAAGCCAGTTTAACTGAGATACAAAAGCTGAGGAAAAAACATGATGAGGAGGTACTCAGGAGCTCAGATGCTTGGTGGAGCAATACCTTCTCAATGTTCAACCCTGCAAACTGGTTTAAGGGAATAGGAGGATGGTTAATGGGGATACTGCAATCAGTATTCCAAATACTACTCTGTCTATTAGTTGTCTATGTAGTGTTTAAGTTTCTAATGACTCTGTTTTCCCGCTGCTTGAAGAGATGCAAATACAGTGATTATTCAGCACCAATATGTTTTTTTTTCTCTGCTCATTCCTCTAGAAATCACCTTGGCGTATTATGATGTGACTCTTGTCGGGAGGTATGCAGGCAGTTTCTGGAGGACAGATGTGGATTTCCAGCTTTCACGTCCCTAAGCAACCCGCTTGGATAGCATCTGGTGGCTAGCCTGCTACACAGCTTCTCGATAGGCCCTAGTCCATCACGCACGCCAAAAGGGGGTATTGTGAGGAAAGAGTTAACTTTAATGGCTAGAAAAATCATAGAAATTCATTCTTCTTTGCAAAGTGCACGAACAGACTTGTTTACGTAACAGACTCTGAGAGAAGATTCAAGGACTCGGAATGTTATGACTTAAAGGAGAGATAACACTTTGCTGGGAAGAAACTGCTTTTTGCGTTGAGAATAAAACTTTTGTTATGTTGTTTTGCTGGGAAAATGTAATCCACGCTTATGACGAATCTAAACTAATGAATATGCATATCACATAGTTACGCCCAAAATTAGTTTGGTATAACCCTGTATGTAAACAATAAATCAGTATTCCTTTCGGAGCGCACACTCCAGCTTTTATGTGTAGATACCAGTATCCGTTTGTATCTCATTGAGGCTGGGGGAAGCAGGGGGGTTGCCGGTACTCCCTCCGCATTTGGTCATCTTGGTCATCGCTGGCAACAGTTGTGACCTATTGGTCAACCTAACAAACTAATATAGAACTGTTTGGTGATAATTCTAAGCGGTATGTGTGGAGAAAACCAGACACTGCTCATCACCTGCCCAATAGAATCCCAACAGTGAAATATGGTGGTGGCAGCATCATGCTATGGGGGTGTTTTTCAGCTGAAGGGATAGGACAACTGGTTGCAATTGAAGAAAAAATAATGTGGCCAAGGGCAGAGACATCCTGGAAGAAAACCTCTTTCAGAGAGCTGTGGACCTCAGACTTGGCCTAAGGTTCACCTTCCAACAAGACAATGACCCTAAGCACAGGGCTGAAATAACAAAGGATTGGCTTCAGAACCCTGTGACCATTCTTCACCAATGTTAAACATCCAACCTGATGGAATTGGAGAGGGTCTGCAGGGAAGAATGGCAGAGGATCCCCAAATCCAGGTGTGAAAAACTTGTTGCATCATTCCCAAGAAGACTCATGGCTGTACTAGCTCAAAAAAGTGCTTCTACTCAATACTGAGCAAATGGTTTGAATACTTCTGACCATGTGATTTCAGTTTTTCTTGTTAAATAAATTTTCAAAATTGTCTACACTTCTGTCAATATGGGGTGCAGAGTGTACATTAATGAGAAAAAAAAAATGAACTTTTTCGAAATTACCAAATTGCTGCAATGAAACAAAGGTCTGAATACTTTCTGTACCCACTGTATATTATAGAGAAGAATAGCACTATCTCCATAGTTTTTTTATACAATGACATAGATCAGACAAGATCCTCATATATAGGCCGGGGCCACACGGGCACTACTGCGATCCACTTGCATGAGACTCGGCTCGTGCTGGCAGTACAGCAGAGCCGAGTGTCATGCCTGTGTCCTTGCAACTGAGGTCCGTTCGTGCGAGCAGACCTCAGCTGCGGGGGGCGGGCCGGCACTCAGGAGAGGAGGGAGGGATTTCTCTCCCTCTCTACTGTGTAGCCGGCTATTGCCATTCTCGCACTGCACTAGCAGTACACCGGTGTACCGCGAGTGCAGTGCGATTTTTCTCTCGCCCCATTCACTTGAATGGGTGCGAGAGAAAGAGACTCAGCTTACAATCGCAGCATGCTGCGATTGTTTTCTCAGTCCGATTAGGGCTGAGAAAATAATCGCCCATGTGTGCTGACACACAGGCTAGAATTGGTCCGAGGGGAATGCGATGTTTTATCGCACTCCACTCGCACCGATTTTCTCGCCGTGTGGCTTAGGCCTTAGGCAGTTTCTATTTTCCTCTAATGATTTTTACATGTACAAGGTCAGTGAGTCTCTTTATACGGCCTAAGCCACACGGCGAGAAAAACAGTGCGAGTGGAGTGCGATAAAACATCGCATTCCCCTCGGACCAATTCTAGCCTGTGTGTCAGCACACATGGGCGATTATTTTCTCAGCCCTAATCGGACCGAGAAAACAATCGCAGCATGCTGCGATTGTAAGCTGAGTCTCTTTCTCTCGCACCCATTCAAGTGAATGGGGCGAGAGAAAAATCACACTGCACTCGCGGTACACCGGTGTACTGCTAGTGCAGTGCGAGAATGGCAATAGCCGGCTATGCAGTAGAGAGGGATAGAAATCCCTCCCTCCCCTCCTGAGTGCCGGCCCGCCCCCCGCAGCTGAGGTCTGCTCGCACGAACGGACCTCAGTTGCAAGGACACAGGCATGACACTCGGCTCTGCTGTACTGCCAGCACGAGCCGAGTCTCATGCAAGTGGATCGCAGTAGTGCCCGTGTGGCCCCAGCCTACCGAGTAGAGAAGCTCCAGGGACAAGGCGCCCGTCTGGTACTAACACGCTGGAGGCCCGAAGTATCCAGCCTCAGAGCCCAGATTCTCTCATTTTTGGCTCTAGCATTTATTTTAGAATAGATCACTTTCTCATACAGTCCTGTTGTAATGACTTTCTTGATTCACGTTTTGTACAAGGATTTATCTGAATCCATCTAATCGTTATTAATTTATGTGCAAAAAACAATAAACCTCAGTTTTAACACTTGTGTCTAGTGTCAGTTCTTCTATAGACCCTAATACAAAAAACCTTGTCTTCAACTAAACCTACTGATTATGATTTTACAATTGTAAAACTTTACTCAAAAAAAGTATTTATGATCACGCAGTGTGTAGTTAAGATCAGCAGCTAACACTAAGCACTTCGGAGCTTTGGCCTCTGCACCTATGCTGACCTTGTGGAGAAACAGAGAGATCATACAATCCTAATGGATAATATATAGTTGTGACAGTGTGCAAAATTATTTTAGGAATATTGATCTGACCGCTTCAAGTATGATTGGGACTAGTCACTGATGACCATGAGACAAAGTCCCTTTTCCCTTCACCATTACAGCACCACACATGAGACAGTATCCGCCCCTAGAACAGGAAACCTACTGCAAATAAAAGTGCAGTACCTCTCCGAACGTGCCAGTGTGGTTTCCTATTCCTGGAGAAAGAGGTGAAGGTAGCACCTGGGCAGATTTCTCCAGAGGTAGAGAACCTCGTAAGGGGCGTTCGTTAGGTCTTGGGCCGGCGACCATCCAATGTCCTTAGGCTGTATCTCCATCTGTGGAGTACTCCCTGCAGGCCGCTACCAGGTTCATAGGTTACAGCTGGATGTGGCCGTGACACATATTGACATCAACTCCAGCGGTCGTTGCCAATAGTAAGGTGCATATACGCAAGATCTCTGTCCATTTCTGGTTTCAGAAGTAAGCCGGAGAAGACGTCATATGCC
The DNA here is from genome assembly GCF_048569485.1 of Anomaloglossus baeobatrachus. NCBI lineage: Eukaryota > Metazoa > Chordata > Amphibia > Anura > Aromobatidae > Anomaloglossus > Anomaloglossus baeobatrachus. The sequence goes on from NC_134357.1 coordinate 530,983,208, forward strand.
GAATGTTGGCATGCAGTCGCAGATTACCAGCCACTTTCGGATTCAAAAGATGGACCGGAATAAGGGGCCAGAATTTGGCGGTGTTTTCCTCCCACTCCTCCTGGGCGAGGTTTAAAAAAACAAGGACCTCTTATTACTGTCAGTGGATGTACAGCAAGTGCAGCATTCAAAATCCAGTGCCTAGTGGTGATGCAGACGACCGAAACCTTCTCGTATCGCAGTAATTTCCTATGCTTACGATGGGTGAGTGTTTTTTCCTTTGTGAATCCATACCCAAAATTTATTTTCCTTTTGTGGTTGAGGTAGATGCCTCTTCTCTGGGGAAGTGTGCCATTCTTTCACAGAAGGGCAACTGTTCAACAATGGCCTTCTCATATTGATGCATTTGTTTAGCACGTTCTTACACAGGAAGGAGAGATGGAAACTTTCCTTGTACAATGAGTCGAAAAAGGTGCACAAATAGTATTTCATGGTGGCCAAAATGCGTATCACGCGGGGGTCTTGAGAAGGCCAATTGGACATGAAATCTGATATGTGAGCCAGACTACCAAGAGGCAACCTTTCATTTTCCTCACCAAGAGGAAGACTAGCAATCATCTCCTCCTCCTCTGCAGGCCATCCACACTGAATAGACAATAAGCTGGTGTTGGTAGTTCCCACTGTAGCGCAGACAAGCAACTTCGGTTCCTCCTCAGCTTCCTCCTTCTCCTCCTGATTATCACCCAATCTGGAATGAGACTAGGAGTATCACACAGTGCATGTTCTTTCTCCAAAGCCACTTGCTCAGCATGCAAAGCTTCCTTTTTAAAAAGGAGCAGCGAGTGTTTCAGTAGACACAGCAGCGGGATGGTTAAGCTAATTATGGAGTCATCACCACTCACCAACATGGTGGAGTCCCCTCTCCCCCAGCTCACAGCGGTCATGTGACTGCTTCTGCCATGATTTTGCTGCTTTCTGTGACATCACGTCAACAGGGGCAGGACCTTGCTGACGGGCATCACAGCCGACAACATGTTCCCATCCTGCTGAGCGGGTACAGTGCGTGGAATCCCCTTCCCCTTCCCCTGCACCCTTCCACACATTCCGTAGTGCAGACTCTGCCCGTAGACCATAGGCGGCCCCTGATGCTTCTTGTGCCGTGCACGTCCGTGGCCCCCTTGATCGCAGCCTGTGCTGGGGGCCCATGCAGTCAGCGCGTTATATGAGATGACTGATGTCCGGGCGCTGCGCAGATGCGCACTCTCTAGACAGCTACTGCAATGATCAGTGGCCGGCCAATCAGATGCCAGCAGCTGATCACTGGAGAAGCTGTACAGAGAGCTCGTCCCTGTGCAGCACCCGGGAATATGTCCTCTGATATAAAGCTCTGTCAGCAGCGGCCTCTGCATACACTGGCACCGTTCATCAAGGGGACTGCGGGCGGCCCCCTGCACTGGCAGCGTTCATGAAGGGAGCTGCAGTTGCAAGAAGCAGGACACTGAGCGAATGGAGGAGAGGTGAGAAAGATTTGTCTGTTTTTTGTTTTTTTTTTGTGTGTGTAAAGAGTGACACAATATGGGACACTACCACAGGATGGAGCATTGCTACAAGAAGAGGACCCAAGGAAAGGGGTTGTTACTACATTATGAGCAGAAAGATGGGCACAATTCTACAAAATGGGGGAATTATTACAAGATCGGCACAAAGATGGGGCACATTATTCCCGGATGGGCACATTACTACAGCATGGGCACATTATTACATTATATGTGCCCATAGTGTCCTTTGCTAAAGGTTAGTGCTGAGCAGAATACTGACAGCCAATGAGTGTGCAAAGGGCGGCGCTGGACAGTGAAGCCGGGCGGTGCCAGCTCTGACTGTGAAATTGGCAACCAGGGAAAGGTAAAAGTCAAGTGTGCTTGAGCTGCAGGTAAATAAAGTGGTTGCAGAAAATAAAGTGATAATTCAAGACGAACAAAAGTTAGAAAAAAAAAAAACACAAACTGTAGGGGTGTTTTATATGACAACACAGCACAGATTAACTTAAAAAAAATATTGGAGTTTATCTCGGACAACTTCTTTAAGTACACCAGCATCCTAATTGTGGCTCAAAACTACTTTTGAGCCACAATACAAAGTGAAGGGAAGGAGCGCCATATTGGAGTGCAGTTAGTTGGAATAGTGTCTCTCTCGCTCATCAGAATGCAGAAGCTCTCCAAACAAATAGCATATTAAGTGAGCAAAAATTACACTACATAATAACAACGCATGGCCAAGTAAAGCGCAATCAATGTCTGAAATCTGTATATAGTATATATCCAGGGCCGTATTTGGGGTTTATGTTGCCCTAGGCACTGTCAGTGGTGGCGCCCCCTTCTGATCAGTCAGATTAAGGGTATGTGCACACAGCATTTTGTTTTCAGACAGATCCGCGCTGTAACCCGCCCAAAAAACCCAAACTCTAAATATTAAAGAAATGAACTCATACACTGCAGTGTAAAAAAAAGACTTGCTGTCCATGTGTTCAGTCTTCGGAGTTTTTTTAACCCCTTAACGACCCTTGACGTACTGGGTACGTCATGGTGACATGGTGCTAAACGACCCATGACGTACCCAGTACGTCATGGCGAAATCGCTGTCCCGGAGCCCTGGGGAGTCCAATTTGTTTAATCAAACAGTAGATTCGGGAAGGAGGGGACCTCTGCCTGACCTCAGGAGGGGTGGTGCCTCCTCCCCGAACCTACGGAGGCTGTGATTGGCTGACGAACGCCGCTCAGCCAATTACAGTCACTGTAATGTTCCAGCCATTGAAAATGGCTGGAACATTGAAATCCAGCCCTGATCAGTGCTGCTGTAGCACTGGCCATTGGCTGGAGCTGGGTGATCGGTGCTTCACCCGCCCCCAGCTCTGATTAGAGAGACCGGACTTGTGACCGATCTCTCCAAGGTGACCTGTGTCCATCCCTGAGGGTGCCCATCGGTAAGTTGCTGCCCCCGCCGCCCGCCCCTGTCCCCGATCGCCCTGCCAGCCTTGCCGCTGTCTCCTATCGCCCCGCCCGCCACTGCCAGCCGCCCCGCTGTCTCCGATCGCCACCGCCAGCGCCGCCGCTGTCTCCGATCGCCCCGCCGCTGCTCCCAATCCACCGCTGTCTCTGATCGCCCCACCCGCCACTGTCCCCGCCGCCACGTTCACCACTGTCCCCGCCGCCACGCTCGCCACTGTCCCCGCCGCCGTCGCACCCACCTTTTTCAGTCGCTGCTGCCCCCGAATCCGCCCCCACTGTTCCCGTTCGGCCGCCGCCGCCGCCTCCTTCATTGGCTGCCCCTTCTCCATCGCCACTACACCTCCTCCCCCTCCATGTGCTGCAAGCCACCCTCCCCCCACATGTGCTGCAAGCCACCCTCCCCTCTCCATGTTCTGGGGGCCACCCTCCCCCTCCATGTTCTGGGGGCCCCCCTCCTCCATGTGCCATCTCTCTCTCCCATCAGACTCTGCTCCCCTCCCCGATCTGCTGCCTGCTCTCTCCCATCCTCTTCATCTACTGCCCCCTCTCACACTCCTCAATCTGTTGCCTCTTTCATCTTCTGCCTCTTCTGTCTGCTGTGATCCTGCTGCCTAGATCCATCCTGTAAGGTAGGTATCCCCATCTCACCTCCCTCCCCCCCATCCTCCGCCGCTCCTCCATCCGCTGCGCCATTTCCCATCTTCCATCCACTGCGCCCTTTCTCATCTTCCATCCGCTGTGCCCTTTCTCATCTGCCGCTGCGCCCTTTCCCATCCTCTGCCGCTCCCCCATCCGCTGCGCCCTTTCCCATCTTCCATCCGCTGCGCCCTTTCTCATCTTCCATCCGCTGCGCCCTTTCCCATCCTCTGCCGCTCCTCCATCCGCTGTGCCCTTTCCCATCTTCCATCCGCTGCGCCCTTTCTCATCTGCCGCCCCGCCCTCTCGCATCGCATTATCCAGCGCAGTTGCTCGCTTCCAGACTGGAGTGGATGATGCGATGCGAGACTCGTGTATTGCTCTCACGTTTGGCACTGGTCTTAGTGGCAGGCGCTCATATTTTTTTTTTTTACTGATGTCTGTATTTTTTATTTCGCCAAACTAATTTTTTTGTATGGGGGGGTCTAGTTTCCAAAATGGGATCACATGTGGGGGAGCTCCATTGTGTAGGCACCTCAGGGGGTCTCCAAATGCAACATGGCGTCTGCTAATAATTCCAATCAATTTTACTGTGAAATTGCGCTCCTTCTCTTCTGAGCCCCGCCGTACGCCCAAACAATTGATTTCCACCACATATGAGGTACCTGTGTACTCAGGAGAAATTGCACAATACATTTTATGATGCATTTTTTCCTGTTACCCTTGTGAAAAAAAGCTACCTGTTTGAAAAAACAATTTTGTGGTAAAAAAAAAGAATGAAATATTTTCACGGCTGAACATTACAAACGTTTGTGAAGCCTCCAGGGGTTCAAAGGGCTCACTAAACAGCTAGATAAATTCCATGAGGGGTCTAGTTTCCAAAACGGGGTCAATTGTGGGGGAGCTCCATTGTTTATGCACTTCAGGGGGGTCTCCAAATGCAACATGGCGTCCGCTAATAATTCCAACCAATTTTGCTGTGAAATGGCGCTCCTTGCCTTCCGAGTCCTGCCGTGCGCCCAAACATTTGATTTCCACCACATATGGGGTATCTGCGTACTCAGGAAAAAATGCACCATAAAATGTATTGTGCATTTTCTCCTGATACCCTTGTGATAAAAAAAGCTACCTGGTTGAAGCAACAGTTTTGTGATAAAAAAAATTTTTTTTCTTTTCACGGCTCAACGTTATAAACTTCTGTGAAGCCCCCAGGGGTTCAAAGTGCACATCAAACATCTAGAAAAAATATTTGAGGGCTCTAGTTTCCAAAATGGGGTCACTTATGGGGGAGCTCCATTGTTTAGGCACCTCAGGGGGTCTTCAAACCCGACAGGGGGTCTTCAAACCCGACATGGCGTCCGCAAATGAGTGCAGCTAATTTTGCACTCAAAAATTCAAATGGCGCTCCTTGCCTTCCGAGTCCTGCCGTGTGCCCAAACATTTGATTTCCACCACATATGAGGTATCTGCGTACTCAGGAGAAAATGCACGACACATTTCATGATGCATTTTTCCTGATACCCTTGTGAAAATACTAATTTTTATGGCTAAAGTAACATTTTTGTGTTAAAAAAGTAAAATTTTCATTTTTTCTTCTACATTGCTTCGGTTGCTGTGAAGCTCCTAAAGGGTTAATAAACTTCTTGGATGTGGTTTTGAGCAGAGTGAGGGGTGCAGATTTTAGAATGTGGTCACTTTGGGGTATTTTCTGTCGCCTAGGTTTCTCAAATCACTCCAAATGTGATGTGGTACCTAAAAACTTTTTTTTGGGAAATTTTGTTGGAAAAATGAGAAATTGCTGATGAACTTTGAACCCTTCTAACTTCCTAACGGAATTTTTTTTTTTTTCCAAAAATTGCGCTGGTGTAAAGCAGACAATTGGGAAATGTTATTTAGTAACTATTTTGTGTGACATATCTCTCAGATTTATGGGCATAAAATTTCAAATTTTGAAAATTGCGAAATTTTTACAATTTTCGCCAAATTTCCAAAATTTTTACAAATAAATGCAAAACATATCGGCCTAAATTTACCACTGACATGAAGTACAATATGTCACGAAAAAAACAACGTCAGAATAGCCAGGATCCGTTGAAGTGTTCCAGAATTATAACCTGTCAAAGTGACACTTGTCAAAATTGCAAAAAATGGCCGGGTCTTTAAGGTGAAAACAGGCTGGGGGCTGAAGGGGTTAAGCGCGTCAGGTTTCCTCAGACATGAAGCGGCCGACAGTGACCGATCCATTATATGGCGGCTTCTGCTAGGATGCCGCTTACTAGTTTACTTAAAAAATAAGTAAAATCCAGTAGCTAAAAGATGTTGGAAAAAACAACCAAGAAGCAACAGCAAAAAAAAATTAAATATTTGCTTCAGGATAAAATGATGACTGTCCTGAAGTGTTTTCTGTCTGAATAATTCCGGGGGTTCACAGACAACTACAAGACGTGTGCACATGCCCTGATAGAGCCCAGAGCCTGCAGATAGTAGTTAGGACCTGCATACACATTAACCTAAAGTGGTCTAAACCCGCCAATATCGACGGGTTCTGCTGACAGTCCAATGTGAATGGGGACTCTAACTTCTGATTGTCGGGGGGGAATAAGGATCCAGCATGTCCGATTACGGAGTGTAGATCCTATTATCCTCTAAATGATAAGCTGCTGCCGGAGATGTCTAGCATCGGCTCCAATAGAGAACACAGGAACACTTGGCAGAATGCGTGCTCCTGCATATGGGAGAGCTGAGCAATATAGCTGTCGGCTGAAAGATCAGACTATACTGTATGGGGGCTTTAGTCTATTACTTATTCGGCTGACAGACATGCAGATATCTGTATTTTTAGTCCAGCACACTGACCCTATGTTTTAGGATCAAGACTGATAAGGTAAAGATTACAACAGCCACATGACTATCACCAGATCCACCATCAGTACAGTAATACATAACTAAAACCACACTAAATACAAGAATATATAACCAAAACTACAATTAGTACAGTAATACATCAACAGAACTACTGTCAATACAGTAATACATCACCAAAACCTCCCTAAATACAATAATACATCACCAAACCCACCCTAAAGACAATAATACATCATCAAAACCACCATCAGTACATGAATACATTGCCAATTTCACACAGCAATCAAGTCCAGTGTCAGGTTAGACCCATATACATATATGTATTGCATTAACATACCATTGGTAAGGACATACTGGGAGTTGTAAGGTGATACTGGTAGTTGTTACCAGCCATCATTAGACTGTGGACCATATAAGAACCACAATACTGATTAGTCCCAGACGGTAGACTTAACTTTTGGAGGCGATCTTATAGGTTTAGGTCTATTAATTCTGAGGAGATTAGTAGGGCAGAGGTGGGCTCAGTAGGGAGAAGGGGCATCATGGGGTGGGACTTGAGACCCCCACCAATTGCTCAAAAGACCTCTTACGTGCACAGCTCAGGAGACAGGACTATGAAATTTTACTCCCACCATCCATTCTGTCTGCATGTTCTGGTTCTCAGAAAAACTAGGGGCCACGGTAGTTGGACCCTGTTAGGGCCAGGTGGACGGGCAGACCCAGGAGGTGGATCCACTGGGCCGAACTCCTTGATGAAGGCAAGGGGTCCGGTAGCCGGAGCACTACGGGTAGCAGGACAGTCCGTGCACAAGAGTGGAATGGAGAAGTCCCTGGGACCACGGAGTCACTGATGGTAGTCCGGGTGACGGAGCTCAGGTTCGGAGGCCGAGATGTTGTCAGGCAGAGTCCGGAACCGATGGAGCGAGAGGACGGGTCACCACAGGGATCAGAGATGGAACGGACTGACGGGATGGCAGATAGTCAGCGTTCGGGAATCGGCAGGACCGGATGGCGAGGCAGGAGCGGCTCTAGAAGAGAGATAGGTAAGTATGGCACAGACACAAGGAGACCTGACTCCTAGCTTAGGAAACATGAAGAACAGGCCCCGCCCACTTGGACACTAAACCCCTTTATACCCTGTACCTGTGTGTTCAATTTCCTGTCAGTGGACGCTGGCCCTTTAAGAAAGGGTCAATGACCGCGCGCGCGCCCTAATGCGCATGCGCGAGGCCCGGGTGCCAGAAGCCAGGGCAGGGAGCGGTGAGCAGGAAGCAGGAGAGCCGGGCTGGGGCTGAGTAGCCGACGGGCGCCGGGAGCGGGGACCGGGCCGCCTGCAGACCGCAGGCAATGGAGGCTGGAGACCGGGGAGAGAAGCAGGGAAGCCGGGGAGCGTGGCAGGTGAGCCGGGGAGCAGAGCAGGGGACCCGGAGAGCGTGACAGACCCCCAGCGATTGGAAAGTTATTCTTCATCCCAAGGATAGAGGGTAAGTTTCCAATGTGAGAAAACACCTTTAAAGCAGCATTAACACTGCAGCCAAAGATGGGAAACGGATTTATCTAAACAGTGTCCATCACCCGATGCACGAGCAAAACTTTCATTCGTCAGGTGAGATGATTTTTAAGCTGACTGAAAGGGAATCTGTCACCCCCAAAATGACACCTAGACTGCAGAAATATTTATATGGGGGATATGATCTGTGGAGAAATAATCCCACCCATATAGTTCAGCTTAAAAGGAACTGGTCACGACCTTTAATATTAAACTGCTTTATTGTCTTGTTAGTCAGAAAATGTGCATCACTAACAAGACACTGGGGGCAGTTTAAAATTGAAAAAGGGTGTAACAGGTTCCCTTTAATACCGTGTTTTTCCAAAAATAAGACACTGTCTTATATTTTTTTTGCCCCCCCAAAAAAGCGCTAGGGCTTATTTTTGGAGGAGGTCTTATTCTTGGAGAAACACGGTTGGGGGTAAGTTTACCCCCCAAAAAAGCAGACCCCCCCCACTTCCCAGGAGACTCATACTCACCAGACCAGGACGTCTGCGTGGTTCCCAGGTCCTCCTGTGATCTCCGGTCGGTGCTGCACGCCGTCCTACCCTGCTGGTAGCTGACACGCTGACACACACAGAAGATCCCAGACACACACAGCAGATCACACACAGACACACAGCAGATCACAGATATACACAGCAGATCACACACATCCGATCGCAGGCACACACAGCCGATCACAGATACACACAGCCGATCACAGATACACACACAGCAGATCGCAGATATACACAGCAGATCGCAGATATACACAGCAGATCACACACAGCAGATCTCAGGCATGCACAGCCATCACAGATACACACACACAGCAGATCACAGATATACACAGCAGATCACACACAGCAGATCTCAGGCATGCACAGCCATCACAGATACACACATCCGATCACAGGTACACACACAGCCGATCACAGATACACACAGCAGATCACACACAGCAGATCTCAGGCATGCACAGCCATCACAGATACACACAGCCGATCACAGATACACACACAGCAGATCGCAGATATACAAAGCAGATCACACACAGCCATCACAGATACACACATCCGATCGCAGGCACACACAGCCGATCACAGATACACACAGCAGATCGCAGGCACGCACAGCCATCACAGATAGACACAGCCGATCACAGATACACACAGCAGATCGCAGGCACGCACAGCCATCACAGATACACACAGCCGATCACAGATACACACATCCGATCACAGATACACACAGCCGATCACAGAAAAACACAGCCGATCGCAGACACACACACACAGCCGATTGCAGACACACACACACAGCCGATCGCAGACACACACACACAGCCGATTGCAGACACACACACACAGCCGATTGCAGACACACACACACAGCTGATTGCAGACACACACACACACACATATCACATCACATCACATCCAGCACTTACGGCAGCAGGGAATGAAGCAAGTCACGTGTCCGGCCGCAGGTCCTGTTCGTCGCGCTGCACTGCACTGCCTCTCAGGATTCTCCCGGCGAGAAGAGATCGGTGTCACTGGATGAGGTGAGTGTGTATGCGATCCGATGTGTGTGCGATCCGATGTTTGTGTGTGTGTGTGATTTGTTGTTTGCGTGTGAGCCGATGTTTGTGTGTGCGATCTGACTGTGTGTGCGATCCGATGTTTGTGTGTGAGATCTAGTGTGTGTGTGTGTGTGTGTGTGAGAGCTGATGTGTGCGGGTGTGTGATCACTGCAGGTCCTGCCGCTCAGTGTCGGGTGAGTGTAATTGCCGGGTGCCGCTGTGTATAATGAAGTGTCCTGCAGTATCTGTTTCTTTTTTAGCTGCACGGACACTTCATTATTGATCCATGACTAGGGCTTATTTTCGGGGGAGGGCTTATATTTAAGCCTTTCTCCGAAAATGCTGAAAATCCCTGCTAGGGCTTATTTTTGGGGGAGGTCTTATTTTTGGAAAAACACGGTAGTCACTGAAAAAGCCACATTTATTTGATATGAAAATGAGGACATTTCTACACAGCCTAAGCCTGGGTGCACCATTACCACCTAATATAGGAAAATACTAGCCAGGCCTTTGTCTTGATTAATAGTGATCCATTGGTGAGAGTGAGCACCGTAACACCAGATCTCCTGACTGCACCGCACCTAACACTGCGGCACACTCCAAGCGTCAGTGCGGGTGTGCACACAACACAGGAGGAGCACAGTGGCACACTCCAAGCGTCAGTGCGGGTGTGCACACAACACAGGAGGAGCACAGCAGCACACTCCAAGTGTCAGTGCGGGTGTGCACACAACACAGGATGAGTACAGTGAGGAGGGGGACACGGCGCTGTGATGTGCTGTCTGCTCACCTCAACAACCTTCCTCCTCATTGAATCTGCAGTGAAATACAGGCAGCAACCAGGTGTCAGAACGTACCTGCAGTCACATTGCATGCGCACCCACACCAACACTGCAGTCACATTGCGTGCACACCCACACTGACACTGCAGTCACATTCCGTGCACCCACACTGACACTGCAGTCACATTCCGTGCACCCACACTGACACTGCAGTCACATTGTATGCGCACCCACGCGGACAATGCAGTAACATTGCATGCGCACCCACACTGACACTGCAGTCACATTGTATGCGCACCCACGCGGACAATGCAGTAACATTGCATGCGCACCCACACTGACACTGCAGTCACATTGCATGCGCACCCACGCGGACACTGCAGTCACATTGCATGCGCACCCACACTGACACTGCAGTCACATTGCATGCATACCCACACTGACACTGCAGTCACATTGCGTGCGCACCCACACGGACACTTGGAGTGCTACTCTGCTCCTCCAGTGTCAGGACACGTGCAGAAATGCTAAGTGATTTAAGACAGCACTGACTCTCACCTAAGGACGAGGGACTGTCTTTAATATGCAAATAGGATGGTTCACATCTGCACCAAGACACCGGCCGCAACAGGGGAGACAGAACAGTCTGCATATATATAATAAAATATTAAGTTAAAACTGTACATGCCAGAGCGACGTCCCCTGTATAAATGTGTATGCAGATTAATTGGCATTTTGGGAGTAAAAGTATAATGTCATCGTTCTTAGCAACACATTGTCCTGCGTCTCCCAAGGCTTCCCTCTTGTTTGGTCTGCTGCAGCACATACTGAAACGGTGCCCGTAAAGGGAATCTGTCACCAGGTTTTTGCTCCCCCATCTGAGAGCAGCATAATGTAGAGACAGAGCCCCTGATTCCAGCAATGTGTCACGTACTGAGCTGTTTGCTGTCAGTTTCTCTGCTGCAGATCTCGCAGTTATACAGAGCTCATGAATATGCTGGACTACCTGCAGCACACCAAGTAGTCCTGTAATGATAACTACTGCTGATTAAACAGTGATTTTATCAAAATTACACTAAGCAGCCCATTAAGTGACAACACTGGAATCAAGATCTCTGCCCCTACATTATGCTGCTCTCAAATTAGGTGGCAAAATCCTGGTGACAGACTCATAATTCTCCTCACTAAAGAGTAACCACCCTAAGTAAGCCCAAGGCTGTGCCCAAGAATAAATAATTGCCCATCACTGAGCTCACTTCACAAAAAATGACCACACACCGTCTCACTTATAGTATACAGCCTCCACATTCTCTCCTAAATAGCAACAAGAAGAGGAGATAAAAACTCCCCCAAAAATGTATTCTAAAATGTACTCACAGCAAAAAAGGGCAACCAGTCCAGTTAGCCCAGGCCAACACATCTAATGTACAAACAGGATGCAGACAAGCCTCTCAACATGATGGCCACTTCACAGGTGCAAGGTAAATTGCACACTAGTGGCATGCATAGGGCACTGTTCACACTTGTATGCGCATGGTGTCCAGCCAGCAACCTATTACCACGCCCTTACTATTAGGATTAGGCGGGCTACTCGGACATAACTCCCTGCAGCACGTAAGGGACAGAAATTCCACTATGCACGGCCGTATTAGGAGGCCCGGCTGCACCCCGCATAATCAAAGTGCAAAAAATACATATAAAATATATGTGAGGTATTAGTTTGTAAATTGGCCAATGTACGTAAGCCCACAATCCTCATCACGGATATATTTTACTGTCTTCACCACTGAATTATACCCTCCAGATCTTCCTCACTTATGAGCTATGACCTCCACTGTCCCCACCTCTCCATGCAGCCCCCACTTCACTGCCCCCCTCATGCTGTCCCCACTCTATAATGAACCTTCTGCTTCGCATTCTGTATACCGGGCCCTCCCAGGCTCCTAACTGAGCGCTCCCCATGCTGCCCCTTCTCCATATCAAGCCCCCTCCATACCAAGCCCCCCCATGGTTCCCCTTCCATACCGAGCACCCCCCCATGCTTCCCCATTCTTCATACCATGCCTCCCCCCATGCTACCCCATTTTTCATACCATGCCTCCCATTCTCAATACTGCAACTCCCATTCGCTATACTGTCCACCACCCTCATTTTCCCTCCCCCCCATTTTCCCATCCTGCTTTATCCCCCATGCTGCACACCCCATCATGCTCCATACTCCATGTTGCGCCCCCACATCATGCTTCATCCCCCCATCCTCCATGTTGCGCCCCCACATCATGCTTCATCCCCCCATCCTCCATGTTGCGCCCCCACATCATGCTTCATCCCCCCCATCCTCCATGTTGCACCCCCACATCATGCTTCATCCCCCCATCCTCCATGTTGCGCCCCCACATCATGCTTCATCCCCCATCCTCCATGTTGCGCCCCCACATCATGCTTCATCCCCCCATCCTCCATGTTGCGCCCCCACATCATGCTTCATCCCCCCATCCTCCATGTTGCGCCCCCACATCATGCTTCATCCCCCCATCCTCCATGTTGCGCCCCCACATCATGCTTCATCCCCCCATCCTCCATGTTGCGCCCCCACATCATGCTTCATCCCCCCATCCTCCATGTTGCGCCCCCACATCATGCTTCATCCCCCCGTCCTCCATGTTGCGCCCCCACATCATGCTTCATCCCCCCATCCTCCATGTTGCGCCCCCACATCATGCTTCATCCCCCCGTCCTCCATGTTGCGCCCCCACATCATGCTTCATCCCCCCATCCTCCATGTTGCGCCCCCACATCATGCTTCATCCCCCCGTCCTCCATGTTGCGCCCCCACATCATGCTTCATCCCCCCCTCCTCCATGTTGCGCCCCCACATCATGCTTCATCCCCCCCAATCCTCCATGTTGCGCCCCCACATCGTGCTTCATCCCCCCATCCTCCATATTGCGCCCCCACATCATGCTTCATCCCCCCAATCCTCCATGTTGCGCCCCCACATGATGCTGCATCCCCCCTCATCCTCCGTGTTGCGCCCCCACATCATGTTCCATTCCCCCATCCTCCATGTTGCGCCCCCACATCATGCTTCATCCCCCTCATCCTCCATGTTGCGCACCTCCCCCCCCCCCGGGTTGCTTGTTTGGCACTGGCTTCGGCTGTAAAGCGCTTACCTGCTCCAGGCTGCATCTCCGGTCCTCTGCAGCGGCTCCATCTCCCGTTCTCCGCAGTGGCGGTGGCGGCATCGCACATCTTCCTCGACGGCGGCTCCATCTCCCGTCCTCCTCTGCGCGGCACTGCCTCACGCTGCTGTGACCTCTGCACAGTGAGCGCACGGTAGCACGTCGGGGCGGGGAGCTGATTGCAGCGCCTCTGACCCCAGAAGTGACGGCGCGCTCACAGTTTCATTTATATTCGCATGTTATAGACGCGACTATAAATGACTGCGACGCCCCCTCCCTCCTCCAAAAAGGCGCCGGATTTAATAAAAAGTTTGGAGGAGGGAGGAAGATTTAAATTTTTTTTTTTTTTTTTAAGTTTTGCTCTGGGCGCCGCCCCCCTGGAAGGCGTCGCCCCAGGCACGTGCCCTCAAGTGCCTAATGGCAAATACGGCCCTGTATATAGCATATGACTAGATAAGGTGCAAAGCTAAGAATAAAAATGCTGATGCAATAGTACGTGTGGAGTTCCGTATGATATCGGCTAGATGAGGTATATGCTGATATTCTCCCGACGAAGCTACACGCGAAACACGTGTTGAGACGCTGGTCCCCACGTGGTCACCCCGGTGGTGCAGTGATCTGAATAGACTTGAGGAGGTGAGTTGTGCTGCTTGCATCTGGGGAAATACCTGTACAGTTTGTATTTTCATTCCCACCATTTGTGCTGCAGCCTTACTCTTAGCTAATAGTCACCCCTCATAAACCCTCTAATGATCTTTGCTGAGGAATTTTCCTCTTTCCTCTCTGGGACACGTGGGGTTCTTTCCCCTTCAGCACCGCTCCCTTGGTCCATATGTATTTATATATATTTTTGTACCCGACAGCACTTTAATACAATAAAATATTTAATATTTACATAATTTTGCTTGTATGGGCTCGTTACTAAGCGAACTTAAAGACTCTGTTCCTCTTGGTTCTCATAATACAATTATAGTAGAAGTAGCCCATAGCATACCCTATATCTAGTAGGGATGCATAATACAATCCATGCCCAAAGTAAGGGGAATGCAATACAAGTCTATGGATGTGTGCGAAACAATGGACTGCAGTGATGACATCCGAGTGCAGTGCGATATACGCAAGGTAGACAATATAGTAGATGGAGAGATTAATCACACACATGTAAGAGAATTGGATCACAGTAAAATTACACTCGGTTCACTCCTCGGATGCTATACACTAGTGTGACCCTGGCCTAAGTGATTGGCTGCTTCTCCTGTTCTATCTATAACATAGAGAGTGCTGGACCCCCTGACTGAACTAAGGTAACAGAAATGGGGCTGTACGGAGAAAACTGGTGGAATACAGACATTTATACAGTGTTTCCACCCATATCCTGTCCACTGCCATTAACTTGAGAATAGCGGCAGCTATAGGCATAGAAGTGGTGTCTAGGTATAGTAAAGTAACCATGCACTATACGCAATGAAACCACCTATTGCGCCACCTGGTGGAAAACAACGTAGTTAGCATTTTTATCTCGAAAACGGAACGAGAAAAAAGTGAATTACAAAGTTGTAGGGCATCATCAATTCAATATAAATCGCCACCTTGCATACAGAAATGCTGTGATTAGAACGTGTAAAACTCACAAGGCTGCGGACGTGAAGCGATACCTCATGGAGACCTTCCTAGAAGTCATTGGGTATGGTGGCTGCATGGAGTGACCTCCACGCTCACCTAACTTGACCCCATTGGACTTCTTTCTGTGAGGTCACATCAAACAGCAGGTGTATGCGACCCCTCCACCAACACTGCAGGACCTACGACGACGTATCACAGATGCTTGTGCAAACGTGTCACCTACCATATTGCACAACGTGCAGCAAGATACAGTATGCTGTCCAGAGTCCAGATGTGCATTGCAGCTGACAGTGGCCACTTTGAGCATCAAAGTTAAATGAGTGCCATATGTGTGACCAACATTCAATGTTTTGGGGGGTCATGGGTTTCATATCATAGCATTTCTGTATGCAAGGTGTCGATTCATATTGAACTGATAATGCCCTACAACTTTGTAATTCACTTTTTTTCTCTCTCATTCCGTTTTCAAGATAAAAATGCTAACTTCGTTGTTTTCCACCAGGTGGCGCTATAGGTGGTTTCATTGCGTAGCGCATGGCTACTTTACTATACCTAGACACCACTTCTATGCCTATAGCTGCCGCCGTTCTCAAGTTAATGGCAGTGGACAGGATATGGGTGGACACACTGTTTATATATACATGGCTCCGCACAGCCACACATACATAGCACTGCTCTATACACATCATACACACACAGCTCTCCTCCATACACATCTTTCACATGTGGCTCTGTACATGTTGAACACACACGGCTCCGCTCCGTACACCTTGTACACACACGGCTCTGCTCCATACACTTCATACACACACGGCTCTGCTCCATACATTTCATACACACACGGCTCTGCTCCATACACTTCGTACACACACGGCTCTGCTCCATACACTTCGTACACACACGGCTCTGCTCCATACACTTCGTACACACACGGCTCTGCTCCATACACTTCGTACACACACGGCTCTGCTCCATACACTTCGTACACACACGGCTCTGCTCCATACACTTCGTACACACACGGCTCTGCTCCATACACTTCGTACACACACGGCTCTGCTCCATACACTTCGTACACACACGGCTCTGCTCCATACACTTCGTACACACACGGCTCTGCTCCATACACTTCGTACACACACGGCTCTGCTCCATACACTTCGTACACACACGGCTCTGCTCCATACACTTCGTACACACACGGCTCTGCTTCGTACACACACGGCTCTGCTCCATACACACACGGCTCTGCTCCATACACACACGGCTCTGCTCCATACACTTCGTACACACACGGCTCTGCTCCATACACATCTTTCACATGTGGCTCTGTACATGTTGTACACACACGGCTCCGCTCCGTACACCTTGTACACACACGGCTCTGCTCCATACACTTCATACACACACGGCTCTGCTCCATACACTTCATACACACACGGCTCTGCTCCATACACTTTGTAAACACACTTCTTTGCTCCATACACTTCGTACACTCACACCTCCGGTCCTTACACGCAGCGGCGGACTGGAGTACCTGGGGCCCACCAGGAAAAATCAATCTTGGGGCCCACCAGCACCATGCAGTTACCGTACTATATATAGCAGGGGTGGGATTCAAATTTTTAACAGGTTATCTGTAAACCCCGCCCATTTGAAAACCACACCCATTCTGTAACCACACCCATTCTGTTAGCCACACCCATTTTCACGCAATTTCCTCAACCAAAAAATACAAGTAATTTAAAGTAAAATCTCCTTCCCCTCCTGTACCGTCACTGTCCTGTCCAGCACCAGTTGCTCCAGTCACTGTCAGTCTTATTGTATTAAATGATTTTTATACAGTTTTTAAAAATTATTACTTAAGGAGCCCTGCTAAAATTGGAATGGACGACCTTCCCGATACAGATCTCATCCCATTATGGCCTCTTTCCCCTGCAGATCCCATCCCATTATGGCCTCTTTCCCCCCCTTTAGATCCCATCTCATTATGGCCTCTTTCCCCAGCAGATCCCATCCCATCTGCTCCTTTTCCCATATAGCTCCCATCTTATGTGGCCCCTCTCCCCATATAGCTGCTATCTTAATGCGGCTCCTCTCCCCATATAGCCACATATAGCTGCCATCTTAATGCGGCTCCTCTCCCCATATAGCCACATATAGCTGCCATCTTATGTGGCCCCTCTCCCCATATAGCCACATATAGCTGCCATCTTAATGTGGCCCCTCTCCCCATATAGTCACATATAGCTGCCATCTTAATGTGGCCCCTCTCCCCATATAGCTCCCATCTCATGTGGCCTCTCCCCATATAGCCACATATAGCTGCCATCTTAATGTGGCCCCTCTCCCAATATAGCTACATATAGCTGACATCTTAATGTGGCCCCTCTCCCCATATAGCCACATATAGCTGCCATCTTATGTGGCCTCTCCCCATAGTCACATATAGCTGCCATCTTAATGTTGCCCCTCTCTCCATATAGGCACATATAGCTGCCATCTTATGTGGCCCCTCTCCCTGCATCTTCGGCTCACTGAGCGCTTACCTGCTCCAAGCACCGGTGGCCTCTCCTCTGTCTTCCGTCCTCCACGGCTCTCTGCACACTAAGGGTATGTGCGCACTAGGTGTTTTTTTCACACCGCGTTTTTTGTGCGTTTTTGGCCACAAAAAAGGCACAAAAACGCACCCGCGGTAAAAACGTGATGCGTTTTTGGCTGCGTTTTTGCTAACTGCTTTTTTATGCGTTTTTTTTATCAGTGAACAATGCCATTAAAGATTGTTGAAAAAAAGGTCTGATGTCATTTCCTTCTTCAATATGTTCTTCATTCTCCACTAGTGTATGCAGGAGAGCAGACAGCAGCTGCAGAACCACAAGGCTCAGCATGCTCCATCCAGGACTGTATGCAGGAGTTTTTTGCCCTCCAAAAAATGACGTAGGCTTCGCCATATTTTTGTATGCTAGCCAGGTACAGCAGGCAGCTATGGGCTGCCCCCAAACCCCAGCTGCCTATATGTACCCGGCTGGGAACCAAAAATATAGAGAAGCCCTTTTTTTTTTTTTTATTTCATGAATTTCATTAAATAATTAAAAAAAAAAAAATGACGTGGGCTTCGCCCAATTTTTGAGTCCAGCCAGGTACAACTAGGCGGCTGGGGATTGGAATCCGTAGTGCAGGGTGCCCAAGATTTCTGGGCACCCCCTCTGCGAATTGCAGTCCGCAGCCACCCCAGATAATTGCGCTTTCATAGAAGCGCCATCTTCTGGCGCTGTATCCAACTCTTCCAGCTGCCCTGATGTCGGGTGGCTCGCTGGGTAATAATGGGGTTAGGGCTAGCTGTATATTATCAAGTGGCCCTAAGCCCGAAATTCATGGTGTCACGCCAATATTAGATATGGCCACCATGAATTTCTAGTAAAGATTAAAAAAAAAACACAACACACAGAAAAATATTTTTATTAGAAATAAAACACAACACAATTAGTGACTCCATCTTTATTGAAATAAAGAACCCCCCTCCTCCGCAGTAATCCTGGGTCAAGGGTCCCGCGCCATCCAATCCAGATCCAATATCCTCTGATCGGTTTGCTGGAAAGCAAAGCGATCTGATGATGTGTCAGGATCAAGGATGTGAATTCCATCACACAGCAGCTGATTGTATAAAAGCCGTTTATACAATGAGCTGATGCATCAGTGCAAAAAAAACAAAAAAAAAAACAAAAAAAAAAACCTACACACTTCAGTGCAGACCGATCAATGCAGGACCCGGCGGTAATCAGCTGATAAAGTCTCCTGAGGGCATCAACTGATAGTTTAGCCGGCCGGGTAGTAAAAAGCCGGCGCCACCACTGTCACTGTCAGCTTATTCCATCAGGTGACCGCATCAGGTGATCAGCGCCAGGTCCTGCAGCTATCGGAGGTGTCCCGGCCGTCTGCACACAGCCGGAGCAGGGGTGGCGGTACCGGGAGAAGAGCTGGGAGCGGACATGGCACCGGGAGGCTGCAGACAGGTGAGTATGACATTTTTTTCTCTACTGTTCACTTTTGACTTCGCAGCTGCTTCCAACTCCTGCCCGTACATGGCGCCGCACGGGAGCGGACATGGCGCCGGACGGGAGATGGAAGCAGTGGTGCCGGTACCGGGAGGATTCACGCTTCTGTGTTTACCAACAGAAGGAATCCTCTTCCTGTACACATCACTGTACTACTCACCCCTTGCGTTTACAGCAGCGTTTTTAGTCATAGAAGCGCAGCTATATTTGCAATATGCGTTTTTCATTGCGTTTTTTAACATCTCATTGAACTCAATGGGTGGAAAACGCAGTGAAAATGCAAAAAAGCGCTGTGTGCGGACAGCACTTCTGAAAACCCATAGACATTGCTGGGGAAGCAATGTCACATAGTTTTCTGCAAAAAAACGCTGTAAAAAACGCTGCTAAAAACGCAGCAAAAACGTCTAGTGCGCACAGGGCCTGACGCTGACAGACTGCAGGAGGAGGAGCTACCTCCCCACACTGCTGTGACCTCTGTAGCGTCAGCACGGCGCTGCACACCGGGTCAGGGTCCACTGAACCCGGAAGTGCGGCGCATACGGAGGTATAGGGATTCATTTGTGTCAGTGTCTTAAAGAGACACTAACACAAATGAATACAGGGAACCGGATTGCTGGAGCTGTTTCTTGCTGGTTCTGGGAACCGGCTGCTATTTTAACAACCGGTTCTCCAGAACCAGACAGAACCGACTGAATCCCACCCCTGACTGTGCAGACATTTGAATGGAATAAGGGTTAATGTTACTGATCTGATTTCCCACAGTCTCCACATACCCAACCGCCCCTCCCCCCCCGGGCCCCTGCTTGCCCCCCTGGGCCCCCGTACACCCCCCCTGGGCCCCCGCACCCCCCCGGGGCCCCTGCTCGCTTCTCAGGCCCCTGCACCCCTCCCCTGGGCCCCTGCTTGCCCCCCTGGGCCCCTGCTTGCCCCCCTGGGCCCCCATACACCCCCCCGGGCCCCCGCACCCTCCCCGGGGCCTCTGCTCGCTTCTCGGGTCCCCGCACCTCCCCCCCGGGCCCCTGCTTGCCCCCCGCACCCCACCCCCCTGCTTGCCCCCCCGTACACCCACCCTGGGCCCCCGCACCCCTGCTCGCTTCTCGGGCTCCCGCACCCCCCCGGGGCCCCTGCTTGCCCCCCTGGGCCCCCGCACCCCACCCCCCCCGGGACCCTGCCCTTTGCTTGCCCCCTGGGCCCCCGTACAACCCCCCTGGGCCCCCGCCCCCCCCCCTGCTCGCTTCTCGGGCCCCCGCACCCCTCCCCCGGGCCCCTGCTTGCCCCCGCACCCCTGCTCGCTTCTCTGACCCCAACACCCCCCGGGCCCCTGCTTGCCCCCCTGGGCCCCCGTACACCCCCCCTGGGCCACCGCACCCTCCCCCTGGGGCCCCCGCCTTCTATACTCACATGCTGCTGCTCCTGCAGCCTGGCCTGGGGTGACGCCGGGTCCGTCCAGTGCAGCGCGATGCTGCCAGCACCTGCACAGGAAGGAAGCAGTCATCGCTCTGAGACTGCTTCCTCCTGCAGTGTCGCTGGCTGCGCAGATGAGTCAGAGCCGCGCGGCACTGACAGTGATAGCAGACAGAGCTGGAGATCGCTCTCCCTGCTTGCCGCTGCAGAGGCAATGGGATTGTCACTAATGATATCGGCAATGTGCCGATATGATTAGTGAAATTACCGGCCGGGGGAGTGGGGGGGGGGCCTCTCACACATATCCATAGGGGCCCAAGGGGGGTAGGGGGCGTGGCCTAGGGGGCGTGGCCATCAATAGCAGGGGCCCACCGGGGGTTCTCCCGACCTCCTGGTGGGCCAGTCTGCCCCTGCTTACACGTCATACACATGCGGCTCTGTACACACAAGGGTCCCCACACGTCATACACACACGTCTCTGCTACATCTGTAAGGAGGTGGCAGTAGCTCACCACTAGAGGGCACAGTGTTCCCCTAGTTCGATGCAGGGGGAAGGGAGGAGCTCAGGGGAGATGGGGGAGGGGCACTAGGTAGAAGGGTAGGAGTGTAGTAAAGAGGTGAAGGAAAAAAGAGGCTGCAGAGAAAGATGGAGTGGAGGGAGTTCGGATCCTGATGTAGAGATGGCCGCCCTGTTGGTTTGAGGACTGGTGGACAAAGACATGGATGAAGAAGGCGTGGGGCTGAGTCCTAGGGATGGCCCCCGTGTAGGAATGCTGAAGAATCTCAGGAAGTGGGAGATCAAAATGGCCAGAGCACCCGTATCTACAGGGAAAGGGACCGGTAATCCTGGAGGGCGATGGTAAAATCTGACAGCCGGGATAATGAGAGTAGTGAGGAAAAAGATGTGTCTGGGGAAGAAGACGTGCCCTGTCCTGGAGGAGGAAGGGGTCTGCAAACTAATAAAGTGGAGGTGTTGAATGAGAAACCGGAGTCTGCCTCTCCTTTAGGCTGGGACCACACGGGGATTACTCCCCTCGCATGACACTCAGCTCACACTGGCAATACAGCAGAGCCGAGTGTCATGCGAGTGTCCCTGCGACTGAGGTCCGACTATGAGAGCGGACCTCAGCTGCAAGGGGTGGGCCAGCGCTGAGGAGGGGTGGGATTTATCTCCCTCTCTCCTCCGTAGCCGGCTATTGCGATTCTCGCTCTGCATGCGCGGTATACCGGTGTACCGCGAGTGCAGTGCGATTTTTTTTTCTCGCCCCATAGACTTGAATGGGTGCGAGAGAGAGTCTCGCATTACAGTTGCAGCATGCTGCGATTGTTTTCTCGGTCTGATTAGGGCTGAGAAAATAATCTCTCATGGGTGCTGACACATAGGCTAATATTGGTCCGAGTGGAATGCGATGTTTTATCACACTCCACTCGCACCGATTTTTATGCCGTGTGTCTTAAGCCTTACCAGGACTGTGTCCTAACCCAGAGGTAAGCTCCTCAGCTCCCCTGGGGTCTGGCATCCTTCTGCCGCCCCTACAGCCCTCTTCCCTTTTCCAAGTGAGCCGGTTGAGGATACCAAGAGTACTACAACCCCCAGCCTCAGCAGGCGCCCCCACCCGGGCTCCATCACATCCACAATGTAAACCCCTCCTAACCTCACCCAGCACCATGACACCCAGCACAGCAGAGTCCTGCATACACTGAGGAGCTGATCATGTGACCCCTGACTCCTCCCCTCCATGTGACATCATCACAGGTCCTCTAAGCACAGAGCAGCCATATATCTAGTGTTGATGCTAGAATGTACGGGCTCCTTCCAGGTATGAAGTAATTTGTCACGTGATAGGGGCGTGTTCAAAATGCAGCCCAATGTTTTCCAGACAAATAAACATTATTTTTCTCAGTCCACGTGGGCATGGAGTTATTTATAATAGAAGCGGGCTCTGGGGGTAAAAGCTCCAGAACAGAGGGTGCAGGGGGCGGAGCCTGCATTATAGTGGAGGAAACATTGCCACGCCCACCAACCAAGCTGGTTGCGCCCACTAACCTGGAAGGAGCCCATACATTCTAGGCTCATCCCTGCAGTAGGAGGTATGTGAAGATTCCCCATAATTGGGCGCAGGGGGACATTAACCCCTTCAGCTCTGAGACTATTTTGGTGGTTTTTGTTGGTAATTTCCTGGAATCAGAAGGTTTTGTGCGTTTTCCTCTGAATCGTGTAGAAACATAAGAATCCGCCGCCTCTGTGAGATGAGGAGACGCTGTATATATGGGATGTGATCGGCATTACCGCTGTATGGAGACGCTGTATATATGGGATGTGATCGGCATTACCGCTGTATGGAGACGCTGTATATATGGGATGTGATCGGCATTACCGCTGTATGGAGACTCTGTATATATGGGATGTGATCGGCATTACCGCTGTATGGAGACGCTGTATATATGGGATGTGATCGGCATTACCGCTGTATGGAGACGCTGTATATATGGGATGTGATCGGCATTACTGCTGTATGGAGACGCTGTATATATGGGATGTGATCGGCATTACCGCTGTATGGAGACGCTGTATATATGGGATGTGATCGGCATTACCGCTGTATGGAGACGCTGTATATATGGGATGTGATCGGCATTACTGCTGTATGGAGACGCTGTATATATGGGATGTGATCGGCATTACCGCTGTATGGAGACGCTGTATATATGGGATGTGATCGGCATTACCGCTGTATGGAGACGCTGTATATATGGGATGTGATCGGCATTACCGCTGTATGGAGACGCTGTATATATGGGATGTGACCGGCATTACCGCTGTATGGAGACGCTGTATATATGGGATGTGATCGGCATTACCGCTGTATGGAGACGCTGTATATATGGGATGTGACCGGCATTACCGCTGTATGGAGACACTGTATATATGGGATGTGATCGGCATTACCGCTGTATGGAGACGCTGTATATATGGGATGTGACCGGCATTACCGCTGTACGGAGACGCTGTATATATGGGATGTGATCGGCATTACCGCTGTATGGAGACGCTGTATATATGAGATGTGATCGGCATTACCGCTGTATGGAGACACTGTATATATGGGATGTGATCGGCATTACCGCTGTATGGAGACGCTGTATATATGGGATGTGACCGGCATTACCGCTGTATGGAGACGCTGTATATATGGGATGTGATCGGCATTACCGCTGTATGGAGACGCTGTATATATGGGATGTGATCGGCATTACTGCTGTATGGAGACGCTGTATATATGGGATGTGATCGGCATTACTGCTGTATGGAGACGCTGTATATATGGGATGTGATCGGCATTACCGCTGTATGGAGACGCTGTATATATGGGATGTGATCGGCATTACCGCTGTATGGAGACGCTGTATATATGGGATGTGATCGGCATTACCGCTGTATGGAGACGCTGTATATATGGGATGTGATCGGCATTACTGCTGTATGGAGACGCTGTATATATGGGATGTGATCGGCATTACCGCTGTATAGAGACGCTGTATATATGGGATGTGATCGGCATTACCGCTGTATGGAGACGCTGTATATATGGGATGTGATCGGCATTACTGCTGTATGGAGACGCTGTATATATGGGATGTGATCGGCATTACCGCTGTATAGAGACGCTGTATATATGGGATGTGATCGGCATTACCGCTGTATGGAGACGCTGTATATATGGGATGTGATCGGCATTACTGCTGTATGGAGACGCTGTATATATGGGATGTGATCGGCATTACTGCTGTATGGAGACGCTGTATATATGGGATGTGATCGGCATTACCGCTGTATGGAGACGCTGTATATATGGGATGTGATCGGCATTACCGCTGTATGGAGACGCTGTATATATGGGATGTGATCGGCATTACCGCTGTATGGAGACGCTGTATATATGGGATGTGATCGGCATTACCGCTGTATGGAGACGCTGTATATATGGGATGTGATCGGCATTACTGCTGTATGGAGACGCTGTATATATGGGATGTGATCGGCATTACCGCTGTATGGAGACTCTGTATATATGAGATGTGATCGGCATTACTGCTGTATGGAGATGCTGTATATATGGGATGTGATCGGCATTACCGCTGTATGGAGACGCTGTATATATGGGATGTGATCGGCATTACCGCTGTATGGAGACGCTGTATATATGGGATGTGATCGGCATTACCGCTGTATGGAGACACTGTATATATGGGATGTGATCGGCATTACCACTGTATATATGGGATGTGATCGGCATTACCGCTGTATATATGGGATGTGGTCGGCATTACCGCTGCATGGAGACACTGTATATATGGGATGTGATCGGCATTACCGCTGTATGGAGACTCTGTATATATTGGATGTGATCGGCATTACCGCTGTATGGAGACGCTGTATATATGAGATGCGATCGGCATTACCGCTGTATGGAGACGCTGTATATATGGGATATGATCGGCATTACCGCTGTATGGAGACGCTGTATATATGGGATGTGATCGGCATTACTGCTGTATGGAGACGCTGTATATATGGGATGTGATCCGCATTACTGCTGTATGGAGACACTGTATATATGAGATGTGATCGGCATTACCGCTGTATGGAGACGCTGTATATATGGGATGTGATCGGCATTACTGTGTGGCGCCCTGGACTAGCCAGGTCATCACAGGTAACACACACACACCCCCACCCCCACTAGACAGTACCATTAGCCAAACACAAAATCCTTGTTGCCTCCCTCCAGGGTCTGATGTCCAAACCAGGTGGGGCGGAGCCAAGTGGTTGGCCCCACCCACCGAGGAGTTCATAGGCCTGGAGGGATGTGATCGGCATTACTGCTGTATGGACACGCTGATAATGGCTGTGACCGGCCAGACGCTGCTTTCCTGATGGGACCCTATAACCTAATGTGGATCACCTTTCATGTGCTCAGTGCTCACATATATTTTGGCTTTTAGGCTGCTTTCACACTTGTGTTGTTTTGCATCAGTTACAATCTGTTGCCTTGAGGAAAAATTTTGCAGGAATCCGTTTTTTCCCCGTAGACTTCTATTAGCTACGGATTGTGGCCCTGCGTTGTATCTGCCACGTGATGGATCAGTTGTTTACTGACTGACCGTCAGGCGGTAGGAATGCACACTAACTTTTTTGTGTGTGGCAGATCAGTTTTTTACTGTGAGCATGCGCACAGTAAAAAACCACGATGGACTATAAATTCAGTTCCAACAGCAGAAACGATCAGCTGATCGCCGGGCGGCCGGCTTTTCTGAACGATCAGCTGTCACAAAAGGTGTCCGCCGGGTGATCAGCTGATCGCTTAGAAAAACTGTCTGCCCGTAAAACAGTAAAAAAAAAACCCGAAAAAAAAGATAGTTGTTTTGCAGCATCAGTGTAATGCTGCCATCAGGGGGAGCCAGAGCTCTGCAGCAGAAGACACCACACAGAGCAATGAGAACCAGGAAGGGAATACACAGTGTTCTCATACACTACCTCAAAGCACAGCTGAGAAGCAGAGCATGCAAGGAATAGTCAAGCAGGCTGGGTCAAACACCGTACAGGCAGAAGCAGGACCGGAGGAACGAGGAGAAGCGGAGTCAAAGTCAGGCCAAGGTCAGTACCGGAGGAAGCAACCGAGTGGGGGAATAGGAGAGGGGACAGAGGACAGGAGGGGCGACCAGGGGACGGAACACAGACAAGCGCACAGGAACAGACAGAATCAGGATATCACTCACAGGACCAGCAATCACAGGCAAAGCAGTGCTAAGCTTATAGCCGGCGCTGGTTCACTGGAAATGTCAGCTTTTAAGGCATCCAGGGTCCGGAAGTGAGGCCCGAGAGAAGGCCCCGCCCCCTAGCCATGTGGACGGGGAGGTGAACCATGACAGTCACATCAGTTGTGCCACTATCTGCAACGCATCCTTTTCATCAGTCACACAACTGATTGTGATGGATGCAAAACAATGCAAGTGTGAAAGCAGCCTTACAGAGGTGGCGGATTCTTCTCTTTGTATATTATGCAGTCACGGCAGCTGGCTCCTGGTCACACTTGCTTTTTTCTTTTCGGAGGTGCAGGTCAGTTTTTTCATCCTAGACACACGGCTCCACACACATCCTACACACACAGCTCTGCTCTGTACATAATTTCATGTAAAATGTAATCTAATTGTAACTATTAGTGGCCACTGGAGGAGATTCCTGTGTGGGATGGTTGTATTGTCCTCTGGGATTTGTCTTTCTTTGAAGGGGGGGGGGACCAACAAAAAGACATAAAATGCAAATATCCTCCCCTGAGAGGAAGTGACGAGGTGACCTCACTTGATGGCAGATGAGCACCAGGGACCAGGTCTTCCACATGTGAGAAACGCTGGACATTGCCATTTCTATGGGGTCAGTGGGTTATAAGGCTATGTGCCCACGCTGCGGATTTACCGCGGATTTTGCCGCGGATTTGCCGCGGATTTCCCGAAAATCTGCAGTAGCGGCACTTCCAAGCCATTTCAATGGCATTTTGGAAATGCTGTGTCCATGCTGCGGATTTTTCCGCGGCGGATTTGCCGCGGATTTTGATCCGGAAAAATCTGCAGCATGTCAATTATTCTTGCGGATTTTGGTGCGGATTTTGGGTATAGAATGGGGAAAAAAAAAATCCGCATCAAAATCCGCGGTAAATCCGCGGGTGCGGATTTGCCGCGAAAGTCGCGGATTTTCATGCAGAAAAATCCGCAGGTACATTCTACCGTGGACACATAGCCTAAGACTTGTTCTGTTCTCTGCCTCCTTCAGGTACTGGAGCCTGTACACCAGGAGCAGGGAACCTTTTTTTCTGCCTGGGCTATTTGGAAATTTCTACCAAGCTTCGAAGGCCGCACAAAATTATCAACTTGAAAATTATCCAGCTGTACTGTATTTGGTCAAGCTATTGATTACCTCCTCCTACTCTGGTGGTTGGAGCTGTTTCTCTTTGGTGTGGCTGTGATGTTAGATGATATTGATCATGCTGCTTCTGTAGCATCCCTAAAGGTACCAGGTGCCACAAATGTAACCCGTGGAAATCCAAACCCCAGAATATCCGTGCCAGAGCAAACACACCAGCACCTTCAGGCCACAAACATCGCCCTAACACTAAACTGGGAGACTGCCTAGTAACAGGTAAAAGGTGAGGGCCCTGATTGGATAGTACCACCTGGCCTGTAGGGAGAGACCCAACGAGGGGGAGGGGCCAGTGGTCAATTGAAAAAGGTGGGAGGAAGTGGTGCGCAGTCTGTAGAAAGTCAGTCAGAATGAGGTGAAGAAGGAAGCGTCTCTGTCAGGAGAGTCTGTCGGAAAGTCTGAGGAGAAGGAAGTGAAGGAGAGGAGTAGTAGTCTGAGGTAGTAGAAAGTGGAAAGTACTGGAAAGACCTGCAGTGAGAACGTAGTGCTGTAAAAGGAGTGAGAACTGTGGAGCACAGAACGGGACTCCAGGCACCGTGGGTTACCTGTAAAAGCAGCAGACTCCAGGAACCACGGAGGGCCTGTGGAAGTTCGGAACCAAAGCTCACGGGACTCAGCACAAGGCGGGGTGCAGACCCTAGGACAGTGGGACACTTTATGGTCAGCTGTTAACTCTGCCGGGCGAGAAGATCTCCAGGGTCCATTGCCAACCCAAAAAGTCTGAAGCACAGGCAGCAAAGAGGGGACTGGGGACTGAACCCCTTAAATAGTCAAGGCTGTCTGCAATAGGACCAAGAGAGAAACAGAGGGGTTCCCAAGTAACTCCAGGCCACGGGAGCCCATCAACAAGTATGCATGGAGGACAGCTAACCCAGGTCACAGCTGGCATGGAGAACAAGGGAAGCGGATACACCTGGGACCGGCACCCTCGGGTTCAGGTACCACCACAGCAAAGTAAAGAAAGGCAAGTTAAACTACAATATTAGTGTGGACTGCTTCCATTACGGCGTGCACTACAATCAATCTCCATCATCCACTGCTGGGGCCTGTCCTTGCTTGCGGAGGGTGCTAACCATCCAGGCTGCATCACTCCATCAGCCCCAGCAGAAACCTGCAGCGGCGACCCCAAATAACCTGGCAGCACACTGCAAGTGACGTAGTCGACAAAACCTCTTTTTCTTTTATTCTCTTTCATTTAAAACCCCCTTTATTATTTACTCCAGAAGACACCACCAAGGTCACGAAACCGGACCACGCCACGGCTGACATCCCTGGACTAGTACGGCCAGGTTCTGAGTCCCCCGGCCCTGGGGCGGGCGTGTCACTTCTCACAACTGCTTTTCCACATTTGTCTCTGGCTGGAGCACAGTCAACTCTTTGTGATAAAAAGATAGGTAAATCATATATATCACATAGGATACTCTGGACCGCTGTATATACATCACACAGCAGACACTGGGGACTGCGGTACATACATCACATAGGAGATGCTGGGGGCCCTTACATGATAGCAGGGGCTGGGAATATATATATATATAATATACATATATAATCACAGGGCTGGGGCATGTACCTCACAGGAGGGGCTGTGACATACACCTCACAGGAGAGGTTTGGGGCATATACAGCATGGGAGGAGCTGGAGGTATATACAGCACAGGAGGAGCTGGGGACATATAAAGCAAAAGAGGGGCTGGGGGTATATGCAGCACAGGAGGAACTGAGGGCATATACAGCACAGGAGGGACGCATACATCAAAGGAGATTTTGGACCATATACATCACAAGAGACACTGGGGCACAGACGTTACTGGAGGCATAGACGTGTGTGGGGCTAATGAAATAGGAGATAAGAAGGTGTGTAACAAAGGAGATCACCAAATATCCAAAAGCAATTCACAATTTTATTAGTAGCAAAAAACATGTTAAGAACACTTAAAAACTGACAAACCGTGATAAAGATGACAGGGGTTCGCATATAATAAAGCAAGACTACCCCCAAGGTATCCTACAATAGAATACAATCCATATATGAAATACACCATGAACCAAAAGATATGCACAGTGGTTCAGTAAATGAGTGATATAGGATATATATCTTATATATGGAAGTAGGAAGTCCTCGTGCCCGAAAGCTCCATGTTTGGACTTGTGTGCTGAATTAACATTGTATTGCCTTTGTTCAGACTGTGTATCCTGTTTCCATGCAAAGAAAGGCCCATTATTTACTGGTGTATTGGCTAGCTCTATGGAGTTTACATAAAGCAGCCTTGATGTTTGTTTAAAGTCAATTCCTGTGTCTTCCCCAAACACCACCTAGTGAGCTGTATTCCTACAATGCATACCTATACAATCCGACTTTCAATCCTCGAGTATATCTATGATCATAGAAAGTATTCGCATCTCTAGGTAAAATCGTAAACGTTTTGGTGGCTGGCAACTCACAGGAACACACTATCTTCCTGAATTACAGATATATCATATCCATGTGTGGGGTGTATAGAATGCTTGAAATCTGTTCTGTAAGATGTTGGCCATATGGGGGAACTTGTGACTGATTGTGTAAATAAGGCCTAAAACTGGATTAGAATTGAATCAGAGGGAGAAGTGGGGGGGACTGGTAAGACCCTGTATAACATGTTATCTCAGGAAAATCATTCTCTGAAGTAGCAACAAGTATTGTAGATCTGTCCATATTTCTGGCGGTGTTCTCCCCTAGAAGCTCTCACAAATTAATTCTTGTGACTGTTCATCATAAAACTACAATTAATAAGTTCTGTTTTGTCTTTTTAATAATCCACGTGCTCCACTCCATACACATCTTAGCTATTTATACCATATTTTTCGGATTATAAGACGTACTTTTCCTCCCAAAAATTTGGGAGGAAAATGAGGCAAAGCTGTGGAGTCGGAGTCGGTGTTCATTTTGTCAGAGTCGGTATAAAATGAACCGACTCCGACTCCTAAAAAATATCATAAAGTGATATTGATATGTTTGTGACAACAAAGAATTTGTTACCAAGACACTGGTAGTAAAAGATACTAAAGCTCATCACACCAGCCAGTTTCTCCAGGCCTTAGTGGAGAAAGTTCTGCAAGATTACAAACTCAAAAAAGAACAGGTTCTTGCTATTGTAATGGACAATGCTTCAAACATAAGTACAATTAAACTGATGAATGAGAGTAATGAACAACAGCTAAAAGAAAATTTAGGATTCAGTATGTTTGAGATGGAAGGCCACAGTGCTAAAACCGTTTCTTATAGATATGGCGAACCCTCAGGTAAGGGGTGCTTCACACACAGCGAGATCGCTGCTGAGTCATGGTTTTTGTGACGCAGCAGTGACCTCATTAGCGATCTCGCTGTGTGTGACACTGAGCAGCGATCTGGCCCCTGCTGTGAGATCGCTGCTCGTTACACACAGCCCTGGTTCGTTATTTTATTGTTGCTCTCCCGCTGTGACGCACAGATCGCTGTGTGTGACAGCGAGAGAGCGACGAAATGAAGCGAGCAGGGAGCAGGAGCCGGCATCTGACAGCTGTGGTAAGCTGTAACCAGGGTAAACATCGGGTAACCAAGGTGGTTACCTGATATTTACTTTCGTTACCAGCCTCCGCCGCTCTCACGCTGCCAGTGCCGGCTCCCTGCTCTCTGCACATGTAGCTGCAGTACACATCTGGTAATTAACCCGATGTGTACTGTAGCTAGGAGAGCAGGGAGCCAGCGCTAAGCAGTGTGCGCGGCTCCCTGCTCTCTGCACATGTAGCGACGTTATGATCGCTGCTGCATTGCTGTGTTTGACAACTAAGCAGCGATCATAACAGCAACTTACAAGGTCGCTGTTACGTCACAGAAAATGGTGACGTAACAGCGACGTCGCTGTCGCTATGTGTGAACCCAGCCTAACTCGAAATGAAGGTCAATGGACACAGGTTGCCTGAATTGAAGGAATTGCTTAATCACCCATTTACCGTGACTAAATAATTACAAGCTGAGGATTTAACTCCTGGCATTTTCATAAGGCCTCTGTCACACGCCCGTGAAAATCACGCACATGTTTCACGGACGTGTCAAAGATGCGGATTGTCCTCGGTGTACTGTGTGTATGGCACAAGTGTGTTCTCCGTGTGTTATCCGTGATAACACATGGAGAACAGGAACTTTCTGCTCACCTGTCCCTGGCGTCGCTGTCCGTGGTGCTGATCTTCGGTCTCCGATCCTGCCGACTCTCTGCTGCTGCTGCTTCCGGCCGCAGTGAAGTGAATATTAAATGAGCATAATGAGCGGCGGTCGGCAGCAAGTGACCGCAGCGGCAGAGACAGGAGGGCTGGAGAAGGTGAGTAAAGGTTTGGGGTTTTTTTAACAGACACATGTCTTTTCTCCGGTGCGTGTCACACGGAACACATCCGTGTGGTCCATGTGTGTTACGTGTGACACGTTTGCGTTCCGTGTGACACCCGTGATGCTGGAGAAAAACGGACATGTCGGTGTATGGAGCACACGGGCACACGTAAGTACGGAACGGACACACGTTCCGGGCAAAAATACTTTCGTGTGCCCGAAACTATAGGAAAACATATGTCAACGTGTGCCCGTGTCTCCGGTACGTGAGAAAACTGTCCATACACGTACCGGAGAAAGGAACGTGTGACAGAGTCCTAAGGGAGTGGAAGAACTTGCTCTTTTGCCTGTTCCAAAGAGGAGGGTTAATCGCAGATGGCATTGCTGCTTCAATGAAATGGAGAGAAACACAGCTATTGGAAAAAAAAATATTCTTCTGGCAGCTGTTTATGTGAACCCAAGTCATCGTATACTGCTTGATGATAAACAGCTTACTAAAGGAAAAGAAGCTCTGACTGAGGTAGCAGTTAGGATGAGTGGCCTACCGGACTGCCAGGCGTAAGAGGACTTGGGTCCTGACACTGCTACTGCTGCCATATCTTCATCCTCATAAGATGAGGAGTTTAACTTTGACAAGTATTTGGATGACCTGTAGCAGGCAAAGAGTTGCCGCAAGGAAAAAGATTTCACTCTGTTTCCTATAGCAGCAGATTGACCAGATTTCAGCAGAATTTTTCACTTGCTCTCAAAGAAATAGAAAAATTCAACCATTCATCAAAACTGACTGTGCACGAGGCAAGTTCTTCATACCCGGAAATTGTTAGAGATGTTGCCCATGTGGTTACGGCTTTGCCTCCAGCCCAAGTTAGTGTAGAGAGGTTGTTCTCTAGCCTTAAAATTATTAGGTCAGATTTGGGGTCATCTAAGGAGGGTCTGATGGAGGCAATTCTATTTCTTACAACAAATTGATAGACTGCACAAATGTTATTTAGTAAGTTTTTGTTGAAAACTGTTTTCTGCCACTCATATAGTTTATTACATAGTGTTTATATATATATATATATATATATATATATATATATATATATATATATATATATATATATATATATATATATATATATATATATATATATATATATATATATATAAATGTGTGTATGTAATCTATATTACATGGTGTATTACATATTTACAATTTTTATTACAGTTTTTTGTGTTCTAAAGTTGTATTCCAATAAATATATTTTATGTTCTGTCTAAATATCTTGATTATTGTATCATAAAAATGATTAAATGTCTGATGTTCATATTGTACTACAATACATTTTTCACTTAAATATAAGCAATATATGTGGCAGTCGTGGAGTCAGAGTCGGAGTCGATGCAAGGGATATTGAGGCGTCGGAGTCGCAGGTTTGGCTTACCGACTCCACAGCCCTGAAATGAGACGTGCATCTTAAAATCTGAATGTAGCTTACAGGGAGGTGGAGAATTGGCACGTGGGAGCTGTCTGTGCGGGCGGCCTGCTGGCCGCCTCTCTGTGCGGGCGGCCCGCTGGCCCCCTCTCTGTGCCGGAAGCCGGCTGGCCACCTCTCTGTGCGGGCGGCCTGCTGGCTTCCTCTCTCTGCGGGCGGCCTGCTGGCTACCTCTCTGTGCGGGCGGCCTGCTGGCTGCCTCTCTGTGCGGGCGGCCTGCTGGCTGCCTCTCTGTGCTGGCCCTGCAACATAAATGCAACATACTTGAACGTTATGGTGTTCAAGAGTTAATTTTTTTTACACACATATTTAACATTTTTTAAAAAATAAACACTATCGACCCAAATCATCAAAACAATCATGCCCGAAATTACGCATATCATTTGAAAAGTGTCAACATTTTTGCACATACTGGAGTTTTGGAGGTTGCTCACCAGTTTCGACCAAGCCTAAAATGGGTGGGGCTATGGTAGAATGAGTGCTCCACGGGTTTGGAATAATGCCACAGCTTGTCTAATGCATGATGAGCTGTGGCGTTCTTTATACTGGACATCTTACTCCAGTCAATGACTGGAGTAAGATTTGTGGCAAGGCATATGCACTGCTTAATAAATTAGTAGCTTCTTACTCCAGCACGACCGTTCATCACAACTGGCATGAACATCTGCTCTTGACTAATCGAGTACCATGTGTGTAGCCCAACAATTTTAGCACAACAGGGAGTTTGGGAACTTTCACACCAGTATCATTCAACTCTTCCAAAATGTGTGAAGATGTAGTAAAATGAGGGCTGATCGGGGCCATGAAGCCACAGTTTACCTAATTTATGACTAACTGTTCCTTCCTTAAGCCGGTTACCTTACTCCAGTCTGCTACTAAAGTAAGATGTATAGTAAGTTACATGTGTAAGCATCAGTAATCCCTGAATCCAACAGGACTGTTTATGAAGAACGGCATGAACATCGCTGGTCTTAATCGGGGCCCATATGTTTCGTGCTTTTTACACTGTATTTTGCAAGCAATGTTTGTGCCAATTTTATTTTGTAACACTTTAACCCCTTGCTTTTTTCTGGGATTGTTTATGTAATGTACATAAACGTTGTCCAGAACCTAAAATGTCCTTTCTAAATATCTATCTTTACATTTTAGCACCTATTGTTATTAGCTTTATTATAAAATTCCCTATATAGTTTATCCTTCGTTGTGTTTTTTTTTTTTTTTACTGTATTTCCTGTGATGTTTAGTTTGAGAGGCGCATCACAGAGGATGCCACAGGAGGCTGGGGCTGCACTCACTTCCTGCAGTGTCTATCACCCCTTCTGTATTAGTATTTCATCCTGGAGCAACGCTGCAGTTGCTTGCTACAGTTTCTTGCAATGCCACCCACTAAAGTTGTCTTGGATTCCTGGTGTTAGACTCTGGGAGAAGTGAGTGCAGCACCAGCTCTCTGCTTCTATCTGTGCTGCATTTTCTAAAAGTGAAAGAAGACATGGTTAGGGGGCAGAGATAAAAGCATTGAGTGACATCAACTCCGGCCTCTGATCATTCGTTTGAGGGTGTTGACCAGGGGCCGGTGCTGGTGTTACTGATTCCATCTCTGCACCTTGGTGACGTCTTGCTTTGCATTTAGAAGATTTGGCAATAGAGAGGAGCAAACTGTGGTGCTGCACTCACCTCTACTGCAGCATTTATCAACATGGATCCAGGAGATTTTCAGAGGATGGTGATGCAAGAAATTGTATTAAGTAACTGCAGCGCTGTGCCATAATTATGTCCTGTTCAAGGAAGGGCAATAGACACTGCAGGGCAGTGAGTGCAGCCCCAGCCTCCTGTGTTGTCCTGTGTGAGACTCCTCTCAAATGAGACCTTGTGAGATCTTACTACTTACATCTAACTACATTGGTCAGCGTGCTAACTCTTCTGATCTACACACAAATGAACAGTTTCTTCCTCAGCGGGAACAAACAATCTAGTGTTGCCACACGTAGTAAACATACATGTGGTG
Organism: Anomaloglossus baeobatrachus; assembly: GCF_048569485.1. Taxonomy (NCBI): domain Eukaryota; kingdom Metazoa; phylum Chordata; class Amphibia; order Anura; family Aromobatidae; genus Anomaloglossus; species Anomaloglossus baeobatrachus. Next base: position 531,018,656 of record NC_134357.1, read on the forward strand.
TCTTTACCTTTTACATGCAGTTAGAAATAAATTGTAGGTTCAAGGCAGGTCCAGGTATCCCATCACCGACATTCGTGTTTTGTATCCCTTCCTCAGGGTATGTTATTTTTTTTTTAATAACTATTTCTTACATTTTATATTTAATTTTCTGAGCCTTACCACCTACATCTAACTATATTGGTAAGTATACGTGTTTTCTATGGGTGACAATAAGTACCAATCTGTTTATACTATTTGGACACATTATAATGATTAAATTGTTGTGTATGTGGCCTAAAATATATAGGATTTATTATTAGATGTAAAGAAGAAAAACAATACTGTAAAATAATAAATTGTAACACATTAATGAGCTCCCACAATTCCTGGGCCACCACTGCTTGGGTCCCCATCAGTCTCTGTATTTTCTGGTTAGTCCTAACAAACGTGATTCCTTCAGTGGCCAAAGCAGTGACCAACAATAGCGAGTAAATGGGACAAGCTGACTGTCAGCAAATCAAGTTTAAGTGTATGCTATCTAAGAATACAACATATACATGTTATATCACCTCACATGTTTCCCCCATTATCTCTGGTAACTGTTTTATTACATGGAATTGTTTATAATTTTACATATCATCTTCCTATTCAGGTCCCTACATTATCGGATCCTCTCAGTGGAGATTGTCTATATAAGAGAATTTTCCTGATTGACCCATCAAGAATGGATAAAGAGAGGGACAAGATGGCGGAGAGTATATTACACCTCACCCTAGAGATCCTCTTCCGGCTTACTGGAGAGGTGAGAGATTCTGATGACGTCACATTACATCACTCTTATCTATGGGAATAACAGATGGACAGAACTGGAGAGGTGAGGACTCTGGAAATGTCTGTAGTGAGATTTATTAATGTGTCTCTCCATAACCAGGATTACACAGTAGTGAAGAAGACCTCTAGTGAGCGCTGTCAGGCCCCTGTGTCTGAGGGATGGGGAAGACCCCTGAGCCCAATCACGGAGCCTCCACCTCACCCCCCGATACATGAGGACATCAATGACCAGAAGATCCTAGAACTCACCTACAAGATGATTGAGCTGCTGACTGGAGAGGTGACACTGCTGGGAATGCTGGGACATTATACAGTAATGCTATGAAGGGATCGGGGGTGACGGTATCATTGTATATGTCAGGTTCCTATAAGGCGTCAAGATGTCACCGTCTATTTCTCCATGGAGGAGTGGGAGTATTTAGAAGGACACAAAGATCTGTACAAAGACTTCATGATGGAGGATCCCCAGCCCCTCACATCACCAGGTAATAGACAGGACTAAATACACACGACCTATAATTATCTGTATGTAAAGAATGAATTCAGCCCCTGTATATGTTTCCTCCAGTTCTATCCAGTAAGAGGACAACACCAGAGAGATGTCCCCGTCCTCTTCTTCCACAGGACTGTGAACACGAAGATCCCAATGTTCCTCAGGATCATCAGGTAGATGGAGAGAAGGTGCCATGAAATCTCCCTATGATGTGTAGATGGCTGTGAAGGTCTTGTGCTCAGTCCTGTTTTACCCACCAGTATTAAACACAGCTCACATAAATTTAGGGATATATGGTTTTCGGGTGAAATTTCATGATGATCCTAAAATGCAGTCTAACCTTTTCAGTGGAACTTAATGTGACCTTCTCTAATCTTTTGAATGCACATGTCCAACTGTTCAATGTTTCAGTACTTTTTGCAGAACTTGCTGTTCTCTATCAATGAGTATAATGGCAATGTTCACAAGAGGCATTTGACCCATTAATCACCCAATACATTTTGGGGTTCAATTAGAATTAATATTTAAATAGTTCTCCTCATCATATTGTTCACATATAACAACTGATCAACAGTACATTGCAAAGCTTCATTAGGATGTTCTCAGATCGAAGTGACCACTGAGCTTCGAGTGTAAAGCCTGCTTTACACGCAATGTATCTTACAATGTGTCGGCGGGGTCCCGTCGTAAGTGACTCACATCCGGTATCGCAAGGTACATTGCAGTGTGTGACAGGTACGTGCGGTTGCGATTGAACGGTAAAACGTTCATCGCACGCACATCGTTCCTTTCTCTAGGATTGAACGTCAGATTGTTCATCGTACCCGAGGTAGCACACATTGCAGTGTGTGACACCCTGGGAACGATGAACAGATCTTACCTACGTCCTGCGGCTCCCGCCCAGCAATGCGGAAGGAAGGAGGTGGGCGGGATGTTTACGTCCCGCTCAGCTCCGCCCCTCCGCTTCTATTGGCCGGCTGCCGCGTGATGTCGCTGTGACACCGAACATCCCTCCCACTCCAGGAAGTGGACGTTCGCCGCCCACAGCGAGGTCGTATGGAAGGGAAGTACGTGTGACGGGGGTTAATCGTTTGTGCGGCACCTTCAACAAATTGAACGTGCCGCACATACGATGAGGGCGTTGCATATCGTATGCGAAATTGCAACTTGTAAAGCAGGCTTAAGAGTGTCATCAGCAGGTTGCAACAAAGATACAGAGAGACTGGAAGAATCACAGAAAGGCATAAAAGTGGACGTCCTTTGGCGACATCCCACACCAATGTCTGCTTGTGAACAATGCCCTTCAAAATCAAATGATGAATGCCACACAACTCCAGTTACATTTAACCCCTTCTCCCCTGGGCGATTTTGTGTTGTTCCGTTTTATTTTTGTTTTTTTGCTCCCATTATCCCAAGAGCTGTAACTTTTTTATTTTTCCGTCAATCTTGCATATGAGGGCCTGTTTTTTGTGGGATGGGTTGTACTTTTAAATGAAACCATGAGTTTTACTATATAGTGTACTGGAAAACAGCAAAAAAATTCCAAGTGCGGAAAAATTGTAAAAAAAAAATTGTGATTGCACAATTGTTTTGGGGATATTTGATTCACAGTGTTTAATATATGGTAAAACTGATTTGTGGGTTCGTAGATACCAAACATGTATAGGTTTACTTTTATATAAGGGGTTAAAAATAATTCACAAGTTTGTCCAAAAAAAAGTGCACACTTTTTGCGCCATTTTCCAAAACTCTTACGTTCTCATTTTTCGTGGTCTATGGCTAAGTGACGGATTTTTTTTTGCCCCTCGAGCTGACGTTTTTAACGGTACCATTGTTGCGCAGATGCTACATTTTGATCGCCAGTTATTGCATTTGCACAAAATTTGTGGCAACCAAAAAACTTAATTTTGGCGTTTGGAATTTTTTTGCCACTACGCCGTTTACCAATCAGATTAATTGATTTTATATCTTGATAGATCGGGCATTTCTGAACACGGCAATACCAAATGTGTGTATATTTCATATTTTTTAACCCTTTAATTTTCAATGGGGGGGTGATTTTATTTATTTTTTTTAAACTTTAACTTTTTTTTTACATTTTACTAGTTCCCCTAGGGAGCTATAATGATCAGCAGTCTGATCGCTTGTTCATTTCTGTAGATCACAGCTGCAAAGCGCTTAGTGTGCTGGGCATGTACATCGAACTGTCACATTTTAACAGCGCGATGCAAGGGGTTAACAGGTGCAGGAGGATCGTGGATCCACTCGTGCTCGGGAGGCACACATGTCAGCTGTACAAATCAGCTGACATGTGCGGGACTCACTGCCGGCTCACTGCAGCTGCCGGCAGTGAAACCCCTGACACGATCCATGATGTAGCCAGTACGTCATGTGTCGTGAACAGGTTAAGGCAAGTGAGGAGCACCAAATTATCATGTCAGACCATTCAATACCGTTTACATCACCGTGGTCTGCATGCTAGACAACCTGCAAGGGTACTGGACCATACCACTATGCAGAGGCGTCATCTTCTTACTGGACAAGGGACTGATGGGCCTCAGTGCTGTTCACTGATAAGTCGATCATGCTGAGCAGATATAATGGCCGCCAACGATTTGGAAGATGTCAAGTAGTACGCTATGCATCAGCCGTTGTTGTCACCAGACGAGCCTTTGGATATGGTAGTGGTGGTTTTAGTGTGGGCTGGTGTGTCTAGTCAATACAAAATGGCCCTACACTGTGTGAATGGTACAGTGACAGCCCCTACTACTTAAACAACATTATTAATCCAATTGTGTCTCTGCATGAACAACACAGGCCTAATTTCATCTTCATGGATGACAATGCTACAGTTCATCAAGGTCGCATTGTTAGATGATGGTTGAGTTCCTAGACCTGAAGACACCAAATGTGTTCTGAAATATATATGTATGTGATTAGATATAAAGTGATGTTATGTAGGAATGTATAGTGTAAGGTATTGTAATGTATAAGATGTAGCAGAGTTGAGAATGTTACTATGTAGAGGTGAATGTGTATTGGTATAAGGTGTAATGTTATGTAGTATATAATGTAGGATGCTTAATAAGGTATTATAAGTGTTATAGGGCTGCAGGTGAAAGGTTAAATCTGCCCGGCAACAGAAAGTTAGCATTAGCCTATATGGAAGGAGCTACTGCTGAGGGAGAGAAACGGTTTCTGTGGGAACGTCATTTAGGGCCCAGCCTGTGACAGTAACAGACCATAGGTGTGAGGAACAGCAGAGCTGCATGATATGAGTGTCATGAAAAGAGAGAGACCATTACAAAGAATAGTGTGACCGAGGAAAACAGGGAACAACTGAGAAGGAGGTGACTGTGACACAGTGTGGTGTAGTGGAGTCGGCTCAGTGCACTGACGGAAGGAACGAGTGACAGAGAAAGACGGGTCCTGGCGCAAGACAAAGCAGGACAAGGAACAATGTGAGTGTCTTAAGCAAGTGTCCCTGAGGTGTCTTCAGTAGCTTATAGCTCAGTCCAGCTGTGGTGCCCCTGAGGCTTCAGTCGTCACAGGGTACTGCATCTCACCAGAGGTGCAGTATTCACCTCGGGTAAGGAGTAAGGAGGAGGTCGGTGCCGGTTCAAAACATCCACCACCACACATATGCCAGTTGCTCTCTCTCTCCGGGACGGGGTTAGGGTAGGGTCATTTTCTCACCATATCGTCTGGGGCCTCCCACCCATTAGGGCTCGAGTGGGCGGGGTGACTGATCAGGGGAGTAGGAGCCACACACACACACTACAGAGAGAGTCGAGACACGACAGGGAACCAAGTGAGACGCAGGAGAACACGGTCGCTGAGGGGACAGCTATTAGCTCCCTCAGCACTGGCGCACATCTCGGGGTGCGGAGCCCTAGGCTGGTGGGCACTTCACGGCCTGCCAGTAGAATACACCGGGCGAAGGATTTCAAGTCTTCTGGCCCACAACAGCTCCCGGGGCAAAGTAGCATATAGAGTATGAGCGGACTGTATATCAAAACAGAGGGTGTCCGGAGAAATTTAACCGGATATGGGAAATGTGGAATTCCTCCCATTTGATTTTAACTGATTGAGTATGATATATTCACATGTCTCTATCAGTACTGAATACAAAACTGATTGTGGATGAGGGCAGTTTCCAATGTCTAGGACGGTGTTATCGGCAGAGCTAGTTATTAGTTATTTACTGGTTTTCTTTGTTTGTTTGTAGTATTTACCATACACTCAAATGCAATGTAATCAGCTATCTCATTGTCCGGAAGACACCATAACAGTTTTAAAATGAACATTCATTTAGCAATATAGCGACATGTCTACTTGTTGAGCCTACTTGAGTGGCTCATAGCAAACCTGTATGTGCATATCTAATGTGCCTTTTGCTCTGTATTTGAGAAATTCTCTACTGTTTAATAAACGAATTTAAGAAAAAAAAAGTAGCATATAGAGCCAGGAGCCATGACCATAGGGTGGCCCATCAACGGACTTGCGGTGCCTGCTATACGGGACGGGGAACATAACCACCCCCAGGACTTTGGTCCCTGTGTAGCTTCAAGTCGCAGGGACTCACACAACAGGGTGCAGGGAGGAAAACTCACAAAGTATCCCATGGAACCGGCCCTTGAACTATCGGGGATCGTCTGGAGCCCATCACAGCGGAGTCTGGCAGTCCATGGCATGAGCAACTCAGTGAGTAAACACCTTAAACTGCAACCGCTATGTCGTCTATTCCTTCCCGCGCCCCGCACTTCCAACACTGGGGTAGACAACTATTTTAAACATTCTCCATGGGGTCTAGCTCTGCCTGTGGAGAGCTGCAACATCTGAGCTGTGTTACCATCCGCCCCAGCAGAGAGAGACCTTGCGCAGTGGCGGCTCCTCTCCTGGCCGCATACCACAGGTGGGGCCATGAAAAACAACTACTTCCACCATCATCCCCACCAATCATTTTGATTGACACCGCGGGATCACGGAGCCGGGCCAGGCCACTGTGACAACCCAATCCCCCAAACCGGCCCGGTGACGAGTAAATCCCAAGATCCCATGGGCGCGTCACAGCCATATTGTCAGAATCCCTCTAAGAGGGAAATGACATGGAACTGCTTGAGCAGGAGAATGTCTTCCAATGACTATGATGTAATGTACATTGGTGTTGATAAGTTTATGTTCAGTAAAATGACATTTTTATGAACTTGTGGTCTCCCTCAATGAACGGTGCACCATCTGGTCCTGGCCGGCTCAAACCATCGGCAACATGCGGCCTGCAAAGGCGTTTCGCCTCCAGATGCAACGCCACACACCTAGCCAGGACCTCCATTTTCATGTAGCGTGCCGGGGTGCAGCAGACAAATACCTCTCCCACGATTACCACCCCGTGCCGCGTTACAGCATCATTAGGGAATGGCTACTAGAGACTGGGGTACCTGAAATGGAGCAGCCAGCGCTTTCTCCAGACCTGAATCCCATAGAAAACCTATGGGATCAGCTGAGTCGCCGTGTAGAAGCTCGTAACTCTACCATAGAATCTCAATGGCCTAAGGACTGCCCTTCAAGAAGAGTGGGATGCCATGACTCAACAGATAATAAATCGACTTGTGAACAGCATGAGACATCGTTGTCAAGCTCTAATTGATGCTCAAGACCACATCACAAGTTATTGAGACATTGTTGGCTTTTGTTTCAATAAATTGTTTAAGATGAAGAAATCACCATTGCATCTTTCTACTTAAATGCCCTACTTTCTTGATAAAATATCACTGTGGCATGAATTTTTTACGTTTTACATAAATTTCACCCTAAAGTTAAATGTCCCTAAGATTTTGTGAGTAGTCCATGTTTTATACTTGTATAATGAGAACAGTGGAGATGGCAGGATTAGAGTGGATCATAGATGTGACTTCTCCCATCTGTTTGTGACTTTAACAATATTTGTTTCAGGGTGAAGATCTGACCCACATTAATATTACAGAGACATATGTGAAGGATGAAGAGGATGAAGAGTGGTTGAAAGTGGAGATTCCTACAGATGATTATCCAGGTGAGTAGTGACCACTAAATGTAGAGAAGTTACAGATTCTTCTCAGTCACCGGCTGTGTTTGGTTTATCTGCAGAGTAACGTAGCATGTTTCCCCGAAATACAAAAACTGCGGATGAAAGCACAGAATATGGTCTTGCCAGGTTAGGTAACAGATAAAAACAGGCGATTGCGCTGACCTATTAGGGTCGTGCCAGTCACAACTCCTAAATACGCATCAGAGATGGCGACCGCCGCAGCCCCGGGATTGTGAGTAAACATCAGGATGTAGAAACCGGGTGTGTGCTGCGCTGTCACCAGAAAGTACAGATGTTGATTATTTCAAATTTCTTTTATTACGACCTGAATAAAAGAAATTTGAAATAATCCACATCTGGACTTTCTGGTGACAGCGCAGCACACACCCGGTTTCTACATCCTGATGTTTCCACAAAAATAAGCCCCAGCAGTAATTTTCAGCCTTTTTGGAGTAAGGCTTAAATATTAGCCCTACCCCGAAAATAACTCCTAGTTGCGGTTCAATAATGAAGTGTCCATGCAGCTAAAAAAGATAATACTTTAGGACACTTCATTAAAGAAATCACACACCCCCAAAAGAGAGAAGACAGAAGACCCCGCAATCATACTCACCAGACATCGAACGAGATGCTGTGGAATCCATCGAGGACCTGTAGTGGAACGCATCGAGGATCTGCGGTGACACACACACACACTCACCCACACGAGGATCTGCGCATCGATGCGTTTTACCGCAGGCCCTCACGTTCCACAGCGTCCCAGGTCCCCGTGCCTGTTGGAAGCCGTATGGTATCACCGGATGTGAGTGTGATGTTACTGTAATCTGATGTGTGTGTGTGTAAGTGTCAGCGGAAAGTAGGGGAGGACCACTGTGGAGCACACAAGGACCTGCTGAGAGCCCCCGCTGTGGATTGCAGGAGGACCTAAGAGCGATGCAGATGTCTGAGGTCTGGTAAGTATGGTTCTCCTGGGGAGTGACTGCCTCTTCTTGGGGTAAACTACCCCCAACCCATGCTTTCTCAAAAATAAGCCCTAGCACATTTTTGGGGGGACAAAAAATAATATAAGACATATGGCCGCTTTACACGCTGCGACATCGCTAGCATTTGCTGTTGAGCGCGATAGCACCCGCTCCCGTGGTATGGCTGATATGTGGTGATCGCTGCCGTAGCGGACATTATCGCTACGGCAGCGTCACACGCACATACCTGTTCAGCGACGTCGCTGTGACTGCCGAACAATCCCTCCCTCAAGGGGGAGGTGCATTCGGCGTCACCGCGTCGTCACTAAGCTGCCGGCCAATAGAAGCGGAGGGGCGAAGATGAGCAGGACGTAACCTCCCGCCCACCTCCTTCCTTCCTCATTGCCGGCGGACGCAGGTAAGGTGAGGTTCCTCGTTCCTGCGGTGTCACACATAGAGATGTGTGCTGCCGCAGGAACGACGAACAACATCGTACCTGCAGCTGCAACAATAATTGGGAATAGACCCCCATGTCACTGATTAGCGATTTTGAACATTTTTTCAACGATTCAGAATCGCTCATAGGTGTCACACGCAATGACATCGCTAACGCGGCCAGATGTGCGTCACGAATTCCGTGACCCCAACGACATCGCTTTTGTGATGTCGTAGCGTGTAAAGCGGCCCATAGTCTTATTTTCGGGGAAACACGGAAGTTCAGCCATATTACAATCAAGTGGTCTTGTTTCTAAATCAAAACTGTACCCATTACTTTGGGGATTGGAAGTCCATCTGTTGGAGTGAGATCTGTTCCGGCCAGAGCTTACAGCCCGGAGAACGCACCCTACTCTCTCTTGAGTTAGAAGATGTTGATCCTTACCTTCCCAGATCTCTAAACTACAATAGCAAATGACAGCGTACATAGAATGTGCTGACAACTTAGAAAACCATGTGAAAAAAAATATAATCCGTATGGCGTGCCTTCCTTTTATGACAAGACATCTGTCCTTGTCCTTTTTACTTTTATCAAATATAGACAGTAGACACATTAACACAAGAAATATTATGCAATTGTTATTTTTTTCCTTTTTTTTGCTATTTAATTGCATCCTTGACACCCAACCATTCAGAGGAGACAGAAAAGCAGAGAAAACCCTTCAATTCTTGCCCGTATTTCCAATGAAATGACAAAACAGTATTCAGCCTCTCAGCAACGAATGTGATAACAGGTTTCCACAAATCCCTAATTTCCCGGCCGTTCCAATAGACCTGCCGAGTTACACTAGTGACATTTAGAATTTAATATTTCCGATCTTCTGCATAAAAGCCGGGGATGGTGCAACCTGTGAATAACCATAAATTGTAATATTCTTTAATCTGACGTACAGAAGAAAATGAGCAGAATTCACCACTATTTCCCATTGTGTAATCCCTTACCGATATATGACGTACTGCTACGTTATATGTTGCCTCCTAACTTTGCATGCTCACACACCTCGCCCACATCTTTCCCGTCGGATTATGGCTGTGTTATTCAGCCACCATGTGTCTCTTAACAGCCGTGGGGGGAGTGGTGTTCCGCCTGCAGTTGTTAACCTGCATATTAAGTCTACTGAACACCTCTGTGCCTGTCGTTACAAGACTCCCGTGAAAACCAGCCAATAGCTGGCGTTCACAGCAGATTGTGATTTTCACTATACATAGCAGTATTTATGCACTGGTATGCATAGTGCAAATGCTCAGATGACCACAGGTTTAAGTTCCCTAAGGAGATTTACAAATAAAATACAGTAAAAAGTAAAAATAACTATTAAAAAAATAGACAAGTTCAAATCACTCCTCTCTTTTGCCCCATTAAAAAATAAAAAAATACACATATTTGGCATTGCTGCATTTTTAAAAGTCCGATCTTCAAAATATAAAATCACAAGAGAAAAATCAAAACCGCAGAATTAGGTTTCCTATAGCCATAACAATGCACTAAAATGCAATAAGAGGCGATCAAAACATCGTTTCTACTCCGAAAATGGTATCAGTAACAACATCAGCCCAGGGCGCAAAAAAAGGCCATGGTAAGTAAAAAATCCCAAAAAAAGAATTGTACAATTTCTTTCATTTTTATTTTTTTTTGCAATTTCTGCACACTTTTTCCCCACTTTTCAGTGTATCACATTTTTCAAATGAATGGTGTCTTTCAAAAAAAATAACTTGTCCATCAAAAATACAAACCATCATGTGGCTATGTGGACGGAAGAGTAAAAAAGTTCTGGCTCTTGGAAGAAGGTGATAAAAAAGGAGATCAAAAAATGTGAAATAGCCCAGTCAGGAAGGGGTTAAGATAAATCCAAGATCTGATCCCCAGAATTTAATCTACTGGAAATCGATTAATCAAATGTTTTTATTGGGAAATTATTCTGCCTTTTTAGATTTCACAATAAATAATCCATGAAAGGAAAAAGGTCCCCTAAAATGTAAAGTCGGGGTGAAGACTGAATAGAACGTCTTAATGCAAATAACGAAGAAATCTGAGTTCTCTAATCCTCCTTGTATGAAGAGTCCCTCTTTAGTGCCAGTAATAATTCCCTTTTTATCCAACGTTCGGCACAGGGTAATTGTAAGAAATGCGGGAGATTAGTATTATCCACAGTGAGTACATGGGGGCCGGGCAGCCCACCCACAGGAGCTTTTCTGAATGCCTCTCAAAATGTAGTTATCAAAAAAGGACAGAAATTATTACATACAGGTCGGATATTTTACCTTCAAGAGCCTGAAATATATTTTCTGTAATAATTCTACAAACGTCCATTATATAAGAACTTGTACTGGAGCCGCCATTGTGGAGTCTGAGAGGCCAGAAAATAACAATCTCCCCTTATTACAGGAGTAAATGAAGTTAACCCTTTAAGGACCAGAGTGTTTCTCATTTTTGTACTTTTGTATTTTTCTTGTCTTATTTCAAGAGACATAACTGTTTTGTTTTTCTATTTAAATGATGAAACAGAGCTCTGCAAAGAAAATATTTTTCTTTGTGTTGCCATTTTCCAACAATTATTTACCAACTGGGTAAGTTTTTCTTATCATTCTGACCTAGATAAAAATTTTTTTGTAACTTATTATCAACTCCTTCACAACCAATGACATACGGTACGTCCTTCGTCGTAGTCCTCCAGTTACCATGGGCTCCGGCGGCAAGCCCGCTGTAATCCCCACATGTCTCTGCTGATATGATCAGCAGAGTTGTATGGTTATCAGGCGCAGGTGAATCAGAGATCCACCCGTGCCAGTTAACCCCTTGGATCGTGCTGTCAAATACTGACAGTGCAATTTGAATGGCCGCTGCGGGGATCGCGCTGTTTCTCCCCGCCATCGACAGCTCCATGACACGATCACAGGGCACCTTGGTGTTACCATGATAGCGCGGGGTCAGCTGGTGACCCCTATCACTACCATGACTCACTTCCTGTGAGAGCTGACAGAGCGCCGACACTCATAGGAAAGCAGCATTTCTCCTATCAGAGCAATGGTCTCTCCGTGTTTGTGTGGTTCTCCTCTGGGTTCCCCGGTTTCCATACTCCAAGGACATACTGATAGGAACGTTAGATTGTAAACCCCAATGGGGATAGTGTGTCTGTGTCTGTAAAGCGCTATGGAATTAATGGCATTAGATAAGTGAATAAATATTATTATTTTTCTGATACATGAGTTGGTGAGAAAAAAATTCCAAACGCCAAAATGATGTTTTGTGGCCTCCGCAATTTTTTTTTCCCCCCCAATTTAATGTTTTATTGATTTTAGGAAAGGAAAGACAAAGGACAGTTAACCAATATATCAAAGGGTTGCTATACAAAGAGCCCTTACGGTACAGCAAAGCAGCGGGCTCAACAACAGTGCATGTATAATTACATAAATACATGGTTAACACGTTAAACCAGGAATAATAGAACAGAAAGGAGTAGAATGAGAAGGGAAAAAATGACACGATACAAAGAAAAGAAAGGAAGTGTAGTGAGAAAAGGAAGGAAGTGAAAGAGATGAAGGGGAAAAAGGACATGCTGGCCTGGTATGTCATCCGTAGGACTGTAAACTAGAAGAAGGGAATACATGGCTTCTGTAAATAATACATGCCAAGGGGCTAATTATCCAGGAAATTAATGTAGTGCGAGGAACTTTGGACCAGAGAGGAATGATTCCCAATGGAACCACTTAGTGGCTATCTCCGTCGTCTGTCCTCGTGACTGGGCCATCACCATCTCCATACGGTGTATCACGTTCACCTCCAGTGCCCATTCCTATAGGGTCGGGGGGGGGGGGCAGATACTTTCCATCGCCGTGGGATTACAGTCTTGGCGGCCTGAAGGAGATGCTTCAAGAGGGATTTCTTATAGGTCCTCTCCGACACTTTGAACATATACAATAAGGCTGCGTTTAGGGACCGTAATCCCCGTTATCTCCTGTATAGCCTCTAATACCTTCTCCCAAAAGGCCGCCAAGCTCGGACAGTACCACTAAATATGGGACATGGTGCCCCCTTGTGCTCCACAGCACCAACAGGTGTCAAATATCTCAGGACATCATGCATGAAGAGAAGCCGGAACCCTATACCACCGGGATAGTATTTTGTAACTGGTCTCCTGCATCCTTGTGGCGACCACAGATTTGTGGGTCAGGCGGAAACAGCACTCCCATTGGTCCTCAGGAAACACTTGATTAAATTAAATCTCCCAAGCTGCGCAGAAACGGGGGAGGGACCCCGCCGCCGCACAGGTCAGAATCCCGTAAATCTTTGAAATTGCGTGACGGGTATCAAGAGCCATTGGTACAAAGATTTTCGAAAAGAGTTTGAGGTGGGGGATGGGCCATGACATGACCTTGTGAGATTAGGAAATGTCTTAATTAGGCATATTCAAAATAAAACTGCATCCTAAAACTGCTACTCCCCCACAATCTCAAGAAGTGGGAGAATAACCCCATTTGGCGCCATCTGCTTCAATCTCAGGGGCCTCTGTTTCGAGCTTCCAAGAAAATTATTAGACGAAGCCCCTGGCAAAAAGCCAGGATTATCAGTCAGGGGCATAAGAGATCCCAGGGGCTGAAGCAGGCGATTGCGCAATTTCAGGGAATGTACCGTTTTCAGTGTTTTGTTTAGTGCTGTAGGACATCCTAATGTTGTGTCTAGTGAGGAGTGGCCAAGTCCACGGCAGGGTTGGTACCGATAGAGGACACAAGTCGTGTGCCAAACGGACCCATATCTTCGACCCAAAATTATGTAAGAGGTCCAAGACACTGCCATGGGCTTTCGCCAGGTAGTACCGCCAACAGTCAGGCAGCCCCACAAGTACAACAGTCTGGGTAGTGCTGTCATACTGAGGGCGCGAATACTGCCAAACCAGGAAAGGGTGCCTCGGTGATAGGAAGCCAGATCCCTTTCGAGTTTAGATAAGAAGCATTGAAAGTTTAATTAAAAGAGCCCGTTCATGTCGGATAAGCAAAAATAGGTAATATCAGCTCACCAAGCCTGCAGTCCCATAATCGTCCTGTGGTGGATGATCAGCGCCCGGATGGTCAGAAGTCACCAAATAGATATAAAATATAAATCCAGCGCAATCACATGGAATATTAAAAAGTTGTCTTCTTTATTGATAGTTTTTCATAAAATCCAAAAGGTACATGCAGCATAAAAATAAAGGATGCCCAGGTCAGAGCGACGCGTTTCAACAAACTGTCTTAATCATGGTCTTATTAGTTCATGTCGGATGGTATGGTAATGCCCAGGTATCCAAAACTGCCGTAGGATGGCCATTTAAAGGGGAAATTTGGTTTTATATCATCGACTGTTGTCTGTGGGAAGGGGTCTCCGCAAATTTTTTTAAAAATGCAATAACAGGCGATCAAAACGTAGCATCTGAAAAAAAATGGTATCATTAAAAATGTCAGCTCAAGACGCAAAAAATAAGCTAACATTGAGCCCTAGATCCCAAAAAATGAGAACACTATGGGTTTCAGAAAATTACAGCAAAAGCATAATTCTTTTTTCGGACAAACCTCTGAAATTTTATTCACCCTTTAGATAAAAGTAAAAGTATACATGTTTGGTATCTACGAACTCGTACTGATGTGAGGCATCATACTGACATTTCAGTTTTACCATATTCACCGCACTTTATATTTTTTTTTCTTGTTTTCCAGTACACTATATGGTAAAATGAATGTTTTTATTGAAAAGTACAACTTGCCCCGCAAAATATAAGCCCTCATATGGCAAGATTGGAGAGGAAAAAACTAAAATGAAAAACAGAAAAGCGCCGAGAGGTGAAGGGGTTAAAGTATTTGGGGGGCAGAACGAACAAACAAGAACGAACATCATGCTCTACACGTTCCTGCTCTTAGGTCTATTGTTAAATTGTCAACTGTTTTTGCCTCCATAAATAATTTAATTTTTCTACAAAACTTAATTTCTATGGATATTAAAGAAATGTTCTACAAATATTTTATTCAAAAATAATATATTTTTTTTTTAGCAGGTGACTGTACCAGGAGATTAGAGGGACAACCGACATCTGCAATTTTTAAATCAGATGACCTTGATATCACACAAGATACGACTGAAGTGAATGCCATTACTCCAGATTTCCTGTCATCCCTTCACAGCAAAGATCTATCATCTGATCCATTTAAACAGGTCTTATCTTCCGATTCATCACAGACTATTAAGAAAAATAAAAGTAAAAAAAGAGGCATTAAAAATCAAATTGCTTTTAAAGGAATGAAGCCGTTTTCAAGTCCAGAATATAAAACATTTTTGTCCCTGAAAATACACACAAAGAAGAAAACATTTTCTTGTGCACAGTGTGGGAAATATTTTAAGCAGAAATCAGATCTTGTTAGACATGAGAGAGTTCACACCGGGGAGAAGCCATATTCATGCTCAGAATGTGGGAAATGTTTTAATCTAAAATCAAATTTAGTTATCCATCAGAACATACACACAGGTGAGAAGCCATTTTCATGTTCTGAATGTGGGAAATGTTTTGCAGATAAATCAAGTCTTGTTAAACACCAGAGAACTCACACAGGGGAGAAACCTTTTTCCTGTTCAGAATGTGGGAAATGTTTTGCAGATAATTCAAATTTTGTTAGACATCAGAAACTTCACTCAGGGCAGAAGCCCTTTTTATGTTTAGAATGTGGGAAATGTTTTAATCAGAATTCAGAATTACTTATCCATCAGAGAACTCACACAGAGGAGACACATTTTTCATGCTCAGAATGTAGTAAATGTTTTAATTACGCATCAGAATTGGTTGTCCATCAGAAAACTCACACAGGGGAAAAACAGTATTTATGTTCAGAATGTGGGAAGTGTTTTACTAAGAAATCACATTTTTTTAGACATCAAAGAACTCACACAGGGGAGAAGCCTTTTTCATGTTCAGAATGTGGAAAATGTTTTAATCAAAAATCAGGTTTATTTGTCCATCAGAGAACTCACACAGGTGAGAAACCCTTTTCATGTCCAGAATGTGGGAAATGTTTTTTAGATAAATCAGGTCTTGTTAGACACCAGAGAATTCACACAGGAGAGAAGCCATTTTCGTGTTTTGCAGATAAATCAAATTTTGTTAAACATCAGAAACTTTACTCAGGAGAGCAACCTTTTCTATGTTCAGAATGTGGGAAATGTTTTAACCAAAAATCAGAATTAGTTGTCCATCAGAAAACTCACACAGGGGAGAAACCGTTTTTATGTTCAGAATGTGGGAAATGTTTTGCAAAGAAAGCACATTTTTTTAGACATCAAAGAACTCACACAGGGGAGAAGCCTTTTTCATGTTCAGAATGTGGAAAATGTTTTAATCAAAAATCGGGTTTAGTTGTCCATCAGAGAACTCACACAGGGGAGAAACCTTTTTCATGTTCAGAATGTGGGAAATGTTTTGTAGATAAATCAGGTCTTATTAGACACCAGAGAATTCACACAGGAGAGAAGCCATATTCGTGTTTAGAATGTGGGAAAAGTTTTAATCAGAAATCAGATTTAGTTGTGCATCAGAGAACTCACACAGGGGAGAAACTATATATTTTTACAAACTGTACATGAAAACATATAACAGAGACAGTCAAAGTAACGACGAATGAGAAAAGGAAAAGCAAGTTAGCGCTTGCTTTAGACTAAAAACATATAAACATATGCAGTTATTAATAGACATCATTACCTAAAAAGCAGTACAACATTAGCATTAAATATATCACATTGTTATATATTTTTATATTCACTATCTGGGTAGGAGTATTGCAACCAATTCCACCTCCCTGATTGCCAAACATACTCAACATTTCCTCCTTTTTTTTTCTAGCTCCCAATTTTAATTGTCTACCATTCATTACAGTATCTTTATATCCACAATCTCTCATGTCTAAAGAAATGAGATAAACATGTTCATGATACAAGTTACTATTTGCATCTATAATCCATTCCTTCTTTGTAGGACCATGTGCTGTGATCCATTCTTTTGTCAAAATGCTTAATTATCATATGCTGTATTTTTGTTATAATACAAAATGACAATACAGAGATATAAAAAAAAAAATCAGACAATTGTTTATAAAGGCTGGGAAGTGCGGGGAGAGTGAGAGAAAAAAAAAAAAGGGGGGTAAACAATGGTTCTTACCGTGTTTCCCCGAAAATAAGACCTGTCTTATATTTTTTTTATTCCTTGAAAAATGCTTATTTTTGTGTAGGACTTATTTTCGGGGAATCACAGTTGGGGGTAAACGTACCCCCCAAAAAGCAAACCCCCGTTCCCAGGAGTATAATACTTACCAGACCCTGGACATCTGTGTCGCTCTCGGGTCCTCCTGCGATCTTCAGCAGGCGCTTCCAGCAGGTATGCTCCATGCGGTCCTCCCCTGCTTCTGGCCGACACACATACATCAGATCGCACACAAACATTCATACACACACATCAGATCACACACACAATCACCACATCCGGCGATAATGATTACTTTCGGCCAGCAGGGAACGATGAGATGCAGTGCAGTGGAGCACGAGGACCTACAGTGGAACGCATGGAGGACCCGGTGGTGGAACATATCGATGGGTTTCGCCGCAGGTCCTCACGCTCCTCTGCACTGTGTCCCAGGTTCCCCTGCTGCCCAGAAGTATCGCCGGATGTGGTGAGTGTGTGTACGCAATCTGATGTGTGTGGCTGTGTGATTTAATGTGTGTGCGTGTGAGATCTGCTGTGTGTGCGATCTGATGTGTGTGGGTGTGCGTTCCACTGCAGGTCCTTGATGCGTTCCACTGCAGGTCCTCCCATTCGGCGTCTGGTGAGTATGATTGTAGAGTCTTCTTTTTTTTGGTGGTGTTTACTTTCTATAATGAAGTGTCCAACAGTATTATTTAACATTTTTTAGCTGCATGGACACTTCATTATTGAACCGCAACTAGGACTTATTTTTGGGGTAGTGCTTATATTTAAGGCTACTTTCACACTTGCGTTGAACGGTATCCGTTGCATTGCGTTGTGTAACGGATGCAACGGATGTGTTGCATATAGTGACACAACGGATGCAACGGATGCTGCAAAACAACGCAATTCGTTTTGATTTTTTTTTTTTTTTTTTTCCCGGTTTTACCAGCGGCAGACTATAGTGAACGATCAGCTGATCGTTCCCTGCAGCCGGCCGCTGGGTGATCAGCTGATTGCTCCCAGTAGCCGGCCGCCGGGTGATCAGCTGATCGCTCCCGCCCGCCGGGTGATCAGCTGATCGCTCCCGCCCGCCGGGTGATCAGCTGATCGCTCCCGGCTGCCGGGTGATCAGCTGATCGCTCCCTGCAGCCGGCTGCCGGGTGATCAGCTGATCGCTCCCGGCCGCCGGGTGATCAGCTGATCGCTCCCGGCCGCCGGGTGATCAGCTGATCGCTCCCTGCAGCCGGCCGCCGGGTGATCAGCTGATCGCTGTCACTTGCCGGCGCCCGGGCATGCCGGCGGGCGGGCGCTCAGCTGAGCGCTGTGACTTGCCGGCGGCCGGGCATGCTGGTGGCCGGTCATTCAGCTGAGCGCTGTCGCTTGCCGACGGCCGGGCGCTCAGCTGAACGTTCGGCCACCGCGAGCCAAAATAAAGTTTGATTTAAAAAAAAAAAAAAAAAAAAAAAAAAAAAAGAGCATGCGCAGTGAAATCCAGAGGATTCCGCTGCTCAAAATAACGTTACATGCTGCGTTCCTCCCGCTGGGCGGAAGCAACGGAGCGTCGCCCAGCGGAAGCAACGCAGCTCCTTTTGGTACAATCCGTCAACCATACAAGTCTATGGGAAACAGCGGAATCCGTTAACGGATTCCGCTGTTTCCCAAAAGGGCGGATTGTAACGGAAGGAAAATAACGCAAGTGTGAAAGTACCCTAAGCCTTACGCTGAAAATGCTGAAAATTCCTGCTAGGGATTATTTTCAGAGTAAAGCTTATATTTGCTAAAACACGAGAGATGTATGTTAATACATCTAACTAGTTTCAGATTAGAAAAACTACATATACACATGGTGTAAATGACCATTGATATAATAAAACCACAGATGCTAAAAGTCCAATATAACTTTCTGCATTAGAAGTGATGTAGTTGATGTTATTAGAAAAGAACTTAAACTATAGAGGTGATAAATGAAAAGCTTGATTTAAATTTGGATCTTGTTGGAGGTTTATCCACGTTGTCCACGCATCAAAGAAAATCTCTAGTGTTACAGTTCTTCTAGCATCAATTCGTTCATATAGCATAATCATATTAATTCTATCTTTGTCCATCGTATTGAGATGTGAATTACCATTTTGAACCAATGTGAATTCTAGCTGCCATCATAATATAGTGTATAAGATGTAAAGTTATATTGCACATTCGCAATGGTTTGTCTCCGAATAACATGATGTTTGGGCCAAGTTGGGTAGACCTTCCATTGACATTCGAAACTAAGGATTCAATCTTCTTCCAGAAAGTATTTACGTGAGTGCAGTACCACCATATATGTTTCATGTCACCTAATACATCCCAATCTCTAAAGCCTGCTTTACACCTTGCAATTAAGCATACAATATCGTATGCGATCGTACCCGCCCCCATCGTATGTGCGGCACGTTCAATTTGTAGAACGTGTCGCACAAACGAATAATTCCCAGTCACACGTACTTACCCTTCCATACGACCTCGATGTGGGCGGCGAACATCCACTTCCTGGAGTGGGAGGGACGTTCGCTGTCACATCGACGTCACGCGGCAGCCGGCCAATAGAAGCGGAGGGGCGGAGATGAGCGGGACGTAAACATCCCGCCCACCTCCTTCCTTCCGCATTGCCGGCGGGAGCCGCAGGACGTAGGTAAGATCTGTTCATCGTTCCCAGGGTGTCACACACTGCGATGTGTGCTACCCCGGGTACAATGAACAACCTGATGTTCAATTTTTAGGAAATGAACGACGTGTATGCGATGAACATTTTACCGGTCAATCGCACGTAGCTGTCACACGCTACAATGTAATTTACGATGCCGGATGTGCGTCACTTACGACGTGACCCCGCCGACACATCGTAAGATATATTGTAGCGTGTAAAGCGGGCTTAAAACATTAGGGTTTGTTTTATTTAGTCGTGCTGGAACATTTATATGCCCTGTGTAAGATTTTAAGTGATGTTTCCGTCAGAGGGATTTGGTTACTACCATTTGATAACGTATCGCAGAACCTACTCCAAATGGGTCATTTAAGCATATTTGCTCAAAGCATGAAAGTGGTAAAGTAGGTTATAAGGAGGGTTATTCCTGGTTTATACGCATAGCTTCTCCCAAAAATGGATTGTATTTTTATATAAAGTCTTGCCTAGTTAATACTTTATCATTTGACCAAACATACTTCAAATTAGTAATTGCTTTCATATTCCACCATTTATAGGCTCTTGGGTCCAATCCAGGTGGTATAAACATTAAATTGTTAAATAAGACCAATAAAGAAGAGGGGTTAGATTGTAAATTATAGTGATATCTAAGTTTTCTCCACAGAGTGGTGTGTGAAGGGGGCTCCCTAGGCCAAACCCTATGGAAGGGAACTTGTCCATAACAAACCAGAAAATGAATATGGTGATATAAGGGATGAGTCTGGTCCAATCCATCTAAGAGCAGCTTATTGAGAAGATATTGTAATTAATTGAGCTCAAAAATATATTCAGAAGCTAATCCTCTCATCCTATGGTAAAATATAGTAAGTAATACTCATGGGTGCAAGCAGGACAGAACCCACTGGGCTGCATCACATAGTACACCCGAGGGGCATGATTTAGCCGCACACTGGGTTTTTAATCAGAGCTTATGATGGTGAGGATGGACTAGGCTACCGATAGCCATTAGGAGCCACCCAGGGAGACTTGGTGCTGTGACAGTTTGCACCAGGAGTACGGACACTGACAGTCTCTGATATGGCGGATGCAGCCACTACAGTTGATAAGGCAGGCATGGCCAGAATGGATGGGTGCAGCAGCGGGTGTGGCAGATACAGCTGGTACAGATTTGTGTAGTAGCGGATATGGCAGATACTGGAACACAAACGGGTATTAGTAATAGAGCTGTACGGCAACAGCAGCACAAGGATAAGGGACCTGACCACTAGCAACACATTTCAAAAGGATAAACAACGTTGCCCAGGCACCTTCTACAGGGGGAAAATGCCTCAAATACCTAGTATCTCTCAGCCATAGGCTGAGAGGCACTTCCGGGTTGAGGCAAGCTGGCCCTTTAAGAAATGCTGTGCGCGCACCCTAAGCATCATGCTAAGATGCCTGTGTGGTGTGTGCAGAGACTGGGGAAGGAGCAACCTCTGCCGAATGACTGGGAGGCTGAATGTGCCAGCGTTCCTGCTCGGGAGAGGGTCAGGAAAGTGCAGGGATGCCGATAATGGCATTACAGTACCTAACCAAACTCTGGTTTACCTTGCCAGATATATTCTGCATTGACCGGCGACAAGGTACCAGGATTGCTGAAGTAGCGGCTCAAGATGAGAAATTTGAGGAGAGACACATGGAACCTGTTCGGGATACACAAGGAGGCTGGAAGATTCAGTTTGTAGGATACGGCATTGAACTACTGGAGCACCTCAAAGGGATCAATAAAATAAAGTCCCAGCTTGTAGACTGGCATCTTGAAATGGACCTATTTAGAAAGTGGGCCATACCTTGTCTCCGGGTCGGAATGAGGGAGGATCCAGGCGTTTCTTATCCGCATACCACTTCATTTAGATGGAGGACTGCTCCAGGGAGGACTTGGTCTCCGACCAGATCTCTGAGAAGGTCTTAAGGGGGCTTTACACGCTACGATATCGTTAATGTTTTATCGTCGGGGTCACGCCGTTAGTGACGCACATCCGGTTCCATTAACGATATTGCAGCGTGTGACACTTTTGTGCGACCTAAAACAATCGCAAAAGTGGCAAAAATCGTTTGCCGTGGAGAGCTCGTCCTAAAACCAAATATCGTTTATTTCTAATTAGCGATGTTGTTCCTCGTTCCGGTGGCAGCACACATCGCTGTGTGTGACACCGCAGGAGCGAGGAACATCTCCTTAGCTGCCTCCACCGGCAATGCGGAAGGAAAGAGGTGGGCGGGATGTTTACGTCCCGCTCATCTCTGCTTCTATTGGACGCCTGCCGCTGTGACGCCGAACGACCCACCCCCTTAGAAAGGAGGCGGATCGCCGGCCAGAGCGACGTCGCAGGGCAGGTAAGCCGTGTGACGGGGGAGCGCGATTCTGTGTGCGACGGGCAGCGATATGCCCGTGTCGCACAAACGAGGGGGCGGGTACGCACGATAGTGATATCGTTACCGATATTGCTCCTGTCTAAAGCCCGCTTTAATCAGAGCATTGGCCGCAAGGTTGACGGAAGAGATAATAACGGGTAATGGGATTTTGGGTTGCTGTCCATACACTAAATGAAATGAAGAATTAGGGTAAGACTCACGTGTTTATTATAGAACTCCTGGCTTGGAAAAAGCTTGACGTAATCGTTGTGCTGTTCGTTGACAAAATGCCGCAGGAAATTAGTCTGGATCTGTTGACCTGCTCCACTTGGTCGTTGCACTGTGGATGATAGACCGACGAGAAAACCAAGGTAACATGCAGCAGCTTATAAGCAGTCGTTCAGAACCGAGATGAACTGGATGCCTCTATTGGACACAATGTGGAGAGGTAAATCATGCAAGCAGAAAATGTGTTGGATGAAGTACTCACCGAGCACTGGCACAGAAGACAAATTGGAGAGCGGAGTGAAATGGGCCATTTTGAAAAACCTGTCCACTACTACCCAGATGATGGAGCAACCAGAGGACCTCCCTAGGTTGGTGATATGTGCTGCCAATGAGCGGACAACACCTGTAGGGGAAGTATTCGCACAGCAAGTTGTTTTTAGGGGCCTTGTTACCGGCACACGAGGGACAGACCAAGACAAACTCGTCGCACAGGCACCTCCCATAGGGGGAAGGTACCTCAAATACTTAGTGTGCGCGTGTCCTAAGTGCACTCCCAGGAGGCCTCTGGCATGAGCAGGTCCTGGAAGCTGTCGGTAGGGACCACTGAGCGGCCGGGAGGGTGACTGTGCCGGCGTCTCTGCCAGTGAGTGGTGCAGGGCAATGCGAGGATGCTGGTAACAGCATTGCAGTATTTAACCAAACTCTGGTTTACCTTGCCAGATATATTTTGAGACCACAGAATGTATACTAGTAAAGGTTCTTGTGGGAATAGCGATAGGGAGAGACCTGAATAAATATAAAAACTTTGGTAAGGAAACCATTTTTGTTGAATGCATTCTACCCAACCAGGATAGTGATGTGGGAGACTATTTGACTAGGTTGCCTGTAAACCTTTGCATAAATGGGGTTTAATTCCATTTACAAAAAGTGGACTTTTTGGTGAAAGAGTGATCTCTTTTTGGTGAAACTGTATTAAGAAATAACGTGGTCTTGTTCATATGTGGGTGTATTTATAAATGATGCTTCTGATTTATCTATATTTATTTTCAGTCCAAAGATTATCTCCAAAGTTTGGAGAAGAGAAAAAGGTAGCAATGTTATAAGTTGAGAGATTGACATTAACCCCTTCCCGACCAAGGACGTACTGATACGTCCTATTTTTTGGGCACTTAATAATCAAGGATGCACTGGTACATCCTGGCGATTGCACACACGATCGCCATCGAGGACTTGGCTTACCCGACAGCCAAGCCCCGACCCTCACAAAAAAGAATGGTGACTGCGCTGCCCCTGGCTGTTTAACCCCCTAAATGAGATACTGATTGTGGCACTTAGGAGATTGGGAGAGGGATTGTGCTCCCTTTCCTTCCTATCGAGACCCCCGCAATGTAATTGTGAGGGCCCAATCATTATCATGGTGCCTCGAAGTTGTCATGACGGCCTCTGGGTCAACTGACTGCAGAAGGCCTATGTGATCATGCCTGTAGCATGATCACTCAGGCTTTCTCAGTGCAGCTCGACAGCTCCGATGTTCTGCAGTGATCAAGCACTGCAGAACATTGCAGCTGCAATCTGAGTATTGTGGGGTAGAGACTCATAGAGAGAGGAAATCTAAAAAACAAATCCGAAAATAAAGAACAAAAAAAATAAACAATAATGTTCCAAAAACTAGTTATATTTGTGTAAAAAATAAACAAAAAAGTGCACATATTTGGTATTGCTACGTCCGTAACAACCCCATCTATAAAACTCTCACACTAGTTAACTGCTTCACTGAACACGATAAAAAAGTAGCAAAAACTATGACTTTTCATTATACAGCTGACAAAAAAGTAGACAAATGCAATCAAAAAGTCATGTATAAATTAAAATGGTACCTCTGAAAATGTCATCTTGTCCCTCAAAAGAAAGATACCATACTGCTCAGTCAGCGAAAAAAATAAAAAAAGTTATAGCTCTCAGAATACAGCAAATCAAAAACAGTTTTTTTCCTATGAAATAGTTTTTATTGTGTAAAAAGCAGCAAAACAAAAAAAAACTACATAACTGTGGTAATCATATTGACCTGAAGAGTAAAATTGTCTTATCGTTTCATGGCACGGTGAATGGCGTAATCAAACAACAACAAAAAAATATTCCTGAGTTACTGTTTCTTCTTGATTCTGCCAAACAAAAAGCGGAATAGAAAGTGATAAAAAAATATTACGTGGCCAAAAATTGTGGCAATAAAAACTCCAACTCATCCCGCAAAAAACAAGCCCTCACATGACTGTCAACAGAAAAATAAAACTATAACCTTCAAAATTCAGTGATCCAAAAAACTTTATTTTGTAAAAAGCTTTTTTAGTGTAATAGTCACCAAACTTAAAAAGACTATATAAATCTGGTATCGCTGTAATCGTACTGACAGGAGAAATAAAGCCGCCTAATCAATTATACCGCAAAGTGAACGCTGTAAAACTAAATAAAGCCATTCTTCAACTACTATTGATTTGTTCATTCTGCCTCTAAAAGATTGTGGTATGTTATAGTTCATATTTATCCTGCGCTCTATGATGAGCACTTATACCAGGGATTACGTGTAAGGGTACATGCCCACAATCAGGAATAGCAGTGTTTTGAACGCAGTGTGTGTTTGCTGCTTCCAAAACGCTGTATTGTACAGTACAAGCACCGTAGATGGATTTATAGAAATCCCATGCCCACTGTGCTTCTTTTCTCTGAAGCGTAAACTGACATGCGGCGCAGCTTTCCGCAGCATGTCCATTTTAGCTTACGGAGACGTGAGTGTTCGCCAGGGAAAACAGAGCAAAATTCCCACAGTGCCCCAAATCCTGATCGTGGACATAGGCAGCTGCGGTCTCCTGCAGAGAACACTTGGATCTCTGCAGGAGAAGACGCGCTGCATTCAGGATACAGCATGTGTGGATCATGGGCACATACCCTAAGGCCTTGTGCGCACTAGATGGAATTTCCCGCAGATTAGCCGCAGATTTGCTGCATGTTTCGCTGCAGAAAATGTTCATAACATCTCTGCAGTGATTCATCAGCAAATCCTATGGGAAAAAAAAATGCTGTGTGCACTAGGCGGATTTTGACAGCTGCATGTTTTGCTGCGGGATTCTCGCAGCAAAAACAATTGCATGTCAATTCTTTTCCGCAGGTAGCTGCGGGACTGGCTACTGGAGGAATCTCCAGTGATAACAGTCCTGGCCGCGGTTACCTGCACTGACCTCCGGAGCGGTCACCTGAGCTCTGGAGTGCAGCGTAGACTAAACTGCGAGCGCCGAGTGATTGATTCCCCGGCGATTGCAGTTTAGTTCAGGCTAGGCTGATCTCCGGAGCTCACGTGACAGCTGTAGAGAGGCCAGGCTGCACTCCGGAGCTGTCACCTGAGCTCCGGAGATCAGCCCGGCCTGAACTAAACGGCAATCGTCGGGAATCAATCACTCGGTGCTCGCAGTTTAGTCTAGGCTGCACTCAAGAGCTCAGGTGGGAGCTCCGGAGTTCAGTGCATGTAACCGCGGCCAGGCCTGGTATTACTGGAGATTCCTCCAGTAGCCAGTCTGACGCTGGCTGCGGCATTTCCGCACCAAATCCGCAGCAAAACGCTACAAACCGCATGCGTATTTGGATGCAGATTTCGGTGCGGTATTTTCCCGCAGGTGCGGACATCTTACTAAGCCTTTTTCTAGTGCGCACAGGGCCTAAATCTCTGAAAAATGTAATTCAGACAAAATTCTCAACGGAAGATTCACTGTAATGAGGCCTGGATATATCTGCCCTTTTTTGCATGTGTGTTCATTGAAACAGCTTCCAGCCTGTTGGTTGTACAGCAGGCAGTCAGTGCAACAGCTTATTGAGATTGTGTCCTGGATTAATTTCCCCTCTACCACCCGGCTTAGTATTAAGGTGATGTCACACACAGCGACAACGACGTCGCTGCTACGTCACCATTTTCTGTGACGTTGCAGCGACGTCCCGTCGCTGTCGCTGTGTGTGACATCCAGCAACGAGCTGGCCCCTGCTGTGAGGTCGCCGCTTGTTGCTGAATGTCCAGCTTCATTTTTTGGTCGTCGCTCTCCCACTGTGACGCACAGATCGCTGTGTGTGACAGCGAGAGAGCGACGAAATGAAGCGAGCAGGGAGCAGGAGCCGGCATCTGGCAGCTGCGGTAAGCTGTAACCAAGGTAAACATCGGGTAACCAAGGTGGTTACCCAATATTTACCTTCGTTACCAGCCTCCGCCGCTCTCCCGCTGCCAGCGCCGGCTCCTGCTCTCTGCACATGTAGCTGCAGTACACATCGTGTAATTAACCCGATGTGTACTGTAGCTAGCAGAGCAAGGAGCCAGCGCTAAGCAGTGTGCACGGCTCCCTGCTCTCTGCACATGTAGCTGCAGTACATATCGTGTAATTAACCCGATGTGTACTGTAGCTAGGAGAGCAGGGAGCCAGCGCTCAGTGTGCGCGGCTCCCTGCTCTCTGCACATGTTGCAGCATAGCGACGCGTGTCGTTATGATCGCTGCTTCGGCTGCTGTGTTTGACAGCTAAGCAGCGATCATAACAGCGACTTACAAGGTCGCTGCTACGTCACAGAAAATGGTGACGTAACAGCGACGTCATTGTCGCTGTCGTTTAGTGTGACCCCAGCTTTAGTCTCCAGAACAAGTGTGTGCCCGCTATCTTGGAGTAAGGTCCTGAGAAGGTGTGAGGCCAAGAATAAGGTTGTGGCTTTGTCATTCGGAGATGTATAACTCTCAGAGAGACCTTTTACATGTTATATATGTTTATATTATATTTAAGCTCAAGAATGTCAAGGCGCTCTGACTACATTTTGAGTTTCTCCTGATCTTACTCTAAAGCATCTACCACATCATCCATTTTGTTTTGCAAGTCAAATGTACATTGTGCATTTTCCTTTACATGCACAGTGAAAGACTCTAAGTTCAGATTTAAAGGGACTGTATTGTGTTTTTTTATTTTTGTATTAAAAATAGTGATTCTGAAATCAAGTATTTTTAATACAAAATGAAAATCGTAGCTTATTTACTTTTTCTGTTATTCTAATTTTACTGTATGCACTGGGGCCATGTTGGATTCTCTGTGTGTGTAACGACAGTTACACACTCCTTTATGGCAGCCCCTGTGCATAGAGATCCGACCCTATGTGTAACGTTACAGTGGGCGTATGCTGTGACCTGGACGTGCCCCCTGGGCTATCCAGATCACAGCAGACGGAGGAAAGCAAGCGCCATTTTTGTGGAGATTCAAGCCATGCTTTTTTCTCCACTTTACACCTGTCAACCGCCAGGATGTGAGTCCTGGCCGCCTCCCCTCCCCCCGTTACCAATGACACCCCCTCCCTCCCTCTGTTCTCACCAGCCCCCGCCCCCTGCCGTTACCGTCTGTAATGAAAGCACCTCCCTCCGCTGTCCACAGCCTCGTTCTGGCGGTCGCCGGTGTGTGTGTGTCCTCCCTCTGCTCTCACCAGCCCCCTGCCGTTACCGTCTGTAATGAAAGCACCTCCCTCTGCTGTCCACAGCCCCGTTCTGGCGGTCGCCGGTGTGTGTGTGTCCTCCCTCTTCTCTCACCAGCCCCCTGCCGTTACCGTCTGTAATGAAAGCCCCTCCCTCTGCTGTCCCCAGCCCCGTTCTGGCGGTCGCCGGTGTGTGTGTGTCCTCCCTCTGCTCTCACCAGCCCCCTGCCATTACCGTCTGTAATGAAAGCCCCTCCCTCCGCTATCCCCGTCCACGTTCGTGTGTGTGTGTGTGTGTTACAGTGCCAACTACAGAGCCACCATACGGTGATAACTACTGAGCCACCATACAGAGCCACCGTACAGTGCTAACTACTGAGCTACCATACAGAGCCACCATACAGTGCCAACTACTGAGCCACCGTACAGTGCCAACTACTGAGCCACCATACAGAGCCAACTACTGAGCCACCGTACAGTGCCAACTACTGAGCCACTATACAGAGCCACCGTACAGTGCTAACCACTGAGCCACCATTCAGAGCCACCATACAGTGCCAACTACTGAGCCACCGTACAGTGCTAACTACTGAGCCACCATACAGTGCCATACAGCGTATACTGTATGTGTAACAGTCAGTGTATATATGTGGGTGCGATGACCGCAGTCTGTGTATATATATATATGTGTAACAGTCACTGTATATATGTGTAAGACTCTGTGCGCACTTGCCGTTTTTTGCCGCGGATTTCCTGCGGATTTGCTGCATGTTTCGCTGCAGAAAACGTTCATAACATCTCTGCAGTGATTCACCAGCAAAACCTATGGGAAAAAAAATGCTGTGCGCACTATGCAGATTTTGACAGCTGCAGAACTACAAGGCTCAGCATGCTTCATCGAATAGTGTATGCAGTAGAGCAGACAGCAGCTGCATAACTACAAGGCTCAGCATCCTCCATCCAGGACTGTATGCAGGAGTTTTTTGCCCCCCCAAAAAAATGACATGGGCTTCGCCATATTTTTGTATGCTAGCCAGGTACAGCAGGCAGGTACGGGCTGCCCCCAACCCCCAGCTGCCAATTTGTACCCGGTTGTGAACCAAAAATATAGCGAAGCCCTTTTTTTTTAATTATTTCATGACTGTCATGAAATAATTAAAATTAAAAAAAAAGACGTGGGCTTCGCCCAATTTTTGAGTCCAGCCAGGTACAACTAGGCAGCTGGGGATTGGAATATACAGTGCAAAGTGCCCAAGCTTTCTGGGCACCCACGCTGCATATTGCAGTCCGCAGCCACCCCAGAAAATGGCACTTTCATGAAAGAGCCATCTTCTGGCGCTGTATCCAACTCTTCCAGCTGCCCTGGTGATGGGTGGCTCACTGGGTAGTAATGGGGTTAGGGCTAGCTTTATATTATCAGCTGGCCCTAAGCCCGAAATTCATGGTGTCACGCCAATATTAGACATTGCCACCATGAATTTCTAGTAAAGATAAAATAAAAAAAACAAAACACACAGAAAAATATTTTTATTAGAAATAAAACACAACACAATTAGTGACTCCATCTTTATTGAAATAAAGAACCACCCCTCCACAGTAATCCTGGGTCAAGGGTCCCGCGCTGTCCAATATCATCTGATCGGTTTGCTGGAAGGCCGGAATCACATCACACAGCAGCTGATTGTATAAACGGCTTTTATACAATCAGCTGATGCATCAGTGAAAAGAAAAAAAAAAAACCTACACACTTACATGCTGGCTCCTGTCCGATTGCTGCAGGAGGTGCCGGTGATCAACTGATAGTCTCCTGACGGCAGGATCAGCTGATAGCCGGGCGGTAAAAAGCCAGCATCACCGCGAGACTTGCGATCAGCTGATGCGTCAAGTGACTGCATCAGGTGATCCTCCGCCAGGTCCTGCATCCATCGGACGAGCCTTGGAGCCGGCACACAGCTGGAGCAGCGGTACCGGAAGAGGACCTGGGAGCGGGCATGGCACCGGGAGTCCGCAGACAGGTGAGTATGTTTGTTTTTTTGTTTTTTTTCTACTGTTCACTTTTGATTTCGCAGCTGCTTCATCTCCCGCACGGGAGCTGGCCTGCCGCCACACGGGAGCGGGCCTGCCGCCGCACGGGAGATTGAAGCAGCGGTGGCGGTACCGGGAGGATCCGATGACCGCAGTTTGTATATATATATATATATATATATATATGTATAAATGTGTTTCCACTTTACTTCCGGGTGGAGCTGTACAATTCATATACAGTCACCCAGAAAATGGCGACACATTACTATGAAATACACCTCCTCCCCTTTTGGGTGCAGTGTAACACCCAAAAGGGGAGGAGAATAGGCATGTCATCTAGTGACTGCCCAAATTTGCAGCTATCGTAATTCCACTAAAGATTACTATAGCTTTTTGATGTGTACACAGGAAGATGCTCCCCCTACTGGCAATTATAAGTATTTTGTATATAAAAGTTTTATTTTACATATTTAAAAGTTGAATTACATTAAGAAAATAGTTGTTACACGATTAGAATAATATTGTTAGCTGATTTGGCCTACAAAAAAAAAATAAAAAAATTAGACGATACAGTCCCTTTAACCCTTTCACGACCGGCCGATTTTTCGCTTTCCGTTTTTTTTTTCGCCATTCTTTTTCTGAGAGACGTAACTTTTTTATTTTTCAGTCAATATGGTCATGTGAGGGCTCATTTTTTGCGGAACGAGCTGTACTTTTAAATGAAACCATCAGTTTTACCATATTGTGTACTAGAAAATGGCAAAAAAATTCCAAATGCTGAAAAATTGCAAAAAAAGTGCGATAGCACTATGGTTTTTGAGATATTTTATTCACTGTGTTCACTATATGGTAAAACTGATGTGTGGGTGTGATGCCTCAGGTCAGTGCGAGTTCGTAGACACCAAACATGTATAGGTTTACTTTTATATAAGGGGTTAAAAAAAAATCGGAAGTTTGTCCGAAAAAAGTGGCGCACGTTTTACGCCATATTCCGTGACCCGTAGCGTTCTCATTTTTCGGGATCTTAGGCTCAATGATGGCTTATTTTTTGCGTCTCGAGCTGACGTTTTTAACGGTATCATTTTTGCGCAGATGCTACGTTTTGATCGCCTCTTATTGCATTTTGCGCAAAAGTTGTGGCGACAAAAAAACGTCATTTTGGCGTTTGGAATTTTTTTGCCGCTACGCCGTTTACTGATCAGATTCATTGATTTTATATTTTGATAGATCGGGCGTTTCTGAACGTGGCGATACCAAATGTGTGTATATTTTTTATTTTTTTAACCCTTTAATTTTCAATGGGGCGAATGGGGGGTGATTTGAACTTTTAGGTTTTTTTGTTTTTTTTTAATTTTTTAAAACTTATTTTTTTACTTTTTTTTTTTATTTTACTAGTCCCCCTAGGGGGCTATTGCGATCAGCATTCCGATCGCTCTGCAGTATCTGCTGATCACAGCTGGAAGGCTGTAAACAGCAGATACGCTGTCTTTCTCTTTTGCTGTGCCCCGGGCACAGCGAAAGTGAAACCAATTCATGTGTAGTACAGGAGTCATCACATGACCCTGTACTACCATGACAACTATCGGGAGTCACGTGATCGCGTCACGTGACTTCCGGTTTCGGCGGTAAGTAAAACTTTACCGCGATTGCGCTTATAATGGCGCTGTCATGTATTGACAGCGCCATATAAGGGGTTAATCGGCACGAGCAGATAACGATTCTGCTCGTGCCTAGCAGGCACACATCTCAGCTGTGAAAATCAGCTCAGATGTGTGCCGATCGCGGCATGCTGCCGCCGGAGGACCGCGGGCAGTAAGATTATGTCATTTAGGACGTAATTTTACGGCCCGCGGTCGTTAAGGGGTTAAACATGTCCTGCAGATTTTTCAGTAAAGTAGATGTAATTACCGAGTCCAGTGTAGCTTGAGTGTTAGGAGCTCAATCACTCTCTGCTGACTGTGTCGTAGTTGCAGAAGTGTCTGCGGCAGAAGTGGCATCACTAAAGTTTGATGGGCCTCGATGCAAAGTTTGGACCTGGAGCCCCCTACGTACATGACATTTAAAGTACGGGATAATGACATCGACATTCTGGGTACAGCATAATGACGCTGACACTTGGGATATGGGATAATAACACTAACACTTGTGGTATGGGATAATGACGCTGCACTCGGGGTACAGGATAAGGACATTGACACTTGCCTTTTTCTCTCAGCACCCAGGTTTCCCATGATCTGAAATCCCTCTTTCTGTCAGTACCCAGCTTTCCGATGTTCTGATATCCATCTTGTCCTCAGCACGCAGTTTTCCCATGCTCTGATATACACTGCTCAAAAAATTAAAGGGAGCACTCAAATAACATATCCTAGATCTGAATGAATTAAATATTATCATTGAATACTTTGTTCTGTACAAAGTTGGATGTGCTGACAACAAAATCACACAAAAATCATCAATGAAAATCAAATGTTTTAACCAATGGAGGCCTGGATTTGAAGACACACACAATGAAAGTGGAAACAAGTCAAAATGAAAATCAAAACAAGACAAAATTAAAGTGGAAGCAAGTCAAAATAAGGCTCAGTATTGTGTGTGGCCTCCACATGCCTGATGACCTCCCTACAACGCCTGGGCATGCTCCTGATGAGGTTGCGGATGGTCTCCTGAGGGATCTCCTCCCAGACCTTGACTAAAGCATCCGCCAACTCCTGGACAGTCTGCTGTGTTGGTGGATGGAGCGAGACATGATGTCCCAGATGTGCTCTATCGGATTCATTTCTAGGGAACAGGTGGGCCTGTCTATAGCTTCAAAGCCTTCATCTTGCAGGAACTGCTGACACATTACAGCCACATGAGGTCTGGCATTGTCCTGCATTAGGAAGAACCCATGGCCAACTGCACCAACATATGGTCTCAGAAGGGTTTTGGGGATCTCATCTCGGTACCTAATGGCAGTCAGGCTACCTCTGGCAAGCACATGGAGGGCTGTGCGGCTCTCCAAATAAATGCCACCCCACACCATTACTGACCCACTGCCAAGACGGTCATGCTGAAGGATGCTGTAGGCAGCAGATCACTCTCCACGGCGTCTCCAGACTCTGTCACGTCTGTTACATGTGCTCAGTGTGAACCTACTTTCATCTGTGACTAGCACAATCCTGGTGTTCTGTGGTAAATGCCAAGTGTCCTGCACGGTGTTGAGCAGTGAGCACAACCCCAATCTGTGGACGTCAGGCCCTCATGTCATCCTCATGGAGTCAGTTTCTAACCGTTTGTGCAGACACTTGCACATACGTGGCCTGCTGGAGGTCATTTTGCAGGGCTTTGGCAGTGCTCCTCCTGTTCCTCCTTGCAGAAAGGTGGCACTGAGGCTAGGGGACCCCCAGCTATCCCTGATCCCAGAGATGTCTGATTGTGATGATATCCGGGCCGCCTTCCTACCCCTGCTCCTGACCAGCCCTGATCAAGTACCCCTTCCCTCCCTATCCCCAGAGGCCCAGGACAGGAGCGTGTAAACACCAACAGTGATAGACAAACAGAGGATATAAAAACACAGCAAGCTCACACAGAGTAATCAGAGAAGTGATAAGAAAGAAAACTAAAGCAGGGAGGAAATACCCAGATGACCGAGGAATTCCACTGTACACCAAGCAACATGCAGTAAATCACAAGACTGGAAAACAACAGCACACGGACCACTTTAGCAAAAAGCTATAGTTGGCATAGGAAGACAAATTACTCCATCTTAAAAAAGTGGGAGTACCTGTGAAAGGTCTCCCACAACACATGATCCAAAGGTAACTAGCGGGCTAGCAGAAATGAACTCCTGCTAGTCCCATCACTAATAAGCAGACAGCTGGTTGACGCCCAAGCCTGCTTGTGCAACTCAGAAGCACCAGAGAAAGTATAATGAGGTGTATCAGAGTCTGGTGTCTGAACAGTGTCTGATCCCACCATGACACTCGGCGAGTTTAGCACAAAACACAGTGCAACGGTACCCCTCCTTCTATGAGGGGTTGTCAAGGGAAAAATTTAGTTGAAGATAGCTAATGGTATCTTCGTTTAGGATATTCAGAGGCCGGTGCCGTATCAGCTATATATCAGAGTTGATGTTAATAAATCAGACAATGATCACACAATACGTGTTCTCTCTTTGGGCCAGCGTCACCAACTGAAACTCGTGTATTGGATAGATTCAATTATACAGAATGCATCATTGACCTTGGGACTAGAACAGGAAGCTTAGGGAGTATTCCACTCCCCAATCTTTCACAGTATGCTGTAAAATACATCTCTGTTCGTTATACATTCTTTCTGTATGAAACTATTGATAAGACTTTTGCTCATTATTATGAAGACTTTTATTGTTTATACATCTGTTCACTCATCCTTGGTAACCCCTTCATGACTATACAGCTTAAAATCATATTATAGGTCTGTGCAATTGCTATATAGACACACAGATAATTATGCTACTACATCTATATTTTGATTATTTACATACACAGATAATCTTATTACGTTAGAACAAAAAAGCTATAGCTCAGGCCACCTCTACAGTCCCCCCTTAATAAGATTTCTGTGAATGTTGTCAACCTTAAATATTAAAGTTTTCCCCATTTAGATATATTTTATTTGGATCTTATTTGTGACTTACCCCCCTTGGGACTTTCATTTTATATAATACTACAGGCTTTAGCTCCCCCTTAAGTACTTATTCTATTTATTAAAAATAACTTCATGATTTATAGGGTCTATTAGAATTGGCATTATTACTTTCATTAGGGCACATTATCCCGATTAAGAAAGATTGAATCTAGACCTTATCTTAAAATCAGCACATAACCAAAAAAACATTTGCTACAAATTGTCTATGGTTTTCTTTCTGGATATGAAACAAAAAGGAGGATGCTTGGTCAGTGCTAGTCCACTTAGGGCCACTTCGTGAACCCAGATAATCTGCTCTTGATAAAAAAACATGATAAAACTTCATATGAACAGTTTGTGGCGCTGACTTGGAGAAACCTTTTGGACTAATGGGTAAAATAGCAGCCGCTTTCTGCTTCGGTTGTTTCAGGTCTGTTGGTTTCTGAGATGTAACATAAACTTGCGTGTCACTGACAGTGCTCAGCAGACTAGGCCGGGGAGACATCAGCCTGATGGGATAGGCTCTTCCTAAACTTTTCCCGAGATGAGAGAGTCCATAGCTAGCATTTTGTATTAAGGAAAATCATTGAATATATTCATTCATGAGTTAGTAAGAGACAAAACCATTTATAAATTGTTAGGTTACATTAACTAAACCACATTTTTGGGTCTATGAAATGGCTGAATTAAGTATTTTAGATTACTCAATTCGTACCCTCAACAGTTCCCCCTTGACTCACTTCTGCCATTTCCAAATACCAAGGGTACTGTGTTCCCTTAGGAAAAGAGGAAGAAAGATCTGTTGGGAAATGCTGCCTGACTAAACGTTGAACATGGGTGGAGAGGGGAAAGGGTTTCTTCATTGGTTTGAGACCAAGGACCCCTAAGCGAGTCCTTACCCTTTGTAGTTGGACTTTCCCATGTATCAAGGCTCGCTAAGTCCTCTCTTCTAACTGTTTTGGCAATAATGGTCTGAGACTGTGCAGGTCTTTTTGAAAAGGATAAATATGAGCAGGACACTCAGTGCAGCTCTGGTAGGTCGACCCTTCTGCAATGCGAGGCGTGAATCCATGTTGTCCTGCCATTGAGCTTTATCAAAATTTCTGTGGTGGGGACAAGCTGGATCAACTCATCTAATCTTGACTCATGGCTCTTTCTCGCTTGTCCTTTTAGGATTAATCATATACTACTAACTCTAATTTAGCATCTGAAATTAGAAAATACACTTGTTTATTTCACTATTTTGTCAATCATATAAAATTTGTACGTACTTTGTGCTAAACCAAAAAAACATTTTACATTGAGACCTGTTTGTTACTAAAGAGAAACAAAACACACATTGGTTTACAAGTTATCAGTTTGTTTTTTTACATACCACTTGCATTATGTGGATTTTCAGGAATGACGTTTTCTGCACTGGAATGCCTCTGACCAAGCCTGGAGAGAAATCTACACAACACGCACAGACTTGCATACAATGTGCTCATGATATACATCTATAATCAGTTTGCAGTCTCTAAAAATGGGTAGAGCAGGTGCAGAATATGTTTCTGCGGACTCCTTACAGTTTTTTCTTCATTGTTTTAAGAACGTGTTTTACAAGACTGGGTGAGTTTGCCTACCTGGGTACTGAACCCTGGTGTTACCAAAGCGCACACTGATATTTATTTTTCACAGATTTTAGTCCATAAGTTACTTGGGCCATCATTAAGAAGAGATCTCATGGCATAGAAAGCTTACCGCCCTTTATCCACAGACCTTCCTCAGTTAGCTGGCTACCTTCGTCTCACACTTCATTCTTCTTTGATTCGCTTGTTCCTGTAGGGATTTAAGAACACAAGGAGTGACAGAAGTCACTGACATGACAGGTGTCACCGAAGTATGGTCCATATGCATTGTAAAGGACTCTTCAACTCTAGGCCCGTTCACTGTTTCTTGGTCAGCTGCATCTGTGCGGGGATCTCCATCCGATTCCATCAGCTCAGATCTAGACTTTATCTTCAGCATACCTAACTCATTTGACAACAGAAAAGATCTACATCCTACATACACATTTTGACTCTTAATGCTCCACCCATCTAGAGAGGAATTAATACATCACTCCTCCTGTACCGATAGGAGGGAAGAGAGTGGTTCAAATTTAGACTACCTCATGTTGTGTAAACCATAGCATATCCAGTGCAGAATCGACCTGCATCTGGTTTCATCTATAAAAACAAAAACGAAAAGAAATATGCACTAATCATTCTTATAATAGACATATTTCATAGTAGTCCAATAAACATGACATAACTGTTGCAAAAGAAAAGCCAGCTTTAAAGCCTATCCAATATGTATGCTGCGCCTTCTACTACTGGAAAAATATAATAGATATCATCTTCCCCCCTTTATTTTTTTTGTTTTTTTATGTACTAATTTGATAAAATTCACAGTTTTATAACAGCAGATAATATGATTAACCAACCGATTAATAAAACTTATACACTACTGGGGAATTTAAAAAAAATATATAATTTTCCCTGTAAAACTTAATTTAATTATTTACATATTAGCAGGATACTATTGATAATCTCCTGTGAAATTTTGAACTCTAAGGGTTAAACAAAACCCACCCTACCAGAGAAAAACACTAATCAGTAAGGAGTGAAACACATACAGTCCTGCATATCTCTGCAGAAACCATTTTTTTTTCTTTTCTCTACTTCGTCAGTTTTTTTTGTTGTTTTTTAGGAGCTGACTTAGCCCCCACCTTTCCCTGTCACTCCCACGTCTCACTGCGGACAGCCAGGGTCAGGGTGGTGGTATCAGAACGGCTGGTGGGGAGAAACAGATACAAGAGGGGCCATGGGCAGAACTTTCATTACAGAAACATATATCACAAAATCTTTAACATGGATAGGGTGGAATGGAAGGCATTGTTAGGAAGGGTGGCTTGGGACTGGAAATCACTGCAGCAAGGAGACAAGCAGTCCGGGGTTCCCCTCTGTGTCATTAGGGAAGATTGGGGCAGACTCGGTATTTTGGGGGATCTTCTGGGGCGGATTTCTTTCCCTCTTTTTTTTTTCAAAAGGTGAATTACAAAGGAAAACACAGTGTATTAGTACTCCGCTGTGTAACAAACTGTCAATTTGGCCTTGGAGACCAGCTTTTTGGGCTAATTTAAAGGGCTACTGTGATACTCTGGGAAAAGGCACACCTGGCTTCAGGTAGATTATTACTGAATCTACAGGGAACACCTTTATTGTGGATTTATGTGCTGCAAGTTTTGGTTACGATTTTGAGGGTACAAGGCTAAACACTGAAATTGGGGGTACAGCACTCTCTCTGGAGGTGACGAGGCTGGCCACAACGCCAACAGATCAGATATTTGCTTTGTTGGGTTTGTTGATAGTTGCCACAACGCTTATTGGATCTGTTGTTGGACCGGTGCGGATTCACAATAGGGTTTGGTTGCTGTTGGATACGCTGTGGCTTTAAGGGTCAAAAACTATCTCCTGGTTTTACCTTGGTGAGATTAACAAGGTCCTTTTGAGCAGCTAAATACCACTGATGGACCTGTAGCATTTCCCTACAAAATCGCATAGGGTTAATTTCAGGGTTCTGGCAGGCAGTTGAGTAATGCCGCTGACTGGGTGGGGTTGAAAGGGACATATTTGAATGAGGGCTGTTCCTCGTCAGGTTCGGGGTAAGGCTCGCTATGTGTCCTAGAGGAAGGAGGGGGATCTAAGGGGAGGGGATTGGTGACTGAGGAGCGTGGCTTCAGACTGGCCGGTGGGGGGAGAGATGGCACTGCAGGTATGGGAGGGACCAGGGGTATGGGTGTGGATAACAGCTCCTGAGTCTGCTCGGTTGTTCTCTGATGTAGAGGAGGCACATAGTAATCTCCTCCCGGAGTTAGAAAAGGGAGGATTGGGACAGGCTTATGGCCATGACTCATATGTGGGCGGTGAGCTGTACAATTGTTACAACCATCTCTCCAGTCTGTGTTTTGGTAGCCACACTGGTAACATGTGCAGCTAGCTGGGTTGTATGGGGGCGGCTTCTCAATTGGTACTTCTGGATGGATAGAGGCAGTAGTGGGCAGGGTCAATGTGAAAATTGTGGAGAATGCCTCTACTAACTGTGAGGTGGGTGCTGGGACTAAGGCCGGTGTGGGCAGTACAGAAAGAGATAAGGGATTTTGGCCAGTGGGTGGGACTGTAACATCTGTGAGTAGCTCCAGGGCTTGTCCAGGATCAGGCTGCGAAGTAGCAACAAAACAACCTTCTTGAGTGCCCTTAAAACCATCCTCAAACTTCGGTAACCTATAGAAAAACATAACATCCCCTTGCTCATCTTCATCTTTGACCTCAATATATCTTTCTGATAGCAATATCTGCGTTACTCTGCCAAACTACTTTGCATCAATCAACAAGTAATACTCTGAAAATCTCCGGGGCATGATGCACAGCTTAACTGTCTCCAGCACGTGCCCCCACCTAAGGAATGTTCACTAAATCCAACACATTCTGTGAATCCTCAGGTTTCTTAACCTTGTCTTCTCCATTCTAAACATTTTTGCTATCTTGGTGGTGTCTGGATTGCACTAATTTATGACTATGCGGCGTGCGTTACAGTCCGGCTGGAACTTAAGGCCACACTTCTATACTAGCTGGCAACTCCTCAGCTATATAATAATAAGGGTATCCTGTGTTACGGAGGAGGGGTACAAAATGTATTCCCTCCAGACTTGATCAGCTGCACCAATATTTTTTATTGTCCTAATCCCTATCTTCGTTCACGTGAAAATCTTCCGTGTAACGGAGGAGGTCGTACAAGAATGCATATGCAGATACAAACAAGTCCCAAGTCCCGGCCTCTGGACTTGGTCAACTCTGGCAAATTTAACGTCCTAATCCCTATCTTCGGTCACGGGAACAGTCCCGCGTCTTTAATGACACACTGGGTCAGTCTAACTAGCTATATCCGGCCACCACCATCTTTCCTGCCCTAACAACCATCCTCTGGATTCTGTGTGACACTCTTGATCCACACCTCAGGGCTGGGATAGTGCTACTGAGCCCCAGTGGGCATCACCCCTGAGTCACAATCAGGTACCTTTTAACACTGATAAGGACACACAGCCCATCGCTCCCTCCTCTCCAAAACCAACCACAACGGTAGTGAATACACAGTATGTAACACTCACCCGTGGGGTCGGAGGGGATCAGCCTGTTTGGAGGAGAGGGAGATCTCAATCCTGGACGTCCAAACCATCGGTATTTCCAGGTCGGCAATGTGTCCTTGGAGGGGCTCCACATTGGATGCGCCAAACTGTCAAGGGAGAAATTTAGTTGAAGATAGCTAATGGTATCTTCGTTTAGGATATTCAGAGGCTGGTGCCGAATTAGCTATATATCAGAGCTGATGTTAATAAATCAGACAATGATCACACAATACGTGTTCTCTCTTTGAGCCAGCGTCACCAACTGAAACTCGTGTATTGGATAGATTCAATTATACAGAATGCATCATTGACCTTGGGACTAGAACAGGATGCTTAGGGAGTATTCCACTTCCCAATCTTTCCCAGTATGCTGTAAAATACATCTCTATTCGTTATACATTCTTTCTGTGTGAAACTACTGATAAGACTTTTGCTCATCATTATGAAGACTTTCATTGTTTATACATCTGTTCATTCATCCTTGGTAACCCCTTCATGAGTATACAGCTTAAAATCATATTATAGGTCGGTGCAATTGCTATATAGACACACAGATAATTATGCTACTACATCTATATTTTGATTATTTACATACACAGATAATCTTATTACGTTAGAACAAGCAAGCTATAGCTCAGGCCACCTCCACAGGGTCTCTGGACCCCC
This sequence comes from Anomaloglossus baeobatrachus, assembly GCF_048569485.1. Classification (NCBI taxonomy): domain Eukaryota; kingdom Metazoa; phylum Chordata; class Amphibia; order Anura; family Aromobatidae; genus Anomaloglossus; species Anomaloglossus baeobatrachus. The sequence goes on from NC_134357.1 coordinate 531,059,006, forward strand.
TTTTCATTCGAGTGGCCGCGCGACCCCCGGATCCGGAGACCCCTCGAGCCCCTGCGGATCCGGATCTGAGCAGTAGCGGCCCGGCTGCTGGCACGGGGGCGGCACAGTAACCATAGGCACAAAATAAAAGGGATATACAAGAGGAATCATGGCAGTGATTATAGATAGCAAACTCTGCAAGAGGAAGGAACAAGGACCTCTTCTACTGATTATCTGAGACAAAACAGCACAAATACTACTCCAAGTTCTGATTCATGTTCTCACTTTGTCCATTAGACTGAGGATAGAATGCAGATGAGTGAGACAGATTAATCCTAAGCAATAGCAGAAAGCCTTCCAAAAGTTGGCAGTAAATTGAGTATAGTGGAACCTCGCTTAACGAGTAACCTAGTTAGCGAATATTTCGCTTAACGAGCAAAGCTTGCTGTAAATTTGTAACTCTGTTTACGAGCAAGCTTTGCGGTACGAGCAAAATACTCACCGCACACACTTCCGGTTCTGTACATCCACCGCACTCTAACCCGCTCTTGCAGTCCACACAAACACACACAAGCACACACAAACACACACAAGAACACACAAACACACACACACACACACACACTCACACTCACGCACACACACACATATACATATTATGCTCACCTTACCTTCCATTCACTCGCCGGCCTCCTGGAACTTGCAGTTCGCCCGTACAGGCTGTGTATCTGTCACACTCCCAGGTTCCCGTACCACGCTCCCCAGTTCCCGTGCCATGCTCCCCGGCTCCCGTGCCGCGCTCCCCGGCTCCCGTGCCACGCTCCCCGGTTCCCGTGCCATGCTCCCCGGTCCTCCGCTCCACAGCCTCCTTGCTCCTTCTCCCTCACCTGCGTCCTCCAGGCGTCCTGGTCCCCGCTCCAGGCACCCTTCCGCAACTCTGAGCCTTCTGCCGGGCACTCCTGCCTCTTGTGCACCGCTTCCTGCCCTGGCTTCTGGCACCCGGGCCTCGCGCATGAGCGTTAGGCGCGCGCACGGTCATTGACCCTTTCTTAAAGGGCCAGCGTCCACTGACAGGATATTGCACACACAGGTACAGGGTATAAAGGGGTTTCCTTTCCAAGTGAGTGGGGCCTGTTCTTCGTGTTTAGTAACCTAGGAGTCAGGTCCCCCTGTGCCTTGTCCCATACTGGCTTATCTGTCTTGTAGAGCCGCTCCTGCCCCGCCAACCGGTCCTGACGGTTCCAGAACTCCGGACGGTGACTGTCTGCCATCTCTTCACTCCCTACCGTCTCCGATCCCTGGATCCGTGTGGTGACCGACCCCCTCGCTCAGCTGGTTCCGGATTCTGCCTGACATCATCCCGGCCTCCGAACCTGAGCCTCGTCACCCGAACTACCTTCAGAGACTCTGTGGTCCCAGGGACTTCGTCACTCCGGTCCTCTGAACGGACTGTCCTGCTACCCGTAGTGCTTCAGCTACCGGACACCTTGCCCTCGGTGGGGTCCTCAGTCCAGTGGATCCACCTCCTGGGCCTACCCGTCCTCCTGGTCCTAACAGCAAGAACAGGCCATGGATCTCGCCGAAGCACTAGCGTCCCAGCTGGCCGGATTGCAGTAGGAACTCGGACGACAACGTGAGATCCAATCCCGCATGCTAGCCTTCATGACCTCAGTGGACACCCGCCTGAATACGCTGCAAGCGATAGCCACGTCCCTGGCATCACAGTCCACGTCCACAGCTCCCGTGGGAGCTTCCTCGGAAGCCTCCAAACTCCGCTTGGCCTCTCCGCCCCGGTATACCGGAGATCCTAAGACCTACAGAGGATTCTTGAATCCGTGCTCTCTCCACTTTAAGCTGCTTCCGCATCTTTTTGCCTCCGACCAAGCCAAGGTGGCGTTTGTGATATCCTATCTAGAGGGTGAGGCACTGGCCTGGATGAACCCCTTGTGGGAGAAGGAGGACCCTGTGACCACTAACTTCCAGGAATTCCTGCAGGCTTTTCGAACCACCTTTGATGAACCCGGACGTGCTGCCGCGTCCGCCTCATCACTCCTCAGGCTACGCCAGGGGACCTTGACGGTGGGTCAATATGCCATCCGCTTCCGCACCTTGGCCTCAGAATTAGGGTGGAACAATGAGGCCCTAACCGTCGCCTTCTGGGAAGGACTCTCCGGTCAATTAAGGACGAACTGGCGATGTTCCTTCCACTCTGGATGCCCTGATCGCTCTAGCCACCCGCGTGGACCTCCGATTTCAGGAACAATTCAAAGAGGTGTCCCGCGAGAGACGTCCGATACGGCACTCCTCTCCTCCGCGGAAGCCCGCCGTTCCTCAGTCGGTGTCATCTGGCGTCTCTGTCCACGAGCCCATGCAGATTGACTGTCTGAGGCAGTCCGAGCAACGCCGAGCAGAACGGCTCGCCAAGGGCCTCTGCTTCTACTGGGGAGAGGGCACACACCTGCTACGTTCCTGTCCAGAGAGGAAACTCCAAAGCCTAGGGTTGGTAGGAGAGGCCACCCTAGGTACTGGGTCTCTCTCAGACCCGGTTACATGGACTGTTCAGGTGACAGCGGGAGAGACGCAGTTCATGGCAGAAGCGTACCTCAATTCCGGGGCAGCAGGCAATTTCATCCAGCAGGCTATGATGGACAAGTACCAGGTGCCTGTTATTCCACTAGACAAACCCCTCGTGATTGCCTCTGTAGATAGGAGACCCCTCTCTGACACCATCTCGTGGATCACCAAGCCTGTAGAACTACGTATCGGTGCCCTGCACACTGAGAAAATCACTCTCTACGTCCTCCCACGCATGTCTCATCAGATCCTGCTGGGACTCCCCTGGTTACGGACACACAAACCGTCGGTCAGCTGGCGTGCTGGCGAAATTACCCGATGGGGCCCCTCTTGCCACGAGAACTGCCTGAAGTCCCGGAGTCCCTACCAGGACTGCCATCGGCCTACTGGTCCTTCGCGGACGTTTTTGATAAAAAAGAGTCAGAGGTACTGCCGCCACATCGTCCCTACGACTGTGCCATCGACCTACTGCCGGGAACCATACCTCCTTGAGGACGGATATATCCTTTGTCCCCTGCTGAAACAAGGGCCATGTCTGCCTACATCACTGAGAACCTGGCAAGGGGATTCATTTGGAGATCCTCCTCTCCTGCTGGAGCAAGCTTCTTCTTCATTAAGAAGAAAGAGGGCGACCTGCGCCCCTGCATTGACTACCGGGGATTGAACCAAATCACCGTAAAGAATAAATACCTCCTGCCGCTCATCCCCAAATTGTTTGATCGGCTCAGAGGAGCCCGTGTGTTCACCAAGTTGGATCTTCGTGGTGCCTACAACCTGGTCCGCATCCGCTCTGGGGACGAATGGAAGACCACATTCAACACTCGTGATGGGCACTACGAGTATTGTGTGATGCCCTTTGGCCTGTGTAAAGCACCGGCAGTCTTCCAAGAACTAGTGAACGACGTGTTCTGGGACCTTCTCTACGTCTGTGTGGTGGTATATCTGGATGACATTCTGGTCTTCTCCCCGGACCTACAGACCCACAGAGAGAACGTGCAGCTTGTACTACAAAGGCTTAGAGAGAATCGCCTGTACGCCAAGTACGAGAAGTGTGTCTTCGAACAGTCGTCTCTTCCCTTCCTGGGTTACGTAATCTCCGACACCGGCCTGCAGATGGACCCAGAGAAGGTCTCTTCCATCCTCAACTGGCCCCCTCCTTCCAGGCTGAAGGCGATTCAACGTTTGCTTGGCTTTGCAAACTACTACCGTCAGTTCATCCCTCACTTCTCTTACTGCGCCTCTCTCTGCCTTGACCAAGAAGGGGGCTAACCCGAAGGACTGGTCACCTGCGGCCGACGCCGCTTTTGGCTCCCTGAAGCGGGCGTTTGCTTCCTCTCCTGTGCTCCATCGTCCAGAGTTAAACCGACAGTTCACCTTGGAGGTGGATGCCTCCTCCTCAGGAGCCGGGGCAGTGCTCATGCAGAAGTCCTCCACCGGGAAGATGGTCACTTGCGGATTCTTCTCCAAGAGCTTCTCGGCGCCTGAACGCAACTACACCATCGGTGATCGAGAGCTATTAGCAGTTAAGCTGGCTCTGGAGGAATGGCGCTACCTTCTGGAGGGAGCAGTGTACCCCGTGATCATTTACACTGACCACAAGAAGCTGGAATACCTGCGGTCTGCTCAACGACTGAACCCACGACAAGCCAGGTGGTCCATGTTCTTTGCCAGGTTCGATTTTCAACTACATTTTCGGCCCGCGGATAAGAACGTGCGAGCAGATGCCTTGTCCAGGTCTTTCGTGCCCATGGAGCAGGAGGAGGAGACATCCCAGCTCATCATCTGCCCAAGTAAAGTCATTCCGGTGGCTCCTGTCACTCTGGCTCAGATAAACCCTGGGAAGACCTATGTCTCTGAAACCGACAGACAGAAAGTCTTGCACTGGGGACATGCCTCGAAAATAGCCGGCCATGCTGGTCAGAAGAGAACATGGAGTACGATTGTCCGGCACTATTGGTGGCCATCCCTTCGCATGGATGTCATGTCTTTTGTCTCAGCCTGCTCCTCCTGTGCCCAGAACAAGACGCCCAAACACCTGCCATATGGTCGTCTTCTGCCGCTGCCAATTCCCTCCGTTCCGTGGCAACACATTGTAATGGACTTTATTACAGACTTGCCCTCGTCCTCCGGACAGACAGTCATATGGGTCGTGGTGGATCGTTTCTCCAAGATGGCTCATTTCGTCCCCATGGCCGGATGGCCCTCTGCCCAGGAGCTCGCTGACGCCTACATACAGCACATCTTCCGGTTGCATGGCTTTCCTGCACATATTGTGTCCGACAGAAAAACTCAGTTCACCTCGCGCTTCTGGAGGGCTCTCTGCAAACATCTGGGAGTGGCTCTGGACTTTTCTTCGGCCTATCACCCTCAGTCGAATGGCCAAGTGGAACGAGTCAATCAGATCCTGACCTCCTGCCTGCGCCACTACGTTAACATACATCACGACGATTGGTCCATGCTCCTTCCTTGGGCTGAATTCTCCCATAACCATCAGGTCAGTGAGTCCACCTCCAGCTCTCCCTTCCATGTCGTTTACGGACTTCAACCTTCCGTCCCATTACCTGTATCCTCTACCTCGGATGTCCCTGCTGCTGATACCGTAGTCCGTGATTTCTCAACAATTTGGAACTCTGTCAAGACGTCCCTTGGACGCGCTTCCCTGCGGATGAAGAGACACGCGGACAAGAGGCGTCTGGATCCTCCGTGTTTCTCATCAGTTGATCTGGTCTGGCTTGCTTCCAAATATGTCCGATTGAAGCTACCGTCGTACAAGCTGGGTCCTCGCTACATCGGGCCATTTAAAGTCATCGGCAAGATCAATGAGGTCTCCTACAAGCTGCAGCTCCCGGCCACGATGAGGATACCCAACTCCTTCCACGTCTCCCTGCTCAAGTCGGTTGTCCTTGGTCCCTTCTACGCTGATGCCCGTTCTGCTCCTCCTCCTATTGCTGATGATGACATCTATGCGGTAAGGGATATCGTGGCCATGAAGACCGTGCGGGGCCGGCAGTTCTTCCTGGTGGACCGGGCTGGGTATGGTCCCGGGGATAGGTCCCAGGAACCCCGGGAGAATGTGGGTACCCCCTTGATACGTGCCTTCCTGTCCCAGTTGCGGGGAGGGGGGCGTGGGGAAGGGGGTACTGTCATGCTCCCCGGTTCCCGTGCCAAGCTCCCCGGTTCCCGTGCCATGCTCCCCTGCTCCCGTGCCGCGCTCCCCGGCTCCCGTGCCACGCTCCCCGGCTCCCGTGTCGCGCTCCCCGGCTCCCGTGCCACGCTCCCCGGTCCTCCGCTCCACAGCCTCCTTGCTCCCTCTCCCTCACCTGCGTCCTCCAGGTGTCCTGGTCCCCGCTCCCGGCACCCTTCCGCGACTCTGAGCCTTCTGCCGGGCACTCCTGCACTCGGTGGGGTGCTCAGTCCAGTGGATCGACCTCCTGGGCCTACCCGTTCTCCTGGTCCTAACAGTATCGGGTAACCATCATGACCGATGCCGGACATTCCGCTCCCAGCGCGCTGACATCAAAGGCAGGAGTCGCTTGCCTTTGATTGGCCAGCGCACTGCCTTTGAGTAGCGGCTGACAGGGGAAGTTCCTCCCTCATCGCGATGCTTGCCGATACACATCCTGTAGCGGTGAACTACAAGAACCATGAGGCCGGCGATGGAACGAAAGGTACATATATTATGCTCATCTTACCTTCCGTTCCATCACCGGCCTCATGGTTCTTGTAGTTCGCCGCTACAGGATGTCTATCCGGTAACCATCGCGACAAGGGAGGCACTTCCCCTGTCAGCCACTACTCAAAGGCAGCGCGCTAGCCAATCAGAGGCAAGCGGCTCCTGCCTTTGACGTCAGCGCGCTGGGAGTGGAAGGTCCGGTATCGGTCACGATGGTTACCCGATACACATTCTGTATGGGCAAACTGCAAGTTCCAGGAGGCCGGTGAGGGAACGGAAGGTAAGGTGAGCATAATATGTGAGTGTTTGTGCGTTTTTGTGCATGTTTGTACGTGTGTGGAATGGTTTAATAGGGGACCAGGATGGGACATTTAACAAGTTGTGGAACGAATTGTCTGCATTGCAATGATTTCCTATGGGAAATCTTGCTTTGCTGAACGAGTAACTTGATTAATAAGCACACTCCCAGAACGGATTGTTCTCGTTAACCAAGGTTCCATTGTACCTCTATCAGAAACAATATCAGATTTGGCTCCATGGAGTCTCACGATTTCACGTAAATACCTGAGCTAAGGTTTTAGCATTGCGTGAATATGGTAATGCAATTAAATGTGTCATTTCGGAAAACCTATCCACCACTAAAGATGAGTGAACCTTTGGAGGTTCAGTTTGCTGACAGCAAACGACCTGAACCTCCATGTGTACGAACCTTGCCCAAGGAGGTTCGGAATCCATGATTGGCAGTTTGACTCTCCACCCACATACATCCAGCCATAAGCAGATCACTTCCCGGGCAGGATGGGATGGCATTTTCAATTTATTTTTTTTTGTTACACACTACATGTGACCACGCTGTTGTTACCCAAGTACGAGCCGTTCAAACACTGCAAGTGGCTGAGCACCAATCATACCTGAGCACAGTGTTGCTTGTGTGAGGTAAGTTTGCATGTAGAGAGTTCAAACTCTGAATCCGAGCCTTGTTTTTTAAGTTGGTGTTTGGTTCGAAAACTGAACCTCTGGTTCGCTCTTCTCTATCCACCACCAGAAAATTGACCATATTACCAGCAGAGAGAGGAAAATGCATAATAAAGACCATGGAAATGTCTGTCCAAGGCTTGCTAGGGACCCTCAATAGTTGCAGACAACCTGACAGATGAGAATGCGATGGGTCAGAGCATGCACAGGTCGCACATGCAGATATCACGCCCAGGGATATCTGGTACTCGGTCCCGGGCAGTGTATATCTTGGGAATGTCACTCAGGTGGCCGTTGCCCGGTTCCGTGTCCTGGGCCCTTTTTGTAAAGGGGATATATTTACAGGGGATTAGATTAGTGTTCACACGTGATGTCACTTCCGGTGTTGCGGCTATGTGGATGGAGCCGTCGCTGCACAATGTCCACTACTGGGGCTGATGTTAATGGCAGCATGGATGTTAGGCCCTCCGCAAGCAGTGCCGGGCCCCAGAGGGTATGTGTAATGATGGGTACCTCTGGTTCGCTCTTCTCTATCCACCACCAGAAAATTGACCATATTACCAGCAGAGAGAGGAAAATGCATAATAAAGACCATGGAAATGTCTGTCCAAGGCTTGCTAGGGACCCTCAATAGTTGCAGACAACCTGACAGATGAGAATGCGATGGGTCAGAGCATGCACAGGTCGCACATGCAGATATCACGCCCAGGGATATCTGGTACTCGGTCCCGGGCAGTGTATATCTTGGGAATGTCACTCAGGTGGCCGTTGCCCGGTTCCGTGTCCTGGGCCCTTTTTGTAAAGGGGATATATTTACAGGGGATTAGATTAGTGTTCACACGTGATGTCACTTCCGGTGTTGCGGCTATGTGGATGGAGCCGTCGCTGCACAATGTCCACTACTGGGGCTGATGTTAATGGCAGCATGGATGTTAGGCCCTCCGCAAGCAGTGCCGGGCCCCAGAGGGTATGTGTAATGATGGGTACCGGAATAGGTAGTCCACACAAGGGTTCAGTGCAACTGGCCTTTACTCACTTTTGCTGGTGGTAACTGGTTACCCGAGGTCGGCTGGTTTCACCTCCAGGTCCCCTTTGTCCCAGTGCCAGTGTAATAATCTGGTACCTTCTTCCCCTTTACCTCTCTGGTTAGTGGGTCCCTGTGGTACAAAGCAACTGGGGGTCCCCGTCTGGTGGTGTTTCTTTCCACTTCTGTCCGCCTGATGGTAGCGTGAACCCTGTGGGGTTGGAGTCCCTGGTCCTGTCCCCAGCTCTCTCTTTGCTACTGAGTCTCGGATTTTTAGGATCAGTAAGGTCCTTGATGGTCCCCTTGCTGTGCATGTTAACAGGCCGGCTTGGAGCTTCTGCCTGTCCTAGGGTCCTGTACCCCGTCAGTGCACAGTTCCGAGAGTACTCCACCGGCAACTACACTCCTGGGTACCAGGTTACTGTCAACCCCGTGTCAGTGCGTATCCTGCTGTCCACCTTCACTCCTTGACTCTCTACTCTGTACTAACTACTGTCCACTGTCTGCCCCTCCCACCTGGTCAACTAGTGGACTGCACTGGCTCTACCTCTAGGTGGCCATCCATGGGTCCGACCCTAGCCCTGTACCATTGTATGGGGGATTGTTGGGGAAAACTGGGATTACCTGGAGTGTTTTTGTGTTACCGGCACTGGTCTCCACTGGTATGCAGAACCTTGTAGCTCCCTGATGGCTTCAGGGGTGCTACACAGACACATAGGACACCACATCCCTCTGGATTTTGGGCCACCAGACACAACGCAATAAGAGATCCAGAGTACCTTTCACCCCAGGGTTACCAGCCAGGACAGAATCATGATGTTCCCCCAGAACTTTAAGGCGAAGATAGCTGGGACTCCCGACGATACCTCATCCTGGCCCTCCACAATCTCAGTTTGAACCTTAGTAGTGAGTGCTGACACCACCACTTCCTTCTGCACGATGGGTACAGGTTCCTCACAAGCTTTCCCTCCACCCCAGGCAAACTACTGGACAATGCATCAGCCTTAGGGCGGTGTTACAGGAGACGATATATCGTGTGATCACATGACCGATCACACCCGCCCCCGTCTTTTGTGCATCACGGACAATTTATTGAACCCCCGTCACACGGACTTACCTCCCTAACGACGTCGCTGTGGGCGGCGAACATCCTCTTCCTGAAGGGGGAGGGACGTTCGGCGTCACAGTGATGTCACACAGCGGCCGCCCAATAGAAGCGGAGGGGCGGAGATGAGCGGGACATAACATCCCACCCACCTCCTTCCTTCCTCATTGCTGGCGGGATGCAGGTAAGCTGTGTTCGTCGTTCCCGGGGTGTCACACATAGCGATGTGTGCTGCCACGGGAACGATGAACAACAGGCGCTCAGAAGGAGGAACGACATTATTGAAATGAACGACGTGTCAACAAGCAACGATAAGGTGAGTATTTTTGCTCGTTAACAGTCGTTCGGAGGTGTCACACGGTACATCTCTAACGATGCCAGATTTGCGTCACGAATTCCGTGACCCCGGTAATATATCGCACGATATATCGTACCGTGTAACGAGGCCCTTAGTGTTTTTAGACCCTGGATGATAACTTACAAAAAAGTTAAACCTGTTGAAAAATAATGACCACCGCGCTTGTCTTGGTGTAAGACGTTTAGGTGACTGAAGGTACTTTTATGATCATTAACCCCTTCACGACCATGGACGGATCTTTCCGTCATGGATCGTGTCCCGGTAATCCCCGCCCCCTGCCGCGGGCAGGCGGCGTGGATCGGCACACATATCAGCTGTTTTCAACAGCTGACATGTGTGCCTACATGTTCCGAGTGGAATCGCATTCCACCCGGAACATTAACCCCTTAGATCTCGCTGCCAAAGTCTGGCAGCGAGATCTATATGCGCGCGGCCATCTTTTTTTCTTACCTCCGCCCCCTCCGGACGTCACGTGAGTGATCACGTGACGTTCGGTGGTTGCCATCGTAGCACAGGGTCATGTGATGACGCCTGGTGCTAAGAAGTTTCACTTTCATTCTTCCTCGGCACGGAGCAGAGGAAGAAAGAAAGTGACTATTTCTGCTGTTTACAGCGGTATAGCTGTGATCAGGAGATAGCGATCAGCAATCGGATTGCTGATCGCTATAGCCCCCTAGGGGGACTAGTAAAATAAAATAAAAAAAGTAAAAAAAAAGTTTTAAAAAATTAAAAAAAAATAAAAAAACCTAAAAGTTCAAATCACCCCCCTTTCTCCCCATTGAAAATTAAAGGGTTAAAAAATAAATAAATATACACATATTTGGTATCGCCGCGTTCAGAAATGCCCGATCTATCAAAATATAAAATCAATTAATCTGATTGGTAAACGGCGTAGTGGCAAAAAAATTCCAAACGCCAAAATTACGTTTTTTGGTCGCCGCAAGTTTTACGCAAAATGCAATAACAGGCGATCAAAACGTAGCATCTGCGCAAAAATGGTACCATTATAAACGTCAGCTCGAGACGCAAAAAATAAGCCGTCACTGAGCCACAGATCCCAAAAAATAAAAACGCTACGTGTTTCAGAAAATGGCGCAAAACGTGCGCCACTTTTATTGGACAAACTTGTGAATTTTTTTAACCCCTTAGATACAAGTAAACCTATACATGTTTGGTGTCTACAAACTCGCACCGACCTCAGGTATCATACCCACACATCAGTTTTACCATATAGTGAACACCGTGAATAAAACATCCCAAAAACTATTGTGCCATCACACTTTTTTTGCAATTTTTCCACACTTGGAATTTTTTTGCTGCTTTCCAGTACACCATATGGTAAAACTTATGGTTTCATTTAAAAGTACAACTTGTCCCGCAAAAAACAAGCCCTCATATGGCAAGATTGACGGAAAAATAAAAAAGTTACGGCTCTCGGAAGAAGGGGAGCAAAAAACAAAAACGCAAAAACGGAAAGTGCCCCGGGGCTGAAGGGGTTAATAACAGTAACAGGATGAATAGCTCTCTCCAAAAAGTGTCACCACTCCTCAAACACTAATTTGATAGTGACTAGTTACCTATTACCAATGTCATAATTGCATTCAGACAGAAATAACTTCTTGGAAAAGAAGGCACATGGACACAGTTTACCAATAGACAGATCTTGGCGCAATACAGCTCCAACCCCACCTCTGATGCGTCAACCTTCACTGTGAAGGGTAAAGACACTTTAGGTTGTATTAATACGGGTGCAGACACAAAGCATTTTTTAAACAGTCAAATATATATAAAGCACTCTCAGACTAAGTCAGAAAAGTCCATACCTTTTTTCGTCATGTCAGTCAGAGGTCTTGCAATGGCAGAAAATGTTTTAATAAACTTCCTGTAATAATTAGTGAACCCCAAAAAACGTTGGAACGCTTTAAGGTTCTCAAGACAGTCCAATTTTAATATAGCCTGTAACTTAGAGGGGGTCATACTAAAACCAGAGGGGGACATAATATAATCCTGAACGGTGAATACATACTTTTGAAATTAATCGTATAACTTGTTCTCTCTGAGAATTTGCAAAACCTGTTTAACATGTTTCAAATTTGACCCAAAATCCTGTGACTAAATGAGAATGTCATTCAAGGAAATGATAATAAATTTCCCCAACAGGTGAGCAAATACATCAGTAACAAAGTGTTGAAAAACTGCAGGTGCGTTGGTCAGGCCAAATGGCATCACCAGATTTTCTAAGTGACCCTATGGCTTGTTGTATGCAGTCTTCCACTCATCCCCCTATCGGACCCAAATCAGATTATAGATAACCCTGAGATTGAATTTGGAGAACCATTTGGCACGGGTAATCTGATTAATAGGGTGCATAGTGAGTGGCATAGGATACAGTTCCCGAACTGTAATCTGGTTATGCCACGGAAATCCAGGTACAGACACAGTTCGCCATCCTTCTTTTTGACAAAGAAGAAACCTGCAGCCACAGGGGACGAAGATGGCCTAATGTAACCATTAGCCAGACTCTCCATTATCTATTGTAAATTCCTTGAGGGGTCTAGTTTCCAAAATAGAGTTATTTGTGGGGGAGCTACACTGCTTAGGCACCTCAGGGGCTCACCAAACCCAACATGGCATCCGTTAATGATTCCAGCTAATTTTGCATTGAAAAGTGAAATGACACCCCTTCCTTTCTGAGCTCTGCCGTGTGCTCAATCAGTAGATTTCCACCACATATGGAGTATCGCTGAACTCAGGAGAAATTGCACAACAAATTGTATGATGCATTTTCTCTTATTATACCCTTGTGGAAATACAAAATTTGGGGCTAAAGTAATATTTTTGTGTGAAAAAGTAACATTTTCATTTTTTTCTTCCACATTACTTTACTTCCTGTGAAGCACCTAAAGGGTTAATAAACTTCTTGGATGTGATTTTGAGCAGTTTGAGGGGTGCAGTGTTTATAATGGTGTCACTTTTGGGTATTTTCTGTCACCTAGGCTTCTCAAATTACTTCAGATGTGATATGGTTCCTAAAAAAAATGATTTTCTAAATTTGTTGGAAAAATGAGAAATTGCTGATGAATTTTGGACCCTTCTAACATAAATATTTTTTAAAAAAAGTAGAATGTGGACAATGTTACTTAGTAACTATTTTGTGTGACATAACTCTTGTATTTAAGGGCATAAAAACTTAAGGTTGAAAATGGCAACATTTTCAAAATTTTTGCTAAATTTCAGATATTTTCACAAATAAATGAAAAAATATTGTGTTAAATTGACCACATTTATATATTTGTTTGTGTTTTGCCGCTTTTACACAATAAAAACTATTTTATAGAAAAAATAATAGTTTTTACATTGCTGTATTTTGAGAGCTATAAACTTTTTTTGCTGATGGATCTGTTTTTCTGCAGGTCAAGATTAAATTTTCAGTGGTATCATTTTTATTTCAATATGAGTTTTTGATTGCATTTTATTCCACTTTTTTGGTCAGCTCTGTGATGAAAACACTGTTCACTGAAGGGGTTCACTGAAGGGGTTCACTATTGTAACTAGTTAACTAGTTTTGTAGCTCGGATTGTTACGTACGCGGCAATATCATATATGTGTACTTTTATTTTTTCACATAACTATACATATACATGTGGCGCCCTGGACAAGCCAGGACGTCACAGGTACTGCAACAACACACCCCACACCCCGGCTAGGCACATCGAAGTCAGACAAAAATCCTTGTTGCCTCCCTCCAGGGGCTGATGTCCACACCAGGGGGTGGAGCCAGGTGGTTGGCCCCACCCACCGAGGAGTTCACAGTCCTGGAGGCGGGAAAAGGAAGGCAGAGTAGTTGGAGAGTTGAAGAGTGAAGTGGTAGTGGAGCAGGCTGACCGTGTCTGGGTGCGTGGCCCGGCACATACAGCAAGGTTGGCAGACGGTGGTGACCGTCTGCAGGAGGGGCTGATTGACGTGAACCGTAAGGACTGGGGACGGGCGGTGGCCCACCGGTACCGGATCGGGGAGCGAAGAGAAGCCAGCACCATTCGGCAGGGCCTACGGACCCCGACCAGGCTTGGAGTCGCCGTAAAACTGGTCAAATCCGTTAGCGAAGGGAACCTCCGGGCTTTCCCAGCAGTCAAGACCCGATTGAAGGCAACCGCTCAAACCGTGAAGGGAAATACAGTCACTGCCAAGGCTACAGTTCCCAGGGCCAGAGCCTGCGGGCAAAAGGGGCTCCCTCAGCATCCATCCAAGCTGGGGAGCGGGTTACCGGTGGGAAGCCACCAGAACCGAGAACATAACACAGGTGCAGGGAAAGGCAGTCACCGCCAACCTACCGGGAGAAGAACCACCGCAGCCGTCTGTGGGACCCGTCCATCCAGCCGTTTGTTTTACCGGAGACTTTGCATTCATTATTGGCTGAGTGAGTACCACCGTGCCGTGCGGCACCGCGCTGCACCCGCGACCCTGCACCTCACCAGGTCTCGTAACCCACCTGCCATTCCTCCCTCACCGGGCCCCGGGACAACCAACCCCCTACCCACAGAGGGGAAAAACAACATCCAAGCTGCTCCCTGTCATCGCTCCCGGGATCCCCGTCCAGAGCAGCGGTGGTGTCACAACCTCACCACAACCGTGGGTGGCGTCACGGACAATAAATCCCCAAAACCATTCTCCTTTTCACTCACGGGCGAGGAGCGCCGCTCGAGTCCCTGGATCTGGCACACCGCTCGAGCCACCGAGCAGCAAGCGAAGCAGCAGCGCCGGACCCGAGCGTGGTGAGCGCAGCGTCCCCTCCCCGCCCGCGACATACATATTTATTGGAAGAATTATTTTTTGGGGGGGTTTTTTCAGTTTTTTTTAAAAATACTTTTACCATTTTCTTTTTACTTTTTTACTTAGTCCCTTTATGGGACATCATTCTTCAGTGGTCTGTTCACTGATATAATCCACTACAATGCTCGATCACTGCAGTGGATATGTCGGTGCTGCTGCAGCACTGATACTTCGCCTCACACATCTGCCCCCTTTAATTCCACCACCTGGAGGGATAAGGACCGCAGTAGTTTAGATACTGCAGCAACTGGGTCCTTGTCATAGTTTAAAGGGAAGGTGCTGCGTTTTTTTAATTTTTGTATTAATAATAGTGATTATGGAATCCAATTCTTTTTAATACAAAATGAAATTAATTGTTTATTTAGTTTTTATTTAATTCTAGTTTTACTCAAACAGCGGGGCTGCCATCTTAGATTTGCTGTGTGTAATGACAGTTACTCACCTCAAATATGACAGTGCCTGTGCATAAGAAATAGTAGATGTCCGACCCTATCTCTTACACTCTAGCTGCTCCCTGCTGTGACTTTGACTGGGCTGTCCAGATCACAGCTCTGGGAGTAGACCACTGCCATCTCTGTGGACCCCACAACGTCTACTGTATGGCTGTATGCTCAAGTGTCCCACTGAGCACGGTGGCAGTGATCTGCGGCTGATCCTGGTATGCTGTGGAAGTTGCACTGCGATCACCACTTCCCCCCCTGCATGTGCTCGTCTCACGCATCAGCTCCTGGCAGCTCCCCACTGCTCTGTGCTGTGATCGCTGACAGGAGGAACAGTCAAGACACCAGGCTGCCAGGAGTGCCTGCAGGGGGCGGAGGTCTGAGGTGAGTGCATGCGGCTGAGACTTGTGATCGCAGTTCCTCCTGTCAGCGTTTAGGGCAAAGTATATAGGGACACAGAAACATGGGGGCAAAGAAACATGGGGGCACAGAAACATGGGGGCACAGTATATGGGGCACAGGAATATGGGGGCACAGGAATATCGGGCATAGTATATCGGGGCACAGTAATATGGTGGCAGAGTATATGGGGCATAGTATACAGTGGGACCCAGTATACAGTGGAGCCCTATGCCAGCTGTCCTTGGTGACACTTTAGACATATCAGGATCACTTTGCGGTCACGAACAAAATGGCTCGGTACGGTGGTCCTAAACTTCATCTTCCCTTATGCTTTTGAAGACACCCAGAACGGGAGGGGGAGGCGTTACATCACACACATGAGAGCAGATTCCACCCACTTTTACTGCAGTTGTAATGTGAGCTAGTTGTACACTAGGATTTTAGCAGCTGCTCCCCTAATGCAGGCGTCACACGAGATGATCTATCGTGAGATATGTCTTCAGGCTCACGGTTTTCGTGACGCACATCCGGCATCGTTTACGACGTAGTCCCGCGTGACACCTATGAGCGACGCAGAACGTTCGCAAATCGTGTATCGTTGACACGTCGCTCATTTTTAAAAAGTAATTTATTTTTCTTTGTGCCGGTTGTTCATCGTACTCGGGGCAGCACACATCGCTACGTGTGACACCCCGGGAATGATGAACACAGCTTACCTGCGTCCCGCGGCTCCCGCCGGCTATGCGGAAGGAAGTAGGTGGGCGGGATGTTTACGTCCCGCTCATCTCCACCCCTCCGCTTCTATTGACCGGGCGCTGTGTGACGTCGCTGTGACGCCGAACGTCCCACCCCCTCAAGAAGTGGATGTTCGCCGCCCACAGCGAGGTCGCTCAGCAGGTAAGTACGTGTGATGGCGGTTTAACGACTTTGTGCGCCACGGGCAACTAATTGCCCGGGATGCACAAATGACGGGGGAGGGTACGATCGCTCGTGCGATCGCATGATAGATCGTATCGTGTGACGCCCGCATTAGTGTTTAAGACTGGAAAATATCAAACTTTTAAAATATTTATATTTATATTTTATTTAATTAAAAACAAATAATATTTAAACAGAACATTAAAACATTAATACTTTACATTTTTTCAGTTGTTAAAAAAAATTTCCTTTAGAGTCAGCCAACTATAATGTCACGGGGTGGCGGGGATAACAGTGGACCAGGCCTCCTAAACAGGCCCTCAGGCTAGGGGGGCCTGGCTCGCCATGATCTCAGACATACATCTAATGGTGACGATGTCTGGGCCGCCTTCCTAACCCTGTTCCTGACCAGCCCTGATCTAGTACCCCCTCTCTGCCTACCCCAGGGGGGAGGAGGGGGTTACAAAAGTGTGTAAACACCAACAGCATGTCACGGGGTGTGATGAAGTAACTTGGAATGGGGGCACCTACGCTGGCCCTAGGGCTAGGGTGGCCCTAGTTGTCCCTGTTCCCAAAGATCCATCTAATGGTGACGATGTTTGTGCTTACTTCCTAACTCTAGCTCCTGAATAGCCCTGGTCTATAACCCCTCTCTTCCACCCCCGGAGAGGGCTGAGACAGGAGTGGTTTTATCCTTTACAAACAGACAGACAAAACTCAGTGCAGTCATAAGGTCTGTACGGCGGCAGCTCCTGGCAGCCCTTTTCAGAGAAAACATCACAAAACTTAGAAAAAGGCTTTGGAATTTTCGTGGTCATCGCAGAGATACAGGTCCCTAAACAGTGATGGTTACAGAAAGAGATCCATTTAGTTATTTTCACTATGTGCTGTGTGACTTGTGACGTGCTCAGGGCCATTGTCTTTGTGCCTTTTGTAATTCTGTTGTTTAGGCCGGTTTCACATTTGCGTTGTTTTGACGCAAACGGACTCCGTCACTCATGTAGTACAGTTCATTTATTTACAGTGTAAGCGCGACACCATGTGGACACATGCGGGTAGTGCAGGAAGCATGGTGTTGCTCTTCCACTGTAAATAAATGAACTGTACTAAATTAGTGACGGAGTTCGTTTGCGTCAAAACAACAGAAGTGTGAAACCGGCCTTAAACATGTTTCTTTCTTTAGGCACTCTAGGGGTGCAGCTGCAGACTTCTGAATGCAGCTCAGCTGTTCCTGCTGACATCCACTTCCAGCCTGGATAAAAACCCTCTGCCACCAGCAGGAGGTGCAGGTTATTCAGATCATTCTGGGGCTTGGCTCGGAGGTGGACAGACGTTTTCCTGTTGCTGCTGCTTCAGCTGCTGGTGTCTGGTGATGGGTTGTGTGAAAGATCCCTGGTGTAGTTACTTTCCCCCTTCTGATGTCGGCTCCAGTTCACCTCCATATCTGTTCCCCTGCTGTTTGTTTATGGGTGTCTGTGTGCTGTTGGCCCCCTGTCTGTTGTTGGTGGGGGTTTTGGGAATCTGCATCCCGGTCTGTCCCCTTGGTTGGTGGCTGTGCAGGGGACATTACCATCAGGCCATAATGGGACATAAGGAGAGGCTGGAGGCTCAGATGTCGCTACCCATAAGTGTAATTCTGGGATGAGGTTCAGTCTAGGGCTCCCCCTTACCTTGAGAGTAAGGAGCAGGGGTCTCCCGACCAGTCATTCTCCCTACTGGTCACATACCTCGCGTGACAGTTATGTCCTTGGTCTTCCAGTCTACAACCAGGTTATGCAATTTAAACCAAGGGAAGCCTAACACAATTTGTGCAGGAAGGTCTTTGAGTACATAGCAAGTAATATGATCTGAATGGAGTACCCCTATGCGGATCTCCAACCCCAAAACACATTCCCTAAAGAACCCTTGTCAATAGCAAAGACCCAGAGAGACTGGATAATTTGTCTACCTCTAGCCCTGAGATGTGAGCAAACTGTTGAAATGTTTGCCCCCTGAGCTACTATCAAGAAAAACCTTAACAGAGACCTTTTGACCTTTTATTTTAAGCTTGGCAGGTGACAAACACTGAGACACCATAGAGGAGGAAATACATAGGCCCAGGTTTGAATCCCTCAATCCCCCTGGACTTAACTGTGTTCCGACGGCTGATCTCTCTTAGGCACCAAAGGACAGGTACTAATAAAGTGTTCCTTTTTACCGCAGAAAAATCAAGTACCTCCCCTTTTAAAAGTAGAAGAATCTCTCCTCACATAAGATGTCCCACCAAGCTAAATGGGCTCAGGCTAAGCTTCAGATGGTAATGCAGGTACAGCGACCCCATCTCAGAGAGTCTTGTTATTATTATTATGACACTTTTGACTGAACCGATGATCAATATGGATTACCAAGGACATAGCTGCCTCAAGAGAGGGAGGAGTCTTATACATGACCAACGCCTCCTTTACCTTGTTGGACAAGCTCTGAAGAAACGTATTTCTGAGAGCAGGGTCGTTCCACAGTATGTCCATAGGCCAGCACCGGAATTCAGAGCAGTAATTCGCTGCCAGAAAATTCCCCTTTTGCAGTGCACAGATCTTAGACTTGGCTGGTGATACCCTATCTGGAACGTCGTAGATAAGACCGAGAGCAGAGAAAAAACCCATCCATTGACACAAACACAAGTGACTAAGAAGGAAAGGAAAAAGGCCATGCTTGTGGGTCTCCACTAAGAAGAAAGATCACAATACCCACCCGCAGTGCCTCACTCCCAGAGGAATGAGGACGCTGGCAAAAGTACAATTTACATGCTTCCCTGAAGGTGACAAACCAGCTACGATTCCCTGAAAATCTCTCAGAGTGGCAACTTGTGTTCTGGCGATCCGGCAACCAACACTGCACCAGAGTAGCAGACTGAACCTGTTGCTGAACCTCCCACTTAATTCTGCCACCTGGAGGGATAACACCTGCAACTGCCTCAAAAATAAGACTACGTTATCCATGCTGAATTTTAAATTGGGCTGATGATAATGTCGCAGGGTGTGATAGAATCACTAGGGACAGGGGAGCCTAAACTAGCCCTCATGCTAGGGGAACCCTAGCTGTCCCTGATCCCAAAAGTACGTCTGAAAGTGATGATGTCTGGGCCGCCTTCCTTGTCTTAGAATCTTAATAACCCTGGTCTAGTTGCCCCCCTCCCTCGCCCTATGACAGGGCCAGGACATGAGTGGTTAATCCCATGCAAATAAATACACGGGCGTAAAAAACAAAAATCAAACTCACAGCAATCACTTACAGAGGTATAGACAATACGTGATCAGGAGGAAACTAAAAGAAGGAAGGAAATAACCAGACAACAAGAGTATTTCCACAACACACTGAACAGCACACAAAGGTTCACCAGCAACTGGATATCAAAGGACAAAGACCCGGACCGCATAGAGCTATGATCAGCACGGGAAAACAGGCTCCACCATCTCAAAAAGGGCCAAAGTGAATGTGATAGGTCTACTGCAATATGTGACTCAAGCAGTAATCCACGCGCAGCTCCCTCCTGACCCCACACATAAATAGCAGAGTCCTGCATACACTGAGGAGCTGATCATGTGACCCCTGACTCCTCCCCTCCATGTGACATCATCACAGGTCCTGTACGCACAGAGTATCCATATATTTAGTGTGCGGCTCTGCAGGTGGAGGTATGTGGAGATTTCCCATTACTGGGTGCAGGGGGCATTAACCCCTTCACTACTGAGACTATTTTGGTGTTTTTTTGTCCCGAATTTCTAAGAATCAGAAAGTATGTACCGCGTTTGTGCCTTTTCCTCTGATTCGTGTACAAACAAGAATCCGCCGCCTCTGCGAGATGAGAAGACGCTGAGTATATGGGATGTGATCGGTATTACTGCTGTATGGAGACGCTGATAATAATGAAGGTACAGTGGGGAAAATAAGCATTTGATACACTGACGATTTTGCTAGTTTTCCCACCTACAAAGAATGGAGAGGTCTGTCATTTTTATCGTAGGTGACATTAACTGTGTGAATCCCCCAAAAATCCAGAAAACCTCATTTATAATTTTAAAACAATTATTGCATAAAATAAGTATTTGATACAATAGAAAAACAGAACTTAATATTTGATAGAAACCTTTGGTTACAATTACAGAGGTCAGACGTTTTCTGTAGTTCTTGACCAGGTTTGCACACACTGCAGCAGGGATTTTGGCGACTCCTCCATACAGATTTTCTCCAGATCTTTCAGATTCCGGGGCTGTCACTGGGCAACATTGAGTTTCAGCTCCTCCAAACATTTTCTAATGTGTTCAGGTCTGGAGACTGGCTAGGCCACTCCATGATCTTAAGTGCGTCTTACGTAGCCACTCCTTAGTTGCCCTGGCTGTGTATTTCAGGTCATTGTCATGTTGGAAGACCCAGCCATGACCCATCTTCAATGCTCTTACTGAGGGAAGGTGTTATGGGGAGACCGGCAGATTAGGACCAGGGGGTATATATCCTAATCGTCAGTCGGGGCCCACCGTGCTCCAGATGACAAAGGAGCTGCTGGCACCTGAGGGTTAGGTGGAGACTATAGAGCTGGATGGCTCTGAGATAACCCAGGAACTCTGGGAACCGGTCACGTGTGTTGGGACACGTCAGACCGGACGACAACCCGATTAGCGTTTTGGTGCACCTAGCGCTACACCAACCACGTGTGCAGGAAACACGTCAGGCCGGGTGGTAACCAGGTAGCGTTGACCGGAAGACCGCCACGAAAGCGCCCTGTCGGCCACGTGTGTAGGACACGTCAGGCCGATCGGTCCTCCGATTAGCGTTTCTGGCCACCTCTCGACTGGCCACGTGTGTGTAGGACACGTCAGGTGAGATGGGTACACCAGTAGCGTTGACCGGGAAGCCGAGGAAAATAAGGAACACCCTGTTAACTCCACAGGGGTCCTGGAGTACGCTGTCCGTGCGTGTAGGGGGCACAACCGGACAGGTGGCGCAGCAGGTGAGTTGTCCGTGTGCGTAGGGGGCACAATTGGACAGGTGGCGCAGCAGGTGCGTTGTCCGTGTGGGTAGGGAGCACAATCAGACAGGTGGCGCAGCAGGTGCGTTGTCCGTGTGCGTAGGGGGCACAATCGGACAGGAAGCACAGCAGCCACAGCCCAGTTAATGCCACAGGGCTGCTATAGCAAGACTGGAACGGCAGGAGGGAAGCACGGCGCCTGACCCTGATGTGCCGAGCCACGAATCTTGGCGTGACAGGCACCGTTCGCCTAACCCTACCTACCGCTTCGAAACATAGGCTTATGCCGCAATGAGGTTCTAACATGGAGGTGTGCTCTGACTGAGCAAAAGTGAAGACTGCGCCCCTCCATGTTGTCTCCAGCCCCTTTTATAACCTGGGTCCGCCCCAAACCCAGGGTGGAACCACCAAGGTCCAATGGCAGAGTGCCATGTCATCAGTGACGTCACATGCGACCTATCCGGAACCGTCATTGATGACCTCATGGCAGCCACGCCCCAAACACTTCACCAGTCATCATCTGACGACCAATACTGAGGTGCCAGATCATAGGGGCGGGCCTCTGCGAGCCAGTCCGGAGTTGCCACGTCATCAGGACACCTGACACCCTCTGCCCTATCAGGGCCTGCCACCTCACGGACATGCTCAGTGAGGTCCTTACCGGACCTAGCCTCTGGTGCACTAAGTGCCTGAGCATGCCCAGTAGCCTGAGCAACAGGCTCAGAAAGCAGACTATCAGTTTTAGCATGCTCAGTAGGCACATCCCAGCACTTAGACACAGCACGAAGTCCAAGTACCTGTGCAAAGAGGCTGTTAGGGTTAATTGTGGGAGCATGCTCAGTAGCCTGAACTGAGGACTTAGTCTCAGACATAACACAATCAGGCTGAGCATGCTCACTAGGCAAAACACCGGGCTTAAACTCTGGCTGGGGTAATTCGGCGCACGCATGCGCACTAGCCACCTCTCCACACTTAGGCGTGGTGGAAGGAACAGCCAACTGGACGACCCGAGGCACGGTCAAGAACGGCAGCCGGCGCCTGGGCGCAACAGGAACCGCAGCAGGCTGCTTGCGGCTATGGCGGCACCGGTTCGTAACAGAAGGAGGTTGTTGGCCAAAATCTCGAGATACATGACCCCATCCATCCTCCCTTAAATATACTGCAGTCATCCTGTCGCCTTTGCAGAAAAGCACCCACAAAGTATGATGATTCCACCCCCATGCTTCACGGCTGAGACGGTGTTCTTAGGGTTGTACTCATCCTTCTTCCTCTAAACACGGCGAATGGAGTTGATACCAAAAAGTTCTGTTTTGGTCTCATCTGACCACATGACCTTCTCTCATGCCTTCTCTGGATCATCCAGATGGCCATTGGCGAACTTCAAAGAGGCCTGGACATGTGCTAGTGTGAGCAGGAGGACCTTGTATGCCTTGCAGGATTTTAATCCATGACAGCGTAGTGTGTTACTAATGATAATCTTTGAGACTGTGATCCCTCCCATGCATTTCTGGGCTGATTCCTGAACTTTCTCAGAATCATCTCTACCCCACAAGGCAACATCTTGCATGGAACCCTAGACCGAGTAAGACTCACATCACAGTCATCTTGTGTTTGTTCCATTTTCTAGTAATTGCACCAACAGTTGTAGCCTTCTCACCAAGGTGCTTGCCTATTGTCCTTTGCCTATTGTCCTGTAGCCCATCCCAGGCTTGTGCAGGTCTACAGTTTTATCCCTGGTGTTTTTAGACAGCTCTTTGGTCTTGGCAACGGTGGAGCGGTTGGATGGGATTGATTGAGTGTGAGGACAGGTGTCTTTTATACAGGTAACGGGTTCAAACAGGTGCAATTAATACAGGTAATGAGTGCAGAGTAGGAGCTTCTTAAATAAAAAATAACACATCTGTGAGAAACAGAATTCTTGCTGGTTGGTAGGTGATCATATACTTATTTCATGCAATAAAATGCTAATTAATTACCGTATTTTTCGCTTTATAAGACGCACCTGATTATAAGACGCACCCCCAAATTTGGTGAAGGAAAAGAGAATTTTTTTTTTTTAATGTTAAATGGGGTCCATCTTATAATGCCAGTGTCCCTCTAACAAATCATATAGGGTATATGTCCCTCATAGCCCCCCATCCTAAAATTAGCCCCCTTAATCTGGATATGGCCCCCTTATATTGAATATAGCCCCCTTGTGATGGCACACGTTCCCCTGTGCTGCCTATGGTCCCCTATGGATTGCACACGTTCCCGTGTTAGATAACGCCCCCATGGTGCTGCCCATGGCCCCTATAGATCGCACAAGTCCCCCTGTGTCAGATATCGCCCCCATAGTGCTGCCCATGGCCCCTATAGATCGCACAAGTCCCCCTGTGTCAGATATCGCCCCCATAGTGCTGCCCATGGCCCCTATATAGATCGCACAAGTCCCCCTGTGTCAGATATCGCCCCCATAGTGCTGCCCATGGCCCCTATAGATCGCACAAGTCCCCCTGTGTCAGATATCGCCCCCATAGTGCTGCCCATGGCCCCTATATAGATCGCACAAGTCCCCCTGTGTCAGATATCGCCCCCATAGTGCTGCCCATGGCCCCTATAGATCGCACAAGTCCCCCTGTGTCAGATATGGCCCCTAGGCTGCTGCCCAAAGTAAAATAAAACCCTCTTTCCTTATCTCCTCCAGCGCTGAGCTCCCTCCTGTCTCCCTCCGTGCTTCTGTTCTTCCACTTCCTGGTTCTCAGTGCGGTCATGTGATCGGCACAGCAGGCTGAGATCTCTGCCTGCCTGATCACACTGGAAACAGGGACACGGGGAGAAACGCTGCAGGGGTAAGTAAAGATTTTTTATTTTAGAATGAGCAGCAGCCTGGGGGCCAAATCTAACACAGGGGTGGGCATGTGCGATCACACTGGGACGCAGGCTCATATAATATGCACCGCTCACCAGCCCCTCACTGCGTGCGATTTCAGCACCATTGGAGATGGACAGCGGCTGTGCATATTATATGAGCGGGTGCAGGAGATCAAAGGCTGCGTTCCCCTGTGCTCCAGAGCTGCTGCCCCCACCTCCCCTGGACGCTGCAGTGTACATATATATATACCACCCCCCCCCCCGTATATTCAGCTTATAAGACGCACCCCCTACTTTCCCCCAAAATTTGGGGGAACAAAAGTGCGTCTTATAAAGCGAAAAATACGGTATTTAAAAATCATACAATGTGATTTTCTGGATTTTTTTTAATTCTGTCTGTCACAGTTTAAGTGTATCTACTATAAAAATTACAGACCTCTCTCTTCTTTGTTGATGGAAAAACATGCAAAATCGGCAGTGCATCAATTACTTATTTTCCCCACTGTACTTAGCTCACTGGCTGTGATCAGATGCACCTTTCTTTGATGGGATCCTATAACCTAATGCAGATCACATTTACTTATCCAGTGCTCACATAGGCCTAAAACACACTTCCGCAAAAAAAACGTCCGTGTAACACGGTCCGTTTTTCGGCTCCGTGTTCCGTTTTTTTGGGGCATTTCTCCAGTACGTATGGCATTCGTGTGATGGCGTATGCGAGCCGTGTGTACGTGTAAAATGCCCGTATATGTGTACGTGGAATGTCCGTGTGGAATATCCATTTGTGTGTTGCACAATGTCGTTGATACATGTCGGCTGACAGCAGACAGAGTTGCGCGATGAGAATGAACTCGGGTGAACTTCACCCGACTTCATTGTCATACCGCGGCTCTGTCTGTGTGCCGCGTACTGATTAGCGGTCACCTGTGAAAGATTCACCAGTGACCGCTAATCCCACGAGTGACTGAAGTGAGCAGCCCTCTCTCATACTTACCGCTCCCCGATCACCAGTGCGGCGAGGAACAGCTGTGCAGAGAATACGCGGCAACAATTACTTTGAATATGCCGGCCGCTCATTAATCAATCTCGTATTCCTTGCTTTCCCCACCCACAGACGCCTGTGATTGGTTGCAGTCAGACATGCCCCCCACGCTGAGTGACAGCTGTCTCACTGCAGCCGGTGGGCGTGTCTATACTGTGCAGTAAAATAAATAAATAATTAAAAAAAACGGCGTGCGGTCCCCCCAATTTTAATACCAGCCAGATAAAGCCATACGGCTGAAGGCTGGTATTCTCAGGATGGGGAGCCCCACGTTATGGGGAGCCCCCCAGCCTAACAATATCAGTCAGCAGCCGCCCAGAATTGCCGCATACATTATATGCGACAGTTCTGGGACTGTACCCGGCTCTTCCCGATTTGCCCTGGTGCGTTGGCAAATCGGGGTAATAAGGAGTTATTGGAAGCCCATAGCTGCCAATAAGTCCTAGATTAATCACGTCAGGCGTCTCCCCGAGATACCTTCCATGATTAATCTGTAAATTACAGTAAATAAACACACACACCCGAACAATCCTTTATTAGAAAAAAAAAACACTAACAAATTGCCTTGTTCACCAATTTAATAAGCCCGAAAAAGCCCTCCATGTCCGGCGTACTCCAGGATGGTCCAGCGTCGCTTCCAGCTGTGCTGCATGAAGGTGACCGGAGCTGCAGAAGACACCGCCGCTCCTGTCCGCTCCACGCAGCTAATGAAGGGAACAGCGTGATACAGTGTTAAAGTAATTGTTGCCGCGTATTCTCTGCACAGCTGTTCCTCGCCGCGCTGGTGATCGGGGAGCGGTATGAGCCGGAGGAAGATAAAAACTGAGCGCCAATGTAAGTATGACTGAGAACTGCAGAAAAAAAGGTAAGTATACTGACTTTAATTACAAAAAACCCAAAAAATAAGATCGCTAGTGTAAAAACGCACACACACGAAACGTGCTGAACATGGACATTGTTAGGGCCAGATGGACGGGTAGACCCTGGAGGTGGATCCACTGGGCCGAACTCCCGGATGAGGGAAAGGAGTCCGGTAGCCGGAGCACTGTAGGTAGCAGGACAGTCCGTGCACTGGGAGAAAATGGAGAAGTCCCTGGGACCACGAGGTCACTGATGGTGGTCCGGGTGACGGAGCTCAGGTTCGGAAGCCGTGATGGTGTCAGGCGGGGTCCGGAACCGTTGAAGCGAGATGACGGGTCACCGCAGGGATCCGAGATGGTACGGACTGTCAGGATGGCAGATGGACAGCGTTCGGGGTTCGAGGTACCGCAGAACCGGATGGCGATGCAGGATCGGCTCTAGAAGATAGAGAGGTAAGTATCTCACAAAACACAGGGAGACCTGACTCCTAGCTTGGGAAAACACGAAGAACAGGCCCCGCTCCCTTGGACATTAACCCCCTATATACCCTGTACCTATGTGCATCATTTCCTGTAATTTGACACTGGCCCTTTAAGAAAGGGTCAGTGACCGCGCGCGCGCCCTAATGCGCGTGCGCGCGGCGCGGGTGCCAGAAGCCAGGGAAGGAAGCTGAGAGGAGGACGCAGGGGAGCCGGCCAGGACCTGGGAAGCCGTCGGGCGCCGGGAGCGGAGACCAGGGGGCCTGGGAAGGACGGGCACCGGAGGTTGGAGAGCGGGGAGCATGGCAGGTGAGCCGGGGAGCGGAGCTGAGGACCCGGGGAGCGGAGCAGAGGACCCGGGGAGCGGAGCAGAGGACCCGGGGAGGGAAGCCGAGGACCCGGGGAGCGTGACAGTACCCCCCCCCCCACGCCCCCCTCCCCGCAACCGGGACATGAAGGCACGGATCAGAGGAGTGCCCACGTTCTCCCTGGGCTCCCAGGACCTATCCTCAGGACCATACCCCTCCCAGTCCACCAGGAAGAACTGCCGACCACGTACGGTCTTCATGGCCACGACATCCCTTACCGCATAGATGTCGTGCTCAGCAATAGGAGGAGGAGCCGGGCTGGCGGCAGCGGAGAAGGGACCAAGGACAACCGGCTTGAGCAGAGAGACGTGGAAGGAGTTGGGTATTCTCATCGTGGCCGGGAGCTGTAGTTTGTAGGAAACCTCATTGATCTTGCCGATGACTTTAAACGGCCCGATGTAGCGAGGTCCCAGCTTGTAGGATGGTATCTTCAGTCGGATGTACTTGGAAGCAAGCCAGACGAGATCTCCCGGAGAGAAACACGGAGGATCTAGGCGTCTCTTGTCCGCGTGTCTCTTCATCCGCAGGGTTGCCCGTGCAAGGGACGCCTTAACTGAGTCCCAAATGGTAGTAAAGTCACGGAGTACTGCATCAGCAGCAGGGATGTCCGAGGACGAGGATACAGGCAATGGGACAGACGGCTGAAGTCCGTAGACGACATGGAAGGGAGAACTGAAGGAGGACTCACTGACGTGGTGATTATGGGAGAATTCTGCCCAAGGAAGAAGCGTGGACCAATCGTCATGATGGGCGTTCACGTAGTGACGTAAGAAAGAGGTCAATATCTGATTGACCCTCTCCACTTGGCCATTAGACTGAGGATGGTAGGCAGATGAAAAGTCTAGAGTCACTCCCAGATGTTTGCAGAGAGCCCTCCAGAAGCGGGAGGTGAACTGAGTTCCTCTGTCGGACACTATGTGTGATGGAAAGCCATGCAAGCGGAAGATGTGATGTATATGGGCGTCCGCGAGTTCCTGAGCAGAAGGCAGTCCAGCCATAGGAACGAAATGGGCCATTTTAGAGAATCGATCCACCACGACCCATATGACTGTGTGTCCGGAGGACAATGGCAAGTCCGTAATAAAGTCCATCGCTATGTGCTGCCAGGGAACTGAGGGTATGGGCAGAGGCAGAAGACGGCCGTATGGCAGGTGTTTGGGTGTCTTGTTCCTGGCACAGGAGGAGCAGGCAGAGACAAAAGAGGCGACGTCCGTGCGCAGGAATGGCCACCAGTAATGACGTACAATAGCGCTCCATGTTTTCTTCTGACCTGCATGACCGGCTGTTTTCGAGGCATGGCCCCAGTGTAACACTTTTTGCCTGTCTTTCTCAGAGACATAGGTCTTCCCAGGCGGTATCTGGGCCAGGGTGACAGGAGCCACCGGAATGATCTTACTAGGACAGATGATGGGTTGGGATGTCTCTTCCTCCTGCTCCATGGGCATGAAAGACCTAGACAAGGCATCAGCGCGTACATTCTTGTTTGCGGGTCGGAAATGAAGCTGGAAGTCGAACCGGGCAAAGAACAAGGACCACCTGGCTTGCCGTGGGTTCAGTCGCTGAGCAGTCCGCAGGTATTCCAGGTTTTTGTGGTCCGTGTAAACAATGACAGGGTACACTGCTCCTTCCAGAAGATAGCGCCATTCCTCCAGAGCCAGTTTGACCGCCAATAGCTCTCGGTCACCGATGGTGTAATTGCGTTCAGGCGCGGAGAAGCTCTTGGAGAAGAAACCGCACGTCACCATCTTCCCGGAGGAGGACTTCTGCATGAGCACTGCTCCGGCTCCCGAGGAGGAGGCATCCACCTCCAAGGTGAACTGGCGGTTTAACTCTGGACGGTGGAGTACAGGAGAGGAGGCAAAGGCTCGTTTTAGAGCGCCAAACGCGGCGTCGGCCGCAGGTGACCAGTCCTTTGGATTAGCCCCCTTCTTGGTCAAAGCGGAGAGAGGAGCAGTCAGAGCCGAGAAGTGAGGAATGAACTGGCGGTAATAGTTAGCGAATCCGAGAAAGCGTTGGATTGCTTTCAGTCCAGAAGGAGGAGGCCAGTTGAGAATGGAGGAGACCTTCTTGGGATCCATCTGCAGTCCGGTATCGGTGATGAGGTACCCCAGGAAGGGGAGAGAAGACTGTTCGAAGACGCACTTCTCGTACTTGGCGTACAGACGATTCTCTCTCAGTCGTTGTAGAACCAGTTGCACGTTCTCTCGGTGGGTCTGGAGGTCCGGAGAGAAGACAAGGATGTCGTCCAGATATACCACCACACAGACGTAGAGAAGGTCCCGAAACACATCGTTCACTAATTCTTGGAAGACAGCTGGTGCGTTACACAGGCCGAAGGGCATCACGCAGTATTCATAATGCCCATCGCGAGTGTTGAACGCGGTCTTCCATTCATCCCCTGAGCGGATACGGACCAGGTTGTAGGCACCCCGAAGATCCAACTTGGTGAACACACGAGCTCCTCTGAGCCGATCAAACAATTCGGGGATGAGCGGCAGGGGGTACTTGTTTTTCACGGTGATTAGGTTCAATCCCTGGTAGTCTATACATGGGCGTAGGTCGCCCTCTTTCTTCTTTACGAAGAAGAAGCCTGCTCCAGCAGGAGAGGAGGATCTCCGGATGATTCCCTTAGCCAGGCTCTCTGTGATGTACGTAGACATGGCCCTTGTTTCGGCTGGAGACAGTGGATATATCCGTCCTCGAGGTGGTGTAGTTCCCGGGAGCAGGTCAATGGCACAATCGTAAGGACGATGTGGCGGAAGTACTTCGGACTCCTTCTTGTCAAAGACGTCCACGAAGGACCAATAGGCTGAGGGCAGTCCCGGTAGGGACTCGGGAACCGGAGGTCGCCGGATGGGTTGTATGGTCTTCAGACACCTCTCATGGCAGGAAGGCCCCCATCGAGTAATATCACCAGTGCCCCAGCTGACTGAAGGCTCGTGTGTCCGCAACCAGGGAAGACCCAGCAGAATTTGATGTGACATATGTGGGAGGACGTAGAGAGCGATGTTCTCGGTGTGCAGAGCACCGATACGCAGTTCAAGCGGCTTGGTGATCCAGGAGATGGTGTCAGAGAGCGGTCTCCCATCCACAGAGGCAATTACGAGGGGCTTGTCGAGTGGAGTAACAGGCACCTGGTACTTGTCCACCGTGGCCTGCTGGATGAAATTGCCTGCTGCCCCAGAATCGAGGTACGCCTCAGCCGTAAACCGCGTCTCTCCCGTAGTTACTTGCACAGTCCATGTGACTGGGTCTGAGAGAGTCCCAGCACCTAGGGTGGCCTCTCCTACCAACCCTAGGCTTTGGAGTTTCCCGGCCTCTCTGGACAGGCGCGTAGCAGGTGTGTGCCCTCTCCGCAGTAAAAGCAGAGACCCTTGGCGAGCCGCTCTGCTCGACGTTGTTCAGACTGTCGCACACGGTCGATCTGCATGGGTTCATGGACGGAGACACCAGAGGCCGTTGACTGGAGTACGGCGGGCTTCCGTGGAGGAGAGGAATGCCGTACCGGACGTCTCTCACGGGATACCTCTTTGGACCGCTCCTGAAAGCGTATGTCCACTCGAGTCGCTAGGGTAATCAGGGCGTCCAGGGTGGACGGTACATCACGTCCAGCCAGCTCATCTTTGATTCGACCCGATAGTCCTTCCCAGAAGGCGGCGGTTAGGGCCTCGTTATTCCACCCGAGTTCTGAAGCCAAGGTGCGGAAACGGATGGCGTATTGACCCACCGTCAGTGTTCCCTGACGTAACCGGAGAAGTGATGACGCAGACGCAGAGGCGCGTCCGGGTTCGTCAAAGGTGCTGCGAAAGGCCTGCAGGAACTCCTGGAGGTTCTTGGTCATAGGTTCCTCCTTCTCCCACAAGGGGTTCATCCACGCCAGTGCCTCGCCCTCTAGGTGAGACATGATGAAGGCGACCTTGGCTTGGTCGGAGGCAAACAGATGTGGCAGCTGCGTGAAATGGAGGGAGCATTGGTTTATAAACCCCCTGCAGGTCTTGGGATCTCCGGCGTACCGGGGTGGTGTGGCCAAACGCAGTCTGGAAGCATCCGAAGAGGCAGCCACGGGAGCGGGGGTCGTGGCTTGACTAGTGGAGGCTCGGGATGTTGAAGACGTGACTGCCGCTTGTAGCGTGGTCAGGCGGGTGTCCACGGAAGTCATAAAGTTCAGCATGCGGGTCTGAACTTCACGCTGGCGTTGGAGTTCCTCATGCAAGGCCGCTAGTGCTTCGGCGGGATCCATGGCCTGTTCTTACTGTTAGGGCCAGATGGACGGGTAGACCCTGGAGGTGGATCCACTGGGCCGAACTCCCGGATGAGGGAAAGGAGTCCGGTAGCCGGAGCACTGTAGGTAGCAGGACAGTCCGTGTACTGGGAGAAAATGGAGAAGTCCCTGGGACCACGAGGTCACTGATGGTGGTCCGGGTGACGGAGCTCAGGTTCGGAAGCCGTGATGGTGTCAGGCGGGGTCCGGAACCGTTGGAGCGAGATGACGGGTCACCGCAGGGATCCGAGATGGTACGGACTGTCAGGATGGCAGATGGACAGCGTTCGGGGTTCGAGGTACCGCAGAACCGGATGGCGATGCAGGATCGGCTCTAGAAGATAGAGAGGTAAGTATCTCACAAAACACAGGGAGACCTGACTCCTAGCTTGGGAAAACACGAAGAACAGGCCCCGCTCCCTTGGACATTAACCCCCTATATACCCTGTACCTATGTGCATCATTTCCTGTAATTTGACACTGGCCCTTTAAGAAAGGGTCAGTGACCGCGCGCGCGCCCTAATGCGCGTGCGCGCTGCGCGGGTGCCAGAAGCCAGGGAAGGAAGCTGAGAGGAGGACGCAGGGGAGCCGGCCAGGACCTGGGAAGCCGTCGGGCGCCGGGAGCGGAGACCAGGGGGCCTGGGAAGGACGGGCACCGGAGGTTGGAGAGTGGGGAGCATGGCAGGTGAGCCGGGGAGCGGAGCTGAGGACCCGGGGAGCGGAGCAGAGGACCCGGGGAGCGGAGCAGAGGACCCGGGGAGGGAAGCCGAGGACCCGGGGAGCGTGACAGACATACTCCGTGTGTGGTATGTGCAGGCACGGACCCATAGACTTTAGCGAGTCCATGCTTGCGTGCTGCCGGCCAAAATTGGACATGTCGTCCGTGTAGAAAAGCGCACACACGTACTTACCACACGGTCACACGTTCCGTGTGATTTTACATGTGTGTGCTATCTACCATTGAATAACATGGGTCTCCGTGTGTACGTGTCTCCAGTACGTGCAAATACGTACCGCACACGTACAAATTAAACGGATGTGTGTTGCGGGTCATATACTGTATCTTGACGCTTACAGAGGCAGCCGGATTCTTCTGTTTGTATATTATGCAGTCACTGCAGTTGGCAGCTGTTCACACTTGCTATTTTCTTTTTGAGATGTTGGTCAGTTTTTCATACAGGTGCATAGTGCAGGACAAGAGATAGCTGAGGTGCCAAAGGAAATACCACAGTAAGTAGAAGGAGGGTTGCAATTCAGTATTGTGCAGGCACAGATAGTATTGAGGTAATCATAGCAGAGAGAACAGCCTGTCAGCAGGATATACACATATTACAATCTAATGCCTTTTTAACACTCACCCATATTGTTCCGTCAGCAGATGGCACCACAGTAACCCCTGTCTGTGTATGTGTGCATGTAGTCTTTGTGTAGTAGGGTTGTGTGTATATGAACATGTAGTAGGGCTGTATGTTTATATGGGCATGTAGTCTGTGTATAGTAGGGCTGTATAAAAATAATCTGAGGATCCAGCTCAAAACATACAAGGTTTCCTTATTTCTTGTTTATATAAAGTGCATAACAGCAAATGTCCCATCAATGCGTTTCAAGTGCAAGACGCACACTTAGTCATGATACCAGTGCAGTGTGTGTATGTTCATGTAGTCTGCGTATTGTGTGGCTGTGTGTGTATATGTGCATGTAGCAGAGCCGTTTGTGTATATGTGCATGTAGCAGAGCCGTGTGTCTATAACTGCATGTATTCAAATACCCTGCACACTCTTAATCTGCTGATTAATGTAAAATTAATTTTTTTTGCAATTTTTTATTACTATATGAAAAGAGCCAAAAACCGTGTAAGGGAAATGAACAACAATCGACAGATTTTTACTCTGACGTTTCGGCCAGAATGGCCTTGATGACAGAGTTTACTGTTGTTGATGGTTCTGTGTATTATGAATCTATGAAAGCAGATAGGCCCCAAAAGGGTTAACTGTCATCAGTGGTACAGTGTCTAAGGTGTGAATTTGCAGATGGCCCTGCAGGGGTTAACTGTGTCAACGTGTTCGCCAGCACTCCCGTGCCTTCGCACACAGAGCCAAGGCATGGGAGTGCCTTGGCTCCACTAGATACACCCACTTATTGTGTTTTTAATGTACAGTACAGACCAAAAGTTTGGACACACCTTCTCATTCAAAGAGTTTTCTTTATTTTCATGACTCTAAAAATTGTAGATTCAAATTGAAGGCATCAAAACTATCAATTAACACATGTGGAATGAAATACTTAAAAAAGTGTGAAACAACTGAAAATATGTCTTATATTCTGGGTTCTTCAAAGTAGCCACCTTTTGCTTTGATTACTACTTTGCACACTCTTGGCATTCTGTTGATGAGCTTCAAAAGGTAGTCAACGGAAATGGTCTTCCAACAGTCTTGAAGGAGTTCCCAGAGATGCTTAGCACCACTTGTTGGCCCTTTTGCTTTCATTCTGCGGTCCAGCTCACCCCAAACCATCTCGATTGGGTTCAGGTCTGGTGACCGTGGAGGTCAGGTCATCTGGCGTAGCATCCCATTACTCTCCTTCTTAGTCAAATAGCCCTTACACAGCCTGGAGGTGTGTTTGGGGTCATTGTCCTGTTGAAAAATAAATGATTGTCCAACTAAACGCAAACCGGATGGAATAGCATGCAGCTGCAAGATGCTGTGGTAGCCATGCTGGTTTTGTATGCCTTCAATTTTGAATAAATCCCCAACAGTGTCACCAGCAAAGCACCACCACACCATCACACCTCCTCCTCCATGCTTCACGGTGGGAACCAGGCATGTAGAGTCCATCCGTTCACCTTTTCTACAAAGACACGGTGCTTGGATCCAAAGATCTCAAATTTGGATTCATCAGACCAAAGCACAGATTTCCACTGGTCTAATGTCCATTCCTTGTGTTCTTTAGCCCAAATAAGTCTCCTCTGCTTGTTGCTTGTCCTTAGCAGTGGTTTCTTAGCAGCTATTTTACCATGAAGGCCTGCTGCACAAAGTCTCCTCTTAATAGTTGTTCTAGAGATGAGAAGGTGTTTGCAAACTTTTGGTCTGTACTGTATATTTAATAAACTGTATATTTTAGGATTTTTTTTTGTTAACACACTGTTTAGATTCCTCCCATATTGTCAATTCTTAGCTATGAGAAACATATCTAGCTGCAGACTCCAAGGAGGAAACTGCTTTTGTGTGTGAAGACTAAAATATATAGGATTTATTAGTAGATGTAAATAAGAAAGACTGAGTACAGTAAAATAACAAAAATAGTAACACATCAGATGCCGAAGCAGTGACCAACAATAGCGAGTAAATGGGACATGCTGACTGTCACCAATTCAACTACTGTTCCAGTGTATGCGATCTAAGAATACAACATCTACACATTATATCTCCTCATATGTTTCCTCCATTAGCTTCGGTGATTGTATTATTACATGGGATTCTTTATGATGTTCGTTTTTCTCATCTTCCCATTCAGGTCCCTACAATATTGGATCCAGTCAGTGGAAATCTACTATATAAGAGAATTCTCCTGATTGACCCGTCAAGAATGGATATGGACAGGGACAATATGGCGGAGAGGATATTACACCTCACCCTAGAGATCCTCTGCCGGATTACTGGGGAGGTGAGAGATTTTGATGACGTCACAATACATCATTGTTATCTCTAGGAATAACAGATGGATAGAACTGGAGATGTGAGGACTCTGGAAATGTCTGTATTGAGATTTATTAATGTGTCTCTCCATAACCAGGATTACACAGTAGTGAAGAAGACCTCTAGTGAGCGCTGTCAGGCCCCTGTGTCTGAGGGATGGAGAAGACCCCTGAGCCCAATCACGGGGACTCCACCTCATCCCCTGATACGTGAGAACATCAATGACCAGAAAATCCTAGAACTCACCTACAAGATGATTGAGCTGCTGACTGGAGAGGTGACACTGCTGGGAATGCTGGGACATTATACAGTAACGCTATGAAGGGATCGGGGGGATGACATTATCATTGTATGTGTCAGGTTCCTATAAGGTGTCAGGATGTCACCGTCTATTTCTCCATGGAGGAGTGGGAGTATTTAGAAGGACACAAAGATCTGTACAAGGATGTCATAATGGAGGTTCCTCAGCTCCTCACATCACCAGGTAATAGAAAGAACTAAATACATGCGGTCTATAATTATCTGTACGTAAGAAATTAATTCAGTCCCTGTATGTGTCTCCTCCAGCTCTATCTAGTAAGAGGACAACACCAGAGAGATTTCCCTGTCCTCTTCTTCCACAGGACTGTACACAAGAAAACTCCAATGTTCTTCAGGATCATCAGGTAGATGGAGAGAAGGTGTCATGAAATCTCCCCTATGATGTGTAGACGGCTGTGAAGGTCTTCTGCTCAGTCTTGTTTTATCCACCAGTCTTATCGATGTTATACTTGTGTAATGAGAACAGTGGAGATGGCAGGATTAGAGCTGATCATACATGGGACTTCTCCATCTGTCTGTGACTTTACAATATTTGTTTCAGGGTGAAGATCTGATCCTTATTAATACTGCAGGGACATATGTGAGAAGTGATGAGTGGTGTAAAGAGGAGATTCCAACAGATAATCACCCAGGTAATAACCACTAAATGAAGAAAATTCAGATTCATCTCAGTCATCGTCTGTGTGTGGTTTATCTGCGGCGTAGTCTGGCCATACCACAAGCAAGTGGTTACCATTCTCCCACTAAACCAAAATTGTCCCCATTACTTGGGACATTGGAAGTCCTTCTGTTGGAGTGAGATTTAGGATTACTGCCCAAAGAACGCACCCTACTCTCTGTTATTAGAAGATGCTGACCGTTACCATCCCAGGTCTCTAAACTACAAAGCCAAATGACCGCGTACATAGAATGTGCTGACAACTCAGAAAATCATGTGAAGAAAAATATAATCCATATGATGCGGTTTACTTATATGATGAGACCCCAGTCCATGTCCTTTTTATTTATATGCACAAATATGGACAGTAGACACATTAACACAAGAAATATGATACAATTATCATTTTTCTCCTTTCTTTTTTTAATTAATTGCATCCCCGACACCCACCCAATCAGAGCAGAGAGAAAAGAAGAGAAATCTCTATAATCAATAATTCTTGCCTATATTTCCAAACTCTTTCCTTATACTAATTTCAGCAATTATTATATTTGGATGTGTAACTCAGACTAATCTGGTGTTAAAAAAATATATTATTAGACATTATCTAGTCCTTAAAAATAATTCCCTTTGCACATAATAACCGTGAAGTAATTAGATCCTGAAATGATAAAACAATATTCAGCCTCTTAGCAACAAATGTGATAACAGGTTCCCAAAAATCCCTAATTTCCCATCCCAATAGATCTTCCACCTCTGAGTTACACTTGAGACATTTAGAATATTTAA
This sequence comes from Anomaloglossus baeobatrachus, assembly GCF_048569485.1. Classification (NCBI taxonomy): domain Eukaryota; kingdom Metazoa; phylum Chordata; class Amphibia; order Anura; family Aromobatidae; genus Anomaloglossus; species Anomaloglossus baeobatrachus. The sequence continues at coordinate 531,095,616 of NC_134357.1, forward strand.
TATTTCCGATCTTCTGCATAAAAGCCAGGGACGGTGCAACCTGTGAATAACCATAAATTGAAATATTCTCTCATTTGACATGGAGAAAAAAATGAGCAGAATTAAAGGGGTGGTTCACCCATATTTTTTATTGTCTAGATCGATATTATATTGAGAAACAATGTTTCTCTCAAATACCTTGTGTTGTCAATAGTGCCTGTGAGAGGCGCTATTGCAGACCGCTGCTCCCCGTCCAGTGACGTACCCGTCCAATGCTGCCTCGTCACATCCGTGCAGCAGGCTACATTCTGAGCCCATCTGCCCCCTGCTCCTCCTCCCTCCTCCTTCACAGCACATCTCTTGCTTGCAGCGTTCTGCGAGGAGGGAGGAGGGAGGGGGGAGCAGGAGATGCGCCGTGCTGTGCTAGGAGGGAGGGGGGGAGCAGGAGACGTGCCGTGCTAGGAGGGAGGAGGAGGGGGGAGCAAATCTGCTGTGACAGCAGTGAAACACCGCTCACAGCTCAGAGTCTGGAAGACTGTAGCCGGCTGCACGGATGTGACTTGGCAGCATTTGACGGGTACGTCACTGGACGGGGAACAGCGGTCTGCAATAGCGCCTCTCACAGGCACTATTGACAACACAAGGTATTTGAGAGAAACATTGTTTCTCAATATAATATCGATCTAGACAATAAAAAATATGGGTGAACCACCCCTTTAATTTCCCATTTTGTAACCCCTTACCGACATATGAGTAATTCACACACACAGAGTCCGCATCTTTCCCGTTGGATAATGGCTGTGTTGTTCAGCCACCATCTGTCTCTAACAGCCGTGGGTCAAATGGCGCTGCAACTGCAGCTGTTACCTTTCTAAATGCCACTATAAGTCTCTGATGTAGCATTTAACATGAATGAGCAGGGGGGCATGTCATTATACGCACCCATTGGTGTGCTTGTGGCATGATCACGGGGTGTCAATTGGTTGTCATGACAGCCAGGAGTCCGCTAAACACCCCTGTGTCATTAAGGTACTTCTGTGAATTTCAGCCTGTGCTGGCGTTCATAGAGGATTGTGATTTTCACTATACAGTCATGGCCAAAAGTTTTGAGAATGACACCAAAATTATATTTTCACATGATCTGTTGCACTCTGGTTTTTAATCACATACAGAAATATAATTGCAATCATATTATGAGTACCAAAAGGTTATATTGACAGTTAGAATGATTTAATGCAGCAAGTCAATATTTGCAGTGTTGACCCTTCTTCTTCAGGACCTCTGCAATTCTCCCTGGCATGCTTTCAATCAACTTCTGGACCAAATCCTGACTGATAGCTGTCCATTCTTGCATAAGCAATGCTTGCATTTTGCCAGAATTTGTTGGTTTTTCTTTGTCCACCCGTCTCTTGATGATTGCCCACAAGTTCTCAATGGCATTAAGATCTGGGGAGTTTCCAGGCCATGGACCCAAAATCTCTATGTTTTGTTCCATGAGCCATTTAGTGATCACCTTTGCTTTATGGCAAGGTGCTCCATTATGCTGGAAAAGGCATTGTTGGGCGCCAAACTGCTCTTGGACAGTTGGGAGAAGTTGCTCTTGGAGGACATTCTGGTACCATTCTTTATTCATGGCTGTGTTTTTAGGCAAGACTGTGAGTGAGCCGATTCCCTTGGCTGAGAAGCAACCCCACACATGAATCGTTTCAGGATGCTTAACAGTTGGCATGAGACAAGACTGGTGGTAGCGCTCACCTCTTCTTCTCCTAAAAAGCTGTTTTCCAGATGTCCCAAACAATCGAAAAGGGGATTCATCTGAGAAAATGACTTTACCCCAGTCCTCAGCAGTCCACTCCCTGTACCTTTTGCAGAATATCAGTCGGTCCCTCATGTTTTTTCTGGAGATAAGTGGCTTCTATGCTGCCCTTCTTGAAACCAGGCCTTGCTCAAAAGAGTCTCCGCCTCACAGTGCGTGCAGAAGCACTCACACCAGACTGCTGCCATTGCTGAGCTAGCTCGGCACTGCTGGTAGTCCGATCCCGCAGCTGAAACAGTTTTAAGATACGGTCCTGGCGTTTGCTGGTCCTTCTTGGGCGCCCTGGAGCCTTTTTGGCAACAATGGAAGCTCTCTCCTTGAAGTTCTTGATGATGCGATAGATTGCACCTCAGTCAACAATCTTTGTAGCTGCGATACTTTTCCCTGTTAGGCCATTTTTGTGCAGAGCAATGATGGCTGCACGTGTTTCTTTAGAGATAACCATGGTTAACTGAAGAGAAACAATGATACCAAGCACCAGCCTCCTTGTAAAGTGTCCAGTGGTGTCATTCTTACTTAATCATGACTGATTGTTCCATTAACACAGGTGTGGGTGTTGATGAGGACAGGGCTGGCGATCAATCACTAAAACAATGTTAGCTGCTCCTTTTAAGGCAGGAATGCAATGCTGTTGAAATGTGTTTTGGGGGTTAAAGTTCATTTTCTTAGCCAATATTGACTTTGCAAGTAATTGCTGTTAAGCTGATCACTCTTTATGACATTCTGGAGTATATGCAAATTGCCATTAGAAAAACTTAAGCAGTAGACTTTGTAAAAATTAATATTTGTAGCATTCTCAAAACTTTTGCCCATGACTGTACATAGTATTGCTTATGCATTGCTATGCATAGTACAAGCGATCAGACGAATGCAGGTTGAATTGCACTAAGGCGACTAACAAATACAGAGAAAAAAGTAAAAAAATAATGTTTTGGGTTTTTTTTAAATAAAATTAAATATTTTTTCCTCATTAAAACTATAATAAACACATCTTTGGTATCGCTGTGTTCATAAAATTCTGATTTGTCAAAATGTAAACTACACTGATCGGCAAACGGGTAACAATGTTTTGAACTTTTGACTTTCAGGCTCTATATCTCATCATGCACTACAGCTTTGAGCGTGAGACGACCTTCATTTTATAGACAATTATCTTGGCTATATCATACATAAATTTGAATTACAACTTTTTGGCATATGATTAGTTTTTGTTATATCACTGTATTGTTACTGTTTTCTCCTTAACTGCTTCACCCCCGGGAGATTTCCTGTTTTTATCTCCTTTTTTCCCCAGGAGCCATAACTTTTTTATTTTTCTGTCAATATAGCCATGTGAGGGCATTGTACTTTTGAACAACACCATTCATTCTGCCCCATATTATACTGGAAAATGAAAAAAAAAATCCAAGTGCTATGAAATTGCAAAAAAAAAAGGGAAATTGCATGATTGTTTTTTTTTCTTCTTCGCTATTTACCATGTTCACTAATTTAAACAACTGACCTGGATTTATGATTACAAGTTCATAGATACCAAACATGTATAGTTTTACTTTACGTGGTGAAAAATTCTGACGTTTGTAAAAAAAAAGTGCTTTTGTTGCCATTTTTGAGACCCATAGCGTTCTCATTTTTTTGGGATCTGGGGATCAGTGGTGGCTTATTTTTTTAGAGTTTTGAGCTGACATTTTTAACTATACAATTTTTGAGTAGATGTGATGTTTTGATTGCCCGTTACTGCATTTTAATGCAAGGTTGCGTCGTCGAAAATTTTTTTACTGTATCTTCCGCATTGACATAGACACACTTTTTTCCCCAAAACAAGGGGTAAAATGGGGGTGTGTTTTACAATGTGGATCTGGGTTACTGGGGTGGCAGTGGTGGAGCGGGGTCATAGGAGGCAAGGTCAGTGATACTGAGGGTGTCACTGTAGTGTCGTGGCGGCGACAGCAGGCGCCTGATCTAACTGTGGGCTCTATTGAATTGCTCGCGGTTGACACGATGAGCTTCAAGAAAATGGATGCGCTTGTGGTGTGTCTGCAGATTGATGCGAAGGACTACAAGAAAATGGCCATGGGGGCCTTTTTGAGCATGTGCCACCTCCGCGGCCATTTTCTTAAAGTCCATTGCGTCAACCGCGGATGATTCAAAGGAGTCCGCAGTCAGATCAGTTGCCTGCCACCGCAGCAACATCCCGTCTTGTTACCCTCCCACAGCACTCTGTCAGATTAATGGTGCGCGCCGCAAAACCCCCGAGGCCACAGTATCACCTACCCTCTGTCCACTGACCCTCCTGAGATGCAACACCCTCTCCTCTCTAAGCCCACAGCATCGCTGACCCTGCCTCCTGTGACCTTCCTGAGCAGCTTCCCCACCGCCACTTCCCCCTGGTGAGCATTAGGATTAAGACACACTAGGATTATAGAACGGACCCTCATTTTAACATTAAATATTATTTTCTCCTATTTTTCTTCTCTAAATTTGGGGTGCGTCTTATAATTTGGAGCGTCTTATAAACCAAAAAATATGGTAATTTTGTTGTTTGGAATTTTTTTTCTCACTATACCTTTTACTGATCAGATTAATTGATTAGATATTTTGATAGATTTTCAAGGGAGAGATTTGAACTTTTAGTTGTTTTTTTTTTTGGGGGAGGGGTTGTACATTTTTTTAAATTCATTTTACTTGTCCCCCTTGGTGACTTTATGCCTGTTCATTCCAATCATTTCTCCTGATCAGCGTAATGCTTTAGCATCGCTCCGATCAGGAGAAATGCTGTGTTACTGTGAGTGTCGGCACTCTGCTGGTATTCACAGGAAACACGTCATGGCAGCGACAGGGGTCATCAGCTGACCCCACGCTGCCATCGTAACCCATTGGCACCCCATGTTCGCGTCGTGGGCCACTAATGGCAGCGTGGATTTCACGATCACTGTAGGAATGCTTTAGATTGCGCTGTCAGATCAGCAGACATGTACTGGGAATAATGCAGGCTCGCCATGGCCAAGGATGTACCAGTACAGGGTTAAAATCAAAATATGATTTTGTATTATTTTGTTAGTATTTTGTAAATTCACTTTAAATTTAAACACTGCCTGAATCCTTCTGGGCATGTTCTTGATCAGATTCAAGCATGTCTCGATCAAAATCTTATCCCAGGTCTCTTCTAAACATTCCCAATGTTGGTGCATACTAATCGACTCACTTTGGTATGTAGACAGCTTTTTTTTTTATTCCAGCTCTACCCACAAAGTGTTCAATTGGATTGAAGTATGGGGACTGTGGGACAATCCAGCACCTCTACTTCATTGTTATTGAACCATTTCTTCACTAATCTTGCTTTATGCTTTGGGTCGTTGTCCTGCTGGAACACTATGTCATCCTTTTCATACCCATAGTACTCGAGTGTATGAAGTAACTCGTCTTCTAGGATACTCATATATAGCTTAGCATTCAGATCACTATTGATTGTGGTTAAGTATACAACGCCTTTGTCTGTGAAACAAACCCAAATCCTCCACCAAACTCAACAGTTCCTTCAATTTCTCGATCCGTTAGCCCCTTTTTCAATTGTTTCTTCCAGACCTATTTGCACCCATCACAGCCTAGTTTATTAACTTTTGTCTCATTGCCCCAAGTCATGAGTTTCAAATCTTGTGCTGTCCATTTTTTCTTGTTTTTTGCAAACTTGAGCCGACTCTTAAGACAATATTGAACTCAAGGCTTCTTCACCTTTTTTGGGCCACCATTCTGGACTTGTATAATGTATGTCATACAGTACTTGCTTGGACATCTGTGATCATAATATTATAAAGCATATGAGCTACTTCCACTGCCATCACGCCAGAACTTGTAGACCTTGGGATGACCCAACTTGTTGACTGCAATATTTTGCCTGGACGTCCACCTCTTGGCTTTTGAATGGATGGACGAACTTCATTTTACATTCTTCCAAATGTCATGGCACTGACATGATGCAGTTTGGCAATTTTCTTGGCTGAGAGACCACTATCGATTAACTAGATGATGTTGTTACTCTTTTTTGGGGGATTTGTCTTCATAGCAGCACCTTGATTTAAATCAGTGACGTTCACTTGGCAATCAACCTAATAACACACTGAGCCATTAGGAAATGTGAGAACAGGTAGTACACAGGAAGAGAAAAAAAATTCTAAACACCATTAGCAAAACAGTAGCAATGCAGTGACATTACAAGAATCTGCATTACAATCTATAATATAGTTATATATATATATCATATATATATATATATATCTATATATATCATATATATCTCTATATATATCATATATATCATATGCTAAACAGTTGTAAGGCAAATTTATGTATGAGATAGCCAAGGTGATCATCTATAAAATTAAGGTAGTCTCATGTTCAAAGCTGTAGAGGATGGTGAGATATGGAACCTGAAAGTCAAAGGTTCAAAACGTTTCCGTTTTGTCTGTGTAAATTAATCCAATTGGCAAATGGCGTGAGGAGAAAAAAAAAATCTAAACACCAAAAGTATGTATTTTTTTTAGTTCCCTCAATATTGCAATAAAATGCAATAAGATCCAAAATAATGTATTGCCCTCAAAATGTTATCAGTGAGAACATCATCTTAGAGCACAAAAAATATGCCCCACACAGCTCCAGATCCCAATAACTGAAAATGTTACGAATCTCAGGAAGCTAAATTTATTTTTTTTCTTACAAATTTCTGATTTTTTTTTCAAGCACTTAAAAAAACCAAAACTTCATGCTTGGTATCTACGTAATTAAACTTACCTGGGGAATCATATTGGAAGGTCAATTTTAGTGAACATAGTGAATAAAAAGAAACAAACAAAATATTGTGGAATTACATTTTTTTTGCAATTTCAACGTACTTGGATTTTTTTTTCCTGTATCACATGATAAAATGAATGGTGTCATTCAAAAGAACAAGTCCCACAAAAAAGCTCATATGGCTATGTGGACAGAAAAGTAAAAGTTATGGCTCTTAGAAGAAGGTGAGAGAAAAAAGTAAAACAAAAAGACGGGAAATAGCCACATTAGGAAGGATATAGATAAATCCAAGATCAGCCAAAGTTTGGCTGAATCCGACACTTCAACTGGTCAATTCATTTCTATCCAGAATCTAATTTCCACAATTTTAATCTCTTGTGAAAGTCGATTCATCGAATATTTTATGGGTAAGTCATTCTACCTTTATAGATTTGACAATAAATAATCCATGAAAGGGAAATGTTCCCCCAAAACGAAAAGCCGGGGTGAAGACTGAGTAGAACGTCTTACTGCAAATAACCAAAAAAACCTCTGAGTTCTCTAATCCTCCTTGTATGACGAGTCCCTCTTTAATATCTGTGACAGTACTAATTCCCTTTTTATCCAATATTCGGCACATGGTAATTGTACGAAATGTGGGAGATTAGTATTATCCACAGTAAGTACATGGAGGGACAAGTTGTAGTTTTGAATGACATAATTCCATTTACCATATAATGTACTGTAAAAAAAAAAAAAAAAAAAAAAAAAAGTGGGATCAAATTGTGAAAAAATACAATTCTGCCATTGTGTTTTGGGTTTTGCTTTTACAGAGTTCTTTTGCTGTAAAAATTGTTGGACACATAATTGTACACCTCAGTCGGATTACTATGATCCGAAATTTTTTTATATTTAAGAAAAAAAATACAGAATATTGAGGAAAGAATTTTTTTTCATTTTTTTACTGATCAATTAAGCTTTTATTGGTATCATTCTGACCTACATATCATTTTTTGTAGCTTATTATTCTAGTATTTTGGAGGTAGAATGAACGAACAGGGCCAACACCATGCTTTACACATTCCTGCTCTAAAGTCTATTGTTAGATTTTCAACTCTTTTTGTCTCAGTAAATTAATGTCATTTTTCTACAAAACTTGCAATTTCTATGGATATTTTAGAAATGTTATACACATAATTAAAATATTTTATGCAAAAAATAATACATTTTATTCTTAACAGGAGACTGTACCAGGAGATTACAGCGAAAACTGATATCTGCAATTTTTCAATCAGATGACCTTAATATCACACAAGATATAACTGAAGTGAATGCCACTACTCCAGATATGCCTTCATCCCTTCACAGGAAAGATCTATCATCTGATCCTTTTAAGCAGGTCCTATCTTCTGATTCCTTAGAAACTAGTAAGAAAAGTAAAAGTCACCAAAGTCACCAAAGAGGCATTAAAAATGAATCTGCTCTTAAAGCAAAGAAACAATTTTCAAGTGCCGAATATAAAAAAGGTTTGACCCTCAAAATGTCTTTTGCTCCTCATAAAAAAATTCACACAAAGAAGAAAAATTTTTCTTGTTCAGAGTGTGGGAAATATTTTACCTACAAATTTGACCTTGTTAAACATGAGATAGTGCACACCGGTGAGAAGCCATATTCATGTTCAGAATGTGGGATGTGTTTTAATAAAAAATCTAATTTAGTTATCCATCAGAGAACTCACACAGAGGAGAAACCATATTCATGTTCAGAATGTGGGAAGTGTTTTAATAGAAAATCAAATTTAGTTATTCATCAGAGAACACACACAGGAGAGAAGCCATATTCATGTTCAGAATGTGGGAAATGTTTTAATACAAAATCAAATTTAGTTGTCCATCAGAGAATTCATACAGGGGAGAGGCCTTTTTCATGTTCAAATTGTGGGAAATGTTTTGTACATACATCACATCTTGTTAGACACCAGAAAATTCATACAGGACAGAAGCCATTTTGATGTTCACAATGTGGGAAGAGTTTTAACAAAAAAAATAGATTTATTTCTCCATCAGAAAATGAACACAGGGGATAAACTTTTTTCATGTGCAGAATGTGGGAAATGGTTTGCAAGAACATCATATCTTTTTATACATCAGATAACTCACACAGTGGAGAAACCATTTTCAAGTTCAAAATATAGAAAATCTTTGTCCCTCAAAATGTCTTTTTCTTCTCATGAAAAAAATTCACGCACAAAGAAGAAAAGATTTTCTTGTTCAAAGTGTGGGAAATATTTTAAGTACAAATCAGAACTTGATATACATGAGAGACTTCACACAAGGGAGAAACTATATTCATATTCAGAATGTGGGAAGTGTTTTAATAAAAAATCAAATTTAATTGTCCATCAGAGATCTCACACAGGGGATAGGCCTTTTTCATGTTCAGAATATGGGAAATGATTTATAGATACTGTAAATCACATCTTGTTAGGCACCAGAAAATTCACACAGGACAGAAGTAATTTTCAGATTCAAAATGTGGGAATGTTTTAAAAAAAAAATGCATTTCTCCATCAGAGAACTCACACAATGGAGAAACCTTTTTCGTATTCAGAATGTGGGGAATGTATTAAATAGAAATCAAGTCTTGCCATACCCCAGAGAAATAATGGTGGGAGAATTCATATTCATGTTTCTAATGTGGGAAATGTTTTAGTCAGAAATCAGATGTAGTTGTCCATCAGAGAGCCCACACAGGGGAGAAACCTTTATCATGTGCACAATATGGGGGGAATGTTTTGCAGATAAATCAACTCTCGTTACACACCAGAGAAGTCACATAGGATAGAAACCTTTTTCAACTCCTAATATTAGTGATCTACCATTTATTACATTTTCTTTAAATCCGCAATCTCCATGTCTGAAGAAACGTCTATGTATATTACAATAATAAACTTAGTAACTTACAACAGCTATGCTCCGTTCCTTCATTGTAATAAAGTCTGATGTGATCCATTGTTTTAAACAGTTCCCATATAGAAGTTTTTTCACCATCAGTAGAAACTGATTCCCTTCTCTATACCCCAATACACATATTTTCTATATCGTTCCTATGGGAGACCCAGACATTGGGTGGATAGCTTCTGCCTCCGGAGGACACACAAAGTACTACACTAAAAAGTGTAGCTCCTCCCTCTGAGCATATACACCCCCTGGATAACCAGATCTAGCTAGTTCATTGCTTTGTGTTTAGGAGGCATACATCCACACATGCATTCTCATCTGATTTTTCATTTTTGGAAAGATTTTGAAGAAAAGCGGGTCCAAGTCTGGACCCCCGGCATGTCCCTTCTCACCCCACTGTGTCGGCGGTGTTGTTAAGGTTGATTCCAAGGCTGGAGCCTTACATGCCGCGCTCCTTCACCATCCCTCGGGCTCTGGCTTGAAGTGGGAGCCAGCACGGTTCTCCATGCTTTGCAGGAGACCGGTCTCCATCCGCAGCCCTTCAGGATCCTGCTGGACGGAGCACTCATCCCCAGGGACATGGCCCTGCATCTCAGCAAGCTAAGTACCGGAGACGTTTATGTTCTGGGGGTCCCTGTACTTTTATTATGTGGGGAGAGTGTGCTGAGTGTTTTTTGTGACATTTCCGGCGGGTTCTCTGGCTGTCGCCTGAGAACCGCGCCGATGGTGCCTGCGCGCCGGCCGCACCGCTCAAATTTAGGCCCCGGCTTCGCCGGAGGCCTACTTTCGGTTTCACTGCCCTCGCATGTCATTCATGCAGAGGGACAGTGTGGCTCCGCCCAGCGGCCGTTCTGCACAGGGGAGGGACACTCCTCACTGAGTACATGTCTCCTCCCCTGTAAATCTCTTTGGCCCTCCAGATCCCGCTCTCAGGGTTGGCCCCGCCCCCTCTCCTCGCTCCGGCGCCATTTTATCAGCGTTTTCTCTGCAATCAACACTGGCTGCAGCATCCCTGCTGAGGTGCTTGGGGGTCCGGGCTTTGAGATCTGGAGGGCACACAACACCGCTCCAGCGGTCTGGTAAGCCACAACCTCTGGTTGTGGGTCTCCGTATATACTCTCTGAGGGTCACTCTGGCAAGAGCCCCCACTTCAGCAGCATGTCTCACACGAGGAGCAAGGCTCCAAAGCTATATTCAGTATGCACTGCATGTAAGCTCGTGCTGCTGAACCGAGCACATATCCACATTGTGATGCCTGCTCTGCCCTGACAATGCCTCAGCCTGGAATTGCCCCCCCAGTGGTCTCTCCGGCTGCTCCGGCTCCTGTGGCTGAACCCCCGGCTTGGGTAGAATCCTTCTCTAGGTCAATCTCCCAGTCTTTTGCCGACTCCATGGGACAGCTGTCCCGGACTTTGCTGAACATGCATCAACCCCCTTCACAGGGTGCTTCTGCTGCTAGGGCTCTCTCAGCGGAGCTCACAGAGGATTCATCATCTGGTCCCAGACCCCGTCCTCCTAAAAGGAGACGCAGGGTCCCCTCTCCTTCCTCGTCCTGCGGCTCTGATTCAAGAGCTGATTCGCAGGACGAGGAGGATGCCTTTACTGGGGGCTCGGAGGCTACCTCCATGTGCCCCATTGATCTGTCCGAAAGTGACTCAGATGTTAGTGATTTGATTGCGTCCATTAATCCTGTACTGGACCTCAATCCGCCAGTATCAGAGGAGCAACCCTCTCTGGCAGAAAAGCACCAGTTTACCTTGCCTAAGAGGACAAGGAGTGTGTTCTTTAACCACTCCAGTTTTCAGGTCACTGTGACCAAGCCTAGGGCCTGTCCTGACAAACGCTTCCCAAAGCGTGGTTCTGATGACCGTTTTCCCTTTCCACCTGAGGTGGTCAAGGAGTGGGCTCATTCACCAAAGGTAGACCCTCCGGTGTCTAGACTCTCAGCCCGGACCGTTGTATCAGTGGCTGATGGCACCTCTCTTAAGGATTCCACTGACCACCAGGTTGACCTTCTGGCCAAATCTGTATATGAGGCGGCAGGGGCCTCGTTCTCCCCATCTTTTGCAGCAGTGTGGGCTCTCAAAGCCATCTCTGCTTCTCTAGAGGAGATGCATTCCCTCACCAGGGAATCTATGCCCGAAATGGTTGCCTTAACTTCCCAAGCTTCAGCTTTTTCATCCTATGCCATGTCTGCCATGCTGGAGGCTTCTCACCGCACTGCGGTGGCTTCGGCTAATTCCCTCGCTATCCGCAGGATCTTGTGGCTTCGAGAGTGGAAGGCAGATGCTTCTTCAAAGAAGTACCTTGCTGGGCTCCCTTTTGCTGGATCCAGGCTATTCGGTGAACAACTGGATGAAATTATTAAGGAAGCTACTGGCGGGAAGAGTACTTCCATGCCACAAACTAAAACCAGGAAACCTGCCCAGGGTAGGAACCAGACAAGGTTTCGTTCCTTTCGTTCCTCCAACTGGTCATCATCTAAGCCCTCGTCCACTAACTCAGCCAAGGACCAAAAATCCAACTGGCGCACAAAGGCGCGTCCACAGAAGACCGCAGGAGCTGCTGCCACTAAGGCAGCCTCCTCTTGACTATCTGGCCGCGCCAGCAACGTCCTTAGTCGGTGGCAGGCTCTCCCACTTTGGCGACGTGTGGTTTCAACACGTCTCCGATCAGTGGGTGCAGGATATCATCTCCCACGGCTACAGGATAGAATTCTCTTCCAGCCCGCCAAACAGATTTTTTCTGTCAACTCCCCCCTGCTCCAAGGCCGCCCCCTTCTCTCAGGCCGTGGCATCCTTGCAGGCCAACGGAGTAATTGTACCGGTTCCCGCCCGGGAATGGTTCAGAGGTTTCTACTCAAATCTCTTCCTAGTCCCCAAAAAGGATAGTTCCTTCCGGCCCATCCTGGCTCTCAAGCTTCTCAACAAGCATGTTCAAGTGCGGCATTTTCGCATGGAGTCTCTGCGGTCAGTCATTGCCTCAATGACCCAAGGGGATTTCCTGGCATCCATCGACATCAGTGATGCCTATCTGCATGTGCCAATTGCAGTTTCACACCAGCGTTGGCTACGTTTTGCAATCGGAGAGGAACATTTCGAATTCGTGGCTCTCCCCTTCGGGTTAGCCACGGCCCCTCGAGTATTCACCAAGGTCATGGCAGCAGTGGTTGCGGTTCTGCACCTCCAGGGGTTGGCAGTGATTCCTTACCTGGACGACCTTCTAGTCAAGGCTTCATCCAGCGCAGACTGTCAGCGGAGTGTCTCGCTCACTCTCGCCACTCTAGCCCAATTCGGGTGGCTTGTCAATCTGCCCAAATCCACTCTGACTCCGACCCAGAGGCTCACGTACCTAGGGATGCAGTTTGAGACTCTGCCGGCACTTGTGAAGCTGCCCTTAGTCAAACAGCAGTCCCTCCATCTGGCGGTGCGCTCTCTGCTGAGGGCCCGCCGTCATTCCATCAGGCACCTAATGCAGGTGCTGGGTCAGATGGTGGCGTCAATGGAGGCTGTTCCCTTTGCCCAGTTCCATCTGCGTCCTCTGCAGCTGGACATTCTCCGCTGTTGGGACAAGCGGACTTCCTCCTTGCACAGGCTAGTGGCTCTGTCGCCACAGACCAGCGGCTCCCTTCAGTGGTGGCTTCGGCCCCTCTCTCTGTCTCAGGGGCGCTCTTTCCTGGCCCCGTCCTGGGTGATCCTCACCACGGATGCCAGTCTATCCGGCTGGGGAGTGGTATGTCTCCACCACCGAGCGCAGGGCACTTGGACTCCTTCCGAGTCAGCCCTCTCGATCAATGTGCTGGAAACCAGAGCTGTGCTTCTAGCTCTCCTAGCCTTTCACCACCTGTTGGCGGGCAAGCACATCCGAGTCCAGTCAGACAACGCGACAGCGGTTGCCTACATCAATCACCAAGGCGGGACACGCAGCCGCCTGGCAATGTTGGAGGTTCAACGCATCCTTCAATGGACGGAGGACTCCAAGTCCACCATATCCGCAGTCCACATCCCAGGCGTGGAAAACTGGGAAGCAGATTATCTCAGCCGTCAAACCGTGGACAGTGGCGAGTGGTCCCTGCATCCGGCAGTGTTTCAGTCAATCTGCCGCAAGTGGGGCACTCCGGAAGTGGATCTAATGGCATCCCGGCACAACAACAAGATTCCGGTTTACGTGGCTCGCTCCCACGATCCTCAGGCCTTTGCAGCGGACGCTCTGGTTCAAGATTGGTCCCAGTTTCGTCTGTCCTACGTGTTTCCCCCTCTAGCTCTCTTGCCCAGAGTTCTGCGCAAGATCAGAATGGAGGGCCGTCGGGTCATCCTCATTGCTCCGGACTGGCCCAGGCGAGCTTGGTACCCAGACCTGCTCCATCTGTCCATAGAGGTGCCGTGGCATCTTCCGGACCGTCCAGACCTTCTCTCACAAGGTCCGTTTTTCCGCCAGAATTCTGCGGCTCTCAGATTGACGGCGTGGCTCTTGAGTCCTGGATCTTGACGGCTTCTGGTATTCCTCCTGAAGTCATCTCCACTATGACTCGGGCTCGGAAGTCTTCCTCGGCCAAAATCTATCACAGGACCTGGAGAATTTTCCTGTCCTGGTGTCGCTCTTCCGGCCATGCTCCTTGGCCTTTTTCCTTGCCGACCCTTCTGTCCTTTCTACAGTCCGGTCTGCAGCTAGGACTATCCCTCAATTCCTTCAAGGGACAAGTCTCGGCTCTGTCAGTGCTGTTCCAGCGGCGTATCGCCCGGCTGGCTCAGGTCCACACCTTCATGCAGGGCGCGTCTACATCATTCCGCCTTACCGACGGCCCTTGGATCCCTGAGACCTCAATTTGGTCCTCACGGCCTTGCAGAAACCCCCCTTTGAGCCTCTTAGGGAAGTTTCTTTGTTTCGTCTTTCACAGAAAGTGGTCTTTCTAGTGGCCATAACTTCCCTCAGGAGAGTCTCTGATTTGGCTGCGCTCTCTTCGGAGTCACCTTTTTTGGTTTTTCATCAAAACAAGGTGGTTCTCCGTCCGACTCCGGACTTTCTCCCTAAGGTGGTTTCTCCTTTCCACCTTAACCAGGACATTTCCCTGCCTTCCTTTTGTCCGGCTCCTGTTCATCGCTTTGAAAAAGCGTTGCATACTCTGGATCTGGTGCGGGCGCTCCGGATCTATGTGTCTCGCACCGCTGTTCTTAGGCGGTGCACCTCTCTTTTTGTGCTAACCACAGGTCGGCGTAAGGGCCTCTCGGCTTCTAAGCCGACCTTAGCTTATTGGATTAGGTCGGCCATTTCCGATGCCTACCAGTGTACTCAGGTGCCTCCCCCGCCGGGGATCAAGGCACACTCGACCAGAGCTGTGGGTGCCTCTTGGGCTTTCAGGCACCAGGCTACGGCTCAGCAGGTCTGTCAGGCTGCCACTTGGACTAGCCTGCATACCTTTTCAAAGCACTACCAAGTGCATGCTCATGCTTCGGCAGATGCGAGCTTGGGCAGACGCATCCTTCAGGCGGCTGTCGCCCATTTGTGAAGTTAGGCTCTGCCTACTTCTCAGTTTTTCTGTTTATTCCCACCCATGGACTGCTTTGAGACGTCCCAATGTCTGGGTCTCCCATAGGAACGATAAAGAAAAAGAGAATTTTGTTTACTTACCGTAAATTCTTTTTCTTATAGTTCCGTATTGGGAGACCCAGCACCCTCCCTGTTGCCTGTTGGCAGTTTTTTGTTCCACGTGTTATCAGCGGCTGTTGTCGTGGACAGAGTCTCTGGTTGTTCCGGTTCTTGCTCTGTCTTTACTTGTGGGTGGCTATTCTCCTTCAGCTTTTGCACTAAACTGGCTAGATCTGGTTATCCAGGGGGTGTATATGCTCAGAGGGAGGAGCTACACTTTTGAGTGTAGTACTTTGTGTGTCCTCCGGAAGCAGAAGCTATACACTTAATGTCTGGGTCTCCCAATACGGAACTATAAGAAAAAGAATTTACGGTAAGTAAACAAAATTCTCTTTTTTGGGTCTAAGGGGACTTTGATATTTAATTCTTATTCAATTGTTTCAATAACATGACCTAACAAAAAATTTACACTTTATAGCATAACAATAATATATGATGGGTTAACCTCTCAATGAGTGCCGAGACACCTTTTAATGTCAGTTGTTCAGGGCACTTATTTCTCAGCTCCATTAAAAAGCGGCGCTGTGGAATAAGGCACACGCTGCGTTTTTTGGTGCAATTTTGTTGTCAGAAAGTTCTGGCTTTTTCCAAGGAAAGTCTACAAGAATTCAAATTTGCTCTGTGCACGTTTCAGTTTTTTGTCTGCACTTTATTTGTCACAAACATCTGACAAAAAAATGAAGCATGTTCATTCTTTTTGCATTTTGTCCCTGCTTTTTTCACTAGTGATGGGAGGATTCGCAGATCAATCCCCCACGACTCGGCGCTTCATACTCACCGATCACTGGCTGTCACACTGCTCCTGCAGCCTCTCTTTCTTCTTTCGGAGCCACTCATACATATTCACTGCTTCCCCTGCCCACTGGCGTCTGTGATTGGTTGCAGTTAGATGCACCCCCACGCCGAGTGACAGCTGTCTGACTGCAACCAATCGCAGACGCCGGTGGGTGGGTTTATATCGTACAGTAAAATAAATAATTAAAAAAACGACATACTGCTCCCCCAATTCTAATATCCAAACAAGATAAAGCCCCACAGCAAAAGGCTGGTATTTTCAGACTGGGGAGGTCTCCACAGCCTAAAACTATCAGCCAGCAGCTGCCCAGAATTGCCGCAACCATCCAAACACCCAAAGAATCCTTTATTTGAAATAAAAAAGCACTCACCTCTTTCACCACTTTATTAACCCACTCATATATCCCTCCAGGTCCGACATAATCCACATGAGGTCCCACGACGCTTCCAGCACGGCTACATCTGATGTTTACAGTGAGCACCATAGAACATGACTGCCCACTGCGAGGTTCGGGCCGCGACTGAAGTGAGCACCGCAATAAGTGGTGAAGTCACTCAGGTGAGTCCTCCACCTGCAGCTCACTTCAGCCATGGCCTGATTTGTAGTCACAGGTGGAGGACTCCAGCTGTGACCACAGATCACTCAAGTGACGTTAGTGCTGATCGCACAACTGACTTCAGTCACTCTGGTGATTTGCTGTCCCAGGTGGAGGACTCCAGCTGTGGCTGCGGCTAACCTAAGTGTCATCACCATGTGGCTCACTTCAATTACTGTGTGGAGCTCACAGTGGGCAGTCATGTTCTATGGCGCTCGCTGTGAGCGTCAGATGTAACAGTGCTGGAAGTGTCATGGGACTTCGTGTGGATTATGTCGGACCTGGAGGTGGGTTAATAAAGTGGTGAAAGAAGGTACTTTTTTGTCTTTTATTTCAAATAAAGGATTATTTGGGTGTTTGTGTTTATTTACTTTCATTTACAGATTAGTGATGGGGGAGACTCAGATGCCTGCCAGCACTAATCTAGGGCTTAGTAGCAGCTGTGGGCTATTATTAACTCCTTATTACCGATTGCCACTGCACCAGGGCAACGGGAAGAGTCAGGTCTAACACCAGAATTGGCACATCTTATGGATGCGCCACTTCTGGGGCGGCTGTGGGCTGTTATTGTTAGGCTGGAAAGGGCCAAATAACAATGGCCCTTTCTACCCTCATAATATCAGCCCCCAGTTTTGTGCTGTACCTTGGCTGGTTTTAGAAAATAAGGGGACCCCACGTCATTTAAAGAAAATAAAAAAATCAAATAAAAAAAAATAGTGTGGGATCACCTCTATTTTTCATAACCAGCCAAGGTACAGCAGACAGCTGAGGGTTACGGGTTGCAGCCTGCAGCTGTTCCTGTGATGGATATGAAAAATGGGGGGACCCCACGTCATTTTTTACCCCCCAAAAAAAAGGAAAAAAAAAAAACAGCTGGCCGAGCTAGCTACCGTATTTTTCGTTTTATAAGATGCACCATATTATAAGACGCACTCCAAATTTGGAGGGGAAAAAAAAAGGTAAAAAAAAAAAAAAATATGGGGTCCGTTTATAATCTGGTGGGGTCTTACCAGGGAGGGGGGCCTGCAGAGGAGCGGCGGTCACAGGACGCAGAGGCGGTACTAAAGTACTGCAAGTAGCATAGAGGGGGGCCCAGATACTCACTGCGGGTGCTGCTCTGTGCGGGGTCGGTGCCGCCGTCGCTCTGCTCTGTGCGGGGTCGGTGCCGCCGCTCTGCTCTGTGCGGGGGGCCCCTGTCGCTCTGCTCTGTGCGGGGGGCCCCTGTCGCTCTGCTCTGTGCGGGGGGCCCCTGTCGCTCTGCTCTGTGCGGGGGGCCCCTGTCGCTCTGCTCTGTGCGGAGCCGGCAACGCCACTCTGCTCTGTGCGGGGCTGGTGATGGAGCAGCCAAGTGCCGAGCAGAATGGAGGAGCCGAGCGCGGAGCAGAACGGAGGAGCCGAGCAGAACGGAGGAGCCGTGCACAGAGCAGCCGAGCAAGACGGAGCAGCCGTGCACAGAGCAGCGGAGCAGGACGGAGCAGCCGTGCACAGAGCAGCCGAGCAGGACGGAGCAGCCGTGCACAGAGAAGAATGGAGCGGCGCTGCCCGATGCACAGAACAGCGTCGCACAGACCAGCAGCGGGTAGCACAGTGTATTGCTCGGAGCATCTCCCTGCCTCCTTTGACCCCTCTGCACAACCCCCCCGGTAAGCTACATTCGGATTTTAAGACGCACCCCTCATTTTCCTCCCAAAGTTTTGGGAGAAAAAGAGCGTCTTATAATACGAAAAATATGGTATCTCTCTATCAAGCTATTCTGTTATTTCTTTCTTTCTATTCTGTTCTTTTTTATTATCTATTCTATATGTTATAGCTATTATTCTTTCTATTTTTTCTATCTATTCTAGCTATCAATTATCCTATCCTATCATATTTTGTTTCTCCTTTAAAAAACGCATTAGCAAAAATGCACCATCATTACAAGCGTTTTGTTTTTTTTTTTTACATTTTCAGACGCTCTGTGACAAAGTGCAGTTTAGGTTGCAGTTTTGGTGCAATTAAAACTACAGCGTGTGCATATATCCTTAGAATATTGAACGACTAATAAGTGAATAGTTAAAATTTCTGCATGTGATTGCTGTACATGACAGGGGACACCTGCGGGTATTGCCACCGACCAGTTTTGGAACCAACTGGGGCCTATTAACTCCCTAAATACTGCTATCCAGTGACAGCGGTATATAAGAGGCTAAATGGTGTTATAAGACCCCCCTTGGCAGGATCGGTCACCCGTGATGGTAATCACGAGTGCCTATCATCACCATGGTATACCCAAGTCATCTGATGACTACAGGTTACGGTGACCTGTAAGATCCTGCTATAAGCAGGGTCTTATAGGCACAGTCAGTGAGACACTGACGGGTCTGCTACACTGCTGTACACAAGTACAGCAGTGCATGAGATCAGTGATTAACCCCTTCACGACCATGGACGGATATATCCGTCATGGATCGTGTCCCGGTAAGCCCCGCCCCCTGCCGCGGGCAGGCGGCGTGGATCGGCACACATATCAGCTGTTTTCAACAGCTGACATGTGTGCCTACATGTTCCGAGTGGAATCGCATTCCACCCGGAACATTAACCCCTTAGATCTCGCTGCCAAAGTCTGGCAGCGAGATCTATATGCGCGCGGCCATCTTTTTTTCTTACCGCCGCCCCCTCCGGACGTCACGTGAGTGATCACGTGACGTTCGGTGGTTGCCATCGTAGCACAGGGTCATGTGATGACGCCTGGTGCTACGAAGTTTCACTTTCATTCTTCCTCGGCACGGAGCAGAGGAAGAAAGAAAGTGACTATTTCTGCTGTTTACAGCGGTATAGCTGTAATCAGCAGATAGCGATCAGCAATCGGATTGCTGATCGCTATAGCCCCCTAGGGGGACTAGTAAAATAAAATAAAAAAAGTAAAAAAAAAGTTTTAAAAAATTAAAAAAAAAACAAAAAACCTAAAAGTTCAAATCACCCCCCTTTCCCCCCATTGAAAATTAAAGGGTTAAAAAATAAATAAATATACAGATATTTGGTATCGCCGCGTTCAGAAATGCCTGATCTATCAAAATATAAAATCAATTAATCTGATTGGTAAACGGCGTAGTGGCAAAAAAATTCCAAACGCCAAAATTACGTTTTTTGGTCGCCGCAAGTTTTACGCAAAATGTAATAACAGGCGATCAAAACGTAGCATCTGCGCAAAAATGCTACCATTAGAAACGTCAGCTCGAGACGCAAAAAATAAGCCGTCACTGAGCCATAGATCCCAAAAAATAAGAACGCTACGTGTTTCGGAAAATGGCGCAAAACGTGCGCCACTTTTATTGGACAAACTTGTGAATTTTTTTTAACCCCTTAGTTACAAGTAAACCTATACATGTTTGGTGTCTACAAACTCGCACCGACCTCAGGTATCATACCCACACATCAGTTTTACCATATAGTGAACACCGTGAATAAAACATCCCAAAAACTATTGTGCCATCACACTTTTTTTGCAATTTTTCCACACTTGGAATTTTTTTGCTGCTTTCCAGTACACCATATGGTAAAACTTATGGTTTCATTTAAAAGTACAACTTGTCCCGCAAAAAACAAGCCCTCATATGGCAAGATTGACGGAAAAATAAAAAAGTTACGGCTCTCGGAAGAAGGGGAGCAAAAAACAAAAACGCAAAAACGGAAAGTGCCCCGGGGCTGAAGGGGTTAAAGTAAAAAGTATTCTTGTGCCACAAAGTTAAAAAGTGAAAAAAAAACAAAAAAAAAACACATACACAAAAATGTGCACATAATGTCATTTCTATGTTGAGTTCACACGATACAGTCAGGTCACTTAAGCCAAAACATACAGTACTGCACCTGGGTATACAGAAGATGACCTTACCACCGTTTTACACAGACAACGCCCTGGCACGGGAAGGGAGAGAAGGTGATCCACACAAGCTCTGGTGTAGCCCCACACTCACTCACAAACCTGATAGGCTGAAGGACCCCATTTACTAGACCTGCCAGCTGGTAACAAACCAAGAACACAAATGCATGAATTTGTGTATCGAGATAAAAGAGCAGCCCAAGGTTAAAT
This sequence comes from Anomaloglossus baeobatrachus, assembly GCF_048569485.1. Lineage (NCBI taxonomy): Eukaryota > Metazoa > Chordata > Amphibia > Anura > Aromobatidae > Anomaloglossus > Anomaloglossus baeobatrachus. Next base: position 531,116,241 of record NC_134357.1, read on the forward strand.
TAGTTATTTAACTGCCTATTAAGGGCACACTAGACAAAACACTTTGCATGGTTTTGTGTTATATGCCTTTGATTGTTGGGGATCCATCCAATAAAGTCTAATTATTGTGGCTCCCGTACCCTGTGTTGTCTGAGTAGTGTTCTGCCCAGAGGTACGGAGTTCAGGCGTTCATTTGGGGTGAGCCCTGGTCCATACGGTCTTTCTAAAGGCAGCTGAGCCAGTGGACGAGAGGACCCACTGACACTCATGTCTCTACAGTCATTATCTCAGAAAATTAGAATATTATATAAGACCAACTAAAAAAATGATTTTAAACTCAGAAATGTTGGCTTACTGAAAAGTCTGTACAGTAAATGCACTTAATTTAATACTTGGTTGGGGCTCCTTTTGCATGAATTACTGCATCAATATGGCATGGCATGGATGCGATCAGCCTGTGGCTCTGCTGAGGTGTTATGGGAGCACAGGTTGCTTTGATAGTGGCCTTCAGCTCGTCTGCATTCTTGGGTCTGGTGTCTCTTATCTTCCTCTTGACCAGGGGTGGGGAACCTCCGGCCCGCGGGCCGTATACGGCCCGTCACGACTTTTTATGCGGCCCCCAGGCACATTCCCAGGGACCGCTGTGCTCTGGCAGCAGCCGCGCTTTTCCCGGCTGCCGGCCCTTTAAATCTCACTGCCTGATGCCTTGAGGGTAGATGCTAGAATGTACGGGCTCTATCCAGATCCTGACTTCCAGGACCTGACTGCAGCCCATACATTCTAGGCTTAACCCCGGCCTGTGCTAGTGTGCTCTCTGCTCTGGTGGGCGGGGTAAGCAGCACGCTGCGATATGTCACAGAAGAGCTGCAGCAGATTTACCAGCCTCCCGGACCTGCTGTCTGCGTGACTCCTCCTCCTCACTGTGAGTACGCAACCCATCGCTACCCCCCCCCCCCCGCTAAGTGCTGTGTACTCCCTTGTGCTGTGTGTACCCCCTCGTGCTGTGTACCCCCTAATGCTGTGTATCCCTCTAATGCTGTGTGTACCCCCCAGTGCTGTGTACCCCCCCTAATGCTGTGTGTACCCCCTAATGTTGAGTACACCTCTAGTACAGTGTTTACCCCTTAGTACTGTGTGTGCTCCCCTAGTAATGTCTGTACCCCTTGGGTGATGTCTATGCCCCCCAGTGCTGTCCGCACCACCTAATGCAGTCCATGCTGCCACCAGTGCTGTCCATGCCACGGTCAGTGCTGTATGTGCCCCCTTATGCTGTCCGTGCTCCCCAGTGCTGTGTGCCACCCCTCAGTACTATGTACCCCCCAGTGCTCTGAACTTGCTACTGCTGTCTGTACCCTCCCACTGCTTTCTATGCCCCCAGTCTGTGCCCTCCTGTTGATGTCTATGTTCCCCCAGACTTCTCTGTCTCCCTAGTGCTGCCACCTAGTGCAGTCCGTGCAGCCACCTAGTGCAGTCCGTGCAGCCACCTAGTGCAGTCCGTGCAGCCACCTAGTGCAGTCCGTGCAGCCACCTAGTGCAGTCCGTGCAGCCACCTAGTGCAGTCCGTGCAGCCACCTAGTGCAGTCCGTGCAGCCACCTAGTGCAGTCCGTGCAGTCCGTGCAGCCACCTAGTGCAGTCCGTGCAGCCACCTAGTGCAGTCCGTGCAGCCACCTAGTGCAGTCCGTGCAGCCACCTAGTGCAGTCCGTGCTGCCACCTAGTGCAGTCCATGCTGCCACCTAGTGCAGTCCATGCTGCCACCTAGTGCTGTCTGTGCCCCCTTATGCTGTCCGTGCTCCCCAGTGCTGTGTGCCACCCCTCAGTACTATGTACTCCCCAGTGCTTTGAACTTGCTACTGCTGTCTGTACCCTCCCACTGCTTTCTCTGCCCCCCAGTGTGTGCCCTCCTGTTGATGTCTATGCTCCCCCAGACTTCTGTGTCTCCCTAGTGATGCCACCTAGTGCAGTCCGTGCTGCCACCTAGTGCAGTCCGTGCTGCCACCTAGTGCAGTCCGTGCTGCCACCTAGTGCAGTCCGTGCTGCCACCTAGTGCAGTCCGTGCTGCCACCTAGTGCAGTCCGTGCTTCCACCTAGTGTAGTCCGTGCAGCCACCTAGTGTAGTCCGTGCAGCCACCTAGTGTAGTCCGTGCAGCCACCTAGTGTAGTCCGTGCAGCCACCTAGTGTAGTCCGTGCAGCCACCTAGTGCAGTCCGTGCAGCCACCTAGTGCTGTCTGTGCCACAGCCAAGGCTGTCCATGCCCCCCTACTGATGTATATGCCCCAGCCCCCTCCTGTCATGCATATGCCCCAGCCCCTCCTGTGATGTGTACTCCCAGTGTCTCCTGTAATTTATGCACCCCAGCCCCTCCTGTGATGTATATGCCCCAGCCCCTCCTGTGATCTATATGCCCCCAGCATCTCCAGACCGAGACAAACCTGGAAAAGCAGCTGTGAGAAACAAGATGATCAATATCACCGAACACACAGTCACACCAAACAGAAGCAGCTCCTGCCTCCACAGTAAGGGTGAGTTAATTAATCGTTTGACCAAATTTTTCAAGTTGATAATGTTGTGCGTCCCCCAAAGGTTAGTAGGAAATTCCAAATGGCCCCCGGCAGTAAAAAGGTTCCCCACCCCTGCTCTTGACAATACCCCATAGATTCACTATGGTGTTTAGGGCAGGCAAGTTTGCTGGCCAATCATGCACAGTGATATTGTGGTTATTAAACCAGAAATTGGTACTTTTGTCAGTGTGGACAGATGCCAAGTCCTGCTGGAAAATGAAGTTTCCATCTCCAAAAGCTTGTCGGCAGAGGGAAGCATAAAGTGCTCTAAGATATTCTGGTAGACGGCTGCGCTAACGTTGGTCTTGATAAAACACAGTGGATCTACACCAGCAGATGACATGGCTCCCCAAACCATCACTGATTGTGAAAACTTCACACTAGACCTCAAGCACCTTGGATTGTGGCCTCTCCACTCTTCCTCCAGACTCTGGGACATTGATTTCCAAATGAAATGCAAAATTTACTTTCATCTGAAAACAACACCTTGGACACTGAGCAACAGTCCAGTTCTTTTTCTCCTTGGCCCAGGTAAGACGCTTCTGGCGTTGTCTATTGGTCATGAGTGGCTTGACACAAGGAATGCGACACTTGTAGCCCATGTCCTGGATACGTCTGTGTGTGGTAGCTCTCGAAGCACTGACTCCAGCACCAGTCAATTCGTTGTGAATCTCCCCAAAATTTTTGAATGACCTTTTCTTAACAATCCTATCAAGGCTGTAGTTATCCCGGTTGCTTGTGCACCTTTTTCTACCACACTTTTTCCGTCCACTCAACTTGCCATTAATATGCTTGGATACAGCACTCTGTGAACAGCCAGCTTCTTTAGCAATGACCTTTTGTGGCTTACCCTCCTTGTGGAGTGTGTCATCGATTGTTTTCTGGACATCTGTCAAGTCAGCAGTCTTCCCCATGATTGTGTAGCCTACTGAACCAGGCTAAGACCATTTTAAACGCTTAGGAAGCCTTTGCACATGTTTTGTGGTAAATATTCTAATTTTCAAAGATAATGACTTTTGGGTTTTTATTGGCTGTAAGCCATAATCATCAACATTAAGAGAAATAAACACTTGAAATAGATCACTCTGTGTGTAATGACTCTATATAATATATGCGTTTCACTTTTTTTTATTGGATTACTGAAATAAATTAACTTTTTGTTGATATTCTAAATTATTGAGATGCACTTGTATGTACCTCTTGTCGTTGACCACAAGCATGTTTTTGCTACATTGGGCTCTGGTTTCTGCACACAACAACAAGCTGTGGTAACTCTGGCAGAGAGGGATTTGAACAGTGGGATGCTGGTATAAGTCTCCTTTCACATTGCGGCATCCGTCCGGACCGCTCCTCCCCCACTCTGCAAAGCGTGCTCCGGACGCATGCGCCCGACAGGGCCATTCACTTTTATGGAGCGCACTGCGTTAGCGTGTGCTCTGTTTTGTGCCATTTTTTGCACATATACGTTTCTGCAGAGGGACACCCGAATGTAGAGGAGTACGTTCGGGTGTCCGTCTGCAGAAACGTATATGTGCAAAAAATGGCACAAAACAGAGCACATGCTAACGCAGTGCGCTCCATAACAGTGAATGGCCCTGTCGGGCGCATGCGTCCGGAGCACGCTTTGCAGAGTGGGGGAGGGGCGGTCCGGACGGATGCCCCGACGGGACCTGTGGACGTAGAGAAAAACGCAATGTGAAAGGGGCCTTAGGCTATGTTCACACACTGCATCTTTTTTCTGAGTGCATCTTGAGTGCATCTTGACTGCATCTTTTTTCTGTGGTCTCAGAAAATACAGCTTGTGGCCCAAAAAACGCATGACGTTTTGCTGCGTTTTTGTGAATGTGTTTTTTAAAGGAGAAACAATGATAGGATAGGATAATTGCTAGATTGCCAGAATAGATAGATAATAGATAGATAATGGATAGAACATATAGAATAGATAATAAGAGACAACAGACAGAAAGAAATAACAGAATAGCTTGATAGAGGGATAGCTAGCTTGGCCAGCTGTTTTTTTATATTTTTTTTTTGTTAAAAAAATGACGCGGAGTATCCTATTTTTCATATCTAGCACAGGAACAGCAGCAGCTGCAGGTTGCAACCGTCAGCTGTGTGCTGTACATTGGCTGGTTATGAAAAATAGAGGGGATCCCACACTTTATTTTTTTTAATTATTTGATTTATTAAAAAAAAAAAAAATGACGTGGGGTCCCCCCCATGTTTTTAAAACCAGCCAAGGTACAGCAGACAACTGGGAGCTGATATTATTAGGGTGGGAAGAGCCATTGTTATTTGGCTCTTTCCAGCCTAACAATAGCAGCCCACAGCCGCCACAGAAGTGGCGCATCCATAAAATGCGCCAATTCTGGTGCTGGGCCCGGCTCCTCCCGTTGCCCTGGTGCGGTGGTAATCGGGTTAATAAATAGTTAATAACAGGCCACAGTGGCTACTAAGCCCTAGATTAGTAATAGCAGCCATCTATGAGACACCCCCCTACACTAATCTGTAAGTGAAAGTAAATAAACACAAACACCCAAAACAATCCTTTATTTGAAATAAAAGACAAGAAAGCACCCTCTTTCACCACATTATTAACCCCCCCCCAACACCCCTCCAGGTCCAAGGTAATCCACATGAGGTCCCACGACGCTTCCGGCACTGCTACATATCTGAAGCTCACAGCGAGCGCCATAGAAGAACACTACCCGCTGTGAGCTCCACGCAGCAACTGACGTGAGCTGCCTGATAAGCGGTGACGTCACTCAGGTTACCCGCTGCCACAGCTGGAGTCCTCCACCTGTGACAGAAAATCACCTGAGTGACTGAAGTGAGCTGTGCAATCAGCGGGACGTCACTCAGGTGATTTGCTGTCACAGGTGGAGGACTCCAGCTGTGGCCGCAGCTAACCTGAGTGACATCAATGTTGAGCGCGCGGCTCACTTCAGTTGCAGCCTGAACTTCACATCAGGCAGTCTTGTTCTATGGCACTCGCTGTGAGCTTCAGATATGCAGCAGTGCTAGAAGCATCGTGGGACCTTGTGTGGATTACGTCGGACCTGGAGAGTGGTGTTGATGTTAATAAAGTGGTGAAAGAGGGTGCTTTTTTGTCTTTTATTCCAAATTAAGCATTAATTCGGTGTTAATTTAATTTCACTTACAGATTAGTGATGGGGAGGGGGGGGGGGGTGTCTCGGGTAGACGACTGCCATTACTAATCTAGGACTTAGTGGCAGCTACAGGCTGCCATTAACTTCTTATTACCCAGATTGCCAAGGCAATCGGGATGAGTTGGGTAAAGTCCTGGAACTGTCGCATCTAATGAATGCGGCAATTCCGGGCGGCTGCTGGCTGATGTTTTTAGGTTGGGGGGCTCCCAATAACGTGGCTCTCCCCAGCCTGAGAATACCAATCCTCAGCTGTGAGGCTTTATCTTGGCTGGGTATCAAAATTAGGGGGACCGCACGCCTTTTTTTTAAAATTATTTATTTATTGCACTGTACGATATAGACCCGCCCACCGGCGGCTGTGATTGGTTGCAGTCAGACAGCTGTCACTCAGCATGAGGGCGCGACTGACTACAACCAATCACAGCCACTGGTGGGATGGGGGAAGCAATGCATATTCAATGAAGGTAGTGAGCGGCCTGGGAAGTGAATGACTGGCCGCGGGAGCAGTGTGACAGCCGCGCCGGTGATTCGGTAAGTATGAAGCGCTTGCTCCTACCCCTTTGTGCCAGATTCTGGTCCCCATTGACTTTATGGGAACAGGCATCTAGCCAGCTGCCAGGGATCAATCCCCCACAATCCCAAGTCAGCGGTGGATTGATCTACCAGTCCTCGAAATGAAGGGACAATATGCAATAAGAATTGATATGCTGCATCTTGGCTGCATCTTCAAAAACGCAGCCAGAAAAATGCACTGTGCAGACAGCAAAATAGAAATATCATAGACTTTGCTGGGAGAAGGAAACGCACGCATTTAAGTGCATCTCTGTGATGTCAAAAATGCACCAGAAATGCAGTCAAAGATGCAGCGTGTGAACATGGCCTAAGGCTAAGTTCACATCTTCCTTTGTTTTGCATTGGTCACAATCCGTTGCCTTGAGGAATTACGGTATCCTGCAAATTTTGCGGGAATCCGTTTTTCCCCATAGACTTCTATTAGTGACGGATTGTGACTGATGGCCCTTGCGTTGCTTCCACCGCGTGACAGATCAGTCGTTTACTGACTGACCGTCAGGGTGGAGTAATGCTGAATGTAAAGTTTTTTGTGTGCGGCGGATCATTTTTTTACTGTGAGTATGCGCACAGTAAAAAAACCATGATCGACTGTAAAATCCGTTCCAATGGTCGGAACGATCAGCTGATCGGCTGGCAGCAAACAATCAGCTGATCGCCTGGCTTTTGTGAACGATCAGCTGATCGTTCACAAAAGCCGACCGATCAGTTGATCGTTCACAAAAGCTGGCCGCCGGTAAAACAGTAAAAAAACCAAACTTTTTTTGCAGCATCAGTCACATCAGTTGTGCCACTATCTCCATGCATCCGTTGCATCAGTCACACAACTGATTGTGACTGATGCAAAACAACAGAGGTGTGAACTTAGCCTAAGAGTTATCAACATACAGGTGATAATCCTTTTCCAGCAATGGGTGCATCAAATCCCACACTATTTTCCCACTCACCCCTAGAACAGGGGGACATTCTGTTTGTTGGACCCATGTGTCCTTCCCTTCATAAACTCTAAACCTGTGGGTGTACCCTGAGGTACTCTTGCAGTTTGTGGAGTTTAATTCCATACCTGGCCCTCTTACTGGGCAGGTACAGTCGGAATTTTAGCCTCCTCTTGAAGTGGAGAAGGGACTCATCCACGCAGATTTCTCTTTGGATTATGTACACTTCAGCAAAATTGAGATAATCTCAGGGAGGACATTGCGAATTGTCATTGAAATGTAAAAATTTGTGGATGGCCTCAAAACGTTTACGGTCAGTACCATGCAGAATACTGGAGTGTTATAGAAAATATCAAGAACATGATTAAGACCTGAGCGTTGAAACGCATTGTTCTGTCTGCCTCCTCATGATACAAGCCCTTACTTGCTGCATTTTACATATTTCTAGAATAAATTTTTGGATTTTATTTTCAGCGCTGGACTTTCTATTTTTCTATAAAATATCAACGCTCCAATATTGCCGAAATTCTGTCGTCTTCACTATCCACATGTAAAGAATACAGTGTGAAGAGTCCAATACTTCATTTCTACTGCGTCTACAGGTGTCCAGTTAGAAAATGATGAAGTGCGTTTTGGGGCCAAAAACTGTTGGGTGTACAAATTTGTTTTCACCACCTCAATGAGACTTAGAAACTGCTCAGAGAAAAGTACTTTGAAAAAGGTTGGCAGTGACAAATTGGGTCTTGATTGGGGAATACAATCATGTCAGTGGTGCAAAATTTTTGGTGGTGAGGTCCATAGGGGGTCACTACTCAAGGAACTTACCCAGGTCTCTGGCTTATTTATTGTCCTGCATCGCATCGCTGTGGTGGTTGTGCATCACTGGAGGTGGAATAAAGGAAGGTAGGATCCTATCAGTATCGTGCTTGCGTGCGTGTAATAACTAAACTATATTCAGGTGTGTGTGGTGCAAACTTTTGTATACTTTTTAGAAGTGTAAAAGAAAATCTAGAAAAAGAAATTAAAAAATTTAAATTTGATAAAATAGAAAAGAAACTTACTAAACGGACGACAGTAAAATATTTTTTTTTTTTAAAAAAAAAAAGTACTGAGCTTCCGAAACTGATACTAAGCCTACTAAAAAAAAAACAAATGCAAATCAGCGGTTGTAGGACACACACGCGGGTGTGGTGCAAACGGGGGGAAATATCGGACAATAAAATATTAAAATAAATAAATAAAAATATCGTGGCCAAAACTTGCACAGACACCGATCAGTAATTGGCGTCACTAATCAGTGGCTCAGCAGCTGCAGGATGTACACACACGGATGTGGTGCAAAAGAAAAAGCAGCTGCCAAAACTTGAGCAATGAAGTACCTGATCAGCGATTGGCAGCAGAAGTGGGGATTGAGGTCGGCTGGAAAAGACCAGGACCAAAAAAAAAAAAAAAATCTTTCTACTCACAGGAACAGAGAACAGCAGGAGCAGGGGAGACCGGAACAGAGAACAGCAGGAGCAGGGGAGACCGGAACAGAGAACAGCAGGAGCAGGGGAGACCGGAACAGAGAACAGCAGGAGCAGGGGAGACCGGAACAGAGAACAGCAGGAGCAGGGGAGACCGGAACAGAGAACAGCAGGAGCAGGGGAGACCGGAACAGAGAACAGCAGGAGCAGGGGAGACCGGAACAGAGAACAGCAGGAGCAGGGGAGACCGGAACAGAGAACAGCAGGAGCAGGGGAGACAGGAACAGAGAACAGCAGGAGCAGGGGAGACAGGAACAGAGAACAGCAGGAGCAGGGGAGACAGGAACAGAGAACAGCAGGAGCAGGGGAGACAGGAACAGAGAACAGCAGGAGCAGGGGAGACAGGAACAGAGAACAGCAGGAGCAGGGGAGACCGGAACAGAGAACAGCAGGAGCAGGGGAGACCGGAACAGAGAACAGCAGGAGCAGGGGAGACAGGAACAGAGAACAGCAGGAGCAGGGGAGACAGGAACAGCAGGAGCAGGGGAGACAGGAACAGAGGAACAGCAGGAGCAGGATTACTGATCAGAGGACTACAGGATCGCAGGAACACAGGGAGTGGTTTCACAAGCAGAAATCACTTGTGGCACCCCAAATCTCAGCAAGATAGTGTCGCAGAACGTCATGGGGACCACTCTCCTCACATCTCTAAACCGGATTGAGGCTGAGGAGAGCGATCACTGGGGGGTCAAACTGCACCTCTGCACACTGATTGGAGCAGTCGCGTGTCACAGCACGAACGCTCCAATCAGGGCTGTAGGGGGTGACACCACCATTGCACAGCTCTAGCCTATGATCGGCGCTGTTGTAGCTTTGATTATAGCTGGATCTCAATGTTTCAGTTCAGGCAATTTAATTGCCAGAAACATTTAAATTGCTGCGATTGGCTGTTCAGAATTAAACAGCCAGCCACAAAGATCGTAGTTGCGGGGTGGCGATGAATTCTGGTGCTGTGCTTTAAGAAATGGCAGGTACCATCGTGCAGTGGCAATGGAGGCCGTGTGAATGCTAGGACGTATCTATACATCCTAGGTCGGTAAGTACTTCCATTCTAGGATGCATAGGTCGGGATGGGGATAAAAACTGCACCCCTCACAGTTCCAAACTGCTGCTGGAAATTTTTTAACCATTCATGTGCTACACAGAAACTAATGCAAAGTTAAAAGAAAAATTTTACCTCTAAAATGTTGCTTTAGCTCCATACACACTTGGCTCTGCACACGTCGTACACACACTGCTTGTTCCGCTCCGCACGCGTCGTACACACACACGGCTTGTTCCGCTCCGCACGCGTCGTACACACACACGGCTTGTTCCGCTCCGCACGCGTCGTACACACACACACGGCTTGTTCCGCTCCGCACGCGTCGTACACACACGTCTTGTTCCGCTCCGCATGCGTCGTACACTCACTGCTTGTTCCGCTCCGCACGCGTCGTACACACACACACACGGCTTGTTCCGCTCCGCACGCGTCGTACACACACACACGGCTTGTTCCGCTCCGCACGCGTCGTACACACACGCCTCCGCTACGCACGCGCCTCCGCTACGCACCGCCTCGTACACTTGCGCCTCTACTACCCACGCCTCGTACACACACACCTCCGCTACGCACACGTCGTATACATGCAGCTCCACTTCGCTCCGTACACACATGGCTCCGCTCTGCACATGACAAACACATGTGGTTCTTCTCCATACACGCACCGCACCACTACCCTTCCCTCTGTACTTGGTGGCTCCACCTCGCACATGTCGTACACACATGGCTCCGCTCCGTACGTGTTCACACGTGCTTCTGCTTCGTACACACACGGCTCCGCTCCCCACACCTCGTACACACGCGGCTCCGCTCCCCACACCTCATACACACACCGCTCCGCTCCCCACACCTCGTACACACACCGCTCCGCTCCCCACACCTCGTACACACGCCGCTCCGCTCCCCACACCTCGTACACACGCCGCTCCGCTCCCTACACACGCCGCTCCGCTCCCTACACACGCGGCTCTGCTCCGTACACCTCGTACACACGTGGCTCTGCTCCGTACACCTCGTACACACGCGGCTCTGCTTCGTACACCTCGTACACACACAGCTCTGCTCCGTACACCTCGTACACACTCAGCTCTGCTACATCCACACTGTAAACCCCTCCTGACCCCACACATAACTTTCCCCTCATCCAGCACCATGACAACCAGCACAGCAGAGTCCTGCATACACTGAGGAGCTGATCATGTGACCCCTGACTCCTCCCCTCCAGGTGACATCATCACAGGTCCTGTAAGCTCAGACCACAGCCATATATCCAGGTATGACGTCATTTCCGGTCACGCCCACTAGCGTGCAAGGAGCCCATATATTGTAGGCTCAATCGTGGAGGTATGTGGAGATTCTCCATTACTGGGGATAATAATAATTATTATAATAATAGTCTTTGGAAATCAAATGTGGAAGGAACACATGGAGCTTTCTCTCCTTTTTATTGCTTGTATTGTCTCTGGAGAGAATACATCCTGAGCCGTCCTTTGTATTCACCACACTTGTATTTATACATATAAATGATAACGTTCAATGAATGGAGCCGGATCGGTTCGACCATCACTATTCAGCACTGAGACTGTTCAGGAGTTTTTGTTTTCCTACTTTCTAATAATGATAACTTTCTTATTCCTTTTCTTCTGATAAATACATTAGACCCAACTATGGAAGACGTAAAACATGAAGTCACATATTCCTCCTATAGTAAAGCGACCTGTTCTTGTGCCAAAACCCTATAATGTTCCCATAGTTCCCCATCCCCCCCAAAGGTGTTAAATCCTCAGCAAACCAAATTAAAGCTACCTGATTTAAAATGTCTTTCTTTATTAAAGAAACAACAAAACACAACAAAATACAGTGGAACCTTGGTTAATGAGAACAATCCGTTCTGGGAGTGTGCTTATTAACCAAGTTACTCGTTCAGCAAAGCAAGATTTCCCATAGGAAATCATTGCAATGCAGACAATTCGTTCCACATCTTGTTAAATGTCCCATCCTGGTCCCCTAATGTGCCATTCCACACACGCACAAACACACACACACATACAAACTCACACAAACACACAAGCACGCACATATTATGCTCACCTTACCTTCCGTTCCATCGCTGGTCTTCTGGGACTTGCTGTTCTCCGGTATGGGCTGTGTATCGGGTTACAATAACGACGAGGGAGGAACGTCCGCTACCAGCGCGCTAACGTCAAAGGCAGGAGCCGCTTGCCTCTGATTAGCCAGCGCGCTGCCTTTGAGTAGCGGTGACAGCTGAAGTTCCTGTCTCGTCGCTATGGTTGCTGATGCACAGCCTGGAGTGTAGCGGCGAACTACAGGACCCAGGAGGCTGGCGATGGAACTGAAGGTACATATATTATGCTCACCTTACCTTCCGTTCCATCAACAACCTCATGGGTCTTGTAGTTCGCCGCAAGGACGTCGCGATGTACCGGCAGACTACAAGAACCAGGAGGCCGGCGATGGAACGGAAGGTAAGGTGAGCATAATACTGTGTGTGTGTGTGTGTGTGTGTGTGTGTTTTGTGCGTGTTTGTGTGGACTGCAAGTGTGGGTCAGAGCGTGGTGGATGTACAGAACCGGAAGTGTGTGCGATGAGTATTTTGCTCGTACAGCAAAGCTTTCTTGTAAACCGAGTTGCAAATTTACAGAAAGCTTTACTTGTTAAGCGAAATTCTCGTTAACTGGGTTACTCGTTAAGCGAGGTTCCACTGTATGTATTGTGAGACAGGGAATATAGCTCACCAATGGTGTGAACAGGGTGCAAGACTCAAAAATATACAACTAAACAATAGGATAAAGAGTTGCACACCAGTCACAATGTATAGGGGAATAATGAAAAGCATAACTGCTATAGGAATAATAGACTGAAAAATACAATGGACTATGTGAAATAAGTGAAAAACATGAAAATGGTATCTGCATAACTGCTATGAAAAATAGAAATGAGAGATATTTAGCCATTGTATTGATCAATGCAAAGGAGCCCCAAAACCAAACGCCAAGGTAATCTCTATTTTTGGGGTCCCTAACCTATGTGTAACCTCACCTGCAGTTAAAAAACTTGCTCTGTATGGGAAGCAAGGGACCAAGCTATATATGGGACCAAGCTATTTTTCATAGCAGTTATGCAGATACCATTTTCATGTTTTTCACTTATTTCACATAGTCCATTGTATTTTTCAGTCTATTATTCCTATAGCAGTTATGCTTTTCATTATTCCCCTATACATTGTGACTGGTGTGCAACTCTTTATCCTATTGTTTAGTTGTATATTTTTGAGTCTTGCACCCTGTTCACACCATTGGTGTTCCAGACATACATTCTTTAGTTAGTATGCACTTTTTGTCTGAGAACCCTGCCCCACCCATAGCCATGTCTCTTATTTCACACATATATAGCTTGGTCCCTTGCTTCCCATACAGAGCAAGTTTTTTAACTGCAGGTGAGGTTACACATAGGTTAGGGACCCCAAAAATAGAGATTACCTTGGCGTTTGGTTTGGGGCTCCTTTGCATTGATCAATACAATGGCTAAATATCTCTCATTTCTATTTTTCATAGCAGTTATGCAGATACCATTTTCATGTTTTTCACTTATTTCACATAGTCCATTGTATTTTTCAGTCTATTATTCCTATAGCAGTTATGCTTTTCATTATTCCCCTATACATTGTGACTGGTGTGCAACTCTTTATCCTATTGTTTAGGGAATATAGCTCAGCTGGGATCTTTGCTTTGGTCCAAGCGAGTGGCTATGGATTCACAGATGACAGCGGCAGACTGGCAGGTTCCAAACAGATACGGCCACTGCCGTGTTTATTGTGTACACTTATGCTTCAGTGTTACACATGCAAAAACAGGAAAATAAACGTCTAAGGCCGTCTGGCCACTAACTAACAACAGAATGCTAACTACAAAATAAACCTATGTAACAAACAAAACAGTATTCTCTTACTGTGTGGGTTCCTCAGCACAGCCAGTGGAGGAATGGAGTCTCAGCCCCAGCAGCCATGAGCCTGTACTGCTCTCCTCAGCAGCCTCCCTGTTCTGAATGCCTCCTGATTATTTCAGCTGATCCAGTGAGGAATCAAAACCTGGATTGAATGGGGAGAAGGGAGCAACCAGTCCCACTGCCATTTGCTCCAGGAAAAACCGAGCCCAAAATTGCAATGAAATAAACAGTTTTCAGTGACTACCTTATTGCTGAGCCAGATATAACTTTCCCAGCTTTTCCCAGCCCATTTGCATGGGCCGACTGCTCCACAGTCAGTACATGGAGACATATGAAATGAACCGAGGGGAAACATACCTGTTCTCTAGTACTTCTCCCCTCGGCATCTCACAGTATAAATAAACAAACATGACATTAAAATGAGCTCAGTGTGAAAAAAGGAAAGGGTGATGACAGGTTCATCCCCTATCCTTTCCCTTCCTACCATACGGGGGGTCGGCGTCCTATCCTCACTGACGCCCCCGTTCACCAACAGCTAATCCCTATCTGGTCCCTGCAATATTTCTAGACCCCAATGCTCCTGTTTTAGCAGTGGGAAATAGTGAATCTGTGTCGCCCAGGGAAGGGGGTACTCGGTCCCGGGCACTACTTATAATTGGGAATGTCACTCTGGTGGCTGTTCCCCGGTCCCTTGCCCTGGGCCCCTTTTGTAATGGGAATATTTACAGGGGTGATAAGAGTGATTGTCATGTGACGTCATCTGCGGGTTGCGGTTAAGGATGGAGAACCGCCGCTGCTGAATGTGGGTACTCCCAGGGCTGATGGTGATTGCAGCAATTGTGTTAGGCCCTCCGCAATTAGGGCCGTGCCTGGGAGATGTAACGGGGTTCACACCAGGTTGTCTTCATCAGTCTCTACTCACTTGGACCCAGGGGTTGCTGGTTCAGGTCCCAGGAGTATCAGTGCCAATGTAGTGACCCAGGTTGCTCTGTCCCCGACACTCTCTGTTGGTTGGGTCCTTCTCCGTAAGGCGGGCAGTGCGGACCCTGTGGGAAGGTAAGTGTCCGAATCCCGATCCTAGTTTGCTGCTGATGCCCCCGGATTATTTGGTTCGGTGAAGTCCATAAAGGTGTCCTCACCGGGCAGGTATTTACCAAGCCGTTTAAAACTGTCGCCTGATCTAGGGCCCTGTGCCCCGTTCGTGCTCTGGTCCCAGCGGTATCTCCGGTACCCGTCCTGGCGACCTCTCTCCCATGGTCACCGTTACACAGACCCAGCTCAGGCACGTCCACGCACCTCTTCTTTGTGCGACCCTCTCCTCACTGACTGCTGACCCCTCTCACCAGGCTGGCTAATCCCAGGGACTCGTTCCCATAGCAACCATCCCCTTACATGGTTAACCCTCTATGCCCAGTGTGGAGTGGAGAACTAGGATTTTATTTGTGTTTTGGTGGTATCGGCAGTGTTACTCCAGGTCCCAGGGGGTAGGTCCTGCATCCCAAAGAGGGTGCAGTTCCCTGTAGTGCCCTGACGGTCACAGGGGTGCTACACATCACCATTCAGCCCATAGAGAGATAATCAGTGTCCTGTCTGAGGAAAGTACGTTTGTCGAGGATTGTCTCCTGTTGTTATTATTAATGGGAATACGGCCATACTACTTCGTTAATAAAAGCATAGGCCATTTGTCTGTGTGAGGTAGAAAGACAATAAAAGTTAGATTATTCCAAATCAATCCAAGAATTTGCCTACGCGTTTCGCCCCTTTTAACAGATACAGGGGCTCATTGGGGGCGTCTCAACCAAATTCTTGAAAAAATAACGGATCACAATCTACAAAACAAAGAGAATCCATTGTTATCACCTATGGATGAATCCTACATGATATTACTTCACTAGTTATACTGACCAGTTTTAATAGCCAATAGATCTCATGCCGTGTACTTATAAGACTGCCTAATATCGGAGGCTCGCTGCTTTAGTCAGTCGATATATTTTCATAATTGCACCTGCCTGTCAAGTTAACATACATAGCGATTGTCAAATACATTATTTGGTGACTCATAACACAACCATTTCTACATATTACCTTAATATGATACAGCACAAATTCATTAATGCTCCGCTGGCTGAGATATTCACCAAAATCCTTAAGAGTCTGTCCCATTATATACAGAAAACCATTATCAATAAAGCGTCTAATATCCACTTCCCATTAGTAGGTTAAGAAATGCAAACAAATATTTCCTTTTTCCTTTTAGGCCTAAGACACACGGCATGAAAATCGGTGCTAGTGGAGTACGATAAAACATCGCATTCCACTCGGACCAATATTAGTCTATGTGTCAGCACACATGAGCAATTATATTTTCTCAGCCCTAATCGGACCGAGAAAACAATTGCAGCATGCTGTGATTGTAATGTGTTCCTGGTTTCTTTCGCACCCAATCAAGTCTATGGGGCGAGAGAAAAATCGCACTGCATTCGCGGTACATCGGTGTACCGCAAGTGCAGGGCGAGAATGGCAATAGCCGGCAACGGAGGAGAGAGGGAGATAAATCCCTCCCCTCCGTAGCGCCTGCCTGCCCTCCTCAGTGCCGGCCCGTCCCTCCTCAGCGCTGACCCGCCCCCCCGCAACTGAGGTCTGATCGCATGATGAGACCTCAGTCGCAGTGACATTCGCATGACACTCGGCTCCTGCTGTGCTACCAGCGTGAACCGAGTGTCATGCGAGGATCGCATTAGTCCCCCGTGTGGCCCCCGCCTTACCGTATGTATTGCATACCTGTCCTTAATACTTCCTCATTGCTAATAATACAAGTCATCCATCATTTAGAAAATAATAGCCATGAGGGGTTCACAAGATCCTTATGGTAATTTCTGACCAGTGAACATGAACATACCACTGTTGTTCATCAATTAACAATCCCAGTATATCTGTTGTTATATATTGCATACCTGTCTTTAACCCCTTCACGATTATTTTAACGTGATTTAACGACCAGGGACGTAACTTTACTGCCTAAAGTTCATTTGATTGCTGTGGCCATAGCAACGACTTTCAAATGATGTCCCCTGCTGTTTCTTACAGCAGGGGACCTTTGCTTGACCCCGGGGGGGGGGTGGCATCGCCACCCCCCATCGACGATCGTTGTGATTGGCTGTTCAAATCTGAACCGCCAACCACATCGTTCGCACTTATTTTGGCTAAAACAATGCCTGAATCAGTGCAATACTGTGAGATCCTGCTATGAGGTGCCGCAGCAGCTGCAGCAGATCATAGCTGGAGCTCAACACGGTGCCCCCCTGCCCCTGCAGCACTGATTGGAGCGATCGTGCTATGACGCGCAATCGCTCCAATCAGTGTGCAGTGGGGCGGTCTGATCTGCAGGTGACCACCCTCCCCTGGCTTGTTGGTCTGGGAGCCATCCCCCCCAACATGTCTGCAGCGTGCAACTGGCTGGTATATGTAGTACCACGCCGCCGCCGCCCGATCGCCGCTCCATGTGAGTATTGCTCCCTCTGATGTCCCCTGCGCGCTCCCGCGATGGCCCCTGCGTGCTCCTGTGATGGCCCCTGCTCGTGCATCCCCGCGATCTGCCCCCCGACATCCCGATCTGTCTACCTCCCCCGTGATCTCTATTCTTCTTCCCTGCTTCTGCAGCTGCTTCTCTGGTCTCCTCCACCCCCTCTCCATCTGCTCTCCCTCTCCGACGTCCTCTTACCTACCTTCACCGGGTCGTCCGAAGTCTTCTCTGGCTCGATCAAATCTGCTTCCATCGCTGGGTCCTTCCTGGGTCTTCTGATAAGCTGTCCAACCTCCTGCCTACTGTTCCTGTAAAGCTGTCCATCTCCCTGCCTTCTATTCCTCCTGCAGTTCCTCTGGGTCCTGTGAGTATAACTTTTTTTTTTTGTATCCCCTGTCCATTTTCATACCTCATCCGTCTGTGTGTCCCTCCGAGCGCTGATCAGGGATGCAGATAACGGATCTGCATCTGTGGTCAATTTTTGGCGTGACTTTTTTTTTCCGTATCCCTGACGCTTTTTGTATCGTGTCCGTCCGTGCGTCCCACCGAGCGCTGATCAGGGATGCAGATAGCATATCTGCATCCATGGTCAATTTTTGGCGGGACTTAAATTGCACAATACGTTTTATGGTGCATTTTTTCCTGGTAACATTATAAAAAAAAAAACAAAAAACAACTAACTGGTTGAAGCAAAAAATTTGTGGTAAAAAAAAATTATTTTCACGGTTCAACATTATCAACTTCTGTGGAGCCCCTGGAGGTACAAGGGGCTTACCAAACATCTAGATAAATTCCTTGAGGGGTCTAGTTCTAAAATGGGGTCATTTGTGGGGGAGCTCTACTGTTTAAGCACCATATGGGGTCTCCAAACGTGACATGACATCCGCTAATGATTCCTACCAATTTTGCTGTCAAATGGCGCTCCTTCTCTTCTGACCTCCGCTATGCGCCCAAACAATTACTTTCCACCAGATATGAGGTATCATCGTACTCAGGAAAAAAATGAACGATACATTTTATGGTGCATTTTTTCCTGATACCCTTGTGAAATAAAAAGCTACCTAGTTGAAGCAAATCTTGTGGTTAAAAAAAAAAAAAATTCTTTTCACGGCTCAACGTAATAAACTTCTGTGAAGCCCCCAGGTGTTCAAAGTGCTCATCAAACATCTAGAAAAATTATTTGAGGGCTCTAGTTTCTAAAATGTGGTCACTTGTGGGGGGAGCTTCATTGTTTAGGCACCTCAGGGTGTCTTCAAACCCGACATGGCATCCGCTAATGAGTGTAGCTAATTTTGCACTCAAAAATTCAAATGGCACTCCTTGCTTTCCGAGCCCTGTCGTGTGCCCAAACATTTGATTTCCATCACATATGACATATCTGTGTACTCAGGAGAAAATGCACAATACATTTTATGGTGCATTTTTTTCCTGATACCCTTGTGAAAAAAAAGCTACCTAGTTCAAGCAACAGTTTTGTGGTAAAAATATTTTTTTTCTTTTCACGGCTCAATGTTATTAACTTCCGTGAAGACCCCAGGGGTTCAAAGTGCTCACCAAACATCTAGAAAAATTATTTGAGGGCTCTAGTTTCCAAAATATGGTCACTTGTGGGGGAGATCCATTGTTTAGGCACCTCAGGGGGTCTTCAAACCTGACATGGCATCCACTAATGAGTGCAGCTAATTTTGCACTCAAAAATTCAAATGGCGCTCCTTGCCTTCCGACCTCTGCCGTGCGCCCAAACAATTGATTTTTTTTATCACATATGGGGTATCAGCGTACTCAGGAGAAATTTCACAATAAATTGTATTGTGCATTTTCTCTTTTCTCCCTTGTGAAAATAAAAATTGTATGGCTAAAGAAATATGTTTGTGTTAAAAAGTAAAATTTTCATTTTTTCCTTCCACATTGCTTTGGTTCCTGTGAAGTACCTAAAGGGTTAATAAACTTGCAATGCTGACGATCCGTTCCACAACTTCTAAAATGTCCCATCCTGGTCCCCTATTCTATCATTCCACACATGCACAAACGCATACAAACACACACAAACTCACACAAACACGCATGCACACACGCACACACACATATTATATGCTCACCTTACCGTCCGTTCCATCGGCGGTCTGCTGGGACTTGCTGTTCTCTGGTACGGGGCCAGGCTGTGTAACGCGTTACCATAACGACGAGGCAGGAACTTCCCGGCCAGAGCGCTGACGTCAAAGGCAGAGCCGCTTGCCTCTGATTGGCCAGCGCTCTGCCTTTCATTAGCGGTGACAGGAAGTTCCTCCCTCGTCGCTATGGATGCAGATACACAGCGTGGACTGGAGCGCAGCGGCGCACTACAGCACCCAGGAGGCCAGCGATGAAACGAAAGGTAAACATATTATGTTATATTATATGCTCACCTTACCTTCCGTTCCATCGCAGGCCTCCTGGGTCTTGTAGTTCGCCACGAGGACGTCGCGATGTACCCGGGAACTACAAGAACCATGAGCCCGGCGGTGGAACGGAAGGTAAGGTGAGCATAATACTGTATGTGTGTGCGTGCGTGTGTGTTTATGTGTGTTTGTGCGTACATGTGTGTGTTTGTGTGGACTGCAAGTGCGGGTCAGAGTGTGGCAGATGAACGAAACCGAAGTGTGTGTGGTGAGAATTGCGCTCATACAGCAAAGCTTTCTCGTAAAGCGGGTTACAAATTTACAGAAAGCTTTGCTTGTTAAGCGAAATTCTCGTTAAGAGGGTTACTCGTTAAGCGAGGTACCACTGTATGTCTGTCATGTTTGTTTATATGTACTTTGATATAGTATATGTGTTTAATAAAGAAAGAAATTTTAAAACAGGTAGCTTTAATTTGGTTTGGTGGTTGATATCTACCTGAGATATCAGATATTGGTATACAATTCATGATAAATCCTCAGCCCCATCTTTATGCCGAAACAGATTATCTCATATGTTCTGGGGTCATCACTGCACAGCAGGTGTATAGGATAATAGAGGATAATGAGGCCGTTATGGGGGGATTTCACCAACATTGTGCAGGGAGTTTGTTCTCCCTATAATGAGGGCTATTTCTCATTGCTAAAACTTAAATTGGTAAGGGGGGGAGGGGGTTCACTTAAAACTTTTTTTTCAACAATACTCATTAGTGCAATCATACAACATGCAAGTCTTTCATTACTATGTGCTGATCCATACGAGGAGAGAATACAAAATGTACTTGTGATATCTCATATATTTCCTCTTATTATCTCTAATAATTGTAGATTACAGGAGATTCTTTATGATTTTCTATCTTCTCCCCATTCAGGTCCCTACAATATCAGATCCTCTCAATGGAGATCTGTCATATAAGAGAATTATCCTGATTGATTCGTCAAGGATGGATAGGGACAAGGACAAGATGGCGGAGAGGATATTACACCTCACCCTAGAGATCCTCTTCCGGCTTACTGGAGAGGTGAGCGATTCTGATGACCTCACATTACATCATTCTTATCTATGGGAATAACAGATGGACAGAACTGGAGAGGTGAGGACTCTGGAAATGTCTGTAGTGAGATTAATGTGTCTCTCCATAACCAGGGTTACACAGTAGTGAAGAAGACCTCTAGTGAGCGCTGTCAGGCCCCTGTGTCTGAGGGATGGGGAAGACCCCTGAGCCCAATCACGGGGCCTCCACCTCACCCCCTGATACATGAGGACATCAATGACCAGAAGATCCTAGAACTCACCTACAAGATGATTGAGCTGCTGACTGGAGAGGTGACACTGCTGGGAATGCTGGGACATTATACAGTAATGCTATGGAGGGATCGGGGGGATAACGGTATCATTGTATGTGTCAGGTTCCTATAAGGTGTCAGGATGTCGCTGTCTATTTCTCCATGGAGGAGTGGGAGTATTTAGAAGGACACCAAGATCTGTACAAGGACGTTATGATGGACGTTCCTCAACCCCTCACATCACCAGGTAATAGACAAGACTAAATACACACGACCTATAATTATCTGTGTGTAAAGAATGAATTCATTCCCTGTATGTGTTTCCTCCAGTTCTATCCAGTGAGAGGACAACACCAGAGAGATGTCCCCGTCCTCTTCCGCAGGACTGTAAACAAGATGATCCCAATGTTCCTCAGGATCATCAGGTAGATGGAGAGAAGTTGTCATGAAATCTCCCTATGATGTGTAGATGACTGTGAAGGTCTTAGGCTCAGTCTTGTTTTATCCACCATTATTATATGTTTTAAACTTGTGCAATGGGATCAGAGGAGATGGCAGGATTAGAGCTGATCATAGATGTGACTTCTCCATCTGTCTGTGACGTTTATAATATTTCAGGGTGAAGATCTGACCCATATTAATACTACAGAGACATATGTGAGAGGTGATGAGCAGAGTAAAGAGGAGATTTCTACAGATAATCACCCAGGTGAGTAGTAACCGTTCTCCTGCTAAACCAAAACTATCCCCATTACTTTGGGCATTAGAAGTCCTTCTGGTGGAGTGAGATCTGTTCTGGCCAGAGATTAAAGCCCGGAGAACGCACCCTACTCTCTGGTATTAGAAGATGCTGACCCTTACCTTCCCAGGTCTCTAAACTGCAAAGCCAAATGACAGCGTACATAGAATGTGCTGACAACTTAGAAAAGCATGTGAAGAAAAATATAATCCTTATGGTGGGCCTTGCTTTTAGGGTACGCTCACACGAGCGTAAAAAACGGACGAGTGCAATGCGAGAAAATCTCGCATTGCATTTTGACCAATGGTAACCCCTTCAGCCCCCAGTCTATTTTGACCTTACTGACCTCCACCATTTTGCGCAATTCTGACCACTGTCCCTTTATGATGTTATAACTCTGGAACGCTTCAACGGATCCTGGCGATTCTGAGACTGTTTTTTCATGACATATTGTACTTCATGAAAGTGGTAAATTTAGGCCGATATGTTTTGCATTTATTTTTGAAAATTTCGTAAATTTGTTGAAAATTTTGAAATTTTCAAAATTTGAAAATTTATGCCCATAAATCTGAGAGATATGTCACACAAAATAGTTACTAAATAGAATTTCCCACATGTCTGCTTTACACCAGCGCAATTTTCAAAACAAATTTTAAGAAGTTAGAAGGGGTCAAAGTTCATCAGCGATTTCTCATTTTTCCAACAAAATTTACAATAAAAAAATTTTTAGTGACCAAGTAACATTTGGAGTGACTTTGAGAAGCCTAGGTGACAGAAAATACCCAAAAGTGACCCCATTCTAAAAACTGCACCCTTCACTCTACTCAATACCATATCCAAGAAGTTTATTAACCCTTTAGGTGCTTCACAGGAATCAAAGCAATGTGGAAGGAAAAAATGAAAATTTTACTTTTTTACACAAAAGTGTTACTTTAGCCATAAAAATTAGCATTTTCACAAAGGTATCAGGAAAAATTGCACCATAGCACTTTTGGTGCAATTTCTCCTGAGTACACAGATACATCATATGTGGTGGAAATCAATTGCTTGGGCGCACAGCAGGGCTTGAAAGGCAAGGAGCGCTATTTGACTTTCCAAACGCAAAATTGTCTGGAATCGTTAGCGGATGCCATGTTGCGTTTGGAGACCCCCTGAGGTGCCAAAACAATGGAGTTCCCCCACAAGTTACCCCATTTTGGAAACTAGACCCCTCATGGAATTCATATAGATGTTTAGTGAGCACTTTGAACCCCTGGGGGCTTCACAGAAGTTCATAATGTTGAGCTGTGAAAATAAAATGTATTTTTTTTTTTACCACAAAATTGTTACTTCAACCAGGTAGTTTTTTTTTCACAAGGGTATCAGGAAAAATGACACCATAACATTTATGGTGCAATTTCTCCTGAGTACACAGATACCTTATATGTGGTGGAAATCAAATATATGGGTGCAAAGCACGGCTCGGAAGGCAAGGAGTGCCATTTAACTTTTTGAATGGAAAATTAGCTCCAAAGGTCAAATGGCGCTCGATGACCGGCCGAATTTTGAACAGTCTTATCAAAATTCGGGTCATCGCGGGGAAGGCTGTCCGCATTGTCCCTAAAATGGAGAAACTTATGAACGGCCTCAAACCGTTTGTGGGTCATGACCATGCCAAATATTGGAGTTCAATATAAAATATCAGTACTCCAGTATTGGCGAATTTCTGGTTTCTTCACAATCCCCATGTGAAGGACCAGGCCCCAATATTTCATCATTTCTACTGGTACTCCGTAATAAAACATGCTTGGTCTGATGAAGTTGGTTTACTTGATGCATATAACAAATCATACCTTAGCATCTGTTTGGCTCTTCAATACGTTTTTTTTCCAGCACCCATGACAGCACCACGAGAGAGGGGATCCGCCCTTCAAGGACAGGAAACCTCCAGGATAAAAAGGGGCGGTACCTCTCCCCGCATCAGTTGGTTTCCTGTCCTTGAACAGGGAGCCTCCAGTGATCCAGGATGGTCCTGATGGGCCGAAGATTCAAAACCGGCGGCCGGCCGGCCGGCTCTGGCAGCGGCATGGGTCCTGCTGTGGTCGGCCGAGGTGCCGTGGAGCTGCCGCAGCGGACCCACGGGGGTCAGACCTGCGTGCGGCACACCATCCTCCGGTGACGCCAGGACGGATTCCAGGCGCGAGGACATGGTGTGGAGCCCCCCCCCTCTCCTTACCACTGGCGCCAGGGGCTGGGATGGAGGTGGCTGCTTTTGCGCTTCCCTGCGGTGGCGTCCTCGTGGCTGCTGCTGCGCTTCCCTGCGGTGGCGTCCTCGTGGCTGCAGGCCCACGGGGGATATACCTGTTTCTTTGGCCTCACCTGGGGTGGCGGAGCCTACCAGCAGCAAGTCTGAGGACTCACCACAGCAGCCCACGGGGGCTGTGCCTGTGAATAACAGTGTCTCCCACGCTCCAATGCTATAGGAGCAGTGACGCTGTCTTACCGGCCCAGAGGTAAGTGGTGGTGTTTCCACAGTGTGCTTCGGGGCCTCACAAGTATCTGCCCGGCCACTCCGGGCGATTGGGCAGGAGCGACAACGGGGGACGCCATCTTGAGGATGGCCGCTGCCGCATGGTGTGTGTGTGCGCGTAGGCGCGGGATCTTCTCTGGGTTCTCGCATGACGCTCAGCTGACGTCACCTCCCGGAAGAGACACCGGCTGTGTGCTGAGACTCGGCTGAAGTGAGACGAACTGAAGGCTTCACCCCCTCCGGTGGAATACGGCAGTCCCCGTGCTGCTGGAAACAGCTTCCAGGGTTGCATGTGGCCTGCGGGCCTGGTGTTGGAGACCCTTGGTGTGGGTCGGCCTCCGCATTAGCGACATGGCTCCTATAACGTTATGGGTTTGAGTCCGTACTTGCAGACTGCTATGTACACGGTAACAGCTCTGTGTTGACAGCTGGGGGACAGAGGGAGCTGGTTGCTGGCAGTTGCTGCACTCATATGGCTCTTGTCGGTCGCGCTAAAATGACTGATAACCCTTTAGATGTGAGCATTCATGTCATTCAAAACAAAAAAAAAAAAAAAAAGGGGCTCCCTGAGGCAACCTCCAGTTCTGCTCCTACCACACAGCGCAGGCTGGCTCGCAGTTGGGGCAGTGTGATTGCATGCCTCAACGCGGACGGGTATACTAGCTCATGTGATACTCTGGGAGGATCGGCACCTGGTCCAATTAGTGGAGTCTAAACTCCAGCAGGACCGACGCCCAGAGCCTGCAGGGGAGATTGATTAGATGCCATCATTCCTCCTTCTACCCCAGTTCCGCCTCTGCATCAGAGTGGTAAGTGACCTTCCTGAAAGTTCACTTTGTTCAGAGCCGCTCTTGCCTGTTTTTGGGGCGGACTCAATGGATACACTTCAATACCTGGACCACGCTCCCTTTAATCAGGAGATGTCTGTTACCTGGTCTCAGCAGTGGTGCCAGAAGGGTATTAAGCATAACCTCTCAGGTGAGGTCTTGGATTAGGGCTGTCAAGCCCGATGTTGGCTTGACAGTTTTGCGGCGTCATGGCCTTCGGAAATTCAGGCCTGCCTTCCCTGCTTATGGAGACTCTATCAGGTCCGAGGGTGAGTTGAATTCTTCGGCTTCCACATCAATGTCTGACAGTATCTCGGGTTGTTCAGACTTCTCGATGGAGAACATTGTGACACTAGTGAATGTGGTCGGGCCCACTTTGGGCATCCCTGAAGTGGCACTCAAGAGATGTCTCGATTTTGTATGTTTGTGGCCTAGAAGAGGGAACCCGTGATGCCTCCCGGTTGTTGATACTCTATAGTCCCTCATTGCTATATAGGGGCCACAGGCGGATAGGCAAAGTTCAACCAAGACTACCCTTTGAGGAAGCAGCTTGTTCCTTCTGGCCCCTTAAGATGACTGTCGCTGCTCTCAGGATTTCAAATAGTCATCGGCCACTCTAGGCTGCTTGTGCCTGCCCTTGTTAGCTCACAGCGGCTCTACAGTTTGAGACTGGACAAGTAACGGCTGAAGGGATTGGGGGGCAATTCCCGATTCTGTGAAAATGAGGGAGGTAAGGACTTACAGCATTCTAGGATGGAAATAACGCCACTTCCTCAAATACCTGGGAATTTTCAGCTGGGGCTTGCAACAGCTAATGTAGCTGCTTACACAACGGAGTCCCTGGCAGTATGAGTTGACCACATCAAGGATCGGCTATGCCAGAGAGCCCCTAGACGGATCATGTCCCCACTCCTCTTCTCACAAGGAGCGGCAGCGTTCCTTTTAGACTCATCTGCGGCCTCACCCAGACTGACAACCACTTCTCTCGTTGTAAACCTGTTTCGGAATAGTGTCCGGGTGGTCCAGTGTGAAACATTTATTCCAGGCGGTCACATACCAGTAGTGAATCTGACGAATGCATACTATCATGTCCAGTTCGACGTAGTTCAGAGTTCCTCAGAGTAGCCTGTTTATGGAAGGAAACGTTCGACGTTTCCGGTATGCAACCCTTCCAAGGGATGACGATGGGCTGGGAGTCTTCGCAAGATTTTCAGAAGTTACAGGGCAGAGAAGTGCTTATCATCCCTTTCCTCGGCAACTTCTTGTTTGATGGCAGGCCTGCCTGTCATCGTGCCGCCTTTCTGCGGGAGGGTGTTCTTCCTGCTCACACGGGAAAGGCTCCTACACTAGGAAAATCAGGATTATGTCCGAGGACAGTCCTAACTTTTTTTTTTTTTTTTAGGACTTACTTCGATTCAGAAGTTCAGGTATTTCGTCTCCGGTCCTAATAGATCCGGCACCAGAGGCACCAAGGTTGTCCCTCAAAGGTGCTATGTCCCTACAGGGTTCCCTTACATCCGCCATTGCGACAGTTCGGTGGGACCGGGCGCACACTGTAGTAACCTTCAGTGGGACATATTGGAGACTCAAGCAATTGTTGAGGATCATTGACCAAGTGCTTGCACTCCGGCACATTCGAATCCCTACATTGCTGGTTGAACCGGTGAAGTAATGAAACCTGCTTCATATGACCTGAGATCCTAAGGTGCTTGCTTTTGCCGCACGTCTTCAAAGAGGAGCCCGCCTTCGGGGTCACCTGATCTGCAGTGTGTGGTCTGGAAGCGAATCCCATGGTTTGTTTTCTTTTCTTTTTCTTAACAATTGCCAGGATATGGCTGGTTGTAGACTGAGCGGTGGGCTGGTCCCTACCCTCCCTGTCTGGTCGTCAGTTCCTATATGGAGAAGAGTAATCGGTTTGGACTGTTTTCGGCAGCAGCCGGTTGAGACGGGGGATGGGTCCTCCGTCAGTCCATCGTCACTTCGATATACGTTGCCTGTGTTCCGATAATAGACCTCTTTGTGACCTGAAATAAGGTTCACTGGTTTTGTTCTCTAAATCCTCGGGATCAGCCTCATGTGGTGGACGCCCTGCTGTTCGAATGTAGATGTGACCTTGTTGTACCTCTCCACTCATAGCCTGTTTCCAGCCGTGTTGAAGAAAATCCTGGAGAACAGGGCTGTGATGCTCCTGATAGCGCCATTTTTTGCCAGAGTTACCATGATTCTATTCCCTGGTAACTTGTCGTTCTCCAGGCCGGGGGTCCTACTGGTCCTCCTCACTCCGGTTCCAGCTCTTCACCCCCTGTCAGGCATATTGCATCTTACCGTGTTGTCTTTTTTGAAAGGTCACCTTACGAATCAGGGTTTTCTCTTGTTCTTGTCCCTACTCTTCTTCGGAGTAGTAAACCGGTAAAAAAAAACAAAAAACAAAAAATGAAGGGCTGGGGGGCCTGGACAATATTCTTGTCTTCAAAGGGTGAGCCCTGATGCACCGACGACGGTTGCGGTAATCTTAGCGTTTTTCCGGAAGGGTTTGACACTGGGTCTGTCATTCCGTTCACTAAGAGTTCTAATATGGGCCCTTACAACCTGGTACCATTGTGTCCTGTCTGGAGTCCGCTGGACTCCTGGTTCGTTCGGGTATGGTCTAGCCCTCTGCGCAATGTATCTTGCCCCCTTGGGGCCTTATTCTCGTCCTATCTGCCCTGACAAAGCCCCATTGATCACTTGGAGTCCATGTCATTCACTACTCTGTCTCTGAAACAGACTTCCTGACACCTTCACATCAGCTTGTAGGGTTAGTGACTTCCAGGCCCTATCTTAGTTCCACCATTCCTCAGCTTTCAAGGATAAGGTGTCCTGACGCCTGCCCCTCCTTGCTTCCTGATAGTACGTCATGTTTTCTTCATTCAAAAGGGAATTGTTCTTCCATCCTTTGGGATAGTCGGCAAGATCAGGAAGGGGAAGGGGGGGCATTGCCTGGACATTAGCGGTTCCTTATGGAATATCTGTCTGCAGCAGAGTCAGGTCCGGTTTGTTTTCTTTCAGGGTGATCGCTAGACGCTCAAGGCTTCTACATCCACTTGGTGGGTGGGTCTGCGAAGCCACTTCTTCGCCTGCTCGGCTTGTGGTAGGTATGTGCCTGTAGGTCTGACAGTTCACTGCACAAGGGCGATGACATCTCCTGGGCTGCAAGATCGTATGTCACCATTGAGCAGCTTGTCAGGGGCCACGTGATCTTCCCCTTTCACTCGCTATAGGCACTATAAGTTGGCCTTATGTTTACTGGCTTCACCTGGGGAGCTCGGTTCTGTGATTTCCCCCCCTTGGCTTATTCCTCTGTCTATGTAATTCTCTCGTGGTGCTGTCATGGGTGCTGGAAAAATACGTAATTACTTACCGGTAATGTGTTTTTTCTGAACCCATGACAGCACCCTTACATTCCCTCCCTGCATGTGGAAAATTGGCTGTTTTTTAGCTGCACGGGGTTCATGTTGGTGCTGGTTATGTTATAATGTTGTTACCTCCGGAGGTCCTTTCATGCTCTGTAAACCAACTGATGCGGGGAGAGGTACCGCCCCTTTTTATCCTGGAGGTTTCCTGTCCTTGAAGGACGGATCCCCTCTCTCGTGGTGCTGTCATGGGTTCAGAAAAAACACATTACCGGTAAGTAATTACGTATTTTTGTTTAAGGCTTCTGTAACTATGGCCATGCTCCCGATATCTGTGGATTATATCCCAAGCTTGTATCTCAAAACCATTGTCAGTAAAACATAATCGTTTCAGGCGTTTGGCCAACTGGAATGGATTTAATTAGTGAAGTCGGATGAGCTGACAATGAATGTAATATATATATATATATATATATATATATATATATATATATATTATATAATATAAAATATATATATATATATATATCTCAATCAGTTTGTAGCATGTTCAGGGAGTCTTTCTTGGTTTTGATGTCTGAGAAATCAATGCTGGTGAAATCAAATTGGTATGTCAGATGGGTATTTGAATCATTGTGATTCACGAATGACGTGATTTCATGCAGCTCTGTGGTGGTGCCCTGCCAAATAAAAAGAAAATCATCAATGCACCGAGTCCAAAAAAGGACTCAATGCATCTAATCTGACAGGAAGAGGTCCCTCTCCCACAGCCCTAGGAACAAATTTTCATATGAGGGCACAGAAGAGGCCAACCTAGCAGTGCCTTCGAGCTGCAGGTAGAAGGACCCCTTAAATATGAAGAAATTATGCATGAGACTAAACTCAAGTAGTTGAATATGATCAATCATATCACCACTGGTGTTGGACATCTGTATGAAGAATTTAGCTGCTCGTATACCATCACTGTGTTTGATGTTATTATACAGTGATTCCACATCACAGCATACCAAGAAAGTATTCTCTTCAACCTGGATCCCATCAATTTTCTTAAGTAAATTGGCAGTGTTTCGGATGTATGATGGTAAACATTCAACAGATGATATCAATTTGGCATCAATGAATTTTTCAATTTTTTTCTAGGTAATTACCTGATCCAGATATAATAGATTGCCAGGTGGAGTTCTATTGTTCTTATGATCTTTAGCTAAAAAGTAGATTGTCGGAATAGTCAGTTTTTCCATTGAAAGTGCTGTTGAAAGTTCCTTTGAGATTACACCTGGTTCCCTTGCACTCTGTAGAATTGATTTAAATTGTGAGACATATGATGACAAAAGGTTGAATGTCATTTTTTTTATAATGTACAACATTGTTTTGTTGGCAATAGGCCTCGGCCTTGTACATTACCTTTGGCCAAACAACAATATTACCGCCTTTGGCCCGTTTCACACATTAGTGAAAAACACTGACGTTCTTCACTGACGTGTAAAACACAGCACATGTTCCTTCGTGTTCCGTGATTCACGGCACACGTGGGTTGTCCATGTGCAATCCGTGATCCGTGATTGCATATGGACAGTACTCACCTGCCTTCACTGCTGCTGTCCATGGTGCTGAAGTCCTCAGCTCTGCAGCGTCCGCCCACCGCTCTCAGCACCTACTTCCTGGTCGACTGTTCCTGCTCTCATGAATATTCTTGAGCCAAGCAGGAGCTGCCGAGAGCAGAGGCTGCAGAGCGAATCGCAGGCAAGGTAAGTTGAAAATATTTAATATTTAATATGTCCGTGATTTTCTGGTACGTGTTTCACTGATCACACACGGATCACACCATAGTGTGGTCCGTGGGTCATCAGTGATGCCAGAAAAAAATCTGACTTGTCTCTGTGCAGAATCACGGCCACGCGTGCACACTGCACGGAGACAAGTTCAGTGAAAAATCATGTTGGATGGTGTGTGGGATTTTCTTAAATTCCTTGCTAATCAATTGAACAAAAAGATCTACGTTCGAGCACGTCGATATCGGTGGAAAGATTTTGGAGTTATGCATGAAGAAATCTTACCTTCTGCAAAAACATTATATTCATGAAATAATGCATTCAAGGTCCTTTTAAAGCTTCCTGTTCTGCTGCTGTCAGAAACAAGTCATGAGATGTTTGATCATGGAGAAACGTTTTGAAAGTTAAGGAGCATGCAAACGGATATACTGTAAATCCTTAATGGCAGTGAATAAATCAAAATTACTCTGGGGGCAGAAGGTAAGGCCTTTGTTGAGTTCCTCCAGATCAATGTCAGACAACACATGAGTACTAAGGTTTATTACCTTGTTACGTTTATTTATCTGGAGAGGTTCTCTAATATCCTCTGTTAAAGGATCCACGTAAATCATATTTACGGTTATAGGAACTCATGCTGCCAGATGTAGTGGCAGGCATAGCCTGATCTGATTGTTCCCTCATAGATGATGAGACAAATGTAGAACAACTGAGTCTTGTCTTGATTGGGTTATTTTTACCATCCATACATATTGTTGGTTTGTAAGTTTCATATCACATGTAAATTTCTTGGTCTGTGACTCTTGAATACTTTTTACCCATATATCAATTTGTTTATCCATCTGTATGAGAATTAAGTATTGTGAAATCAAACCTTGATAGGGTGTTTTTAGCAGATACAAGAGCTTCATCCAACTGTTGCTCAATATATTGAGTGTTTTAGTATTAAGACCAATCAAAAGTTCCATAAATTTAAATGAACTTTGGTTACAGATATTGATATTCTCCCAAATGGCAATAAAATTCTGGTCATCAACAAAGAAAGATGGGATCAACTTAACTCGTAGTCTTCTGGGGATTAGTTTTTTAGCGACATAATTTTCTAAAAAGGTTCTTTTCCACTATGTATGAGTATTAGGGTGTTTCATTTTGTATGGTAAAAATTAAAATGTCAAATTTGGCAGACTTTGCTTACGCCCTGAGTCTCGCTAATGTATAAAGTATATATGCCAAATTTCAAGACGATTGAACAATATTTAGAGGTTGCACACTTTTATAAGTTCAATAAAAGTACGCAAAAAACAGATTTTTCAATGTTTAGTATTTTTTATTAGAAATTCAAACAATTCAAAACTTAGAATAATAGTGACAATAAACAGTAACATTGATAGGCAGTATCATACGTATTAAATGATTTACACTAATGTGCTGTGAAAGATGCAACTCCTTCTTTTGTTCGCTTGGTGACGGCTTTTCTATGATACTCGACAACTCTTAACAAGAACTGTTTCTGTTGTTCATCTCTGAATTATTAAACGTCTTTATCAGAGCAATGTCCCTTTCCACGGTGTCATCCACCACCTTCAGAGCATTGACGGAGCTTCTTAGTGTATCTCTGCAATATTCTTCTACGTCGTGGATCCCAAACAATTCAAATAATGTCTTTGTTTTACTTGTAAAGAAATCGCTGATGTCTTTTCCTTCAAAAACTAGGTTTTTACCTTACAACCATTTCAGTTCCTTTTTCTTTGCAGGTTTCATCTTTATGTGGATAATTTTGCAAAAGCTGTAGCATGTCCAAATCATTCATTGGAGTCCATCGTCTTACAACTGTCTCGTGCCAAAAGCGGACATATATTAGACAGACAAAACGTGCTACTTTTCTTATTCCTTTCAAGTTTGTATTAGAAATATGCAATTGTTTAGTGAATAGCACAATTTTGAGTACATATATGGCCTTTGCTATCCACCTTGCTTCATTCAGAGCCCCTGGAACCGTAAATTCAAAATAGTTTTCATCCCAACCTCCAAGATATAAAAGTGACTGCCATCTTTGAAGACATTGTGGAGGTAGTCCACCATTTTTACACATTCGTCTTCTAGAAAACCTTGAATGGGATTTTCTTAAGCTAACATTGTGGAATAGGACTTCTTATCAACTGAATTCCACTGATTTTGGAAGCTTTGGAAAATCTGGATTCAGTACTTTCAGATAAAAGTGATTAAAGTGTGCAACCCCTAAACATTAATCGATTTCGCAAACATTTTTTACATGGATCTATTAGATGAGTTGGACCAAGGATTCAAGCAAAGTCATGTGAAAATCTTAACTTCGGAAAAATGTAACACCCTAATGGGTCTGCTTAAAAAACAAATCTTTAATCAAAATGTTAAAAATCATTATTCCCCTGACCCCCAATAGTACTGCCATCTGCAGATCCATCACTGAATATCTGGTTAGCTTGTCCTAACCATGACCGTTCCTTAGTTTTAATGTCCATAATTACCTTGGCAAAGAGAACCTGTGTGAACACAGTGAACAATAAGAGACTGGGGAGTTTGTCAAAGAAAAAAGCATCACATACACCCATAAGTCTGTATAATGATACAGTATAGACCTAGGGTCTATTCTCATCCAGCAGATCTACATCCCCTTACATTTCTATACTATATCATTATACAGACTTATGGATGTATGTGATGCTTTCTCCTTTGTCAAACTCCCCTAAAACTTGAAGAAGCCTGACTCTGGCAGGCAAGGTATAGTCTGCCAGGGTGGAGCCATTTTTATTTAGATGCAGTGATAGTGTCAGCATCCAAGTGGCAGCAGCCTATCCCATAGTTCTGCGCCATCCCCCCCCCCTTCCCAATAAGATGAATGAGAAAATGTGTTTTGGGTTTTGCTTATACAACATTCTTTTAAAAATGGCTGGAGATATATTTGCACGTTGTGGTTTTTTGTAGTTATGAGTTGCTCAGATTTATATGGTATTAAACATTGATCTTTATTTTTATATTTAAATCATAAAAATCAATTGAATATTTAAAGAATTTTATTATACCGATTGGTAAGTTTTTATTGGTGTTATTCTGATCTACGTGAATTTTTTTTTGTAGCTTATTCTTCCAGTATTTGGGATGTGGAACTAACAAACCAAGCCAAACATCGTGCTCTACACGTTCCTGCTCTGAAGTCTATTGTTACATTGTCAACTGTTTTTGTCTCAGTAAATAATTTAATTTTTCTCAGTACCTTGTAATTTCTATGGATCTTTAAGAAATGTTATACAAATATATTTTTTTAAAAATATTTTATTCAAGAACAATTATTTTTATTCTTAGCAGGTGACTGCACCAGGAGATTAGAGCGAAAACTAATATCTGCAGTTTTTAAATCAGATGACCTTGATATCACACAAGATATAACTGAAATGAATGCCATTACTCAAGATATCCCATCATCTCTTCACAGAAAAGTTCTATCATCTGATCCTTTTAAACAGGTCCTATCTTCTGATTCATCACAGGTTAAGAAAAATAAAAGTCACAAAAGAGACATTAAAAATCAAGCTGCTCTTAAAGCAAAAAGGGCATTTTCAAGTGCAGAATATAGAAAATGTTTGCCCTTAATGTCTTTGGTTGTTCATGAAAAAATTCACACAAAAAAAAGATTTTCTTGTGCAGAGTGTGGGAAATATTTTAACTACAAATCAAACCTTGTTAAACATCACAGAATTCACACAGGAGAAAAACCTTTTTCATGTTCAGAATGTGGGAAATGTTTTAATCAGAGCTCAACTTTAGTCGTCCATCAGAGAACTCATACAGGAGAGAAATCTTTTTCATGTTCAGAATGTGGGAAATGTTTTGCAGGGAAATCAAGTCTAGTTAAACACCAGAGAAGTCACACAGGGAAGAAGCCTTTTTCATGTTCAGAATGTGGGAAATGTTTTAATAAAAAATCACGTTTAGTTGTCCATCAGAGAAGTCACACAGGTGAGAAACCTTTTATATGTTCAGAATGTGGGAAATGTTTTGCAGGGAAATCAAGTCTAGTTAAACACCAGAGAAGTCACACAGGTGAGAAACCTTTTATATGTTCAGAATGTGGGAAATGTTTTAAGAACAAATCAGGTCTTGTTATACACCAGAGAACTCACACAGGGGAGAAACTTTTTGTATGTTCAGAATGTGGAAAATGTTTTAATAACAAATCAGGTTTTGTTATACACCAGAGAACTCACACAGGGGAGAAGCCTTTTTCATGCTCAGTGTGTGGGAAATGTTTTGCAGATAAATCAGATCTTATTAGACACCAGAGATATCACACAGGGGAGAAGCCTTTTTCATGTTCAAAATGTATGAAATGTTTTGTAGATAAATCAAGTCTTGTTAGACACCAGAAAATTCACACAGGGGAGAAGCCATATTCATGTTTAGAATGTGGGAAATGTTTTATCCTTAAATCACCTCTTCTTATACACCAGAGAATTCACACAGGGGAGAAGCCATATTCATGTTTAGAATGTGGGAAATGTTTTATCCTGAAATCATCTCTTCTTATACACCAGAGAATTCACACAGGGGAGAAGCCTGTGTCATCTGTGTCATGTTCAAAATGTAGGAAATGTTTTGTAGATAAATCAAGTCTTGCTAGACATCAGAGAATTCACAGAGTGGAGAAGC
The DNA here is from genome assembly GCF_048569485.1 of Anomaloglossus baeobatrachus. Taxonomy (NCBI): domain Eukaryota; kingdom Metazoa; phylum Chordata; class Amphibia; order Anura; family Aromobatidae; genus Anomaloglossus; species Anomaloglossus baeobatrachus. Next base: position 531,151,160 of record NC_134357.1, read on the forward strand.
CATATTCATGTTTAGAATGTGGGAAATGTTTTAATCAGAAGTCAGGTCTTGTTATACACCAGAGAACTCATACAGGGGAGAAACCTTTTTCATGTTCAAAATGTGAGAAACGTTTTGCAGATAAATCAGATTTTATTAGACACCAGAGAATTCACACAGGGGAGAAGCCGTATTCATGTTTAGAATGTGGTAAAAGTTTTAATCAAAAAATAGGTCTTGTTAGGCATCAAAGAATTCATACAGGGGAGAAACCTTTTTCATGTTCAGCATGTGGAAAATGTTTTGCAGCTAAATCAAATTTTGTTAGACACCAGAGAACTCACACAGGGGGAAATATTTTTGCAAACTGTCAAAGTAACTCATGAGTAAATGAGAAAGGAAACGCAGGTTGGAACTTGCATTGCAATGAAATTATATGCAGTTACTAATAGACATCAGTTATCTGCAATACAATGCAATACAATACAACAATAGCATTAAATATATCTTATTGTTTTAGATTTATATACTCACTATATGAATGAGTATTGCAGCCCCATCCATGTCCCTCTTCGCCCCCAAAAAATACCCAACATTTCTTACTCCTCCTTTTTTCCTAACTCCGAATCTCAGTGATCTGCTATTCATTAGCTTCTCTATATCCAAAATTTCCTTATCAGAAAAAATATCTTTAGTTTATGTATATTATAACAATAAACATGTTCATGTGACAAGTTATTTACATCTACGATACATTCCTTATTTGTACAGGAAATAGAAATGCTCCAGCAATGAGAAGGTAAATGTAAATGTTCTCTTTTATTGCAGAGGTTTAAAAAATTGTGGCTGACATATCACAGAGGTCAGGTCAGACCGAGAAGTTTCGGCATTTAAGGCTTAATCTCTTTACGACCTTGGAACGAATCCATACATCTTGGTTAGTAAGGGGCTTCCAATCTAGGACGGGGTGTGTCCTGGCGATCGTGCAGGCTCAGCTGTGCACTTGTGATTGCCGCTGGTAGTTTGGCTTACAAGATGGCTTAAACCCGTCTCTCACAGCCAGGAGTGGTCCCCAAGCCACCCCTAGCTGTTTAACCCGCTAGATGCTGCAATCAATAGTGATTGCAGCATTTAGGCGCTGGGAGAGGGAGTGCACTCCCTCTCCCACATGAACGTGACCACCAATGTAATCACGGGTGCCCAATCATTGCCATGGCAGCCCAAGGTTGTCATGACCGGGTCAGCCAGCTACAGCAAGCCTCTTAGACCATGCCAGGAGCATGGTGTAAAAGGTTTCTGTCAATGTAAAACTGGCAGGTATAATCCATTGCACAGTTTGTGCATTGCAATGGATTCTTCCAGTGATCAGAGTAATAAAAGATAAAGTCCCATAAAGGAACTAAGTAAAAAAGGAAAATAAAACTGCTAAAACAAACAATTGTAAAATTACTTTAAAAAAAAAATCACAAAATATAGAACGATAAAAATGAAAAACATGATATTAGTAAATACGTATGTTTATTAAAAAAAGAATAATCCTAAAAAGGACACAGATTTGGTATCGCCACGACCAGATCTATAAAACTGACACACTATTTAACTGACACACTATTTAACCCATTAGTAAACACTTGAAAAAAAAAACTGCAAAGAAACTATGCTTTTTCATCATAGTTCCATAAAAAGTTAAATCAAATGTGATCAAAAAGTTGCATGTAAATAAAAATGACATAGCTGAAAACATCATGCCCTGCAAAAAAACAAGCTTCCCTATACCTCAGAAATAAAAAAAAAAGCTATAGCACTAAGAATATAGCAATGCAAAAACTATTTTTTTGCTATAAAATTGTTTGGTGTGAAAGCAGCAAAACATAGTTTTATTTTTATGTAAATGTGGTATTGCTGTAATCATACAAACTCAATGAATAAAGCGGTCTTATCACTTTTATGACACAGTAAATGGTGTAAAAACAAAAAAATAAATAAACCCCCACAAAATACTATTCCTTAATTCTGCTTCACAAAACTGTCATCCTGCAAATAAACAAGCCACTGCAAATAAACAACCTAACATGACTAGTCATCAGAAAAAAAAATAAAACTATGCCTTCAAAATTCATTGATGCAAAAAAAATCTTTTATTTTGTAAAAAAGCATTTAGTGTGATAGTAGCCAAACCTGAAAAAAAAACCATATAAATCTGGTATCGCTGTAATCATACTGACCTGAAAAATATTTGCCTAGTCACTTTAACCGCAAAGTGAACAACCTACAAATAGTAATAAAGCCAATTCTTCAACGGATGTTGATTTGTTTATTCTCATTCCCAAATACAGTATTATAGTAAGGCTCTGCTTACATTTATGCAGCGCTCTACGTAGAGGGCTTACACCAAGGATTATGTGTAAATGTCTTAAAACCATGATTGACAACATTCCTAACGGAAAATTTATTGTAATGAGGCAGAGGAAGTCTGTCGTGCGTCATCCGTAACCGCACACGCGGATTACTTCTACTGTGTCGGGCTCTGTTCACATTGCAGAGTCTGACAGGCAACCTAGTCTCTCTAAGGCTGGAAACACATCTATGCGAGTAAAATCGGTCCGAGTTGGCTGAAAAAAACTCGGCTGATTTTAGTTCACATTAGGTCAGAGTGCAATGCAACTGCACTGCGATCCTGAGATTTTTCTCATGATTGCAGTGCGTGTGTGATCCGTGTGTGATCCTTTTTTTTTTCTTAGCAGCTGTCATCTGCCATTCAGCTCTGCTACATGGCCGCTGACAGCAGACAGACAGCCATGTTGCAGAGCTGAATGGCAGATGACAGCAGACACAGACAGAGCCGCACGATCAGAATGAACTCGGGTGAACTTCACCCGACTTCATCCTCATACCGCGGCTCTGTCTGTGTCGCGTCCTGATTAGCGGTCACCCGTGAAGTTCTCACCGGTGACCGCTAATCTCCTGAGTGACTGCAGTGAGCAGCGCGATTAGCGCTGCTGTCACTCAGGTTACCCGCAGCTAGCTGAATCCTCCCCCGTGACCGCAACTCATCTGTGACTTCATCGCTGTCACTCGGGTGACTTGCTGTCACAGTTGGAGGATCCAGCGGTGGCCGTGAGTGACCTGACTGACATCAGCTGATCGCGATACTCACCTCAGTTGCTGCGTGGAGCTGACAGGTGCGGCGGTGTCTTCTGCAGCTCCTGTCACCTTCATGTAGCAGAGCTGGAAGCGACGCTGGACCTCCGTGGATTACGTCGGACAAGGATGGGTTTTTTGCGTACTTAATAAAGTGGTGAACGAGGGTCTTTGTTATTGTTTATTATTTCAAATAAAGGATTTTGTTACTGTGTGTGTTTATTAACTTTAACTTACAGTTTAATCATTGGGGGTGTCTCATAGACGCCTGCAATGATTAATCTAGGATTTAGTGGCAGCTATGGGCTGCCATTAACTCCTTACTACCCCGATTGCCAACGCACCAGGGCAAATCGGGAAGAGCCGGGTACAGTCCCAGAACAGTCGCATCTAATAGAAGCGGCCATTCTGGGCGGCTGCTGGCTGATATTGTTAGGCTGGGGGGCTCCCCATAACGTGGAGCTCCCCATCCTGAGAATACCAGCCTTCAGCCGTATGGCTTTATCTGGCTGGTATTAAATTTGGGGGGGACCGCACGCCGTTTTTTTTAATTATTTATTTATTTTACTGCACAGCATAGACACGCCCACCGGCTGCTGTGATTGGTTGCAGTGAGACAGCTGTCAGTCAGCGTGGGGGCGTTTCTGCAACCAATCATAGGTGCCGGTGGGCGGGTAAAGCAGGGAATACTAGATTGAATAATGAGCGGCCGTCTTTTTCAAAAGAGGAGAAGCCACCGGAGCAGTGTGAACGCCGTGCAGCGCCACGCTGGTGATCGGGGATCGGTGAGTATAAGAGAGGGGGGGAGAGGGATAGACCGACATGGACAGAGATAGAGGGACAGAGATAGTGACCGACAGACCGACCGACAGAGAGAGAATAGAGACCGAGAAGGAGAGACCGACTGACAGAGAATAGTGATTGACAGACATTGTGAGACATCACTCGTTTCCAGTGTTTTAGGAAACATGCGAGAAATGTATTTAGAAAATCGGATGTGACTAGGATGGTGTGAGTGCCGTCCCGTGACATCCGATTGTTTTACACGCTCCCATAGACTTGCATTGGAGTAACTCGCCGAGAAACTCGCAAAAAAGCAGCATGCTGCAATTTTTTTCTCGGTCCGATTTTGACTGCGAAAAAAATCGCAAATGAGAGCATAATCATTCACTAACATGTGTCCGATTCAAATGCGAGATTTTCTCGCATTGCTCTACTGCGAGAAACTCGCAAGTGAGAAGCAGCCCTTAAGTGCTCAGCCCGGCTAGGCGTTGGCTTAGTTGTTTCACTGCTCCCAGCTGTGCAGGGGTTTATCCTTGTTAGAGCAGCGTGCTGAGAGCCAGGTTGGTGATTTCCTTCCACAGCTGGTCTCTTATTTAAGGCTAGGGTGTGTAGTAGAAGACCACCGAAGATAGTTTTTGCTTGCAGTTACGATATCCTGGTGTCCGTGATGATCCTCCATTTGGTAATCAGCGATCTGTGGTCTGCACTGCATGTAAGCTCCCTGGTGTGTCTTAACTCCTTCTTCTTTGGTTTATTCCCTCCGGTGTCTTTTGTCTCTCCTCTGTGGATATTTGCAGTGTGAATGAGTTTGTTTATCCCATTGTGTTTGTCTTGTGGGTGGCGGTATTCTTCGCGGCCTGACCAGCCCTGGGTTGGAGGGTGTTGGGAGTATTAGGTCAGGGCCTGACAGGAGACAGGGACATGCTGGTGGCTCGACCCTGCCTACCTTCAAGTCTACCGTTGAGATAAGGGATAGCACAGGGTCCCCAGCCTTAGCGTCAGTCACTTTGAACTCCAGTCTGGCCTGTGGTTCAGCGGTGACCATGATTTTAGGTGTGTGGAAAGTGCGGTCAACAACAGTTTTGTGTATCTCGTTAGCTATGTGACACGCCAGATCACAGATGCGATTTGCCGAGATCGCAAATAGGTCGTTTTAAGCGCCGGTCACATGTGCGATCTCGGCAGATCGCATCTGCGATCTGGCGTGTCACATCGCTAACGAGATCGCTAGCGATGTTGCAGCGTGTAAAGCACCCTTTTCTCTCGCAGAGTCGTGTAGAAGTGAGGCTCATGATTCGTTGTTTTCTAGTGAGATAGATTCTTGAACTTCAACTCCTGCTAGAAGATTTGTTTTTGATTGTTATGTTAGCTATATGACATGAAGATTTCTTATCTCCTGTTAAGTTCCCTATTGTTTTTAACAGCTATATCACATTCGCTTACATGGTGTTATTCAAAACAGATCCTCCTTGGTCAGGCTAGATGTTATATGGTCATTCAGCTAACCTAAAGGGTGTTTTACACGCTGCGACATCGCTAGCGATCTCGTTAGCGATGTGACACGCCAGATCGCAGATGCGATCTGCTGAGATCACACATGTGACCGGTACTAGAAAACCGACCTATGTGCTATCTCGGCAGATCACATCTGTGATCTGGCATGTCACATCGCTAACGAGATCGCTAGCGATGTCGCAGCGTGTAAAGCACCCTTAACTGTTACATGGAATGGTAAGGGGCTGGGTTCCCCAAGAACACATGATTTTACACATCAGTTTATTTAACCAACAATCGGATAGCAAAGGCAGATTGTTACAATTAAGACTATCTACACCGAGTGGGGATATTTTTTCATATAATGTGTATGCCCCAATGTGATCAATAAATCCTTTTTTAAACAATGAGAAACTAGATTACTTCTTGACCCCCACACCCAACAAGATAGTAGAAAGGGATTTAAATTCTGTTTTATTTCTAGTTTTGAAGATAGAAAGAACATGTCCACACACCCTCAACTAACCACAACCCTTCCCTCATTGCTATCCTTTGTCAAACATATCACAGTACTTTTACCTATGTGGGCGGCAAAGCCCTAGACCCCCTTACATCCACTTTACTCTCAAGCTAATAACGCCTGGTCTTGTATAGATTATTTGTTAATCTCCCGCCTCTATTATCCAAACTAATCCTCTCTAATATAGATGACATTGTCATCTGGGACCACTCCCCATTGATAATAGAATTAGCAAACTCTCATCCACAAAGGTCTTGCCTTTTTATGGAGATTTCCAAATTATTTCTGTAAAGATGAATCATTTGTATTTTCTCTTAAACTATGGTGGCGGGAGTTTGACTGATCATGAGGTACACCAGGATATCCCTTTTTTACTTTGGGAATCAGCTAAAGCAGTGTTGCGGGGGAAGTTTATGGCACATTTTATCGCACAAAAAAATAAATACCTTGAAAAAATCTGGAGAACTATCTGCCGAACTTAAAGGGAACCAACCGGCAGGATGTTCATATGTAATGTAAAGTCAGTGGTATATTGGCACTAGGATGCTAAATCCAATCATAACTTTAGTTGAGCTATTGAATCCTTGATTGCAGAAAAATGTGTAATCAAAGTTACAGAAATGCACCGATTATTTGCATTGCTTGTTGCCACTGTTACATTTATGTCTGATGCAAGCGCAGTAGCATCTAGAAGTATTTCAGGAACTATTCACTAAGATGCCGTTGGAGTCCACTCCTGCGCATCTTGTTGAAGACACTGTCCGCTTCCTTCAGACGTCTCAGAGGCTTGTGCCGGGGTGTTAATAGAATAGGTAAAACCCCAGCGCTCAAAGGAAAAAGGAGAATTTTGTGTATGCAAATAAATTTTATTTTTTATTAATTGCAAAAAGTGAACCCTGACATATGCAACACCAACTTTTTGGTTTGCGCCTTTCTCAAGGTTGTTTCTTAATATGGAAGTACAAAAGAACGCGAGTCACAATGGACAATAGTGGCTAAGATAAAGCAGGTGCTTCACACTTTGCAGTACAAGCAATTAAGATATTGGTGGGTAGAAGATTCAGAAGATTGGTGGAGAGAAAGAGAACGCCTGTAGGACATGCCCAGGGAAGCTTGCAGCAGCAGTATGTCAATTTCAGCGGCGGTGCCACTGCCATACTGCTGCTGCAAGCTTCCCTTGATTGCTTGAACTGCAAACTGTGAAGCACCTGCTTTATCTCAGCCACTGTTCTCCATTGTGACCCGCGTTCTCTTGTACTTCCATATTAAGCAACAACCTTGAGAAAGGCGCAAGCCGAAACATTGGTAATGCATATGTCAGGGTTCACTTTTTGCAGTTAATCAAAAATAAAATTTGTTTGCATACACAAAATTCTCCTTTTTTCCTTTGAGTGCTGGGGTTTTACCTATTCTATTAGTACCCTTGCTTCACTCTTCAGCACCACCTTTGAAGCAGTGAGCCAGATCTCACCTATATTAAGTGCCGTGGTGTTGACAAGAAAACCAGATGCGAAGGCGCATGCACCGCTAACAGCATGAGCATCCGAGAAATCTGAAGCAGGTGGACAGCGTCTTCAATAAGATGGCGCCATGGACAGCGCTATGCACAGGCACTGATGCTATCTTAGTTACGAGTTCCTGAATTACTTTTAGATACTACTGTGCATGCGTTGGACATAAATGTAACGATGGCAACGGGGGGAGAGAAAGGCCAGGCAAGCATACAGTGCCGGAATAATAACCGGAATAATAATGCAAGACTCAGCCCACATAGTCCTGCCCAGATGCACAGGCCACACAAACAATCTGTGCATTTCTGAAACTTTGATACACATTTGTATGCAATCGAGCATCCAATCCCTGAACTAAAAGTATGATTGGATTCAACATCCTAGTGCCAGTATGGCACGGACTTAAATTTTATATATCCTGCTGGTTGGTTCAATTTAAAAAAGCTAACCCTAACTTTCTTATTAGACCCTTCACCCACAAATAAAATACCTGGGTGCTGAAACAATCTAAATTCAACCTTTATGTAAACAGACCAGAGAAATTCCATGTGTCTAAAAAGGAGGCACATTTCTTTAGATTTGGTAACAAGGCGGGTCGGATGATGGCTAATCTGGCCAGAGGTATGAGAGCGCCACAGTGTATCTTCCAACTAAAAAATACTGATGGTGAAACTTCAAATGGACCCTCCGATAATCAGTAACATTTTAGACTTATTTTATAATGACCTCTACAGAGACCCTAAAAATTTTACCCCTCCTATCACTACACTCTCAGATAAAGATAATATGCCCAGCTTTTCAGAAGAACAAAATATCCTCTTTATTAGCCCCATCTCTGGGGAAAAAATCATAAGTATAATCAAAAATTTCAAGTCATGTAAAGCTGCGGGCCCCGACAGCTTTACCAATTAATTTTTCAAAATACTTGTATCTGAAATCTCTTCTTTATTGAATTCACTATTTACTAAAATCTTTGTTAACCACTTTTCTCGTCAGCCAATAAATAAGTCAGCCTTAAATAAAATTACTCGAGAAACAACTCCGAGTAAAGATCCATTATACCGCAGCTCTTAAGCGGGCTTTACATGCTACGATATCGTTAATGAATTATCGTCTGGGTCACGGTGTTTGTGACACACATCCGGTGTCATTAACGATATTGCAGTGTGTGACACTTACCGGCGACCTTAAATGATCGCAAAAGCGATCAAAATCGTTTGCCACGGAGAGGTCGTCCTGAAACAAAAAATCGTTTTCTGCTTATTAACGATGTTGTTCCTCGTTCCTGCGGCATCACACATTGCTATGTGTGACACCGCAGGAGCGACAAACATCTCCTTACCTGCCTCCACTGGCAATGCGGAAGGAAGCAGGTGGGCGGGATGTTACGTCCCGCTCATCTCCTCCCCTCCGCTTCTGTTGGACGCCTGCCGTGTGACGTCGCACGAACTGCCCCCTTAGAAAGGAGGCGGTTCGCCGGCCAGAGCGACGTTGCAGGGCAGGTAAGTCCATGTGACGGGGGTAAGCAAGGTTGTGCGCCACGGGCAGTGATTTGCCCGTGTCGCACAACCGACGGGGGCGGGTACGATCGCTTGCGATCTCGCTAGCGAGATTGCCGCGTGTAAAGCCCGCTTTACAGGCTAATTTCTCTAATTAATTCAGAAGTTAAAATTCTTTTTAAAATAATGGCAGATAGATTGGCATCTGTCCTCCCCAGTCTTCTCACCCTCCCAGGCAGGATTTATAAAAGGCTGATCAGCAACGGTCAATATTACAAAGGTGTTATTGGTTCTGGATAAAATCCATTCTATTAAAAATAAGAATAATAACAAAGGTGTCCCAGCTATAGTAACTATTGATGCGGAGAAGGCCTTCTATAATATTAAATGCAATTGGCTATATAAAGTATTATGGAAAATGTTATCAGGCCCCCTCTTTAATTATTTACATAAGTTATACTCTACTTCCAAAGCTCAAGTATATACTCCGGGCTTCTTCTCAAAGCCTTTCCCACTGGAAAAAGGAACAAGTCAGATGTCTGTTATCCCACCTTCTTTTTAATCTAGCCATTGAGCACTGGTACATATCTTGTCAAACCCAAGCAGGTGACAACCTCAATAGTAAAACAATACAAACAGCTTTTTTTTGCAGATGATATCATTTTGTTCCATCTAATCCAAAAGCACATATTTTTGACCTTAATGTATTTGGCTCTATTTTGGGATTTAACCCCTTCACCCCCGGCCACTAAAACACCCTAATGATCGGGCCATTTTTTGCATTTCTGACCAGTGTCACTTTGACAGGTTATAACGCTTCAAAAGATCCTGGCGATTCTGATATTGTTTTTTCGTGATATATTGTACTTCATGTCAGTGGTAAATTTAGGCCAATATTTTTTGCGTTTATTTGTGAAAATGTAGGAAATTTTGCAAAAATTTTGAAAATTTCGCAATTTTCAAACTTTGAAAATGTATGCCCATAAATCTGAGAGATATGTCCCACAAAATAGTTACTAAATAACATTTCCCACATGTCTACTTTACATCAGCGCAATTTTCGAAACTAAATTTTTTTTCGTTAGAAGTGGTCAAAGTTCATCAGCAATTTCTCATTTTTCCAACAAAATTTACAAAATACTTTTTTTTAGGGACCATATCACATTTGAGGTGACTTTGAGAGGCCTAGGTGACAGAAAATACACAAAAGTGACCCCATTCTAAAAACTGCACCCCTCACACTGCTCAAAACCACATCCAAGAAGTTTATTAACCCTTTAAGATCTTCACAGCAACCAAAGCAATGTGGAAGGAAAAAATGAAAATTTTACTTTTTAACACAAAAATGTTACTTTAGCCATAAAATTTTCATTTTCACAAGGGAGAAAAGAGAAAGTGCACCCTACAATTTATTGTGCATTTTCTCCTGAGTACGCTGATACCCCATATGTGGTAAAAATCAATTGTTTGGGCGCACAGCAGAGGTCGAAAGGGAAGGAGCACCATTTGAATTTTTGAACGCAAAATTAGCTGCACTCATTAGCGGACGCCATGTCGGGTTTGAAGACCCCCTGAGGTGCCTAAACAATGGAGCTCCCCCACAAGTGACCCCATTTTGGAAACTAGAGTCCTCAAATAATTTTTCTAGATGTTTGGTGTGCACTTTGAACACTTTGGGGCTTCACAGAAGTTTATAACGTTGAGCCATGAAAAGAAAAAAAATATTTTTTTTACCACAAAACTGTTGCATCAACTAGGTAGCTTTTTTTTTCACAAGGGTATCAGGAAAAAATGCACCATAAAATGTATTGTGCATTTTCTCCTGAGTACGCAGATACCCCATATGTGGTGGAAATCAAATGTTTAGGCACACGGCAGGGCTCGGAAGGCAAGGAGCGCCATTTGAATTTTTGAGTGCAAAATTAGCTGCACTCATTAGCGGACACCATGTCGGGTTTGAAGACCCCCTGAGGTGCCTAAACAATGGAGCTCCCCCAAAAGTGACCACATTTTGGAAACTAGACCCCTCAAGGAATTAAAATAGGATAAACACCATCGTCATTATGTTCCATTAATTATCCCCTCCTATTGAACAAAATTATTACCCAACTAAAATCCTGGCAGGATTTTCCACTATCATTTATGGGCAGAGCTCATCTTGTCAAAATGATAAGTATGGCTAAGCTGATGTACTAATACAGACCCTCCCGCTGCTACTCAAACACTCCGATATTAACTTACTTAATAAAGCCTTTAGCCATTTCCTCTGGAGGAGGAAATGTTATGGTCAGGAGATCACAAAAATTCTTGCAAAAATCCAATAAAGTATTGTAGAAGATAATGCACAAAAGTAGTTGGAAACTTAGCTGGCTGCAATCCACTGACTACACAAACAAAGCTAGAAGTAGCGGTGGAGCTTTCCTAACCAACCTAGATGCCTCATCACTGCCAGGGAAATAACTAACCTCAAAGATGAAATGAGGAATCCTGACTTGCCTCAGAGCAGCCCCAAAGGAAAGCCAAAAGCTCCCAACATATAAGGACAGTGATGTAAGAAAAAACACACACAGATGGTAGATATGAAATTAAGCAAAGTGAGGCCCTGCTAGCTAGATACAAAAGTATAGGATATATTGCTGGTTGCATCCAGTAAAAACCCTGAATACTAACACCTGATAATAAAAAATTCCCTTAAAAGATCACACGATCTTTCCTCCCACTATATCAGGAACTCTTGTGCAATACATGTAAATAGAAAATGCAAATATAATAGAAAAGATCTTAACTACAAAAGCACATGAGATACAAAAATACAAAACTCCTGATCAAACAGGGAGTAAAAACTCCCTTTCTTGCTGGGAATAAATAGTCCTCCAAAAATAGTGCAGGAAGAGCACTCATTCACTTGCAAGAAACAAAAATGGAGTATTCTGAAAGACAGATTTAGAAAAAGACTTAGATTAAGCAGAAAAGCCCTTCAGTGCAAATTGAGTCTCTAACCAAGCCCAGACTAATAGAGCAAAATACTTATCAGGTATAGCTGCAGACTCAGGATGACATGGAAACAAAACTGATGCAAAGGAACGAAAAATTGCTGTGGAAATCATTCCTGGAATATCCAAAATGGCGCTGAAAAAAGGCAAAACAAAACCTACAGGGAAAGGCAAAAGCCTAAAGGTTGGAGCACAATTCAGGACATCTTAGCATGGAGCAGAAATAATTATCACCGGCAAAGGTTAGACAGAGACTGCCTTCCTATATCCCCCCAGGCTGGTCTCCATAGGCATCCTGAAACAGTAATCATCTCCAACACCTGTCCGAGTGACAGATGCAGAATCAGACTTACTACCAGCACTAGCCATCAGAGGGAGCCCAGAAACACTCGCGGGAACAGCACCATCTCTGATAATATTCACAACAGGGAAACGTCCCGGAATCAATTTGATTAAACTCATGGCCTCTAAGGAGGCTGGGGGCATTAATCTTCCTATTGTTAGACATTATAACCTGGCGTGGCTCACATGCTATATCATAGATTGAATGCACTATAGACATACATTCTGAGACTCTATTCTTGAATCAGACTATGCTCACACTCTTAATCTGACAGAAATTTTACAGTCTCTACCTCCTCCAATTAAGCACTCGGTAGTTTTTAGAGATACAATATCAACCTGGAAGGTGGTCCAGAAAAATATAGTCTTTCCTTTAGGCCGGGGCCACACGGGCCACTAGTTCAATCTTCGCATGACACTCGGCTCACGCTGGCAGCACAGTGGGAGCAGAGTATCATACGAATGTCTCTTCAACTGAGGTCCAATCATGCGACCGGACATCAGCTGCGGCGGGCAGGCCGGCACTGAGGAGAGGATGGAGGGATTTATCTCCCTCTCGCCTCCATAGCCGGCTATTCCCATTCTCGCACTGCACTCGCGGTACACCGGTGTACCGCGAGTGCAGTGCGACCTTTGTCTTGCCCCTTAGACTTGAATGGGTGCGAGAGAAAGAGTCTCGCATTACAGTCACAGCATACTGCGATTATTTTCTCGGTCCGATTGGGGCCGAGAAAATAATCGCTCATGGGTGCTGGGACATAGGTTAATATTGGTCCGAGTGGAATGTATGTTTTATCGCATTCCACTCGGTCCGAATTTCATGCCATGTGGCTTAGGCTTTACAATATCAGTTCATCTTCCTTTGTGGTTTAATCCTGAGTTTCCCCAGGGCATGGAGAATAAACTCTATTCGATGTGGTGTAGTGCTGGTATATCTAAGGTTCCCCATCTCATACATCCAACAGATTCCAGGGTGTTGACAAACAGAAAATGCATTGACAAATACACCTACATCCATCCCTCTACTTCCAATATTAACAAGTTAGACTCTCAATTATGTCCAATTTAAAGGATTTTACTTATGAATCTGAACAGAATGACCTTGGTACCATTCTTCTTCGTCCAATGAGAACTCCATCATCATTATTGTACTCCATGATGAAGCCTAACTTATTGGGAGTACACAATCCTCAGTCCAGTGTAAGCAGCTTGCAGTGTTTGAACAGCCCACACTGTGGGTACCAGTAGTGTGATCTGATGTAGCGTGCACCAAACAAAAAAAATGGAAAAACCCCACCCCCTGGAGTGATCTGCTTATGGATGGCTGAATGTTGGCGGAGACCCGAACTGCCCAATTAGTGACTTCCATTGAGGTACGGGTCAAGTTTTCAAACATAATGAGTTCATCATTGAACTGCTACAATTCATACTCACCTGCAACTACTTCATGTTTAATGGGAGATTCTACCATCAACTGAGGAGCACGGCAATGGGGTGCTGAGCAGCCCCCACATACGACAATTTTTTCCTGGTCTGGTGGGAGGATACTATCACTTTTAAAGGTGAGGAAGATGTGTCTTGATGGAGCCCCCATATCCTTTTTTGGGGGAACTACAAAGACTATATCCTTATTTTGGTGGTAGGAGAAGAGGCTCTCTTTAACTGATTTATGATGGAAATTAACATCAACAGTCTTTGCCTCAAATTCACTTCTGAGTTTGGGGATTCGGAGATTAACTTTCTCGATGTGACCAATAGGCGAGTGAGTTAGGGACAGCTACTAACCTGTACCTTTTGGAAACCCACCTCGACAACCTTCTCCATTGGACAAGTCATCATCCACCTAGCTTAAAGACCGGGATCCCAAAGAGTCAGTACCTGAGGGTAAGGCATTATTGCTCCTCGGATATAACATACCATCATCAGGCAGTGAATCTAAGGAATGGGTTCCTCGAAAGGGGATATTCCATGAATACTCTAAGTAATGCCTTTCAAAATACGATAATCACTCCCAGAACCAGTCTTTTAAGTACCAAAAGCCCCCGAATTTAGGATTATTGGAAAATCAGGAGCACCAGGGACCATCTGGTGCACAACATATATTTAGCCCCGAGTCAACCAGGTACTTGGTTAGACAGACGTGAAAATGGAACCTTTCGCTGTTGCAAATGCAGTTTCTGTAGATTTGTATGCGTTTTTAAGATTTTTACAATGAAGTCACCAACAGAACATATACAGGTCCATGAGACATTTTCCGAACTCCAGGACTAGTGGAGTGATATACCTCTTTAAATGCACATACAGATTAGAATATATAGGCAAGACAAATAGAGAATTTAGAAGGCGGATAGGGATCACATAGGGAATATCCGGAACATGAGGGATATTCCAATTGCAAAGCTTATTAAATTGGTACATGGAGGGGATTTGGAGTGCTTCACTTTTTGTGTGATTGAGTTCATCACTCCAGCTCCAAGAGTGGGTGACTGGAACCAAAGGATTCTACAAAAGAAAATTACATGGAATTATCAGCTCAAAACAGTAAACCCGCTGGGCTTAAATGAGCAGATTCACTTTGCTTGTTTTTTTGTAAAAAGGTTGCTTAGTATCTCTTTTATTGCCATACTAATGTATTTCTATTATATTGTGGATATATTATATCCTTTATCCTAATGGATATCTTTCTCGTACAGACCCTGATTTATATATGACCCCCTGGTCCATATGGATGCTTGATTTTGTTATCTGGGTCCCAGGTAAATAAGGTTAGGGGACCAATGTATCTATTTCTTTATTAACGTTTTGATGATATACAGTATGTGCTCTTTGTCTCTGTATTACCTTTTTCTACCTGACCGCATTATCTTGTATCTATAGGGACGCACTATATGTGGCCAATGAATAATCATCTTTGAAAGAATGTAGAGGTTTATTTATGGTTAATGAATTATTTATCTTTGTAAGAATACCTCTTTTTTGCTGTCCTGATCTATTATGCAGTAATTATCCACTCTGGTGCTCCAGAGGGGAACACATCACTGTTCCAGGTATGCGCTGTCATGATGCGTCATCACTCGGCGGCCAGCACCTTCTTTCACATATCTAGCGTGGTATTAAAGAGGTTGAAGTTTTTCATGTTTATCTTCTGTATTGTTGCATATTGAGTGTTACTTATTCTGCTGTTGTACTTACCCTTTATTTTTCTTTGTGTTCAATCTATGCTGTGTGCCCGTGTTTTGTTACGACCCTGGCATTGCTTCTACTTGTACCTTTGGAGATTGGATTAGGGATCATGTCGGTGTAAGGCTGCATAAATTAGACGGTGTGCACCCATTTAAATCTGTGGGTGTGTAAAAATCATCGGACTGCACTCGGAAACGATTTCTGCAGACTCATTGAGGAAGATGGAAAACTTTTGTTTTCTTTTTTCTGACTGTGTGTTTTGTGTTACAATTCTCTCATCTAACATAATTGGATCACGCACAGGCTGCTTTCACATTTCCATCTTTTATCCTCAGTCACAATCCGTTTTGTGACTGATGCAACTGATTAGTCGCAGATAGTGGTAAAAATGATGAGACGGATCTTGTGAAAAAAATGAATCCGTTGTACTATTTTTTTTTTTCCTGGGAAAGGTTATGCACCATAGAAAAACCATATGAACCCATCGGGGAGGGGGGGAGAGAGAGAATTTTTAACCAGAAAGAAATTTACACACCTGAGCATGCTCATTTGACGGATTCCGCGCACATAGGCTTCAATTATACCAAACGACGGACGCTGATGGAACCGTCGCTATCCGTTTTTTCGATGAACACAAAAAAAGTTACATTCTTCGTTGCTTACGCTCGACGGTCAGTCATTGTACGACTGATTCGTTGCATGACGGATGGAATGCAATGCCATCAGTCGCAATCCGTCATTAATACAACTCTATGGGGAAAAAGATGAATCCTGCAAAATATTTTGCAGGATACCGTATTTTCTCAAGGTGACAGATTGTGACTGAGGATAAAAGACGGAAATTTGAAAGTAGCCTTAGCTGACACTCTGTTAGAGATCGATCTGTCATTAGCATAATCGGGCCAATTCTCTCAATTACTTCCATCTGACTGCGGCTTAAGTAATAGAACGGGTGAAACGTCTTCCAAGATTAAATATACAACACAAAGAACGCCGAAGCCGGGACTGAGCTCAGGTCAGAGAAATGGGGGAGTAAGGCCAAAACTGGATGTGATGGGGGACAGACAATCAAAAATACACCATGTTCCAAATTATTATGTAAACGATATTTTTCTCTGATTTTCCTAAATAGTCAGTGCAAATGACAGTCAGTCTAATAAAAGTCATCACCCGTTAGAGAATACATCGAATTGTATTGGAGAAACCTCCCAATGAAAACAGTATAATCTTCAAAATTAAAAAAACCCTCAAAATGCACTGCTCCAAATTATTAGGCAAAGTAGAGTTTCTAAACATTTTATATATTTTAAAGAATTGAAAATGCTCATTTGTGGAATTTGCAGCATTAGGAGGTCACATTCACTAAAATAAAAAGCTATTTAAATCCAAAACATCCTAACAGGCCAATTTACATGTTAACATAGAAACCCTTCTTTGATATCACCTTCACAATTCTTGCATCCATTGAACTTCTGAGTTTTTGGAGAGTTTCTGCTTGAATTTCTTTGCATGATGTCATAATAACCTCCCAGAGCTGCTGTTTTGATGTGAACTGCCTCCCACCCTCATAGATCTTTTGCTTGATGATACTCCAAAGGTTCTCTATAGGGCTGAGGTCAGGGGAAGATGGTGGCCACACCATGAGTTTATCGCCTTTTATGCCCATAGCAGTCAATGACACAGAGGTATTCTTTGCAGCATGAGATGGTGCATTGTCATGCATGAAGATGATTTTGCTCCTGAAGGCACGTTTCAGCTTTTTGTACCATGGAAGAAAGTTGTTAGTCAGAAACTTTATATACTTTGTATAGAGGTCATTTTCACACCTTCAGGTACCCCAAAGGGGCCTACCAGCTGTCTCCCCATGATTCCGGCCCAAACCATGACTCCTCCACCTACTTGCTGACGTTGCAGCCTTGTTGGGACATGGTGTCCATCCACCAACCATCCACTACTCCATCCATCTGGACCATCCAGGGTTGCTCGACACTCATCAGTAAACAAGACTGCTTGAAAATTAGTCTTCTTGGATGTCTGGGCCCACTGCAACCATTTCTACTTGTGAGCACTGGTTAGGGGTGGCCGAATAGTTGGTTTCTGCACCACATCTAGCCTTTGAAGGATCCTACACCTTGAGGTTCGAGGGACTCCAGAGGCACCATCAGCTTTAAATATCTGTTTGCTGGTTTGTAATGGCTTTTTAGCAGCTGCTCTCTTAATCCGATGAACTTGCCTGGCAGAAACCTTCCTCATTCTGCCTTTATTAGCACAAACACGTATGTGCTCAGAATCAGCCACAAATCTCTTCACAGTACGATGATCACGCTTAAGTTTTCGTGAAATATCTAATGTTTTCATCCCTTATCCAAGGCATTGCACTATTTGATGCTTTTCGGCAGCAGAGAGATCCTTTTTCTTTCCCATGTTACTTGACAACTGTGGCCTGCTTAATATTTTGGAACATCCAGTTTTCCTTTTATTGGGCTCACCTGGCAAACTAATTATCACAGGTATCTGAGATTGATTTCAGTGATCCAAAGAACCCTGAGACACAATACCATCAATGAGTTTCATTATTAATTGCTAGGACACTTAAATACAATTTGCATAATAATTTGGAACATGGTGTATACTTGACTCTGCTCCGTACACATCGTACACACAGGGCTCCCCTCCATACACGCCAAACACACGCGGCTCCTCTCCGTATATACACGGCTCTGCTACATCCACACTGTAAACCCCTCCTGACCCCACATATAACCTTCCCCTCACCCAGCCCCATGACACCCAGCACAGCAGAGTCCTGCATACACTGAGGAGCTGACCATGTGACCCCTGACTCCTCCCCTCCATGTGACATCATCACAGGTCCTGTAAGCACAGAGCAGCCATATATCTAGTGTGCGGCTCTGCAGGTGGAGGTATGTGGAGATTTCCCATTACTGGGGATAATAATAATCGTTTATCATTACCCTTTATGTTGATGCAGTTGATCTTGGGAGACATGAGATAATCACCACACGATAGCGAGATACCTGCTCTGTGTAACCGGCTAGATGGGAGAGTCGCTATTGTTCGCAGCATATAAGGCGTCTAAAATCCAGGTTTTCAATCTCTTCATTCATTGTCATATAATAATACATAAAGGTGAGCATCGGCTTATATTGGCTCGTCATCTTCTCCCCATTCAGGTCCCTACAATATCGGATCCTCTCGGTGGAGATCTTCTATATAACAGGATTATGGAGCCACAATATTAGTTGTTCCAACTGTAATGAGGCATAACAGATGGGAGCTATTACTGTATGGGGGTACCAATGGTTGTTAATGATCGTATGGTGGTATTTGGTTACCACGTGGTGGTTTATTTTTGGTATACAGTAGAACCTTGGATTACGAACATAACTGGTTCCGGGAGTCTGCTCTTAAACCAAGTTACTCTTGTAGCGCCCCTGAGACCCTCAGGGCACTACAGGGAACTGCATCCTCTCAGGGATGCATGACCTACCCCCTGGGACCTGGAGTAGCAGTGCCTTTTCCACCAAAACACAATCTAAATCCTAGTTCTCCTTTCCACACTGGGCATAGAGGGTTAACCACATAAGGTGATGGTCGCCATGGGAACGAGTCCCTGAGTATAGCCAGCCTCGTGAGAGGGGTCAGGGAGTCGGTAGTGAGGAGAGAGTGGAGTAGCACACAGGAGAGGTGTGCGGACAAGCCTTAACTGGGTCCGCGTAACGGTGACCCTGGGGGCACAGGAGAGAGGTCACCAGGACGGGTACCGAGATACCGCTGGGACTGGAGCACGCACGGGGCGCAGGGCCCTAGGTCAAGTGCAAGTTTTAGACTGTTTAGCAAATACCTCGCCGGTGAGAACACCTTCACGGACTTCACCAAACCAAATAATCCGGGGCATCAGCAGTAAACTAGGATCGGGGTTTGGACACTTACCTCCCTGCAGGGTCCGCACTGCCCGCCGTATGGAGAAGGAGACTGTACCCCACAAGAGACAGTTGGGGTCCCCAAATGCTCCACGCTACGGGGACTCAATCTACAGAGAGTGCTGGGGACAGAGCAACTTATGTCACTACATTGGCACTGGTCCTCCGGGGACCTGAACCAGCACCCTCTGGGTCCACAGTGAGTAGAGACTGTTAAAGACAACCTGGTGTGGTCTCCATTATTGCCCTCTACATCTCCCAGGCACAGCCCTACCTGTGGAGGGCCTACCATCACAGCCGCCACTACCACCATCCCTGGGAGTACCTACATTAAGCAAAGGCGGTTCTCCATCCCTAACCGCAACCCGCAGGTGGCGTCACATGATAAAAACTCTTATCTCCCCTGTAAATACCCCCCATTAACAAAAGGGGCCCAGAGCACCGCATCGGGCAACGGCCACCAGAGTGACATTCCCATTTATTACCGCCCGGGACCAAGTACCCCCTTTTCTGGGCGCTACACTCTTATAGCAAAGCAAATTTTCCCATAGGAAATAATTGAAACGCAGACAATTCGTTCCACAACCCAAAAATATTTACAGTATTTATACAAACTTATTAGAGTAATGCAAAATAATGCACTGTATTCATATAAAATTATTACAGTAAACTAATACAAAATAATGCACAGTACAGTAAAAAAACATAAATTAAACTGCACTTTAGCTTCCAATGTACAGTGGTACCTCGCATAACGAGTAACCCTCTTAACGAGAATTTCGCTTAACAAGCAAAGCTTTCTGTAAATTTGTAACCCGCTTTACAAGAAAGCTTTGCTGTGCGAGCGAAATTCTC
Organism: Anomaloglossus baeobatrachus; assembly: GCF_048569485.1. Classification (NCBI taxonomy): domain Eukaryota; kingdom Metazoa; phylum Chordata; class Amphibia; order Anura; family Aromobatidae; genus Anomaloglossus; species Anomaloglossus baeobatrachus. The sequence goes on from NC_134357.1 coordinate 531,171,404, forward strand.
ACCGCACACACTTCCGGTTTCGTCCATCCACCGCGCTCTGACCCGCACTTGCAGTCCACACAAACACACATAAAAACACACGCACGCACACACATACAGTATTATGCTCACCTTACCTTCCGTTCCACCGCCGGTCTCATTGTTCTTGTAGTTCCCGTGTACATCGCGACGTCCTCGCGGCGAACTACAAGACCCAGGAGGCCTGCGATGGAACGGAAGGTAAGGTGAGCATATAATATAACATAATATGTTTACCTTTCGTTTCATCGCCGGCCTCCTGGGTGCTGTAGTGCGCCGCTGCGCTCCAGTCCACGCTGTGTATGTGCATCCATAGCGACAAGGGAGGAACTTCCTGCCACCGCTAATGAAAGGCAGGGCGCTGGCCAATCAGAGGCAAGCGGCTCTGCCTTTGACGTCAGCGCTCTGGCCGGGAACTTCCTACCTCGTCGTTATGGTAACGCGTTACACAGCCCAGCCCCGTACCAGAGAACAGCAAGTCCCAGCAGACCGGCGATGGAACGGAAGGTAAGGTGATCATATAATATGTGCGTGTGCGTGCGTGCATGTGTGTTTGTGTGAGTTTGTGTGTGTTTGTGTGTTTTTGTGCATGTGTGGAATGATAGAATAGGGGACCAGAATGGGACATTTTAGAAGTTGTGGAACGGATCGTCTGCATTGCAATGATTTCCTATGGGAAATCTTGCTCTGCTGAACGAATACCTTGATTAACAAGCACAGTCCCAGAATGGATTGTTCTCGTTAAGCAAGGTACCACTGTAGTTGTTGGTGTGCGAGAGGTACAGTATAAGCAATGTGCTGTACTGGTTAGCAGAAAGAAAGCACAATACTATATCCACAAATGCAAATTGATAGATATGCTATATAGTATTGTTGTGGCTGTTCTGTTTTGTCACAAGTCAGCTTATGGGATCACCAGTGAGGTCCTCTGAATTAGGCCTCTTCAGACCTAATCAAGATCGAGCGCTCGGAGAAAAGACCTGCATTCATGTGAGCATGATCAATTTTCTGTTTATTTAGCTAAGGTACAGTTTATTTATACCATTTACAGATCAATGTGATATTGCAAAAAAAGGCTTCTAGCTGGACTTTACAAGTTGCTCATATGACCTTTAAGTTTTAGCAAAACAAAAATGTAGAGTCATGCATATGAGATAAGAAGAAGATAAGAAGAACATTTAGAGACAATAATAATCCTTGAGCCTGTCTCTCATTCCGAAGGCTCCATAATGACTATGAACTACCCCCAGAGCCCAGATATACTTACTAATGGAACAATAAAATATCTTTAATAAAGAAATAGAGAAACTATTAACCCTTCTATATCAGTATATACTTTACTGTACAATGGTATACTGTAAACAGTACATATGTACAGAAAGTTACCTCCAGAGCAGGTCAGGGCACGGTGAAAGGACGGAACAGGAAGTGTGCACAGTGGGAATTTGCTCTTCTTGCAAATCATTGCTCTTAGTTAAACCAAGTTATACATTTTTAAAAAGCTTTGCTTGTCTTGCAAAACGCTCTCAAACCAAGTTACTCTTAATCCAAGGTTCCACTGTATTAGTTTTTGAATTCAAGACTTTTAGTAACATTGTGGTGATAATTATTATTCGGTAAAGGTTTTGCTTAGAAAATGATCTTATTGCTGTAGTTTATATGAGATTTAATCTGTAGTTTGTTTTATTATGGGGGGAAGGTAGAGAAGTGAACACCTATCTTTATAAGATCTAGGATGCTACAGGGGTCCTTACGTCTGACCAACTTGAGGTGGTGGTCAAGGTCCGAATATTGCACCAGGTCTCCCATAGGACTTTCGTTAGTCCACTACTTCGGACTTTTGACCTCTGTGCTAATGCTGACCTTGTGGAGGAACATGGGCGTCATAAATTCCATATGGATAATATATAGTTGTGACAGACTGCAACTGTCCCTTAGGCCTCATTCACATGTCTGTGTTTAAACACATCCATGAAAAAATGGTACTGGTGTCATCAGTGTTTTGGATCAGTGTGTCGTAAGTATATGGTCTGAGCATCCATTTTTACAATTAATGTTACATCAGAGGGGAGAGGGGAAGAAAATCTGTCAGTAGTTGGTGTGACCAACATATACCCCACGTAGTGTAACACATCTCCTTCGCATAGAATTAGTTTGTTGAATGTGGCCTGTCGATTGTTTGTCCACTCGTCTTCAATTAATGTGCGAAGTTACTGGATATTTGCAGGAACTGGAACATGCTGTTGTACATGCCAATCCATAGCATCTCAAACATTCTCAATGGGTGACATGTCTGGTGAGCATGCTGCCATGTAAGAACTGGGATGTTTTCAGATCCTTACAACATGGGGCCATGCATTATCATACTGCAATGAAATGATGGTCATAGATGAATGGCACAACAATGTCAACAACAATCTCATCACATGCATTCAGAATGGTATCAATAAAATGCACTTGTGTTTGTTGTCCATAACATACACCTGCCCATACCATAACCCCACCACCAGCATGGACCACTCAATCCACAACGTTTCCATCAGCAAACCGCTTACCCACACAACGCCATACACGCAGTCTACGATCAGCAGTGTACAGTAACAACTGGTTTCATCTGTGAAAAGCACCCTCTCCAATGTGTCAGATGCCATCGTATGTGAGCATTTGCCCACTCAAGTCGGTCATAACGATGAACTGCAGTCAGATGGAGACCCCAATGAGCAGCAGATAAGCTTCCCTGATGATTGAGTTTGTGCAGAAATTCTTTAGTTATTCAAACGTATTGTTGCAGCAGCTGTTAGGGTCTTTGGTCTCAGACGATCTTGGAGATGAAGATGCTGGATGTGGAGGTCCTGGGCTGGTGTGCTTACATGTAGTCGGAGGTTGTGAGGCCAAATTCTCTGAAATGCCTTTGGAGACAGCTTATGGTAGAGAAATGAATATTCAATTCAGGGGCAACAGCTCAAGGCCACTTTATACACACAGATAAATCTTTGGCAGATCTGTGGTTGCAGTGAAATCATGGACATATTGTTCCATTTGTTCACAGCCACAAACCTGGCACTGATTGTCCACAATTTCACTGCAACCACAGAACTGCCTAAGATTTATCTGTGTGTGTAAAGTGGCCTTCAGTTAGAAATTCTTTCAATCAGCATGCCAATTGCATGCTCCTTTAAAACTTGTGACAGCTGTGGCATTGTGTTGCGTGATAAAACTACACATTTTAGAGTGGCCTTTTATTGTGGCCAGCATAAGGCGCACCTGTGCAATAATCATGATGTCTAATCAGCATCTTGACATGCTACACCTGTGAGGTGGATGGATTATCTTGGCAAAGAAGTGCTCACTAACACAGATTTAGACAAATTTGTGAACAATATTTGAGACCTTTTGTGTACATAGAAAAAGTCTTGGATCTTTGAGTTCAACTCATGAAACGTGAGGAGAAATAAAAGTGTTGCGTTTATATTTTTGTTCAGTGTAGATAGGACCACTTCAATGGTGCTTGTCCATCAATAAACAGACCCAATATCATATTCCCAGTAACATATACTAACAATGGGATATTTCTCCAAATATATAGACAGCAAAATTTGATAAAGTCTAGAAATCTTACCAGACATTCTTTATGAGTTAAGCGGGCTTTACATGCTACGAGTTTGCTACAGCGATCTCGTTGGGGTCACGGATTTTGTGACGCACATCCGGCCGCTGTAGCGATCTCGTAGTGTGTGACTCCAAGGAGCGATTTTGGATCGTTGCAAAAACATCCAAAATCGCTCCTCATTGACATGGGGGTCCGCTCCCAATTATCGATACTATCGCTTTCCCGTTGTTCCTCGTTCCTGCGGCAGTGCACATCGCTGTGTGTGACCCCCGTAGGAACGAGGAACATCTCCTACCTGCCGCCAGCCATAATGCGGAAGGAAGGAGGTGGGCGGGATGTTCGTCCCGCTCATCTCCGCCCCTCCGCTTTCATTGGGCGACCGCTCAGTGACGTCGCTGTGATGCCGAGCGGACCGCCCCCTTATAAAGGAGGCGGTACGCCGTTCACAGCGACGTCGCTATGCAGGTAAGTATGTGTGACGCAGGTGCGCGATTTTGTGCGCGACGGGCAGCAATATGCCCGTTTCGCACAAACAATGGGGGCGGGTCGCATGCTTGCGATATCGGGACAAATATCGAAGCGTTTAAAGCCACCCTTCGATATTACATTCAGCATCATGTTTTGTTTAATCTTATTTTGTGCATCAAAGTTGTGCCACACCTATATATAAAACATACAGCGGGTGAAATAAGTATTGAACATGTCATCAATTTTCTAAGTAAATATATTTCTAAAGGTGCTATTGACATGAATTTCTAACCATATGTCCGTAACAACCCATTCAATCCACGCAAGCAAAGAAATTAAACCATAGCTGTCCAGAAAAATTATTGAACACATGAAGAAATAGATGTTGAAAAAATTCATGGAAAGTCATGACACCAGCTGAAATCTATCAGTAATTAGAGAGCAATCCTTCACTTAGTGATAATAATATCAGCTGGTTCAACTGATGGCTTAAAAAAAATATGTCTCATTACCAAGGTGCCACACAAGAAACATCTCATGTGTTGTAAAACAGGTGAGCTGTCTCAAGACCTTCACAACCTTATTGTTGGAAAACATACTGATGGCATTAGTTACATAAAAATTTCTAAACTACTTAAGGTTCCAGTGAACCCTGTTGGAACCATAATCTATATGTGGAATGATCATCATGTCACTATAAACCAGGTGCTCCCCACAAAATTTCAAAGGAGTGAGAAGAATTGTCCAAGACCACATGTGGAGAGCTGCAGCCAGGCCTAGAATGAGCAAGTACAATTGTTTCAAAGAAAACAATAAGTAGTTCACTAAACTTCCATGGTCTGAACAAAAAGCATGCTTAAAATTTTGCTTTACAACATTTAGAGAGGCCTGTGAAATACTGGCAGAATATAGTCTGGTCAGATGAGACCAAAATTGAACTATTTGATGCCATAATGCACACCATGTTTGGATGCCAAAAGGCATTGTATATCACCCCAAAAACACCATACCAACAGTGAAATTTGGAGGTGGGAACATCATGTTGTGCGACTGTTTTTCAGCACAGGGAACTAGCAAACTTCATATGGTTGAAGGAAGGATGAATGGACAAATGTACCAAGATATTCTTGAAAAAAATCTGTTGCCATCTACCAGGATGATAAAGATGAAACAAGGGTGGACACTTCAGCAAGACAATGATCCACAACAGAGAAGCCAAGTAAACTCTCAATTGGTTTCAGATAAAAGAAAAATAAAACTGCTTGACTGCATGTCTGATTGCTTGGAATCACACTGGCTGTCTGCATCTCTACAGTGGTGATAAACATAAATAAATATAAATAAATTGGCATAGGATCTCACCATATTATGATATTTAGCACAGCTAAAGCAAACGGCTACAGGCTGGAGCCCCCAACCATGCGCTTATCTTGGCTGTATATCAAAATAAAAAAGACCCCATGCAGCTTTTTTTTTTAAAAAAAAATAATTAAAAAAAAACATGCGGTCCCCCAAGATTTTGATACCCAGCCATGATAAAGCCAACAGCTGGGGGCTGGTATTCTCAGGTTGGGGAGACCCATGGTTATTGGGCTCCTCACAGCCTAAAAAGAGCAGCCTACAGCCACTCAGAGTTGTTACATCCAGTAGTTGAGACAATCCTGTCACTTTACAAGGCTCATCCTGATTGCCCTGGTGCTGTGGCAATCTGGGTAATATAAGGGGTTAATGACAGATCACATCTGCCATTAAGCCCTAGATTAGTGATGGGAGGCATCTATGAGACCCCCTCTTTACTAATCGGTAAGTAAAAAGAAATAAACACAAACATCAGAAAAATCCTTTATTTGAAATAAAATACAAAAAACACCCTCTTTCACCCCTTTATTAACTCCCAAAACACCCAGTTCCATAATAATCCTCATGAGGTCCTACAACGATCCAGACTGTGCTACATTCTGTCGCATTGTGCGGGCACAGACCGTGACTGCTCGCTGCGGCTGTAGGCATAGACTGACTTAGCAGCAGTTGTGAGTGGTGGAGTCAATGAGGTTATGTGCGGTTGCAGCTGGAGGTTCCCAGGGTGCCCCATCTGTGACCATAGGTAAAATGTGGTTTCTGCCAGGAGATGCTGGTCTGTGAACTCAGTTCATCTGAGGTGGGGTCACTGAGTTCAATGATGTCACCTGAAGTCAGTTTACCTGCGGTCACAGGTGGTGTACCATGAAAACCTCCAGCTGTGACCGCAGATAAACTGAGGGATATCACTGCTCACAGCTTTGGCTCAGTTAGTCTCTGCCTGAAACCACAGCATGTGGTCATGTTCTGAACCTGCACTCTGTGATTAGCTACTGATTATGAGTATTTTCCATCTGCTTAAATACTTCTATCTTCCATGGCATTGTGCTGGTGATATTATTCAGTCCATTCAAGCTCTGGTTGCAAGCAGGAGGCTTGTTTTCATCTGTGGTATCATTGCTGAAATTTTGCTGAACTTCTACGGAGTCATCTGTGGATAAGTAGTTCATGCATTTTCCCCCTGTCTGTCCTCCTTTTGTCTTCTGTAGTGTTTAATGGGGTTGACGAAGAGCTCATCCCACCTCTTCCGTATTTAGGGTCCAGTACTAGGGATACCTAGGGTCAGAGATCCAGCTTGGCGCTTGGGTGTGGGACCTATCTAGGGTAGTGAGTGACACCAGGGATGAGCGGTAGGTTTTATCAGGGGTCACTATTTCCCCCTTCCCTAGACTTAGGGTTCCCCTTCCCTTTCACTTGGTACTTCCCCTGTACCTAGCATGACAGTTATATTTCTTAAAACTGATTAGTGTGGGTTTTTTAGCTTAAAACGTTTCTTTTTTTTACTTTTTAGTTCTTAGCTTTTAACTTTTTTTTTTAGTTTGATCATACAACATGCACGTCTTTCATTACCATGTGCCAGTCCATGCGAGGCGAGAATACAAAATTAACTTATATCTCTTAATTATTTTTCAACTTCCACCTGTCAAGCATGGATGAGCACAGAGACAAGATGGCCGAGAAGATAATACACCTCACCCTAGAGATCCTCTTCCGGCTTACTGGAGAGGTGAGAGATTCTGATGACATCACATTACATCATTCTTATCTATGGGAATAACAGATGGACAGAACTGGAGAGGTGAGGACTCTGGAAATGTCTGTAGTGAGATTTATTACTGTGTCTCTCCATAACCAGGATTACACAGTAGTGAAGAAGACCTCTAGTGAGCGCTGTCAGGACCCTGTGTCTGAGGAATGGGGAAGACCCCTGAGCCCAATCACAGGGCCTCCACCTCACCCCCTGATACATGAGGATATCAATGACCAGAAGATCCTAGAACTCACCTACAAGATGATTGAGCTGCTGACTGGAGAGGTGACACTCCTGGGAATGCTGGGACATTATACAGTAACACTATGAAGGGATCGGGGGATGACAGTATCATTGTATTTGTCAGGTTCCTATAAGGTGTCAGGATGTCGCCGTGTATTTGTCCATGGAGGAGTGGGAGTATTTAGAAGGACACAAAGATCTGTACAAGGACGTTATAATGGAGGTTCCCCAGCCTTTCACATCACCAGGTAATAGACAGGACTAAATACACATGACCTATACCGTATTTTTCGGATTATAAGACGCACTTTTCCTCCCAAAAATGTGGGAGGAAAATGAGGGGTGCGTCTTAAAATCCAAATATAGCTTTACCTGGGGGGGCGATCTGGTGCGTTCGGGCGGCCAAGTGCCTGTGGTTGCGAGCGGGTGGCAGCCGGGTGCCTGTGTGCGGGCGGCAGCCGGGTACCTGTACCTCTGTGAGGGCGGCAGACGGGTACCTGTACCTGCGTGCGGGCAGCAGCCGGGTGCCTTTACCTGCGTGCGGGTGGCAGCCGGGTGCCTGTACCTGTGTGTGGGCGGCAGCTGGGTGCCTGTACCTTGCAGGCGGCAGCCGGGTGACTGCGTGTGGGCGGCAGCCGGGTGCCTGACGGTGCCGGCTGCCTCTTTGTGCGGGTGGGCGGCTGTGCGGCAGGTTTCCCAGTGTGTCAGTGGTCCCAGTTTCAAATGATGGCACCGGGAGACAGCGCGTGTGCAGATGGAGCTCTTGGATGAGAGCTCCATCTGCGCAGGCGCTGCTCCGGGCGCCATCATTTAAAACGGGACCGCGGTCACACTGGGAAACCTGCCGCACAGCCGCCCACCCACACAGAGAGGCAGCCGGCACCGACAGGCACCCGGCTGCCACCCGCACGCAGGCACCCGGCTGCTGCCCACAAGGTACAGTCATATACACTCACCGCACCGATCTACTGCACCACTCACCCGCTGCCGCTGCCACTACTTACCCGCCGCACCTGCCGCTGCCACTACTTACCCGCCGCGCCTGCCGCTGCCACTACTCACCCGCCGCGCCTGCCGCTGCCACTACTGACCTGCCTGCCGCGCCTGCTGCTGCCACTACTGAACCGCCGCGCCTGCCGCTGCCACTACTGACCCGCCGCGCCTGCCGCTGCCACTACTGACCCACTGCGCCTTCCGCTGCCACTACTGACCCGCCGCGCCTGCCGCCACGGACGCCACCGTGCCTGCCGCTACGGACGCCGCCGTGCCTGCCGCCACTGACCTGCTGCCACTGACTCGCCACGCCTGCCACCACGGACGCCGTGCACCTGCAGCCACTGACCCGCCGCGTGTGGCAGCAGAACCTCTGCCTCCTGTGACCTATTTCACCACCACTGCTGCCCCCCTCTGGTAAGACAACACTAAGACAACACTGCAGTATAAGATGAACCCCATTTTTATTTTTTTTTTTACCTTTTTTAGCTCTAAATTTGGGGTGCGTCTTATAAAGCGAAAAATACGGTAATTATTTGTACGTAAGAAATGAATTCAGTCCCTGTATGTGTTTTCTCCAGTTCTATCCAGTAAGAGGACAACACCAGAGAGATGTCCCCGTCCTCTTCTTCCACAGGACTGTAACCAAGAAGATCCCATTGTTCCTCAGGATCATCAGGTAGATGGAGAGAAGGTGCCATGAAATCTCCCTATGATGTGTAGACGGCTGTGAAGGTCTTGTGCTCAGTCTTGTTTTATCCACCAGTATTATATGTTTAACACTTGTGTAATGAGAACGGTGGAGATTAGACCTGATCATAGATGTGACTTCTCCATCTGTCTGTGACTATTACAATATTTGTTTCAGGGTGAAGATCTGACCCATATTAATACTGCAGGGATATATGTGAGGGGTGATGAGTGGTGTAAAGAGGAGATGCCTACATATAACTACCCAGGTGAGTAGTAACCACTAAATGCAGAGAAGTCACACATTCTTCTCAATCACCGTGTGTGGCTAGTTTATCTGCGGTGTAGTCCGGCCATATCACAATCAAACAGTCACAATTCTCCTGCTAAACCAAAACTGTCCCCATTACTTTGGGCATTGAATGTCCTTCTGGTGGAGTGAGATCTGTTCTGGCCAGAGATTACAGCCCGGAGAACGCACCCTACTCTCTGGAATTAGAAGAGTCTGACCCTTACCATCCCAGGTCTCTAAATGTCAAAGTTTAATGACAGAATGTGCTGATAACTTAGAAAATCATGTGAGGAAAAATATAATCTATATGGTGGGCCTTACTTTTATTACGAGACACCAGTCCGTGTCTTTTTTTATTTACAGTCAGGACTGAAAGTGATGGCACCCTTGAAATCTAAAATCTGATTCTATCAGAATTGCTGCACCCAGTAATCTATGGGATAGATCATTGGATTCAATGTCTTTTTTCTTACATTATGCTGCTCCAAGATAAGGTAGCAAAAACCTGCTGACAGATTCCCTTTAATGTGTCTACTGTCTATAATTGATGATATATAGTCATAACCGAACGTGTTGGCCCCCTTGAAATTGTTCAAGAAAATGAGGTAATTCTCCCAGAAAATTATTGCAATTACTAATGTTTTGTTAAACACGTTTATTTCCTTTGTGTTTATTGGAACAACACGAAAAAAAAGTCAAATTGGACATAATTCCACACAAAATCCCAAACATGACCTTGATGAAACTGTTGGCACCTTTCTAAAATTGTGGGTAAACAACTTTGTTTCAAACATGTGATGTTCATTCAGAGTTACCTGTGACAAGTAACAGATGTGGACCATGTGAAAATCACACCCGAAACCAGATAAAAAGGGGAGAAATCGACTCAATCTTTGCAGTGTGTGTCTGGTTGTGCCACACTAAGCATGGAGAACAGAGGGAGGAAAAGAGAACTATCTAAGACCTTGAGCACAAACATTGTTGAAAAATATCAAAAACGTTTACAACCAATGGCACTGTAGCTATTTTTCCTGGACATGGATGGCAGAGAAAAAATGATGAAAGGTTGCAATGCAGGAGAGTTTGGATGATGGATAAGCAGTGCCAATTAAGTTTCACAGAAATTCAAGCTGTCCTGGAGGCTTGGGGTGTATCAGTGTCAGTGTGAACTATCCATCGACATTTGAATGAAATTAAATGCTATGGCAGGAGACCCAGGAGGACCCCAATGTTGATACAGAGACATATCAAATCTAGACTGCAGTTTTCCATAATGTACTTACTTGAGTAAGCCATAATCCTTATAGGAAAGTGTCTTGTTTACAGATGAAACCAGCATAAAGTTTTTTGGTAAAGCACATTATTCAGTTTACCGAAGACAGAATGAGGCCTACAAAGTAAAGAACGCAGTACCTACAGTCAAATATGGTGGAGGTTCAAACATGTTTTGGGGTTGTTTTGCTGCCTCTGGCACTGGGTGCTGTGAGTGTGCGCAATCTGATGATTACCAAAGAATTTTGGGTCTCAATGTAGTGCCCAATATCAAAAGCTGGGTTTCTGTCCAAGGTCATAGGTCCATGAGCAGGGCATTAACTCCAAACAGACTTCAAGAAGTCACCAGAAATGGAAGACACAAAGCACTGGAAAGTTCTAAAGTGGCAGCAATGAGTCCAGATTTAAGTCCCATTGAACGCCTATGAGAGACCTGGAGCCGTTTGTAAAAGAAGAGCGGTTCATAAGTCCAGTTGAGAGGAGTAAGACGCTTGTTGATGGTTATAGGAAGCAATTGATTGCAGTTATTATTCCAAAGGGTGTGCAACCAAATATTAACTTGAGGGTGCCAACAATTTTGTTCTGCCCATTTTTGAAGTTTTTTGTGAATGTATGTGTTATGTATAATTTACCTTTTTTTCAGGGTTTTTTTTGTGTCGTTCCTAGACACACAAAGGAAATAAACGTATATAACAAAACATGAGTAATTGTAATAACTTTCTAGGAGAAATACTTTAGCCACTTGAACAAAATTAAGAGTGCCAACAATTTCGGCCAGCATTGTATATGATCAAAATAGACCATTAAAGGGAATGTGTCAGCAGATTTTTGCTACCTTATTTGAGAGCAGCATGATGTAGGCAAAGAGACCCCATGATTCACTTAGATTACTGTTTGCAGCAGTTCCGATACAGAGTTTTTTGATGTAGCAATGCAGCAGAGCTAAAAAAGCTAACCCCACCCACACCAGGCTCTTTATGTGTAATGTCTATAGACAGTGAGCTGCTACTCACAGGTGGGGGTGGAGTCAGACAATATAGCAGATCCAGATAGACACAGCAATGATCATCACTGCAATGATAAAACCTTCCGTGTAAGTAAACATCAGCATGACATATGACAGATCACTGAATTCTGTTTTATTCCTTACCCCATGATTACACAGTGAAAACCTGCTGACAGATTCCATTTATCACAAGAAATCTGCAATTAGCATTTTTTTGTTTTTTTTCTCCCTTTTCTATTTAATTGTATCCCCGACACTTACCCATTCAGAGCAGTGAAAAGAGAAAACTCTTCAATCAATAATTCTTGCCCATATTTCCAAAACTCTTTGCTTATTCTTTTTTAGCAATTAATATATTTGGAAGTGTAACTTGGCCTAACCTGTTGTTAGAAAAAATTATTATTAGAAGTTATCCAATCTTGAAGATAATAACTGTGAAGTAATTGGATTGTGAAATGACAAAACAATATTCAGCCTCTCGGCAACAAATGCGATAACCGGTTCCCACAGATCCCTAATTTCCCGGCCGTCCCAATAGACCTGCCGCCTCTGAGTTACACTTGAGACATTTTGTATTTTTAATATTTCTGATATTATGTATAAAAGCCGGGGATGGTGCAACCTCTGAATAACCGTAAATTAACATATTCTCTCATTTGAATTAAAGAGAACCTGTCATCAGATTTTTCCCTATTAAACTAAAAGTATCAGCTTCTGTAGCTCCTGGGCTGCATTCTATGAAGGTGCACCTTAGCCCTGACTCCCCTTCCAGACCCCAAAAATAACTTTATAAAACCTGGCATGCTAATTACCTGTGTTGGCCTGATGGGCGGGCTCATTTTCTGCTCCTGTCCCCCCTCCTACCACTCCATATCGCAGGCAGAGCAGAAAACATAGCTGCATCGGTGAGCTAAATGTTCAGGCGCGAGATTATGGTCGGCGCTGTGCATGACCTCACCAGCGTCATCCTCGTACCCGCCCATAATCTCGCGCCTGCGCATTTAGCTCACCGGTGCATGCGAGGGCAGCTATGTTTTCTGTTCTGCCCGCGATATGGCAGAGCAAACTGCGCCTGTGCGAGCCGACATAACTGCACACGCACGAGATTTGAAAATTCGATGAGGATGATAACGGAGGCGTCATCATGTCAATCAAGAAAGGAGGATGGCGATCAGCGGCAGGAGAGGGGACAGAAGCAGATAATGAGCACACCCATCTGGCCAACAGAGGTAATTAGCATACCTAACGGCCAGGTTTTATGAAGTTATTTTTGGCGTCTGGAAAGGGAGTCAGGGCCAAGGTGAACCTTCATAGAATGCAGCCCAGGAGCTGCAGAAGGGGATACTTTTAGTTTAATAGTGAAAAATCTGGTGACAGGTTCCCTTTAAATAAGACAAGTAGCAGAATTCACAACTATTTCCCATTGTTTAACCCCAAAACCGACATGTGACTGGTACGTCATTGGCTGGCTCCCTAACTTTGTTGTCGAGCCTGCATCTTTCCCGTTGCATAATGGCTGTGTTACTCTACCACCATCTGCTTCTCACGGTTGTGGGTAGAGTGACACTCCGCCTGTGGTTTTTAATCTGCTAAATGACTCTGTCAATCTCTGACAGCTGTATTTAACACATATCAGCAGGCGGGTGCTTCATAATACATTCCCATGGCATGACCAGAGGGCGCCGATGGTTTATTATGACAGCCTCTGCTGAACACCCCCATGCCAATCATTACGACACTCCTAAGAAATCCAACCTGTAGTTGGCGTTCATAGGAAATCGTGATTTTTCACAATACATAGCAATGCTTAAGCACTGCTATGCAAAGTACAAACGATCAGACAACCGCAGGTTCAAATTCCCTAAGGGGACGATTAAGTACAGTAAAAAGTAAAATAACTGTTTCAAAAAATAAAATCCAAATGTTCAAATCACTACCCCATTAAAAATAAGATAAACATATATTCGGCATTGCTGCATTTGTAAAAGTCCAAGTTTTCAAAATATAAAATAAATTAATCTGATTTGCAAATGACATCACTAGAAAAAAAATCAATACACCCACCAGAATTATGTTTTTTAGCCCCCAAAACTTTGCAAAAAATGCAATAAGAGGCGATCAAAACATTGTAACTACACCTTAACGGTATCAGTATAAACAGCTGCTTAGGGCGCAAAAAAAAAGCTCTCACAGCCCCAGATCCCGAAAAAAGGAAACGTTATGGGACTTTTAAAATGGCGTCAAAAGCTTTTTTAAAAAAATTTTTATACAAGTTTCTGAATTTTTTTTTCACCGCTCAAATAAAAAAAAATCTACAGTGGAACCTTGGGTAACGAGAACAATCCGTTCTGGGCTTGTGCTTGTTAACCAAGTTACTCGTCTAACAAAGCAAGATTTCCCATAGGAAATAATGCAAGCTCAGACAATTTGTTCCACAACTTGTGCAATGTCCCATCCTGGTCCCCTATTGTGCCATTCCACACATGCACAAACACACACAAACACACATATTATGCTCACCTTACCTTCCGTTCCATCGCCGGCCTCCTGGTTCTTGCAGTTCGCCGGTACAGGATGTGTATCGAGTAACCATCACGGCCGATACCGGAACTTCCGCTGACGTCAAAGGCAGGAGCCGCTTGCCCCTGATTGGTCAGCGCGCTGCCTTTGAAAAGCGGCTGACAGCACAAGTTCCTCCATCATCGTGATGGTTACCCGATACACATCCTGCAGCGGCGAACTACAAGAACCATGCGGCCAGCGATGGAACAGAAGGTAAGGTGAGCATAAGATGTGTGTGTGGTTGTGTGTGTTTGTGTGGACTGCAAGAGCAGGTCAGAGCGCGGTGAAAGTACGGAACCGGAAGAGTGTGCGGTGAGTATTTGCTCATACAGCAAAGCTGGCTTGTAAACTGAGTTACAAATTTACAGAGAGCTTTGCTCCTATAGCAAAATACTCGCAAACTGGGTTACTCATTAACCGAGGTTCCACTGTATTCATGTTTGGTATCTACGTCATGTTACTGACCTGGAGAACCGTATTGTCAGGTAAATTTTATTGAACATGGTAAATATAAAAACAATTGTGGAATTGCATTTTTTTTGGAATTATGGAACGAAATGGTGAAAAGAGTAGTGTTTATTATGCACAGTAAAATCTGTTTCTGTAGTCTTCATTGGAGGACACAGAACTCTGGGATAGTCTGCTGCCACCTGGTGGCAGACACTTTTATTGCATCTAAATAAAATTGACTCCTCACCACAAGACTATACCTTGCCTGCGGAGTCCGTCTTCCTCAGTTTTGTGAAAAAGCAATAAGAGTAGATAGAACGGAAAAGGAATTGTGTAAAGAAGAGAAAAAAATATAACCAGATGCCCAACCAGGCAACCAAGGGAGGGAGCTGAGTCCCCAAATGAAGACTACGAGAAACAGATTTTCCGGTGAGTATTAAAATCTATCTAGCCATGGCGTGTCCTAAAGCTGTCACCAGGCAGCTAAAAAAAATGAAATATGATACTCTGTTACTACCTGGCCTTTGGCCCCAACTCAAGCAGAAGACTGAGCTACTGCCACCTGCAGTGTCTTCCTGCCAAGCCTTGCATCTGCTGAGGCAAATGTGTGGACTCTGTAAAACTCTGAAAATGTATACACCAATGTCCAAGTTGCTGCTTTATAGAGCTGCAAAGCCAATAACAGATGATGTATCACCCAGGAGGCTCCCACTTCTCGTGTAGAGTGTACGCTAACCCTAAATGGAGGCACCCTAGTCTTAGTACACATAGGCATGGATAATTGCAGTCTGGATGAAGCGGGAAATGGTTGCTTTAAAAGTGGCCTGACCCCTACAAAGGCCCACTGGTATAATAAACAAGGAATCAGAAGGACATAACCTGAGGTTTGAAAGACAAGGACCTCTGGAACAAAATAGTCGTGGCGGACACCTGACCCTAGAGGGAACTAAGCGCCAGACCTACCTCCAATCCTGACTGCAAAATGGAGAGCAGCCCCGACACAGAATCTTTAAAGCTATGTCTGCCCTTCACATCTTAAGCCAAAGCATACGGTGGATCTCCATGTAATTACTTGCCACATGGGCAGAACACTTCTTTGCATCTAAAGATGCTGAATAGAAATATTTCCTGACCTGCGCAACTTGATTAACGATCTTGGCCAGCTGAACAAAAGGCAAAACCTGCCATGTCAAAGGCTCCATAGATTCTGAATGTCTATCCATGGGATCTTTAAGAGCCGTAACTTCTGTCAGCAGCGGAGTGGTCACTTTGGATAAGCGAGATGCATAGGTATCCAGTAGTGAAGTAGACTAAGAGGCCACCAGTTCTGCAGGGAAGTGATATAACACCTCCATACAGCTACGCTTCTGAAAATGTTTGTCTGGGTGCTCCCAAGCTCTTTGTAAGACCTCTTAAAATTCTTCATGGTTAAAAAAGGACCTTGGCACTTTCTCACTTCTCATAAAAACCCTGTGTCGGTAACAGGAGAGGGTGTCATAGCTGTTACTCCTAGAGAGGCATCAACAGCTGACACCAAACTGTTCACCATCTCCCTCAATTTTTCCACTTGATATGGATCTAAAACAGATTCTTAATTAGAACTTGAAGCTGAGCGCTAAGGAAAGAGTGTCCCAAGAGGAGTAGAAAGGGAACCAAGGTGCCTCCCCTATAGAGAGGACCGGGATGAGGAGGATCCCTGAGGTCGTATGGACTGCATCTGCGACCAGTCATACCAGTGTGGGGTGGCTTGAGGATCCAAATACCTTGCAGCGGTCATTGGAGTTCTTGGGGTGGCAGTGGTCAATTGCAAATGCTCTACAAAACATAACCACCGTCTTGGAAACTCTAGTTACTTCAGCTACAGATTGAGCTAAATCATGAGCCCATGCAGGAGGGGCCATATACTCTTCTGATGTCATAGGGGTCCCATGGGCAGCTACTACCATGGAAGCCAGAATGGGTACAGGCAGCATGATAGGGCACAGATTGACAAGAAGAAAACTTAAGTCCACTTTACACACTGCGATATCAGTACCGATATCGCCAGCGTGCGTACCCGCCCCCATCGGTTGTGCGACACGGGCAAATCTCTGCCCGTGTCACACAACATAGCCCGGACCCGTCACACTGCTTACCTTCCCTGCAACATCGCTGTGACCGGCAAACCGCCTCCTTTCTAAGGGGGCGGTTCGTTCAGCGTCACAGCGACGTCACAGCAGCATCACTGAACCGCCGCCCAATAGAAGCGGAGGGGCGGAGATGAGCATGACGAACATCTAGCCCACCTCCTTCCTTCCGCATTGTGGCCGGGAGGCAGGTAAGGAGAGCTTCCTCGTTCCTGCGGTGTCACACGGAGCGATGTGTCCTGCCGCAGGAATGAGGAACAACTTCATTACTGCTGCAGTAACGATATTTTAGAATGGACCCCCATGTCACCGATGAGCGATTTTGCATGTTTTTGCGACGATGCAAAAACGCTCATCGGTGTCACACGCAACGACATCGCTACAGCGGCCGGATGTGCGTCACAAAATCCGTGACTCCAACGAGATCGCTGTAGCGATCTCATAGCGTGTAAAGCCCGCTTAAGTGTTACAAGTCATGCATGCAAAGAAGGGCTGTGGAGTCAGTAAGCCAAACCTCTGACTCTGACTCCTTAATTTCCCTGATTCCGACTCCACAACTCCGACTCCCTCATATATTACTCATGTTTGTAATAAATTTACTGCAGTAAAATGGTAACACTAGGCTTTTAATCATTATTATGATGCAATAATCAAGCTGTTTAAATAGGATATAAAATATATTTATTGGAATACAAGTTCAGAACACAAAAAACTTTAATAAATTGTAAATATGCAATGGACTGTGCATGGACATGTTTTTTCAACAAAAATGTACGGAATAACATTAGT
Organism: Anomaloglossus baeobatrachus; assembly: GCF_048569485.1. Lineage (NCBI taxonomy): Eukaryota > Metazoa > Chordata > Amphibia > Anura > Aromobatidae > Anomaloglossus > Anomaloglossus baeobatrachus. The sequence goes on from NC_134357.1 coordinate 531,189,032, forward strand.
GCAGTCTATGAATTTGTTTAGAGAAATAGTATCGCCTCCATCAGATCCTCCTTCATAGATTACCTCAAATCTGACCTAATTATTTTAAGGCTGGAGAACAACCACTCTATACTAACTTAGGTTGGTTTGGCGGCATTTTGCTGTTTATTGAAAGTTTAGACTTGCTTTAAGAAGTATTTAAACACAGAGCACAAGAGTCTTTAGATTCACCAAAATATAGAAATACCCCATAGACACCGTGATGCAAATGTATAAAACATTTTATTAATTATTAGCGCACAGGGTATTACAAGATGTACAAAAAAGATTTCAAGAACAACCGAAATGGGTTAGTGAAGGAAGAGGGGAAAAACCCCACGTGACCCAGGATAGATGTCAAATATCATATAAGACCTGCTGATACAAATATGGTGCTAAGGTGGCCTCATGCCCATACGGAGGCCAACACAGGGACCAAAGGTCCATTGTGCCACTAAGCAATAGCCCAATATCTTAACATATGGCCTTCTATCAGGTTATGCACAAAATGCAAGGGATAACTACAGGCCTGTATAAGGGGCTAACACAATGGCCAGGGTTCACTCTACAGCTAAGCTGTAACCTCAGATAATTGTAAAGAGGTGCCCAGGCAGTAGAACTCGGTCTACCGTAAAATAAGGCACGAGGGCTTACCAAAAACAAGCAGATCGTCAGGGAGTCCTGGAGGACACGTGGGGACTGACATCCCAACACGTGTTTCGTCAAGTGCTTCGTCGGGGGACGATAGTTAAAAAGTGCAGAAGGTGAGGTTTAAGAAGGGGACTTGATTGTCAGAGACACACCTCCATTGCCCACGTGCACTGGAGTGGCTGACCGCTACGGAGCGCGCCGTGGCTCAGTATCGGCGGCCGGGAGCCGGCGGAAGTAAGGACTTCCGGTGACGTCACCATATAGTACTTCCGGTTCCCCGCCGCAACGAACGTTGCCACGGACGCGATACCAATCAACAAGCGGATGCCACTGCAGTGCTACGTAAGATGGACCTCCCCTCAATGCAAACGCTAGTCCAGCCTCCTCAGTCCCGTCAAATACAATATAGCATACAATGCACAAACATATATTAGGCACCTTTACATGTAAAATATCCCCTAATGGCACCTGTCAGTGGTGTGTACATTACAAGGCACATACATATTATGCATTATTAAATATATACAGTCACCACTAGTGGTGCTTATTTAAGAGAAATAGAGGGGAAAGAAGAAAAGGATAGATAAGCAGACGTCTGCAAAGGGGTGTGATATAAGGACATAGACATAGATATATGCATGGTAATTCCAACATAAACACAGTTACAAGAAATCCATGTCCGTGTCCACCAAAGTTCCGGAGCCTCCCAAGTTTCGTTCTATAAACGCATATAAGCCTCCATTTCTTCCAATTCAGATTGAGTCGGAAAATTGATGACAGAACCCGAGTTGATGGAGGCAGTAGAAAGGGGAGGGGGGGAGAGGGGGGGGGGGAAGGGGAGGGGAAAATAGGGAAGGAGGGCCAGAACGACGGGGGTTCTTGACAAAAACAGGTCCCTTAAAATTAAACAAGAAATAAAAAACACACTGTTAAAAGAGTCATAGGACAACCAAATACATACAGCATGAAAAGAAACGTTATAAATGCGCTAGGGGCCACGCAGCTATTCACTCCTCTGTTGCGTGTTCATGGTGGATTCAACCACCACAAAGACCAACAATCGAGTTAATTGAATCTAACTGGAAGGAGCTTTCCCCTCCCTCCCAGTCGGACTCATATTAAGACACCATATTATGGGGATAAGAACAATTTAAAAGAAGAGAATCCACTAGTTATAAAAATGGGGCAAAGGAGAGCCGTTCATTCAACCCATATGGTGCCTGGGTACCCAAAACAAAGATCCAACGGCATTCCACTTGTGCCAACCGTTTTTTGAGGTCGCCTCCCCGAATTCCTAGATGTACCTTGTCGATACCTCGGACCTGAAGGGATGTAGGGTCACAATTGTGGACCTCCCTAAAATGTCTGGGTATCGTTTTTAGGGATTCGGGGTTGGTGACCTCTTTGGCCGCCAGAACATCACGCACATGCTCCCTCGTGCGAATTCGGAGCTCACGTGAGGTCAAACCGACATATATCTTGTTACAGCCACACGTGGCGTAATATATTACGCCAGATGTGCTGCAAGAGATATATGCCCGAATGGAAAACTCCCTCTTTCCGTCCGCTGAGCAGAAGGTTGTGGCCCGAATGATGTTCTGGCAGCCACGGCAGCTACCACAAGGGTAGCAACCGACACGTTGGGGACCACATCCAAAGAGGGGGGTTCTCTTGGCAACATAGTGACTATGCACCAATGTATCCCTGAGACTCCTACCCCTCCTTGCCGTCATCAAGGGGCGTTCCGGTAAATAGCCTCGAAGGGAGGGCTCAGTCTGGAGAATGGCCCAATGTTTGTTTAATACGCCTCTGATTTGGTCCCACTGTCGACAATAGGTGGAAATAAATCTCGCCACCGGACTGGACGTGGGTTTTGTGATTACATTCCCAGATAGGAGCTGGTCCCGCTGGGAGTGTTTAGCACGCTGGTATCCCTTTTTGATGGATCTCCTACTATAACCCCTCGTTATGAACCTCTCCCTCATATCCCCTGATTCGGATTCGAAACCATCATCCGACGAGCACAGCCTGCGTAACCGCAGGAACTGGCCCGTCGGGATGGCATTCACCGTTGACCTGGGGTGACCTGAGGAAGCATGGAGGAGGGAATTAACCGAAGTAGTTTTCCGAAAGATGGTAGTGGATACAGCCCCATTGGATTCCACCGAGATTCGAATGTCCAAAAATTCGATGGTCCTTGGTCCGACTTGATGGGTCAAGTAGATGTTATAGCTGTTGGAGTTGAGGCGACGCACAAAGTCTTCTAGCTCAGAGCCGGTTCCCCCCCAGACGACCAGAATGTCGTCAATATAGCGCAGCCAACACTGCGCATGGGAGCTCGCCGGCACGCCGTCCCCGAAAACCTCCCTCTCCCAGAAGCCGAGAAAGAGGTTTGCGTAAGACGGCGCGCAGGCCGCCCCCATCGCAGTGCCGCGCCGCTGGAGGAAGAACCGGTCTCGAAACACAAAGAAGTTGTGCGTCAACACAAACTCCAACAGCTCCATAATAAGAGCGGACAAGGACCCATCGAGACTACTCGAATCCAAGTAGAATCGTACGGCGGCCAGACCATCCTGGTGGCCAATGCTAGAATATAAGGCCTCAACATCCATTGTTACCAAAATAGCCTCTTCCTCCAAGATAAGACCCTCCAGTCTCCTTAGGACGTCAGCAGTGTCTCTGACATGGGAGGGCAACGTCTCCACCAAGGGATGTAAGTAGTGTTCAATGAATTTACATGTGACGTCACACAGCCCTCCCATGCCAGAGACAATGGGACGCCCAGGAGGTGTCTTGGGGTTTTTGTGAATCTTGGGGAGGAGGTAGAAAGTTGGAACAACAGGTGTTTTTACTAGGAGGCCCTCATAGATCTTTTTAGGGATAATGCCCTCCTCAAATGCCCTCAGTAATATCAACTCCAGGTCGTTGGTGAAGCCGCATATTGGGTTATGATGGAGAGGTTCATATGCCTCCCGGTCCCTCAGTTGACGCCATGCCTCCTTCTCATATAGCTCCACTGGCCAGATTACCACATTCCCGCCCTTGTCAGCAGGTTTAATCACAACCCCGTCCAACGATTCAATCTCCCGTAGTGCCATTTGTTGTTGTCTAGTAAGATTGTTTTTACCCCCTCTCCGTGGGAGTTGCTGAATGTCTTTTGACACTAATTCACAGAAAATCTGAATCGGGGGGCATAAGGACAAGGGCGGAAATGTGGCAGACCTTGGCATTGTATGGCGTGGGAAATTACCTGATTGGTGGTGGGCGGACTCCTCCTCTAGCTCCTCGAGCGCAGCAATAGCCTCCTGTTCACGGATGGAAGTACTAGATTCCCCTGTTGCTCTCTTGGAATGTAGTTTATGTAGTACCAACTTCCGCAAGAACAGATGGAGGTCTTTGATCACTGAAAAGAGATTGAAGTTAGTTTGGGGCACAAATGACAACCCCAACTTCAACACCTCCGTCTGCGTGGGGGTGAGGACATGCTTGGATAAATTAATTACCTCCATATGTCCATCACCTCCTTTTTTCTGAGCCAGAGGAGGAGGGGCTACCCGTCCACCACCCAACGCCAAGGTCTGTTTATTCCGAGCATGGGCTGATCTAGTATTCGGTCTTACATTCCTGATGTTTTCAGATGCAGTGTCTTCCTCCAGTGAAGACATGGATGAGGCAGACATTGACATGGACGAGGTCTGATGTTTCTTCTTTTTGGGGAAGGACGTACCTCGCCAGCGGAAAACCTGACCATTTTTATAGTCTGTGACGTCGCGTTGGTATTTCTTCGTCTTGGTACTCAGGATCTCCTTTTCCCATTTAGAAAACTCCTTATCAAGTGAATCGTTGTATTTAGACAGTTCCTCAGGGGTAAGTTCGGAGTCAAGGTTGGCCTGAACGTCTGCAATTTCACTCTCCAGATCGCTAATGGATTTTTCATTCAGCTCGATCAGGAGCTGCATGAAAATCCTGGAGCAGTTGGACGCGGCCTCCTCCCACTTTGTTTTGACTGTCTCATCTGAGACCACGAAAGAGGGAAAGACCCTGACTCTTAGTCCCCTGGGAACTAGTCCCCTGTCAATGTATCTTTTCATAAAAGCCACGTTCCACCACAATCGTGTCTTTCTATTCAGCATGGTTTTGAGACTATTCATGCGGTCTAAGGTGGACCTAGAACTCGTAGTAGGTAACTCCTCCCCTCCAGCTTCAAAAACTCTATCCAGTTGGGTTTCCCACGTTTTTTCGCGGGCTTTATAATCCATGGAAACCTGGAAAAGGCCTGTGATAAACCACAGAAAAACTATCATGTATAACATGAGGATCCAGAAATTATAGGCAACAACTCGAAAATGATGCATTTAAACACAGAGCACAAGAGTCTTTAGATTCACCAAAATATAGAAATACCCCATAGACACCGTGATGCAAATGTATAAAACATTTTATTAATTATTAGCGCACAGGGTATTACAAGATGTACAAAAAAGATTTCAAGAACAACCGGAATGGGTTAGTGAAGGAAGAGGGGAAAAAACCCCACGTGACCCAGGATAGATGTCAAATATCATATAAGACCTGCTGATACAAATATGGTGCTAAGGTGGCCTCATGCCCATACGGAGGCCAACACAGGGACCAAAGGTCCATTGTGCCACTAAGCAATAGCCCAATATCTTAACATATGGCCTTCTATCAGGTTATGCACAAAATGCAAGGGATAACTACAGGCCTATATAAGGGGCTAACACAATGGCCAGGGTTCACTCTACAGCTAAGCTGTAACCTCAGATAATTGTAAAGAGGTGCCCAGGCAGTAGAACTCGGTCTACCGTAAAATAAGGCACGAGGGCTTACCAAAAACAAGCAGATCGTCAGGGAGTCCTGGAGGACACGTGGGGACCGACGTCCCAACACGTGTTTCGTCAAGTGCTTCGTCGGGGGACGATAGTTAAAAAGTGCAGAAGGTGAGGTTTAAGAAGGGGACTTGATTGTCAGAGACACACCTCCATTGCCCACGTGCACTGGAGTGGCTGACCGCTACGGAGCGCGCCGTGGCTCAGTATCGGCGGCCGGGAGCCGGCGGAAGTAAGGACTTCCGGTGACGTCACCATATAGTACTTCCGGTTCCCCGCCGCAACGAACGTTGCCACGGACGCGATACCAATCAACAAGCGGATGCCACTGCAGTGCTACGTAAGATGGACCTCCCCTCAATGCAAACGCTAGTCCAGCCTCCTCAGTCCCGTCAAATACAATATAGCATACAATGCACAAACATATATTAGGCACCTTTACATGTAAAATATCCCCTAATGGCACCTGTCAGTGGTGTGTACATTACAAGGCACATACATATTATGCATTATTAAATATATACAGTCACCACTAGTGGTGCTTATTTAAGAGAAATAGAGGGGAAAGAAGAAAAGGATAGATAAGCAGATGTCTGCAAAGGGGTGTGATATAAGGACATAGACATAGATATATGCATGGTAATTCCAACATAAACACAGTTACAAGAAATCCATGTCCGTGTCCACCAAAGTTCCGGAGCCTCCCAAGTTTCGTTCTATAAACGCATATAAGCCTCCATTTCTTCCAATTCAGATTGAGTCGGAAAATTGATGACAGAACCCGAGTTGATGGAGGCAGTAGAAAGGGGAGGGGGGAGGGGGGAGGGGGGGGAGGGGAAAATAGGGAAGGAGGGCCAGAACGACGGGGGTTCTTGACAAAAACAGGTAACACTAGGCTTTTAATCATTATTATGATGCAATAATCAAGCTGTTTAAATAGGATATAAAATATATTTATTGGAATACAAGTTCAGAACACAAAAAACTTTAATAAATTGTAAATATGCAATGGACTGTGCATGGACATGTTTTTTCAACAAAAATGTACGGAATAACATTAGTGCAGTCTATGAATTTGTTTAGAGAAATAGTATCGCCTCCATCAGATCCTCCTTCATAGATTACCTCAAATCTGACCTAATTATTTTAAGGCTGGAGAACAACCACTCTATACTAACTTAGGTTGGTTTGGCGGCATTTTGCTGTTTATTGAAAGTTTAGATTTGCTTTAAGAAGTACTTGCCTTAATCCTACTTTCCTGTTAACGCTAGAGTCTCTAGCGGTTCTGATATGATTGCAGGCATTCTTTGTCTTTGTTTTTACCCTTATCTGTAGAGGAGGAGGTTCACTACTTATATGATGTAGCTGAAGTGCAGCACAGATTCATCTGAACGAAGAGCCTAGATTCTGTGATCAGGAATAGAACAGACATTTATAGGACATTTCATAAGTTTCCCAAATTCTTATTAAAAAATATTCATCACATACTGCATTGAACCGCTGTACCCAATTTATTATATATTGTTGCAGTTGGTCCATTTTATACTGACTCCGACTCCACCAAAATGGACACAAAAAGTTACATGAAAAGTTACAAATGGTCCGGCCACACTGACGGGAGAGGATATGGACAGAACAATTACAGCTTGTATTTTCTGTTGCTACGTGGGTGAAACAAGGTGCACAATTACTGTTTCCCATAAGATATCCATCTGAAAGACTCAAAGGAAATGAAAGGTTAACTAAGACAGGTCTGGGACAGACCTTGTCCCCAACTGATACAACACTACTAGAAACTGAGAGAGCCTGCTCTAGCAGGTGAAGTATAGTCTGCCAGGGAGGAGCCAATTTTATTTAGAAGCAAAAATAGTGTCAGGCTCCATTTGGCAGCAGACTATTTCATGGTTCTGTGTCCCCCAATGAGGCGAAAGAGAAAATGTAATTCTGCCATTGTGTTTTGCTTTTACGACATTCTTTTTGCTTTAAACATTTCTGGAGATATAATTGCTCACATCAGTCTCATATTAAACATTGATCTTTTTTTTCTCTATTTAAATGATGAAGAAAATTTGTGCATACTTTTTTTAAAAGTTTCTTTTTACTTTCGGTTGCCATTTTATAACACTTATTTACCGATCAGGTAAGTTTTTATTGGTATCATTCTGATCAATATACATCATGCTCTACACGCTCCTGCTCTGAGGTCTATTGTTAGATTGTCAACTGATTTTATTTCAGTACATAACTTAATTTTTGTATTATCAGTGTTCCTGCACTGCTTTGCCTCTGCCCAACAGGGACGCCAACTAACTCACCGCCGCACCTGGACTGCATCGCCCTGCCTCACCTCCCCACGGTCTTCCACATATGAGTCTCCATCCTTCTGGTCCCAGGGCCTGTGCATACCACACAGGTCCCTCAGGGGTGCACCTAGGGCACACTCACATCGTCGCTCTTAAATGGCCAACGCACTTCTAAGAGGCACTGGGTACTTAAGGCATCCTTCCACTAGGGGAGGTGACTGAGCAACATGGCCAATTAGTTAGTTCATGTCCATCTAGCTAACTAGTTGTCAGGTCCTGTTGCCCACTGTCCTGTGCCTGTGTCCACCTACGTATCACCCTGTCCTGGCCTCTCCATATGTACCCACCCGCCACTGCCATCTTGTCTGCCTCAGCTGTCCCTGCTTCACCTGTCAGTAGTAGAGACTCTGCCTGTCTACCTAGCGGTTCTGCCTGTCCACTCCCGCTTGCTGCCTCATTACCATTAGCGAATATTAGAATTTTTGTACATAGCTTATAATTTCTATGGATATTTTAGAAATATACAAATATATTTTTTAAGAAAGTTTTATTCAAAAGTAATAATTTTTATTTTTAGCAGGTGACTGTACCAGAAGATCTGAGGAACAACTGACAATTTTTAAATCAGATGACTTTGCGATCAAACAAGATATGATTGAAGTGCATTCCATTATTCCAGATATACCATCATCCATTCACAGCACAGTTTTATCATCTGATCCTTTTAAACAGGTCCTATCTTCTGATTCATCCCAGGTTATTAATAAAAATAAAAGTCACAGAAGAGACAGTAAAATTCAAACTGCTCTTAAAGCAAAGAAGCCGTTTTCAAGTGCAGAATATAGAAAATGTTTGTCCCTCAAAATGTCTTTTGTTACTCATAAAAAAATTTGCACAAAGAAAAGATTTTCTTGTGCAGAGTGTGAGAAATATTTTAACCAGAAATCAGACCTTGTAAGACATGAGAGAGTTCACACAGGAGAGAAGCCATATTCATGTTCAGATTGTGAGAGAAGTTATGTAGACAAATCAAGTCTTGTTAAACACCAGAAAAATCACACAGGAGAGAAGCCTTTTTCTTGTTCAGAATGTGGGAAATGTTTTGCAGATAAATCAAATTTTGTTAGACATCAGAAACTTCATTCAGGAAAGAAGCCCTTTTTATGTTTAGAATGTGGGAAATGCTTTACTCAGAAATCAGCCCTAGTTGTCCATCAGAGAACTCACACAGGGGAGAAACCTTTTTCATGTTCAGAATGTGGGAGATGTTTTAATCAGAAATCAACTTTAGTTATCCATCAGAAAACTCACACAGAGGAGAGGAACTTTTCATGTTCAGAGTGTGGGAAACGTTTTAATAAGAAATCAGATTTAGTTATCCATTTGAGAACACACACAGGGGAGAAGCCTTTTATATGTTTAGAATGTGGGAAATGCTTTGCAAGGAAATCATGTCTTGTTTTACACCAGAGAAGTCACACAGGGAAGAAGCCTTTTTCATGTTTAGAATGTGGGAAATGTTTTGTAGATAAATCAGGTCTTGTTAGACACCAGAGAGTTCACACAGGAGAGAAGCCATATTCATGTTTAGCATGTGGGAAATGTTTTAATCAGAAATCAGATTTGGTTGTCCATCAGAGAAGTCACACAGGGGAGAAACCTTTTTCTTGTTCAGCATGTGCGAAATGTTTTGTAGATAAATCAAGTCTTGTCAGACACCAGAGAACTCATACAGGGGAGAACCCATATATTTTTACAAACTGTACAAGAAAACATATAACAGAGACAGTCAAAGTAACAACAAATGAGTAAATGAGAAAGGAAAAGTAAGTTAGAGCTTACGTTATTAATAAAATATATGCAGTTAGTAATAGACATCGGTTATCTAAAAAGCAATACAACATTAGCATAGATATACCACATGGTTTTATTTTTATTTATTTTCACTATATGGATAAGAGTATTTCAACCCCCTCCACCTCACTCGTCGCCAAAAAAATACTCAACATGTCCTCCTCCTTTTTTTTCTAACTCTCAGTCCCAGTGATATGCTATTCATTACAGGTTTTTTTTTATATCAACAATCTCCTTATCTGAATAAACGTCTTTAGTTTATGTATATTACAATAATAAAGATGTTCATGTTATAAGTTACTATTTATATCTACGATAGATTCCTTATTTGTACAGGAAATAGAAATGCTCCAGTGATGAGAAGGTAAAAATAACCACTTTTATTATGGTGATTTAAAAAAAATTGTGACTGACATATTACAGAGGTTATGACAGACCAACGCATTTTGGCATTCAAACTTTAACCCCTTCACAACAAGCTTGGACGTATCCATACATCTTGGTTGGTAAGGGGTTCCCGACCTAGGATGTATGGGTATGTCCTGTTGATCGTGTGGGCACAGGAGCTGTGCACGTGCGATCGCCACCAGGACTTCAGCTTATGTAATGGCCGAGCCCCAGCTCTCACATCTAAGAATGGTCCCCGTTCCATCCTTGGCTGTTTAACCCCCAAAATACCTGCAATCTTTAGTGATTGCAGCATTTAGGGGCTTGAAGAGAGAGTGTGCTCCCTCTCTCACATGATCGGGACCCCCGCAACATGATACAGAGCCCCCAATCATTGCCATGACAACCCAAGGGTGTCATGATAAAGTCACAACTGAGTCAATCAGCTAAAGCAAGCGGATTGGCAGCTGAGGCGGATGGCTGCGTTCTAGTCGTGCTCCGGCAGCTGACCTTCCCAAAGAGTGACTTATGCAGCACTAACCAAGGGAAAAGTCCCCGTGATGACCTAAGGGAAGATGCACCAGAAGCAGCAATGTAAATTGGAGTTTGTCTTTGATAAGACTGCAAGCAAAGATGGTGCTGCAAACTTTGCGTGGCCGTGGTTTTCCCGGGGCAGAAGGAGATGCTCACCTGAACACAGCAACATGCCGAGAGAAATGCGATCTCCAATGATGAGTGACAGTTCCCAGGAGATATCCCCGCTGGTCCTGGTGAACGGCTCGAGACCTGGGCCTTTGATAGCAAAGGCTGAGGGGGAAATAATGCCAGTGTCCCCATTGAGGGATACCCTCTCACCCAGTGCAAGCCCGACCAAACCGAAACAGAGCCGCATTGAAAATCAGGCAGACACAGTAGCTCCTCATGAGGCTGGTCCAGAGAGATCAGGAGATCAAAAAGCCCTTGCAACTTTCCACACCTCTGATCAGCCGGCCTCAGGAACCCTATTAAAAGGCATGCTGGTAGCATTTAGTCACTTTATGCAAATAAACTTTGCTAGCCTCTTGCTAACAGTAAAAGCTCTCACACAGGAGCTAGACACCAGAGTCAACCACATAGAAAAAAAGATGGGAGACTTTGCTACCTCTCACAATAGTCTAATGCACTATCAAAGGAAATGGAAGCCATAAAAATAAAGCTGGTGAATTGAGAGGATAGATCAAGATGCAACAATATAAAGTTCTGTGGCTAAAACACTAGCTGGTGCGAGCAAGGAATGGACCCACTGGGCCACAGAATACAGAAAACCTAAAAGGTCTTGACTACAGAAACATACCAGGTTTTCACCAGTGCCACTCAGGAATACAGATGCTGCGACAGCTGGCCCCAGGCATACGGCTAATCATAGTGACTGTAATGGCAGATGCTGCTGGGACAGCTGATGTGGCAAGCTCGTTCAATGCGGATAGTTGCAGCAGCAGTTTGGCAGATGCAGCTGGTATGGATAGTTGCAGCAGTGGGTTTGGCAGATACAGCTGGTATGGATAGTTGCAGCAGTTCAGCATATACAGCTGGGTTGTATAGTTGCACTAGTGTTTATGTCCGATACTTTAACAAAAATGGGTATTAGTAATGCGGCATACAGCAATACAGCAGCAACACAAGGGACCTGACAACAAGCAGCATATAGACCATGTTGCCCAGGCACCTTCCTTAAGGGCAGGGTACTTAAATACCTAATGCCTGTCAGAAATAGGCTGAGATGCACTTCCAGGTTAGGGCATATTGGCCCTTTAAGAAAATGGGTGTGTCCACACGCACGCCCTAAGGATACCTCCAAGAGGCCTGTGTACTGAGCACAGGCCCCAGGACACAGAAGCAGGAACCGAGGATAGAGCAGCTCGGCCATGACAGTGAGTGTGACGGTGTCCTTGCCAGTGAAGCGGGGCAGGATAGTGTGGGGACGGACACTAGTGCTTGTATAACGGGAATCCCTGAGGAGGTGCACAATAGTGAAACATGAAAATACCTACAGGATTTGATTAAAGCCACCCTCTCCAATTTCTCTACACAAGAAATAACAATTGATAGAGCTCATAGGGTATCAAGTCCTAAGCATTTACTGAGTACAGATCCACATGATGTCTTGGCCAGGGTTCATTATTTTCATGTTAAGGAGGAATTACTCAACTTCTCAAGGAAAAATGAAGAACTCCCCCTTCCCTTCAACAACCCAAGATACTTTCAGATGTCTCTGTGGTGACACTTCGCTTCTGCAGGGCCCTCTCTCCAGTTGCAACACCTCTGAGAGAATTCAGTGATATACAGTATAGATCCCCCCTGAATCTCCTAGTAAACTTCAAGAATACTTGGTGTGCCGCCCCCGTGCCAGCAGCCGGCACTGCTCAGATCCGGACCCGCTGCATGGCTCGAGGGATCCTCCGGACCCGGGGGTGACGCGACACGCCGAATGAAAAGGGGGGACGTAGTTGTACGGCCTTGACCGTATTGGTTCGTGACGCCACCCACAGTGTGTGGTGAAGTGGGACACCACCGCTGCTGTTGTGGGATACCTGGGGGAGATGTAATGGCAGCCGGATGTTAACCCCTTCGTGGGTAGGGATGGTTGCCCTGGGGCCCAGTGTCTCTGTGCAGGGTATGGTGATGGCAGGGGCCTGCACACCCAGACGGACCAGGGGAGGTTTGGTTACTCACAAGTAAATGAATCACACGAGTCTTTAGGTAAACCAAGGTGCTGGTGGCCGGCCGCCGCGGCCAGTTGTACTCTGGTCCCCCACCCGGGCTGATGGTCGCCGTCTCTTCCTCTGCACTGGTTGTAGTTGTGTGTTTGGACTTCCCAGTGTGGAACACGGGAGTCCGCTCCCGGCTTGCTGTGTGCCTGAGGAGCCGTGCACGCTGAAGCTGACCCGTGGGATCTATGGGCCCTGGCAGTTGCCCTATCCCTATCTGTGAGTGGTTGTCTGCTTTTGGAGCTTTGGTTGGGACAGGACCTGTAATCCTGCCCTCAATCGGTTGATTAGCTAGGCCGTTGGTTCCGGTCCTGGCTTCAGGGTCCGAGTACCCCCTCTGTGCACGGTTTCCGGTCGGGTCTCCGGTGTCGGTACCGGCAGGTTCCAACCCTGCTCCGGTCCTCCTCGGATCTGATGAGCCGTCTTCCCATCCTGCTGACAAAGACCACCGTCTGCCACCTAGCCAAGGTACCAGGGCTCCGACCCTCTCACCGTTCAACTTGAACTTCTCCTCTGCTGGAGCTACACCTAGCTCCAGCCCACACTCCTCTCAACTTGAACTACAAAACTTCACTGCTTGCTTTCCCGCCCCGGGCTGTCTAGACCCCTAGGTGGGCGTTCCCTAACCACCTGGTCCCGCCCACTGGTGTGCCTGTCTTGCCCTGAGGGGGGTGACAAGGGTTTCAGGTCGGCCTATTATGTGACTACCTGGTTTTGCCAGGGCGTCACACTTGGCACTCCATCACATCATATGAAGAAGTCAGGAAACTCCTGAGGAAGAGGGATCTCTCTGTGCCAGAGCACTCCACGGAGCATTGATCTGACACGTATCATTTGGAGAAAGAGTCGCAGCTGGTGAACTCAAGGAAGAAAAAAGGTTGTTGAAGTTCTACACTGCTTTAAAGCGGCCTCGCCGCAATCGGCAAGTCTCTTGTCTTGATTCAACTAACATTCTTTTTTAACACCCCAGTGTGATTCTGTCATGCAGAATATCGGATGGAAATATTCATATGTTGTCTTTTGTGCATATTTTCCAGTTTCTTAGGTTGTTTTGTTTCCAGAAAGAAATGTTCAAACTCTATAAGGCCCTAGCTACCAGTCTTTCATACTTAGCCCTGAGTATATATAAAGTGGTAAAAGAATTGTGTGTCTTTAGGACCATAAGGTCAATAGTAGTGATGGGCGAACCCAGACTGTAAAAGTAAGGATCCAGGCGGGTCACCTAGTACCTGTGCACCGATCCCTGACACAGAATTCTCAGAAAACTCTGGGTAACTATATGGATCCGGCCACCTGGGTAATTTAAAAAATAAAGAAAAAAGAAAGAAAATAAGAAAAAAGCAAGCGCATTATACTTACTAGTCTCCGTGTGGCGGTAACACTACTTCCGGGGCCGCTCAGTAACCTCATGCATATGCACTACTTCCCTCGCTCATTGGCAGTCCCAGCGTCAGTGATTGGTTGTGTGGTGCCCCTGGCCTGGTCAGGCACTACTGAGTACTGAACCCATGCTGGATGAGTGCAAACAGGTAATCCCAAAGGCTGAGTAGGGTGTGGACACACAGACACACTTTAACCAGGTCCCACTCACACCTTAGAGGGGACCCCTGGGCAGACCCAGGAAGGAGCGTGGCCTCCACATCTTAGCAGCTAGTGGTGCGGTAGAAGCTGGAAAGAGAGTTGCAGTGGCAGTCAAGGGAAGAGGAGCTGGAGGTAGCCGAGTCTGAATTGCAGACGCAGGAGAGCGAACACACTAGTCAGACCCTGCACGTGTAGTGGCTGCTGGCGGGGGAGTACACACAGTCAGCCTGGAAGACTCCAGCAGAAGAAAAAGGACAGGCAGTTTAGAACGGGGACTCCTGGTAATAAAGCACGCACTGGCAACAGGTCCCTAGAGCCAGACATCCATTTAGTGGTCTGCTAAATCCTGCAGGTGGTGGGACTAGAGGTCCCACACCAACCAACACAGAGTCCAAGCATCAGCAGCAACGATCGGGCCCATAAGGAGGATCGAGCCTGAAGCTATCCACCTTGGTCCATGCTGCCAGCAAACGGGCCAGAAAGGGGAGAAAAGGCAGATGCGACTTCCCTGGATGAATCCCACGGTACTTTTTTTTTTTAACTTCGTTTTATTAACAATTTCAAACATGGTACAACTGACATTTGCCATATTAAAATAGCTCAGTACATAGATAGTAATATTTAAATATAACAATGAACAGTCATATAAAGTCCATAATATCTTTAGATCCCACGGTACTTTAAGTCGGGGTTGTCCGAATCAAGAAGTGCTAGGAAGGCGAGTCAGCAGTCACCCCTATACCAGCCTGAAGGATACCTGGTTCTCTCTAGTCTATCTCAGTATCGCCCGGGTTACCTCACAAAACCAGCTGAATGTGAGTTAACAAGTTGAAAGACATTTCTGGACTGAGATTGAGTTATTCTGCAACCTGTTGTTCCACACATATGCATCCGAGCCCCTGGGGCCAGCCTCACTCTCGGGAGGCCACACCATCCGACTGCAGATTCCATCAGCCCCAGTCGCTTGTTAAACTGCAGTGGCGGTCACTGCCCTGACCGCAAAACCGAGAGTGGCGTCACGACTCAGAAGTAAACAACCTGACATACCTGTTGCCGAAAGGGTCCCTACAGAGAAGTCCCCGCAGTGTCCCGCAGGCGACCGCTGCAGCGCTGTGGTGGGCGACTCAGTTGCAGTCAGACCGCATCCCCCACTCTGTGCGACAACGTGTCTGTCTGTTTCCAATCGCACACGTTGTCTGTGTATGTATAATGGTGTAAAAACAAATAAACTAAATTGCAGTAGGGTCCCCCCATATTATCGGACTTCGCACAGATAAAGCATACGGCTGCAGCCCCTAGCCGTGTGCTTATCTTGGCTGTGTTTCATACATGGAGCTCTGCTACATCCACACTGTAAAATCCCTCCTGACTAGAGATGAGTGAACTAGAACTATTATGTTCAGGGTTCGTTACAAACTGCTTGTGTCCGGGTCTCGAATTTGAACATACCCTTTTTTTCCAAAGAGCACTGCCCCAAAAATAAGCCTTAGCTTGATTTTTAGCGATTTTTTGAGTCGGCTGTATACAGTGTGTCCACCCATATCCTGTCCACCGCCATTAACTTGAGAACGGCGGCAGCTATAGGCATAGAGGTGGTGTCTAGGTATAGTAAAGTAGCCATGCGCTACGCAGTGAAACCACCTATAGCGCCACCTGGTGGAAAATAATGGAGTTAGCGTTTTTATCTCGAAAACAGAACGAGATAGAGAAAAAAAGTGGATTAAAAAATTGTAGGGCATCATCAATTCAATACGAACCGACAGCTTGCATACAGAAATGCTATGATATGAAACCCATGACCCGCCCCAAAACATTGAATGCTGGCCATGCATACGGCGCTCATTTAACTTTGATGCTCAAAGTGGCCACCGTCAGCTGCAATGCTCAGCTGGACTCTGGACAGCATACTGTATCTTGCTGCACGTTGTCCAATATGGTAGGTGACACGTTTGCACAAGCATCTGTGATACGTCGTCGTAGGCAGGCCCGGCATCAGCACCCGGCAAACCCGGTCAAATGCCGGAGCCCCGGGCTGCCGGGGGTGCCCACTCGCGGTGGCAGGGGGGCTCGGTGCCCGCGCTGTCATCAGCCTCCCCCCGCCGAGGATTGCACTTTCAATTGTATCGGCATCGCAGTTGCCGATACAATTGAAATCAATGATGAGAGACGGAGCGGCGCACTCCCTCTGTCATCATTCTCCTCGCTGTGTCTGACACTG
Organism: Anomaloglossus baeobatrachus; assembly: GCF_048569485.1. Taxonomy (NCBI): domain Eukaryota; kingdom Metazoa; phylum Chordata; class Amphibia; order Anura; family Aromobatidae; genus Anomaloglossus; species Anomaloglossus baeobatrachus. The sequence goes on from NC_134357.1 coordinate 531,205,641, forward strand.
TCGGCGTTCTGAGCCTCTGACAGCTCAGCAGCGGAGCGCGGTGACGTCATCACTGCGCGCCTGCTGAGAGGTCAGAGCGACAGCGGTGGACGGCCGTGCTGAGGAGACCAGAGCAGTGGGGGAACGAGGAGAAGTGAGTATTTATGTAATCATGGTGGCCAGACAACCATGGAGGTGCATTAAATGATATAGGTGCTGTGTACTACATGGAGGTGCCTAATACTATCAGGGTCTGCACTGTGCTATATAGGGGCTGTATACTACAAGAAGGTGCTTAATGCTATCAGGGTCTGCACTGTGCTATATAGGGGCTGTATACTACATGAAAGTGCTTAATGCAATCAGGGTCTGCACTGTGCTATATAGGTGCCGTGTACTACATGAAGGTGCTTAATACTATCAGGGTCTGCACTGTGCTATATAGGGGCTGTATACTACATGAAGGTGCTTAATGCTATCAGGGTCTGCACTGTGCTATATAGGTGCCATGTACTACATGAAGGTGCTTAATGCTATCAGGGTCTGCACTGTGCTATATAGGTGCCGTGTACTACATGAAGGTGCTTAATGCTATCAGGGTCTGCACTGTGCTATATAGGTGCCGTGTACTACATGAAGGTGCTTAATGCTATCAGAGTTTACACTGTGCTATATAGGTGCCGTGTATTACATGAAGGTGCTTAATGCTATCCGGGTCTACACTGTGCTAAATAGGTGCAGTGTACTACATGAAGGTGCTTAATGCTATCAGGGTCTGCACTGTGCTATATAGGTGCCGTGTACTACATGAAGGTGCCTAATGCTATCAGAGTTTGCACTGTGCTATATAGGTGGTGTGTACTACATGAATGTGCCTAATGCTATCAGGGTCTGCACTGTGCTATATAGATGCCGTGTACTACATGGAGATGCCTAATGCTATGTGGGTCTGCACTGTTCTACATGGCGGCTGTATACTACATGGAGGTGCCTAATGCTATGTGGGTCTGCATTGTGCTATATTTAGCCTGGATACTACATGGAGGTGCCTAATGCTATATGGCTCTTCTCTGTGCTATATGTTGGCTGTATACTACATGAGGGTGCCTAATGCTATCAGGGTCTGCACTGTGCTATATAGATGCCGTGTACTACATGGAGATGCCTAATGCTATGTGGGTCTGCACTGTTCTACATGGCGGCTGTATACTACATGGAGGTGCCTAATGCTATGTGGGTCTGCATTGTGCTATATTTAGCCTGGATACTACATGGAGGTGCCTAATGCTATATGGCTCTTCTCTGTGCTATATGTTGGCTGTATACTACATGAGGGTGCCTAATGCTATCTGGGTCTGCACTGTGCTATATGGAGGCTGTATACTACATGAGAATGCCTAATGCTACCTGGGTCTGCACTGTGCTATATGGCGGCTGTTTACTACATGAAGGTGCCCAATGCTATGTGGGTCTGCACTGTGCTATATAGCGGCTGTATACTACATGAGGGTGCCTAATGCTATCTAGGTCTGCATTGTGCTGTATGGCGGCTATATACTACATGAGGGTGCCTAATGTTATGTGGGTCTGCATTGTGCTATATGCAGCCTGTATACTACATGAAGGTGACCAATGCTATGTGGGTCTGTCTGCACTGTGCTATACGGCGGCTGTATACTACATGAGGGTGCCTAATGCTATCTAGGTCTGCATTGTGTTGTTTGGCGGCTGTATACTACATGAGGGTGGCTAATGTTATGTGGGTCTGCATTGTGCTATATGCAGCCTGTATACTACATGAAGGTGCCTAATGCTATCTGGGTCTGCATTGTGCTACATAGGGGCTGTATACTACATGAAGGTGCCTAATACTATCTGGGTCTGCATTGTGCTATATGGGGGCTGTATACTACATGAAGGTGCCTAATGCTATCTGGGTCTGCATTGTGCTATATGGGGGCTGTATACCACATGAGGATGCCTAATGCTATATGGGTCTGCATTGTGCTATATGGTGGCTGCTTAATGTTATATGGGGGCTGCATAGAGAACTATGCGGGCTTCATAACACTATATGGAGGAATATGGGGGCTGCATACTGCTATACCCCCAGAGTTGTATGTCACCTCCACCCCAGTGCTGTATACCCCCTCAGAGCTGTGTATACTCCCAGAGCTGCATGCCACCTCCCCACCTCAGAGCTGTTTGTCGCCTCACCCCAGAGCCACTGCCCCCCTCTAGAGCTGTATGGCCCCCATTGTTATATATCCCTTTCCTCAGTAATATGTATGCCCCCAAGTAATGTGTATGTCCCCAGCCTCTCTTGTGATGTACTGTATATACAGCAGTGTTAGTGTTCTATATGTGCGACCATGTCTGTTAGTGACGGCCACCAATCAGCACGGCACAGACACATGCCCAGGAGGAGCTGGATGGACACAAGTGGGGAGGTGAATGAGGCTATTGCCGGCTACTCATTATTAGAAATATCTCTAATGTGTCAGTGTGTGCATGTATGATCTGTATCTATATATGTCAGTGTATATGACAGTGTATAGATTTTTGTCTATTTATATGTGTTTTTGTGAATTTCCCTTTAAATATATGTGTACGTATGCCTGTATGTGTATGTATCTGTGCATGTCTATGTGTGGATGGGGCCCACTGAGACTCTTTCGCCCAGGGCCCACAAAAACCTGGAGCTGGTCCTGGTCGTAGGTCCTGCAATGTTGGTGCAGGGGTCGCATACACCTGCTGTTTGATGTGACCTCACAGAAAGAAGTACAATGGGGACAGGTCAAGTGAGCGTGGAGGCCACTCCACGCAGCCACCATACCCAATGACTTGTAGGAAGGTCTCCATGAGGTATCGCTTCACGTCCGCAGCCTTGTTTTACACATTCTAATCATAGCATTTCTGTATGCAAGGTGTCGATTCGTATTGAATTGATGATGCCCTACAACTTTTTTTCTCTATCTTGTTCAGTTTTCAAGATAAAAATGCTAACTCCGTTGTTTTCCACCAGGTGGCGCTATAGGTGGTTTCATTTCGTAGCGCATGGCTACTTTACTATACCTAGACACCACTTCTATGCCTATAGCTGCCGCCATTCTCAAGTTACTGGCTGTGGACAGGATATGGGTGGACACACCGTATATAAGCCCTACTCCAAAAATAAACCCTAGTTAATAGCACCTCCAGTGCTAGGTTATGACACGTGACGATAGGGTATGTCTCCGTGATGTTAGCGACATAACTTAACTCTGGAGGCACTGGAATAGCCATAATGTAAGGGCTGTAATGTACACTACTGGAGTTGAAATATAGACTCTGTAGGGGGAACTCTGAAAACAGGCTTTGTAGGAGCCTTTTTGAACATTGCTGCTCTGTGGGGGAACTCTTCCAATCTCAGCTGTGTAGGATAACTCTGAAAACAGGCTATGTAGAGACCTTTTTTAAACTGTAGACTTATGGGGGAACTCTTAACAATCTTGGCTGAGAGTCAACTGGAAAAACAGGTTCTGCAGGGCAGTCGTTAAAATTGATGCTCTGTAGGGGAACTCAGCCAATCTCTTCTATCTCTTCTATGTGGGTCTACTCTGAAAACAAGCTATGCAGGGTCCTTTTTAAAAATTGTTGCTCCTGTGGGGGCACTCTTAACTCCTTCACAACTTATGATGTACCACTCAACTTCAAAAACAGGCTCTGTAGGGTCCTTTTGCTAAAATTGTTGCTCTGTGGGGGAGCTCTGCCAATCTTGGCTGTGTGGGTCAACTCTGAAAACAGGGTGTTCAGGGGCCTTTTTTTAAATTGTTGCTCTGTGGGGAAACTCTGAAATCATTCTCTGTTGGAGCACTCTTAACCCCTTCATAACCTATGATGTACCAGTACACCATAGGTCGTGTCACTACCTTTAATGTATGCTCTCGAGGTGAGATCTCAAGAGGAATCTTTCCCTGCACGTCGGCTGATCTGATAAGTCGACGTGCCTTTAAGGCCTCTTTCACACGTCAGTGAAAAACACAGACGTTTTTCAATGACGTGTTAAAAACGCATATGTCCCTCTGTGTGCCGTGATTTCACGGCACGCGTGTATTCTCCATGTGCTATCCGTGATAGCACATGGAGATCAGGTATTTCAAACTCACCTGTCACCGAACCTGCTGTCCGTCGTACTGAATCTCCCGCTCTCCTGTGTCCAGCCACAACGGTCTCCCCTCTGCAGCTACTTCCGGGTCAGCTGTGCAGTGCATAACTGCATATTCATAAGTATAATTAGCCGGGCTGGAAGCAGTGATAGCAGCAGCTGAAGACAGCGTCGCTGGAGACGGGTGAGTTTGACCCCTTCACGACCCATGACGGATATATCCGTCATGGATCGTGTGAGGTTAATCCCTGCCCCCTGCCGTGGGCAGGCTGCGGCGATCCACACACATATCAGCTGATTTCAACAGCTGACATGTGTGCCTGCAAGTTAAGAGTGGAATCGCGTTCCACCCGCAACTTTTAACCCCTTACATCTCGCTGCCAAAATCTGGAAGCGAGATGTAAATGCGCGCAGCCATTACTTTTACTTACCGCCGCCGAAACCATAAGTCACGTGCGTGATCACATGACTTTCAGTGGTTGCCATGGTAGCACAGGGTCATGTAATGACGCCTGTAGCTAACATGAGTTACTTTCTCTCAGTGCCGGCATAGTGCCAGCACTGACAGTAACGCAGCATATCTGCAGTTGTCAGCTCTGCAGCAGAGATCTACAGATATGGAAAAGCGATCAGATTGCTGATCCATATAACCCCCTAGGAGGACTAGTAAAATAAAAAAAAAGTAAAAAAAAGTTTTAAAAAATATATAAAAAACCTATAAGTTCAAATCACCCCCCTTTCGCCCCATTGAAAATGAAAAAAAAAAATAAAAAATATACACATATTTGGTATTGTTGCGTACAGAAATGCCCGATCTATCAAAATGTAAAATCAATTAATCTGATTTGAATTTTTTTGCGGCTACACCGTTTACCAAACGCCAAAATTAAATTTTTTGGTCGCCGCAAGTTTTGCGCAAAATGCAATAATAAGCTATCAAAACGTAGCATCTCCGCAAAAATGATACCATTAAAATTGTCAGCTCGAGACGCAAAAAATAAGCCATCACTGAGCCATAGATCCCAAAAAATGAAAACACTACGGGTTTCGGAAAATGGCGCAAAACGTGCGCTACTTGTTTTGGACAAGCTTGTGAATTTTTTAACCCCTTAGATACAAGTAAACCTAAACATGTTTGCGGTCTAAAAACTCGCACCGACTTCAGGCATCACAGTGACACATCAGTTTTACCATATAGTGAACATGGTGAATAAAATATCCCAAAAACAAAAACGTAAACCGCCCTGGGACTGAAGGGGTTAAAAAGCCTTTATTTTAAATGTACATGTTTTTCTGGTACATGTTTCACGGAACACACCACTGTGTGTTCCGTGTGACATCAGTGATGCCAGAAAAAAACGGACACGTGTGTGCGCTGCACGGAAACACGGTTAGTGAGAGATCACTGATGTGTGCACAGACCCATTGATTTTAATGGGTCTGCGTATCTCCGTGATTCTGGTTTGTATAAAAACGGTCACATTCGTACCAGAATCACTGATGTGTGAAAGAGGCCTAACAGGCGTATGTGGATTGGAGATCCACATGTGCCTGTTAACTAGTTAAATCCTGCTGTCAATATCTGACAGCGGAATGTATTGTGTGCCGGTGGGGATTGCGTGATTCATTGCCTCCAGCGGCAGCCCCGTGTCGTAATCACTGGGTGCCGATGAGTTGTCATGATAGCTGGGGATCATGTGAGCGCCGGCATTCATAGTAACACAGCATTTGTGCTGTTAAGAGCAAAGCTGATGCCCTGCACTATACAGCACAAGCAATCAGAAGATTGCAGCTTCAAGTGCACTAAGGGTACTAGTAAAAACATTAAAAAGTGTAAGGGCGGCTTTGCACGTTGCGACATCGCACGTGCGATGTCGGTGGGGTCAAATCGAAAGTGACGCACATCCGGCGTCACTTTCGACATCGTACTGTGTAAATGCTATTATTATTATTATTATTATTATTTATTTATAGAGCACCATTAATTCCATGGTGCTGTACATGAGAAGGGGGTTACATACAAAATACGTATACAAGTTACAGTAGACAGACTAGTACAGAGGGAAGAGGGCCCTACCCTTGCGGGCTTACATTCTATAGGATTATGGGGAGGAGACAATAGGTGGGGTGTAGGTCAGGCGGCAGCTCCGCACGGTGGTCGGGCGGCAGCTCCGCACGGTGGTCGGGCGGCAGCTCCGCACGGTGGTCGGGCGGCAGCTCCGCACGGTGGTCGGGCGGCAGCTCCGCACGGTGGTCGGGCGGCAGCTCCGCACGGTGGTCGGGCGGCAGCTCCGCACGGTGGTCGGGCGGCAGCGAGTTCATTGTAGATTGTAGGCATTTCGGAACAGGTGCGTTTTCAGGTTCCGTTTGAAGTTTGCAAGGGTAGGGGATAGTCTGACGTGTTGAGGCAGCGAGTTCCAGGAGACTGGGGATGCTCGGGAGAAGTCTTGGAGTCGGTTGTGTGAGGAGCGAATGAGAGAGGAGGAGAGGAGGAGATCTTGGGAGGACCGGAGGTGACGTGTTGGAGTGTAGTGGGAGAGTAGTTCGGAGATGTACGGAGGGGAAAGATTATGCACAGCTTTGTAGGTCAGTGTTAGAAGTTTGAATTGGATACGGCGGATGCTAGATGATACGATGAGCGAGCGCAAAAACGTCGTTATCGTGTCATCGTTGCATTCACCGACATTTCCATAATGCCGGTGCCGCGACAGGTACGATGTTCTTCCTCGTTCCTGCGGCAGCACACATCGCTGTGTGTGAAGCCGCAGGAGCAAGGAACATCTCCTTACCTGCCGCCGGCGGCTATGCGGAAGGACGGAGGTGGGCGGGATGTTTACATCCCGCTCATCTCCGCCCCTCCGCCGCTATTGGCCGCCTGCCGTGTGACGTCGCTATGACGCCGTACGACCCGCCCCCTTAGGAACGAGGCGCAGGGCAGGTGAGTGCAAGTGAAGCTGGCGTAGCGATAATTTTTGCTACACCAGCTATCACACGATATCGTACCTGCGACGGGGGCGGGGACTATCACGTGCGACATCGCAGCATCGGCTTGCGATGTCGCAATGTGCAAAGCCCGCCTAAGATTATAAAATTAAAAAACAAACAAAAAACAAAACAAATCAACCCTCTTTTGACCCATTGACAATAAAACAATAAAAAAAAACATTGGCTATCTCCGCATTCAGAAATGCACAATCTATGAAAATATAAAATAAATTAGTCTGATCGGTAAAGGACGTAATGAGAAAATGCCAAAATTATGTTTTCTTGGTCAATTCAACATTCTAATAAAATGCAATTAGAGGCGATCAAAACTTCGCATCTACTTAAATATGTTATTATTAAAAACGTCAGCTCAAAATGCAAAAAACAAGCAGTCATTGAGCCCTAGATCCTGAGAAATGAGAACGGTACGGGTCTCGGAACATAGCGACAAAAGTGCAGTTCTTTTTTTTTTTTTTACTCATTTCAGAATTTTTTTTACCACTTAAAGGGAACCTGTCACCAGGTTTTTCCCTTATGAGCTGTCTCATATAGAGCATTCCAGAATACTGTATATAAGAACCCAGGCCACTGTGTAAAACGTAAAAAACACTATTATAGGGGCGGTCTGGTCCGATGGGTGTTGCTGCTCTCTAGTCCGGGGCCTCCTCTCTGCGGCAATTTCCATCCTCCATCTTCTGAGGCCCGTGAGCATGACGCATCCCACGTCAGCCACACTAGCCGGGAGTGAGGTACTGCACAGGCTCATGCCCTGCTCAGGGCAGATCAAAATATTGTAGTGCGCATGTGTGGGCGGTCTTTACCCTTTCCTCGCACCTGCACATTACAGTACTTTGATCTGCCCTCAGCAGGGCAGATCAATGTGCTCATGCGCAGGACTGCAATGCCGGCCTGTGCTGGATAGAAAGAGGACGGAGATCACAGCAGAGAGGAGGTGCCGGACCAGAGAGCAGTGACACCCATTGGACCGGACCACCCCCTAGGTGAGTATTATAAAAGTGTTTTTAATGTTATACAGAGCGCCCTGGGCTCTTATATAGAGTAGTCTGGAATGCTGTATATAATGGCTCACTGGTGGTGGCCGCAGTTTATAGTTGCCAAATCTCGTGACAGGTTCCTTTTAAATAAATTAAACTATACGTTTGGTATCTACGAGCTCGTACTGACCTTGGGATTCATACTGTCAGGCCAGTTTTATCATGTAGTGAACATAGTAAATAAAAAAAAACATCTTGGAATTGCACTTTTTTTTGCAATTTCACCACACTTGGAATTTTTTTCCCCATTTTCCAATACAATATGAGGCAGAATCAGTAATTCAAAAGTAAAACTTGTCCTGCAAAAAACAAGCCCTCATATGGCAATATTGAAGGAAAAATAAAAATGTTATGGCTCTTGGAAGGAGGGAAAGAAAAAATGATAACTGGAAAATTGCTGGTTGGTGAAGGGGTTAAAATTTTTAGTTTTTTCATTTACTTCGTATGTAACCATGATTTCTATGGTGACTGAACCCCTTCCAGTCATTTCCATATCCACATTTGTTTTCAGGGTAATTGTCTTGCTTTTACCCCCATTTTAATTAATTTTGCATCCCTGTAGACTGTGAGCCCTCGCGGGCAGGGTCCTCTCTCTCCTCCTATACCAGTCTGTTTTGTACTGTTAAAGATTGTTGTACGTATACCCTCTTTCACTTGTAAAGCGCCATGGAATAAATGGCGCTATAATAATAAATAATAATAATATTCTTTATTTATATAGCGCCAACATATTCCGCAGCGCTTTACAATTCAGGAGGATCATATACAAGCAAGTAACAGTTATAGAAAATACAATATTTAGATGGGAAAAAAAGACAACCCTGCTCGTGAGAGCTTACAATCTACAATGAGATGGGGGGGGCAAGGTACAAGTGCTTATTTACAATCGCAATCCAGCCATCTCAAGGAAATGGGGGATAGATAATGGTTTCCTGGACCAGTTGCCCAGAACCTTGAGAAGCATTTGGGTGCCATGGAGTTTGACGTGGAGTTATGTTGTGAGAAGTTGTAGAGGGACTATGTGAATTTAGTTTGGCTAGGGAGTGTGATAAGCCACCCTAAAAAGATGCATTTTTAGGGTGCGTCTGAAGCTGAGTAAGTTGTGATTTGTCCTAACTTCTTGGAGTAGAGCGTTCCAGAGGGTTGGTGCAGCTCGGGAGAAGTCTTTCATCCGGTAGTGGGAGGTTCGAATTAGTGTGGATGTTAGTCGAAAGTCATGTGCAGAGCATAGAGAACGGGTGGGGTGATAGACAGAGAGAAGGGTGGAGATGTAGGGGGGTGCCGCACTGTGGAGAGCTTTGTGGGTGAGAACAAGCAATTTGAATTGGATCCTATGATATATGGGCAGCCAGTGCAATGACTGGCACAGAGCAGAGTCATAGCGGTTAGCCAGATAGGTGACCCTGGCTGCTGCATTAAGGATGGACTGTAGAGGAGAGAGTCTAGTTAGGGGGAGACCAATTAATAGAGAGTTACAGTAGTCAAGGCGAGAGTGGATCAGGGCCACGGTGAGTGTTTTGGCGTTTCCATTGTGAGAAAGGGGCGAATTCTAGAGATGTTTTTGAGGTGCAAGCGGCAGGAGCGGGCAAGAGATTGTATGTGGGAGGTGAAGGAGAGATCAGTGTCAAGAATAACACCCAGACAGCGGGCTTGCTGCCTAGGACTTATCATTGTGCCACACACAGAGAGGGAGATGTCAGGTTTAGGGAGGTTAGCGGATGGAGGGAAAAGAAGAAGTTTAGTTTTGGAAAGGTTAAGTTTCAGATAGAGAGCAGACATGATGTTGCAAACTGCAGTCAGGCAGTCACTTGTGTTCTGTAGTACAGCGGGGGTGAGCTCAGGGGATGAGATGTATAGCTGTGTGTCAACAGCATAAGGCTATGTGCCCACGCTACAGGATTTACCGCGGATTTTGCCGCGGATTTACCGCGGATTTGCCGAAAATCTGCAGCAGCAGCACTTCCAAGCCATTTCAATGGCATTTTGGAAATGCTGTGCCCATGCTGCGGATTTTTCCGCTGCGGATTTGCCGCGGATTTTGATCCGGAAAAATCTGCAGCATGTCAATTGTTTGGTGCAGATTTGGAGCGGATTTTTGGCTTTGAATGGGGAAAAAAAAAAAAAAAATCCGCATCAAAATCCGCGGCAAATCCGCGGCAAATCCGCGGCAAATCCGCGGGTGCGGATTTGCCGCGAAAGACGCGGATTTTCAGGCAAAAAAATCCGCAGGGACATTCTAGCGTGGGCACATAGCCTAAAGATGGTACTGAAAGCCAAATCTGCTGATGGTCATTCCAATAGGGGCAGTGTAGAGGGAGAAAAGAAGAGGGCCGAGGACTGAACCTTGAGGGACCCCAACAGTGAGAGGAAGAGGAGAAGATGTGGAGCCAGCAAATGATACACTGAATGAACGGCCAGAATGATAGGAAGAGAACCAGGAAAGAACAATGTCCTTTAGGCCGATAGAATGGAGCATAGAGAGAAGGAGATGGTGGTCAACAGTGTCGAAGGCGGAGGAGAGGTCAAGAAGGATAAGCAGAGAGGGGTCACCGTTACGTCTTGCTGTCGACAGGTCATTGGTCACTTTGACAAGGGCATTTTCTGTTGAGTGTAAAGGGCGGAAGCCAGACTGTAAAGGATCTAGAAGAGAGTGGGTGGAAACAGGGCCGGCGTCAGCACCCGGCAAACCCGGGCAAATGCCGGGGCCCTGGAGAGCCGGGGGGGCCCACTCGGCCTCGTCAGTTCTCCTGTCCCTTGGCCGGGGCCCACTCGCCTTTACAGTTCTGCGGTCCCCGGCCGAGTTCCGGGGACCGCAGTCCTCGGCAGCAATCTGCGGCGCCGTCACTTTAAGGCGCGCAGACATCCTCGTTTGAATTTCATCTGTGGGCGGAGCTACCGCCTTCTCAGTCCCACAGATGAAGGAGGCGAGCTTCTGTCCGGCGCTGTGTGGGCCCCCTCTCCACCGTGACCTAATCGGGTAAGTGCCCTCCCCGCCTCCCCATTATAGGCCCCGGTGAGCTGCTTCTACCCCCTGGATGTATGCCCTGGCCCCTGCCAATGCCCCCACCCGCCGATTCCGCGGGTGTGGGCCCCGCCGAGCCGCGGGTGCTGGCCCCGCCGAGCCGCGGGTGCGGGCCCCGCCGAGCCGCGGGTGCGGGCCCCGCCGAGCCGCGGGTGCGGGCCCCGCCGAGCCGCGGGTGCGAGCCGCGGGCCCCGCCGAGCCGCGGGTGCGGGCCCCGCCGAGCCGCGGGTGTGGGCCCCGCCGAGCCGCGGGTGCTGCCAGTGCCGCGGGTGCTGTACCCGCCGAGCCGCGGGTGTGGGCCCTGCCGAGCCGCGGGTGCTGCCAGTGCCGCTGGTGCTGTCCCCGCCAAGCCGCGGGTGTGGGCCCCACAGAGCAGCAGAGTTGTGTGCATTTGTCTGAATGTAGCAGAGTTGTATGTGTTTGTCTGTATGTAGCAGAGTTGTATGTGTTTGTCTGCATGTAGCAGAGTTGTATGTGTTTGTCTGTATGTAACAGAGTTGTATGTGTTTGTCTGTATGTAGCAGAGTTGTGTTTGTCTGAATGTAGCAGAGTTGTGTGCATTTGTCTGAATGTAGCAGAGTTGTATGTGTTTGTATGTAGCAGAGTTGTATGTGTTTGTCTGTATGTAGCAGAGTTGTATGTGTTTGTCTGTATGTAGCAGAGTTGTATGTGTTTGTCTGTATGTAGCAGAGTTGTATGTGTTTGTCTGTATGTAGCAGACTTGTATGTGTTTGTCTGTATGTAGCAGAGTTGTATGTGTTTGTCTGTATGTAGCAGAGTTGTATGTGTTTGTATGTAGCAGAGTTGTATGTGTTTGTCTGTATGTAGCAGAGTTGTGTGTGTTTGTCTGTATGTAGCAGAGTTGTATGTGTTTGTCTGTATGTAGCAGAGTTGTATGTGTTTGTATGTAGCAGAGTTGTATGTGTTTGTCTGTATGTAGCAGAGTTGTATGTGTTTGTATGTAGCAGAGTTGTATGTGTTTGTCTGTATGTAGCAGAGTTGTGTGTGTTTGTCTGTATGTAGCAGAGTTGTATGTGTTTCTATGTAGCAGAGTTGTATGTGTTTGTCTGTATGTAGCAGAGTTGTATGTGTTTCTATGTAGCAGAGTTGTATGTGTTTGTCTGTATGTAGCAGAGTTGTGTTTGTCTGAATGTAGCAGAGTTGTGTGCATTTGTCTGAATGTAGCAGAGTTGTATGTGTTTGTATGTAGCAGAGTTGTATGTGTTTGTCTGTATGTAGCAGAGTTGTATGTGTTTGTCTGTATGTAGCAGAGTTGTATGTGTTTGTCTGTATGTAGCAGAGTTGTATGTGTTTGTCTGTATGTAGCAGAGTTGTGTTTGTCTGTATATAGCAGACTTGTATGTGTTTGTCTGTATGTAGCAGAGTTGTATGTGTTTGTCTGTATGTAGCAGAGTTGTATGTGTTTGTCTGTATGTAGCAGAGTTTGTGTGTGTGTTTGTCTGTATGTAGCAGAGCTGTATGTGTTTGTATGTAGCAGAGTTGTGTGTGTCTGTCTGTATGCAGCAGACTTGTGTGTGTGTGTGTGTGTCTGTAAGTGTATATGACTGTATATATTTGTCTGTTTATATGTATTTTTGTGAGTTTGTCTTTAAATATGTATATGTTCGTATCGGTGTCTGTGTGTGGATGGGGCCCACTGGGACTCTTCCGCCCGGGGCCCACAAAAACCTGGAGCCGGCCCTGGGTGGAAAGGTAGCAGGTGAGGCGAGAGTAGACCAGACGCTCCAAGAGTTTAGAGATGAAGGGGAGATTGGAGACTGGTCTGTAGTTGCTTGTGCAGGACAGATCAAGGGAGGGGTTTTTTTTAATAATGGAGTAATGATAGAGTGTTTGAGGGAGGAAGGGAAGATACCCGAAGAGAGAGAGAGATTGAAGATTTTAGTTAGGTGAGTGGTGATATCCGGAGAGAGTGACTGGAGTAGAGGTGTGGGGAAGGGATCAGTAGGGCAAGTGGTAGGACGAGAAGAAGAGAGGAGCCTGGAGACTTCCTCCTCTGTGACTGGGTCAAATATGGAAAGTGAGCTGGGTGGGATATGGGGAGGGATGGGATTCACAACGCTTGGTAGCTGGGAGCTAATCTCTCGGTGGATGTTTTCTATTTTCTCTGTGAAATACGAGGCCAGGTCATCAGCATGAAGGTCTGCGATGGGGGTCTGTACTTTGGGACTGAGAAGGGAGTGAAAGGTGTTAAAGAGCTTTTTTGGATTGTTGGATCGTGAGGAAATAAGGGTGGTGGAGGTCTGTTTGGCGAGGTGAAGGGAAGAGTTGTAGGTCCTTAACATGAACTTGTAGTGGATGAAGTTTTCTGGTGTGCGGGTTTTCCTCCATAGGCGCTCGGCACTCCTAGAGCATCGCTGGAGAAATCGAGTTTGGGATTAATAATAATCCCCTTAGCCCTTACTACGGCCATTTTACAGCTCAGAAATTCGGGATGTGGGGTCAAGTTCGAGGACCGAATCGACCTTTTAACTAAACTCCGGGCAAACCTCAACATCCAAGGCTCCGCTCCGCAAACGTCATACACATGCGGCTCCACTCCATACATGTCGTTCACACGTGGCTCTGCTCTGAACACATCATACTCCACTGCACACATGTGGCTCCGCTCCATACACACACATGGCTCCGCACATGCCGCTCCACACACACTAATTCCATCCTGTCTTGGTCCCATCCATAAACTGCACCAGCACAGCAGAGTCCTATATACACCAAGGAGCTGATCATGTGACCCCTGACTCCTCCCCTCCATGTGACATCATCACAGGTCCTGGAAGCACAGAGCAGGCTATCAACTATGTTGTGGAGGCCCCACCCCTTCTGGTCACATGGGCATGACGTTAGCAGAGGTTCCTTAGCCCACTGGGATATATCAGCTCTGCAGGAGGAGGTATTATTATTATTATTTATTATTATTATAGCGCCATTTATTCCATGGTGCTTTACATGTGAAAGGGGTATACATAACATGGACAAGTATAATAATTATAAAAAAAACAAGGCACAGACTGGTACAGGAGGAGAGAGGACCCTGTCCGCAAGGGCTCACAGTCTACAAGGGATGGGTGAGGATACAATATGTGAGGGTGGATCTGGGCATGCGATGCTATAGCGGACTGAGGGTTACAGTAGGTTGTAGGCTTGTCGGAAGAGGTGGGTCTTCAGGTTCCTTTTAAAGCTTGTCAAGGTGGGTGAGAGCCTGATATGTTGTAGCAGAGCATTACAGAGTATGGGGAAGGCATGGGAGAAGTCTGGTGGTGGGAAGAGGAGGTGAGAGGGGAGTAGAGAAGGAGATCTTGTGAGGATCGAAGGTTACGTGCAGGTAAGTACTGGGAGACTAGGTCACAGATGTAGGGAGGAGACAGGTTGTGGGTGGCTTTGTAGGTCATAGTTATTTTTATTTATTATTATAGCGCCATCATTTCCATGGCATTTTTCATGTGAAAGGGGTGTACATAATAGAGACAAGTACAATAATCCTAAACAATACAAGACACAGACAGGTACAGGAGGATAGAGGTCCCTGCCCACGAGGGCTCACAGTCTACAAGGGATAGGTAAGGATACAGTAGGTTAGGGTAGAGCTGATTGTGTGGCGCTGTATCAGACTGAGGGTTACGGCAGGTTGTAGGCTTGTCGGAAGAGGTGGGTCTTCAGGTTCCTTTTGAAGATTGCCAAGGTAGGCGAGAGTCTGATGTGTTGAGGCAAAGCACTCCAGAGTATGGGGAGGCACGGAAGAAATCTTGGATGCGATGGTGGGAAGAGGAGATGAGAGGGGAGTAGAGAAGGAGATCTTGTGAGGATCAAAGGTTACGTGCAGGTAAGTACCGAGAGACTAGGTCACAGATGTAGGGAGGAGATAGGTTGTGGATGGCTTTGTAGGTCATGGTTAGTGTTTTGAACTGGAGTCATTGGGCAATGGGAAGCCAGTGAAGGGATTGGCAGAGAGGAGAGGTCAGGGAGTAGCTGGGGCACAGGTGGATTAGCCGGGCAGCATAGTTTAGAATAGATTGTATGGGTGCGAGACTGTTAGAAGGGAGGCCACAGAGCAGGAGGTTGCAATAATCTAGGCGGGAGATAATAAGGGCATGTACTAGGGTTTTTGCAGCTTCTTGGGAAAGGAATGTACGGATCCGGAAAATATTTTTGAGCGGCAGGAGGTGAAAAGGGCCTGATGTGTGGCTTGAAAAAGAGATCAGAGTCTAGGATTACTCCCAGGCAGCAAGCATGTGGCACTGGGGAAAGTGAGCAGCAGCCATTGACATTGATGGATATGTCAGGTGGGGGGGTTGAGTGAGGAGGAGGAAAGACAATGAATTCTGTTTTGTCCATGTTCAGTTTTAGGAATCAAGCAGAGAAAAAGGATGAAATAGCAGACAGACATTGTGGGATTCTGGTTAGTAGGGAGGTGATGTCAGGTCCAGAGAGGTAGATCTGCGTATCATCAGCATAGAGATGATACTGAAAGCCGTGGGACTCTATGAGCTGTCTCAGGCTGAAGGTGTAAATGGAGAACAGCAGGGGTCCAAGAACTGAACCTTGGGGGACCCTGACAGATAGGGGGCGAGATGAGGAAGTGGTGTGAGAGTGGGAGACGTTGAAAGTTCGGTTGGTTAAGTATGAGGAGATCCAAGATAGCGCCAAGTCTGTGATGCCCAAGGATGAGAGAATTTGTAGTAGAAGGGAGTGGTCTACTGTGTCAAAGGCAGAGGACAGGTCCAGGAGGAGGAGGACAGAGTAGTGTCGCTTGGCTCTTGCGGTTAGTAGGTTGTTAGTGACTTTGGTTAGGGCAGTTTCAGTGGAATGATGGGGTCGGAAGCCAGATTGTAACGGGTCAAAGAGAGAGCAGGAAGAGAGGTGTGAGGACAGTTCAAGATGGACATGCTGTTCCAGTAGTTTTGAGGCATAGGGGAGAAGTGATATGGGGCGATAGTTTGACACAGAGGAAGGGTCAAGGGAGGGCTTTTTGAGGATGGGTGTGATGGAGGGGGTAAAGTGAGGGGGGGTGGTTACCCACCACAGGAGGGCAAACAGGACAGAGGTTTCCTGGGCAGAGGCAGATTGGGAGAGTATGAGAGCGTAAGAAGGACAAGAGAGAGAACCTGCAGGGTCTGACAAAGCAAAGTGGAGTGGATAGTGTGGAGGCGACAAAGACAGGACTGAAGAAGTAACAAGAGAAGAGAATATAGGAAGAAGGGAGCTCGTCTACAGTGAGGCAAAAAACTAGGGAGCAAAGAGAGGAGAAGTAAGGCGACCCTTCCTGAGGCCAGCACCTGTCAGAATGCAATCTCAGCGGGAGGACATCAAAGTAGTCCGTCTGTCGCAGCTGAGCTGAATGATCCACCGTCATGCTGAGGGATTGGGTCAAAGACAGTGGGATAAGTCACTTCATGGTTGCTGTCACTGTAGAGCCGAGCTGGGTATAGAACCAAATGATTGTAAATGGTGATAATGATGATGATGACGAATCTGCCTTAGAAAATGGAAATCAACTGTAAAACATTTGTTCAGTAAAGTTATGGAAGTTTTACCTGGTGGTCGTCTCCTTACTGACCGTATAGGGCGTAAGGCCCATGGAAGTGAATGGGACTCAACTGGACCACAGCAAAAAGGTACCAGCTCCACACTTCCTCCTTCTACCACTCTGCCCCCCCGTGTCTTTACTGTGCCAGGTTGGGTTGAGGACCAAAACTCCTGCCCATGACTGCCCCTCTCTGGCACATTACAATCTCTCCTGGGTGCTGTCGCAGAGAAGGGAAAAGTCAGTATTACTTACTGGTAATTAGATTTTCCAGTGCTATGACAGCACCATCTATGTTCCCTCCCTTATTTCTGTTCTTACCTGCTTTTGGTGTTGGTCCTTTGTCACTAGCGTGGATGTTATTTTCTTTTGTCCATGGGTGTCGCAAATAAAAAAAAAATGGATATGGGAGTGGCATATATGTCAGATAAATGTGAAACAGAATGAATCGGGTTTATGCCGCGCTATCACCAAAGGAATCGATGTTGATTGATTATTTCATCTCTTTATTCTTTGTACAGGTCAACATGTTTCAGAGATCACAGTCTCCTTCATGAGGACATCAAAGAAAGAACATCAAGATTGTTCTTTATTGAGAGGCTCCACCTTTTAAAAGCTGTAGGTTTCCTGTCCTTCGGCGTAGGTGAACCCTCTCTCCTGACTGCTGTCGTGGCTCTGGAAAATCTAATTACTGGTAAGTAATAACGATTTTTTTTTCAGCTAGATTTTTTAGGATAAATGAAATCTTTGTTTAATTAGCCTATACAATCTACATATATTCATTAAGATCTTTTTTGTGTGCATTTTAAATAGGTGGGATACACTTTTTTTTTTAATTAAACAAGCACCTGTTGTTTAGAGCAGCTTTAGCAGTATTTAGTGGAACTAGTAGACAGTGCACATTAGACCATGATGAAGGCACTTAAATAGCGCCGAAACGCGTTGTCGCTTCTAGATTGCACAACTCTTTAATTACTCTGCCTAAAAAACTGGAACAGATTTTTAAAGTGGATTCATAAAGCTAATTTTTAAATATTTTTGAGCATGAGACATCTTGCTTGGATTCTGCTTTGTTGGTTTCTTTTACTTTTTGGTGTAATGGCTTCTTTCTGGCAGAGTGGCCTTTCAGCCCATGTTGATACAGTATTTATTTCACTGTGGATAATGACACAATCTTACCAGTTCCGCCAGTATCTTCACAAGGTCTTTTGCTTTTGCTCTTGGGTTGATGTGCACATGTCTGACCAAAGCACATTTATCTATTCTACGCAGAATCCATTTCCTTCCTGAGCGGTATGGCTGGACATTCCCAACTTGTTTGTATTTGCTACTAATTGTTTGTATAGATGAACGAAGCACCTTCAGGTGTCAAGGGAGGAATTTGCGTTGAAGACTGCTAATGGAGTCCTCATTTGGGATATCCAGAGACGGTGCCGTATTAGCTGTATATCAGTGGCAATATATATATATCAATGTATATAAAACAAAGAACACAGACATGCTCTCTTTTCAGCCAGCGTCACCAACTGAGCTCGTTATATATTGAAAGAAACTTAATTATTACAGAAGGCACCTTCGGCCTTGAAAATGATACACAGAGTTTATGGGAGTGTCACTCCCCTATTTCTCCCAGCATTTGTACAATACATCTGTTCATTAAAACATTCTTTCTGTGTGGACACTACAGATAAGAGTTTGTAGCTTCACATTTTGGCTTCATTATCTTTGGTTAACTCCTTCATGACTATACAACTTTGAATTATACTATAGGTCTGTGCAATTGCTACATAGAAAGACAGATAATTTTGCATCTACATCTACATTTTGATTAGTTACATACACAGATATTCTTATTACATTTAAACAAACATACTACAGCTCAGGTGACCTCCACAAAGGTATCTGAAAATTGCACCCAAGGAGGAACCACACTTGTGCAAGTCCACCATTCTATTCCTGAAATCTTGGCTGATTTCTTTTGACTTTCTCATGATGCTACACAAAGAAGCAGTGTGTTTCAGGTGTGCATTAAAATACATCCATAGGTGTGTCTCTAAATAACTCAGATGTTGCCAATAAACCTACCAGAAGCTTCCAAAGACATAAAATCATCATATGGGCTGTCCTATATTGTTTAAAAGCACAGTGCTCTAAAGGCTGCTTTACACGCAGCGACATCGCTAGCGACGTTGCTCGTGAAAGCACCCGCCCCCATCGTTTGTGTGTCACGGGCAAATCGCTTTCCATGGCGCACAATATCGCTAACACGCGGCACACGTACTTACCTTCCTAGTGCCGTCGCTGTAGGTGGCGAACAACCTCTTCGTTAAGGGGAAGGTTCGTGCGCCATCACAGCGACGTCCCAGAGACCAATAGAAGCGGAGGGGCGGTGACCAGCTGCATTGCCACCTCGTTGCCGGAGGACGCAGGTAAGCTGTTCTTCGTCATTCCCGGGGTGTCACACGTAGCGATGTGTGCTGCCTCAGAAACGACGAACAACCTGAGTCCATAACGACCAACGAGATTTTGAAAATGAACAACGTGTCAACGATCAACGATTAGGTGAGTATGCTTGATCGTTAACACTCTCTCGGAGCTGTTACACGCAACAACGTCGCTAACGACGCCGGATGTGCGTCACGAATTCCGTGACCCCAACGACATATCGTTAAATATGTCGTTGCGTGTAAAGCCCCCTTTAGTGTATGTAAACGTTTGACTTTGTTTTAAGGCATTTTTATTACTTTCTGCATTCTCTCTCTCTCTCATTATTCTGGCTTTTGGCAAATATATACAATTTTGATCATTCTAATTGACCTAAAACGGGAAAGGTTTATTCTGATTTCATGTCAGATAGCGAGAAAAAAAAATGCAGATGTATCTTTTTAGATAGTGTATGTAAACTTCTGGTTTCCACTGTAGCTGACTCATGTTTATGATAAATTTACTGTAGTAAAATGGTAACATCACTACTTATATCATGTAGCTGACTTGCAGCACAGATTCATCTCAACTAAAAGCCTAGATCCTTTCATCAGGAATAGAACAGATATTTATAGGACATTTCATAACTTTTCATAAATGTACCAAATTCTTATGAAAAAAATATTCATCACATACTGCTTTGAACCACTGTACTCAATTTATTATATATTTTAGGAGTCAGAGTCAGTCCATCTTATACCAACACCAAAATGCACACCAACTCCATGACTCAGACTCCACAGCCCTGAACATTCCACCTGACTTATCCATCAAAATCAATGGCTGCTCACTCTCCCCAGTCCTATGTGCTCACTACCTGGTGTTAACTTTAGACTCTGCTCAGTCCTTTAAGCCACATATCCAAACTCCATCCACTTCTTGCCACTTTAACTCACAAATATTTCCTGGATCTGTACATTCCTAGACCAAGAGTCTGCAAAAACATTAGTGCATGCCTTCATCTCCCACCGTCACTACTGCAACTTTCTGTTCTCTGGCCTCCCTTGTAACACTCTCGCACCCCTACAATCTACCCTAAACTCTGCTGCCCAACTAATCTATCTCTATACCTCGGCCTCTCCTCTCCATCAATCTCTTTACTGGCTTCAAATTGCCCAAAGACTCTATTGCAAATCACTAACCGTGATATATTAACCAACCTGTCCCCTCCATACATCTGCGACCTAGTCTCTCGGTACTTACCTGTACACAACCTGTAATCTTCACAAGATCTCCTTCTCCCCTCTCCTATTAACTCCTCTTCCCACAATCGCATACAAGATTTCTCCGGCGCCTCACCCATGCTTTGCAACTCTGCCCCAACATATCAGACTCTCATCTACCGTGGAAACCTTGAAAATGAACCTGAAGACTTACCTCTTCTGACAAGGCTACAACCTGAAGTAACCCTCAGTCCACTGTACGCATGGCCGGCTTTAGGCATGTGCGACTTGTGCTGTTGCACAGGGCACCGACGGCCATGCTTCAGGGGGGGTGCCGCAGAGAGGTAAGAAGTCGTAAATTTCCTGTCTCCTCCGGTCCCAGCACTGCGTTTTTACTGCTGTGTGGGGGCTCCTGCTGCGCGTAGGAGGTTGTGTGGGGGGCTCCTGCTGCGCGTAGGAGGTTGTGTGGGGGGCTCCTGCTGCACGTAGGAGGCTGTGTGGGGGGCTCCTGCTGCACGTAGGAGGCTGTGTGGGGGGCTCCTGCTGCGCGTAGGAGGTTGTGTGGGGGGCTCCTGCTGCGCGTAGGAGGTTGTGTGGGGGGCTCCTGCTGCACGTAGGAGGCTGTGTGGGGGGCTCCTGCTGCACGTAGGAGGCTGTGTGGGGGGCTCCTGCTGCGCGTAGGAGGCTGTGTGGGGGGCTCCTGCTGCGCGTAGGAGGCTGTGTGGGGGCTCCTGCTGCGCGTAGGAGGCTGTGTGGGGGCTCCTGCTGCGCGTAGGAGGCTGTGTGGGGGCTCCTGCAGGTATTTGCATATAGTTGTTGTGTGACCTCTAGAGTTAACTCCTCCTGTGGACCCCAGATACCCCAGTCCGACCCTGCATCCAGCTATCTTTTATATAGTATCTACTGTATGTGTGTCATGTATATGGTGTATTTTATGCAGTGGCAGAATGACTGAGCCTGTGGGTGATGGGGACCATTGATATTTCCTCAGATGCATGGTTGAACACCATTGAGGATCAGATGGCCACTGGCTCCCTGTTTCGCCCTTGCCCTGCAGCTGTGGGCCCCGGATAGGTGTAATGACATCAGGGGGAGCATGTGATGTTATGCCAGTGGGCCCTGCAGCTGCGTCCAGAGTGGGTGCAGAGCATATGTAGGGGGTAATACATATATAATTTTATTATACACCCTACATATGCTCTGTACCTGTCACGTGTAATGTAATGTAATTCTGAATATTGACCTGCCATATCCTAAAGGTGTGTAATATGTGCTCTGTTAGGATTTCACTTGCTGATTTGAGTGGTAAGCCTGCTTTACACCTTACGATCCAGCATACGATATTGTATGCAATCGTAACCGCCCCCATCGTATGTGTGGCACGGTCAATTTGTTGAATGTGCCGCACAAACGATTAACCCCCGTCACACATACTTACCCGTCCATACGACCTCGCTGTGGGCGGCGAACGTCCACTTCCTGGAGTGGGAGGGACGTTGGCGTCACAGCGACGTCACGCGACAGCTTGCCAATAGAAGCGGAGGGGCGGAGCTGAGCGGGACGTAAACATCCCGCCCACCTCCTTCCTTCTGCATTGCTGGCTGGGAGCCGCAGGACGCAGGTAAGATCTGTTCATCGTTCCCAGGGTGTCAAACACCTATCCTAAAGAAACCTTCCCTCGATCCAACCTCTACTACCAGCTACCGCCCCATATCACTACTCCCACTTGCCTCAAAACTCCTGGAACAGCATGTCCATGCTGAACTTTCCTCCCACCTCTCCTCTAACGCTCTCTTTGACAACCTACAGTCCGGCTTCCGTCCACATCACTCCACCGAAACTGCCCTGACTAAAATCACAAATGACTTGCTTACTGCCAAAGCGAACAAGCACTTCTCTATACTCCTACTCCTAGACCTGTCCTCAGCCTTCGATACCGTTGACCACTCCCTCCTATTACAGACCCTCTCTTCCCTTGGTGTCAGAGATCTTGCCCTCTCTTGGATCTCTTCATACCTCTCAAATCGCACTTTTAGTGTCTCCCACTCCCACACAACCTCTTCATCCCACCATCTCTCTGTTGGCGTCCCTCAAGGCTCTGTCCTAGGACCCCTACTTTTCTCTATCTACACATTTGGCCTGGGACAACTCATAAAGTCCCATGGCTTCCAATACCACCTATATGCCGACGACACCCAGATCTACCTCTCTGGCCCAGATGCCACATCTCTGCTGTCCAAAATCCCGAAATGTCTATCTGCTATATCCTCCTTCTTCTCCTCTCGCTTCCTAAAGCTCAATGTGGCCAAAACTGAACTAATCATCTTTCCTCCGTCTCACCTACACTCTCCACCTAATCTATCTATTACAATAAATAACACCACGCTCTCGCCAGTACCCAAAGTTCGCTGCCTCGGAGTGACCTTTGACTCTGCCTTATCCTTCATACCACACATCCAATCCCTCACCACCTCCTGCCGTCTTCAACTCAAAAATATTTCCAGAATCCGCCCTTTCCTCAATTTGCAATCAACTAAAATGCTAGTGCATGCCCTCATAATCTCCCGCCTCGACTACTGTAACATCCTCCTCTGTGGCCTCCCTGCCAACACGCTTGCCCCTCTCCAGTCCATCCTTAACTCTGCTGCCCGACTTATCCACCTCTCTCCTCAATACCACCCCGCTTCTCCTCTCTGCATGTCCCTCCACTGGCTTCCAATCTTCCACCGTATCCAATTCAAACTTCTAACACTGACCTACAAAGCTGTGCATAATCTTTCCCCTCCGTACATCTCCGAACTACTCTCCCACTACACTCCAACACGTCACCTCCGGTCCTCCCAAGATCTCCTCCTCTCCTCCTCTCTCATTCGCTCCTCACACAACCGACTCCAAGACTTCTCCCGAGCATCCCCAGTCTCCTGGAACTCGCTGCCTCAACACGTCAGACTATCCCCTACCCTTGCAAACTTCAAACGGAACCTGAAAACGCACCTGTTCCGAAATGCCTACAATCTACAATGAACTCGCTGCCGCCCGACCACCGTGCGGAGCTGCCGCCCGACCACCGTGCGGAGCTGCCGCCCG
Source organism: Anomaloglossus baeobatrachus (assembly GCF_048569485.1). NCBI lineage: Eukaryota > Metazoa > Chordata > Amphibia > Anura > Aromobatidae > Anomaloglossus > Anomaloglossus baeobatrachus. The sequence continues at coordinate 531,229,105 of NC_134357.1, forward strand.
ACCACCGTGCGGAGCTGCCGCCCGACCACCGTGCGGAGCTGCCGCCCGACCACCGTGCGGAGCTGCCGCCCGACCACCGTGCGGAGCTGCCGCCCGACCACCGTGCGGAGCTGCCGCCCGACCACCGTGCGGAGCTGCCGCCTGACCTACACCCCACCTATTGTCTCCTCCCCATAATCCTATAGAATGTAAGCCCGCAAGGGTAGGGCCCTCTTCCCTCTGTACTAGTCTGTCTACTGTAACTTGTATACGTATTTTGTATGTAACCCCCTTCTCATGTACAGCACCATGGAATTAATGGTGCTCTATAAATAAATAATAATAATAATAATAATAATAATGATGAACAATCTGACGTTCAATTCTAGAGAAATGAACGATGTGCATGCGATGAACGTTTTACTGTTCAATCGCAATCGCACGTACCTGTCACACACTGCAATGTACCTTACGATGCCGGATGTGCGTCACTTACGACGTGACCCCGCCGACACATCGTAAGATACATTGCAGCGTGTAAAGCGGGCTTTAGTCATCTGATCACTCACATGCGATTTACAATGTGTGGTCATCTGCCGAATGACGTCTTCTCCTGTTTCTCTCAAATTGAAAATTATAACAATGAGAGAAGCAGGAGGAGACGTCATTCGTCATATATAGTGTCTCATATACTAGTGTCTCCTCCTGTTTCTCTCAAATTGAAAATTATAACAATGAGAGAAGCAGGAGGAGACGTCATTCAGCAGATGACCATCAGTCCGCAAATCACTGGTGAGCGATCGCATGACCACTCAGATTGGCAAGTGAAATCCTAGCCGTATATTATATACTTTGGGGATGTGACTAATGTGCAGAATGTCAGACACAGTGGAGACACTGGTCAGTCCAGGGCAGCAGAGCAGGGAGAAGCCGCCAGGGACCGGCCTCCTGGGCTCGTCATCCTGGTTGCAACGTCCCCGGACAGATATTAAATGTGTTTTATATGTGTTTTATATGAAACATGGCAGCATCAGAGTAAAATATACACGACTGCAATAATGGAGCCAGTGTCTGATTCCTTACACCCGGGGGTCATGCAGGAGGAATCAGTGGTCAGAGAACTTATCTTGTAGAAAAATAAAATTGGAGTCTTATACGTGACATGGCGTCACTGCCGTCTGCACAGCACATGTAATGGTTTAGTGTAGGTATGACGGCCATTCTATCAATGTAATGCATCGCTAGCAGCTGAGGTGTATTATGCGGTTCTACAGCAGCTGAGATGTGTATGATGAGGTTCTGCAGCATAGAAGGTGTGTATGATGAGGTTCTGCAGCAACTGAGATGTGTATGATGAGGTTCTGCAGTATAGAAGGTGTGTATGATGAGGTTCTGCAGCAACTGAGATGTGTATGATGAGGTTCTGCAGCATAGAAGGTGTGTATGATGAGGTTCTGCAGCAACTGAGATGTGTATGATGAGGTTCTGCAGCAGCTGAGGTGTGTATTATGAAATTCTACAGAATATCACATGATTCGGCATGGATTTATCTTACAAATTTTCCAACAAAATTATTTGCAGCATTGCCAGCAGGTGTGAGCTCAAACTGGTTAATAAAGGGATTACAGTATATATGCCATAGTTCTTCCATACACAGGGCCCCTCCCTCATGGTGTGTATGTGGTTCTGCGCTCAGTCTGTTCAGGTCAGTGGAGTTGAGAGGCAGTGACACATACACAGTGCCCCCCTGTCCTCATGGCCTCATGGTGTGTATGTGGTACTGCACCTCAGTCTGTTCAGGTCATTGGAGCTGAGAGGCAGTGACACATATAACCTGAGGACTCTTTATTACAAAGAAAGCAGAGATTTTTTTTTCTAATGTCGTACATTCCCCTTTAAGATTTGTGTTTTGGACTTTTTGGTCCAGAGTACACGCAGCATCGGCCGCTGGCTCCATCGTGCATTGTTTGGCATCATCCTGTACGTTTATCCTCAGGATTTGTATAGTAGATGTTGATCCCACCAATGGGGCCATGACCTGCGCCGCTCTAAGTGTATAGGAAGTTATATCATCTCTCTACGAAGAGCGGCAACGCCTCATTCTCCAGATACATGTGCACCCCATAGGTGAGATCCGCATGTACCATCCATGATGTAATATCCAGGGATACAGCATAAATGGTTGACATCGGAAGACCTCTAAAAGAATGAGATCAGACGTGGTGGATTTGTGGTGCAGATTCTCCAGCACAAACTTGGAGTTTATGGTACCTTTGAAGAGATCAATTTTATTAGGATATAAAAAAAATGGCCTCCTGGGGGGGGGGGGCACAAAAGGGCAGTTTTGCACAGGGCACCATTCGGGCTAAGGCCAGCCCTGACTGTACGATCAACTCTACCCTCACCTACAGTGTCTTCACCCATCCCCTGTAGACTATAAGCCATCACAGGGAGTGTAACAATTATGTAGATACTCTGGAATCTGATAGCATGGAATATAATAAAACTGAGACAAGGGTTGGGTGAATACTCTGCATTATCAAATAATAAAACACACAGTGTAATAACAGAGAAGAACACTAGGCAACTACAAATTAAATGTAAGTGCAAACCACACTAATATGTGAATGTCCAGAAATAATACGCAGGATTGCGCACAGAAGACAAATACATGAATGTCCAGAATGCAAGAGTATGCACAGCAAACAAGTAGTGAATGTCCAGAATAATATGCAGGTGTGCACACAGCACTAATACGTGAAAGTCCAGAATGATATACAGGTGTGCGAACAGCAATAATACATCAGTATCCAGAATTGATATGTAGACGACGTCGCTAACGAGGCCGGATGTGCGTTACGAATTCCGTGACCCCCAATGACATCTCGTTAGCATTGTCGCTGCATGTAAAGCGGCCTATAGGGAATGTACTCTATGTAAGAAGGAACTGTCTAGTTCCTGGACAAAAAGGCTGTGCCGAGACTGCATTCAGCAGACATTGTCGAAAGAAGCCCCGGGATTTGCCTCTGATCTGAGGTCCATAATTAAGGCAGAGGTAAGGGACTCCCTTAGATCCTTGTCCAAAGATATTCTGAGCTCGGAAAAATCCTATCCTGCTTATGAAGAAATTGATAGGTCAGAAGGGGAATGCAATGCTTCTGCCTCGCCTTCACCCTCCTTCTTAGATAGTGACTCAGGGGGTCGTCAATGCTTCCCGATCGAAAATACAAGGAAGCTAGTAAAGGCAGTACGATCGACAATGGGCATCCTGGATGAGAAGCCTGAGAAGTCTATCCAGGATCGTATGTTTGGTGGCCTGGAGCAAAGGAAACGACGCACCTTCCCTGTCATAGACAAGGTACAGGCCCCGATTACAAGGGAATGTAAGAGACCGGATAAGAAGTGTTCCATTCCAGGTGCCTGTAAGAGAAAATATCCCTTTGACGACGCCTCCTGTTCCACCTGGAATAAAGCAGATTTTACACTCTGTGACAGCGCTAGCCGATGCTAGTGATGCCGAGCGCGATAGCACCCGCCCCCGTCGTACGGCCGATATGTGTTGATCGCTGCCGTAGCGAACATTATCGCTACAGCAGCGTCACACACTTGCCTGCCCTGTGACGTCGCTGTGACCGGCGATCCGCCTCCTTTCTAAGGGGGAGATTCGTTCAGCATCACAGCGATGTCACAGCAGCGTCACTGAACCGCCGCCCAATAGAAAAGGAGGGGAGGAGATGAGCGGCCGGAACCTCCCGGCCACCTCTTTCCTTCCTCCTTTTCCGGTGGAGGCAGGTAAGGAGATGTTTGTCGTTCCAGCGGCGTCACACACAGCGATGTGTAATGCCGCTGGAGCGACATACAACATCGTACCGTCGCTGCAGCGATATTATGGAAATGAGCGACGTGACATTGAGCTACGATATCGCACGTATTTGAGCTCGTTGATTGTCGCTCATTTGCGTCACACGCTGCGATGTCGCTACCGGATGTGCGTCACTACCGACGTGACCCTGACGATATATCATATAGAATATAGAAATGTGGCACTCCTTCTATAGTCGCTGGTGCTTGGATAGGGTCCCACCCCAGATCAAAAAATTGAAAAAAATCCAGCACTCAAAGCATTCAACTGAAATTGTTTTATATTTTATTCATTGATCTGTGTAATTATTAAAGACGTTTCGGTCATCCGACCTTCATCAGTTTACACAGAAAGGGCTCTGTAGAAATATATGGAAAAGCTGGACCAGAGGAAAAAGCTGCCCGTCCGGGTCTGCAAAAGATCAAATAAAAGAAAAAATAGAAGAAATAAGACAAGAGGACTAAGGGAATGGTGTATTTATTCAGAATCAATTTAATAATTCTTTAATTTTTTATCAACTATAATCAACCCTAGTAAAAAAAGGAAAAAAAGAAAAAAAAGAAAAAAAGAAAAGAGAAAAAAGAAAAACTAAGAGGGATATACGTCAGGAAATGGAGGGGGGGGGGAAGGGGGGAAGGGAAGGGAAAGGAAAAGGGGGTGGGCATTGGGAAGGGAAGAGGGGGGGGGGGGTTGGGGAAAGGGAAAGGAGAGACTATGGAAAAAAGGGAACAAGGGAAAATGAGTAATGCGTAGAAAAAACTAAAACTAGGGAAAAAGCAGAAAAAAGGATTATGTTAAGAAAGAAACAGGAAAAAGATTATAAGACAATACCTAAAGGGACCGGCCATCATCAAATCAGTGATCAACTCCTCTGAAAAAGATAATAATAAGTAGGCATAAATGAATGAAAAGCTATAAGAAACTAGAAGTATCGAAATCACGATTAAGGCCTTTGGGCTCCAAAGTCTGAAGAGTAAAAATCCAATACACCTCCCTTTGTTTCAATTTTTTAACCCTATCACCTCCTCTTCTATTTGGCAAGACCTGCTCTAACACCTGGAACCGTAATTGACTAACACTATGTCCCTGTTTATGAAAATGAGATGGAAGAGGTAAAGTCAATCTCTCACACCTAATGGTGGATTTATGTTGTGATATACGTTCCTTAACAGTCTGGGTGGTTTCGCCTACATAGAGTAGGCCACAAGGACACTTCACTACATATACAACATAAGATGTCTCACAGGTGAAAAAACCTCTAATTGGATAACCCCGACCACTGTAGGGATGCAAAACTCTATCACCTTTCAGCACATTACTGCATTGGGCACAATTTAAACATGGAAAAGTACCACGTCTCTGGGTATAAAGATGAGTTTGAACGGGTCCAGTCACACCGGCGCCCACATCAGCTCTCACCAATTTATTACTGAGGTTGGACGGTCGTCTAAAACAAGGAAGAAAAGGTGATTTAAATTCTTCCACCTCCGGGTACCCTTTACGCAAGATGTTCCAATGACTTCTGATGAATTTATGAATTTTGTAAGAAAAAGGATGGTAAGTATGAACGAAAGCCAAACGTTTATCTCTAGTCTTACCAATAGAAGATTCGGTATTCACACTAGCACTATTCAAAACCTCCTGTGGATAACCCCTCGCCAGAAACTTAGTCCTCATCTCCTGTAATCTGGTATCTTTAATTTCTTGTTGATTAACAATCCTATGTACCCTAAGAAACTGGGACTTAGGTATAGAATTCTTCATGGCTTTGGGATGACAACTATCATATGCGAGTAAGTTATTCCTGTCCGTCGACTTTATGTACAAATCTGTTTGTAAATGTCCATTCTCTAATTTCGTAACAGTGACATCTAAAAAATTGATATGATGTAAATCATATTGTATAACAAATTGAAGTTCAGACCAAATGCTGTTAATGTAATTATGGAACTCCATGATGGAATCCAACGGGCCAACCCATATGCAAAAAACGTCGTCAATAAATCTCTTCCAACACTTGCAGTGCTCTTGGAATCCCTTATGTGGATATATGAATGTATCTTCAAAGTAAGACATGTACGTATTTGCATACGGGGGCGCTACGTTGGACCCCATCGCGGTCCCCTGTTTTTGAATATAATAGATGTCCTGAAACAAAAAGAAATTTTCAGTTAACACTATTTGTAATAAGTCCAGACAGAAATCACTTGTATCACTCGAAAAGTTATGTTGTAACAATAACTCACGAACTGCTGACATGCCCTTCTGATGTACAATAGACGTATATAAACTTGTCACATCCCAAGTCACGAGATAAGCATCAAATGGAATAGTATCAAGTCCACGAATCACCTCTAGGAAGTGACCAGTATCCAACAGGAAAGAAGGAATGTTTTTAGTCAAAGGAGTAATAATCTTCTCAAGTAAAATAGCTAAAGGGGAAAGGATAGAATCTGTGCCCGCCACTATAGGTCTACCAGGAGGGTTCACCAAGGTCTTATGAATTTTGGGGAGTACATAAAAGACAGGAATGATTGGATTCTGCTTTTGTAAGAAATCAAATGTCTTCTGATCTATTACTCCCTTTTGTAGATAGTGGCCGGTCACAGATCTAATCCTATCTCGAATCCTATTCGTCGGGTTACTTGCCAATATTCCATAGACATTACTGTCCCCCAATTGTCTCAGTATTTCCCGTAAATACATGGATTTGTCCATAACTACCAAAGCTCCGCCTTTATCGGCTTGTTTGATAATTATGTCTTTATCCTGCATAAGAGATGCCAACGCATTTTTATCCTTATCTGAAAAATTGGAAGGACAGTGTAATGATTTGTTAGACACATCTTTGAAAAATGACGTAATGTCATGTTCCAATAAACCTATGAACGTTTCCACTGGAGGGTTACTTTTGGGAGGCATGAAAGTGCTCTTAGTTTTGAGTCCCAATCCTTGGATATTGATAGGAGCAATAGAGGTAGATTGTGTCGATGGTCTCAGGCCTATATCAGATAATGATGAAAAATGGGCCTTAATACGTAAATTTCGATAAAATCTTAGTAAGTCGATTTGTAACTGGAATGTATTGAATTTGTAGGAAGGACAAAAAGATAAACCCTTCTGAAGAAGACTAATTTGATCCGGTAACAAATTCTTAGAAGAAATGTTGACTACAATGGTATCCGGCGTACCTGGGATCTGGTGACCATCGTTGTTCTTGCAGGTTCGGTGGCGTTGTCCCCCCCGCCTAGGTTTCCTCTTTGACCTCTGCGGTTTCTTTGACCTAAAAAATGTGGTTTTGGTCGTCTGGTAAAGGAAAATTCCGAATCCGAAGCCGAATCACCACTAGAGGAATATTGGAAACGTCTTGGAAACACTCTGGAGGATGTATCACGCCACCGATAAACTCGATTATTTTTATAGTCCTCAGTATCCCGTAGGAATTTTTCTCTTTTAATTTTTTGACTTTCAATTTTATGGATTTGTAAATCTCTTGTAACTTGATCTTTGATTTTCGCCAGATCCTCAGCCGAAGAGGTGGAATTTAATTGTTGCTCAATCACGACAATCTCTTCACGTTTGGTAATGATCGCTTGATTTAAATAATCCAAAGTCAAAGTCATTAAGTCAAAAGAGCATTTGTTAAGAATCTGTTCAAAACGATTACAAAAATCAGGGTTGTCACTGAAGATGGTCGGTCTTACACCAACCCGTAGTCCTCTTGGAATTCTTTGAACACGTACGTATTCTGCAATAGTGGCACAGTGCAATTCCAAATTTTGTAATTTTCTAGATTCCTTCTGAAAATCACGGGTTCGAAGCTCAGAAGTAGGAATATGCAAAAAATCACTCTGCACTGTGGTACGGCTCATAATATCTGCCATTTCATCCGCAGTATAAGAAAACGCCACATTGGCCATTATAAGAAAAAATGAGGGTGCACACACTAAAGGATATACTATATAGAATATAGAAATGTGGCACTCCTTCTATAGTCGCTGGTGCTTGGATAGGGTCCCACCCCAGATCAAAAAATTGAAAAAAATCCAGCACTCAAAGCATTCAACTGAAATTGTTTTATATTTTATTCATTGATCTGTGTAATTATTAAAGACGTTTCGGTCATCCGACCTTCATCAGTTTACACAGAAAGGGCTCTGTAGAAATATATGGAAAAGCTGGACCAGAGGAAAAAGCTGCCCGTCCGGGTCTGCAAAAGATCAAATAAAAGAAAAAATAGAAGAAATAAGACAAGAGGACTAAGGGAATGGTGTATTTATTCAGAATCAATTTAATAATTCTTTAATTTTTTATCAACTATAATCAACCCTAGTAAAAAAAGGAAAAAAAGAAAAAAAAGAAAAAAAGAAAAGAGAAAAAAGAAAAACTAAGAGGGATATACGTCAGGAAATGGAGGGGGGGGAAGGGGGGAAGGGAAGGGAAAGGAAAAGGGGGTGGGCATTGGGAAGGGAAGAGGGGGGGGGGTTGGGGAAAGGGAAAGGAGAGACTATGGAAAAAAGGGAACAAGGGAAAATGAGTAATGCGTAGAAAAAACTAAAACTAGGGAAAAAGCAGAAAAAAGTATATCCTTTAGTGTGTGCACCCTCAAGACCGACCATCTTCAGTATGACTAGGTCTCTAGCAGTGTGGATCGATGAGCTGGAAAATCAGCTTAGAACAAAGGCCCCAAGAGAGGAAATTTTTTCATCCCTTTCCTGGTTGCGTGGAGCAGCGGCCTTTCTAGCAGACACCTTGGCAGATTCCACTAAAGGCCACTTTACACACAGCAACATCGCTAAAGCAATGTCGTTGGGGTCACGGAATACGTGACGCACATCCGGCCTAGTTAGCGATGTCGTTGCGTGTGACACCTACGAGCGATCGAAAAAGGTCGCAAAATCGTGAATCATTGACACGCTCCTCCGTTCACAAATATCGTTGCTGTTGCAGGACGTAGGTTGTTCGTCGTTCCTGCGGCAGCACACATAGCTATGTGTTACACAGCAGGAACGAGGAACCTCACCTTACCTGTGTCCGCTCGCAATGAGGAAGGAAGGAGGTGGGCGGGATGTTCGGCCCGCTCATCTCTGCCCCTCCGCTATTATTGGGTGGCCGCTTAGTGACGCTGCTGTGACGCCAAACGAACCGCCCCCTTAGAAAGGCAGGTAAGTACGTGTGACGGGTGTAAGCGATATTGTGCGGCTGTGCGCCATTTGCAGCGATTTGCCCGTGACACACAACTGACGGGGACGGGTACGCATGCTAGCAATATCGATAGCGATATCGCAGTGTGTAAAGCGGCCTTAATGCGGGCGTCACACGGTACGATATATCTGGCAATATGTCGTCGGGGTCACGTCGTTAGTGACGCACATTTGGCATCGTCAGAGATATCGTACCGTGTGACACCTATGAATGGGCAGAAATACTCACCTTCTCGTTCATTGTTGACACGTCGTTCATTTTCATAATCTCGTTCATCCCTCTGTGCTCCGGTTGTTCGTTGCTCCCGTGGCAGCACACATCGCTCCATGTGACACCCCGGGAGCGACGAATACAGCTTACCTGCGGCCGCCGGCAATGCGGACGAAGGAGGTGGGCGGGATGTTTATGTCTCGCTCATCTCCGCCCCTCCACTTCTATTGGCCGGCTGCCGTGTGACGTCGCTGTGACGCAGAACGTCCCTCCCCCTTCAGGAAGAGGATGTTCTCCGCCCACAGCGACATCACCCGGGAGGTAAGTACGTGTGACGGGGGGTTAACGACTTTGTACTAATTGCCCGTGACGCACAAACGACGGGGGTGGGTGCGATCGCTTACGCGATCGCACGATTTATCGTCCTGTGTGACACCCGCATAAGTTAGCAGTGAAGTCAGCGTCACTATCCAATGCAGCCAGAAGAGCCCTTTGGTTAAAATGCTGGCATGGGGACATGCAGAAGAAGTCAAAACAAAACTCTGCACTATCCCATTTCAGGGAGAATATTTATTCACCCTGGTCTTGGATGATATCCTAGAGAAGGCTAGTGATAGCAAGAAAGGATTTCCTTTTCCATCCTTTCCAGCCTCCAGACGGTCCTTTCGGAAGAAACAGGTTCGCCGTGGTGCTCCACACAGGAGTCAAAGTAATTGGTCCGATAGGAAGAAGGCGGGGAAGGGGTTCATGTTCAAGGGATCCTATAAGGACCAGAAAAGATCCTCCCAGTGACTTGTTTCCCCAGGTCGGAGGGAGACTCTCTCATTTCTTTCTGTCCAGGGAAAAGATCTCATTGAATCCATGGATACTTGGCCTAGTAAGATCTGGCCTCAAACTTTCCTTTCACCAAACTTCTCCTCAAAGGTTCACCATTCAAGCGGAACAGCTTGCCTTGGAGACGGAGATTCAACAGCTTCTAACCAAGGAAGTCACTTGTTAGAAGTTCCCAGACAAGAAGAGGGGGAAGGATTCTACGCCACCCTCTTTTTGGTGAGGAAGCCCGACAGTTCATATCGAACTATAATAAACCTTAAAGCTCTCAACAGGTTCCTTCATATAGAAAGCTTCAAGATGGAGTCGGTGAGATCCACAGTGAAGTACTTGTTTCCACATTGTCACATGGTGGTAGTGGACCTATGCGATGCGTATTATCATGTCCTGATCAACAGTCAATATCAGAGGTTCCTCAGAGTAGTCCTGAATATGGGCTGGAAGATCTGCCATTTCTAGTACAAAGGCCTTCCTTTCGGCCTGGCGGTGGCACCAAGGATTTTTACAAAGTTAATATCGGAGTTAACCGCTCATCTGTATCAGAAAGAAGTCCTCATCATACCTTATCTAGATGACTTCCTGATCGTCGGCACCTCTGCTCACCATTGTGCAGCCCTTCTAAAATAAGTACAGTCTTCCCTGACAGGGCTAGGTTGGCTCATAAACCAGGTGAAGTCCAGATTACATCCATGCAAGATTCAGCTTTTTCTGGGACTTACCTTGGATTCAGGCACCCAGATGTGTCGACTCCCAGATTCCAAGGTGCAAAATCTCCAAACCCAAATAGAAAGGGTAATAAATACCACTCAAGTGTCTCTCAGAGGAGCGATGTTTCTTCTGGGCTCCTTAACATCAGCCAATCCAGCAGTTCTTTGGGCTCGAGCACATACCAGAATTCTCCAGTGGGATATCCTGGAACATCAGGCAGTTCTGGGAGATCGCCTGGATAGGACTATAGTTCTCAGCCCTCACACGATACAGTCTCTACATTGGTGGATGAATCCAGACAATTTAAGAAGAGGCGTGCCTTGGATAATCCCTGAGTCCGAGGTAGTAACCACCGATGCAAGTTTGTACGGTTGGGGGGCCCACTTACACGATCATCTGATCCAAGGAATATGGTCTGGAAGAGAAGCTCACGGTTCCTCGACTACCAGGGAATTACTTGTGGTAGAAAAAGCATTAAGACAATTTCTGCCATCACTGAAAGGTCGCCATGTCAAAGTCCTGTCAGACAATCAAGCAACAGTTGCATACCTCAATCACCAGGGAGGTACTCGTTCCAGACCACTTATATGGATATAGCAAGCAGAATCCTTTGTCTGGCGATAAATCATCTGGAGTCCTTATCAGCGGTACACATAAAAGGGAAGGAAAACTCTATAACAGACTTTCTCAGTCACAGCAGGTTATATCAAGAATGGACCTTAAAACAGTCTGTTTTCACGCAGATAACGGAAATGTGGGGTATTCCGGAAATAGATTTCTTTGCAACCAGGAAGAACACGAAGGTTCACCAATTTTGTTCCCCAGACCCAAGGATTGACCTCACTCAGTGGAAGCTCTGTTGATCAAATGGGACTTCAACCTCGCTTATGCCTTCCCTCCAATAGCCCTCATTCTAGCAGTCCTGAAGAAAGTATGGGAGGACAAATTAGCAGTTATTCTAATAGCCCCCTTTTGGCCAAAGAGACCATGATTTTAGGTTTTACTGGCTAACCACACTGTCGATAACCAGATCATGTGTTCTACCAGAACTACCAGACCTCCTCTCTCAAGGTCCAGTTTTCCACCCTCTGACCAGCAGGTTGCATCTAATGGCCTGGAATGTGAGATGTCACTTTTAGGAGGCAGGGGGTTCTCTCCAGGTCTACTTACTACCCTGATGCAGTGTAGAAAACCAGTGACTACACAGATTTACGGAAGGATATGGAACAAGTTCTTCTTCTCCACAGGTACAAATCCTGCTGGCCCAGTTCCAGTGGCAGTCATTCTAGAATTCCTCCAGAAAGGGTTAGAATTAGGTCTGTCAGTTAGTACCCTAAAAGTTCAGGTTTCTGCCTTGGGCACTTTGTATAATTATAACCTGGCTGGAGACCGCTGGATTTCCCGATTCATTTGGGCCTGTTTTAGATCCAGACCTCGGCGCTTTATGCCCTTGCCATCGTGGGATCTTAATTTAGTCCTATCAGCCTTAACTAAGCCCTGGTTGAGCGCCCCTGGAGTCTATCTCACTCAAAAAACTGTCTCTCAAGACTATTATCCTGGTCGCCCTAACCTCAGCACGCAGGGTTAGTAACTTACAGGCCCTGTCCATAGATCCACCCTATACTCAGTTTTTTGAAGACAGAGTAGTCCTAAAACATGACTCAGCTTATTTACCAAAGGTGAATGTTCAGTTTCATAGGACTCAAGAGGTTGTGCTTCCTTCATTTTATGATAGTCCATCTATTCAGGAAGAGATAAGGCCGCTTTACACACAGCAACATCGCTAACGATATATCGTCGGTCACGGTGTTTGTGACGCACATCCGGCGTCGTTAGCGACGTCGCAGCATGTAACACATATGAGCGACCTTAAACGATCGCAAAAGAGGCAAAAATCGTTGGTATGTGAGACGTCGTTCACTTACCAAAAATCGTTGCCTATTCAGTAGCGAGGTTGTTTGTCATACCTGCGGCAGCACACATCGCTATGTGTGACACCGCAGAAGCGAGCAACAACCTCGTACCTGCGGCCGGCCGCAATGAGGAAGGAAGAAGGTGGGCGGGATGTTCATCCTGCTCATCTCCGCCCCTCCGCTTCCTGCTTCTATTGGACGGCTGCCGTGTGACGTCGCTGTGACACCGCACGTACTGCCCCCTTAGAAAGGAGGTGGTTCGCCAGCCACAGTGACGTCGCAGAGAAGGTAAGTACGTGTGACGGGTGTAAGCGATGTTGTGCGCCACGGGCAGCGATTTGCCCGTGATGCACAACCGACGGGGGCGGGTACGTTCGCTAGCGATATCGATATCGCAGCGTGTAAAGTACCCTATAGGGTGGCACTGCCAGGACGTTAGACGTTGTCTTCAGGAGTATTTGTCCTTCACTAAGAGTTGCAGGAAGGACAAGTCATTGTTTGTAGTATTTCATGGTAGTAGGAAGGGGCTCAAGACTTCTAAGTCCACCTTAGCTTGATGGATCAGGGATGCTATTTCTATAGCTTACATGGCTAGTGGTCAGGAAATGCCTGCAGGTCGAACAGCTCACTCTACAAGAGCGATGGCATCTTTTTGGGCGGAAAGATCGGAGGTCATCATCTAGCAGATCTGTAAGGTGGCCATGTGGTCTTCTCCGTCCACTTTTTATAAACACTATAGGCTGGATTTGTCCTTCACCGACCTCACCTTTGGGAGACAGCTTCTGCAGACTGAGTCCCCCCCTAAGATATTTTTCTATGTAATTCTCTCGTGGTGCTGTCATGGCTGCTGGAAAAATACGTAATTACTTACCAGTAATGTGTTTTTTTCTGAACCCATGACAACACCCTTACATTCCCTCCCTGCACCTGGGTGTTTTACCAGTGTTTTTGTGTTTCCCCTTACTCACGTGGAAATTGATGGTGGTGGGGATGTCATAATGATGTTCCTTTTTTCGGAGGTACTTTCATGCTTTGTAATCCAACTGATGCGGACAGAGGTACCGCTCTTTTTATCTTGTAGGTTTCCTGTCCTTGAATGGCAGATCCCCTCTCTCGTGGTATTGTTATGGGTTCAGAAAAAACACATTAGCGGTAAGTAATTACGTATTTCCCTTATTTCCAGTTATTGTATTAATTAAATGGGAATCTTTATGATGTTAGATTTTCTCTTCTTCACATTAAGATCCCTATAATATTGGATCCTGTCAGTGGAGATCTTCTATATAAGAGAATTTTACTGATTAACCATTCGAGGATGGATATGGACAGGAACAAGATGGCGGAGAGGATATTACACCTCACCCTAGAGATCCTCTTCCGGCTTACTGGAGAGGTGAGAGATTCTGATGACGTCACATTACATCATTCTTATCTATGGGAATAACAGATGGACAGACCTGGAGAGGTGAGGACTCTGGAAATGTCTGTAGTGAGATTTATTAATGTGTCTCTCCATAACCAGGATTACACAGTAGTGAAGAAGACCTCTAGTGAGCGCTGTCAGGACCCTGTGTCTGAGGAATGTGGAAGACCCCTGAGCCCAATCACGGAGCCTCCACCTCACCCCCTGATACATGAGGACATCAATAACCAAAAGATCCTGGAACTCACCCACAAGATGATTGAGCTGCTGACTGGAGAGGTGACTGTGCCTGGAAATTATACAGTAACGCTATGAAGGGATCGGGGGATGACGGTATCATTGTATGTGTCAGGTTCCTATAAGGTGTCAGGACGTCACCATCTATTTCTCCATGGAGGAGTGGGAGTATTTAGAAGGACACAAAGATCTGTACAAGGATGTCATGATGGATGTTCCTCAACCCCTCACTACACCAGGTAATAGACAGAGCTAAATACACATGGCCTATTATTATCTGTAATGAAGGAATGAATTCAGTTCCTGTATGTGTCTCCTCCAGTTCTATCCAGTAAGAGGACAACACCAGAGAGATGTCCCCGTCCTCTTCTTTCACAGGACTGTAAACAAGAAAATCCCAGTGTTCCTCAGGATCATCAGGTAGATGGAGAGAAGGTGACATGAAATCTCCCTATGATGTGTAGACGGCTGTGAAGGTCTTGTGCTCAGTCTTGTTTTATCCCCCAGTATTATATGTTTTATACTTGTGTAATGAGAACGGTGGAGATGACAGGATTAGCGCTGATCATAGATGTGAATTCTCCATCTGTTTGTGACTTTTACAATATTTGTTTCAGGGTGAAGATCTTACCGATATTAATACTACAGAGATATATGTAAGGGGATATGAGTGGTGTAAAGAGGAGATTCCTACAGATAACCTCCCAGGTGAGTAGTAACCACTGAATGCAGAGAAGTCACACATTCTTCTCAGTCACCGTCTGTGTCTGGTTTATCTGTGGTGTAGTTCGGCCATATCACAATCAAGTAGTCACCATTCTCCTGCTAAACCAAAACTGCCCCCATTACTTTGGGAATTGGAAGTCTTTCTGTTGGAGTGAAATCCGTTCCACCCAGAGCTTACAGAATTAGAATTAGAAGATGCTGACCCTTACCATCCCAGGTCTCTAAACTACAAAGCTAAATGACAGTATATATACAATGTGCTGACAACTTAGAAAATCACGTGAAGAAAAATATAATCTATTGTGTAGACACCAGTCCATGTCCTTTTTATGTATATGCTCAAATATAGACCATAGACATAAATACAAGAAATATAATACATTTTGCAATTTCTTTCTTTTCCCAGTTAGAGGAGAGCGAAATAAAGAGTAAACCCTTTATTTTTGCCCCTATTTCCAAATATCTTTTCATTAGGCCTCTTTCACACATCCGTGCAAAACATACACGTTTTCCACAGTCCGTGGTGTAGATGCGTATGTGTGTGCGTGTGTCTGTGTGCTAGCCGTGTGACATCCGTATAGCACACGGGCAGCATGAACTTCTATACTTACCGGTCCATGGTGCTGCTGTGTACGGTGCTGCTGCTGCTTCTGGTCCAAGGTGCAGTGCATATGCAATGAGCATAATGCGCGAGAGTCGGAACCAAGTGACAACAGTGCTGGAGACATCAGAGGTGGAGACAGGTGAGTATAGAAAAACATTTTATTTCACAGACACGAGGTTTTATCTGAAATGTGAAAACACGTACGTGTGTGCAAACCCATTGGTTTTAATGGGGCTACGTGTGTCCGTGTCTCCGGTACGCGTGAAAACGGACCTCACTTGTACTGGACACGCAGACGTGTCAAGGGCACCTTATACCAGCAATTATTATATTTGGATGTTTAACTTAAGGGCCATATACACGCTGCGACATCGCTAATGATATATCGTCGGGGTCACGGTGTTTGTGACGCACATACGGCGTCGTTAGAGACATTGCACCATGTAACACCTATGTGCGACTTTAAACGATCGTAAAAGAGACAAAAATCGTTGGTCTGTGATACGTCGTTCACCTACCAAAAATCGCTGTCTGGTCAGTTGCAATGTTGTTTGTCGTGCCTGCGGCAGCACACATCGCTATGTGTGACACCGCAGGAACGAGGAACAACCTCGTACCTGCGGCCTCCCGCAATGAGGAAGGAAGAAGGTGGGTGGCATGTTCCAGCCGCTCATCTCCGCCCCTCCTCTGCTATTGGGTGGCCGCTTAGTGACGCTGCAGTGACATCGCTATGACGCCGAACGCACCTCCCCCTTGAAGGAGGGATTGTTCGGCGGTCACAGCGACGTCGCTGAAAAGGTATGTGCGTGTGACGCTGCTGTAGTGATGATGTTCTCTACGGCAGAGATCACCAAATGTCGCACGAACGACGGGGGCGGGTGCTATCGCGCATGACATCGCTAGCTATCGCTAGCGATGTCGCAGCGTGTAAAGCACCCTTTAGCCTAACCTGTTGTTTAAAAAATTTTATTATTAGAAGTTATCCAGTCCTTAAAAATAATTCCCCTTGCAGATAATAACCGTGAAGTAATTAGATTCTGAAATGACAAAACAATATTCAGCCTCTCAGCAACAAATTTGGTAACCGGTTCCCACAAATTCCTAATTTCCTGGCCGTCCCAATAGTTCTGCCACCTCTAAGACATTTTGTATTTTTAATATTTCCGATCTTCTGCAAACAATAACAATAAATTGAAATATTCTCTCATTTGATGCAGAGAAGAAAATTAGCAGAATTCACAACTACTGTATTTACCGATAGGTTAAATTTTTATTGGTATCATTCTGACTTACATACCATTTTTTGTAGTTTATTATTCCAGTATTTGGGAGGCAGAATGAACAAACAGGGCCGACATCATGCTTTACACGTTCCTGCTCTGAGGTCTATTGTTACATTCTCACTTTTTTGTCTCAGTAAATAATTGAATTTTTCTACATAACTTGCAATTTCTATGGGTATTTTAGAAATGTTATACAAATAATTTTTACGGATATATTATGCAAAAACAGTAATGTTTATTCTTAGCAGGTGACTGCACCCAAAGATCAGAGGGACAACTGATATCTACAATTTTTAAATCAGATGACCTTGATATCACACAAGATATAACTGAAGAGAATGCCATTACTCCAGATATCTCATCATCCCTTCACACCAAAGATCTATCATCTGATCCTTTTAAACAGGTGCTATCTTCTGATTCATCACAGACTAGTAAGAAAAATAAAAGTCAAGAAAGAGGCATTAAAAATCAAACTGCTCTGAAAGCAGAGAAGCCATTTTCAAGTGCAGAATTTAGAAAATGCTTGTCCCTCAAAATGTCTTTTGTTACTCAAAACAAAAATCACACAAATAATAGATTTTCTTGTTTAGAGTGTGGAAAATATTTTAATCAGAAATCAGAGCTTGTTAGACATGAGAGAATTCACACAGGGGAGAAGCCATATTCATGTTCAGATTGTGGGAAAAGTTTTAATCAAAATTCAAACTTAGTTATCCATCAAAGAACTCACACAGGGGAGAAACCATATTCATGTTTAGAATGTGGAAAATGTTTTGCAAGAATGTCGTACCTCGTTAAACATCACAGAACTCACACAGGAGAGAAGCCATATTCATGTTCAGAATGTGGAAAAAGTTTTGCAGAGAAATCAACTCTTGCTATACACCTCAGAACTCACACAGGTGCAAAGCCTTTTTCTTGTTCAAAATGTGAGAAATGTTTTACAGAGAAATCAACTCTTGTTATACACCTAAGAACTCACACAAGTGAGAAGCCTTTTTCATGTTCAGAATGTGGGAAATGTTTTAAAGGTA
Source organism: Anomaloglossus baeobatrachus (assembly GCF_048569485.1). Taxonomy (NCBI): domain Eukaryota; kingdom Metazoa; phylum Chordata; class Amphibia; order Anura; family Aromobatidae; genus Anomaloglossus; species Anomaloglossus baeobatrachus. Next base: position 531,247,123 of record NC_134357.1, read on the forward strand.
AATCAAGTCTTGTCATACACCAGAGAATTCACACAGGTGAGAAATCATATTCATGTTTTGAATGTGGAAAATGCTTTAATCAGAAATCGGATTTAGTTGTCCATCAGAGAACTCACACAGGGGAGAAACCTTTTTTATGTTCAGAATGTGGGAAATGTTTTTATAAAAAATCAGGTTTAGCTGTCCATCAGAGAACTCACACAGGGGAGAAGCCTTTTTCATGTTCACAATGTGGGAAATGTTTTGCAGTGCAATCAACTCTTATTAAACACCAGAGAATTCACATAGGATAGAAGCCTTTTTCAACTCCCGATATTAGTGATTTTCCATTTACATTTTCTTTAAATCCACAATTTGCATGTCTGAAGAAATGTCTTTGGTTTATGTATATTACAATAATAAACTTATTTATGTTGTAACTTACTATTTACATCTACGATTTATTCCCTCTGTAAGAAAGTCTGATGTGATCCATGTGCTAAGTATAGGAGCTTTATAGCCATCATTGGAAACTGCTTCTTTTCGCTATACTCCATTACATATATTATTGGTTCTAAAAGGGCTTTGATTTTAAATACTTACTGAGGTATCTCAGTAACCTGAATCATAATCATAGAATGGTAGGGTTTGAAGGGACTTCAAGGGCCATTGGGTCCAACCCCTTGCAAGTGCAGGTTATCCTAAATCATCCCAGCTATATGTTTATCCAGTTTCCGCTTGAAGAGTTCCAAGTCTCCCCTCACATCCCCCTCCCCTAAATTTACACTTTATAGCATGACAGTACTATATGATGGGTTAACCTGACACTTAGGACACTCAGGGTCCCTTATGTCGATCATGTTTGACAATATCTCTTCTATTAAATAAATCTTTTGTACAATGGAAATTTACAAAATGTAATACCTTGGATTTTTGTAAAAGAAAAAAAAAAGTCTGGGCCTTGATTCATTAAGATGTTTCGCAGTCTAAGTGAGGAAGGTGCAGCAATAAGATGTGCCAAATTCATTAAAAGGCACCACTTGATAAAAACTGGACACATCTTATTAGTGTTGTGTGCCTCACCAGAAATAGTACTTGGGATAGGGACAAGAGTAACATTTTCCGTGTCAGGAACAAGAAGCAATCAGACATATTTTATTACAGGTTTTTTTGTTTTTCTTTAAAGAAATAAATAATAAATTGTCTCTTCACTCTTTTTTCCCAATCCGGAATGCTGGGGTAAGATTATCTCTACAGAGGCCTCAGGTACCGAAAAATAAGGGCTACAGCAACATCATATACATGTATATTATACAGAAGAATAGCACTATCTCCATAGTTCATTATACAATGACATAGATCAGACAAGGTCCTCATATTTAGGGTTCAGTTCCACTTCCGTTTTGCACGGGCGAGTGTAATGCAATAAAACATATCGGAAACTCTAGTGCAAAACTATGGGGCAGTGTCCATTTGCAAATGATTTTTCATGTTATAGCTGCATGCGGAATAACTCGCAGCATGCTGCATTTGGCAGCGAGTCTCGACTCACACACCCCCATACAACTATATGTGAGCGTGTGAAACATCTCACTGCACTCGCATGTAATCCGAGTGCAGGGCGATATACAAAGAGACAGGCAGTGGAGGAGATGGGGAGAAAGTGTTCCCTCCCTCTTCTCCGCAGCATGAGCCGCTCACATCCGCAGCAGAGGGTCATTAGCATATTGCTTTTGATGCTCTTGCATTGGAAGCCATATGCTAGTGGTACCATACCCTTAGGCAGTTTCTATTTTACTCAAACGCTCTTTATATGAACAAGTTCAGTGAGTCTCATTATACCGAGTGGAGAAGCTCCAGGGACAAAGACCTCGTCTCGTACTAACACGCTGGAAGCCCGAAGTATCAGCCACAGAGCCCAGATTCTCTCATTTTTGGCTCTGGCGTTTCTTTTTTTTAAATTATAATTTTTATTTATTTTCAAAAGCAAACAAATCATTACATAGAACAAATAATATTAATAATATCAACAAAATTATCAGCAAAATGACAAAAAAATTGTATATCGCTCCATTTACAATTCAGTACTACAACATCTAATCAATGTTCACAGTATTCACAGTTAGATTCAGAATCTTTAATACCTCACGGAAACCCTTATAACTAACTATATGAATGATTTTGTAACCATCCTGTTAAATTCTCCTACTCCCCCCCCCTGAACCCACCACTACTCAAACCCACTCCCACCTAGTCACCTTCAACCCCCACCTCCAGTCCTCCGAGAGTACGGGTAGGTGCGCACTAGGCGTTTTTTTCACGCTGCGTTTTTATGTGCGTTCTTGTCTTAAAAACGCACCCGTGGCCAAAAAAACGCGGCAAAAACGCATGCGTTTTTACCGCGTTTTGGTGCGTTTTTTGCTGCGTTTTTGCTCACTGCGTTTTTAATCAATGAACAATGCCATTAAAGATTGTTGATGAAAAAAAAAAAAGGTCTGATGTCATTTACTTCTTCGATATGTTCTTCATTCTCCACTAGTGTATGCAGGAGAGCAGACAGCTGCAGAACTACAAGGCTCAGCATGCTCCATCCAGGACTGTATGCTGGAGGGAGACTCAGGGGGAGCAGACTACAAGGCTCAGCATACTCCATCGACTAGTGTATGCAGGAGAGCAGACAGCAGCTGTCGAACTACAAGGCTCAGCATCCTCCTTCCAGGACTGTATGTAGGATTTCTTTGCCCCCCAAACAAAAAAATGACGTGGGCTTCGCCATATTTTTGTATGCTAGCCGGGTACAGCAGGCAGGTACGGGCTGCCCCCAACCCCCAGCTGCCTGTTTGTACCCGGCTGGGAACCAAAAATATAGGCAAGCCCTTTTTTTTTAATTATTTCATGAAACTCTCTGGCTGATAGCCAGTCAACTGGTTTTGCATTGCCCCATATAGAGATGAGATTGACGAGGACGTTTGTGCCAACTTGACCAGGCCGTCAAACGTATTAAGTGACACCTCCGACGATATGTCTTGCAATTGAGCCATAACCTTATGCTTCACCTGATCATACTGGATTATTTGGTTAGGATTCAACCCATAATTCTACCAATTCTTCCCTCCCCAACCATCTTGGCTCAGAAGGATGAAAAAGATGGGAGACCCTCTGTATACCTTTCCGCCTCCATTCTTGATTTTCAGCAACTAGATTCACCATTGGTGATTCTACAAGGACAATTGCTCACAATTTATCAGTTGACAGCACCAGTGAGGAATAATTTCTAAAACGTAACTTTTAATCTTAGTTATTAAAATGAAAGAATATTAAAATGCATAAGGGTTTGGATCACCCTGTGGGTAGCCAAGGCCCGTATTTTTACATTAAATCGGGATACCATTGGACAACTGCCATACAGGGACAAAAAGGTGTGTTAAGATAATAAGGCTTCGCACTGCACAGCAAAGAAGGGAAAAACGGACAGTGGTCCTACTATTACCGTGTATTATGTGTACATACAGTTTTAAATCCCCTAGTTACTGGCAACAACCACAGTAGCCCTATAACCTTATTCAGTGATTAAACACACAGATAAATAAGCAAACAATGGAAGGATCTCACCCATTTCGATGATCTTCCTAATTTTTGCACAGCATATTGATACTGGAGGGGTCACAGCGGGGCTTGAAGTCCGGGCTTGATGTAACTTGCCCTATGCCCCCTTGACTCCCGTCCTTACAAGGACGGTCCACATCTGAACCTAAGTCCTTATGTACACCCGCCCCACATGCCTCCCGACGCGTTTCGTCACAAGATGGTGACTCCTCAGGGGACCAGGGCATGAAAGAGAAATATGGAGGGCCAAAAAGTAGTGTGGCACCTGCAAGGTCCATACACCAAATGCTGCAAACCGTATGCCCCATAGGCAATGACTTATAAACACATAGTTAGGTCCACATTGCCAATCCAAACGGCCTCCGGTCAGGTGCATTCAATAAACACAGATGGTCATATAATTAGAGAGACACTTACCACCCTTTTGTGGGGGTCCCACGTGTCTTAGCGTTCCTCCGTTATACATACTCCATACCTCCGGTGCGTGCATCGCACTTCCGGGTAGTATGTATGAAAGTGAGGCTTGTACCTCATCATGTGGTGCATCGAGGACCACGTGATCGGACGCGTAATCAACCGCGTCACCGCTGAATTCCAGGAAGCGATACAATGTAGTGACATTATGCGAGACAGAGGCTTGGACCGCGTCACGTGATGCAGCCAGCACCACGTGATCGAACATGTGATCCGTCGCGTCATCGCTAAACACAGAATGCATTCTAAGTTAGAGATACGCCCCCAGGATATTCATATAGGTTGTAGTGGAGGAATCGAAACGCCCATTTCGTGACCTAATCGGCCATGTACTCCAAAAGGGGCTCATATAGATAAATATAAACCACATTCATTTAACCCTCTAGATAACTTAAGGCACAATCAGGTCGCATCATATAACCGTAAACTGTGATGAGGCACAAGATGACACACATCACTCATTCTTTCCAAAGGAGATAGTACACCCCTCCATCCCAAATAGGAGCGATTATAGCTAACCTGACTGAATGTTATATTAGGGAAAGACATTTTTGATGAAAAATGCATGAGTAGATCCATACCTCCCGTTGGTATACAGGTGGATCGCGTTATACATACATCAAGTTACATCATCATTATGCCAATATGTGCAGGTTTTAGAAAAAAGAAAAAAAGCGAGGGGAAATTAACCTGTGGAATATCATACATAATTTTAGTATTCTCCGTATTGCAATGTACTAGGAGAAAACCCATGTCATGGGGAAAAAGAAAATTAACTATTACAGCAGTCAGGTAATAGGTCATTGTTATGATACCCCACACTACGACCTCCCAGTGGGTGTGTCAGAGGTTGATGCATTTTCAATACACATTTGAGGTTTAAAATACGGCGGAAAAACCTTTCCACCGTAATGGTATCAGGGGCCAGTTCATGACCCAAACTGTCCATCAATAATATTTACGACAAGCCGAAATCCTATAGAAGAAACATGCTGGTTGAGAATACAGGAGTGGTTGACAAAGATCATATATTATCACGCAGGTTATATTAAATGTAGCAGCCATACTGTAGCTGCTCGTTCAGGCCCTTAGGTGTCACAGTGTCAAGCTTAAATATCCACTTGACTTCACGTTGCAGGATTAGACGATCCCAATTTCCCCCCCTAATAGGTGGATCCACCTTGTCAATGCCAATGAATGAAATCACATTCTTTTTTCCGCCATGTACGTTGTTAACATGGCGGGCCAGGGGGGTCTCCCTCTTATGCTCCATGTCACCCAGATGATCCCCAACCCGTCGTCTAAATTCTCTGATGGTTTTGCCGACGTATTCTACCCCGCACTCACAGGTAGCTTTGTAGATGATTCCTCGGGAACGGCAATTTATATAATGACGTATCTCGAATTGTTCATGGGTGACATTGGACTCGAAATTTTTTGAGGATTTTATGAATGGACACGCCACACATTTCCCGCACCTGTAGCAGCCTTTTATATTGGATTTCAGCCATGTTTGTTGTTGAGGTGCTTGGAAATGACTGTGGACGAGTCTATCCTGTAGGGATCGTCCTTTCTTGTAAGTGACATGTGGATATACACCGACCTTCTCTTCAAGGTCCTTGTCCATTCGTAAAATGGACCAATGTTTTTCCAGAATATTCCTGACCTGGTTTGAGCCATTGGAGAAAGTTGTGATGAACCTGATTATATCGTCACCACTCTTTTCAGAGGCCGGGATCAAAAGATCCGATCTGTTCATTGTTTTGGTATCATTGAAGGCTTTTTTTAGCACCCTTTCGGGATAGCCCCTTGTTAGAAACCTTTTTCTGAGATCATTAGCCTGGTGCCTGAAAGAGCCCTCATCCGAGCAGTTTCTGCGCATCCTGCAAAAATTAGGAAGATCATCGAAATGGGTGAGATCCTTCCATTGTTTGCTTATTTATCTGTGTGTTTAATCACTGAATAAGGTTATAGGGCTACTGTGGTTGTTGCCAGTAACTAGGGGATTTAAAACTGTATGTACACATAATACACGGTAATAGTAGGACCACTGTCCGTTTTTCCCTTCTTTGCTGTGCAGTGCGAAGCCTTATTATCTTAACACACCTTTTTGTCCCTGTATGGCAGTTGTCCAATGGTATCCCGATTTAATGTAAAAATACGGGCCTTGGCTACCCACAGGGTGATCCAAACCCTTATGCATTTTAATATTCTTTCATTTTAATAACTAAGATTAAAAGTTACGTTTTAGAAATTATTCCTCACTGGTGCTGTCAACTGATAAATTGTGAGCAATTGTCCTTGTAGAATCACCAATGGTGAATCTAGTTGCTGAAAATCATCTATTTTTGATATAATATGGCAGGCTTTTTGGCTGATGGCTTGAAAACTGATAGCTGGCTAGAGGAGGCAAGAGAGGTTTTGATCCCGGCCTCTGAAAAGAGTGGTGACGATATAATCAGGTTCATCACAACTTTCTCCAATGGCTCAAACCAGGTCAGGAATATTCTGGAAAAACATTGGTCCATTTTACGAATGGACAAGGACCTTGAAGAGAAGGTCGGTGTATATCCACATGTCACTTACAAGAAAGGACGATCCCTACAGGATAGACTCGTCCACAGTCATTTCCAAGCACCTCAACAACAAACATGGCTGAAATCCAATATAAAAGGCTGCTACAGGTGCGGGAAATGTGTGGCGTGTCCATTCATAAAATCCTCAAAAAATTTCGAGTCCAATGTCACCCATGAACAATTCGAGATACGTCATTATATAAATTGCCGTTCCCGAGGAATCATCTACAAAGCTACCTGTGAGTGCGGGGTAGAATACGTCGGCAAAACCATCAGAGAATTTAGACGACGGGTTGGGGATCATCTGGGTGACATGGAGCATAAGAGGGAGACCCCCCTGGCCCGCCATGTTAACAACGTACATGGCGGAAAAAAGAATGTGATTTCATTCATTGGCATTGACAAGGTGGATCCACCTATTAGGGGGGGAAATTGGGATCGTCTAATCCTGCAACGTGAAGTCAAGTGGATATTTAAGCTTGACACTGTGACACCTAAGGGCCTGAACGAGCAGCTACAGTATGGCTGCTACATTTAATATAACCTGCGTGATAATATATGATCTTTGTCAACCACTCCTGTATTCTCAACCAGCATGTTTCTTCTATAGGATTTCGGCTTGTCGTAAATATTATTGATGGACAGTTTGGGTCATGAACTGGCCCCTGATACCATTACGGTGGAAAGGTTTTTCCGCCGTATTTTAAACCTCAAATGTGTATTGAAAATGCATCAACCTCTGACACACCCACTGGGAGGTCGTAGTGTGGGGTATCATAACAATGACCTATTACCTGACTGCTGTAATAGTTAATTTTCTTTTTCCCCATGACATGGGTTTTCTCCTAGTACATTGCAATACGGAGAATACTAAAATTATGTATGATATTCCACAGGTTAATTTCCCCTCGCTTTTTTTCTTTTTTCTAAAACCTGCACATATTGGCATAATGATGATGTAACTTGATGTATGTATAACGCGATCCACCTGTATACCAACGGGAGGTATGGATCTACTCATGCATTTTTCATCAAAAATGTCTTTCCCTAATATAACATTCAGTCAGGTTAGCTATAATCGCTCCTATTTGGGATGGAGGGGTGTACTATCTCCTTTGGAAAGAATGAGTGATGTGTGTCATCTTGTGCCTCATCACAGTTTACGGTTATATGATGCGACCTGATTGTGCCTTAAGTTATCTAGAGGGTTAAATGAATGTGGTTTATATTTATCTATATGAGCCCCTTTTGGAGTACATGGCCGATTAGGTCACGAAATGGGCGTTTCGATTCCTCCACTACAACCTATATGAATATCCTGGGGGCGTATCTCTAACTTAGAATGCATTCTGTGTTTAGCGATGACGCGACGGATCACATGTTCGATCACGTGGTGCTGGCTGCATCACGTGACGCGGTCCAAGCCTCTGTCTCGCATAATGTCACTACATTGTATCGCTTCCTGGAATTCAGCGGTGACGCGGTTGATTACGCGTCCGATCACGTGGTCCTCGATGCACCACATGATGAGGTACAAGCCTCACTTTCATACATACTACCCGGAAGTGCGATGCACGCACCGGAGGTATGGAGTATGTATAACGGAGGAACGCTAAGACACGTGGGACCCCCACAAAAGGGTGGTAAGTGTCTCTCTAATTATATGACCATCTGTGTTTATTGAATGCACCTGACCGGAGGCCGTTTGGATTGGCAATGTGGACCTAACTATGTGTTTATAAGTCATTGCCTATGGGGCATACGGTTTGCAGCATTTGGTGTATGGACCTTGCAGGTGCCACACTACTTTTTGGCCCTCCATATTTCTCTTTCATGCCCTGGTCCCCTGAGGAGTCACCATCTTGTGACGAAACGCGTCGGGAGGCATGTGGGGCGGGTGTACATAAGGACTTAGGTTCAGATGTGGACCGTCCTTGTAAGGACGGGAGTCAAGGGGGCATAGGGCAAGTTACATCAAGCCCGGACTTCAAGCCCCGCTGTGACCCCTCCAGTATCAATATGCTGTGCAAAAATTAGGAAGATCATCGAAATGGGTGAGATCCTTCCATTGTTTGCTTATTTATCTGTGTGTTTAATCACTGAATAAGGTTATAGGGCTACTGTGGTTGTTGCCAGTAACTAGGGGATTTAAAACTGTATGTACACATAATACACGGTAATAGTAGGACCACTGTCCGTTTTTCCCTTCTTTGCTGTGCAGTGCGAAGCCTTATTATCTTAACACACCTTTTTGTCCCTGTATGGCAGTTGTCCAATGGTATCCCGATTTAATGTAAAAATACGGGCCTTGGCTACCCACAGGGTGATCCAAACCCTTATGCATTTTAATATTCTTTCATTTTAATAACTAAGATTAAAAGTTACGTTTTAGAAATTATTCCTCACTGGTGCTGTCAACCGCCTCCATTCTTCAAATAGCTTATTGCTAATTCCCTGGCTGAACCCTGGATTATCCCATAGGGGTAGATATTTAGAAATTTTATATGCCAACTTGTAATGTTTCCTCACTGCCCTCCAGGCTGCTATCGTATCCTTAAACAGAGAAGACTGCTTAATTTTTTGGGGTAGATTAGCTTGACTGGTGTGAAGAAGGGCCTTTAAATCCCATGGAAACGCATAATCTCTCTCAACTCCAAGGGACACGTGTTTCTGTGAGCCATGAATCCAATCCATCCAATACTTGGACAAACAGGCCAGATTGTAACCCCTAACATTTGGTAGGTTTAATCCCCCATTATCCTTTGATGCAGTCAGCTTCCTTATACCAATGCGAGCTCGTTTCCCCCTCCACACAAACCTCGAGAAACTTCTATTAAGAAGTTCAACATCCTTATGTCTCAAGAGCAAAGGTAGAGTTTGGATATGATACATCAACTTAGACATAGACATCATCTTAATTAATTGTGCTCTGCCCATGATGTTCAACGGGAGGTCCTGCCATCTCTGGAGGTCCTGAACTATTTGATTTATAAGAGGTGGGAAGTTTAGGTTATATAAAGAAGTCGGCCCCTTACCAATTCTAATGCCCAGATATGTGATGTATGATCTTGCTATAGAAATATGCTCACACTGGCCATCCTCCTGCAAATGGGCCTTCCCATTGCCCAGGTACAGCAATTCACTCTGGCGTTTCTTTTAGAATAAATCTCCTTCTCATATAATCTTGTAATAATTACTTTGCTAATCACATTTTGTAGGAGAGTTTGTCTGAATCCATCTAAATGTTGTACAAGATAAGACTATAAAGGCCTCGTCACACGCAGCGATATCGCTAGCAATATCGCTAGCGAGTGTACCCGCCCCCGTCTTTTGTGCGTCAAGGGCAAATCGCTGCCCGTGGTGCACAATATCGTTCGGAGCCGTCACACGGACGTACCTGCCTAGCGACGTCGCTGTGGCCGGCGAACCGCCTCCTTTCTAAGGGGGCGGTTCGTGCGGCATCACAGCTTCGTCACTAAGCGGCTGCCCAATAGAAGCGGAGTGGCGGAGATGAGCGGCCGTAACATCCTGCCCACCTGCTTCCTTCCTCATTGCCGACGGCCGCAGGTAAGCTGTAGTTCGTCGTTCCCGAGGTGTCACACGTAGCGATGTGTGCTGCCTCGGGAACGACGAACAACCTGCAACCTCAACAATCAACGATTTTTTGAAAATGAACGTGTCAACGATGGACGATTTGGTGAGTATTTTACATCGTTAACGGTCGCTCATTGGTGTCACACGCAACGACGTCACTAACAATGCCGGATGTGCGCCACGGGATCCGTGACCCCGGCGATATATCATTAGATACGTCGTTGCATGTAACGGGGCCTTAAGACTTTCCTAGGACTGCAGTGCCTTCCATTTAGCAACTGTTTGAAAAAGATTTTGTCAAATCTCTATATCACACAACAGTCACAATCAGGGGTCACCATTAAATTCTATATTGTTACTTGCACTATTAGAATAAACTTTATACTTCTGTGTGATTTGAGTGTGCAGTGAATATCTTCTACTATATCCTGGGACTCCAACCCCGTTGTTCTTGCACCTCATCTACATCTGGTGTGTGCACTCTGAATTTGGATACTTTCATAAATGTTATCAATTTCAGTGCAAGAAACAAACGTCCTACCACAGTTTTACCACGTGTGTCCAGTGTCAGTTCTTCTACAGACCCTAATAAAAAACCTTGGGGTCTCTGACCACACCTGCTTATTCTTATTTTACAATTGTAATAAGTTTTTTCCAAAAAAGTATTAATAATCCGGCAGCATGCGTATAAGGGGCACTTTGCACACTACGACATCGCAAGCCGATGCTTGCGATGTCGAGCGCGATAGGCCCCGCCCCCGTCGCAGGTGCGATATCTTCACATCCACTCACCTGCCCTGCGACGTCGCTCTAGCCAGCGAACCGCCTCCTTATTAAGGGGGCTGTTCGTGCGGCGTCATAGCAACGTCACATGGCAGGTGGCCAATAGAAGCAGAGGGGTGGAGATGAGCGGGACGTAAACATCCCGCCCACCTCCGTCCTTCCGTATAGCCGGTGTGAGCCGCAGGACGCAGGTAAGGTGATGTTCCTCGCTTCTGCTTCACACACAGCGATGTGTGTTGCCGCAGGAACGAGGCACAACATCGTGACATCGGCCCTTCCTAAATTATGGAAATGACCGACGCTACATCGATGATACGATTTGGACGTTTTTGCGCTCATAAATCGTATCAAAAAGGATTTACACACTACGATATCGACTGCGACGCCGGATGTGCGTCACTTTCGATTTGACCCCACCGACATCGCAGCTGCGATGTCGTAGTGTGCAAAGTGCCCCTTAGATCAGTAGCTTCCGCTAAGCATTATGGAGCTTTGGCCTCTGTACACATGCCGACCTTGTGGATAATCGTTTTGACAGTGTGTAAAAAATTCTTAGGTATATTTTGGTCTTTAGTCAATGGTCCTAATGTTCCTTGCTGACTTACTGATATACAGGATTATTTTTCAAATATTTAGATAGCGGCATTTTATAAAGTATAAAAATCATACCAGACGTTCTCCCTGAGTCCCCTTTTCACACATTAGTGTTTCAGGTATGTAACCATGTTATTCTATGGGCTAACTGAAACGTCTGTTTTTTCACACGGACCGTGTAGCCCCGCATGTACATACAGAGTCATGTCCATTTTTCTCCGGCAGCACTGATGTCACACGGACCGCACACTGATGTGATCCGTGTGACTTCAGTGTGACACGTACCGGAGAAAACACGTGTCTTTGAAATAAAAAGATTTTTTATACTCGCCTGTCTCCAGCAGTGCTGTCTCTGCCTCTGCTGTTGCTTCCAGGCACACTCATTATGCTCATTGCATGTTCACTGCATCGCGAACCTGGAAGCAGCAGCATCGCCGGGGACAGCATCGCTACAGGCAGGTGAGTATCCAGCAAGCAGTGTGTGTGCAGTGATGTCAGGAGGTCATTGGAGTATCCAATGAACTTAGATGAATTCCTGACTACACACCGAGACATCACTGCAGAGCGATCTGTGCTACCGCAGGTGTCGCAACAGTGACTTCACGGGTTCATCAGAGTTCATTGGGAACTCTAATGATTCTGTGATCTTACTGCTGCGATACCCTCGGTAGTGCAGATTTCGGCAGTGATGTCTGGAGGTCATCCAAATTCATTGGGAACTCCAATGAATTCGTGACATCACTGCCGTGGCCGCACACACACTGGTAAGGGTGCCCCTCTGATGGCATGGACTGACCTTATGAGGTTATCTCAGGTCACTGCAGGGGAGCACACACAGCAGTGTGTGTGTGTGCTTTCAAGGGGTTACTCTCACAATCAATGGGAAACGTTCGGTTCTCCATGGAATGTGCCAGCAGTATGGAATCATTACGGCAGAGCAGGATTAGGGCTTTAACAGGGAAATAAAATGGAAAAGAGGGCGCCTCTTGTCTTTATTTAATAATCTCTTTTTATGTCTTTATAGGATCACTTTTGTGGAACGTCGTGGGACGTTGCAATCGATTATGGCGGACATTTTGTATTTAGAAAAAAAACAAAAACAAAAAAATTGGTGAATGAGGGATGGAGTCAAGGGTTTTTTGTTCCAATAAATGTTTTTATTCTCCTTTCAACTATTGGATTAGTAATGGTGGTGTTTCTAGACGCCCACCAGTTACTAATACCAGGGTTTGATGCCACCGCACCAGGGCAATGGGAAGAGCTGGGTCCAGCACCAGAATTTGCGCATCTAATGGATATGCCACTTCTGGGATGGCTGCAGGCTGCTATTGTTAGGCTGGAAAGGGCCAAGTAACCATGGCCCTTACCACCCTAATAATATCAGCCCCCAGTTGTCTGCTCTACCTTGGCTGATTTTAGGAAAATGGAGGGGACCTTACATCATTTTTTTTTTATATATATAAAAAAAGAAATAACTTAAAAAATAAGCGAGGGATGCCCTCTATTTTTCATAACCAGCCAAGGTACAGCAGAGAGCTGAGAGTTGCAGCAAAGACAGAGCAGGAGACAAAAAAGAAGATTCCCATCTGACCAGAACAATTAATTTACATACGTGACGGGAGATTTTAATAATAATAATAATTTTATTCATTTATATAGCGCTATTAGTTCCACAGCGCTTTACACACACTGGCAACACTGTCCCCATTGGGGCTCACAATCTAGAGTCCCTATCTAAGGAGTGTGTGAGGAAACCGGAGTACCCGGAGGAAACCCACGCAAACACAGGGAGAACATGCAAACTCTGTGCAGATGGTGTCCTTGGTGGGATTTGAACCCAGGACCCCAGCGCTGCAAGACTGCCGTGCTAACCACTGAGCCACCGTGTCGCCCAGATTTTATAAAGGTATTTGTGGGGTCTGCAAGGGGAGTCAAGGCACAAGGTGCACCTTCATAGAATGCAGACCAGGAGATGCATATGGTGCTACTTTGGGTTGACTACTGAAAATACTGGTAACAGGTTCCCTTTAAGGATCAGCAGCCTGATCGCCGATTCATTTCTGCACAGCTACAAAGCCCTGATCAGCAGAAATGCTGCTCTCCTGTTACAACTGCTACTTTGCCTGCTGTAACAGGAAGTACATCATGATAGCGACGGGAGTCATCACATGACTCGTTGCTACCATGGCAAGCATCGGCTCCCCGTGATTGTGTCACAGGGCCTCCGATGGCGGCGGGGAAAGGCATGTTCCCCACTGTGGTGATTTAAATCATGCTGTTGTGGCGCCCCTGACCTGGTCAGGCACCATTGAAGTTCGCTAAACTGCTGTGGCTGTCACCCCTCACCCTGACCGCAAAAACCGAGAGTGGTGTCACGATTCCTATGAAAGTGAACCTGACATAACTGTTGCCAGAAGATTTCCAGCACGTGAAGACCCTGTGGTGTCCCTGGAGGTGGAGAGAAGTCCCTGAAGTCCCTGAGGCGACCGCTGCAGGTGAGGGGCTTCACATCTGGCATCACGAACAGGATAACAGACCTGTTAACACAGGTGACCATGCGCCTTGGAGGTCCGATTGAAAAGTTTGAAACGCCGCCATATTGCCACCGCAGAAAGTGCGCCAAAGAAACAACAGCAGCCCGTGCAAAAAGAAGTAACCGCCCATGAAGAGGTGTGGCTATCCTATGTATAGAGGATTAATACCAATATGATAAGGTGTGTATATCACTGGTATTTAAAACTTAACCTTTATTAATTTAGTATTAAAATTATTATAAAAACCAAACAAGTGAAACCACAAGTTAATTGACACAACGTATAGTTTGGATGTCTACAAAGACTCAGCAGGAGTTATGCACAATTCCCTCACGGTCCTCCTGGTTCAAACGTATTCATCCAAATAGAATTAAAGTGACATTGTGCAAAACCGTTGTCCTCCCAAAAATTGCACCCTTGCCCTATGAGTAACACTCTTTTTGAAAGTGGCTGTGTGCAAAATTAGTGATTATCCACAGATCACAGATAACACTAGAATATAAGCAGGGAGGAGAATAAACGGTTTTAGTGAAATTAGTGCTCAAAAGTACAAATAGTGCAATCAATGGTGGCAGTGGGACCTATGCTCACCATCTATCCCACTGTTCACCAATGAAACCATATGTTACCTTACAATAAGCGGGGGGGGCGACTCACTAGCGCACCACACAATACCCCTAAGGTAACATCAAATACTCAACGTCCTCCTTCCCGACGCGTTTCCTCAAAAGCGATTCATCAGGGGATAGGGAGGCTGTATTGTCAGAGGCATGTTGAGCTGCAAAATGAAAAACCAAGTGATGGCTTGGAGGTGTGAGACTTATAAAGTGCATTGTTCCACCCACTGCATTAGTCATGCCACACCTGTGAATCAGGTGAGCTCCAGGCTCAGTAACGTCTGTATTAGGCCTTAGTTGCAGGGGGTGGAGCTGATGTTATGACACTTGAATGATGCTTACATCCACATGACATAGGGGTGGGAGCGTTCCACTCAGTCATGTGACCAAAACAAATTAGCATGTAAACAAACCCTTCGTCATAAATTACTCATAATCACGCGAGCAAATAGTGTCTGGTGGATTTATAGGTGGAGGGCGGCGCCAGCGCTATGTCACTCAAACACTTACTCACTCGTATGACAAGCGGGTAGGGGCGTTTCGCGCGACCACGTGACCGGACAAAAAGCACGTCACCGCTGCGCCCCCCAGCATATCGCTCATCACAAAGCAGCCAGTTAGCAATCATTTCCGCATGACGTGCAAAGAGGGGCGTCCCCACCGGTCACCTGACCAACATGTATCAGCGCGTCACCGTTATGTGACTCCGTGCGCCAAACTGTACATAGTGGTGTGGTTTTTGGGGATATGGTATGCAGTTGGCGCTGCGTGCCATCACCAGCAAGTATCAGCGCATCATTATCACATAACTAGAGGTACATTCGCCTCATAATAGGAAGCGCCGCTCACTACTCCTTACATTAACAGGATTAGTGAGTAATGGTGACAGCACATATCCAAACTAGCGGCATTCCTGCAAAAATTCATAACCTGAACCCCATACCCCGCCGACCTATCTCGCGCTGGGAAACATGTTCCTTATAAATGATGATTAAAGGTATAAATGTTGTTTATGAATATAATTAGCAGATACATTAGTAAATCCTACATCCCAATCAAGGGGATTTATACAGTCTCAACCCCTGGTCAGGATTAATATTAGGACGGGAATTAACCGTCTAACCAACTGTTCTTAACAAAAGAACAGGATTTTTTGGGTATTTTGTGGCAAGATCTGACACGGGTTGTTGCCAAAGGAGGGCACCTAAAACACCTGGGAACGTATCTCATGTAATTTCATATGTTAAATGGTCTATCGGGTAATGGAACACTGAGTCTGGGGATCTGGTAGTCGATAGGGAAAGGGGGGGGGCGGAAGGGGGGGGTTGTTACTTAGGAATCAGTTCCCATCTATCCCTCCATCCACCCTAAAAGCTTGCCCTTCCTGACCGCGGAGGTTGGCACCCTACCGTCACGTCATGGCGCCCCCACTCATCGTTGTCTCTCCCTGTGAGACCCTAAATCACCCTATCAGAGGAAACACTCATATGTAAGTGTTTCACTCAGACCCATAGGGGCCTGGGTTTTCAGGCCTGGGTATGAGGCGAATGTACCTCTAGTTATGTGATAATGATGCGCTGCTACTTGCTGGTGATGGCACGCAGCGCCAACTGCATACCATATCCCCAAAAACCACACCACTATGTACAGTTTGGCGCACGGAGTCACATAACGGTGACGCGCTGATACATGTTGGTCAGGTGACCGGTGGGGACGCCCCTCTTTGCACGTCATGCGGAAATGACTGCTAACTGGCCGCTTTGTGATGAGCGATATGCTGGAGGGCGCGGCGGTGACGTGCTTTTTGTCCGGTCACGTGGTCGCGCGAAACGCCCCTACCCGCTTGTCATACGAGTGAGTAAGTGTTTGAGTGACATAGCGCTGGCGCCGCCCTCCACCTATACGTCCGCCAGACACTATTTGCTCGCGTGATTATGAGTAATTTATGACAAAGGGTTTGTTTACATGCTATTTTGTTTTGGTCACATGACTGAGTGGAACGCTCCCACCCCTATGTCATGTGGATGTAAGCATCATTCAAGCGTCATAACATCAGCTCCACCCCCTGCAACTAAGGCCTAATACAGACGTTACTGAGCCTAGAGCTCACCTGATTCACAGGTGTGGCATGACTAATGCAGTGGGTGGAACAATGCACTTTATAAGTCTCACACCTCCAAGCCATCACTTGGTTTTTCATTTTGCAGCTCAACATGCCTCTGACAATACAGCCTCCCTATCCCCTGATGAATCGCTTTTGAGCAAACGCGTCGGGAAGGAGGACGTTGAATATTTGATGTTACCTTAGGGGTATTGTGTGGTGCGCTAGTGAGTCGCCCCCACGCTTATTGTAAGGTAACATATGGTTTCATTGGTGAACAGTGGGATAGACGGTGAGCATAGGTCCCACTGCCACCATTGATTGCACTATTTGCACTTTTGAGCACTAATTTCACTAAAACCATTTATTCTCCTCCCTGCTTATATTCTAGTGTTATCTGTGATCTGTGGATAATCACTATTTTTGCACACAGCCACTTTCAAAAAGAGTGTTACTCATAGGGCAAGGGTGCAATTTTTGGGAGGACAACGGTTTTGCACAATATCACTTTAATTCTATTTGGATGAATACGTTTGAACCAGGAGGACCGTGAGGGAATTGTGCATAACTCCTGCTGAGTCTTTGTAGACATCCAAACTGTACGTTGTGTCAATTACCTTGTGGTTTCACTTGTTTGGTTTTTATAATAATTTTAATACTAAATTAATAAAGGTTAAATTTTAAATACCAGTGTGGCTATCCTAGAAGCCTGGAGCGCTCTGGCCCCGCAAGAGAGAGAGATGGAGGCGGATCTGTCCCTGGACGGCGGGAACATCGCAGCCTGGAAGAAATGAAATTGAAGACAGTGTGCAGAGAGAACTGGTTGAGCAGCGTGCAAGACAGAATGGAGCCATCGGAGAGCGTCTGCGAGGAGCCGGGCTGGACCAGGCCGATGACCACAGCGGAGCTAGAGACCGAAGTAGGGCGAATTGCCAGCAGAATGGAGGAGCAGAACCAGCAAGAGATAGCCGCGTGGAATGAAGAAGTGATAATGGCAATCCGAGGCCTGCGGTTGCTGGTGCAGCGAGGCCCACCTAAAAGTGCCGTCCAAGCCCAGTTGGAGACGTCCTCAGCGATGGTGACCCTGATGCAGGAGATCTCCAGTCCAGCTCTGGGTGAGTCCCATGCAGCCCCTGCCCGACCCGGTGCAACGTCCCGTGCGGCATTTGGTGCGACATCTCGAGTCCTGGCCAGGCCAGAAGAGGCCACAGCAGCGTCGCGCCCGGTCAGACCAGACCAGGCCGCAGCGTCTCCTGTCACGACCAGACCAGGCTGCAGCAACGCCGCGTCTGGCCAGACCAGACCAGGCCACAGCATCTCCTGTCCCGGCCAGTCCAGACCAGGCCGCAGCAACGCCGCGCCCGGCCCGACCAGACCAGGCCGCAACGCCCCCTGTCTTGAACCCCAGACCAGAAGCGGTCACAAAGCCCCAGTCGCTGACTGGGGATGCCACCTCTACATTCCTGCCAGAAGTGGTCGAAGAAGCGGCTCAACTAGAAAGAGACTTAAAGACTCGGTTCCCAACCCACCTGGAGTACATGTACCTGTTCCCCAGGCTGCCATCTGGACCCAGAGCCGTCCCAGCAACCTCTATGCTAGAGAGGAGTCAACCAGCCTGGCCAGCTGATGCGAGCTCATCCCCGGAGCCGCTGCTAGAGCAACCGGAGGAGGTTAATGCAAGCCCTGCAGAGGAGGAAGAGCTGACTGTCTTTATGTCCAGCATGCATGTGAACTGGGAGCCCGCCGACGACCAGGTGATAGTGATGAGGCCAGCCCGCAGAAGACAATGCCATGTGAGGGCAAGGCACCCCCCTGCGCAGCCTACCCCTCAGCAAGAAAGAGTGGAGGCCAGGGACCTGAAGGAGAAACGGTCCCTGCGGCAGACCGGGTTCCAGACCAGAGGTCCTATCCACCATGGTGTCGTGGAAGAATTTAAGCTTGGTACCAGCTACGGTTTTATAGTGGAGCCGGGGGTCAAAGAGAGCATATTTGTCTCCAGACGGAATGTCCAGGCTCACTTGCAACGAGGACACCCAGATCGAGACTTCTATACAGGAGATGTCGTCGAGTACACCAGACACATGGGTGAAAGAGGCTGGTATGCCTTGAATGTCAGACAGTGCCCTAAGCAAAGCTCCACCCCCACTGCTGCTACCAGGTCCTCAAAGTCACCACCACCAGGGGACGCACTAGAGACAACTCAAGATGCAGTGCAAGATGCAGCTCAAGGTGCCAATGAAGGTATGACAGAAGTAACAGATGAAGTACCAGATGAAGAAACCCAGAGCATTGAAGTGCCAAGTCCAGATCCTGAAGAAGAAAAGTAAAGAACAGTTTCACCAGTTTTCAAGTTAAGCAATGTTCACCTGTTCAAGAATGCGCCCACAAGTACTTTTGTGAGAACCCTTAAGTTTTTCCTCATTGCACCAGTTTTGAGCACTTTAAACAAATATGGACCAAAAGGCTATGAACTGGCTATAGCCACAAACCTTCGGAGTGTATAAAGTTATCCCAGTGGTACCAACCGCAGAGCACGCCTGTTTATGGGGCCTGGCTCTGCACCACCAGGAAGCATGCCTGTTGATGGAGCTGCTGTCCAAAAGCCAAGAGCACGCCTGTTTATGGGGCCTGGCTCACCAACAACAAGGGAGCACGCCTGTTTATGGGGCCTGGCACTCCACCACGCGGAAGTGGGTACGCCTGTTTATGGGGCCTACCTTTAACCACCATTCCCAGGAGAGGAAGATTGGAGGAAAGGTCTGGGATAGAGCTGGCCCAGACCTGGTGACCTGCCTTCTGGAGGTTTTGGGTCGGTTACGGACTTTTGGGTGGAGGGTGGTGAAGAATGGTACCTGGTATAATGTTTTATGATGTTTTTATGTGACTGCCACCCCTGTGTGGGGAAAGTTGTCTTAAAGTTTGTCTTAAAAAAAAAAAAAATTAAATGTCTTTGCAGCCCGAGGACGTGCTGATGATAACTAAGGGGGAATGTGGCGCCCCTGACCTGGTCAGGCACCACTGAGTACTGCACCAACGCTGGGTGAGTGCAAACAGGTAATCCCAAAGGCTGAATAGGGTGTGTACACACAGACACATTGTAACCAGGTTTCACACCCACCTTAGAGGGGACCCCTGGGCAGACCCAGGAGGGGGCGTGGCCTCCACATCTCAGCTAGTGGTGCATTGGGGAAGATGGAAACAAGGAGTTGCAGTGACAGTGAGTCAGAGGAAACTGGTGGAGGAGGACATGTCAGTCTGAAGCGGAGAGCGGGCACGCAGACACGCTAGTCAGACCCTGCAAGTGTAGTGGCTGTTTGCGGGGGAGTTCGGTTGCCACACAGTCAGCCTGAAAGACACCTCAGGAAGAAGCGAGGCAGTTGAGTACGGGGACTTCTGGTAGACCAGGCACGCACGGGGGACAGGGATTAAATATATAAAATGTAATAGCTTAAATTTTCTTGCTCTGTAAGTCCAATCTACCTGCATAAATGATTGATGGTTGCAAATAACTTTCTTTTGTGGTATTGTGGAGCTTCACAATGACCTAAAGGGGGCTTACACGCTGCGATATCGTTAATGTTTTATCGTCGGGGTCACGTTGTTAGTGACGCACATCCGGCGTCATTAACGGTATCGCAGCGTGTGACACTTACCAGCGACCTTAAACGTCCTCCAAAGTGGTGAAAATCGTTCACCATGGAGAGGTCGTCCTAAAACCAAAAATTGTTAATGGTTGTTTATAGATGTTGTTCCTCGTTCTTGCGGCAGCACACATCGCCATGTGTGACACCGCAGGAGCGAGGAGCTTCACCTTACCTGCGTCCCGCCCGCAATGAGGAAGGAAGAGGGTGGGCGGGATGTTCGTCCCGCTCATCTCCGCCCCTCCGCTTTGATTGGCCGGCCGCTTAGTGACGTCGCGGTGACGTCGAACGCACCTCCCACTTGAGGGAGGGATTGTTCAGCAGTCACAGCGCCGACGCCGACCAGGTAAATGCGTGTGACGCTGCCGTAGCGATAATGTTCGCTGCAGCAGTGATCACACAATATCGCATGCACCACGGGGGCGGGTGCTTTTGCGTACGATATTGCTAGCAATTGCTAGAAATATCGTAGCGTGTAAAGCCCGCTTTACTGTGATATACATATATTCCTTGAGTGACGCCCCTGAACTAGTCAGGTCGTCACATTGTACTGCACGCTCTTTACTCTTAGGCGGGCTTTACACGTTGCGACATCGCTATTAATTGCTAGCGATGTCGAGCGCGATACCACCCGCCCCCGTCGCACATGCGATATGTGGTGATTGCTGCCGTAGCGAACATTATCGCTATGGCAGCTTCACACGCACATACCTGGTCGGCGACGTCGCTGTGACTGCCGAACAATCCCTCCTTCAAGGGATAGCATAGCATAGCATAGCTTCTTCACACCAAAAAGTGAGGAGCGGGGCCCGGACAGCTTCAAGCTTACGGGCCACTTGGACACTACTAAAATTTGCGCACGGAGGCAGGCTCCGGACCATCAGGCGGTACTGCAGGGGACGGAACCCGGACGAGATCCCCCAAGAGGGCAGCGGCACCCAGAGACTTGGTTTACTACGTTATCAGCGTCTGCTTTCCTTCTGAGTGAGTACCTGATCACCCCTTGCTCCCAGTGAGCCTGCGCCCCCCTGCAATCCATCCCATCATCCAGAGTCCCGGGGCCTTCCCTACCCGTGGAGGGTAACGTCATTCCATCTGCCCGGGTACTCCCAACGGCAGCGGCGGTACTCCCTATTACCGCACGCCACGGGTGGCGTCACGAACTATCTAATCCCCTGTAAAAAACCCACCATCACATTTTAGAGTTACCCTGAGCCCCCAGGTCCAGAGACCCTCGAGGCACGAGCGACACCCGGATCCGAGCGGTTTGACCACTGCTGGGGCGGTACACTTGCATTGGAATCGGTTGTATTGGTATGATACACTCACTGTGAGGTTCTCAATAATCTGCCTAGTAGTGGAAACAGCCACGGTCTCCTCCATTAAAAGTTTATCAACTGCATAATTGTCCTGAGGATACGGAGCAGAAGAGGTGTTTGAGACAAGAGCTAATCGGATTGGCAAAAAAAAAATCGGGATCGGCGGATCACTGCTAATTTAAAAAAACCCTGATCCGCTCCGGAATCCAGTGCCCATATAAATCAATGGGGACCAGAATCCGGAAATTAAAAACATTGGTAGAAGGGATAGGGAGGTAGGAGCGCTTGCGGTGTACTCACCGAGGCTGTGTCATGGTGGCAAACTCCTTCTGGGTCACGCTTTTCCCTTCCAGAGCCCACAGTTCAATATTCACTGTTTTCCCTGCCCACCGGCGCGTGTAATTGGTTGCAGTTAGATGTGACCCCACCCTGAGTGGCAGCGTGGCAGCTGACTGCAACCAATGACAGGCACCAGGACGGCCGGTGGGAGGCTAAAGCAGTGCCAGTGTGTGCGGCTCAGTATGGTGAGCGTGAATGTAGACAGAAACACATGCAGCCCGCTCTTGTCAGAAGAGAGTGCGGCTGTGCCGGTGATGCAATGTCAGACTCATGTGACTCTGGCATGAGATCACGGCCTGCCGCTCTCTGAATATGAGCGTGGATGTAGACAGAAACACATGCACGCTCCTGTCAAAAGAATATGCAGCTGTGTCGGTGATGCAATGTCAGACTCATGCGAGTCCCTCGCAAGTGTGACTAAGGCAAACCGCATGCGGCTTTTTTTAATTTAAATAAATAATTTAAAAAAATGATGTGCGGTCCCCCCTAATCTTGATACCCAGGCAAGATAAAGCCAGCTGGGGGCTGGTATTCTCAGCTCGCAGCCGCCTGGTATTGCCGCATCCATTAGATGTGACAATCCCGGTGCTTTACCGGCTCTTCCCAAATTGCCCTGGTGTGATGGCAATCAAGGTAATGAGGGGTTAATAACAGCACACAGCTGTTACTAAAACCTAGGTTATGATGGCACAGGCATCTATGAGATACCTGCATCACTAACCTGTACATGAAAGTAAAAAAGTACAAACACAGAGAAAAAAAATCCTTTATTTGGAATAAAATCCAAAAACACACCCTCCTTCACCACTTTATTAATCCCCAACAAACCCCTCCAGGTCCGGAGTAATCCACATGAGGTCCCACGACGACGCATCCAGTTCTGCTACATCCCACAGCCGGCGACCATAGAGAACGACCGATGTCTGTGAGTGTAGCCTATGACTGAGCCATGATGAGCGATGACTGTAGGCAGGCGCTGTCACAGGCTGGGGGCGCGTCTGTCTGCAACCAATCACAGACGATAGGACGGCCGGTGGGTGGGGAAAGCACAGAAAGCTGTACTGCGCAGTACAGGCAGTGAATGCGTGACCCAGAAGCAGTTTGCCACCATGACACCGAGTCTCGTAAGTATGAAACTCTCACTTAATTCTTATTTTTTTTATTTTTCAATTAATTTCCTAGTGCCGGATCCGGATCATGCACCCGGAATCCCGGGTCCGGGTCTGGCACCTGGGCATCTGTGAAGCTGCGCGGATCCAGACTTTTGCAGTCCGGATCTGCTCAGCCCTATTTGTGACAAATCGGTGAAAGCGGTGGGATGTCTGTAGTGACCCCCACAGCTGTTTGTGACACACATAAAATGGTGGCACAATACACACAACAAAAATACAATAAACATGTCAAATACACAATACACTGAACAAATACACAATAAATACGTCAAATACACACAGCAAATACACACTACATGTATCAAATACACACAACAAATTCACAATATAGACATCAAATATACAATATACACAATATAGACATCAAATATACAAGACAGGCAACAAAAACACAATACAGACATTAAATACCAAATACACAGTACTAAAATAATTCCAATACATTTAACCCAAATTATGCCAAAATACAGTTCTCAAATAATGAAAAACAAATACCAATATGCAGTGAAACCATTCCCAATAACATACAGTGCCCGAATATGT
The DNA here is from genome assembly GCF_048569485.1 of Anomaloglossus baeobatrachus. NCBI lineage: Eukaryota > Metazoa > Chordata > Amphibia > Anura > Aromobatidae > Anomaloglossus > Anomaloglossus baeobatrachus. Next base: position 531,270,995 of record NC_134357.1, read on the forward strand.
ACCATAAAAAAATCACATCAATTAACCCCTTTCCGACCTTAGACATACTGTTACGTCCTATTTTACTGTTACTTAACCACCAGGGGTGTAATAGTATGTCCAAGCAATTGCGGGGGCACAGGGAAGTGCACAAGCAATTGTGGACGGTTACACAGCTCACTCGACAGCCGAGCCCTGGGCTTCGCAGCCAGATCGGGAGATTACAAGAGGGATCGTGCTCCCTCTCCCCTCTGATTGGGACCCCCGTGATGTAATTGCGAGGGCCCAATCGTTGTCATGGTGACTGGAGATAGTCATGATGACCTCTGGGTCACCTGACTGCAGAAAGCCTGTGTGGTTATGCCTGCAGCATGATTACACAGCCTTTCACTGTGCAGTTCTGAAGTCTGATTGATTGCTCTCAGTGAGAGAAACAAAATTAAAATTTTGTAGTTGTGATACCTTTTGCTCTGAAGGCTGTGATGTTCTGCAGTTATTGAGCACTGCAGAACAGTGCATCTACGATCAGAGTCCTGTGTTGTGATGTTCTGTAAAGGGACTAAAGGCCGCTTCACGCGCTGCGACATCGCTCAAGCGATCTCGTTGGGGTTCACGGAATTTGTGACGCACATCCGGTCGCTTTAGCGATGTCTTTGCGTGTGACACCTATGAGCAATTTTGAATAGTCGCAAAAACGGTCAAAATCGCTCATCGGTGACATGCCCCCCTATTCTCAAATATCGCTGCTGCTCGGTGTAGGAAGTAGTTCGACGCACCTGCGGCAGCACATATCGCTATGTGTTACACCTCGTGGCTTTCCTGTAGCAAGTAATGAGGTGGTCCCCCATTCCTTGTCTGCCACGAGCCCTCCTGCTCAGCAGCGCCAAAGGTCTGGGAGACTGTGTTGAGGATAAAGAATTGAGTATCCAAAAATACTTAATTCAGCCATTTCATAGACTCAGTTATATAGTTCAGTAGATGTGAACTAACACACATATTTGTGAATGCTTTTGTTTCTTACTAACATGTATATATGTATATTGTATATTCAGTGTATTTTCCTTAGACACAGTATATACCAGCACATGTAATTGTAAAGATGGCTGCTATTTCCTGTTTTGCACCCAAGACAGATGGACAAAGGAAATTCCTGGAGTCTGGACTGACCAATCCAAGGAGGATGTGCAGATTTCTCTACGTCATGAAGCCCTGCCCTGCGATATTTGATTGGACTAAAACTTTTGTTTACACCCCCTTACTGCTCGGTTTAGAGTTTTTTCAAATAATAAAGCACTTGGTCAAGAGCCAGTCATGGAGATAGATGTAACTGACTTGCTGTCCAGTTATTTTTCATTCTCGTGTGCACACATGACATTTTTAATTAGAAACAGCAGCCGGATATCAAGAGATCCTTTGAGTCTCATCATCATTGTCATTCTGACCTTGACAGTTGGCGCGCCAAGTGTGGGGCCACCGAGAAGGGTGAGTCAGAGCTTCCATTTTCCGGACGTCTGGGGGCTACTCCACAAGTATCCAGGTGTCGCTCGATAGGATTGATCGCCCTCCGTTTCACGGTAAGCATCATATACATTGTGTGTGCTGTTTTACCTGTGGATCGAGAGACACCTGGCAAAAGGGGGTGGTCACTAGTCCGGAGAATGGTAGTGCACCGGAGACCTAACGGTGTGACTGTCACTCGCCGGTGAGCTAGAAGGACCCAGCTCCCATAGGGGCTAGGTGTAGGTTTTAAAGGATCCGGCTGTCTGTATTTCTGAGCTGTAAGTAAGGTAGAAATGGGGGGCTTTTTGAGTAGCTGTTGATTTGTATATAGGTGTATGGTTAATCAGGCTTGTGATTACTCTGTTTGGTTCTCGGAGAGTTAATTGTCTGAGCAGACAGCTATAGAAATGTTGGAGAGAAGCCCAGCGTGCCTGCAGTCTCTTACACAAAAAGGAGGGGGGTCAGTCTTCCACTGGCTACTTGGGCAGGGACAGACTGCAACTCTACGTCCCTGCATCTCTCCACTAAGAGGAAAGCAAGAAAAAGGTGGGGGGTCAGTCGCTCACACAGCTACGTTCTTTTGCTAAGAGGGCAGCAGGGAGGAAAGTTTGTGTGTGTTGGAAAGAAGGGGGGCTGATAGAGTCCACACAGACGCAGCTGCTGTCTTTGTTCTGTGGAGGAGAAGGGGGGTCAGTGTGTGTGTTGGCCATTGCCCACCGGCTGCTTGAGAAAGAGCAGAGATCGAAATACATAGCTACGTCCCTGCTGTCTTTTAGCTGAGAAGCAAGGGGGGTGGAGGAGTGAAGAGGCAGACACCGGGGGTCAAAACAGTGCAGCTCTTTGGAGTGAGGAGAAAGGAGGGGTCAGTGGAGGTGGCTGCAGCCTTTGTATAGTAAAGCAAGTTGTAATGATTTGAAAGAAAGACAAGTGTTATTTTGGTTTAAATTGGAACAGAACCTGACGGGTTTATGCATTTTTTGGTGTTTTCAGTTGAGTTGTTTTCTTTTTGAACAGAAGTATGAGAACTAGCGATTCCCCTGTGTTGTGGATGACACAGCCACTGTTTGTTAGATATTAAATATTAAATATTGAATATTGGATAGATAATAAACGAGGCGGGAAGGGTTCTGTTAACTTAAAGTGGAATTAGCGTATTCCCCTGCGGTTCAGGCGCATGTCACTGTCTGGCGGGAAAGAATTTCACTTTAGTTAAGGTAAGGGTGCTGGAGTTAGCGGATTCTCCTGCGTATTAGACGCGAGTCACTGTCAGCGCATTACAAACGCGGACGAGGCGAGAAAGGACTCTGTTGGAACGGCCGGTCCAATTAAGCACTATGTATACTCTGTTCAGAAGGAAAACGGTTCTTCCAGAGGATGCCGAGAGTGCTAGTATTCTAGTTGGAAAACGAGAAGGGAAAAAATATACGAAAAATTGTAAAAAGTTGTGTAAAATCGTTGGACTACCACTAGATGGCAGGCTGCAACCCATGTATTGAAGTTCAGATTAATCTCCAGTGAGAGTATACTGGAGGACAAAGACCCTATTCACTGTGTGTTGCTGTTTGTAGAATCACTAAATGTTTTTCTCTAGCTGTGCCTCATGGTTTTCCTTTAGAAGTCATCATATCTGGTGCTAATCAAATCTCTCCTTTGTATGCTGGAATGCAAATTTACAGGCACTAAAAGTATCCCTGGTTTACTACGTAGTTCCAGCCACTCCCAGTACACCCAGGGAGTCACAACATGGATGCTACACCCGGAAGTCAGGTGCCTGGAACTTCCTGTGGCAGCCGTCTTGCTACACCCACTGATGGCAGTACACCTCATAAGCCACACCCCTCGCAATGGCTCTTTGTTCAAAGCTCTCCACCCATCCCCGGTGGGAGGTGTTCTGTGGTATAAATGACTAACACATTTGAATAAGTATAAATAGTATATTTGTTTACTCAGCTATCCAATACATGCAAGTCAAAGATAAGTAAGTGAAATTTTTTTACTGAATTGATAAAGTCAGAGATAAGAATGGAATGTGTCTTTCCCCAATAGTGACGTAAGTTTAGTTTAACCCTTAGAGTTCAGGATTTCCCATTTTTAGTTTACTGCTTATACCGGAATAGGGAATATTAGATTTCATGGGATGTGCGATATAATTTGTGTTGTTTTGTTTTTAATGGCGATTTATTTGAACAATATATTTTTATTTTGTGACTCTATCACCTTTTCTGTTTTTACGATTATTTCTAAACAATTTATATATTTTTGCAGGTTAGTCGCCTAGTCACAGCTGTCATTTCATCATGTCTCAGTTGTTTCTACTATGAAAGGTTTTTCTTTTCTTTATGGATACAGTGTTTATTGTAAAGTTTTAAAATTTCCCAGTAATGTATATTGTTGTGAGATATACGTTATTTTTAGTGTTTGTTCTTTTTAAGTTTTAGTATGTGGCTAATTTATTACCTGCTGTTTTATCTTTTCTTTTAGGGAATACCAGTATAAAAACGCTGAATTTTGCCATATTGGTAAATAAACAATTAAACAAGGGGGGAATAAGGTATTAATTATATTCTCCAGTTTCTTGGAGGGCGCAGCAGGCATATTAGATAGATTTTGAAGCTGACCTTTTTCCCATAGGTTATGTTTACTAGATTGCTATGAGGTATATCTGTTAACTGAAATGGGAAAAATCTTGTCCTATATGTTTATTTGTTTGTTTATTTATTTAGTATTCTCAGTCATGTGAAGTATAGATGATCACTAACTGTATTATGATCAGAGATAAAGTTATAAGAATGATCTAATGTATATTTTTTAGTTTTTGTTTTTATAGATGAAACCAGATGGTGGTCGATTCTGCACTGGATATGCTGCTGTTTACACCACATGAGGTAGTCTAAATTCAACCACTCCCTCCAATCCTATTGATACAGGAGACAGTGATGCATTAATGCCTCTCTTGATGGGTAGAACAGGAGTGGGTAAGAGTCTTTAGAGGTGTATGTAGGTTGTAGATTTTTTCCTGTTGTCAAATGAATTAGGTATGCCGAAAAGAAAGTCTAGATCTGAGCTGATGGATTCGGATGGAGATCCTCGCACAGGTGCAGCTGACCAAGAAGCAGTGAACGGGCCTAGAGTTGAGAGTCTTTCACCAATACCGACCATGCCTTGGTGACACCGGTCACGTTAGTGACTTCTGTCACTCCTTGTGTTCTTAAATCCCTACAGGAACAAGCGATACAACAAGGAATGGAGTGTGATATGCAGGGAGCCAGCTGACTGAGGAAGGTCTGTGGACAAAGGGTGGTAAGCTTTCTCTGCCATGAGAGCTCTTCATAATGATGGCCCAGGTAACATCTGTGAAAGACAATTGTCAGTGTGTGCTTTGGTGACACCGGGTTCAGTACCCAGGTGGGCAAACACCCTGCACCTACTCTACCCATTCTTAGAGACTGCAAACTGATTATAGATGTATATTATGAGCACGTTGTATGCAAGTCTGTGCGTGTTGTGTAAATTTCTCTCCAGGTTTGGTCAGAGGCATTCCAGTGCAGAAAACGACATTATTGTTGAGAAGCACATGAAGGTGGTATGTAAAGAAAAATGTGTTTACAAAAAGTGTATATTTTATAGAAAAGTGGAAACTGGCAAATCATGTACAAAATGTATATGTTTTGTTTTCCTTTCGTAATAAACAGGTTTTTATGTAAGATGTTTTTTGGTTTAGCACAGACATGTATATTTTTATATAATTGACTGAATAGTGTGATAATCAGGTGTATTTTCCAATTCCAGATCTTAAATCAGAGCTATTAGCATATGGTCTCCAGTCAGGAGACTGATTGATCCTAAAGGACAAGCGAGAAAGAGCCATGAGTCAACACTAGAGGAGCTGATCCAACCACAGAAACATCTATGGATCCACACCTCGCATTGCAGAAGGGTTGATCAACCAGAGCTGCACTGAGCGTCCTGCTCATACTTATCCTTTTCAGAAAACCCTGTACAGTCTTAGACCAGCATTGCCAGAACAGTTAGAAGAGAGGACTTAGAGAACCTTGAGACATGGGAAAGTCCAACTACAAAGGGTGAGGACTCGCCTAGGAGTCCTTGGTCTCAAACCGGTGAAGAAAACCCCTTTCCCCTTTCCGCCCATGCCTCAACGTTCAGTTAGGCAGGTTTTTCCAACAGATCTTTCGACCTCTCTTCCTAAGGGAACACAGTACCCTTAGAATTTAGAAATGGCAGAAGTAAGTCTTTAGGGGGGACTGTTGAGGATAAAGAATTGATTATCGAAAAATACTTAATTCAGCCATTTCATAGACTCAGTTATATAGTTCAGTAGATGTGAACTAACACATATTTGTGAATGCTTTTGTTTCTTACTAACATGTATATATGTATATTGCATATTCAGTGTATTTTCCTTAGACACAGTATATACCAGCACATGTAATTGTAAAGATGGCTGCTATTTCCTGTTTTGCACCCAAGACAGATGGACAAAGGAAATTCCTGGAGTCTGGACTGACCAATCCAAGGAGGATGTGCAGATTTCTCTATGTCATGAAGCCCTGCGATATTTGATTGGACTAAAACTTTTGTTTACACCCCCTTACTGCTCGGTTTAGAGTTTTTTCAAATAATAAAGCACTTGGTCAAAAGCCAGTCATGGAGATAGATGTAACTGACTTGCTGTCCAGTTATTTTTCATTCTCGTGTGCACACATGACATTTTTAATTAGAAACAGCAGCCGGATATCAAGAGATCCTTTGAGTCTCATCATCATCGTCATTCTGACCTTGACAACTGCACGGTCTGCAGGAGTTGCCTCCTCGGAGATGCAGTGGAAGGGTGACACCTAGTGGTTCTCCCCTTGCAAAGAATGGAGCGATCTCCCATCCCTTGCCTGCCACGGGCCCTCCTGCTCAGCATCACAGAGGGTCTGAGAGGTTGCACAGTGTGCAAAGGATGGATGCTCAGGGAAGCAGCAAGACTTCCCTTATCTCTGCACATTTGTCACGCTCCCCAGCTCCCGTGCCACGGTCCCCGGCTCTCCTGCCTTGCTTACCGGCTCCCCTGCCACGCTTCCTCGCTCTCAGGCCGCGCTCCGCCGCTCCCGTGCCAGGCCTCCCAGTCCCCCGCTCCACAGCCTTCCTGCCTCATCGCCTGCGGTCCCCAGGCAGCCCGGTCCCCGCTCCCGGCGCCCGTCGGCTACTCAGCCCCAGCCCGGCTCTCCTGCTTCCTGCTCACCGCTCCCTGCTCTGGCTTCTGGCACCCGGGCCTCGCGCATGCGCATTAGGGCGCGCGCGCGGTCATTGACCCTCTCTTAAAGGGCCAGTGTCCTCCAACAGGATATTGGTGAATCAGGTACAGGGTATATAGGGGAATCCTTTCCAACTGGGCGGGGCCTGTTCTTCGTGTTTGCTAAGCTAGGAGTCAGGTCTCCTTGTGTCTTGTGGTATACTTACCTCTCTCTCTCCTAGAGCCGCTCCTGCCTCGCCATCCGGTCCTGACGATTCCCGAACCCCGAACGGTGACTGTCCGCCATCCCGTCAGTCCATACCATCTCTGATCCCTGTGGTGACCCGTCTTCTCGCTCCATCGGTTCCGGACTCTGCCTGACAACATCTCGGCCTCCGAACCTGAGCTCCGTCACCCGGACTACCTTCGGTGACTCCGTGGTCCCAGGGACTTCTACACTCCACTTCCTTGAACGGACTCTCCTGCTACCTGTAGTGCTCCGGCTACCGGACCCCTTGCCTTCAGTGAGGTGTTCGGCCCACTGGATCCACCTCCTGGGTCTGCCCGTCCATCCGGCCCTAACAGTAAGAAAAGGCCATGGATCCCGCCGAAGCACTAGCGGCCTTGCAGCAGGAACTCACACGCCAGCGCGAGACCCAGACCCGCATGCTGAACTTCATGTCTTCTGTAGATACCCGCCTGAACACGCTACAAGCGTCGGCCACATCCTTGGCATCTCAGATTTCCACTGTACGATCCACGGCCACAGCTCCCGTGGCAGCCTCCTCGGATGCTTCCAGCCTTCGTTTGGCCTCACCACCCCGATACGCCGGAGATCCCAAGACCTGCAGGGGATTCATCAATCAATGCTCTCTCCATTTCAAGCTGCTGCTGCACCTTTTTGCCTCTGACCAAGCCAAGGTCGCGTTCATGATGTCCCATCTAGAGGGAGAGGCACTGGCCTGGATGAACCCCTTGTGGGAAAAGGAGGACCCTGTAACCACAAACATCCAGGACTTCCTGCAGGCATTTAGAACCACCTTCGACGAACCCGGCCGTGCCGCCGCATCCGCCTCCTCACTCCTCAGGCTACGTCAGGGGACTATGACGGTGGGGCAGTATGCCATCCGCTTCCGCACTTTGGCCTCAGAATTGGGCTGGAACAATGAAGCCCTCACCGCTGCCTTCTGGGAAGGACTCTCCAGTCGTATTAAGGACGAGCTGGCAGGCCGCGACGTTCCTCCTACTCTGGATGCCCTGATCGCACTAGCCACCCGCGTGGACCTCAGATTCCAGGAACGATCCAAAGAGGTGTCCTGTGAGAGACGTCCGATACGGCATTCCTCTCCTCCGCAGAAGCCCGCCGTACTTCAGTCAACGTCGTCTGGTGTCTCGGTCCACGAGCCGATGCAGATTGACCGTTTGCGGCAGTCCGAACAACGCCGAGCAGAACGGCTCGCCAAGGGCCTCTGCTTCTACTGCGGAGAGGGCACACACCTGCTACGTTCCTGTCCAGAGAGGCCGGGAAACTCCAAAGCCTAGGGTTGGTAGGAGAGGCAACCCTAGGTGCTGGGACTCTCTCAGACCCGGTTACTTGGACTGTTCAAGTGACAACGGGAGAGACGCGGTTCACGGCCGAGGCATACCTCGATTCTGGGGCAGCAGGCAATTTTATCCAGCAGGCCACGGTGGACAAGTACCAGGTGCCTGTTACTCCACTCGACAAACCCCTCGTGATTGCCTCTGTAGATGGGAGACCCCTCTCTGACACCATCTCGTGGATCACCAAGCCGGTGGAACTACGTATCGGTGCCCTGCACACCGAGAACATCGCACTCTACGTCCTCCCACACATGTCTCATCAAATCCTGCTGGGACTCCCCTGGTTACGGACACACGAACCGTCAGTCAGCTGGGGTACGGGTGAAATCACCCGATGGGGCTCCTCTTGCCATGAGAACTGTCTGAAGACTATACAGCCCATCCGACGCCCTCCGGTTCCGGAGTCCCTACCGGGACTGCCCTCGGCCTATTGGTCCTTCGCGGACGTCTTTGATAAAAAGGAGTCCGAAGTACTGCCGCCACATCGTCCCTATGACTGTGCCATCGACCTACTCCCGGGAACCACACCACCTCGAGGACGGATATATCCGCTGTCTCCTGCTGAAACAAGGGCCATGTCTACTTACATCACAGAGAACCTGGCAAGGGGATTCATTCGGAGATCCTCCTCTCCTGCTGGAGCAGGCTTCTTCTTCGTTAAGAAGAAAGAGGGCGACCTACGTCCATGCATTGACTACCGGGAATTAAACCAAATCACCGTGAAAAATAAATACCCCCTGCCGCTCATCCCCGTATTGTTTGATCGGCTTAGAGGAGCTCGTGTGTTTACCAAGTTGGATCTTCGGGGTGCCTACAACCTGGTCCGCATCCGCTCTGGGGATGAATGGAAGACCGCATTCAATACTCGCGATGGGCACTATGAATACTGTGTGATGCCCTTCGGCCTGTGTAACGCACCAGCAGTCTTTCAGGAATTGGTGAACGACGTGTTCCGGGACCTTCTCTACGTCTGTGTGGTGGAGTATCTGGACGACATCCTGGTCTTCTCTCCGGACCTCCAGACCCACAGAGAGAACGTGCAGCTGGTACTACAAAGACTGAGGGAGAATCGTCTGTACGCCAAGTACGAGAAGTGTGTCTTCGAGCAGTCTTCTCTTCCCTTCCTGGGTTACGTAATCTCCAACACTGGCCTGCAGATGGACCCGGAGAAGGTCTCTTCCATTCTCAACTGGCCTCCTCCTTCCGGACTGAAGGCAATCCAACGCTTTCTGGGATTCGCAAACTATTACCGTCAGTTCATCCCTCACTTCTCTGCTCTGACGGCACCTCTCTCCGCCTTGACCAAGAAGGGGGCTAATCTAAAGGACTGGTCACCTGCGGCCGGCGCCGCGTTTGGCTCCCTGAAACAGGCATTTGCTTCCGCCCCTGTGCTCCACCGTCCTGAGTTAAACCGACAGTTCACCTTGGAGGTGGATGCCTCCTCCTCGGGAGCCGGAGCAGTACTCATGCAGAAGTCCTCCTCCGGGAAGATGGTTACTTGCGGTTTTTACTCTAAGAGCTTCTCAGCGCCTGAACGCAACTACACCATCGGTGACCGAGAGCTATTGGCCGTCAAACTGGCTCTGGAAGAATGGCGCCACCTTCTGGAGGGAGCAGTGTACCCCGTGATCATATACACGGACCACAAGAACCTGGAATACCTGCGGTCCGCTCAGCGACTAAACCCACGGCAAGCCAGGTGGTCCTTGTTCTTTGCCAGGTTCGATTTCCAGCTTCATTTTCGACCCGCGGACAAGAATGTACGAGCAGATGCCTTGTCCAGGTCATTCATGCCCATGGAGCGGGAGGAGGAGACATCCCAGCCCATCATCTGCCCTAGTAAAATCGTTCCGGTGGCCCCTGTCACCCTGGCCCAGATACCACCCGGGAAGACCTATGTCTCTGAGACGGACAGGCAAAAAGTGTTGCACTGGGGCCATGCCTCGAAAATAGCCGGCCATGCTGGTCAGAAGAAAACATGGAGTACAATTGTACGTCACTACTGGTGGCCATCCCTTCGCACGGAAATCGCTTCTTTTGTCTCAGCCTGCTCCTCTTGTGCCAGGAACAAGACGCCCAAACACCTGCCATATGGCCGTCTTCTGCCTCTGCCTATACCCTCCGTTCCGTGGCAACACGTTGCAATGGACTTTATTACGGACTTGCCCCTGTCCTCCGGACACACTGTCATATGGGTCGTGGTGGATCGGTTCTCCAAAATGGCTCATTTCGTCCCTATGGCTGGACTGCCTTCTGCCCAGGAACTCGCTGACGCCTATGTACAACACATCTTCCGGTTGCATGGCTTTCCATCACACATTGTGTCCGACAGAGGAACTCAGTTCACCTCCCGCTTCTGGAGGGCTCTCTGCAAACATCTGGGAGTGACTCTGGACTTTTCTTCAGCCTACCATCCTCAGTCGAATGGCCAAGTGGAACGAGTCAATCAGATCTTGACCTCCTTCTTACGTCACTACGTCAACGCCCATCACGAAGACTGGTCCACGCTTCTTCCTTGGGATGAATTCTCCCATAACCATCACATCAGTGAGTCCTCCTCCAGCTCTCCCTTCCATGTCGTTTACGGTCTTCAGCCTTCCGTCCCTTTACCTGTATCCTCTTCCTCGGATGTCCCTGCTGCTGATGCTGCAGTCCGTGACTTTGCAACAATTTGGGACTCTGTCAAGGTGTCCCTTGGACGTGCTTCCCTGCGGATGAAGAGACACGCAGACAAGAGGCGTCTGGATCCTCCGTGTTTCTCTCCAGGAGATCTGGTCTGGCTTGCTTCCAAGTACGTCCGATTGAAGCTACCATCATACAAGCTGGGTCCTCGCTACATCGGACCGTTTAAAGTCATCAGCAAAATAAACGAGGTCTCCTACAAGCTGCAGCTCCCGGCCACGATGAGGATACCCAACTCCTTCCACGTCTCCCTGCTCAAGCCGGTTGTCCTTGGTCCCTTCTCCGCTGCTGCCAGTTCTGCTCCTCCTCCTATTGCTGATGATGACATCTATGTGGTAAGGGATATCGTGGCCATGAAGACCGTGCGGGGCCGACAGTTCTTCCTGGTGGACTGGGCAGGGTATGGTCCTGAAGATAGGTCCTGGGAACCCCGGGAGAATGTGGGTACTCCTCTGATACGTGCCTTCCTGTCCCGGTTGCGGGGAAGGGGGCGTGGGGGAGGGGGTACTGTCACGCTCCCCAGCTCCCGTGCCACGGTCCCCGTCTCTCCTGCCTTGCTTACCGGCTCCCCTGCCACGCTTCCTCGCTCTCAGGCTGCGCTCCGCCGCTCCCGTGCCAGGCCTCCCAGTCCCCCGCTCCACAGCCTTCCTGCCTCATCGCCTGCGGTCCCCAGGCAGCCCGGTCCCCGCTCCCGGCGCCCGTTGGCTACTCAGCCCCAGCCCGGCTCTCCTGCTTCCTGCTCACCGCTCCCTGCTCTGGCTTCTGGCACCCGGGCCTCGCGCATGCGCATTAGGGCGCGCGGTCATTGACCCTCTCTTAAAGGGCCAGTGTCCTCCAACAGGATATTGGTGAATCAGGTACAGGGTATATAGGGGAATCCTTTCCAAGTGGGCGGGGCCTGTTCTTCGTGTTTGCTAAGCTAGGAGTCAGGTCTCCTTGTGTCTTGCGGTATACTTACCTCTCTCTCTCTCCTAGAGCCGCTCCTGCCTCGCCATCCGGTCCTGACGATTCCCGAACCCCGAACGGTGACTGTCCGCCATCCCGTCAGTCCATACCATCTCTGATCCCTGTGGTGACCCGTCTTCTCGCTCCATCGGTTCCGGACTCTGCCTGACAACATCTCGGCCTCCGAACCTGAGCTCCGTCACCCGGACTACCTTCGGTGACTCCGTGGTCCCAGGGACTTCTACACTCCACTTCCTTGAACGGACTCTCCTGCTACCTGTAGTGCTTCGGCTACCGGACCCCTTGCCTTCAGTGAGGTGTTCGGCCCAGTGGATCCACCTCCTGGGTCTGCCCGTCCATCCGGCCCTAACAACATTGTGAAACCGAGGATCCCGCCATTATGACTCAGAGGCAGGAAGATGAGCATGTGCCCCACGTGACGTCTTCTGATTCGCTCACTAATATCACACGACCCGATAACGAGGCTGGTGATGTGCTGAATCCTGATTGGGTCACGTCCATCTCGCGCCCGCCCTTGGGTGGAGCTACGCCTCCTTAAAAGCTCCCCCTGCCTTCATGGCTGCGTGTGTCCATCCTTCTATGTTTGGATGTCTGGCAGCGTGCTGCCACGCCACGCCACGCCACGCCAGTGTACAGACGTCATTGTCTTTTGTGGGCTTTCCCCTTGCTGCTCAGGCAGCACCTGGTTTGCAGGTCTTGCCCCTGCCTTGCTGCTCTGGCAGTATTCCATTTAGCAGGCTGTGTTCCTGTCCCAGGTGAGCTCCTTGAGTCTCTGTTGGACTCACCTGTTTCTGAATCACACGTGTGTGGGCACCTCTGTGCTACCCTCATGCCATATTCCTGTGACTCCCGCTGGCACACGTGCGTAGGCACCTCTGTGCGTCCCCGTGCAACAGGTACACCGAACGAGAAGCCCCGAGTCATACAACCCTCACTGGTTAGGTCGGACCGGTGTACATAGATCGTCTGTGACATTCCAGATGATCACTAGTAGCAACCCGCTCACTCTTTCCTGACCATAGCAGCGGTCCCTTACACTGCACAGTGGACCTTGACCGGCGGAAGATGTCCATTTCCCATCTTGGCACGCTTCCCCGGGTCCCCCTCGTAACATTACAGTCGCGCCAAAGGTCTGGCTATGGCGGAAGAGCAGCAGCAGTTGCTGCGTTATGTGCAGCAGTTGGAGTCACGATTGGCAGCAGTGGAGCGGTCTTCCCCCGATAAGGATGCTCTAGCGACAGTCGCCACCCAGGCGGCTACTCAGGCTAACTATTGGTATTGCTTCCATCAGCATTCAAATCCTAATCACACCTTAAACCACACCCTGTCATGCACACCAGTGGGTGGTCTAGCTGGAAAAGGACCACCCGCCTAGGGTCAGGCAGACTGGTGGGATGGACATAGTTAGTCGAGTAGTAGCCCTCAGAGAGTGAGGAGCTGGGGGGTGTTGTAGCTCCCTGGGAGACTTTGGCTAGGTCGCAGACGGTGGTCTGGGACCGAAGGAGTCGGAGACCCGGTCGCAGGGTATTGGAGAAAGGTGCCAGACTTAGTTTTGGAGAATGGTCGGCACTGGAAAACCTAGCAACCAGACTGGCACCGAGCACGGTGGGATACTGGACCCTAGATCAGGGAGTAGATTTACGCAACCTGATAATTAAGGCTGCTTTCACACTTGCATTCAGCGCAATCCGCCGCTATGTAGAATAGCGCAGTCCGTTAACGCACTGTGCTATTAGACTTGTATTGACAATGCACTGTAACGCAAGTGCCTGCTTTGCATCCGCTGGATGACGCTAAGTTGTTATTTTGATGCTGCGTCGGCCGGAGGGAAAGCTACATGTAGCGTTTTTTGAGTCGTTAAAATAACGCACCTTGACAGATTCCGTTAGAATCCGCCAAGGTGTCTATTGATTGTCTATGGTGGCAGATTCCGCCGCAATGCGCTAAGCGGCGGAATCCGCTGACTGAATCCGTCACGTTCGACTGAGCATGCTCAGCATGTCCAGCAGAACGATCTAAATCGTTTAAAATCACTCCTGGTCTCTCTATCTCTCTCTGTCGGTCGGTCTCTCCCTCTCACCCCCTCTTTCATACTCACCGGTCACTGGCGCGGAGCTGCACAGCTGTCACACTGCTCTGGCGGCTTCTCCTGCTTTTGAAAATGCCGGCAGCTCATTATTCCATCTTGTATTACCTGCTTTCCCCGCCCACCGGCGCCTATGATTGGTTGCAGTCAGACCCGCCCCCACGCTGAGTGACAGCTGTCTCACTGCAACCAATCACAGCCACCGGTGGGCGGATCTATGTAGTGCAGTACAACAAATAAAAAAAAACGGCGTGCGGTCCCCCCCAATTTTGATACCAACCAAGATAAAGCCACACGGCTGAAGGCTGGTATTCTCAGGATGGGCAGCCCCATGTTATGGTGAGCCCCCCAGCCTAAAAATATCAGCCAGCAGCTGCCTGGAATTGTTGTATCCATTAGATGTGACAGTCCCTGGACTCTACCCGGCTCATCCCGAATTGCCCTAGTGCGGTGGCAATCGGGGTAATAAAGAGTTAATGGCAGACCATAGCTGCCACTAAGTCCTAGGTTAATCATGGCAGGCATCTATGAGACACCCCCAATGATTAACCTGTAAGTGAAAGTAAATAAACACATACACAAGAAAAAAATCCTTTATTTGGAATAAAAGACAGAAAAAACATCCTTTTTCACCACTTTATTAATCTTCAACACACCCCTCCAGGTCTGGAGTAATCCACATGAGGTCCCATGACGACGCATCCAGCTCTGCTACATCTGACAGCCAACGACCATAGAGAACAACCAAATACCCCTCCAGGTCTGGCGTAATCCACACAATGTCCCACGGCGCATCCAGCTCTGTTATATGAAGCTGACAGGAGCGGCCGTAGAACATTACCGCTCTCTATCAGCTCCATGCAGCAACTCAAGTGAGCCGCGCGATCAGCTGTGCCCTCATTCAGGTTACCCGCGGCCACCGCTTTAAGGTGGAGGACTTCAGCTGTGGCCGTGGGTCACCTGAGTGACAGTACCGCTGATCACGCGGCTCACTGCGGTTACTCAGAGAATTTGTGGTCACCTCTCTCTCTCTCCTCCCGACCGCAAATCTCCTTTCCCAGCGAAAAATTAAAAAAAAACAAAAAAAACAAAACAAACCAAAAAACGCAAAACGTTTTTTCACAGGAATCCGTTACCTTTATTAGCACACTATTTTCAATGCATGCATCACATGCGTCACACAATGCACTGTGACGGATGCCTCACAACGCAAGTGTGAAAGCAGCATTACCTGTGGAGGATAGTCTCTTTATGAACTTTCCCCAAGAGCTTGAGATCGAAGGCACCAACACAACGAGGGGGATAGGGCTTTCCAGTTCATGCGGCCCACTGAAATCCCAAGTGTCAGCCATTGAGAGCACAGCTCCTCTATTAAATTATAGGGAGCGGGATCCTGACCACTTCAGTATGAGGGGTCACTCAGAAACGTATAAACACAAGTGCATGGAGGTATTACCCAGGACCATCAGCAATACCAACGGGAACGGATTCCCGAACGAGCTCCCCAGAGTGGCAGCGGCACCCAGAGACTTGGTTTACTCCTGTGTCAGAGTCTACTTAATGGTCGCACCAACATCCACACGGCCTGAGTGAGTACGCTGCTGCCCCCCTCTGCATCCTGCCTGCTGCATAGTCTGCACCACGCTTCACTACAACTCCAACCATCCAGAGTCCAGGGGCCTCCCCTACCTGTGGAGGAAACATCATCTGGCTGCCCCCATTGGCAGTGGCGGTACTCCCCTTACCGCGAACCACGGGTGGCATCACGAACACTAATCCCCTGTACATAGTATCCCCCCTTTTATTTTCAAGTGGCCGCGAGCCCCCGGGTCTGGAGACCCTCGAGCCACAGCAACCCCGGATCCGAGCAGTCTGACTGCTGCAGGGGCAGTACATAGATGTAAACTCCAATGTACAGTACAGACCAAAAGTGTGGACACACCTTCTCATTCAAAGAGTTTTCTTTATTTTCATGACTCTAAAAATTGTAGATTCACATTGAAGACATCCAAACTATGAATGAAAAAAAGTGGAATGAAATACTTAAAAAAGTGTGAAACAACTGAAAATATGTCTTATATTCTAGGTTCTTCAAAGTAGCCACCTTTTGCTTTGATTACTGCTTTGCACACTCTGTGCATTCTCTTGATGAGCTTCAAGAGGTAGTCACCGGAAATGGTTTTTTAACAGTCTTGAAGGAGTTCCCAGAAATGCTTAGCACTTGTTGGCCCTTTTGCCTTCACTCTGCGGTTCAGCTCACCCCAAACCATCTCGATTGGGTTCTGGTCTGGTGACTGTGGAGGCTAGGTCATCTGGCATAGCATCCCATCACTCTCCTTTTTAGTCAAATAGCCCTTACACAGCCTGGAGGTGTGTTTGGGGTCATTGTCCTGTTGAAAAATAAATGATGGTCCAACTAAACGCAAACCGGATGGAATAGCATGCCGCTGCAAGATGCTGTGGTAGCCATGCTGGTTTAGTATGTCTTCAATTTTGAATAAATCCCCAACAGTGTCACCAGCAAAGCACCCCCACACCGTCACACCTCCTCCTCCATGCTTCACAGTGGGAACCAGGCATGTAGAGTCCATCCGTTCACCTTTTCTACAAAGGCACAGTGGTTGGCTCCAAAGATCTCAAATATGCACTCATCAGACCAAAGCACAGATTTCCACTGGTCTAATGTGCATTCATTGTGTTCTTTAGCCAAAACAAGTCTCTTCTGCTTGTTGCCTGTCCTTAGCAGTGGTTTCCTAGCAGCTATTTTACCATGAAGGCCTGCTGCACAAAGTCTCCTCTTAATAGTTGTTCTAGAGATGAGAAGGTGTGTCCAAACTTTTGGTCTGTACTGTAAGTGCTCAGCATACAGCACAGGATAAATGGGAACTGATCCAAAATGTTCTGTACCAAAATTGCCACCAAATAGCATTCAACTAAACCCACAAAAACACAAGTCCCCACTTGGGTCTTTGATTGGTTAACAGACATGTAGGAGGCATTCACATGACTTGTCGCACAAAAACTCTTGAAAAACGCTATGGATCCACCCAAGAAAAAGAAATCCAGCTAAATCTGTGCTCCCAAATCCAAATGCGTCCCTCTCTGCTGTGTCCCACAATGCACCTATACCACAGTTAGTATCCACGTTTGGCATTGCTGTAGTGAGGAAAGCCTGCTTAAATGAACAGGGTGCAGGTTTACAGAAGCACAAGCTGGGCATAATGTACAGGCACTAAATAGTACTAGACACAAAAAGGACTTTTTTGCAATTTTTAATTTTGCAACATTCACTGCATCTGACACCATGGGTGTTTTCCAGAGACTAAATCACTACACCCATAGAGAAATTCCCAGAGGTGTGTAATTTCCAAAATTTGGTCACTTGAGGGGGAATCCTTCTGTTCTGGCACTTAGGGGCTCTGCAAATGGAGTCTGCAAAACTATTCTAGAAAAATCTGTGCTCCAAAAAGCAAATGGCGCTCCTTCCCTCCTGAGCCCTGTGGTGTGGCCAAACAGTACTGTACAGTCACATATGGGGTATTCTTACATTCAGGAGAAATTGTGCACCACATTATTGGGCTTTTTTACGTATTCCCCTTGTGAAAATTTGGAAATCTGGGGTTAAAATATTTTAATGATAAAAATGTAATTATTTTTTGTTCACCACCCAATAGTATAAAATGTTGTGACACACTTGTAATGCCAATATGCTCACTGCACTCCTGGTGAATTAATTGAGGGGTGCAGTTTGTAAAATGGGGTCACTTGTGGGGGTAGCTGCTGTCAGAGGCACTGCCAATGTGACACCCACAAACCATTCAAACTAAATCTGTACTCCTATATGGCGCGCCTTCCATTCTTCACTTTTTACTGTGTCTCAAAACTAGTTTTTGACAACATTTAGAGTACTGTCGTACTCACGAGAAATTGCACAACAAATTGTATGGTTCATTATCTCCTGTTACTCTAGTGAATTTAAAAAATTTAGCATTTACGCAACATTTTTTAAATTAAAAATGAATTTTTTTCATTTTTACAGCTCAACGTTCTAAAATTCTGTGACGCCCCAGGGGGTTCCAGTTGCTCATCAACCATCTAAGTAAATTCCCCGAGGGGTCTAGTTTCCAAAATGATGTCACTTGTTGCGAATCTCTACTGTTGAGGCACATCAGTCGTCCACTAATGATTCCAGCCAATTGTGCAGTCAAATGGCGCTCCTTCCATTCCGAGCCCTGCCGTGCACCCAAACAGTTTATTTCCATCACATATGAGGTATCAGCGTACTCTGGAGAAATTACACAATAAAGTTGATGGTGCATTTTCGTGATACCCTTGTGAAATAAAGCTATCTGGTTAAAATAACAATTGTGGTAAAAACACATTTTGTTTTTCACGGCTCAACGCTATAAACTTCTGTGAAGCCTCCAGGGGTTCAAGGTGCTCACCAAATATCTAGATAAATTCCTTGAGCGGTCTAGTTTCCAAAATGGGGTCATTTGTGGGGGAGCACTACTGTCTAGGCACCTTAGGGGGTCTCCAAATGTGACATGGCATCCACTAATGATTCCAGCTAATTTTGCTCTCAAAAATTCAAATGGTTCTCCTTCCCTTCCGAGCCCTGCCGTGTACCCAAACAATTGATTTCCACCACATTTGAGGTATCAGTGTACTCAGGAGAAATTACACAATAAATTTGATGGTGCATCTTTTCTTGATACCCTTGAGAAAATGCTAAATTGCTAAATTTTAAAACTAAACTAACATTTTTGTATAAAAAAGTAACATTTTCATTTTTGCCTTCCACATTGCTTTGGTTCCTGTGAAGCACCTAAAGGGTTAATAACCTTCTTGGATGTGGTTTTGAGCAATATGAGGTGTGCAGTTTTAAGAATGGTGTCACTTTTGGGTATTTTCTGTCTCCTAGGCCTGTCATATGTGATGTGGTCCCTACAAAATGGTTTTGTAAATTTTGTTTTAAAAATTAGAAATCACTGAAACTTTAAACCCTTCTAACTTTCTACCCCCAAAAAATATGTTTCAAAAATTGCCCTGATGTAAAGTAGACATGTGGGAAATGTTATTTAGTAACTATTAATAGCGACAACTCTCGGATTAAAATTTCCTTTTGACTAGTTAAGTAATTAAATCCTGTTAATGTCTAACAGCGGCATTTAACGCATGTCGGCAGGGACAGCGTCATTCCTCACCTCCATCAGCGGCCTCATGATGTGATCATGAGGTGCCGATGGGTTTTCATGACAGCCGGGGATCATCTGACGACCCCTGTCACTGTCATGCTCTAATTCCTGTGTATTTGTAGTGCATCTCTTTCTGACTGAGCACTCTGCCCTATAACCAAGCTGTGTCCAAATTCCTTTATAACTGGATCTTTCTGTCCGGACATGTAGTTTTTTAACCCAGATAGCAGCATTTCAAGTTAGGGTCCTGATTATATATATATATATATATATATATATATATATATATATATTGTGAGGTAGCAGCGTTACTTGGGCAAAAACTTGACGCAGTAGCATGTTCACACCACAGTCTGTTTATTGTTGCAGCATAAATAGATCCAATTTTCCACAGTCAAATAAAGTCTCTTCCGGATAACAGCTGGTGTATATAGACAAATCCTTTGTATCAAAAGTCTTGTTACCTTAGGACCCCGTTAACTGCAGGGATCTCTTTAGGTTCTCCCAGGCTCACACTCCTGGCCAGTGTTCACTCCACACTGAGCCAGCTCAGCTCACACAGCATGTGTTTGCTTCAACAAGCCTGGCTCTCAACTGAGACCCCACCCCGATGTGCTCTGCAAGATTTAAACCAAAATGCTGGACATGAGGATTGCTACAAAACCCGAACTTTGAGGAGGGATCTGTCTCCCTGTTACCCTTTGTGCTATACTCCGCGTAATAGCTATAGCAAGCTCAGAGGGTTTCCAGACACATTCTGGGGGACACATAGTGGTCTTCAAATATTACCCCTGTCACTGCCTCACATATCCCCCCCCTCAGTTCAAACAGGCGGGGTTGAACTTTCGCCAACATACAGGGACCTCTGGACAAGGCATCCGCATTGCCCTGCAACCTCCCCGCCCGATGTTGCACAGAAAAGTGAAAGCTCTGCAAGGTGACAAACCACCTGGTGACTCTAGCATTTCTCTCCTTGGCATTCCTCATCCAGACCAAAGGGGAGTGGTCTGTCACCAGGCGAAAGTGTCGCCCCAGCAGGTAGTAGTGTAGGGACTCCAGAGCCCATTTTATGGCCAGGCACTTCTTCTTCACTATGCTATAGTTCTTCTCTGCCGGGGTGAGTTTTCTACTCAAGTAGGTGACCAGGTGCTCTTCTCCATCTACCTCCTGGGACAGAACTGCACCCAGATCCACCTCAGTGGCATCTGCCTGTACTATAAACTCCTTTTGGAAGTCAGGGTTGGCAAGGACAGGCCGATCACATAGGACTACCTTTAGCGCCTGAAAGGCTTCCTCTGCTTGTGCATTCCAGTGGACCATGACCGACTTCTTCCTTTTTAAGAGATCGGTCAAAGGCTCCGACCTTCCAGCAAAATTGGGTATGAACCGTTGGTAATACCCCATTATACCCAGAAAGGCTCTTACCTGTTTTGTGGTAAGGGGACGAGGCCAGTTTTGAATGGCTTCGATATTGTTTACTTGTGGCTTGATAACCCCTTGGCCTATCACATACCCCAAGTAACGGGCTTCTTTGAAACCCATAGCACATTTGTTTGGATTCGCTGTCAGATCAGCAGCTCTGAGCGAGTCCACTACCGCTTGTACCTGAGATAAGTGGGTGTTCCAGTCACTGCTATAGATGATGATGTCATCCAAATATGCAGAGGCATACTTTTGATGGGGCTCTAACACTATGTCCATTAATCTCTGAAACGTGGCCGGTGCCCCATGTATTGAATTAAGAAAATTCTTTTATTCCCAAAGTGCAAAATTTATTAATAATAAAATGCTGTACACAGCCAAAAACCTGAAGTGATCTATTCACAACCGTAACAAGTGGGATAACCAATATCAGGGGCAGACCAAGGAATCCTAAATATAACCTATGGCAGATAATTTACATCACATAGTAATGGTTTGATACAAACAAAATCACCAAGCTCAATTAAAGTCAATACTCAGCAGTATTCCTATAGATAGTATATGATCAATTGACCATCCCACTTCAGTGGATAGGTAAAAGTTGCTGTTGGCAATGATGTGGCAGTCCTTTTGTGCATAAATACAACTCCCGAGCAATAAGCTTCGCCGAGGTGTGACGCAGTGGAACGGCCTCCAGATAATGTGTTGCATAATCCATCACTACCAGGATGTGCTGGTGACCACGGGCTGATTTTACAATGGGTCCGATCAGATCCATAGAAATCCACTCAAAAGGCACCTGTATAATGGGTAAAGCTATCAGAGGACTACGGAAACGGTGCGTGGGTGCGGTCAACTGACGAACGGGGCAGGACTCACAGAACCTCTTAATTTCTGCGCCGACCCCTAGCCAGTAAAACTGCTGAAACATGCCTTCCCGCGTTTTCTCTTCACCTAGGTGCCCACTCATTAGGTGGTTATGAGCCAATTCCAAGGCCTGACGGCAGTACAGCTGATGGACCACCAACTGTTCCACTATTTCACCCCAGATTTTATCAACCCGATAGAGCAATTCTCGCTTTAGAGCCATGTAGGGAGTTTCCAGCTTGGCACCAGGCCGCTGGGGCACCCCATCAATTACCTGTACATTTCCACGTCCTGGAGCCAATGTGGGGTCCCGGAACTGTGCTGTTCCAAAATTATCTGGAGACACGTTCAACTCCGGGATTGCCTCGGGTGGCTCAACCTCTCCTGCCATTACCTCTAGGGGGAACCTGTCAGGGTTACACTCTTTCCCTATACTGGTGACCCCTACGGCAGGTATCCCTGATTCGGGATCTTACGGCTCAGGGCCTGGTTAAATCATTTCAATCATACACCTCGGAGGGCTGGGTCACATCCCACATAATGTCCAGAACAGGGAAAAGTCTCTTCCAAAATAACATCATAAGGGAGGGTTTTTGTCACCCCCACTTCATGTTGTACCTCTCCACATGAAGTAGCAATGGTGACCCTTTCCATCGGGTATTCACGGAGGTCTCCATGTATACAGAGTACCCCTATTTTGTGTCCTGTGGGGTTTTTTCCCGGAGACCAAGGAGGCATGTACAAGAGTCACTACACTTCCTGAGTCCAACAAAGCCTCTGCCATATAGCCATTAACACGTACTTTGCAGAGATGGGGCTCCTCCACCATAGTAACAGTGCTTACGGCACAAACAGTATGGGCATACATTGATTCCCGGCGAGCGTACCGTCAGTCCATGGGTTCTGATGTGAGCTGGCACTGTGCCATCATATGCCCCAGCTGATGGCACCGCCAGCACATAACAGCAGAGGTGTCGCTGTTTCGGGTGTCCGACTTTGGGGAACCGGGACTCCGGCTAACCTTAGTCTGGGGTTTCCTCTCTGCCAAGGCTGGAGACGGGGCAGCACCCAAGGAGGGACGGGAGTCTTTCACCAACTGTGAAGGGGGCGTATCCCTACGGAGTGCCCGCCGTGAAGCAGTGTCCCGGACCAACTCCTGGGTAGCCGTGTAGCGTTCCACCAAATTCACTAGTTGGTCTAGGGTACCAGGATCCCCCTGGCCCACCCACCGTTGAATGGGGGCTGGCAAAGTCCGCACAAACCGTTCAATCACCAGCCACTCAATTATCTGTCCGGGGTTCAAGGTCTCCGGCTGGAGACATTTTTTCACAAGGTCCAGTAAGACATGGGCCTGTGAACGTGCAGGTTTTCCCTCCACAAAGGCCCACTGATTCACTCGCTGGGCCCGGAGATAAATGTTAACCCCCATTCGTGCAAGGATCTCACCTTTCAGTGTGCCATAGTCCTTGGCTGACTGAGATCCAGGTAGGCTTTTTGGGGTTCACCTACCAAGAACGGGGCCACGACATCAGTCCAACGTTCGATAGACAATTTCTCTCGCTCAGTGGTCCTCTCAAACACGGAGAGAAAAGCTTCTGGGTCATCCTCTGCACTCATCTTCATAAATGCCGCCTTTACTCTGTCATGGGCCGCAGGAGGGGCTGGATGACCGGGAGTTGCCGCTGGGAGCGCTTCTCGCAGAGCCACAAGCTGCTGAGTCAACAAGCTGTTTGTCTCCTGTTGCTGAACTAACGCCCGCTGCAGCTGGGCATTGGTTTCTTGCTGGTGAGCATTAGCCTGTTGCTGTTGTGTACTGGTTTGTGCAAAAGCCTGCTGTAGTTGAGCACTACACTGGGCCAGCTGCTTTACAAGATCCTCCATGGTGACTACTGAGTTAAACTGTAACTTTGCAGGTTTGATCATAAACATGTGGAAACTGGGTTGTTGGCCCTAGAAACCAGGCTGAAATGCCCACATTCTCCACCACAATGTGAGGTAGCAGCGTTGCTTGGGCAAAAACGTGAGGCAGTGAGGCAGCAGCGTGTTCACACCACAGTCTATTTATTGTTGCAGCATAAATAGATCCAATTTTCCACAGGCAAATAAAGTCTCTTACGGATCACAGCCGGTGCATATAGACAAATCCTTTGTATCAAAAATCCTGTTACCTTAAGACCCCGTTAACTGCAGGGATCTGTTAAGGTTCTCCTAGGCTCACACTCCTTGCCAGTGTTCACTCCACACAGAGCCAGCTCAGCTCACACAGCATGTGTTTGCTTCAACAAGCCTGGCTCTCAACTGAGACCCCACCCCGATGTGCTCTGCAAGATTTAAATCAAAATGCTGGACATGAGGATTGCAACAAAACCTGGACTGGGAGGAAGGATCTGTCTCCCTGTTACCCTTTGTGCTATACTCCCCGTAATAGCTATAGCAAACTCAGAGGGTTTCCAGACACATAGCGGTTTCAAATATTACCCCTGTCACTGCCTCACAATATATATATATATATATATATATATATATATAAAATAGATCACCTTGTTGTGGTTATCGGGCTCACATGCATTGCCTAATACATAAGCTAAGTATCTCTTTTTCAAATATTCCTATAGCAGTAATAAAATACCAGAGTTCCCTTATTCATTGTTAGCATTCTAGAGTGCAGCTGTATGTATTTTTGTTGTTCTTGTGAAAATCGTCTGAGTGCTGGTGTGCTGTTCAGAGCAAAGCAGATGCCCTTCACTATACAGCACAAGAAGCAGCTTCAAGTACCCTAAGGGGACTAGTAAAAACAATAAAGAGTTAAAAAAGTTTTTATAAATATGATTTTTAAAAAACCCTCTAAATTTCAATTCACCCGCTATTATACCATTGAAAATAAAACCAAAACATATATTTGGTATCAACGCATTCAAAAATGCCCAATATATTAAAATATAAAATAAATGAATCTGATTAGTAAAGGGTGTAATGAGGAAAAAAAATCAAATAGTGAGAATAATATTTTCATTAATGCCACAATATTATAATAAAATGCAACAATGGGAACAAAATGTTGTATTTACCCGAATATGTTATTATCTGGGTAAATGTTAAATCCGAAAAATGAGAATGTTACGGGTCTCAAAAAGTGGAAACAAATCCGCAATTCTTTTTAAAAATTTCAAATTTTTTTTTCACCACTTAAATAAAAAACTATACATGTTTGGTATCTACGAACTCGTACTGACCTGGGGAATCAGAATGTCAGGTCAGTTTTACCATATAGTGGACATGGTAAATAAAAAAACAAAAACAATTTTTGAATTGCACTTTATTTGCAATTTCACCAAACACAAATTTTTTCCCCATTTTCCAGTACAACATGAGGCGGAATGAATGGTGTCGTTCAAAAGTACAACTCGTCCCACAAAAAACAGGCCTTCATAGGGCTATATTGGTTTAAAAGTAAGAAAAAAGTCATGGATCTTGAAAGAATGGGATGAAACAATGGAAACGAAAAATTGCTGGTTAGTGAAGGGGTTATTTTTTAGTTTATTCATTTACTTTCTATGTAACTATGATTTTTATGGTGACTGAACTCCTTCCAGCCATTTCCATATCCATTGTCCTGCTTTTACCCCAATGTTGCTTCCTTTTGCAGCCCCCTAGACCTTACTACGGCCATTTTACAGCACAGGAGTTTGGGTCTCCTTTGACTTGCATGGGTTCAGGGTCCGGAGTCAAGTTCAGGTAACTAAAGTGCATCCGATCCGGCGAACCCGAACATCCACAGGTCCACTCATGTCTACTCCTGACCCCACACACAAACTTCACCTCATCCAACACAGCAGAGTCCTGTATACACTAAGAAGCTGATCATGTGACCCCCTGACTCCTCCCCTCTATGTGACATCATCACAGGTCCTGTAAACACAGAGCAAGGTATCGGTCACGTGGGCATGACGTCAGCAGATATCCCTTAGCCCACTGGTATATATCTAGTGTGCGGCTCTGCAGGAGGAGGTATGTGGAGATTCCCCATTACTGGGTGCAGGCGGCATTAACCCCTTGCGCTCTGAGACTATTTTGGTGTTTTGTTGGTAATTTCCTGGACTCAGAAGGTTTTGTGCCTTTTCCTCTGATTCGTGTAGACACATAAGAATCCGCCGCCTCTGTGAAAAACTGAATACTGTAAAATAATAAAAATAGTAACACAAAGTCCTGTGCCACCACTGCTTGGGTTCCTTCCAGCTTCTGTATTTTCTGGTCAGTCCTGACAAAAATGTGACCCCTACAGCCAATCAGTGGCCGAAGCAGTGACCAACAATAGCGAGTAAATGGGACAAGCTGACTGTCACCAATTCAACTAATGTTCCAGTGTATACGATAAAAAAATACAACATCTACACATTATATCTCCTCATATGTCTCCCCCATTATCTCCAGTGATTGTATTATTACACAGGATCTTTATGATGATAGATTTTCTCATCTTCCCATTCAGGTACCTACAATATCTGATCCTCTCAGTGGAGATCTTTTATATAAGATAATTTTCCTGATTGCCCCGTGAAGGATGGATAGGGACAAGGACAAGATGGTGGAGAGGATATTACTCCTCACCCTAGAGATCCTCTTCCGGCTTACTGGAGAGGTGAGAGATTCTGATGACGTTACATTACATCATTCTTATCTATGGGAATAACAGATGGACAGAACTGGAGAGGTGAGGACTCTGGAAATGTCTGTAGTGAGATTTATTACTGTGTCTCTCCATAACCAGGATTACACAGTAGTGAAGAAGACCTTTAGTGAGCGCTGTCAGGCCCCTGTGTCTGAGGGACGGGGAAGACCCCTGAGCCCAATCACAGGGCCTCCACCTCACCCCCTGATACATGAGGACATCAATGACCAGAAGATCCTAGAACTCACCTACAAGATGATTGAGCTGCTGACTGGAGAGGTGACACTGCTGGGAATGCTGGGACATTATACAGTAATGCTATGAAGGGATCGGGGGATGACGGTATCATTGTATGTGTCAGGTTCCTATAAGGTGTCAGGATGTCGCTGTCTATTTCTCCATGGAGGAGTGGGAGTATTTAGAACAGGGGTCTCAAACACGCGGCCCGCGGGCCGCATGCGGCCCGTCAGGCTGCTTCGTGCGGCCCGAGGCCCGTGCCCCTGTTCACTATTGCGGCCGGTGCAGGGGCCGCAGCCACTGTCTGTACTTTGTTAGATGAGTGTTTTGCCGGCGCTGCGCGCTCTCTGAAGTAAGGACTGTGCGCGCAGCGCCGGCAAAACATTCATCTGACAGAAATCGCTGCCAGTGGCTGCGGTCCCTGCACCGGCCGCGATAGTCACCGGGGCACGGCCTGCAGACAGCGAGAAGCAGAGATGAGGAGCCGAGGGAGCGCGAGACAGGTGAGAAGAATGGTGTTTGTTTATTTTTTGTGTATGTGAAGGACGGCACATTAACCCCTTAGCGACCTATGACGTACTGGGTACATCATGGCTCCCTGGTACTTAAGGACCCATGACATACCCAGTACGTCATGGCGAAGTCGCAGCCCCGGTGGCTGCGATCGCCGTTTGCATTGCCAATAGCAAATACCTTAGATTCGGGGAGGAGGGGACCTCAGGAGGGGTGGTGTCTGCTCCCCGGACCTACGGAGGCTGTGATTAGCTGTGCGGCGTTCGTCAGCCAATCACAGCCACTGTAATGTTACAGCCATTGAAAATGGCTGTAACATTGAAATCCAGCCCTGATCAGTGCAGCTGTAGCACCGACCATTTGCTGGAGCTGGGTGACCTCTGTTTCACCCGCCCCCAGCTCTGATTGGAGAGACCGGCCTTGTGACCGATCTGTCCAATCACTGTGGATCTGGGGCCGGAGACCGCCCCCTCACCTTCACTCCGGCGTCTGTGGGTGGAAGGAAGCCGAGAGCGATCGGTAAATTATAGCCCCCCCCCATTACTACAGGATGGGCACATGACTATAGAATAGGGACAAGGTTGGCACATGTCTATAGGATGGGGACAAAGTGGGCACCTTACTATAGAATAGGGACAAGGTGGGCACATTACTATAGAATAGGGACAAGGTGGGCACATGTCTATAGAATAGGGACAAGGTGGGTACATGTCTATAGGATGGGGACAAAGTGGGCACATGACTATAGAATAGGGACAAGGTGGGCACATGTCTATAGGATGGGGACAAGGTGGGCACATGACTATAGAATAGGGACAAGGTGGGCACATTACTATAGAATAGGGACAAGGTGGGCACATGTCTATAGGATGGGGACAAGGTGGGCACATTACTATAGAATAGGGACAAGGTGGGCACATGTCTATAGGATGGGGACAAGGTGGGCACATGTCTATAGGATGGGGACAAGGTGGGCACATTACTATAGAATAGGGACAAGGTGGGCACATTACTATAGAATAGGGACAAGGTGGGCACATTACTATAGAGTAGGGACAAGGTGGGCACATGTCTATAGGATGGGGACAAGGTGGGCACATTACTATAGAATAGGGACAAGGTGGGCACATGTCTATAGGATGGGGACAAGGTGGGCACATGTCTATAGGATGGGGACAAGGTGGGCACATGTCTATAGAATAGGGACAAGGTGGGCACATGTCTATAGGATGGGGACAAGGTGGGCACATGTCTATAGGATGGGGACAAGGTGGGCACATGTCTATAGGATGGGGACAAGGTGGGCACATGTCTATAGAATAGGGACAAGGTGGGCACATGTCTATAGAATAGGGACAAGGTGGGCACATGACTACAGGATAGGGACAAGGTGGGCACATGACTATAGAATAGGGACAAGGTGGGCACATGTCTATAGGATGGGGAGAAGGTGGGCACAAGTTTATAGGATGGGGACAAGGTGGGCACCTTACTATAGAATAGGGACAAGGTGGGCACATGTCTATAGGATGGGGACAAAGTGGGCACATTACTAAAAGATGGGGACAAGGTGGGCACATGTCTATAGGATGGGGACAAGGTGGGCACATTACTAAAAGATGGGGATAAGGTGGGCACATGTCTATAGGATGGGGACAAGGTGGGCACATTACTAAAAGATGGGGACATTACAAGGATGGGCATAATACTATTGGATGGGGACATTAGAATAGGGACAAGGCTGGGGTCATTACTATAGGATGGGGAACATTACTAAAAGATGTTGGCCAAAATTTCTATATAGTGATAATTGTAACACTATTAGTTACAAGAAAGGGATAAAATGTAAGAAAAACAAAATAAGGCATGACTTTTTTTTACCATCAATTTTTTTTTTTTATATATATATATTTAACCAAAGAATGTGCACATTTATTATAATAAACAAGTGAAAAATGTTGAAAATCAGTGATCTAAAGGTGTGTAAAAAAAAAAACATGGTACCAATAAAAATGTCACTTTGTCCCGCAAAGAATGCGGCCCCCCAAATTATTTTTTTCCTCTGTGTGGCCCATACACCCAGCCGAGTTTGAGACCCCTGATTTAGAAGAACACAAAGATCTGTACAAGGACGTCATGATGTTGGTTCCCCAGCTTCTCACATCACCAGGTAATAGACAGGACTAAATACACACGGCCTATAATTATCTGTATGTAAGGAATGAATTCAGTCCGTTTATGTGTCTCCTCCAGTTCTATCCAGTGAGAGCACAACACCAGAGAGATGTCCCCGTCCTCTTCTTCCACAGGACTGTAAACAAGAAAATCCCAATGTTCCTCAGGATCATCAGGTAGATGGAGAGAAGGTGACATGAAATCGTCCTATGATGTGTAGACGGCTGTGAAGGTCTTGTGCTCAGTCTTGTTTTATCCTCCAGTATTATATGTGTTATACTTGTGTAATGAGAGCGGTGGAGATGGCAGGATTAGAGCTGATCATAGATGGGACTTCTCATCTGTCTGTGACTATTACAATATTTGTTTCAGGATGAAGATCTGACCCATATTAATCCAGCATATAGAAGAACAAGGCGGCAGCTCACACTGTCAGTTACACAAAACTTCTTATTCTGTGGTTGCAGACATATACAGGAGCAGTGAAGGGGGAGAGAGGAGTGCAGGGGCGAGGAGCGGACGACAGCCTGTTTCGCGCTGTATAGCGCTTTGTCGAGTCCTAGAAAGTGCTGACAGCTGATCCTCTTTATGAGTCATCCCAGCTGACATAAGTGCCGTTAAAAAGCAGATCAAAGCTGCTAACAAATAGTTACTAGCAAAGCTGGAATGACGCTGCATTAATAGAACAAACATGTATACGATGGTTACATTGATTGCAACACAGTTAAATTCCATTCATAGTATAACATTACACATTTTCGTGTGACAGTTGTCATACATTTTGCAACCTGTGTGCATGTAAATAGCAAGAGAAAAATCTGATCATTTATCAGGACATAAGCTTAATAGTAGGAAATAGGAAGGTCTAGGTCAGGATGACCTGATGCACAGGGGCTGACACCAATACATTATTCATATGTTCAGACCTTTTTTGAAAAAAGGAATTTTTTTTTTGTTTTCTTTTGTAGGGACGCTATTTTAGGCAGATGTTCAAAGATAATACTGTACATATACCTTAATTTACTATGTGTTTATTTTCAATTTGTATTCTGTGACTCCCCCTCATATGATGAAAAGGTGTAGCATTATATATAATTATTTGTAGCGAATAATGGATTCTTTTTTATAGTCGTAGCGTCCTAACTGAATGAACGCTCCTTTCTCTAATAAGAAGCGACAGGGTTTATAATGTCAAAGGATTAATTCCTTGTTGGTTTTTTATCAGTTATTACTTACAAATATTAAACTTATGTCTAAAAACATTCATGTTTTTTATTTTTTATTTTTTCTCATTTATTATTATCTTATTTGTCTAATATTTGAAAAACCGTGCAGCCTCTTTTTATTACTCTCCCTCGTCCATGATTCTATTCTTACTTTATATATATAAGACTATTGTTTGGCATCTTTTTGGGACAGAGACCATTGAGGCACAGAAAAAACAGATTTTAAAAGAGTGGAATAATTATTTTCCGTCATTTATCATAAGTCGTAACAGTATTAATATTTTGTTATTATTCATATATATTCATATATCTACTGTTGCTGTAAACTGTGCTAATGTCTCATAATTTATAGCCTCGCTATCAAAAATGTGTCACATAACACGATCTGAGACCCAAAATGTCAAAGAAGTCTATTATCTATATTTGAACTATAGGGAGGGAAGGAGAAACATCTTTTTCAGAAGAAAGGATAAATCAGAATCAGAAAGTCAAAAGGAAGAAAAGGAAAGGAAAAGACGCGTTGTAAGTAGTGGCGAAGATATGATACTCTAGATGGCCTAATTATAGCGAAACTCTGAGGGGTAGGACGTTCATGGAGCTATTTTTTATACTATGTTATTATTCGTACTCATTTTTTTATATACTTATTTTTTATGTTATTTTAGACCTCTTAACAAAATGGCGGGGAAGAACCTTTTTAGTTGGTAAGCCATTACAAAAATGCTGCCATATCATTACGGTCGTTAAGGCCTAAAGGGCCCATTGCTCTAGTTTTAATTATAAGACGTGCTTCCTTTTGTAATAGCACTTTATGAGTGTCTCCTCCTGCACCAGAAGGAGAGACTCTTAAAACTCCTGCAAACCTAAGGGACTCTGGATTTCCAGCATGGTGTCCTCTTATATGCTGGATCAGCCTTGGAGAACCAGCACCAGAGAGAATAGAATTAAAGTGTTCACGGAAACGCACGTATAAGCAGCGGATGGTTTTCCCGATGTAGAACCGTAAACATGGACAAAAGATAACGTACACAACGTTTTTTGTTTTACATGAGATAAAGTCTACCACATTGAGACTGACATCTCCAATACGTAGCGTTTTATCTATTATGTGGAAGGAGCAAAAATTACAACTTCCACACTTGAAATTGCCTACCAGTGGAGTTTTTTGTAACCATGTGCTTTTTTGGTCCTTCCATCTATTGCATACTAAGATGTCTCCCAAATTTTTGCTTCTTTTATACGTGACTAAAGGGCCTAGTGCCACCCTGTGTTTGAGATCTGAATCATTTTCTAAAACATGCCAGTGTTTTCTTGTACTGGCTTTTTGGTTGTCCATAGGACCAAATTTGAAACTAAATAGAAATTTTCTGTCATTAGAACCTTTTTTACTCTTATCCCTGTTATTGGTACTCGTGATAGTTTTTTTATCAGGCCCTTCTGATCTCGAGAGTGTACGTAATTTTGCAGCCTCGATGATAGGGGAGGGGTATCCTCTATCCTTGAGGCGATGCTCAAGCTCCAAAAATTGCCTATCACGGATTTGGCTGTTATTATTAATTCTTTCAATCCGAAGGAATTGGCTGAAGGGTAGTGATTTTTTTGAGTGAGGAGGATGATAGCTATTGAAATGTAATAGCGTATTTTTTGCTGTGGGTTTTCTGAAGACCTCACGGGTGAGGAGTTCGCGATTTAAGGTCAATTTTACATCTAAGAACTCCAACTTCAGTTTCAAATTTGGTCCTATGGACAACCAGATAAAAGCCAGTATAAGAAAACACTGGCATGTTTTAGAAAATGATTCAGATCTCAAACACAGGGTGGCACTAGGCCCTTTAGTCACGTAAAAAAGAAGCAAAAAGTTGGGAGACATCTTAGTATGCAATAGATGGAAGGACCAAAAAAGCACATGGTTACAAAAAACTCCACTGGTAGGCAATTTCAAGTGTGGAAGTTGTAATTTTTGCTCCTTCCACATAATAGATAAAACGCTACGTATTGGAGATGTCAGTCTCGATGTGGTAGACTTTATCTCATGTAAAACAAAAAACGTTGTGTACGTTATCTTTTGTCCATGTTTACGGTTCTACATCGGGAAAACCATCCGCTGCTTATACGTGCGTTTCCGTGAACACTTTAATTCTATTCTCTCTGGTGCTGGTTCTCCAAGGCTGATCCAGCATATAAGAGAACACCATGCTGGAAATCCAGAGTCCCTTGGGTTTGCAGGAGTTTTAAGAGTCTCTCCTTCTGGTGCAGGAGGAGACACTCATAAAGTGCTATTACAAAAGGAAGCACGTCTTATAATTAAAACTAGAGCAATGGGCCCTTTAGGCCTTAACGACCGTAATGATATGGCAGCATTTTTGTAATGGCTTACCAACTAAAAAGGTTCTTTCCCGCCATTTTGTTGAGAGGTCTAAAATAACATAAAAAATAAGTATATAAAAAAATGAGTACGAATAATAACATAGTATAAAAAATAGCTCCATGAACGTCCTACCCCTCAGAGTTTCGCTATAATTAGGCCATCTAGAGTATCATATCTTCGCCACTACTTACAACGCGTCTTTTCCTTTCCTTTTCTTCCTTTTGACTTTCTGATTCTGATTTATCCTTTCTTCTGAAAAAGATGTTTCTCCTTCCCTCCCTATAGTTCAAATATAGATAATAGACTTCTTTGACATTTTGGGTCTCAGATGGTGTTATGTGACACATTTTTGATAGCGAGGCTATAAATTATGAGACATTAGCACAGTTTACAGCAACAGTAGATATATGAATATATATGAATAATAATGAAATATTAATACTGTTACGACTTATGATAAATGACGGAAAATAATTATTCCAGTCTTTTAAAATCTGATTTTTCTGTGCCTCAATGGCCTCTGTCCCAAAAAGATGCCAAACAATAGTCTTATATACATAAAATAAGAATAGAATCATGGACGAGGGAGCGTAATAAAAAGAGGCTGCACGGTTTTTCAAATATTAGACAAATAAGATAATAATAAATGAAAAAAAATAAAAAACATGAATGTTTTTAGACATAAGTTTAATATTTGTAAGTAATAACTGATAAAAAACAAACAAGGAATTAATCCTTTGACATTATAAACCCTGTCGCTTCTTATTAGAGAAAGGAGCGTTCATTCAGTTAGGACGCTACGACTATAAAAAATAATCCGTTATTCGCTACAAATAATTATATATATAATGCTACACCTTTTCATCATATGAGGGGGAGTCACAGAATACAAATTGAAAATAAACACATAGTAAATTAAGGTATATGTACAGTATTATCTTTGAACATCTGCCTAAAATAGCGTCCCTACAAAAGAAAAAAAATAAATAAATTCCTTTTTTCAAAATAGGTCTGAACATATGAATAATGTATAAAAAATTGGTGTCAGCCCCTGTGCATCAGGTCATCCTGACCTAGACCTTCCTATTTCCTACTTTTAAGCTTATGTCCTGATAAATGATCAGATTTTTCTCTTGCTATTTACATGCACACAGGTTGCAAAATGTATGACAACTGTCACACGAAAATGTGTAATGTTATACTATGAATGGAATTTAACTGTGTTGCAATCAATGTAACCATCGTATACATGTTTGTTCTATTAATGCAGCGTCATTGCAGCTTTGCTAGTAACTATTTGTTAGCAGCTTTGATCTGCTTTTTAACGGCACTTATGTCAGCTGGGATGACTCATAAAGAGGATCAGCTGTCACCTAGGACTCGACAAAGCGCTATACAGCGCGAAACAGGCTGTCGTCCGCTCCTCGCCCCTGCACTCCTCTCTCCCCCTTCACTGCTCCTGTATATGTCGCGGGCGGGAGGAGGGTGTCAGCACACCGCGCTCACCCCTTCTGCTCGGGTCCGGCGGCCGCCGCTGCTCAGTGGTGGCTGGAGCTGTGGGCCGGATCCCGGGGGGGTTTCTCGAGCGGCGCTCCTCGCCCGTGAGTGAAAGGGGTATTTGGGTGTGGGGATTGTTTATTGTCCGTGACGCCACCCACGGTTGTGGTGATTTCACCACCGCTGCTCGGTGTGGGGATCCCGGGAGTGATGGTGGGGGAGCAGCTAGTTGTTGTGTTGCCCCTCCGTGGGTAGGGGTTGGTGATCCCGGGGCCCAGTGATGGGATGGAAGATGCAGGGCCTGGTGGGCGCAGGGACGCGGGGGCAGCGCTGTGCCTTGCGGCACTTAGCGTCTGCCGGACTCTCCCTACGAGGCCCTAGGCTCCAACCTAGGCCCCTGGCTCCGTCTGCCTCTCTGCAGACCTTCACTCTTTCTCTCCTAGGACTAGACTGGGCTTGTTTCCTGCCTCAAGCCAGCTAACCCCTGGGTGGGCGTCCCATCTCCTCACTCCGCCCACCTGGTGTGTCAGTCTGAGCCTGAGGAAAGGAATCAAGTTTCACTGGGGATGTCTGCTGTGAAACTGCTGGGGGTGGGGGTGTGTGTGTGTGTTGTTATCTGTGTCCCCTGGCTTGTCCAGGGCAACACATTCCCCCTTAGCAAAATGCAGACCGTCCTCGGGCTGCCCGTCCATCACCGGTTTTATTTTTCTTTTAAACTGCAAAAGATAAAAACATCAAACACAAGCATTGTCAATCCTCCCAAAACGGGATGCACATTACTTTAACGTTGCAGTAACAGTCCAACACTTTTAATAATAACAATATAACGGTTCCTTCGGTCACACACCCAAACAACCTAGCCTTGGTGCTGCCCCTAAAACCCAGGCAGCACCCCTTGACCCCAGTCCAGGAACGGCTTCAGAGTGGTCAACGGGACCGGTACTTCGCTGCCGTTGCGGCCGGGCGGACTGCCGGAGCCGTCGTCATCTCCGTCGCGGCCGGGCGGACTGCTGGGGCCGGTGGCAGGGCGGTGACAAAGGTGAGGCCTGGGGACCCCAGGTCTGGGTCCTCCCCCACAGACGCTGCGGGCTCCGCTACCGGTAACAGGGGTAACGGCTCGGTGCATCGCTGCGGCGGCCTCTTCCAGGAACCAAATGCTGGCAGAGTCCTGGCGTCCCTGCTTCCACAGCCGCGGTTCACATGCGGCCGGACGCCATCCCGTCCCCCTTAGCTTCTTGTTAGCACTTCCTTCTTCAGGGGGTGGGGCTCCACTTTCGCGCCTTTCCTGCTCGGGGAAGACGCTCGAGCGGGAAATTTTCGCGCCCAAGATGGCGGTTTTACAAATTTTTCAGCCGGATACCTCCGGCGGTCACAAGGCGCACCTCTACCAGACGGCAGAGCGGTAGGTTCCTGTTCGTGACGCCAAGTTGTCGCGGGCGGGGAGGAGGGTGTCAGCACACCGCGCTCACCCCTTCTGCTCGGGTCCGGCGGCCACCGCTGCTCAGTGGTGGCTCGAGCTGTGGGCCGGATCCCGGGGGGGTTTCTCGAGCGGCGCTCCTCGCCCGTGAGTGAAAGGGGTATTTGGGTGTGGGGATTGTTTATTGTCCGTGATGCCACCCACGGTTGTGGTGATTTCACCACCGCTGCTCGGTGTGGGGATCCCGGGAGTGATGGTGGGGGAGCAGCTAGTTGTTGTGTTGCCCCTCCGTGGGTAGGGGTTGGTGATCCCGGGGCCCAGTGATGGGATGGAAGATGCAGGGCCTGGTGGGCGCAGGGACGCGGGGGCAGCGCTGTGCCTTGCGGCACTATGGTACTCACTCAGCCTGAGACGTTGACACAGTTTTTAGTAAAACACTCGGCTGGATGGACGGGTACCCCCAGACGGCTGCGGTTGTTGTTCTCCCCTGACCCAGTCTGATGGTGTAAGTCTTTTCGTCCACTTCCGTGCACCCTTCTCCTGCACTCCGGCTTCCAGCTGGCTCCCCGGTTCCGTACCGGTGGGCCACTGCCCAGCCCCGGCTACCTTCGGTTCCACCAGCTGTCTCCCCGGATCCCTGCAGACGGCACTTAGCGTCTGCCGGACTCTCCCTACGAGGCCCTAGGCTCCAACCTAGGCCCCTGGCTCTGTCTGCCTCTCTGCAGACCTTCACTCTTTCTCTCCTAGGACTAGACTGGGCTTGTTTCCTGCCTCAAGCCAGCTAACCCCTGGGTGGGCGTCCCATCTCCTCACTCCGCCCACCTGGTGTGTCAGTCTGAGCCTGAGGAAAGGAATCAAGTTTCACTGGGGATGTCTGCTGTGAAACTGCTGGGGGTGGGGGTGTGTGTGTGTGTTGTTATCTGTGTCCCCTGGCTTGTCCAGGGCGACACATATATGTCTGCAACCGCAGAATAAAAAGTTTTGTGTAACTGACAGTGTAAGCTGCCGCCTTGTTCTTCTATATGCTGGATCTCTGAATTCTCTTCATGCTGCTGGCTGAGCACCACTCTGCAAGGCACTACCCACACAGGCGCATGTGCATTCCTGGAACAGTTGAACCATAAAACCTGTGAGTACGGCTCCACTGCCCGGCAGACCTGCTCTGCAGTGCCCGATCTTGCTTTGTTTATATTTGATCCAAATTAATACTACAGAGACATATGTGAGGGGAGATGAGTGGTGTAAATGTGGCGCCCCTGAGGCTTCCGTCGCCACAGGTCATTGCACCCCATCCAGCGGTGTGATGCCCCATTCTGAGAGAGGAAGAGCGTGAACTCCGGTCCCCTGGTAAATCCACACTACACCCATTGTTAGGTACATACTGGGACCAGGGAAAGTGGCAGTTACCCCCCATGCTGCATGCTGGGAGGGGCCGTAAGACCCATCCCTGCTCCTATAGGGTACAGCTTAGCAAATGGGGAGGTGGGAGGAGCCATCTGAGAGCAGAGACAGAGAGGAAGGTCTAGTGAAGGCAGTTTACCTCAGAGAGTGAGAGAGTGAGGAGCCAGCATGTAGTTGGAGAAGAAGAACGAGAGAAAGGAGGGAGGAGGAGGCCTGCTGGAGGCAGGCAAGGAGGAAAGAAAGAAAGAAAGAAGGAAAGAAAGCTCCAAGTCAGACAGGAGCAGAGAAACAGAAGGAGACGCTTCCTGGTGAAGATCCTGGGACCCAGAGGTCCAGGTGACACCACGTAGGAGACAGAAGGAGTCGCAGGGCCACGGGTAGTCTGTATAGCTGTCGGGGCAGTTTAGAGCTACGGTGGCCTGTTCCACAATAACATCGGTGGAGGGATCAAGCTGCGACAGGGGACGGTCCCTAGAGACTGGAGGAGTGCAAAATCATCTCCAAACGGTAAAAACCGAGGCCCAGGGAACGTTGTAGACTCCCCGGGCCAGAACCCATAGCACAACTTCCAGAAAAGGGGTAATCAGCCGACAGGTGACCCCCCAGCCTGGAGGCTGTAGTGGAGGCCAAGCCAGGTTTATCCTACTAAAGGCAAGGCTAAGGAAGACAGCAGAAGAAAGAGACACTAAGAGAAGGGCACCGGCTTTCACTCTCAGAATCACCCAGAAACGGCGGAGGTCCCTGACAGTGGTCCCAGCAGTCCAAGGGTCCCTACAGCGCTGTGACAAGAAGTGTGAGTAAAGAACTTGAACTGCACCTTTGAAGTGGTCTCTGTTATTTTTGCTGCTTAAACTTCCACTACATCATAGACTCTCACGAGCACCAACTGTGCCCCGGGCATTGCTCCACCTGTGGGGAGCAGTACCACCATTGCTGCCATAACATCATCCCGGTGGCCTCACACAGCAGCGGCGGCTTAATAGCCGCATACCACAGGTGGCATCACGAACACAACTTTATTCATCAAGCCACATATTCAACTGACACCCACCAGGGCCACGGAGCCGGGCCCAGCCACCACTGACTACCACCGGACTAGTCCGGCCCGGCACCGGGTGTCCCATAGCCCTGGGGTGGGCGAGTCATAAAGAGGAGATTCCTACAGATAACCGCCCAGGTGAGTAGTAACCACTAAATGCAGAGAAGTCACAGATTCTTCTCAGTCACCGTCTGTGTCTCCTTTATCTGTGGTGTAGTCTGGTCATATCATAATCAAGCGGTCACCATTCTCCTGCTAAACAAAAACTGTCTCCATTACTTTGGGCATTGGAAGTCCTTCTGTTGAAGTGAGATCTGTTCTGGCCAGAGATTACAGCCCGGAGAACGCTCCCTACTCTCTGGAATTAGAAGATGCTGACCCTTACCTTCCCAGATCTCTAAACTACAAATCCAAATGACAGCGTACATAGAATGTGCTGACGACTTAGAAAATCATGTGAAGAAAAATATAATTAGTATGGTGCATCTTATTTTTATGATGAGACACTAGTTCTTGCCCTTTTTATTTTATGTGGTCAAATATACACAGTTGACACATAAACAAAAGAAATTTTACATTTGTCATTTTTTTCTACTTTTTTTCTATTTAAATGCATCCCCGACACCCACCCATTTAGAAAAGAAAGATAAAACCTTTCAATCAATAAAATCCCTTCAATCAATAAGTTTTGACCAGATTTCCAAAACTCTTTCCTTATACTTATCCCAGCAATTATTATATTTGGATGTGTAACTCGGCCTAACCTGTTGTTAGAAAATGTTATTATTAGACGTTATCCAGTCCTTAAAAATAATTCCCCTTGCAGATAATAACTGTGAAGTAATTAGATCCTGAAATGACAAAACAATATTCAGCCTCTCAGATACAAATGTGATGACCGGTTCCCACAAATCCCTAATTTCCCGTCCCAATAGATCTGCCGGCTCTGAGTTACACTTGAGACATTTAGAATATTTAATATTTCTAATCTTCTGCATAAAAGCCGAGGTCGATGCAACCTGTGAATAACCATAAATTTATATATTCTCTCATTTGACATAAAGAAGAAAATAGCAGAATTCACCACTATTTCTCATTGTTTAACCACTTATCCATATATGACTAGTATCTTATATGCTGGCTCCCTAACTTTGATGTGGGCTCGCACACCAAGATCTCATCTTTCCTGGATGATGGCTATGTTATTCTGCCATCATCTGCCTCTAACAGCCACGTATGGAGTGGTGCTCCGCCTGCAGCTGTTAAACTGCTAATTGCCACTGTCAATCTCTGACAGGGGCATTTAATATGTGCAAGCAGGGGGCCTGTCATTCCATGTGCCCATCAGTTCACCCATGGCTTGATCGCGGCGCGTCGATGGGTTGCCATGACAGCCAGAGGTTTGCTGAACACCCCTGTGCTTGTCATTATGATACTCCTGTGAAGGTCACTCTTTAGCTGGCGTTCATAGGAGTATTATATTGTGATTTTCCTTATACATAGCAGTACTTATGCACTGCTGTGCATAGTACAAGCGATTAGACTACCGCTGGTTCAAGGGGACTAAGAAATACAGTAAAAAGTAATAAAACAAAAATACAAACGGTAAAATCACCCCCCCTGTTTTACCCTATTTAAAAATAAAATAAATAAACATATTTTGCATCACTGCGTTTGTAAGAGTCCGATCTTTCAAATTATAAAATACACTGACGAGCAAAATGGTAACAATGTTTTGAAGTTTTGACTTTCAGGCTCCATATCTCACCATCCACTACAACTTTGAGAGTGAGACGATCTTCATATTATAGACAATCAGGTTAGCTATCTCATACAGAAATTTTAATTTCAACTATGAGATGAAATGACAGTAGTCTCATGGTCGAAGCTCTAGTGGATAGTGAGATATGGAGCCTGAAGGTCAAAAGTTCAAAACATTGTTATTCCTTTGCTCGTCAGTGTAAAATAATCCAATTGGCAAATGGCGTAACGAGAAAACAATCAAAACTCCAAAATTACAGGTTTTTTTAGCCGCTACAACATTGCAATAAAATGTAATAAGAAGGAATCAAAACATTGTAGTTCCCCCAAAATGGTATCAGTGACAACATCAGCTCAAGGCGCAAAAAATAAGCCTCACACTGCCCCAGATTCCCAAAATTGATAACATTACGAATCTCGGGAAAGTGGCAAAAAAGCGAATATATATATTTTTTTCTTACAAATTTTTGTATATTTTAAATTAAAATTAAATAAAAAAAGCACTATACATGTTTGGTATCTACATAATCGTACTGACCTGGAGATTATTACATAACGGTCGGATATTAGAGTTTTATAATTTTTGCACTTTTTTGTTTTTTCCTTGTCTTTTTCCAAGAGACGTAACTTTTTTTTTTCTGGTAACATAGTTGTTAGTGTGACGCCCCTGGACTATCAGGTCGTCACAGGGTATTGCATAATCTGCCCTCTCGTGCAATGTCCACCTACTTCTTGGTTATGGGTCCCCAACTACATGGTGTTGCCTACATCAGCTAATCAAAATCCTAGGTACACTCTGCACTGTTATGAGGGGGACCCGGGGAAGCGTGCCAAGATGGGAAATGGACAGCTTCCGCCGGTCAAGGTCCACTGTGCGGTGTAAGGGACCGCTGCTATGGTCAGGAAAGAGCGAGCGGGTTGCTACTAGTGATCGTCTGGAATGTCACAGACGATCTATGTACACCGGTCCGCCCTAACCCGTGAGGGTTGTATGGCTCGGGGCTCCTCGTTCGGTGTACTTGTTGCACGGGGACGCACAGAGGTGCCTACGCACGTGTGCCAGCGGGAGTCACAGGAATATGGCACGAGGGTAGCACAGAGGTGCCCACGCACGTGTGCTTCAGTAATAGGTGAGTCCGACAGAGACTCTAGGAGCTCACCTGGGACAGGAACACAGCCTGCTAAACAGAATACTGCCAGAGCAGCAAGGCAGGGGCAAGACCTGCAAACCAGGTGCTGCCTAAGCAGCAAGGGCAAAGCCCACAAAAGACAATGACGTCTGTACAGTGGCGTGGCAGCACGCTGCCAGACATCCAAACATAGAAGGACAGTCGCACGCCGCCATGAAGGCAGGGGGAGCTTTTAAGGAGGCGTAGCTCCACTTAAGGGTGGGCGCGAGACGGACGTGACGCAATCAGGATTCGTGACGTCCTGGCCCGGCCAGTCAGGATTCAGCACATCACCAGCCTCGTCATCGGGCCGTGTGATATCAGTGAGCGAATCAGAAGACGTCACGTGGGGCACATACTCATCTTTCTGCCTCTGGGTCATAAAGGCGGGATCCTTGGTTTCACAATGTGCAGAGATAAGGGAAGTCCTGCTGCTTCCCTGAGCATCCATCCTTTGCATACTGCGCAACCTCTCAGACCCTCTGTGATGCTGAGCAGGAGGGCACGTGGCAGGCAAGGGATGGGAGACTGCTTCATTCCTTGCAAAGGGAGAACCACTAGGTGTCACCCTTCTGCTGTGTCTGTGAGCAGGCATCTCCTGCAGACTGCGCAGTCTCCTAGACCTTCGGCGCTGCTGAACAGAAGAGCTCGTGGCAGACAAGGAATGGGAAACTACCTCATTCCTTGCAACCAGAGAGCCACAAGGTGTAACACTGCACCACACCCACCTGACACACTAGTGGAGGGCCTGAGTGGGGTTGGTTAGGGGAGATCAGGAGTAGAGAGAAGTGTGTTGGAAGTGAAGGCGAGAGGCGGTCAGGAGAAGAGCTCCTAGGAAGCTATCTAGGTGGCAGACGGTGGGGTGGGCCTAGGGGTGCTGGACCCCCGGTCGAAGGGGATCGTAGCAAGAGGCACGGAACTGTCGAGGAGGACAGCCGGCAGCCTTGCACCGTCACCGGGCTGGGACCAGGGCACGACAGGGTATGTGGACCCTAAGTCAGGGGGTAGCTTCAGGCAACCTGACAATTTATCTGACGAGAATGGAGTCTTCAAGATCTGCTCTCCACCCGCTCCAAAATCAGGGTACTAGCGCAACGAGGGGGATAGGACTTTCCACTCAAACAGTCCAGAATATCCCAAGCGTGAACCCTGAGAGTAACCTCCCACACTTAGCCATAGTGGGGAATGGGACCCGGCAAGTTCCATACTACCAGGACCAACAGAGAAGTAAATGTAGTGCCAGGAGGAAGGTCACGGATCACCAGGCAGCACCATTGAGGACGGGACCTGAACTAGCTCCCCGCAGTGGTATCCAGAACTTTGGTTTATTCAGTTGTCAGTGTCAGCTTAATGGACTGAGTGAGTACGAAAGTGACCCCTTCACTCCCCACGGCACCCCCCAAACACCATCACTGAGTCCCGGGGCATCCCCCCCTACCCGTGGAGGGTTCTAACACCTGGCTGCCCCATTCCCTCACCCCGGGTAGTCCCGACT
Source organism: Anomaloglossus baeobatrachus (assembly GCF_048569485.1). NCBI lineage: Eukaryota > Metazoa > Chordata > Amphibia > Anura > Aromobatidae > Anomaloglossus > Anomaloglossus baeobatrachus. The sequence goes on from NC_134357.1 coordinate 531,313,503, forward strand.
GCAGTGGTGGTACTCCAAATTACCACATACCACGGGTGGCATCACGAACTTTAACACAATCCCCTGTAAATACCTCCCCTTCATTTGAGTGGCCGCAGGACAACCGGGTCCGGAGACCCCTTGAGCAGCCCGGTTGCTGGCACAGGGGTGGCACATTAGCACTTGCGTTTTCTAGGAAAAGTTGTAGTTTTGAATGAAACCTTTCCTTTTGCTATATAATGCACTGTAAAAATTTGAAAGAAAAAGTGGGTCAAAATGGTGAAAAAATGCCATTTGGTTTTTGGGGTTTTGTTTTACGGCATTCTTTTTACAGTAAAAATGTCAGTAAACATAATTGATCACATCAGTCTGATTACTGCGATATCAAACATTGATCTATTTTTTTGAAGAGAAAAAATTCTGAATATTGTAAAAAATGTATATTTTTTTAATTTGTGTTACCATTCTCGAACGCTTATTTACCGTTCAGGTAAGTTTTTATTGGTATCATTCTGACCTACATAACAATTTTTTTGTGGCTTACTTGTCCAGTACTTTGGAGGCAGAACGAACAAACAGAGCTGACATCATGCTCTACATATTCCTGCTCCGAGGTCTATTGTTACATGGTCAACTGTTTTTGTCTCAGTAAATAATGTAATTTTTCTACATAACTTGCAATTTCTATGGATATTTTAGAAATATTATACAAATAAATTTTAAGAATATTTTATGCAAAAATAATAGTTTTTACTCTTAGCAGGTGACTGTACCATGGGATCAGAGGGACAACAGACATCTGCAATTTTTAAATCAGATGACCTTGAAATCACACAAAATATACATCACACAATGCACACAGAAGAGAAGCTACAGTGCCTACAAGTAGTATTCAACCCCCTGCAGATTTAGCAGGTTTGATAAGATGCAAATAAGTTAGAGCCTGCAAACTTCAAACAAGAGCAGGATTTATTAACAGATGCATAAATCTTACAAACCAACAAGTTATGTTGCTCAGTTAAATTTTAATACATTTTCAACATAAAAGTGTGGGTCAATTATTATTCAACCCCTAGGTTTAATATTTTGTGGAATAACCCTTGTTTGCAATTACAGCTAATAATCATCTTTTATAAGACCTGATCAGGCCGGCACAGGTCTCTGGAGTTATCTTGGCCCACTCCTCCATGCAGATCTTCTCCAAGTTATCTAGGTTCTTTGGGTGTCTCATGTGGACTTTAATCTTGAGCTCCTTCCACAAGTTTTCAATTGGGTTAAGGTCAGGAGACTGACTAGGCCACTGCAACACCTTGATTTTTTCCCTCTTGAACCAGGCCTTGGTTTTCATGGCTGTGTGCTTTGGGTCGTTGTCTTGTTGGAAGATGAAATGACGACCCATCTTAAGATCCTTGATGGAGGAGCGGAGGTTCTTGGCCAAAATCTCCAGGTAGGCCGTGCTATCCATCTTCCCATGGATGCGGACCAGATGGCCAGGCACCTTGGCTGAGAAACAGCCCCACAGCATGATGCTGCCACCACCTTGCTTGACTGTAGGGATGGTATTCTTGGGGTCGTATGCAATGCCATCCAGTCTCCAAACGTCACGTGTGTGGTTGGCACCAAAGATCTCGATCTTGGTCTCATCAGACCAGAGAACCTTGAACCAGTCTGTCTCAGAGTCCTCCAAGTGATCATGAGCAAACTGTAGACGATCCTTGACATGATGCTTTGAAAGTAAAGGTACCTTACGGGCTCGTCTGGAATGGAGACCATTGCGGTGGAGTACGTTACTTATGGTATTGACTGAAACCAATGTCCCCACTGCCATGAGATCTTCCCGGAGCTCCTTCCTTGTTGTCCTTGGGTTAGCCTTGACTCTTCGGACAAGCCTGGCCTCGGCACGGGTGGAAACTTTCAAAGGCTGTCCAGGCCGTGGAAGGCTAACAGTAGTTCCATAAGCCTTCCACTTCCGGATGATGCTCCCAACAGTGGAGACAGGTAGGCCCAACTCCTTGGAAAGGGTTTTGTACCCCTTGCCAGCCTTGTGACCCTCCACGATCTTGGCTCTGATGGCCTTGGAATGCTCCTTTGTCTTTCCCATGTTGACCAAGTATGAGTGCTGTTCACAAGTTTGGGGAGGGTCTTAATTAGTCAGAAAAGGCTGGAAAAGGAGATAATTAATCCAAACATGTGAAGCTCATTGTTCTTTGTGCCTGAAATACTTCTTAATACTTTAGGGGAACCAAAAGAATTCTGGTGGTTTGAGGGGTTGAATAATAAATGACCCTCTGAATAAACTTTTCACAATTTAAAAAAAAAAAAAAAAGAAATAAATGAAGGGAATTTTGTTACCGTAAATTCCTTTTCTTCTAGCTCCTATTGGGAGACCCAGACGATTGGGTGTATAGCTACTGCCTCCGGAGGCCACACAAAGCATTACACTAAAAAGTGTAAGGCCCCTCCCCTTCTGGCTATACACCCCCAGTGGGATCACTGGCTCACCAGTTTTAGTGCAAAAGCAAGAAGGAGGAAAGCCAATAACTTGGTTAAACAAATTCACTCCGAGTAACATCGGAGAACTGAAAAACCGTTCAACATGAACAACATGTGTACCCGAAAAAACCCAAAAATCCCGAAGGACAACAGGGCGGGTGCTGGGTCTCCCAATAGGAGCTAGAAGAAAAGGAATTTACGGTAAGTAACAAAATTCCCTTCTTCTTCGTCGCTCCATTGGGAGACCCAGACGATTGGGACGTCCAAAAGCTGTCCCTGGGTGGGTAAAGAAATACCTTATGTTAGAGCTGCGAAGACAGCCCTCCCCTACGGGGAGGCAACTGCCGCCTGCAGGACTCTTCTACCTAGGCTGGCGTCTGCCGAAGCATAGGTATGCACCTGATAATGTTTGGTGAAGGTGTGCAGACTCGACCAGGTAGCCGCCTGGCACACCTGTTGAGCCGTAGCCTGGTGTCGCAATGCCCAGGATGCACCCACGGCTCTGGTAGAATGGGCCTTCAGCCCTGATGGAACCGGAAGCCCAGCAGAACGGTAGGCTTCAAGAATTGGTTCTTTGATCCATCGAGCCAGGGTGGCTTTGGAAGCCTGCGACCCTTTGCGCTTACCAGCGACAAGGACAAAGAGTGCATCCGAGCGGCGCAGGGGCGCCGTGCGGGAAATGTAGATTCTGAGTGCTCTCACCAGATCTAACAAATGTAAATTCTTCTCATACCGATGAACTGCATGAGGACAAAAAGAAGGCAAAGAGATATCCTGATTAAGATGAAAAGAGGATACCACCTTCGGGAGAAACTCCTGAATGGGGCGCAGCACTACCTTGTCCTGGTGGAAGACCAGGAAAGGAGCCTTGGATGACAGCGCTGCTAGCTCAGACACTCTCCGAAGAGATGTGATCGCTACCAGAAAAGCCACTTTCTGTGATAGTCTAGAAAGTGAAACCTCCCTCAGAGGCTCGAAGGGCGTCTTCTGGAGGGCAATTAGTACCCTGTTCAGATCCCATGGATCTAACGGCCGCTTGTACGGGGGTACAATATGACAAACCCCCTGCAGGAACGTGCGCACCTTAGGAAGTTGTGCTAGACGCTTTTGAAAAAAGACGGATAGCGCCGAGACTTGCCCTTTAAGGAAGCCGAGCGACAAACCTTTTTCTAACCCAGATTGCAGGAAAGAAAGAAAGGTAGGCAATGCAAAAGGCCAGGGAGACACTCCCTGAGCAGAGCACCAGGATAAGAATATCCTCCACGTTCTGTGGTAGATCTTAGCGGACGTGGGCTTCCTAGCCTGTCTCATGGTGGCAACGACCCCTTGGGATAATCCTGAAGACCCTAGGATCCAGGACTCAATGGCCACACAGTCAGGTTCAGGGCCGCAGAATTCCGATGGAAAAACGGCCTTGGGACAGTAAGTCTGGTCGGTCTGGTAGTGCCGACGGTTGGCCGACCGTGAGATGCCACAGATCCGGATACCACGCCCTCCTTGGCCAGTCTGGGGCGATGAGTATGACGCGGCTGCAGTCGGATCTGATCTTGCGTAGCACTCTGGGCAAGAGTGCCAGAGGTGGAAACACATAAGGGAGCCGGAACTGCGACCAATCTTGCACTAAGGCGTCTGCCGCCAGAGTTCCGTGATCGCGAGACCGTGCTATGAAGGTTGAGACCTTGTTGTTGTGCCTGGACGCCATTAGGTCGACGTCCGGCCTTCCCTAGCGGCTACAGATTTCCTGAAACACGTCCGGGTGAAGGGACCATTCCCCTGCGTCCATGCCCTGGCGGCTGAGGAAGTCTGCTTCCCAGTTTTCTACTCCGGGGATGTGAACTGCGGATACGGTGGAGGCCGTGGCTTCCACCCACGTCAGAATCCGCCGGACTTCCTGGAAGGCTTGCCGACTGCGTGTCCCTCCTTGGTGATTGATGTATGCCACCGCTGTGGAGTTGTCCGACTGAATTCGGATCTGCTTTCCTTCCAGCCACTGCTGGAAGGCTAGTAGGGCAAGATACACTGCTCTGATTTCCAGAACATGGATCTGAAGGGTGGACTCCTGCTGAGTCCACGTACCCTGAGCCCTGTGGTGGAGAAAAACTGCTCCCCACCCTGACAGACTCGCGTCTGTCGTGACTACCGCCCAAGACGGTGGTAGGAAGGATCTTCCCTGTGATAATGAGGTGGGAAGAAGCCACCATTGCAGAGAGTCCTTCTGTGAAAAGGATACTTTCCTGTTCAGGGATGTTGACTTCCCGTCCCATTGGCGGAGAATGTCCCAATAAGAGGACGCAGATGAAACTGCGCAAACGGAACCGCCTCCATTGCCGCCACCATCTTCCCGAGGAAGTGCATGAGGCGTCTTAAGGAGTGCGACTGACCTTGACGGAGAGTCTGCACCCCAGTCTGTAGTGACCGCTGCTTGTCCAGCGGAAGCTTCACTAGCGCTGAGAGGGTATGAAACTCCATGCCAAGATACGTTAGTGATTGGGTCGGTGACAGGTTTGACTTTGAGAAGTCGATGATCCACCCGAACGTCTGGAGAGTCTCCAGCGCAACATTCAGGCTGAGTTGGCATGCCTCTTGAGAGGGTGCCTTGCAAGTAGATCGTCCAAGTAAGGGATCACAGAGTGTTCCTGTGAGTGCAAGACTGCTACCACTGCCGCCATGACCTTGGTGAACACCCGTGGGGTTGTCGCCAGACCGAATGGCAGAGCTACGAACTGAAGATGGTCGTCTCCCATCACGAAACGTGGAAAACATTGGTGCTCTGTAGCAATCGGCACGTGGAGATAAGCATCTTTGATGTCTATTGATGCTAGGAAATATCCTTGAGACATTGAGGCAATGACGGAGCGGAGGGTTTCATCCGGAACCGCCTGGCCTCCACGTGCTTGTTGAGCAGTTTTAGGTCCAGAACGGAACGGAAAGAGCCATCCTTTTTTGGCACCACAACCAGATTGGAGGAAAACCGTGTCTTGTTCCTGAAGAGGAACAGGGATTACCACTCCTTCTGCGTGCAGAAGAGCATCGGCTCGGTGGGGAGGTGGGGACGTTCTGAAGAATCGAGTCGGAGGACGAGAACAGAACTCTGTCCTGTGCACGTGGGCACAATGTCCCTCACCCACCGGTCTGTGACCTGTGGCAGCTAAATGTCGCCAAAGGCGAGCGAGTCTGCCATCAACCGCGGATGCGGAGAGATGAGAGAGCTGAGAGTCATGAGGAGACCGCCTTGGTAGCGGTTCCTCCGGCTGCCTTCCTTGGGCGTGATTGAGCCCCCGGAAACTGAGCCCCTCTGAGGCTTTTCAGCTCTTTTGGACGAGGACAATTGGGACCTGCCCGAGCTTGGGAAGGACCGAAACCTCGACTGTCCTTCCAGGACAATTAATAGGGTAAGTCGCAATGCAGACATTGCGAGGTTACGGACGCCCCTGCGGCACAAATGTACATATGCTCAAGACCAGCTGTGCAAGAACAGCTGAAAAGCTTAGGGTGCCCATACGGCTGTAAATGCCGGAGCAACCGACACGCCGATAGCCTCATAGACAGATTTCAACCAGAGTTCATCTGTCTGGCATCTTTAAGTGAAGTCCCATCTCCACTGCAACTATAGCTCTAGCCGCAAGCCTGGAGATTGGAGGATCCACCTTTGGACCCTGGGTCCCGCGCTTGACCACGTCAGGGGGAATTTGGAGAAAACGCTTATCTGGTAAGCGTGGTGTTCCTGGACTGCTTCTCTGAAGTCAGCGTGGCCAGAAAAATACTCAATATACGTTTGAGCTACTGAAATGGGACTTCTCCTGCTGTGCAGCTGACTCCTCCGCTGGGGGAGCTGAGGGAGAAAGATCCAACATTCCATTGATGGACGCTATAGGATCATTCCTTATGGCGTCACCATCCGGTGTATCCGGATTGAGAGCGTTGTCAGGATCAAAGTCCTGATGAGCTACGTCTGCCTCATCATACAGAGAGCCTCCTGGGACCCCCCCCGGAGCACCGATTTTATTCCCAATGAGGGTGGCCAGGGAGCAATGATCCAGATTGCCCATGGCCTGTCCGGACTGCAAGTCTCTATCCCATTGCAACTCCATCCCTGTCCTTGGACAGGGTTGACAGGTGGTTCCTTTGGCCACGTCTAGTAGAGACCCCGGCTGACCAAGTGCTCCATGGGAGCATTGCACACAATGGGGTTCAGTGCCGTGGAACAGTATCACATGCAGTAACAACAGCATCGAAAGCCTGTGTTGCTTATATGCTGCTGCCGACTAGCCATCTAGGACATAGAGCTAAGAATGGCGACCGTACAATGCAATGTATAGCATACAAGCATAAAGTACAATGAACACTGCAGCACATGCAATACAAGCAGTATAGAAAGCCTGTGCCTTGGCACCCCTGCTTTTCTGCTGCTGTAGACTAGCCATCTAGGGGAATATAGCCCAGAATATCGACCATACAGTGCAATGTATAGCATACAAGCATAAGTACAATGAACACTGCAACCCCTGCAATACAAGCAGCATAGAAAAAACCTGTGCCTCAGCACCCCTGCTTTTCTGCTGCTGTAGTCTAGTCATTCTAGGCGAAAATAGCCCAGACTAGCGACCGTACAGTGCAGTGTATAGCATTCAAGCATAAATACACATGAACACTTCAGTACATGCAATACAAGCAGCATAGAAAGCCTGTGCCTTAGCACCCCTGCTTTCCTGCTGCTGATGTGTCGCCATCTAAGAGGGCATATAGCCAAAAATAGCGACCTATGCAGTGTAAGCATAAAAATACAAATGGACAACTGCGGTATTTAGTGGGGTCAGCACTTCATGTGCCGCTTACCGCCCGCCTATAAGCGGGAGTGTGGTCGCCCTAGTCCTGTGCCTGGTTGCCCAGAGTCCGATGTCTCAGCTCGGACTGCAGGAATGGCTGCCGGCGTTCTTCTCCAGCTCGTGTGAGTAGGGGCGGGCCTTGGGCGTGCCCCCAAGTCAGAGCGGGAAACCGGCGTCCCACAGTGTCCAGTGAGAGGGCTGGAGCATGTAAATAAGGCTCCAGCCCTCGGCGCTGCTGATTGTACAGCGTCTCTCCCCTACCCTGATTGACAGGGTGGGGGCGGGAACGAAGCGGAGCTAGGCCGCAAAAGCCGGGGACTGGATTTATAAGCGCCGCCGCCGTAAAAGCGCGGTCGGCGCTAAGTCCCCGGCGCACTACAAGTCCCAGCCGCGCCGCCGCTCCCGGAGCGTCCGGCGCGGTAGTTCCCCATACATAAAGTCACTCAGCTAGGCTGCAGTGACTGTAACCCTTTACTGTCCCCGGCGCACTAGCACACCCAGCAAGTCTGGAGTGTGCTGTGCCTGTGTGTACGGGGACACAGAGTACCTGAATGGTGCAGGGCCATGTCCCTGAACGGTACCCAGCTCCGTATCCAGCAGGTTCAATGGGTCTGTGGATGGAGCCCGGCCTCAGGGCTTTGGGGCCGGTAAGATCCCACTTCCTCAGAGCCCCTCAGGGGGATGTGGAAGGAAAACAGCATGTGGGCTCCAGCCGCCGTACCAGCAATAGGTACCTCAACCTTACAAACCACCAGTGGGGTGAGAAGGGAGCATGCTGGGGGCCCTATATGGGCCCTCTTTTCTTCCATCCGATATAGTCAGCAGCTACTGCTGACTAAACAGTGGAGCTATGCGTGGATGTCTGACCTCCTTCGCACAAAGCAGAAAACTGGTGAGCCAGTGATCCCACTGGGGGTGTATAGCCAGAAGGGGAGGGGCCTTACACTTTTTAGTGTAATGCTTTGTGTGGCCTCCGGAGGCAGTAGCTATACACCCAATCGTCTGGGTCTCCCAATGGAGCGACGAAGAAAGCATTCTTTTTTGCTGCAGTGCATTTCACACTTCCAGGCTGATCTACAGTCCAAATGTCACAATGCCAAGTTAATTCCGAATGTGTAAACCTGCTAAATCTGCAGGGGGTTGAATACTACTTGTAGGCACTGTATATTCATGTTCAGAATGTGGTAAATGTTTTGCAGAGAAATCAACTCTTGCTACACACCTGAGAATTCACACAGGAGAGAAACCTTTTTCATGTTCAGAATGTGGGAAATGTTTTAATAGGAAATCAAATCTTGTTACACACCTTAGAACTCACACAGGAGAGAAGCCTTTTTCATGTTTCGAATGTGGGAAATGTTTTCATCAGAAATCGGATTTAGTTGTCCATCAAAGAATTCACACAGGAGAGAAGCCTTTTTCATGTTCAGAATGTGGAAAATGTTTTAATAAAAAATCATGTTTAGTTGTCCATCAGAGAAATCACACAGGGGAGAAGCCTTTTTCATGTTCAGAATGTGGGAAATGTTTTGTAGATAAATCAAATCTTCGTACACACCAGAGAATTCACACAGAGGAGAAAATTTTTTGGTGTTCAGAATGTGGGGAATGTTTTGCAGCAAAATTAACTCTTCTTACACACCAGAGAATTCACCTAGAGGAGAAACCTTTTTCAAGTTTAGAATGTCGGATAAGTTTTGCAGCAAAATCAACTCATTAAATACCAGAGAATTCACACAGGGTAGAAGCCTTTTTCAACTCCCACTATTAGTCATCTGCCATTTATTACATTTGTTTCAGTCACCCAGGTGTAGTCATTTTCTTTATTATTTTTATATTATGTAACTATCTATATTGTATTGTATTGTTTCCTTTTGTAGAAACTTGTATATTTTTATAAATTCTGCCTACTGTTTCATATTAAATATATAAAATGTAATAGCTTCATTCCTCTTTCTCTATAACCTGCAAACATTAAATCAAAGCATTCCCTGCATAAATGATTGGTGTTCGCAGCTAACTTCCCTTGTGTTATTGTGGCGCTTCGAAGTGACCGTACTGGGGTATGTATATTTTCCATGTGTTAGAATCGGTTGTATATGTATAAGACGCTCACTGTGAGGTTTCTAATAATTTGTCTAGTAGTGAAAACAGCCACGGTCTTCTCTATTATGGTAATCGTTTGTCAATTGCATAATTCTCCTGAGGATAGGGGGCAGCAAAGGGCTGTTAATGACAAATTGGTGAAAGCAGTGGGATATCTGTGTGAAACTCTCCCCGGCTGTTCGTGACACATACATCAAATGTACAATACTGTCACGATAACTATGGGGATAGCAAGAAACTGGGGCTTCTAAGCTGACCCTCAGGCTAGGGGCCCTGTACTATCTCTAGTTTCAGGGATAACCCTAAAATTGGGATTGCCTGAGTCTCCTTCGTGGCCCTGTACCTGACCAGCCTTAATCTTTTATTCCCTCCACCAGGGGGGCCAGGACAGAATTGTGATTTAGCCCACTTAAATAGACAGACAGGGGAAACCAAAAATCTGTCAAACATCATACACACACAGAGGTATAAGACAATAAGTGATAGGGAGGAAAACAAGAGCAGGGTGGAAACAACAAGAGGACAGGTAAACTCCAAAACAACACCAAGCACAAAGCAACTGTTTCGCCAGCAAGTCTGAGACACGACAACACACAGACCAACACAGAGTAAACTATAGTTGGCGTGAGTAGATTTCCTCCAGCATAAATATGAGAGGAGCCGATGTAATTGGCTTGCTTACAACATGTGATCAAAGAAGCCTAATGAGCAGGCTAGCAGGAGTTAACCATTTCTAGCCTGCCTATGAGCAAACAGCAGGTCGATGCCTGGGTTTGCCTATGTTGATCAAAGACACTAGAGAAACCATTGCGTGGACTATGAAAATCTACAATGTGAAAAGACCTTGATGCCGCCATGACAGTCGGCGAGTTTTGTGCAAAACTCCGTGTGATAGTACCCCTTCCTCTAAGGGGAGCCTCTGGAGCCTCAGGACCTGGTCTCTCTGAATGGAGATGATAACATGCCCTAACCAGATGTTCCACATGGATATCTGAGGCTGATACCCCAGTCCTCTCCTCAGGACTAGAACCTTGTCAATAAACCAAGTACTGTAAAGATTGTCAAACAAAATGAGAATCAATGATCTTGGATACCTCAAATTCCAATGTGACATCTAATACTGAAGTTGGAGGTAAGGGAAGAGGGGCTCCAACTCCGAACACGCACATTTTTTAACAGGAATTTTTGAAGCATGAATCTTGTAGGATGACGGTAATGCCAGACGGAAAGCCAGTGGATTAATGATAGCAGTGATTCTGAATGGACTAATAAACTCAGGTCCTAACGTAAGTGAATATAACTTAATGTTTGTCGTAGACAACCACACCAGATCATCGACACACAGGTCCGGACTAGGCACACATCTGCAGTCAGCTGCACACATACTTAAAACTCATGTCACCCAAATGCTGCTGAACCTTCTCCCATGTAGCCGATAATGCAGAGACCAATTGTTAGTCGCCCGATACCCCTGATGAGTGCCCCTCCTCAAACATACAGAACTGAGGATGACGACCATAGACACAAAAAAAAAGAAATACACTAGAGGATTTATGGCAGCGATTATTGATAGAAAATTCTGTGAGAGAAAGGAATGAAGACCACTCCTCCTAATTAATAGAAACAACACAAATACTGTTCCAAATTTTGATTAATGCATTCAGATTGTCCATTAGACTGAGGATAGAATGCCGACAAATCAGAAAGTTTAATCTCTAACAGAGCAGAAAGCCCTCCAAAAGTTGGCAATAAACTGAGTTTTTCTATTAGGCTGGACTCACACGAGCGTATGGCATCCGTTGCGAAAGCATCAGATGCAATATGGTAATGACCACCCAGCTTAGGCTCTGCTGCGAGCCTGGTCCGAGTGTCATGTGACTGTGACCCGATCCTGCAATCAGGTCACAGTTGCGAAGATGAAGGCGGGCGCAGCGGAGGAGAGGGAGGGGTTAATCCCCCATCTCCTCCATTGTCAGCCTGTGCGTATATCGCACTGCACTCGGATAACATCCGAGTGCTGTCCGATGTTTCTCTTGCACCCATTCACTTGAATGGATGCGAGAGATATGGCTCTCGCAGAAAATCGCAGCATGATACACATAACCCCGGGGAGCGGACTCCCGTTGCTGAAGCACGGGCTGTCCACAGCTACACAGAAGGTGCAGGAGAAAGGCGGAGACCACCAACCCGATTAGGGAACCAGAGGCAGCCGGCTGCGGGCACCGACCACCATCTTTTTGGTTTACCAGAGACTCTTGTGCATCTGTAATAGTAAGTACAACTGTGCCCTCGGGCCACGCACCGCCCTGCACCGCCAAGCACCCACATACCATCCCCAATGGGCCCCGGGACGATCATCCCTGCCCACGGAGGGGTTAACACCTTTGCTGCACAACATCTTCCCCGGGTGCCTAGTAAACAGCAGCGGCGGTGTGCACATTCACCACAGCCCGTGGGTGGCGTCACGAACTCTAACAAACAAACCACGGCCTCGGCTGTAACCCTAAACCCCCCTCAAAGCGCCAGCCCCTTTCAGAGCGAAGTGACCCCCGGTCCGGAGGCGCTCGAGCCACCTACAAACGAGCCCGGATCCGAGCAGCTCGGCTGCAGCCGAGCGCGGGGCGGTACACATCCACCAATATAAAAGTTACCCGATTACCAGCTGAGGAAGGTAGATCTGTCATAAAGTCTATTTTAATGTCTGTCCAAGGTTGACTAGGAACACTTATCCCTCCTGACCCCACACATAGCCTTCACCTCATCCACAGCACAGCAGAGTCCTGCATACTAGTGAGGGGTGATGGGTAGTTTTGTGAGTTAGTAGTTCAAAATGAACTAATCTTCAGAGTGAACTAGTTCATGTAGTTCACCATCCTGACAGATTAGTTCATTATGAAGTAAACAGCAGTGGGAGGAAGCTCCCTGCTCTCACACTGGCTCTTTATAGCTCCTGATGCTGGAAAAGAAGGTAGAAAAACACTAGACCACACATCAAATACAAATATAATAGGAATAATAATATTAATAAAAGCTGAAATTGCACAGTAGACAGACACAGCTCATATGTGTGTATGAGAGAGAGTTTCTGTGTGTGGTTCATGCCCCTCACCTGTCTGTGATAAGATCAGCCTCCTGTAGAGGATCAGCCTCCTGTAGAGGATCAGCCTCCTGTAGCCTAGAAGATCAGTCTTGCTAAAATCTTTACCACTGGCTCCTGTTCTGTTCTCAAAATGGTGGCTGCTGAACTGCTTCTGAGCTCCCTCATACACATTCATTATGGGTCAGTACTCTACACTACCACAGGGGGCGCTGCTGGGCTCAGTGAGATGCATCAGACTGAACTAGGCTGTCCTGATTCATTCTCAATAGAACATTTAGTTCAGCAGCTCATATAGTTCATTTAGTTCACAGGTCACATGATGCATTTCCTATCAGCTCCTCACAGAATAGGGTGGAGAATTATCAGGCTGTCTTAAGGGTGCTTTAAAGATTTTTTATATATGTATATACATATATGAGAAACGGGTTTGTGCCGCGCTAAAGAAACACTGTTTCCAGGGTATTTACTTTAGATCTCTTTTTTATTACAGTTCCAACGCGTTTCAGAGACATAAACCGTCTCCTTCTTCAGGGAAAAGAGAAAATGTACACACAATATGCAGACCGGTTGGTTATATAGGAGTCCATTAAAGCCACGTTGATCTCAGTGACGTCAATGCTCTCATGGTAACAGAATGACTCATGAGCACGTGAAGACTACAGAGGAAATGTGTTAGCATTTAAAAAATACAAGCATCTGAACTTTTTCAAACCATAAAATGACTGAAAAATGAAATTGAAATGAAAGATAATAATGAATAAAAGTGATAAATAAAAATTATATATATTGAAACTGTTTGTTTTTTTTCAAAGCGCGTCAATGTGATGATAGACATAAAATAACTGTTAAATGTGGAACTAGAACCCAAAAGGAGGAGCATTTCTCTAAGTTCTGACTCAAAGTAGCTTGTAATCATCCATTGCTCCATGGCTGACTGCTTATTGGAGATGGGAGAATCAAACAGCTACTGAATAATGCCGCAATAAGGGGTTAAAAGGTGTAAAATCATGATGTGCAAATGTGCTGTTGTAACGGGGTGCCAGGGGTGCCTCCAGGGTTGTAGTCGTGGCCCTTGCTATCAGGCTTACCCCTGGCTCCCACTACGGCTACCCACAGACCGGACCCACACCGGTACTGCTTCGCACTTTGAGGTTCCGCCCGCTCCTTTTCTCTCCGGCTTCCCTATTCATCCAGCTCCCACACTCTGCCCCTGCTCTTCTTCCACTCTTGAGGACACTTCTCTTCTTCCCTTCTTTCTTTCTTTCTTTCTGCCCACTCAGCTCCACACTCTGCCCCTGGCTGTTCCTTCTCCCCCATCCCGGAATCAACTGACTTCAACACACACACACTTCTCTCTCTAAGCTGCCGGCTCCTCCTCTCTCCTGCCCTGTTTCTATGGGGACAGCCGTCCCACCCGGGCTCTAGGGGAAAACCCACTGCACAGTAAAAACATGTTTATTAATAACATCAACAGTAACTACCCCAGAGTGAGGTATCTTCAGGGGGAAACTGCACCTCCTTGTAAGGGGTCTGCCCACCCCTTACATTCCTCCCCTCTTTAAGCCTAAGCCTCCCGGCAAGGCTCGAACCTGTAAAACACAATTTAGCAGCAAGGCAAACTTTGGATAAAACTTTAAAACCTTCATAAACAAAGTCAACCACTGAGCGCCCAAGTTCTGCGCCCGTAGTCCCTCCTGGGAGCTCCCGGTCTTTGTAGGCAGTGTGCCCGGAGGCTTTTACAGCACTCCCGGTCTTAGTAGATAAGGAAGACTTTATTGTTTGTCCTCCTAACATCACGGAGGGAGCCCCTGGCTCAGTCCAGCATCAGGCTCCTTCCGGGCTCGGTAACGTAAACATGGTTGCAAACTGTGGAACTTTTCCGGCTCTTTAACAACACCGGTCTTCAACACGAACATGTCCATCACCTCCGGTCGTTACGGGTCACTCGGGATGGTAAGCGCGCTGCCATTCGGCCCGCTGAGCCCTCACATAATCGGAAAGGGACTGACCTGGCAAGCGGCGCAGCCTCCGGAACGGTTCGTAGTTGACTGGTGGTTCTGGCGCCTCTGTCTCCGGTTTTGCCTCTTCAACCCTCGACGGGGGTGACGGGGTCGCTGAACGGGACGGACGGGGACTACCCACGACGATCACCGGGTGTGTAACCATACTCTTGTGGATCGCTAACACCGCCGGTGTCCCCTTGTCTGGGTCAGCACTCAGTCCTGTCATGACTTCTGGCGACACCGCCAGCGTGTTTCTCGGCCGGGAAATCTCAGCCAGCACCGGTCTCTGCTGTGTACGTCTCCGGTACTGACACTCTTCCCATCCGATCTCTTGCAGACCTTCCTGTAATGGCGCCGGGAACGGTGGAGATGCTGGGGAATGTGGAGGCGGGCCTTCTTTTCCCGCTCTTGTATACGCTCCACCCCCAGTCTCACACATTAACTCGACCCAGCATAGGCGACTCTTCTTTTTCTCTGTACTGCCACCCTCTCCACATGTTTTCAGTAACATCTTAGGGCCAGCACCTCACCTCTTTGGACGGCGTACTCTGTACTTCTTTTTCTTCGCCGGCCAACTCAGGGTCTTTCGTTTGGCGCCAATTCTTCGCGCGCTCGCTGTACTCGTGAAGACGGCGGCCATCTTACCGCCGTCTTGTGCCTGGTCCAACGCCTTAGGCACCACTTGGTCTCCATCTTCTTGGATCGGGACCCCTTGCATATAATCCGGATCCTGCCGACTACGCCACATGTAACGGGGTGCCAGGGGTGCCTCCAGGGTTGTAGTCCAGGGCCCTTGCTATCAGGCTTACCCCTGGCTCCCACTACGGCTACCCACAGACCGGACCCACACCGGTACTGCTTCGCACTTTGAGGTTCCATCCGCTCCTTTTCTCTCTGGCTTCCCTATTCATCCAGCTCCCACACTCTGCCCCTGCTCTGCTTCCACTCTTGAGGACACTTCTCTTCTTCCCTTCTTTCTTTCTTTCTTTCTGCCCACTCAGCTCCACACTCTGCCCCTGGCTGTTCCTTCTCCCCCGTCCCGGAATCAACTGACTTCAACACACACACACTTCTCTCTCTAAGCTGCCGGCTCCTCCTCTCTCCTGCCCTGTTTCTATGGGGACAGCCGTCCCACCCGGGCTCTAGGGGAAAACCCACTGCACAGTAAAAACATGTTTATTAATAACATCAACAGTAACTACCCCAGAGTGAGGTATCTTCAGGGGGAAACTGCACCTCCTTGTAAGGGGTCTGCCCACCCCTTACACTGTTATAAAGAGATGTGTATATAGATGCCAAAAACACCAAAAATTACAGGTATTAATGTGTAAATTGACAAATGTGTCGGTTTAATAAAGGAATATGCATTTAAAATTAATGTGTAAAATGACTAGTGTGTCGGTTTAATAAAGGAATGTGCATTTAAATACCATCACAAAAAACTAATGGTTTAGTAAGAAAATGTGTATATAGATACTGGTAAAACAAAACTAAGAAACTTCCGAGGGATTCCTAGAAAGCAGAGGCCGTGAACTTAGAGTGAAAGGAGAGTGCCTGCGCAGAGACACTAAGCTAGTTCTCAATGAGAACCAGGGTGAAATGAGTTCAACCCGTGGGAAATAAGAGAAGGCGCATGCGTGAAAAACACAGTGAAGGTGACTCGGGTTCAAATGCCGCACCAACATCCTGAGTGCGAAGAAAAGGCCTGCGAAACATATGAAAAAGTGAATGAATGGATAAGGTGAAAGATGTAGTGCAAAGATTATTGCTAAAAGACAAAAATAAATAAATAAACATCTTGTATAATTGCAGGTGATTTGGATGAAAGATATATACATATATATATATATCACAACAAATGTACGCATTTATATAAAATATATATAAAAATACATATATAAACACATACAAATGTGAAAAACATGTGAAGGACACATATATATAAAAAAAATTTGGATTCAATAATATAATGAAAATTTATAATTAATAATTGATAAGGACTAACGTTTAAATGAAGGAGACTAAGTCCGCATAGCATGGAAACGCGCTGGGATAAAAACTTCAATTAAAAATCCAAAATACAAACATTCAATAAAATTCAAGTGGTTATACTTGAAATGCATAAATAATATTTATATAACATCATGTGTATAAAAACGTACAAATGTATATAAAAAAAATTTTAAAATAAAAATTGAAGTGAGAGGAAGAAATTAATGCTGATCTCCTTAGAGAATATGTAAAATTCATCAATGAACATATGGAAAATATATTTGTCCATTAGTGAGAAGAGCAATAAAAACCTCAATTATAGAGATATATAAAACTAAAAATTAAAAATTAAAATGTAAATATTGGTGTTAGCTAAAGAGGAAAAATGATGGTATTATTGCCCATTTAAACCTGATAGCTAGCAGTTAATAAAACAGGTCTACAACTTCATTCAATCCAAAGGGGGTTAGAGTATTAAGTTTGTGGATCCAAAAAGTCTCCTTGCGACTAAGCATCTCTGATCTATTATGAGTCAGGGGACTGATCTGCTCAATTGGGGTGATCGTAAAATCCAGACTTCTGTTGTGCTGGACTGTGCAGTGTCTGGACAAACTATGTAGGAGAAAACCAGATCTTACATTGTGGCGATGTGAATTTAGCCTATTGTGAAGGGCTTGGCTTGTTCTGCCCACATATAACTTACCACAGGAACATTCTATGAGATATATGACGAAATTTGATAGGCAGGACATACGGTCTTTTATTTTAAAAGATTCAACTCCATTTGATGAGCAGAAAGAGGTCCTATTGTGACGGATGCTTTTACAACAGAGACATTTCCTGGATCCACATCTATATGAACCAGCCACGATGCAAGATTTAGGCTGTGCTTTTATGGATCTTAATCTGCTGGGAGCCAGGATATTTTTAATCGTGGGGGCCCGCCTAAAGGTAATCCCTGGAGTGGGGGGTAAAATAAATTTAAGAAAAGGGTCATTTTGCAAGATCCCCCAATGTTTGGACAGGACATTTTTTATTGCTCTATTGTCACTACTATACGTGGTGATTAAATTCAAACCTCGATCTTGTCTGCTCACTGGATCTATTGCCCTGGAAACCCCGCAATCTCCAGGTGAGGTGCGGGTATCTATTTTACGTTTCACCAGATCTGTCTGTTTGAGACCTGAAGATGCTTTATAAGCTTTCTTGACCAGTGATTTAGGGTAGTTTTTCTCTAAAAAACGGTTTTTTAGAACCTCTACTTGATTTTTAAAATCAGCATCTTGTGTGCAGTTTCTTCTAATTCTTTTATATTGGTTAAGTGGAATGTTATTTAACCATTTTTTGTAATGTTCGCTATCATAATGGACATACCCGTTTGTGTCCACCTTTTTGAAAAAATTCTTAGTATATAATTTATTATTTTTATGATAGATCGTTAAATCCAAGAAATTAATTTCATCAGGATGGACTGTGGAGGTGAACTTAAGGCCCCACTCATTGGTATTCAAATGGTCTAATAAAATATCCACACCAAAAAAATCCCTGTCCCATATGATGAATAGATCATCGATGAATCTTTTATAGATTATGATCCCTCTCTCATGAGGACCATTCACTATGTGTAACATTTCAAAAACCCCCATGAACAAGTTAGCGTAAGAGCATGCAGCCTTTGACCCCATCGCTGTCCCAAGGCATTGGTGATACAGTGTGTCAGAGAAATAAAAATAATTATTATGAAGTATAAAACTCATACTTTTTAGTATGAAATCTTTCTGAGACTGTGGTATCTTTTTATCATTTTCCAAAAATAAACCAATGCTGAACAGACCTAAATGATGTTGAATATTAGAGTACAGGGAAGCTACGTCTATGGTGACAAACATGTAGGAATCCTTCCAAGTAATGTCACTGATTTTCTCTATAAGGTGAGCCGAGTCTCTCAAATGGCTGCCCAGACTCAATACATACGGTTGTAGGATCAAATCGACATATTTGGCCAGGTTGGAGGTAAGAGAGTCAATACCTGAAATTATTGGTCTACCTGGTGGATTAGATAGATCTTTGTGGATCTTGGGCAGATGATAAAAAAAGGCTTGAGCCGGATTTTTTATTTGCAGGAATTTTTGCTCTGCTGAGTTTAAAATACTCCCCTCGACTGCCTCCTGAATTAGAGCCATATAGTTAGTCATGGCTTGTTTATAGCATACTTCTTTCGCTTTTTTGTAATATTTTGTATCTGATAGAATCCTGAGGGCTTCTCTTAAGTAATCGGCCCTATTTTGAATAACTATCCCTCCCCCTTTGTCCGCTGCTCTAATAACTATATTGGTGTTATTTTTTAAAAGGACAAGTGCTTCCCTTTCTGAACGAGACAGGTTTTTCTTCAATTTTTTATTTTGATGAACAATTTCCTTAAGATCGGACAAGACTAGGTCACTAAAGGTTTTTAGAAGATGACCTTTACTTTTGATGGGATAAAATTTGGATTTGGCTTTTACTGTTGTGTGGACAAAAGGGTCAATTTCAGGCTGATCGCTGGGGAGGCTCTCCCCTTTCATTAAGAAATGTCTCTTTAGAGTAAGTTTCCTGACAAATCTCTGGATGTCCAGAAAAATGTCAAATTCCTTGGTTCTATGGGAGGGACAATAGGATAGCCCTTTGTTTAGGACTCTGATTTCATTGTCACTGAGTTTATAATCGGATAAATTGAAAATATTTTTTGTTTTTATTTTAGTTTTTTGTTTTTGATTTTTTTGTGTCTCAATGTCTTGGGGAATATTTGGCTTCCCACCAGTATGGTTAATATCGGTCTTTACCTGGGCTTGTAATGCACCTTTCAATAGGTCTTCCCCTGCATGCTTGTTTGCATTCTTGTCATATTTAATAATAATTCCACAAATTATAACTTTTCAAATAAAAGAAGTTTTGTCAACAGTAGGTTTCATAAAACGAATGAGACCAGCTCTCCAATTACTGTTGACCCGATTAAGGGGGCAGAAGGAGGGTGCCACACGGTTCAGGTCTCAGCTGTACTCCCCAATCAGATTGACATTCTAGCCAAAGAAGTATTCCTGAAGAACAGTATCCCTCCCCAAAATAAATTACTGGGTATTGAGAATCATGCTAATAACATCAAGGAGTCTGTTCCTTCTATCCATAAAGACAGTAATAAACCTGGGTCTGACGGAGAGCCTCAGACAGGGTTTATCATATCCCAAAATACCGAAGACACGCAAACCCAGCTTGCAAGGATCAGAAAACAAATTGACCAAATTAAAAAAGATAGAGCTATTGCAGATCAAAATACCCCTTTTTTCAGAAAGATACGACACAGGATGAAGATTTTATAGACCTTCTAAATTTGTCTGTTCATGAGGACCCTTTTTCCTCTATTGATGCCCCCACTACCTCAACCATGACCCCTAAAAACAGTGATAAAATTATCATTGACAACACCAATATGGCACTACCACTTGTCCCCTTTTTGCCCTCTGCTAAGCAATCTAAAAATAACCTCATTACGGATTTTTTAGTCCTAAACCGTCTACAACCAAAAAAAGAAAAAATACAGAAGAGGAACCAGAGCAGGTTCTAAATCAAAACAAAAAGAGAGCTGCAAAATAAATCCCACTATTAAATATGACAAGAATGCAAACAAGCATGCAGGGGAAGACCTATTGAAAGGTGCATTACAAGCCCAGGTAAAGACCGATATTAACCATACTGGTGGGAAGCCAAATATTCCCCAAGACATTGAGACACAAAAAAATCAAAAACAAAAAACTAAAATAAAAACAAAAAATATTTTCAATTTATCCGATTATAAACTCAGTGACAATGAAATCAGAGTCCTAAACAAAGGGCTATCCTATTGTCCCTCCCATAGAACCAAGGAATTTGACATTTTTCTGGACATCCAGAGATTTGTCAGGAAACTTACTCTAAAGAGACATTTCTTAATGAAAGGGGAGAGCCTCCCCAGCGATCAGCCTGAATTTGACCCTTTTGTCCACACAACAGTAAAAGCCAAATCCAAATTTTATCCCATCAAAAGTAAAGGTCATCTTCTAAAAACCTTTAGTGACCTAGTCTTGTCCGATCTTAAGGAAATTGTTCATCAAAATAAAAAATTGAAGAAAAACCTGTCTCGTTCAGAAAGGGAAGCACTTGTCCTTTTAAAAAATAACACCAATATAGTTATTAGAGCAGCGGACAAAGGGGGAGGGATAGTTATTCAAAATAGGGCCGATTACTTAAGAGAAGCCCTCAGGATTCTATCAGATACAAAATATTACAAAAAAGCGAAAGAAGTATGCTATAAACAAGCCATGACTAACTATAGGGCTCTAATTCAGGAGGCAGTCGAGGGGAGTATTTTAAACTCAGCAGAGCAAAAATTCCTGCAAATAAAAAATCCGGCTCAAGCCTTTTTTTATCATCTGCCCAAGATCCACAAAGATCTATCTAATCCACCAGGTAGACCAATAATTTCAGGTATTGACTCTCTTACCTCCAACCTGGCCAAATATGTCCATTTGATCCTACAACCGTATGTATTGAGTCTGGGCAGCCATTTGAGAGACTCGGCTCACCTTATAGAGAAAATCAGTGACATTACTTGGAAGGATTCCTACATGTTTGTCACCATAGACGTAGCTTCCCTGTACTCTAATATTCAACATCATTTAGGTCTGTTCAGCATTGGTTTATTTTTGGAAAATGATAAAAAGATACCACAGTCTCAGAAAGATTTCATACTAAAAAGTATGAGTTTTATACTTCATAATAATTATTTTTATTTCTCTGACACACTGTATCACCAATGCCTTGGGACAGCGATGGGGTCAAAGGCTGCATGCTCTTACGCTAACTTGTTCATGGGGGTTTTTGAAATGTTACACATAGTGAATGGTCCTCATGAGAGAGGGATCATAATCTATAAAAGATTCATCGATGATCTATTCATCATATGGGACAGGGATTTTTTTGGTGTGGATATTTTATTAGACCATTTGAATACCAATGAGTGGGGCCTTAAGTTCACCTCCACAGTCCATCCTGATGCAATTAATTTCTTGGATTTAACGATCTATCATAAAAATAATAAATTATATACTAAGAATTTTTTCAAAAAGGTGGACACAAACGGGTATGTCCATTATGATAGCGAACATTACAAAAAATGGTTAAATAACATTCCACTTAACCAATATAAAAGAATTAGAAGAAACTGCACACAAGATGCTGATTTTAAAAATCAAGTAGAGGTTCTAAAAAACCGTTTTTTAGAGAAAAACTACCCTAAATCACTGGTCAAGAAAGCTTATAAAGCATCTTCAGGTCTCAAACAGACAGATCTGGTGAAACGTAAAATAGATACCCGCACCTCACCTGGAGATTGCGGGGTTTCCAGGGCAATAGATCCAGTGAGCAGACAAGATCGAGGTTTGAATTTAATCACCACGTATAGTAGTGACAATAGAGCAATAAAAAATGTCCTGTCCAAACATTGGGGGATCTTGCAAAATGACCCTTTTCTTAAATTTATTTTACCCCCCACTCCAGGGATTACCTTTAGGCGGGCCCCCACGATTAAAAATATCTTGGCTCCCAGCAGATTAAGATCCATAAAAGCACAGCCTAAATCTTGCATCGTGGCTGGTTCATATAGATGTGGATCCAGGAAATGTCTCTGTTGTAAAAGCATCCGTCACAATAGGACCTCTTTCTGCTCAGCAAATGGAGTTGAATCTTTTAAAATAAAAGACCGTATGTCCTGCCTATCAAATTTCGTCATATATCTCATAGAATGTTCCTGTGGTAAGTTATATGTGGGCAGAACAAGCCAAGCCCTTCACAATAGGCTAAATTCACATCGCCACAATGTAAGATCTGGTTTTCTCCTACATAGTTTGTCCAGACACTGCACAGTCCAGCACAACAGAAGTCTGGATTTTACGATCACTCCAATTGAGCAGATCAGTCCCCTGACTCATAATAGATCAGAGATGCTTAGTCGCAAGGAGACTTTTTGGATCCACAAACTTAATACTCTAACCCCCTTTGGATTGAATGAAGTTGTAGACCTGTTTTATTAACTGCTAGCTATCAGGTTTAAATGGGCAATAATACCATCATTTTTCCTCTTTAGCTAACACCAATATTTACATTTTAATTTTTAATTTTTAGTTTTATATATCTCTATAATTGAGGTTTTTATTGCTCTTCTCACTAATGGACAAATATATTTTCCATATGTTCATTGATGAATTTTATATGTTCCCTAAGGAGATCAGCATTAATTTCTTCCTCTCACTTCAATTTTTATTTTAAATTTTTTTTTATATACATTTGTACGTTTTTATACACATGATGTTATATAAATATTATTTATGCATTTCAAGTATAACCACTTGAATTTTATTGAATGTTTGTATTTTGGATTTTTAATTGAAGTTTTTATCCCAGCGCGTTTCCATGTTATGCGGACTTAGTCTCCTTCATTTAAACGTTAGTCCTTATCAATTATTAATTATAAATTTTCATTATATTATTGAATCCAAATTTTTTTATATATATGTGTCCTTCACATGTTTTTCACATTTGTATGTGTTTATAGATGTATTTTTATATATATTTTATATAAATGCGTACATTTGTTGTGATATATATATATGTATATATCTTTCATCCAAATCACCTGCAATTATACAAGATGTTTATTTATTTATTTTTGTCTTTTAGCAATAATCTTTGCACTACATCTTTCACCTTATCCATTCATTCACTTTTTCATATGTTTCGCAGGCCTTTTCTTCGCACTCAGGATGTTGGTGCGGCATTTGAACCCGAGTTACCTTCACTGTGTTTTTCACGCATGCGCCTTCTCTTATTTCCCACGGGTTGAACTCATTTCACCCTGGTTCTCATTGAGAACTAGCTTAGTGTCTCTGCGCAGGCACTCTCCTTTCACTCTAAGTTCACGGCCTCTGCTTTCTAGGAATCCCTCGGAAGTTTCTTAGTTTTGTTTTACCAGTATCTATATACACATTTTCTTACTAAACCATTAGTTTTTTGTGATGGTATTTAAATGCACATTCCTTTATTAAACCGACACACTAGTCATTTTACACATTAATTTTAAATGCATATTCCTTTATTAAACCGACACATTTGTCAATTTACACATTAATACCTGTAATTTTTGGTGTTTTTGGCATCTATATACACATCTCTTTATAACAGCACATTTGCACATCATGATTTTACACCTTTTAACCCCTTATTGCGGCATTATTCAGTAGCTGTTTGATTCTCCCATCTCCAATAAGCAGTCAGCCATGGAGCAATGGATGATTACAAGCTACTTTGAGTCAGAACTTAGAGAAATGCTCCTCCTTTTGGGTTCTAGTTCCACATTTAACAGTTATTTTATGTCTATCATCACATTGACGCGCTTTGAAAAAAACCAAACAGTTTCTCTATATAATTTTTATTTATCACTTTTATTCATTATTATCTTTCATTTCAATTTCATTTTTCAGTCATTTTATGGTTTGAAAAAGTTCAGATGCTTGTATTTTTTAAATGCTAACACATTTCCTCTGTAGTCTTCACGTGCTCATGAGTCATTCTGTTACCATGAGAGCATTGACGTCACTGAGATCAACGTGGCTTTAATGGACTCCTATATAACCAACCGGTCTGCATATTGTGTGTACATTTTCTCTTTTCCCTGAAGAAGGAGACGGTTTATGTCTCTGAAACGCGTTGGAACTGTAATAAAAAAGAGATCTAAAGTAAATACCCTGGAAACAGTGTTTCTTTAGCGCGGCACAAACCCGTTTCTCATATATGTATATACATATATAAAAAATCTTTTTACCACGATCATCACGGGGCCGCTGCTTGGAACCACGCTGACACTCATATGCTTTACAAGGGGTTGTGACTGGCACAACCTCATCAGGTGAGTGTTTTATCTTTACTTTCTAAACGGTTATTGCCGGGTAAGACCCTATTTGCGCCTTTGTTTCCTTATCTCTAGCAGCCTTTAAGGGTGCTTTACACACTGCTAGCGAGCGATAGCACCTGCCCCCGTCGTTCGTGCGACATGTGGTGATCACTGCCGTAGCGAACAATATCGCTACGGCAGCGTCACACGCACATACCAGTTCAGCGACGTTGCTCTTGCTGCCGAACAATCCGTCCTTCAAGGGGGATTCGGCATCACAGCGACGTCAAAGCGGCATCACAAAATGGCCACCCAATAGAAGCAGAGGGGCGGAGATGAGCGGCCGGAACATGCCGCCCACCTCCTTCCTTCCTCATGTCCGATGGACGCAGGTAGGATGATGTTCGTCGTTCCTGCGGTGTCACACACAGCGATGTGTGATGCCGGAGGAACGACGAACAACCTGCGGAATGAAACACCAACGACATTATGATTTAGAGCGACGTGTCAACGATCAATGATTTTTGCGATCATTGATCGTCGCTCCTAGTTGTCACACACTGCGATGTCGCTAATGACGCCGGATTTGCGTCACAAACACCGTGACCCCGACGATATATCGTTAGCGATGTCGCAGCGTGTAAAGCTCCCTTTATAGGAAGATTTTCTTTGCCCCATAGCAACCAGTCACAGCTCAGCTTTCAAATCTTAACAGACTCCGGCTGAGCTGTGATTGGTTGCTGTGGCCAAAACTAGACAGTTTCTGTCTTAGATAGGTAGATAAATTTATAGGTGTATACTGTACCTGTCGGCAGATTGATGCGCTCTGAGATCAAATGACAACATTTAGGATCTCAGAGCTCACCACTCAGACATAAATATAGTTAAACAAGGTAATATTGTGTAGAGGGTAACAAAATAGTGATTTCCAGGTACCCAGTAAAGTTACAGGGGTTGTTTGAGATTAAAAAATGTTATCTATATATGTAGGTGGGGGGGTGGGGGTTAAAAGCAAAAATATATTGCACTTACCATGGTCCCTGCAGCGCAGCACTCAATCTGGCAACTTGCTGTCCCATACTGTTCCTAACATCTAACACATCAAAGCAGGGCATTGCCAAAAGGTTAGACTTATGCAGGCGTCACACGAGAGGATCTATCGTGCGATCGCACAAGCGATCGCACCCGCCCCTGTCGTTTGTGTGTCACGGGCAATTAGTTGCCCATGGAGCACAAAGTCGTTACACCCCTGTCACACGTACTTACCTGCTGAGCGACGTCGCTGTGGGCCTGAAGGGGGAGGGATGTTCGGCGTCACAGCGACGTCACACAGCGGCCGCCCATTAGAAGCGGAGGTGCGGCAATGAGCGGGACATAACATCCCGCCCACCTCCTTCCTTCCGCATAGCCGGCGGGACGCAGGTAAGCTGTGTTCATCGTTCCCGGGGTGTCACATGGAGCGATGTGTGCTTCCCCAGGAACGATGAACAACCGGCGCACAGAAGAAGAAACGACTTTTTGAAAATGAGCGACGTGTCAACGAGCAACGATAAGGTGAGTATTTTTGCTCGTTCACAGTCGCTCGTAGCTGTTACACGCTACGATGTATCAAACGATGCCGGATGTGCGTCACTAACGACGTGACCCCGCCGACATATCGCACAATATATCGTCTCATGTGACGCCCGTATTAGTGGCCATTGTTTTGCTGAGTAGGCAGTTCTTTCTGAGGCCTGCGACACACATCCGTGCCGCCGGCACGTGTTTGTCATTTTTTACACGTACCGGCGGCACGGAGACACTTTAAGCAATGCTACCCTATTGTAGCAGGCACACACACGCGTAAAACCACACGGAATGTGTGTCCGTGTGCGTTTGTACGTGTGTGCGTTTTTCAAAGTGCTGACATGTCAGTGTTTTCTCCCGCAGCATGGGTGTCACACGGCCCGCACCCGTACCACACGGGTGTAGTGTGGATGCGGTCCCGTGTGACACGCACCGGAGAAAACACACGTGTCAGGGAAAAAAAAAACATTTACTCACCATCTCCTGCCCTCCTGTCTCTGCCGCTGCTGCCTCTTGCTGCCGACCGCCGCTCATTAATCTCATAGAATATTCACTTCACTGCCTGGCAGCAGCGGGGAGACGGGAGGGCTGGAGACCGAGGATCAGCACCACGGACAGCAGCGCGGACATCAGGAAGGACCAGGTGAGTATGTTAATTACCGGTTCTACGTGTGCTATCGCGGATAGCACACGTAGAACACACGTGTCCCGCACGTACCAGAGACTTGTACTTACCTGCACGCAACACGCAGGGGAAATACGTGCCTCTCGGCACGTGCGTGATTTTCACGTGAATGTGGCAGAGGCCTGAGACAGGTTGTCCTGGATACACCTAGAGGAGCTATGGGGGACCGGAGGCAGCAAGTTCAGTTTATTTTTTTTACCCACCCAACATTCATAACATTTTTAAATCCAGGCTAACCCCTTTAAAAGGGGTATGTGAAATCTGCATATTAATGGTCTATACCCATGTATATACCCTATATCATGCAGCTGGTTTTGAATACCCTATTATATTGATGGCTGGACCATATATGACAAGCTTTTCTCCCCCCATTCAGATTTTGTGTCTCCCCTATTTCCTCATAGACTGTAAGCTTAAGTGCAGGGTCCTCACTCCTCCTGGTATCTTAATTTTGTTACTTTGTATTGTCTCATATTGTCTGTATATGTCCCCTCTGAATTGTAAAGCGGAATATGTTGGCGCTATAGAAACAAAAATGTATTGTTATTATACCCAATAGGCCACCAATATCTGATCAGAGGGTGCCAATAGGCTGAAAGATAATGTTTTCAAATCAACTGGAGAATGATGAAAGTTATACATTTAAAAAAAAAAAAACTTTCCAGAACTTCTCAGCCGCTGTATGCCGGAAGCCATGTCATCTTCCCAGTCTGACACAGAGCCCCTGCAACATGACATTCTGTGGACACACAGCAGCCGATAGTACCGGGAGGCTGGAAGATTTAAAAAGAAAAATGACTAACTTGAATAAATAACTTTTGATTTTTTTCTCCAGAGCACCCCTTTAACAAGAGTATAATAATATAATATATTATATTATATATTATTATATTATATACATATTATTATATATTATTATTATATATTATATTTTTTATATATATATATATATATAATGTGTGGCGCCCTGGACAAGCCAGGACGTCACAGGTTCTGCAACAACACACCCCACACCCCGGTTAGGCACATCAGACGCACACACAAAATCCTTGTTGCCTCCCTCCAGGGGCTGATGTCCACACCAGGTGGGGTGGAGCCAGGCGGTTGGCCCCACCCACTGAGGAGTTCACAGCCCTGGAGGCGGGAAAGGAAGTCAGTTCAGTGAAGGACAGTGAAAGTGAAGTAGTGAAGTGGTAAAGGAGCAGTCTGACCGTGTCCGGGTGCGTGGCCCGGGCACATAAAGCAAGGTTGGCAGATGGTGGTGACCGTCTGCAGGCGAGGCTGATTGACGCACAACCGTAAGGACCGGGGTCGGGCGGTGGCCGCCGGTACCGGATCGGGGAGCGAAGAGAAGCCAGCACCATTCGGCAGGGCCTACGGACCCCGACCAGGCTTGGAGTCGCCGTTAAACTGGTCAAATCCGTCAGCGACGGGAACCTCCGGGGTTTCGCAGCAGTAAAGACCCGACTGAAGGCAACCGCTCAACCGTGAAGGGAAATACAGCTACCGCCACAGCTAGAGTTCCCAGGGCCAGCGCCTGCAGGCAAACAGAGGCTCCTCTGGCAAACACACCGCTGGGGAGCGGGCTACCGGTGGGAAGCCATCGGGGCCGAAAACACAACACAGGTGCAGGGAGAGACAGTTACCGCCAACCTACCGGGAGTGACCGCCGCAGCCGTCTGTGGTACTCGTCCATCCAGCCGTTTGTTTTACCAGCGACTCCGTGTCCGTTACTGGCTGAGTGAGTACCACCGTGCCGTCTGGCACTGCCCCCGCGACCCTGCACCTGGCCAAGCCCCGCAACCCACCTTCCAGTCAACATCACCGGGACCACCAAAATCCCCCTACCCACGGAGGGGAGAGAAACATCCCGGCTGCTCCCTGTCATCGCTCCCGGGATCCCCGAACAGAGCAGCGGTGGTGTCCCAACCTCACCACACACCGTGGGTAGCGTCACAAACCGACATCCCAAACCCCAACAAACCACCCCTTTCACTCACGGGCGAGGAGCGCCTCTCGAGTCCCCGGGATCCGACCCAATGCTCGAGCCACTGAGCAGCAGCAGCCGGACCCGAGCCACAAGCGCGGTCGAGCAGCGCACCCCCCGCCCGCGACATATATATATATTATATAATATCATATAATGATCAGATGTATTAACTATTTCTGATCATTTTAACAAAACTGTAACTCATCCTAGGAGCCCCAGCTTCTGTGTAAGAAACTAGAATTGATCCATCTCTTCTCAGCAGAAGATTCCAGAGAAATACTGAACTAATCACCAAAATGAACTAGATTTCCCATCACTACACTGAGGAGCTGATCATGTGACCCCTGACTCCTCCCCTCCATGTGACATCATCACAGGTCCTGTAAGCACAGAGCAGCCATATATCTAGTGTGCGGCTCTGCAGGAGGAGGTATGTGGAGATTCCCCATTCCCCATTACTCAGTGCTAGTAATGGTCGCTCCGGCTCTTTCGGTTCCTATTTCTAGATATTTCTGGTAAAATCCTCATATTCTGATGGAATCTAGTCCCCGTCCGCCCTCCGGCCACTCACAGGGCATTTCTGGGGCTTTGTCTCATGTGAATTTGGCCATTTTGTCCCTAGTGAGAGCCCGTAGTTCCTTTGGTCGGATTAGACTTGGCTCCATCATGTCCTCCTTTCTCCTCCTCTACATTCCCTATCTCTACATTACTTATAACCCACAATACCATTTGTTGTGAGGAAAGCGTCCGGCCCTGTATAAATGCTGTTACAGTTTCCACCATTACAGCCCCTTGTGGTCGGCATTCCACAGTCTACTAAATAGGATAACTGAAGTGAGCACTAATATTCTGAGTGCAAGCCAAAAAAATACATAGTACATAAGGATAAGGCTGCACATCAAAGCTAGATAATAGTATAATGCTATAAGCATACCGAAAAACATTGAAGCATACAATGAAAAATGCCACTTGCTAACTTGAACATGTGAATAATGAATTGCATACCTGCCATGAATATTAGGAAAAAGGAGATATTTAGCAATCGCATTGATCAATGTAACTGAGCCCCAAAACCTCGTCAAGGTATATCTCTATATTTTTTAACTTGCACTCATAATATATATTAGTGCTCACTTCAGGTATCCTATTTAGAAAAAACAAAAAGCCAGCACCAAATGTGCACTACAGCACTAAACAAGGTATCCTATTTAGTATTATGAAGGTTTTTTTTCTGAATGTGAACACAGCTCCGCCCCTTTCGCACACACTTTCGGAACACACTTTCGCAAAAAAAAGTACGTGTCTTATGGTCCGTTTTCCGGGTCCGTGTTCCGTTTTTTAGGGGCGTTTCTCCGGTACGTATAGCATCCGTGCGATGGCGTATGCGAGCCGTGTGTACGGTAAAATGTCCGTGTTTGTGTGTAAAATGCCCGTGTATGTGTACGTGGAATGTCCGTGTGGAATGTCCGTTTGTGTGTTGTGCCGTTGATACATGTCGGCTGACAGCAGACAGAGTTGCGCGATGAGAATGAACTTGGGTGAACTTCACCCGACTTCATTGTCATGCCGCGGCTCTGTCTATGTGCCGCGTACTGATTAGTGGTCACCTGTGAAGGATTCACCAGTGACCGCTAATCCCCCAAGTGACTGAAGTTAGTAGCCCTCTCTCATACTTACCGCTCCCCGATCACCAGCGCGGCGAGGAACAGCTGTGCAGAGAATACGCGGCAACAATTACTTTGAATATGCCGGCCGCTCATTAATCAATCTCGTATTCCCTGCTTTCCCAACCCACCGGCGCCTATGATTGGTTGCAGTCAGACACGCCCCCACGCTGAGTGACAGCTGTCTCACTGCACCCAATCACAGCAGCCGGTGGGCGTGTCTATACTGTGCAGTAAAATAAATAAATAGTTTAAAAAAACGGCGTGCGGTCCCCCCCCATTTTAATACCAGCCAGATAAAGCCATACGGCTGAAGGCTGGTATTCTCAGGATGGGGAGCCCCACGTTATGGGGAGCCCCCCAGCCTAACAATATTAGTCAGCAGCCGCCCAGAATTGCCGCATACATTAGATGCGACAGTCTGGGACTGTACCCGGGTCTTCCCGATTTGCCCTGGTGCGTTGGCAAATCGGGATAATAAGGAGTTATTGGCAGCCCATAGCTGCCAATAAGTCCTAGATTAATCCTAGATTAATCATGTCAGGTGTCTCCCCGAGACACCTTCCAAGATTAATCTGTAAATTACAGTAAATAAACACACACACCCGAACAATCCTTTATTAGAAATAAAAAACACAAACATATACCCTGGTTCACCACTTTAATAAGCCCGAAAAAGCCCTCTATGTCCGGCGTACTCCAGGATGGTCCAGCGTCGCTTCCAGCTCTGCTGCATGGAGGTGACTGGAGCTGCAGCAGACACCGCTGCTCCTGTCAGTTCCACGCAGCTAATGAAGGCAATAGCGCAATCAGCTGTATTCAGCATTGGCCGCGAGTAACCTCAGTGACAGCTCAGCTGATCGCGCTATTGCCTTCATTAGCTGCATGGAGCTGACAGGAGCGGCGGTGTCTGCTGCAGCTCCGGTCACCTCCATGCAGCAGAGCTGGATGCGACGCTGGACCATCCTGGAGTACGCCGGACATGGAGGGCTTTTTAGGGCTTATTAAAGTGGTGAACCAGGGTATATGTTTGTTTTTTTATTTCTAATAAAGGATTTTTTCGGGTGTGTGTGTTTATTTACTGTAATTTACAGATTAATCATGGAAGGTATCTCGGGGAGACGCCTGACATGATTAATCTAGGACTTATTGGCAGCTTTGGGCTGCCAATAACTCCTTATTACCCCGATTTGCCAACGCACCAGGGCAAATCGGGAAGAGCCGGATACAATCTCAGAACTGTCGCATCTAATGGATGCGGCAATTCTGGGCGGCTGCTGACTGATATTGTTAGGCTGGGGGGCTCCCCATAACGTGGGGCTCCCCATCCTGAGAATACCAGCCTTTAGCCGTATGGCTTTATCTGGCTGGTATTAAAATGGGGGGGGACCGCACGCCGTTTTTTTTAATTATTTATTTATTTTACTGCACAGTATAGACACGCCCACCGGCTGCTGTGATTGGGTGCAGTGAGACAGCTGTCACTCAGCGTGGGGGCGTGTCTGACTGCAACCAATCATAGGCGCCGGTGGGTGGGGAAAGCAGGGAATACGAGATTGATTAATGAGCGGCCGGCATATTCAAAGTAATTGTTGCCGCGCATTCTGTGCACAGCTGTTCCTCGCCGCGCTGGTGATCGGGGAGCGGTATGAGCCGGGGGAACAAAAAACCGAGCGCCAATGTAAGTATGACTGAGAACAGCAGAAAAAAAGGTAAGTATACTGAATTTAATTAAAAAAAAAATAAAAATAAGATCGCTAGTGTAAAAACGCACATGCACGAAACGTGCTGAACACGGACATACTCCATGTGCGGTACGTGCAGGCACGGACCCATAGACTAAAGCGGGTCCGTGCCTGCGTGCTGCCGGCCAAAAACGGACATGTTGTCCGTGTAGAAAAGCGCACACACGTACTTACCTCACGGACACACGTTCCGTGCGATTTTACGTGTGTGTGCCATCTACCATTGATTAACATGGGTCTCCGTGTGTACGTGTATCCGGTACGTGCAAATACGTACCGCACACGTACAAATTACACGGATGTGTGTTGCGGGTCTATGAAAGTCCTTGGTTACTCCTCTCCACACACAGCAGTTTTTAATTGCAATAAGATGACACACAGGGTCATAGAGCTAGGGACCCTAACATAGAGATATACCTTGACGAGGTTTTGGGGCTCAGTTACATTGATCAATGCGATTGCTAAATATCTCCTTTTTCCTAATATTCATGGCAGGTATGCAATTCATTATTCACACTTTCAAGTTAGCAAGTGGCATTTTTCATTGTATGCTTCAATGTTTTTCAGTATGCTTATAGCATTATACTATTATCTAACTTTGATGGGCATTCCACAGTCTGACTGCTCTAACTGTAAAGAACCCTTTGCTATTTATCTGTGGGAATCGCCTTTCCTCCACACATAATGACTGCCCCTTGTATTGTCTCTGGAGAGAATAAGGGGTACTTTGCACGTTGCGACATTGCAAGCCGATGGTAGCGATGCTGAGTGCGATAGTCCCCGTCCCTGTCGCAGCAACGATATCTTGTGAATGCTGCCGTAGCGAACATTATCGCTACGGCAGCTTCACATGCACTCACTTGCCCTGCGACGTCGCTCTGGCCGGCGACCCACCTCCTTCCTAAGGGGGCGGGTCGTGCAGCGTCACAGCGACGTCACACGGCAGGCGGCCAATAGAAGCGGAGGGGCGGGGATGAGCGGGACGTAAACATCCCGCCCACCTTCTTCCTTCCTCATTGCAGCCGGGACGCAGGTAAGGCGATGTTCCTCGCTCCTGCGGCTTCACACACAGCGATGTGTGCTGCCACAGGAACGAGGAACAACATCGTACCGTCGCTGCTGCAAAATTATGGAAATGTCGGACCCTACACCGATCATACGATAACGACGCTTTTGCGCTCGTTAATCGTATGTAAAAGGATTCACATACTGCGATGTCGACAGCGACGCCGGATATGCGTCCTTTCGATTTGACCCCACCGACATCACACCTGCGATGTCGCAACGTGCAAAGTACCCCTTAGTCCTGAGCCATCCTTTGTAGTAACCACACTTGTATTTATACATATAAATGATAACAGTCGATGAATGGAGCCGGATCGGTCTTGAACGGCCATCACTATTCAGCACTGAGACTGTTCAGGAGTTTTTGTTTTCCTACTTTCTAAGAATGATAACTTTCTTCTGACAGATTCTGTGAAGATCCGGTTGGGTTGTATTAATCACAAGTTAACGATACAACAATTTTTATTTCTTCCGTACACAGTCTTACAGCAACCTTTATGCTCCTCCGGACGATGGATATCACAACAGTAGCGCATGTATCCAGCTCCAGCTTAGGATAGTTCCTCAATCCAGACCACATCACACTACCCCTTTTCTTTTGTTTATGTAACTTGATGTATAAATACACGTGTTTTCTGTTTCTGTCCAGGCAAGCTTTGAAATAGGCATAATAACTGAGCCGAAACATTGGTTATGCCGATTTTGCGGTTACCTATTTTTGCAGAAAATAAAATCACTCATATTCAATTTTTGCCTTCATTTCTGTGAGTGCTAGAGCTAATCCTTCTATTAATGTATTCAGGCCTGCAGTAGGATTCATTAGAGTCCAAGGAGGCTAACTGTTATGACACACTTACAACCCCTTCCCCCTTCCAATTGTGTACAGATAAGTGACCACCTTAAACTGTGAAGCAAACACAGCTATAATAAAAAGACACAACAATATTGACATAAGCGCTCCATGCTGGAGTCAAATTGCCTTTAGTTCATTGTGAGGTCCTCCCAGATACAGTAGACCTAACTATGGAAGGGGTAAAACATGGAAACATATTACTCTCATAATTAGTCTGCTTGTGAATCATTAAGTGCATCTATAAGTGTACTATAATGAATTAGACCAGAATGTAATATGATGCACTTAGTCATCCAAAGCCACCACTCTTCATTCATCATCTAATCATCATGACTACTCAAACAGGTATGTTTGAACAACCACTCAACTTTCCCAACAACTGACATCCCTTACCTCTGCTGCTTGTGTCAATCTGGTATGTTTCTAGCTGACCACTCCACGAACCACTCCCCACGTTTCTTTATTACCCACTTGTTTACTCTGTCTATGGTATCATACATCTGGGCTGAGCTTTGATTTAAGTGATCAAGATGAGTACTGGCCCCTCCATTCTGTGTCACACCTGAGCGCACTTCTAAGAATATATACAGGTGTATCTCAATAAATTAGAATATCATCAAAAAGTTAATTTAATTCAGTAATTCAATACAAAAAGTGAAACACATATTATATAGAGTCATTACACACAGAGTGATCTATTCCTATATATTATATAGAGTCATTACACACAGAGGCAGCTATTCCTATATATTATATAGTCATTACGCACAGAGGGATCTATTCCTATATATTATATAGAGTCATTACACACAGAGGCATCTATTCCTATATATTATATAGTCATTACGCACAGAGGGATCTATTCCTATATATTATATAGAGTCATTACACACAGAGGCATCTATTCCTATATATTATATAGAGTCATTACACACCGAGGGATCGATTTCTATATATTATAGAGTCATTACACACAGAGGGATCTATTCCTATATATTATATAGAGTCATTACACACAGAGTGATCTATTCCTATATATTATATAGAGTCATTACACACAGAGGCATCTATTCCTATATATTATATAGAGTCATTACACACAGAGGCATCTATTCCTATATATTATATAGAGTCATTACACACAGAGGGATCGATTTCTATATATTATATAGAGTCATTACACACAGAGGGATCTATTTCTATATATTGTATAGAGTCATTACACACAGAGGGATCTATTCCTATATATTGTATAGAGTCATTACACACAGAGTGATCTATTCCTATATATTATATAGAGTCATTACACACAGAGGGATCGATTTCTATATATTATATAGAGTCATTACACACAGAGGCATCTATTCCTATATATTATATAGAGTCATTACACACAGAGTGATCTATTCCTATATATTATATAGAGTCATTACACACAGAGGGATCGATTTCTATATATTATAGAGTCATTACACACAGAGTGATCTATTCCTATATATTATATAGAGTCATTACACACAGAGGGATCTATTTCTATATATTGTATAGAGTCATTACACACAGAGGGATCTATTCCTTTATATTGTATAGAGTCATTACACACAGAGTGATCTATTCCTATATATTATATAGAGTCATTACACACAGAGTGATCTATTTCAAGTGTTTACTTCTGTTAATGTTGATGATTTGGGCTACAGCCAATGAAAACCCAAAAGTCATTATTTCAGAAAATTAGAATCTATATATATAATTGCCTTATTCTGTCTGTCTGTCTGTCTGTCTATCTGTCTGTCTGTCATGCTCCAAAATTGTGTCCTTACGGTGACACAAAGCTGATTGGCCGCTGGGCTCGCCATGGCCCCGCCCCCCCACACGGATTGGCCGCTCGCCCAGGCTGCGCCCCCACACGGATTGGCCAGCCGCTCGCCCAGGCTCCGCCCCCCCCTCAGATTGGCCTCTCGCCCCGGCACCCTGCAGGCATTGGCAATTCGGCCACGCCAGGCCCCGCCCCCCTCACGCAATGCACGCTAGCTCTGGCCCCGCCCCCTCCCTCCCCCCGCGCATTCCCCGAACTGACACGGCTGTCACGGAGGTGAGTACTGTACTCCCCCCCCCCCCCGCGCATTCCCCGAACTGACACGGCTAACATGGAGGTGAGTACTGTACTCCCCCCTCCACCCCCCACCCCCCACCCCCCCCCGGCCCCCGCTCGCACGGGAGTGGTGTGGATACGTTGGTAACCATGCTCGCATGGTTACAAGCGCATCAAGGTCCTGCTGCGGCGGAAGATCCACACGCACACACATAACAGCACACACACAAACATACACACACATCAGATCACACTCACTCTCACACTCACTCTCACACACACCTCACACACACCTCACACACACCTCACATCGCATCCACACACTCACAGCATCCGGCGATATCGCTTGCTTCTCGGCCTCGATACTGTGCTGTTGTGACCTTCCAGGACCTGACGGAGGATCACATGGCCAGAGGCATGTGGTATCTCCGGATGTTGTGAATGTGAGCGCGTATGTGCGATATCGTCAGTGTCTGTGTGTGTGAGTGTATGCGATCGGGTGTGTGTGAGTGTATGCGATCGGGTGTGTGTGAGTGTATGCGATCGGGTGTGTGTGAGTGGATGCGATCGGGTGTGTGTGAGTGTATGCGATCGGGTGTGTGTGAGTGGATGCGATCGGGTGTGTGTGAGTGGATGCGATCGGGTGTGTGTGAGTGTATGCGATCGGGTGTGTGTGAGTGGATGCGATCGGGTGTGTGTGAGTGGATGCGATCGGGTGTGTGTGAGTGTATGCGATCGGGTGTGTGTGAGTGTATGCGATCGGGTGTGTGTGAGTGTATGCGATCGGGTGTGTGTGAGTGGATGCGATCGGGTGTGTGTGAGTGGATGCGATCGGGTGTGTGTGAGTGGATGCGATCAGGTGTGTGTGAGTGGATGCGATCGGGTGTGTGTGAGTGTATGCGATCGGGTGTGTGTGAGTGGATGCGATCGGGTGTGTGTGAGTGGATGCGATCGGGTGTGTGTGAGTGGATGCGATCGGGTGTGTGTGAGTGGATGCGATCGGGTGTGTGTGAGTGGATGCGATCGGGTGTGTGAGTGTCGGCAGAGGAGCACGGCGTGCTGGAGGAGGCTGGGAGCAGAGAGGCTGATCATGGGGAAGGCTGGGAGGGGGAGGCTGATGCTGGGGGAGACTGGGAGGGGAAGGCTAATGCTGAAGGAGGCTGGGAGGGGGAGGCTGGGAGGAAGGAGGCTGGGAGGAGAGAGGCTGATCCTGGGGAAGGCTGGGAAGGGGAGGCTGATGCTGAGGGAGGCTGGAAGGAGAGAGGCTGATGCTGGGGGAGGCTGAAAGGAGAGAGGCTGAGGCTGGGAGGAGAGAGGCTGATGCTGGGGAAGGCTGATGCTGAGGGAGGCTGGGAGGGGAAAGCTGATGCTGGGGAAGGCTGGGAGGACGGAGGCTGGGAGGAGAGAGGCTGATCCTGGGGAAGGCTGGGAGAGGGAGGCTGATGCTGGGGGAGGCTGGAAGGAGAGAGGCTGATACTGGGGGAGGCTGGAAGAAGAGAGGCTGATGCTGGGGGAGGCTGATGCTGGGGGAGGCTGGGAGGAGAGAGGCTGATGCTGGGGAAGGCTGGGAGGAGAGAGGCTGATGCTGGGGACAGAGAGGAGAGGCTGATGCTGGGAGGAGAGAGGCTGATGCTGGGATGAGAGAGGCTGATGCTGGGAGGAGAGAGGCTGAGGCTGGGAGGGGGAGGCTGATGCTGGGGGAGGCTGGGACGAGGGAGGCTGATGCTGGTGGAGGCTGATGCTTGGGGAGGCTGATGCTGGGGGAGGCTGGAAGGAGAGAGGCTGATGCTGGTGGAGGCTGATGCTTGGGGAGGCTGATGCTGGGGGAGACTGGGAGGGGAAGGCTGATGCTGAGGGAGGCTGGGAGGGGGAGGCTGGGAGGAGAGACGCTGATCCTGGGGAAGGCTGGGAACGGGAGGCTGATGCTGAGGGAGGCTGGAAGGAGAGAGGCTGATGCTGGGGGAGGCTGGAAGGAGAGAGGCTGATGCTGGTGGAGGCTGATGCTTGGGGAGGCTGATGCTGGGGGAGACTGGGAGGGGAAGGCTGATGCTGAGGGAGGCTGGGAGGGGGAGGCTGGGAGGAAGGAGGCTGGGAGGAGAGAGGCTGATCCTGGGGAAGGCTGGGAATGGGAGGCTGATGCTGAGGGAGGCTGGAAGGAGAGAGGCTGATGCTGGGGGAGGCTGGAAGGAGAGAGGCTGATGCTGGTGGAGGCTGATGCTTGGGGAGGCTGATGCTGGGGGAGACTGGGAGCGGAAGGCTGATGCTGAGGGAGGCTGGGAGGAAGGAGGCAGGGAGGAGAGAGGCTGATCCTGGGGAAGGCTGGGAAGGGGAGGCTGATGCTGAGGGAGGCTGGAAGGAGAGAGGCTGATGCTGGGGGAGGCTGGAAGGAGAGAGGCTGAGGCTGGGAGGAGAGAGGCTGATGCTGGGGAAGGCTGATGCTGAGGGAGGCTGGGAGGGGAAAGCTGATGCTGGGGAAGGCTGGGAGAACGGAGGCTGGGAGGAGAGAGGCTGATCCTGGGGAAGGCTGGGAGAGGGAGGCTGATGCTGGAGGAGGCTGGAAGGAGAGAGGCTGATGCTGGCGGAGGCTGATGCTGGGGGAGGCTGGAAGGAGAGAGGCTGATGCTGGTGGAGGCTGATGCTTGGGGAGGCTGGGAGAGGGAGGCTGATGCTGAGGGAGGCTGGGAGGAGGGAGGCTGGGAGAGGTAGGCTGAGAGAAGAGAGGCTGATGCTGGGGGAGGCTGATGCTGGGGGAGGCTGGGAGAGGGAGGCTGATGCTGGGGGAGGGTGGGAGGAGGGAGGCTGGGAGGAGAGAGGCTGATGCTGGGGAAGGCTGGGAGGAGAGAGGCTGATGCTGGGGACAGAGAGGAGAGGCTGATGCTGGGAGGTGAGAGGCTGATGCTAGGATGAGAGAGGCTGATGCTGGGAGGAGAGAGGCTGATGCTGGGAGGAGAGAGGCTGTTGCTGGGGGCAGAGAAGCTGATGCTGGGGGCAGAGAGGCTGATGCTGGTGCAGCATGGGGGATGGAGCACGATGGGGGGGTGCGCAGCATCGGGGATGGAGCATGATGGGGGGGTGCGCAGCATCGGGGATGGAGCACGATGGGGAGTGCGGAGTATGGCGGATGGAGCACGTTTGGGAGTGCGCAGCATGGCGGATGGAGCACGTTTGGGAGTGCGCAGCATGGCGGATGGAGCACGTTTGGGAGTGCGCAGCATGGGAGATGGAGCACGATGGGGGGTGCGCAGCATAGGGGATGGAGCACGATGGGGAGTGCGCTGCATAGGGGATGGAGCACGATGGGGAGTGCGCTGCATGGAGGATGGAGCACGTTTGGGAGTGCGCACCTCCCCCCAACACACACACACACGCGCGCGCACTGCACAACACACCAAACACCACACACACACACACTGGGAACCACAAACAACTGCCCTACACAGACACCCACACACAGACAACGCTGCACACACACAACACCCAACACACAAACACCGCGGCACACACAAATATACGCACATACCGCACAACACACACATTGCACAAAACATACCTCCCCCCAAAACACACCACACACACACAAACCGCGCAACACACACACAACGCTACAGACACACAGCGCTCCACAAACAACGCAACACACGCAACACACATACAACACCGCTCTCACCCCCCGTCACACCCAGACAACACCCAGAACATGTACAGCCCCTACACAAACACTTGGTAACTACACATAACAACATCTATATATATATATATATATATATATATATATATATATATATATATATATATATATATATATATATAACAAAAATCATACATGAACTACACAATACGTAAATTCTAGAATACCCGATGCGTAGAATCGGGCCACCTTCTAGTATTATATAAAACCAACTGAAAAAATATTTTAACTCAGAAATGTTGGCGCCTACTGAAAAATCTGTACAGTACAGCTTCAATACTTGGTTGGGACTCCCTTTGCATGAATTACTGCATCAATGCGGCGTGACATGGAGGCGATCAGCCTGTGGCACTGCTGAGGTGTTATGGAAGCCCACATTACTTTGATAGCAGTCTTCAGCTCATCTGCATTGTTGGGTCTGGTATCTCTCATCTTCCTCTTGGCAATACTCCATAGATTCTCTATGGGGTTTAGGTCAGGTGAGATTGCTGGCCAGTCAAGCATAGTGATACTGTGGTTACTAAACCACATATTGGTATTTTTGGCAGTGTGGACAGGAGGCAAGTCCTACTGGAAAATGAAAATTCCATCTCTAAAATGCTTGCCGGCAAAGGGAAGCATGAAGTGCTCTAAAATTTTCTGGTAGACGGCTGCGCTGACTTTGGTCTTGATGAAACACAGTGGACCTACACCAGCAGATGACATGGTTCCCCAAACTATCACTGATCGTAGAAACTTCACACTAGACCTCAAGCAGCTTGGATTGTGGCCTTTCCACTCTTTCTCCAGACTCTGGGACCTTGACTTCCAAATGAAACGCAAAATTGACTTTCATCTGAAAACAACACTTTGGACCAATGAGCAACAGTCTAGTTCTATTTCTCCGTGGCCCAGGTAAGACTCTTCTGGCATTGTCTATTGGTCATGAGTGGCTTGATACAAGGAATGCGACAGTTGTAGCCCATGTCCTGGATACGTCTGTGTGTGGTGGCTCTTGAAGCACTGACTCCAGCAGTAGTCCACTCCTTGTGAATCTCCCCCAAATTTTTGAGTGGCCTTTTGTTTCTTAGCAATCCTATCAAGGCTGCAGTTATCCCGGTTGCTTGTGCACCTTTTTCTACCACACTTTTTTCTTAGACTCAAATTTCCTTAGATACAGCACTCTGTGAACAGCCAGCATCTTTAGCAATGACCTTTTGTGGCTTACTCTCCTTGTTGATTGTTTTCAGTGACTGCCTGCTAGAAATCTGTCAAGTCAGCAGTCTTCCCTACGATTATGTAACCTACTGAACAAGACTAAGGGACCATTATAAATGCTTCGGAAGCCATTGCAGGTGTTTTGTGGTAATTGTTCTAATTTTCTGAGATAATGACTTTTGGGTTTTCATTGGCTGTAAGCCATAATCATCAACATTAACAGAAATAAACACGTGAAATAGAGCCCTCTGTGTGTAATAACAATATAATATATGCGTTTCCCTTTTTGTATTGAATTACTGAAATAAATTAACTTTTTGATGATATTCTAATTTATTGAGATGCACTTGTATTAAATCCATAAAGGTAACTAGATACATAGTCACTGTGAACAATATTTCTGATGCTTTCCACTGTCACCGCTATAATACTTCACTTCCTACTAACCCCCACTATCCCTACACCTAGCAATGAACTGGTCATCTCCTACCCATCCATCTCACCTCCTCCTAAGATCTGTTCCTCAAGATTAACCCCTTCAGCCCCTGGGCACTTTCCGTTTTTGCGTTTCTGTTTTTTGCTCCCCTTCTTCCGAGAGCCGTAACTTTTTTATTTTTCTGTCAATCTTGCCATATGAGGGCTTGTTTTTTGCGGGACGAGTTGTACTTCTAAATGAAACCCTAGGTTTTACCATATAGTGTACTGGAAAACAGCAAAAAAATTCCAAGTGTGGAAAAACTGCAAAAAAAAGTGTGATCGCACAATAGTTTTTGGGATGTTTTATTCACCGTGTTCACTATATGGTAAAATTGATGTGTGGGTGTGATGCCTGAGGTCGGTGCGAGTTTGTAGACACCAAACATGTATAGGTTTACCTGTATCTAAGGGCGTTAAAAAAATTTCACAAGTTTGTCCAATAAAAGTGGCGCACGTTTTGCGCCATTTTCCGAAACACGTAGCGTTCTCATTTTTCTGGATCTATGGCTCAGTGACAGCTTATTTTTTGCGTCTCGAGCTGACATTTTTAATGGTATTATTCGCCTGTTATTGCATTTTGTGTAAAACATGCGGCGACCAAAAAACGTAATTTTGGCGTTTGGATTTTTTTTGCCACTACGTGGTTTACCAATCAGATTAATTGATTTTATATTTTGATAGATCGGGCATTTCTGAACGCGGTGATACCAAATATGTGTATATTTATTATTTTTTTAAATTCTTTAATTTTCAATGGGGTGAAAGG
This sequence comes from Anomaloglossus baeobatrachus, assembly GCF_048569485.1. Lineage (NCBI taxonomy): Eukaryota > Metazoa > Chordata > Amphibia > Anura > Aromobatidae > Anomaloglossus > Anomaloglossus baeobatrachus. Next base: position 531,355,753 of record NC_134357.1, read on the forward strand.
GGGGTGATTTGAACTTTTAGGTTTTTTTTTTATTTTTTAAAACCTTTTATTTTATTTTTTTTTTTATTTTACTAGTCACCCTAGGGGGCTATAGCGATCAGCAATCCGATCGCTCTGATCTATCTGCTGATCACAGCTACACAGCTGTAAACAGCAGATACGGTCACTTCCTGTTTGATTCGGCTCCGGCCCGGGTGAAAACGAAAGTGAAACGTCATAGTTGCAGGCATCATCACATGACCCTGTGCTACCATGGCAACCACCGAAAGTCACGTGATCACGCACGTGACTTCTGGTGGGGGCGGCGGTAAGTAAAAATCATGGTCGCGCACATATAGATCTCGCTGCCAGACTTTGGCAGCGAGATTTAAGGCGTTAAAAGTTGCGAGTGGAAGCGATTCCACTTGCAACATGCAGGCATACATGTCAGCTGTTGAAAACAGCTGAAATGTGTGCCGATCGCCTTCGCCGATCGCCGGGCGGGGCTTAACGTGACACACTCCATGACGGATAGATTCGTCAAAGGTCGTGAAGGGGTTAAATCCTCTGTCTCCATACATACACAGCCACCTCATGGCCTCTCCTGCTCCCACTTACTAACAATCTCTCTCTGGTCCTCCTCACATTTTTTGTGTTATCTCTCTCCAAATCCTGGCCCTCCTCACTACATCCCCACAGTCACTTCTATCCCCCATCCATGATCTACCATGAATTTCCGCAGCCTTTCTATCCTCATACCCATTCACCCAGCACCTGCTTCCCCAGTCCCTCTAACAGTTGCTATATGGAACGCTCGCTCTGTCTGCAACAAACTTTCATACATCCATGCTCTTTTTATCACTAACAAACTTTCCTTTCTCGGCAGCACAGAAACCTGGCTCACCCACTCTGACACTGCCTCTCCCTCTGCAATTTTTTACGGTGGATTCCATCTTTCTCACACATCCTGTCCAAGCAACAAGTATGGTGGAGTAGTTGGTTTTCTCCTGTCAGATAACTCCTTCTTCACGTCAATTCCACTGCCACCCTCCATTACCCGCTTTTCTTTTGAGGTGCATTCTGTCCGCATCTACTCCCCCTCCAACCTCTAACTGGCTGTCATTTACCGCCCCCCAGGACCTGCCACCACCTTTTTGACCATTTCACCACCTGGTTACTTCACTTCCTTTCCGCTGACAACCCCACTATCATGATGTGTAATGTCAACATCACCATTGACGCTTCCCAGTTAGCTATCTCCAAGCTTCTAACACTCACTTGCTCCTTTTGCTTTGCTCAATGGTCCTCCGCAGCCACCCACAAAAATGGCCACACACTAGACCTCCTCTTCACTCACCTCTGTTCCATATCTAACTCGACTCGCCCCCTGTTTTACCACAACCTACTTACATTCACTTCCCTCTCCTTTCCAAGTGCACAATCCCCACCCCAGAAACTTACACACCCCTGCTGAAATATCAAATACCTTGATTTGCACTCATTTTCTGTCTCCCTTTTCACTCTTGCAGACCTATAGTCCTTACATGATGCATATGCTGCTGCCTCTTTTTATACCACAATAGCTGCAGCTCTTGAATCGGTCACCCCTCTGATTCACACCAAAACTCAAATAATCAACAGGCAACCCTAGCACCCCAGTCTGACTAAAAAACTGAGACAGGCTTCCAGGATGGAAGAGATCCCATTCCTACAAGCACTTCATTACATATAAACAGTCCCTCACCACTTTCAAGTTCATGCTCACTGCTACAAAACCAACTTCAAATCATTCATATCCTTCCTGTTCCACAACCCTAAACAGCTATTAACACCTTCAATTATCACCTCCGTTCCCCAGTATCGCCTCCCTCTCCTCTCAGCTGAAAACTTTGCCGCATTTTTTTAAGCAGAAGATTGTCAATATCAGAGATAGCTTTGCCCTACAGTCCCCACCGTCCTCCTCCTAAATACTCAGCTCTCTTCCTCCAAGATTAGTTTCACCACCATTACAGAAGAGAAACATTCCTCTCTACTCTCCAGATCACATCTGACCACCTGTGCACTTGACCCAATCCCATCCCACCTTTTTTTTTTTTTAAATCAGATACTTTTTTATTAAAACAGAATACATACAACAGAATAACAAATCGGCATCCAAATTAAATTTATCACATCTATTACCCCTTTAACTCCCCCTCCCGCCCCCTCCCCCACCCCGGCAGCAACACTTCTCCCCGATACTACATCCCATATAGTACACACTTATAATACCCTCCAACTGTAGTATAGCAACCATCCCGTTGTGCAGGAGGAACAACTAGTAACACAAATAAAACAAAACACACACATCAGAGGTCTCAGACGGCCATCCCGGTCCCAGACCAGTTTATTGGTCCATCACTCGTCTTTTTCGCATTGCAGCCAAGGAGACCATAGCTTCTCAAACATTTTAACATTCCCCCTTCTTTCATACATACGCCGTTCCAGCTGAAGAATACATTTCACCCTTTTAATGTACTCTCCCCTGGTCGGGGGGTCTTTTTTAATCCAGGACCTGGCGATTAGCTTTCTTGCCGCATACAGCAGCCTAGCAATGACAATTTTCATAGTATTTTCCACCCAAAGCTCCTCAACATATCCCAATAGGCATATCACTGGTTCCCTGGGGAGGACACACCCATATGTTCTTCCTATCTTGTGGATAACCTTAGTCCAAAAGGAGACCAGTCTCGGACAAGACCACATCATGTGAAAAATACCTGCGTCAGATCCCTGACACCTTGGACGCTCCGAATTTCTTTTCAACCCCATTTTAAACATCAGTAAAGGAGACCTATATACCCGGTGAATCACGTATAGGTGAGACAGTCTGGCCGGTTCGCTCATGGAAAGTTTAGGGACATACTCTAAGATACTCTCCCACACCTCCTCCGTTATCGGCCCAACTTCCTCCTCCCATTTAGATTTAGTTTTAATTGGGTAGTCTAAAAGAAAGGTATGTAGTATATCTTTATACTTGCCAGAAATGATCCCTTTAGTGCTTCCTCCGCCCTTACACACATACTCCAGTACCAGGTCAGTCTGTATGGCAACACTTTGTTTAGCCGCTTGGGCTGCAATCGCATGTTTTAATTGTCTGTAGTGGAGCCAGCCGGACGCCGGTAACTGAAACGCACTCTGTAACTGCGGGAACGATTTCACAATTCCTCCGTCCAATATCTGATGCATGTATATTACACCCTTGCGTCTCCACTCCTCAATATTCCCCATTTTCTGAATCTCCGGGAGATTACTGTTATCCCAGATAGGTGTAAACTTAGTTAACCGGGTCACCCCTCTCACCCTTTTCAGCCTATCCCAGGTCTTATTTATAAGTGCCATTGTAGGAGATGTTCTACCCAGGAGCCCCACCGCACCATCCTCTAGTCCCATTACCAATGGACTTCTACCCACTATGTATTCCAGTACTTCTTTAATGCCCCCATCTTTCTCTCGATCAGACCAACCCCTGAGGTGTTGACATTGCGCCGCTATATAATACAATTCCGGATTTGGGATTGCTAGACCCCCCTCATCTTTCGGCCTTTGTAAAGTCTCTAATCGCACCGTAGGCTGCTTTTTACCCCACACCAGGTCCCTAAACAGCGAGTTTATCCCTTTAAATCTTTTCCTTGAAATACAAACAGGGGCATTGTGCAGTATGTATAGGAGTTTAGGCATTACTACCATCTTTAGCAAATTAACCCTTCCAACAACTGACAAATGTAGCTTGTTCCAGTCATCCACCTTGGCTCTCATTTTTTTAAGGAGAGGCCATAAGTTCACCTGTATGTATTTTTCTACTGGCAGAGATATCTGGATACCTAGATATTTAAATTCGTCCACATTCTTCAATTTGTTAGCCCCAGTATCCTCATTTGTCCAGGCTACTTCCCCATCCACTTTAAAGAGGCTCGATTTAGACCAATTAATGGTCAGTCCCGAAACTTCTCCAAATTTCTCTATTATCTGCATGGCATGATCCAATGAGGCTGATGGATCCCCCAAGAAAAGTAATAAATCGTCAGCATAAAGAGCTATTTTCTCCTCTAAATGCCCATACTTAAATCCATGGATCTCCTTTGTTTTCCTAATGGCCGCCGCCAGAGGCTCTATTGCAATAGCAAATAGGAGCGGCGATAGTGGGCAGCCCTGCCTCGTTCCCCGGTGCAACTCAAACGCTGAGGAGGTCATACCGTTAACTCTAACTTTAGCAGTAGGCCTATTATACAACAGCTGCACCCACTTTACAAACCGTGGGCCAAAACCCATATGCTGCAACACTTTCCACAGATACCCCCACTCAACACTATCGAACGCTTTCTGGGCATCTAGCGAAGCGATCACCCTCCGGCCAGGGTTGTCAGGCGGCAACTGTAGATTAAGGTACAATCTCCTGATATTAGCAGCTGTCGACCTATTGGCCATGAACCCTGATTGGTCCATATGGATTAGGTTAGATATAACTCCAGTCAGCCGGTTTGACAACACCTTAGCCAGAAGCTTCACGTCCGCTGTTAATAACGAGATGGGTCTATATGAGTCTGGAAGCCTCGGATTTTTATCCTCCTTAGGAATTACTACTATTATTGCTTCTCTCATAGATTCAGGCAATACACCTTCCCCCTCCGCCACCTCAAAGACTTTCAATAGTTTGGGTAATAGGATTTCTTCTAACTGTTTATAAATTTCAACTGGTAGCCCGTCTGCTCCCGGTGCCTTGACATTGCTCATGCCATGCAGAGCGCCCTCCAGTTCATCAATAGTAATAGGTGACTCCAGTTTATCTCTATCCGCCACAGACAACACCGGAAGCTCACCTCGCTCAAGAAATGAGTCCACCTCTTCCACCCTCATCTCTCCGCTAGAAGAATATAGCGTGCGATAGAAATCTTTAAAGACCCCAAGGATCTCCTCAACCTCAGTGACCTGTGTCCCCTCCACCGTGTCCATACCATGCACAAATGAACTACTCCTTTGAGCTGCAGCTATGACCGATAATAGATGACCAACTTTTTCACCCTCCTCATAAAAATGCAATTTTTGGAATGCCTGCTTCCTTACCGCCTTCTCCAAAGGCATCTTATTAACCTGTTCATGCGCCTGCCTAAGATTTTGCTTCGCGTCCGTAGTAGTACTCCGGATTGCTTCCAGCTCTGCCTTATCTAAGGCCTCCAGGCTATCTTTCTCATCCTGCCTCGTCTGTGTTTTACGTTTACAGATATCCCTGAACAGGAGCCCCCTGAGGTATGCCTTCATCGCATCCCATACCATCATGGGACCAGTGCTACCCTCGTTGTGGATAAAGAAATCCCCAAGATCCCGTTCTATATTCCCCATATTAATATGACGGATCCATGCTGGATGAAGCTTCCACTCTCCCCTCCTTCCCCCTGTCAGGGTCCCCCGTCGTATGGACACTAGAATTGGGCTATGATCTGAAATCACTCTTGTCAGATATTGCACGTCGCTTATCATTGCATCCATCAGATCACTAGCTAGAGCCATGTCAATGCGGGATAGAGTGTTATGCGAAGCCGAATAACAAGAGAAGCAGGATACCCTCCCATTCCTCACTCGCCAGGCATCCACCATTCCAAGTTCCCCAATAAGAGTGCCAAACGAAGTCATACAACTATCCTGGATACCTGGAGGTCTACTACTCCTATCCCAGTACAGATCTATCACATTATTGAAGTCCCCCACCAGTAAAAAAGGGATTACTCCCCCCTTCTCAGAGAACTCCCTTATCTCCCTTAGTTTGGTGCACTTATATGGAGGTGGTATATATATTGCAGCTATACACATGAGTCTGCCAAATATTTTACACTTGACGGCCACACACTGTCCCTCTTTATCCACATACACTTCTATCTCTTCATATTGCACAGAGTTATGGATCAGCAGTGATACACCCCTTGCATAGTTGGAAAAGGTGGAGTGATAGGCCTTCTGCACCCATCTCCTATTTAAAACATGTGTTGTCTCCTTTGTTAGATGCGTTTCTAGTAGACATATTACTGACGGGTTCTGGTCTTGAACATATTTAATTATTGCCGCTCTCCTAGACCTATCTGATAACCCTCTAATATTGCAACTCAACACCTTAATTCTATCCCCCATTATCCCACCCAGTAAAACCATCAAACCTTGTAGTATCTCCCCATGCTGCCTCTACCCTACCCCTTTCCCCCCTCCCCCCTGCTCCCCTCTCCTCCTACTCCCCACCACTTCCTGTTTTCGAGTACTCCCGTGAAGCATCGGGTTTTCCAAACCTGGTCCATAATCCCTACTAAATTCCCCCCTACCTCCCTCGCCTTCCCCTCTTAGACGCATTTTAAAACTCGTCCCTTTTCCAACAATTCTCCACTCCCACCCTTTCTATGTATAATCATATTCCACTCAACCAATATAACAGTAAAATGGCGAACAGTAATTAAACTGGAATCTCAAATTGTAAATACCACCACCGCGCCTAATTAGGCAGTCCCCATGTCCTGCGAAGCTCACATCAAACCCTTCGCATTCCCCCTGCATACTACCTCAATCCCAAAGGGAAGGAGGAAAAAAAAAAAAAAAAAAGGGAGAAAAAAAAGAAAAAACAAGAAGGGTCCCCTGTAAGCTCCTAAGGATGTTGTAGAGCCTCAGCCGGCCTTCTCCAACACACTGCAGATTCAGACAGTCAGCTCATTCCTTCAAACGGATCCGCTTTTCGTTTGCGTCCAACCACTGCATGGCTTCCGCCGGAGTTGTAAAAAGTGCACCCGCTCCAACGCCATCACTCTTAGCTTTGCCGGGAACATCATTGAGTATTGCACCCCCATCTCTCGCAGGCGCCTCTTTACTCCTGTAAAAGTCATACGTAACTTTTGAAGAGAAATGGAGTAGTCCGGGTATATGGAAATTCTCTGGCCGTCAATCATAAGATCCTCCATGTCTCTTGCCTTTCGCAGTATAGTGTCCCTGTCCCTGTAGTTGAGGAACTTGGCTAGCATAGTACGAGGGCCCCTGCCTGCTGGTTGTGGCTGCATCGGGACTCTGTGTGCACGTTCCACGGCATAGAGCTTGGATAAGACATTAGCACCCATTTTCCCCCTGAGCCAGTCTTCTACATATTCAGTGGGGTTTCTTCCTTCCGCTTTCTCAGGGATGCCGACAATTCGGATGTTATTTCTTCTAGAGAGGTTCTCTAAATCATCATTTTTTGCCATGATTTCAGCTATCTGCTGTGGAAATATTTTTTCAGACTTTTGTAGTTTTGTAATATGATCCTCTGTTATCCCCACTCTCTCCTCTACAGCCGCTGTTCTCAGATCTGCTTTCTTGAGGTCTTTCTTAATGTCAGCAACCTCTGCCTGTAATCCCTTAACTTGCTTTGTCAGGGTAGTCAGAGCTTCTTTACAAAAAGACACCACTGCAAAAACGTCCTTTAAAGTGGGGTTTTCTGGAGCCTCCTCTGCACTACGTGTTTTCTCCACTTCTGTATTATCTTGCTGCTTTTCACCATCCCCCATCTCATCAGAGCTGGCATTGTCTTCTCCCTCCTCTCCTATATCACCTCTGTTATCTATATGCTGATGTGAGTTCTCTGAAGTCCAGGCAAATTTCTCCAGCCTTGCAGCGATCTGCATCCTCTCCTGACAGGCTGCATTAACTTTCTCAGCTTCCTGCCTTATCATGGCACCATCTTGAGAGCTGGGGACTTTCCTGCCTCCATTATCTTTTTGCCTGCGACGGACCATGGCACCTCTCTACATCCACCAGACTCACCCCAGACAAGTCCTCACCACCTTATCTTCCTGACAGCCGGCTGAGGCAGTGATAACAGCGGTATTCAGGGATTTATCAAGGGAGTTTGCAGGAGAGCTCCACAAACAGGTCTCTTCACATTGCCGTCCAGGCCATGCCCCCCCCCCATCCCACCTTATCCCCAACCTTACCACAGTCTTGATTCCAACACTAACCCATCTCTTTTTTTTTAATCAGATTATTTTTATTAAACATTTTTTATATACAACTTTAAGACAAACACAAAGTAAAACCTTTACAACGTGGAACTAAAAACGTTCAGGCACTTAATACTAGGTGGTATGAGTACTGAGCAATGAACATAGTCATGAAACCTTATCGCTAACCCATCTTCAACTGTCCTCCCACCTCTCTTTCTGCTCTCTCTTTGACTGGTTACAATCTGCCTTTTGACTGCATCATTCAACTGAACCTTCCCTAACTAAAGTCACCAATGACCACCAAAGCCAACCGACACTACTCTGTCCTCACCTGGACCTGTCCTCTGCCTTCGACACAGTGGACCATTCCTTCCTATTTCAGATTATCTCATCTCTTGGCATCACAGACTTGGCTGTATCTTGAAATTCTTTATACCTAGCCTACTGGACTTTAAGCGTCTACGTCTCTCACACTACCTTCTCATCTCACATCCTATCTGTCAGTGTGCCTCAAGGTTGAGTTCTTGGACCCCTCCTCTTCTCAATCTACACCTTTGGCCTGTAACAACTCATAGAGTCCTACGGCTTTCCGTTTCATTTCTATGCTGATCATATGCAGATCTACCTCTAAGGACCTGATATCACCTCCTTACGAACCAGAATCCCACAATGTCTGTCTGCTAATTCATCCTTTTTCTCCTCTCGATTTCTAAAATGTAACGTAGAGAAAACAAAATTCATCTTCTTTCCCCCACTTCTCTCAGCCCCTCTAACAGACCAATCCATAAGTGTCAATGGCTTCTCACTCTCTCCAGTTCCACAAGTACGCTGCCTTGGGTTAACCCTTGACTCTACTCTTTCCTTCGAGCCACATATCCAAACCCTTTATACCTCTTGCTGACTTCAACTCAAAAATTTGTCCTGGATCTTAACCAAGAACTTGCAAAAACACTAGTTCATGGCTTCATCATCATCTCCCGCTTCGACTAATGCAACCTCCTGCTCTGTGGCCTCCCCTCTAGCACTCCTGCACCCCTCCAATCTAACCTAAACTCTGCTCCCCAATTAATCCATCTCTCCCCTCGCTATTCCCCAGCCTCTCTTCTCAGCCAATCCCTTTACTGGCTTCCCATTGCCTAAACTCCAGTACGAAACCCTATTTATGACATACAAGACATCCACAATCTGTCTCCTCCCTACATCTTTGACCTAGTGTCCCAATACATACCTGCACGTAACCTTCGATCCTCACAAGATCTCCTTCTCTACTCCCCTCTTATCTCCTCTTTTCACAATAGTACAGTGCCCACTCTTGGCACGCACACACTATCATGTTCCCATGGTTCCCCATCCTCATCACAGTCTGGTACCACCCACCCCACTGGTAATATCCTCTTCACGACACATGACGTACTGAGTACGTCATGGATCAAGTCAGTTTAATCCCCGCCGGCTGCCGCGGGAAGCCAGCAGCAATCCCTGCACATCTCAGCTGATTTGAACAGCAGACATGTACGGCTATCAGGCACGAGTGGGTACGGGACCCACTCGTGCCTGTTAACCCCTTGCATCTCACTGTCAAAATGTGACAGTGAGATGAAACAGCACGCCGCTGTAAGCATTCACTTACCCGGCGTCATCATAAGTCACGTGACGTGATCACATGGATCCGATGGTTGTCATGGTAGCACCAGGGTCATGTGATGACTCCTGTAGCTATCATGAGTCACTTCCTCTTACACCCGGCAGACCGGGTGTAATAGGAAGTGCATCTGTGCAGCTGTGATCTACAAAAATGAACAAGCATTCAGACTGCTGATCCTTATAGTCCCCTAGGTGGACTAGTTAAATTAAAAAAAAAAGTTTTAAAAAATAAAAAACCTAAAAGTTCAAATCACCCCCATTTGACCCATTGAAAATTAAAGTGGTAAAAAAAGAAATAAATATACACACATTTGGTATCGCCGCGTTCAGAAATGCCCGATCTATCAAAATATAAGATCATTTAATCTGATCGGTAAACGGATTAGCCGCATAAAACATCCAAACGCCAAAATTACGTTTTTTGGTCACCGCTCATTTTGTGCAAGATGCAATAACAGACGATCAAAACATAGCATCTGCACAAAAATAGTACCATTAATAATGTCAGCTCGAGACGCAAAAAACAAGCGGTCACTGAGCCATGGATTCCAAAAAATGAGAATGCTACAGATCGTGGAATATGGTGCAAAAAGAGCGCCATTCTTTTGGACAAATTTGTGAATTTTTTTTAACCCCTTACATAAAAGTAAGCCTATACATGTCTACAAACTCGTACCGACCTGAGACATCACACAGACACATTAGTTTTACCATATAGCGAACATAGTGAATAAAATATAACAAAAACAATAAGGCAGTCACACTTTTTTTGCAATTTTTTTCGCACTTGGAATTTTTTTGGCATTTTCCAGTACACTATATGGTAAAACTAATGATTTCATTCAAAAGTACAACTCGTCCCGCAAAAAACAAGCCCTGATATGGCAAGATTGAAGAAAAATAAAAAAGTTACGTCTCTCGGAAAAAGAAAGACGGAAAATTACCGGGGGGTGAAGGGGATATATACTCAGCCCCATTCTTTATGCCGATACTGATGACCCCAGAACATATGAGATAATCACCGCACAGCAGATGTATAGGATAATAGAGGATAATGAGGCCGTTATGGGGGGATTTCCCCAACATTGTGCAGGGAGTTTGTTTTCCCTATAATGAGGAGTATTTCTTATTCCTACAACTGAAAACCTTTTTTTAAACTATACCCATTAGTGTGATCATACAACATGCAAGTCTTTCATTGGTATGTTCCAGTCCATACGATGCAAGAATACAAAATTAACTTGTAATCTATCATATATTTTCTCTTATTATCTCTAGTAATTGTAGATTACAGGAGATTCTTTATGATTTTTCCATCTTCCCATTCAGGTGCCTACGATATCGGATCCTCTCAGTGGAGATCTATATAAGAGAATTCCCCTGATTGACAAGTAAAGGCTGGTTATGGACAGGGACAAGACAGTGGAGAGGATATTACACCTCACCCTAGAGATCCTCTTCCGGCTTACTGGAGAGGTGAGAGATTCTGATGACGTCACATTACATCATTCTTATTTATGGGAGTAACAGATGGACAGAACTGGAGAGGTGAGGACTCTGGAAATGTCTGTAGTGAGATTTATTACTGTGTCTCTCCATATCCAGGATTACAAAGTAGTGAAGAAGACCTCTAGTGATCGCTGTGAGGACCCTGTGTCTGAGGGATGGGGAAGACCCCTGAGCCCAATTATGGGGCCTCCACTTCACCCCCTGATACATGAAGACATCAATGACCAGAAGATCCTGGAACTCACCTACAAGATGATTGAGCTGCTGACTGGAGAGGTGACACTGCTGGGAATGCTGGGACATTACACAGTAACGCTATGAAGGGATCGGGGGATGACGGTATCATTGTATGTGTCAGGTTCCTATAAGGTGTCAGGATGTCGCCGTCTATTTCTCCATGGAGGAGTGGGAGTATTTAGAAGGACACAAAGATCTGTACAAGGACATCATGATGGAGGATCCCCAGCCTCTCACATCACCAGGTAATAGGACTATATACATACATCATATAATTATCATGTATGTAAATAATGAATTCAGTCCCTATATGTGTTTCCTCCAGTTCTATCCAGTGAGAGGACAACACCAGAGAGATGTCCCCGTCCTCTTCTTCTACAGGACTGTAAACAAGAAGATCTCTATGTTCCTCAGGATTATCAGGTAGATGGAGAGAAGGTGTCATGAAATCTCCCTATGATGTGTAGACGGTTGTGAAGGTCTTGTGTTCAGTCTTGTTTTATCCACCAGTATTATATGTTTTATACTTGTGTAATGAGAACGGTGGAGATGGCAGGATTAGAGCTGATCATAGATGTGACTTCTCCATTTGTCTGTGACTTTTACAGTATTTGTTTCAGGGTAAAGAAGACCTGACCCATACTAATACTACAGAGACATATGTGAGGGGAGATGAAGAGGAGATTTCCACAGATTACCTCCCTGGTGAGTAGTAAACACTAAGGGGTACTTTGCACACTACGACATCGCAAGCCGATGCTTGCGATGCCGAGCGCGATAGTCCCCGCCCCCAACGCAGCAGCAATATCTTGTGATAGCTGGCGTAGCGAACATTATCGCTAAGAGCTTCACATGCACATACCTGCCCTGCGACGTTGCTCTGGCCGGGGACCCGCCTCCTTCCTAAGGGGGCGGGTCATGCGGCGTCACAGCGACGTCTCACAGCAGGCGGCCAATAGAAGCGGAGGGGCGGAGATGAGCGGGACGTAAACATCCCGCCCACCTCCGTCCTTCCACATAGCCGGCGTGAGCCGCGGTGACGCAGGTAAGCTGATGTTCCTCGCTCCTGCGGCTTCACACACAGCGATGTGTGCTGCCACAGGGGAACGAGGAACAACATTGTACCGTCGCTGCAGCGAAAATATGAAAATGTCGGACACTACACCGATGATACGATTACAACGCTTTTGCGCTCGTTAATCGTATCAAAAAGGATCCACATACTCAGATATCGACAGCGACGCCGGATGTGCGTCACTTTCGATTTGACCCCACTGACATCGCACCTGCGATGTTGTAGTGTGCAAAGTACCCCTAAGTGATGAGAAATCACAGATTCATCCCGGACACCGTCTGTGTCTGGTTTAACCGCGTTGTAGTCCGGCCATATATCAATTAAGCAATCACTGTTCTTTTGCTAAACCAAAACTCTCCTCATTACTTTGGACATTGGAAGTGCTTCTGTTGGAGTGAGATCTGTTCCGGCTAGAGATTACAACCCGAAGAATGCCGTATACTATCTGGAATTAGAAGATGTTGACCCTTGTTTTCCCAGTATCACAAGTGTCTCCCGTTTTTGGGAGACATTTGACATGACTGATATCTGAGGTTCACATTACCTTGTGAAAATCTGGCTTTCTTTGTCGCTCCATTGGGAGACCCAGACAATTGGGTGTATAGCTTCTGCCTCCGGAGGCCACACAAAGTATTACACTTTAAAAAGTGTAACCCCTCCCCTCTGCTATACACCCTCCCGTGCATCACGGGCTCATCAGTTTTATGCTTTGTGTTGAAGGAGGCACACATGCACTCATGCTCCCATTTAAGTCAGCAGCAGCTGCTGATTTTATCGGATGGAAGAAAAGAGGGCCCCTCACAGGGCCCCCGGCATGCTCCCTTCTCACCCCACTGAGTCGGCGGTGTTGTTAAGGTTGAGGTACCCATTGCGGGTACACAGGCAGGAGCCACATGCCGTTTTCCTTCCCCATCCCTTAGGGGCTCTGGGAGAAGTGGGATCCTATCCGGTCATCCAGGCACTGGGACCGGGCTCCCTCCGCAGCCCCTGAGGGAATCTGACGGACAGGAGACTGAGTATCATCAGGGACAGGGCCCTGCATCTACAGGTACTCTGTGTCCCCTTGGGGACGGTGCATAGAGCACCTGGACCTCAGACGCTGCAGCGACTGCAGTGATTGGTATGACGCCGGGACTACCGCGCCGACCGCGCCTGCTTGCCGGCCGCGGTTTTAACTTTAGTCCCCGGCTTTTGCGGCCTAGTGCCTTAAACTCCCGCCCCCGGCCCTGCCAGTCAGGGGGTAGGGCGGGACGGTCGGTCGGACGCCGACAGTGAGGTCTGGAGCACACTTGGCTGTCCTCCGCCCCCCTCACTATTCACTCTATGGCACAGATCCCCGCACAGGTACTCAGTGTCCCCTTAGGGACGGTGCATGGAGCACCTTGGACTTAGACTTGGCAGCGATTGCGGGGTTGGTACGGGACTACCGCGCCGACCGTGCCTGCTGGCCGGCTGCGGTTTTCAACTTTAGCCCCCGGCTTTTGCGGCCTAGTGCCTTAAACTCCCGCCCCCGGACCTGCCAGTCAGGGGGAAGGGCGGGACGGTCGGGCTGGCGCCGACAGTGAGGGGGAGCAGACTGGGCTGTCCTCCGCCCCCCTCACTAATCACTCTACAGCACAGATCCCCGCACAGGTACTCAGTGTCCCCTCGGGGACGGTGCATGGAGCACCTTGGCCTCAGACTTGCCGGCGACTGCGGGGGTAGTACGGGACTACCGCGCCGACCGCGCCTGCTGGCCGGCCGAGGTTTTTAACTTTAGCCCCCGGCTTTTGCGGCCTAGTGCCTTAAACTCCCGCCCCCGGACCTGCCAGTCAGGGGGAGGGGCGGGACGGTCGGTCTGACACCGACAGTGAGGGCTGGAGCACACTTGGCTGTCCTCCGCCCCCCTCACTTTTCACTCCGGGACTCCAGATTCCCGCACTTTTGGGGTTACGCCCACGGCCCCCTCTTCCCCTGTAAACGCCGACAGCCATGTTTTTAAGCAGCACACACTGCTTGAGCGGTCGGTAAGCCAGGTGGCTTCTTCCCATCGGGCTGGGCCACCTAGAGTGCTGAACTGTATATATATATATATATATATATATATATATATATAATATTGTATGCATCTTCACAGTTCGGCGGTACATACTCAGTGATCACTGGGAGCATTGCTCGGGCCATGTGGCACTCGCTCAGCGGAGCCTGGGGCACTGGTTGGACTCGGCCCGGGTAGAACCGCCGGCGCCCCTGTCCAGACGGCAGGGACAGAGTTTGCAGCTTTTGCTGAAAAACTCTCTGAGTCACTTTCACAATCCAGGGCTCAGTCTATGGACATATGGTCTTCTAAGATACTAGAAGCTTGCAGCCCAGACCGGCCCCTTACACAGGCCCCGGGCACTGCGGGATCGCTCTCAGGCCCCGCTCGGTCCGCGACGCAGCGGGCTCCTGGGGGGACCTCTAGTTATTACGTGGGGGACTCCGGCACGGACTGCAGTCCCAGACCGGCTAAGCGGGCTTGCTTAGAATCTTCCCCGACTTCATCAAGAGTCTCAGCTTGAGGACTCTCTAGATGATGAGGCGGAGGTCGCAGCCCAGGACTCTGTCCGGACGTGGCTCTCAATGCTTCAGAGATGCTGTCCAGAAGCACAGGGCTTTCCCGGACAAGCGTTTTACTAAACGCATTAATAACACACGTTATCCCTTCCCCTCTGACGTGGTTAAGGGTTGGGCTCAGTGTTCCAAGGTGGCCCTCCAGTCTCTAGACGGGCGGCTAGATCAGTAGTAGCAGTGGCTGACGGTTCAACGCTCAAGAATGCCACGGACAGGCAGATAGAGCTCCTAATGAAATCCATCTATGAAGCCATAGGCGCGTCCGTTGCCCCAGCCTTTGCAGCAGTGTGGGCACTCCAGGCTATCTCAGCTGCTCTGTCTGAGATTAATGCGGTCATACTCTGCTCCGCAATTAGCGTCTTCGACGTCCCAGGCGTCGGTATTTTCATCCTACGCCATGAATGCTGTCCTGGACTCGGCTTGCCGTACAGCGGTAGCATCCGCCAATCCGGTGGCAGTCCGCAGGGCCATGTGGCTACGAGAATGGAAGGCAGTCTCTGCTTCCAAGAAGCTCTTGTCCGGTTTGCCAGTTTCTGGCGACCTATTGTTTGGCGCACAATTGGATGAATCGATTGAGCATTCCAAAGGAATGGACTCGTGCTTACCCAGCCCATACCAAAGAGACCTTAGCACCCTCAGCTAGGTCCCCATCTCATCGTCCAACAGGCTACAGAAGAGCCAGAGAAACTCTTCTGCATGGCGGTCCAGGTCAGGGGAGCGGTCTCCGCATGTCCAAGACCGTTGGATGAGAGACATTCTGTCTCACGGTTACAGGATAGAGCTCAGTTCTCGTCCTCCGACTTGTTTCTTCACAACATCTCCGCCCTCCGAGCGAGCTGATGCACGTTTTCAGGCGGTGAACACTCTGAAGGCAGGAGGAGTTGCGTTACCCGTTCCCCTTCAAGAACGTAGTCGCGGTTTTTACTCCAACTTGTTCGTGGTACCAAGAAAGGACGGATCATTCCGCCCCGTTCTGGACTTCACACTGCTCAACAGACATGTGAGAACCTGACGGTTCCGGATAGAATCTCTCCGCTTTGTCATCGCCTCGATGGCACAAGGAGACTTCCTAGCATCAATCGACATCAGGGATGCTTTTCTCCATGTTCCGATTGCACCAGAGCATCAACGTTTCCTGCGTTTCGCCTTCGGGGACGAACACCTTCAGTTCAGGGCACTGCCTTCGGCATGGAAACAGCCCCACGGGTCTTCACCAAGGTCATGGCAGCAGTGGTGGCGGTCCTACACTCTCAGGGCCACTCGGTGATCACTTACCTAGACGATCTTCTAGTCAAGACACCCTCCTGGGGGTCATGTCAACACAACCTGACCATTGCTCTGGAGACTCTCCAGGGGTTCGGGTGGATCATCAAATTTCTAAGGTCAAAACTGACACCGACCCAATCACTGACTTACCTCGGGATGGAGTTTCATACTCTCTCAGCGATAGTGAAGCTTCCACTGCATAATCAGCGTTCACTACAGACAGGGGTGCACTCTCTCCTTCGGGCCCAGTCACACCCCTTGAGGCGCCTCATGCACTTTCTAAGGAAGATGGTGGCAAAAAGGGAGGCAGTTCCCTTGCGCAGTTTCGTCTGCGTCCGCTTCTATCGGACACCACAAATGGGACAGGAGGTCGACGTCCCTAGACAAGAACGTCTCTCTTTCTTTCCACTTCCTGGGCGAAGGGAAAATCCTTCCGGCCCCCAGCCGGGGCTGTGGTCACAATTGGATGCGAGTCGGTCAGGGTGGGGAGCGGTCTTCCTCCACCACTCGGCTCAGAGAGCCTGGACTCCGACAGAGTCCTCCCTTCTGATCAATGTTCTGGATAATGGCAGTGTATCTAGCCCTAAAGGCGTTCCAGCGGTGGCTGGAGGGCAGGCAGATCCGAATTCAGTTGGACATCGCCACGGCGGTTGCGTGCATCAACCACCAGGGCGGCACACGCAGTCGTCAAGCCTTCCGAGAAGTTCGGCGGATTCTGCTGTGGGCGGAAGCCACAGCCTACACCATCTCCGCAGTTCACATCCCGGGCGTAGAAAACTGGGAAACAGATTTTCTCAGTCGCCAGGGCATGGACGCAGGGGAATGGTCTCTTCACCCGGACGTGTTTCTAGAGATCTGTTCCCGCTGGGGAACGCCGGACGTCGATCTAATGGCATCTCGGCACAACAACAAAGTCCCGGCATACATGGCTCGGTCCACGGATCACAGAGCTCTAGCGGCAGACGCGCTAATTCAGGACTGGTCGCAGTTTCGACTGCCTTATGTATTTCCTCCTCTGGCACTACTGCCCAGAGTGTTACGCAAGATCAGGTCAGACTGTCGCCGCGCCATCCTCGTCGCCCAGACTGGCCGAGGTGATCGTGGTACCCGGATCTGTGGCACCTCACGGTGGGTCAACCGTGGGCACTCCCAGACCGACCAGACTTACTGTCTCAAGGGCCATTTTTCTTTCTGAATTCTGCGGCCCTAAAACCTGACTGTGTGGCCATTGAGTCCTGGCTCCTCGCGTCATCAGGGATATCTCCAGACGTCATTGCCATCATGAGACAGGCCAGGAAACCAACGTCCGCCAAGATCTATCACAGGACTTGGAGGATCTTCTTATCCTGGTGCTCTGACTCAGGGTTTACTCCCTGGCCGTTTGCCTTGCCCACTTTTCTTCTTTCCTTCAATCTGGAATGGACAAGGGCTTGTCTCTCGGCTCTCTCAAGGGACAAGTATCGGCGCTTTCCGTGTTTTTTCAAAAGCGTCTAGCCAGGCTTCCACAGGTCCGCACGTTCCTGCAGGGGGTTGGCCACATAGTCCCACCTTACAAGCGTCCGTTAGCACCCTCGGATCTTATCAGGGTGCTGACGACTCTTCAGAAGTCACTTTTCGAGCCGATGCGGGATCTCTCTATCTCGCCTTACGCAAAAGGTAGCCTTCCTAGTGGCAGTCACATCACTCAAAAGAGTGTCTGAGCTAGCAGCGCTGTCAGGCAAAGCCCCCTTCCTGGTGTCTCACCAGGATAAGGTGGTGGTGGACGTCCGGTCCCGGACTTTCTCCCTAAGATATCCCCGTTTCATCTCAATCAGGATATCTTCTTACTCTCTTTGGGTCCGCATCCAGTTCACCAATGTGAAAAGGATTTGCATTTATTAGATCTGGTGAGAGCACTCCGGCTCTACATTTCTCGCACGGCGCCCCTGCGCCGGCCCGATGCGCTCTTGTCTTTATCGCGGGCCAGAGTAAGGGATTTCAGGTTTTCAAGTCAACCTTGGCTCGGTGGCTCAAGGAACCGATTCTTGAAGCCTACCGTTCTTTTGGGCTTCCCATTCCTGCAGGGCTGAAAGCCCATTCTACCAGAGCCGTCGGTGCGTCCTGGGCATTGCGACACCAGTCTACGGCTCAGCAGGTGTGTCAGGCGGCTACCTGGTCGAGTCTGCACACTTTCACGAAACACTATCAGGTGCATGCCGATGATTCGGCAGATGCCAGCCTAGGTAGGCGACTCCTTCAGGCGGCAGTTGCCCACCTGTAAGAGGGGGCCGTTTTTCGGCTCTTTTTATCGAGGTATTCTTTTACCCACCCAGGGATTGCTTTTGGACATCCCAATTGTCTGGGTCTCCCAATGGAGCAACAAAGAAGAAGGGAATTTTGTTTACTTACCGTAAATTCCTTTTCTTCTAGCTCCTATTGGGAGACCCAGCACCCGCCCCTGTTCCCTTCGGGCTGTTGTTCTTTTGTGTACACATGTTGTTCATGTTGAATTGTTCTTTTGGGTCATGGTTTCAGTTCTCCGAACATCCTTCGGATTGAATTTACCTTAGACCAATTTATAAATTTCCTCCTTCCTGCTTTGGCACCAAAACTGATGAGCCCGTGATGCACGGGAGGGTGTATAGCAGAGGGGAGGGGTTACACTTTTTAAAGTGTAATACTTTGTGTGGCCTCCGGAGGCAGAAGCTATACACCCAATTGTCTGGGTCTCCCAATAGGAGCTAGAAGAAAAGGAATTTACGGTAAGTAAACAAAATTCCCTTCTTTAGGCAACTTTCAGACGTCCGTGTTTCAGGTACGTGTCACATCCATTTTTAACACGGATGCCACATGTGCCCATGTTATTCTCTGGAGTTACACACACTGCCGTGTTTTCACACGGACCGTGTAAGCTCTCGTGGCCCCGCATACACAAAGGGAGACATGTCCGTTTTTTCTCCGGCAGCACGGGTCTCACATGGATTGCATCACGGGTGTCACATGGATGATGTAATCCATGTGACATCAGTACCGGATAAAACACGGGTCTTTGAAATAAAAAGATTTTCTATATTCACCTGTATCCAGCGCTGTTTTCTTCAGCTCTGCTCTCTCTCCTTCTTCTAACGCCCGCTCATTATATTCATTGATTATTCACTGCACTGAGGCGATGTTGTCCTTGGTGATGCTGTCCTTGGCGGTGTTGTCCTCGGCGATGCTGTCCCTGCGATGATCCGGCTTCGAGGTCCTCAGTGCAGTGAATAATCAATGAATATAATGAGCGGGGGTCAGAAGCAGGAGGTGAATATAGAAAATCTTTTTATTTCAAACATGCGTGTTTTCTCCAGTACGTGTCACACTGATGTCTCACGTATGCAAACACAGATGTCACATGTGTGACACGCGTGTGACACACGTATGACACACATATTTGCTTTTGGTTTTGCTGCAGCAAAGTTTAAGGACTCTTTATTTGCTGGTAGTTCCTTGTTACTCCGATCTCAGGTGCAGCCGGTTGGTGACCACTCCCCTTCCCTTTAAATAGTCACATGTTCCATCACTTAATGCCATTTAGAGAATTCATTTCTGAATTGACCACTCTGGAGGAAGGAAGTCTCTGGAAGCTGCTGCAGTCCTGTTGTTTGCAGCCCTGGTGTTTGGATGTAACTTTGGTGTTGATGTGTATCCTTTTGTCTATGTTCCCCTGTTTGTCTTCCTTTCCCCTGTGTTTGACTATTTCAGTGGTGAAGTCTAGTGCTGTGGATACAAGTAAAATATATCTTTGTACCGTGTTAGCCAGTAGAGATAAAAAAAATTGTTTAAAAGAACAGAGAGTCCTCAGTGGTTGATACCTTTTAATGGCTAACTGAAAGCTTGCAATTATTACCATCTTTTCAGTTAGCCATTAAAAGGTATCAACCACTGAGGACTCTCTGTTCTTTTAAACAATTTTTTTAGTGCTGTGGAGTGATTTGAGACTGTTCTGGTATTTGAGCTTTCTCCCTTCTCTGGAGGCTTTATTAAATGTATTTTGCTATCTGTTGGTGAGCAAGGGTTAAATGTCTGTCGTTTGCGGCTACTTGTTTGAGTGTTGCTTTATGCCTGCTGTGGTTGTGGATCTACTTTGTCTTGTTGTTGCTTTCCTGCTTTGGTTACCATTTGTTGTTTGATTCCTCAGTGTTTGGGTTCAGTGTGACTGACTGTTGGTTTTCCTCCGTTTGTCTATTTTCTGTGGGTTTACCACTTTGATCCTGGTCCTCCCCTGGGGTGGGGGGAGAGGGGGTACTAAATTATGGTTGGTAAGGAGCAAAGCCAGGGTGGCTGCCCAGACATCATTACCGTCAGAGGAAATTCTGAAGGTCAGTCCAGAAGCCCTGATACCCGTTATCTCCATCCTGTTCCATGACAACTACTTAGCGTGAGTGCAGGGACAGCTAGGCACTAGTCAGGCTTCACGAGTTAGTGTCAGGAGGTGACCCGTCTCCCCTATCCCTACCATTAGTGCCTTCCTACCCTTTCAATCCTGGTTGTATCCTTTGTGTTGTGCCGTGCATTCCATCTCCGTGTGTGACGCACAGATCTCTAAACTTCAAAGCCAAATGACCTTGTACACAGAATGTGCTGACAACTTTTTTATTTTTCCCGTCAATCTTGCCATATGAGCAGTGGCGTAACTAGAGTTTGATGGGCCCTGGTGCAAAATTTGGACCAGGGCCCCCCTCCATGTACACCGACACTTAGGGTACGGGATAATGATGCTGACACTTGGCTTTTACCCACAGCACTCTGCTTTCCCATGATCTGATATCCATCTTATCCTCAGCACCCAGCTTTCCCATGCTCTGTCACACATCTTTCCCTCAGCACCCAGCTTTCCCATGCTCTGTCACACATCTTTCCCTCAGCACCCAGCTTTCCCATATCAGAGCATGGGAAAGCTGGGTGCTGAGAGATGTATAGCAGAGCATGGGAAAGCTGGGTGCTGAGGGAAAGAGCCTTCACACCTCAGCACAAAACATTCCCATCCCATACTTGTATCTTTGTCCCCCCTCGTACATAGTTCTCCAAATACTATAATGGCCCCCACATAGCCTTCCATATAGTATAAAGGGTCCCACATAACCGTTCATATATTAGAATGCACTTCCATAGTCCTCCATGTATTATAATACATTTTCCATAGTTCTCCATATTTTATACTGCACAACATAGTCCTCCCTGTTTTATAATGCACCCCCACAGACCATGTATAAACTAGCCTCCATAGTCCTCCATATATTATAATGTAGCCCCCATAGTCCTATATGTATTATAATGCAGCCCCATGAATCATATTGTATTATGCAGCCCCATACTCCTCCATGTATAATGCACCCCTATAGTCCATGTATAAGGTGTCCTTCATGTTTATTATGCAGTCCCATAGACCTCCATGTATCATGCAGCCAGCACCCCCAGGCCTCCATGTATCATGCAGCCAGCCCCCCAGGCCTCCACGTGTCATGCAGCCAGCTTGCCCCGGGGCCTCTACGTGTCATGCTGCTAGCCCAGCCCCCCAGCCCCACCAGGTGTCATGCAGCCAGCCCCACAGGCCTCCATGTGTCATGCAGCCAGCCCCCCAGGCCTCCATGTGTCATGCAGCCAGCCCCACCAGGTGTCATGCAGCCAGCCCCACAGGCCTCTATGTGTCATGCAGCCAGCCCCACCAGGTGTCATGCAGCCAGCCCCCCCAGGGCCTCTATGTGTCATGCAGCCAGCCCCACCAGGCCTCCATGTGTCATGCAGCCAGCCCCACCAGGTGTCATGCAGCCAGCCCCCCAGGCCTCCATGTGTCATGCAGCCAGCCCCACAGGCCTCTATGTGTCATGCAGCCAGCCCCACCAGGTGTCATGCAGCCAGCCCCCCAGGCCTCTATGTGTCATGCAGCCAGTCCCACCAGGTGTCATGCAGCCAGCCTCCCCAGGGCCTCTATGTGTCATGCAGCCAGCTTGCCCCGGGGCCTCTACGTGTCATGCTGCCAGCCCCCCAGCCCCACCAGGTGTCATGCAGCCAGCCCCACCAGGTGTCATGCAGCCAGCCCCCCAGGCCTCCATGTGTCATGCAGCCAGCCCCCCAGGCCTCCATGTGTCATGCAGCCAGCCCCCCAGGCCTCCATGTGTCATGCAGCCAGCCCCACAGGCCTCTATGTGTCATGCAGCCAGCCCCACCAGGTGTCATGCAGCCAGCCCCCCAGGCCTCCATGTGTCATGCAGCCAGCCCCCCAGGCCTCCATGTGTCATGCAGCCAGCCCCACAGGCCTCTATGTGTCATGCAGCCAGCCCCACCAGGTGTCATGCAGCCAGCCCCCCAGGCCTCCATGTGTCATGCAGCCAGCCCCCCCAGGGCCTCTATGTGTCATGCAGCCAGCCCCACCAGGTGTCATGCAGCCAGCCCCCCCCAGGGCCTCTATGTGTCATGCAGCCAGCCCCCCCAGGGCCTCTATGTGTCATGCAGCCAGCTTCCCTCGGGGCCTCTACGTGTCATGGAGCCAGCAAAATAACAAAAAACAAGTACAATACCTCTCTTCTCCTTCCGACCCCTGCGACCGCGGTAGTTACGCCCCTGCCCCATATGTCACACACCCTGCTCCCCATACAGCCTGCATCCCTCCATATCACTCACACACACACTACACCCCCATATGTCACACACCCTGCCCCACATAACTCACCCTGCCTGTACCCCAAATTACCCCTCTCAAACACTCTGCACCCCTTCACATGCTTCTGTCGCAGTCTGCACTCACCCTGCAGCCCCCCTCCCCCTCATGTTTCCTCTTTTCTCATTACCAGTCATGTGTCCAAAGTATCGTCTCCTGCTTTCTCCCCGGCAATCCTGTGTCTCCTCCCACAGTCACATGGGCGTGACATCATCGCAGGTCCTGCAGGATGGATTCCGTCTGCCGTGCAGGAGCAGTCCTGCTCTGCTGCAGGTCAGGAACGCCTGGTGGCCTCTCCAGGTCAGGGGCCCCTATGCCCCCTGCTGACACCGGGCTCCCCTGACTCACAGGCCGGCCCCCTAACAGTCGCGCAGTCGGCCACTACACAGCGGCACTACACATAGGGGCCCGGCAGCCGGCTCTGCAGAGCGGCTGCCGGGCCCCTTTAACCCCACGGGCCCGGTCGCAGTGGCGACCTCTGCGACCGCGGTCGTTACGCCCCTGCATATGAGGGCTTGTTTTTTGCGGGACGAGTTGTACTTTTAAATGAAACCATAAGTTTTACCATATGGTGTACTGGAAAACAGCAAAAAAATTCCAAATGCAGAAAAATTGCAAAAAAAGTGTGATGGCACAATAGTTTTTGGGATGTTTTATTCACGGTGTTCACTATATGGTAAAACTGATGTGTGGTTATGATGCCTGAGGTCGGTGAGAGTTTGTAAACACCAAACATGTATAGGTTTACTTGTATCTAAGGGGTTAAAAAAAATTCAGAAGTTTGTCCAATAAAAGTGGCGCACGTTTTGCGCCATTTTCCAAAACACGTAGCGTTCTTATTTTTTGGGATCTATGGCTCAGTGACGGCTTATTTTTTGCATCTCGAGCTGACGTTTCTAATGGTCCCATTTTTGCGCAGATGCTACGTTTTGATCGCCTGTTATTGCATTTTGCGTAAAACTTGCGGCGACCAAAAAACGTAATTTTGGCGTTTGGAATTTTTTTTCCACTACGCCGTTTACCAATCAGATTAATTGATTTTATATTTTGATAGATCGGGCATTTCTGAACGCGGCGATACCAAATATGTGTATATTTATTTATTTTTTAACCCTTTAATTTTCAATGGGGGGAAAGGGGAGTGATTTGAACTTTTAGGGTTTTTGGTTTTTTTTAATTTTTTAAAACTTCTTTTTTACTTTTTTTTTTTTATTTTACTAGTCCCCCTAGGGGGCTATAGCGATCAGCAATCCGATCGCTATTATCTATCTGCTGATCACAGCTATACAGCTGTAAACAGCAGATACAGTCACGTTCTTTTTCCCTCTGCTCTCGGCCGAGGGAAAACGAAAGTGAAACATCATAGCTGCATGCGTCATCACATGACCCTGTGCTACGATGGCAACCACCGATAGTCACGTGATCACGCACGTGACTTCCGGTGGGGGCGGCGGTAAGTAAAAAACATGGCCGCGCGCATTTAGATCTTGCTGCCAGACTTTGGCAGCAAGATTTAAGGGGTTAATGGCCACGGGTGGAAGCGATTCCACCCGCGTCTAGCAGGCACACATGTCAGCTGTTGAAAACAGCTGATATGTGTGCCGACTGCCGCCGCCTGCCCGTGGGAGGGGGCGGGGCTTAACGGGACACGCTCCATGACGGATATATCCGTCCATGGTCGTGAAGGGGTTAACTACATTTAGAGCCGAGAGAAAAGAAAAGAAAACCCTTCAATCAATAATTCTTGTCCATATTTTGAAAACTCTTTCCTTACACTTATCCCAGTAATTATTATGTTTGGTTGTGTAAGGCCCTGTGCGCACACTGCGTTTTTACCCGCGGTTTTACTCGTAGTTTTGCTGCAGAAATTTCTCGAGAAATGTTTGTAATCTTTCTGCAGACATTTCCCAGCAAAACCTATGGGAAAAAAAATAGCTGTGCGCACACTTCGTTTTTTTCTCAAGAGCATTCTTTCTGCAGAATTTCTTGAGAAAATTTCTTGAGAAAATGTGCATGTCACTTCTTTTCCGCAGGTACCTGCGGTATTTCACTCCATTCACTGTAATGTAGTCACGAAATACCGCGGGTATACCGCAGGTAGCAAATGATGTGCGGTATACCCTCGGTATAGCCGCGGTTTACCTGCGGTAATGTTCATCACTGCTTGCGTTTTGCAGGGAAGTGACGTCATTATGACAGGAAGAGGAAGCGGAGCAGAGTAAACACATCACAGACATAGAACACACACATATCACACTCACACACAGACAGACATATAGAATACACATACAAATCAAACGTACATATAAAAATAAACAAAACAAAAAAAAAAACAAAAAAAAAAACGCAGGCTCCGCTGTATTTTTACCATCCAGCCGAGGTAAACACAAAGCGGCGGCCCGGTATTCTCAGGCTGGGGAGGGCGAGGGCCAGGGTTAATGCCCCCCTTTCCCCGCAGCCGAGAATATCAGCCCGCAGCTGCCCCGGGACTGTCACATCCATTATGCGGCAGTCCCGGAGTGTCCCCAGCTCTTCCAGATTGCCGTGATGTGGTGGCAGCGGATCGCTGCCACTAAGTCGAGGCTTAATCATGGCAGGGTCTATGAGACAGCTTTCATGATTAACCTGTAAGTAAAGTGAATAAACGCACACACCGAAAAATCCTTTATTTTAAATAAAAGACAAAAAGCCCCTCTTTCACCCCTTTATTAACCCCCTCAATACACAGCTCCGACGTAATCCACAGAGGTCCTACAACGCTGGCATCCAGCCGCGACTGACACATACTGAATGCAGCCTCGCAACGACACTGCAGAGAAGTAACCACAGGTCATTTCTCACGGCCGGTAATGTGAACACACTACCCCTCAGGAGGAATGTAGTGTGTGCTCACAGGGACTCTATCTATTGATTTATCTGTCCTCTATCTATCTATCTATCTATCTATGTATCTATCCTTCCATCTATCTATCCTTCTATCTATCCTTCTATCTATCTATCCTTCTATCTATCTATCCTTCTATCTATCCTTCTATCTATCTCCTTCTATCTATCTATCTATCTATCTATCTATCCTTCTATCTATCCTTCTATCTATCTATCCTTCTATCTATCCTTCTATCTATCTATCTATCTATCTATCTATCTATCCTTCTATATATCTATATCTATATATCTATCCATTATCTATCTATTTCTCTATCTATCTATATCAGACGAAAATGACCTTTTGTTTTTCTTTTTTTTTCTCTTTTTCAACATGCTTTATTTATAAAAAAAAAACCCTCAGGGACCAACCTGCGGAAAAAACGCGGCAAAACCGCATGCGTTTTTCCCGCGGTTTTGGTGCTTTTTTTACCACAGTTGCGGTAATCTTCAAGAAATTTTCTTGAAAAAAATCACTTTTCTAGTGCGCACATAGCCTAACTCGGTCTAACCTGTTGTTAGAAAATGATATTATTAGTAGCTATCTATTCTTTAAGAATAACTCCCCTTGCAGATAATAACCGTGAAGTAATTAGATCCTGAAATGACAAAACAATATTCAGCCTGTCAGATACAAATGTGATAACCGGTTCCCACAAATCCCTAATTTCCTGTCCCAATAGATCTGCCGCCTCTGAGTTACACTTGAGACATTTAGAATTTTAAATATTTCTGATCTTCTGCATAAAAGCCGGGGATGGTGCAATCTGGGAATAACCATAAATTGAAATATTCTCTCATTTGACGTAAAGAAGAAAATTAGCAGAATTCACAACTATGTCACATTGTTTAACCCCTAACTGACATATGACATACTGGTACATGATATCCTGGCTCCCTAACTTTGATGCAGTCTCGTAGACCGGGCCCACATCTTCCCATTGGATAATGGCTGTGTTATTCAGTCGCAAGCTGCCTCTACCAGCCGTGGGTAGAGCGTCGCTCATCCTATGGCTGTTAACCTGTAAATACTGCTGTCTCTGGCTACGGCATATAACACGTGCCAGCAGGGGAGCATGTCATTACACACACTCATGACTACTCCCGTGTTGTGATCGTGGGGCACCAACAGGATTACCGTGACAGCCGGGAGTCTGTTGAAAACCCCCGTTCTTTTTAATATGATACTCCTGTGAAAGCCAGCCTGTAGCTGGCATTCAATGGAGATCAGGATTTTTACTATACATAGGATTTCTTATGCACTGCTATGAATAGTAAAAATGATCAGACGACTGCAGGTTCAAATTCCCTAAAGGGATTAACAAATACAGTAAAACGTAAAAAAAAGTTTTAAAAAATACAAAAGTTCAAATCACCCCCTCTTTTGCTCCATTAAAAAAAAACATACCGTACACATTTGGCATCACTACATTTGTAAAACTCCAATCTTCTAAAATATAAAATAAAAT
Source organism: Anomaloglossus baeobatrachus (assembly GCF_048569485.1). Lineage (NCBI taxonomy): Eukaryota > Metazoa > Chordata > Amphibia > Anura > Aromobatidae > Anomaloglossus > Anomaloglossus baeobatrachus. The sequence goes on from NC_134357.1 coordinate 531,383,113, forward strand.
AATCCAATAGGAAAAATGCGTAACAAAAAAAATAATCAAAACACCAGAATTGTGGGAGTTTTTTATCCACCGCAACACTGCAATAAAATGCAGTAAGAAGCGATCAAAACATTGTACATACCCCAAAATTGAATCAGTGAAAACTTTAGCCCATGGTGCAAAAAATAAGCCCCATACAGCCCCAAATCCCAAAAAGTGAGTGTTATGGGTCTTGCAAAGTGACGACAAAAACGTTTTTTTTTTTTTTTTTTACAGATTACTGAATTTGTTTTCACCACTTAAACAAGAAAATAACATATATATGGTTATTTTTTACGTAATTACTTCCCTAGACAATCACATTGCAAGGTCTATTTTAGTGAACCGTATAGTAAACATGGTAAATTAAAAGAAAAACTAAAATATTGTGCAATTGCTCTTTTTTTTTTCAACGTGCTTACCAGTTCATCACAATAAAATGAATGGTGTCAATCAAATGAAGAACGTGTCCTGCAAATAACAAGCCCTCCTCATATGGTTGCTATCGGGACGGAAAAGTAAAAAAGTTATGGCTCTAGGAAGGAGAGGAAAAAAAGAAATGGGAAATGGCCTAGTCAGGAAGGGGTTAAGATAAATCCAAGATCTGATCCCCAGAATTTAATATTTTATGAAAGGCGATTAATCGAATGTTTTTATAGGGAACTAATTCTGCCTTTATAGATTTGACTTGACAATAAATAATCCATGAGCGGGAAATGTTCCCCCAAAACGAAAAGTCGGGGTGAAGACTGAATAGAACATCTTAATGTAAACAATAAAGAAATCTAAGTTGTCTAATCCTCCTTGTATGACGAGTCCCTCTATAATAACTGTAATTGTAAGAAATGCGGGAGATTAGTATTATCCACAGTGAGTACATGGGGGCCGCACAGCCCACTGTCATGCGGTGTTCTGCTCTGCACTCACTAGGTGTTATCGCGGTGTCTGACTCTGTTCACACTACAGTGTCTCACAGGCAACCTTAGGTCTCTTAGTTGCCCAGCCAAAGCTGGGCATCAAGACGGGTATGTTTTTTTCTGTGGCAAAAAGGGGAATTTCATCAGCGTGTGTCCCCAGGTAAATAAGAAGGGCTGGCCGGCAGAAAACTGCTAGGCCTTGGGTATTGGGAGATTTCTGCCTAGGTCTACATATCTCCTCCATGATGGTCACTCAGTGTCTATCACCTGGCAAGTTAAAAAAAGTGGGCTATGAGGTCGCCATTAAGGTGTTTCTAGACAGTGGTGCTGGGGCCAATATCATTGACCAACACTTTGCCTAATCATCAGGGGTTAATGGTGGATGAGTTACTCTATCCTGTTCAGATTGTGGCTATCGAGTTATCACTTCTGTCTCAGAGGGCCTTCAAGGAGTGCATACAAGATTTAGAACTTCCTGTTGGGGCCCTCCATACTGGAGCATTTCACATGTAAGTTGCTCAAGAATGTTCCTCCTCCAGTCGTGTTGAGGGTTCCTGGGTCTCCTTGCACAACCCAATAGATGACTGGACTCAGGACATTGTTCAGTGGAGCCCATACTTAAGGTACACTGTCTGGGGACCTGTGTCTCATCTGTCACTCCCAGTATTACTGAGTCTTTATCTGAGTTTAAGGATGTGTTTTAAGAGAAAGGTTCTCAGGAGATGCCGCGCTCAGACTATACAACAGCACTATAAGGTTGAAGCCAGGGGCTACGTTGCCCAAGTGCAGAATGTACAATCTGTTTGATCCGGAGAGAGGTACTTTCAAGGAGTATATTGCGGAGAGTTTAGCAATGGTCACATTAGGCCTTCGTCCTCTCACGTTGTGGCAGGATTTTTCTTTGTTAAAAAGAAGGATGGTGATTACGCCCGTGTCTGAATTTTCGAGAGCTTCACCAGATTACGGTTCATGATCCATATCACATGCTGCTTTTTGTAGACCTTTTTAACCAGATTTTCAGTGCAAAGTGGGTCTCCAAACTCGACCTCAGGGGGCCTATAATTTGATTAGGGTTTGTAAGGGGGATGAGTGGAAGACGGCATTTAATAAATTGGAGGGTCACGATGAAAATCTGGTAATACCCTTTGGTTTAACCAACACATCTGTTGTATTTCAACACTTTGTCAATTATGTGTTTGCTCACATTTTGGGTAAATTTGTTATCAAATACCTGGATGACATCCTCTCATTTAATCTCAAGTTCTAAGGTCTCACATGAAACACAGTAAATGAAAGCTGAAGGAAAAAGCGCGTGAATAGGGTCTTGCTAGATATTATAAGCAGATAAAGAGATATATAAAGAGACACTCCCCTAAAGAGGTTGTATAAGTCACAACGGCTATGCAAGTCAGAGATAATGGCGGCTGCTGCAGCCCCAGATAGGTTAAATTTCAATGCTGGAGAGGAGAAACGGGGTTAATGCCGTGTTGCTGGAGTAATGGACTGTTGATGTAATCAATTCTTCTTTATTTTAGAAATCTACACGTTTCAGAGCTCAGAGCCTATTTCATCAGGACAAAGGAAAAATCAACATTTTCCAACAGTTATTTACCAATCGGGTAAGTTTTTATTAGTATCATTCTGTTCTACATAAAAAATATTTTGTGACTTATTATTGCAGTATTTGAGAGGCATAACAAAGAAACAGGGCTGAACATCATGCTCTACACATTCCTGCTCTGAGGTCTATTGTTCGATTGTCTGGTTTTGTCTCAGTAAATAACATAATTTTTCTACAAAACTTGCAATTTCTATGATATTTTACAAATGTGATACAAATAATTTAAGAATATTTTATGCAAAAATAATATTTTTTATTCTTAGCAGATGATTGTACCAGGAGGTCAGAAGGACAACTGATATCGGCAATTTTTAAAACAGATGACTTTGCGATCACACAAGACATAACTGAAGTGAATGCCATTACTCCAGATATACCATCATCCCTTTACAGCAAAGATCTATCATCTGATCCTTTTAAACAGGTCCTATCCTCAGTTTCATCACAGGTTATTAAGCAAAAAACAAGTCACAAAAGAGGCATTGAAAATCAAACTGCTTTTACAGTAAAGAAGCCATTTTCAGGTGAAGATTATAGAAAATGTTTGTCCCTTAAAATGTCTTTTTTTACTGATCAAAAAATTCACATGAAGAAAAGATTTTCTTGTGCACAGTGTGGGAAATATTGTAGCCACAAATCAGAGCTTGTTAGACATGAGCGAGTTCACACAGGGGAGAAGCCATATTCATGTTCAGAATGTGGGAAACGTTGTGCAAGAAAAGCAAATCTTGCTAAACACCAGAAAACTCACACAGGAGAGAAACCTTTTTCATGTTCAGAATGTGGGAAATGTTTTTCAGAGAAATCAAACCTTGTTAAACACCAGAGAACTCACACAGGAGAGAAACCTTTTTCCTGTTCAGAATGTGGGAAATGTTTTGCAGGTAAATCAGATGTTGTTAGACACCAGAAAACTCACACAGGAGAGAAGCCTTTTTTATGCTCAGAATGTGGCAAGTGTTTTAATAAAAAATCACACTTATTTGTCCATCAGAGAATTCACACAGGAGAGAAACCATATTCATGTTCAGAATGTGGGAAATGTTTTGCAAGGAAATCAACTCTTGTTAAACACCAGATAATTCACACAGGTTAAAAGCCTTTTTTAACTCTTTTTTTTTTTATTGAAAGGTTCATCAGGATAAAGATTATAAACATACAATAGCATAGGATAAATTTGTTTAACACAATGATACAACTGCCAAATCACTATAATATAATAGCACATGTTATTTTATAACACATTACACTCTCTAACAGTATCAAAATATAAATAGTTAAGGTCATGTACTAATGTTATATTAGTATACACTCTGAAGAAGTTAAACATTGGGCAACAAATGTGTTAAAGCATCACACCATTTCTCCCAAATTCTGTGAAACGTCTGAGGACAACCCCTGTTTCTATACCAGGGGTCGGGAACCTTTTTGACTGAGAGAGCCATGAACGCCACATATTTTAAAATGTAATTCCGTGAGAGCCATACTCACAGGAGGGAGCGGTGGTGGTGGAGGGGCTCAGAAAGGTCCCAGGAGGCCAGGTAGGCGATGCTGCGGACATGGAGGAGGGGGCATTGGTGCTCAAGAGGGTCAGTGTGCGGAGGGGGGTCGGCGATACTGCTGCGGTCTCTTGGAGTGACACGACAGCGGGTGTCATTAATCTGCCGATGGACTGCTTTGAATCTCCCGCAGTTGACGAGATCAACTTCCAGAAAATTGCCACTGAACGTGCGCAGATCGACGCGATGGACTTCAAGAAAATAGCCTCGGAGTCCTATCTGCGCAAGCGCCGCCTCCGCAGCCGTTTTCTTGAAGTCGACCTCGTCAACTGCAGGAGATTCAAAGCAGCCCACAGGCCAGCAGTATCGCTGACCCTGTGCCAACCCTGCCACCCCGGTAAGCCATATGTGGTTTGTAGGTCGCACCTCCATTTCTTTATCGCTTCATTGGGGGACACAGAGACCATGGGTTGTATGCTGCTGCCACTAGGAGGCGACACGAAGCAAAACAAGGAAAACTCCTCCTATGCAGTATACACCCACCAACTGGCAATCATTCCTCAGTTTAAGCTTAGTGTCCATAGGAGGTGGACACACTTGGGGCTGCTCTCAGCCCCTCAGGTTTGTATTTTTAATATTTTTAATATTTTCCTTTTTCGTTTCAGACACAGCTCGTCGGGCGACAGGGTGTAATAGCTCACCCTGCTCTCCCCCCTAGAGACCGGTGGCACAGAAGTGGGGTTCGTCCGCCACTTCCGTTGTCCTCCATGTCTGTCTGGCAGGACCCTACCCCCCCTAACACTCTCAAGACTGTTTGGGGGGCATCCGCACAGAGGGACAGGCAAATGGTCCTTGCCCCCCTCCCCCTGCACGCTCGCCCTCCACAGCCGGCCTGATCAGGGAGGGGAGACGAAAAATCACACTGGAAGATACCCGTCTCCCTATATCTTTCCCAGGAGGCCAGGATCAAGCCAGGATCAAGGAGGACTATCAGCCATCGGGACAGGTACCCATCCCTTGTCCCAGGTCACGGGGGGGCTCCGTTTTAAAAAAAAAAAAAAAAAAGGGAAAAGAAAGGATTAGGATCCATAGGATTAGCTTACCCCGGGTCAGCTCCCCTTTAGACAGGCATTGCCCCCTTCTCTCCCTCCCGTCCTCGGCGCTGTTCACCGGCTCCCCCTGCGGCCTCATCCCTAATTTAGCCCCCGGCTTCTCTCCGGCCTAGCTCCCGTCCGGCAACGCCCCCTCCCGGCCGGCCTATCGTGCGGGTCCTTGCTTCCCAGCAGGCCCGCCCGCTCCAACAGCCATTCCCAGCAGGCCTCTGCGCGCCCTTTTCTAACCATTCACGGGCCTTCTCTCTCTCAGCCAATCCCTGCAGTCCTTCCCTCTGCAGCGCGCTGTTTTTTCGCGCTCCTTTCCTGCTCCCCCCCCAGCCCGGACACCCTCAGCAGCGCCATTACAGCCCTGCGATCCCTCTGTGCGGCGACAGCGTTCCAGGTGCAGCCTGCGACCTCGTACCCTGCAGCTCCCCGGAGCCCCCACCTCTGCTCCCTCAGCCTGCAGCTTCAGACAGGACACAGCGCCAGCACACACAGGACGCCAGAATCTGGGTAAGCTCTGCCACTGGGAGGCAGCTCCTTCCCCAGTACCCATCCACCTGGCATCCTCTGCTCTGTTTCTTCTCTCTCTCTCCCTGCTGTCCCATGTCCAGCACAAGAGCGACCCGCTCTCAGCCACAGGCCATAGTACTTCACTTCGCCTGCACCTCTTGTCTAAAAAGGTTTCCCTCAGGGCAGTCCTCCCCCATCTGCCTTGCCTGTAGCATCCCTAGCATGACTACTACGGAGCCCCCCACCGCCCGTAACGAGGACTCGGCCCCCACACCTGAGTGGGCCACAGCTCTCTCTCAGTCCGTGGATAACCTAACTAAGGTATCTCAAACCTTAGTTTCAGCCATAGAGCGTCTGCCCGCCTCCACCTCTAGAGTCCCCCCGGTGACCCAGAGCGAGTCTGAGCCCGCAGCGCCACCAGCCCGGCAGGGCAGAACACACAGGAGGTCTAGGAAGCGGTCCTTCTCGGGGTCATCCTCCAGCTCCCCTAGCCCCTCTATGGCCCCCAGAGCAATACGCTCTCTATCTCCTACCTCATCTGCGGCAGCCCCAGATTCGGACCAGGACCCTGATTCTGACTCCGATCTGGACTCTGAACATATCTCCAAGCTGACCAGTATGATGGACAGTCTGGTCATTGCCGTCAACCAGACCCTAGAGGTGAAGGATGTAGATCCGGCTCCTACCAGTCAATCGGTCCCTTTCAAAAGGGCCAAGAAACTGCCAAGAAGCTTTGGCAACCATAGGGAATTTGAGGACGTTTTCTCTAGACAGTGGGAACATCCCAACAAGCGTTTCCAGAGGCGCAAGCGGGCACAAGTCCTTTATCCCTTTCCACCGGAACTTCTTCAGAAGTGGTCAGTGTCTCCTTCAGTGGATCCTCCGATCTCCCGACTTTCATCCAGTACCACCTTGCCGCTTTCTGATGGCGCCTCCCTTAAGGATCCCTCGGACAGGACCATAGAATCCTTAGCCAAGTCGGCCTTTGAAGCCTCCGGCTCCAGCATCACTCCAACCTTTGCATCCACCTGGGTCTCCAAGGCTGTCTCCACCGGGGCAAAGCTCCTTCGGCGTGGTATCCTGGCTGAAGCTCCCAGCCCCGAGCTGGCAGATCTGGCAGATCAGATCGCACATGCCGGAAAGTATCTAGTTGCTGCGTCCCTCGACTGTGCTGCTTCCACAGCCCTGGCAGCCGGCAACATTACTGCAATCCGCAGAGCCTTGTGGCTTAAAGCGTGGAACGCGGACTCAGCATCCAAAAAGTCTCTCACCAGTCTTCCCTTTTTTGGTGCCAGACTCTTCAGAGAAAAGCTGGACAAGATCATCTCTGAGGATACTGGGGGCAAAAGTACCTTCCTTCCCCAACGAAAGATCCCCCGTGGCCCCCCCAAATGACAGGTTTTTCCCTTTCGTCCCTTTCGTCAATTTTCTACCAACACCAATACACGTCGGGAGCGGCCAGCACGTCAGGAGAGACGGAAGCCCTCCTTTAAGGCATCACCCCTCTGGCGTTCCTGGCGTTCCCGTGGCCAGCAGTCCAAGACCTCCAGCTCCAGATCTAACAGATTCTCATCCGCATGACTGGGCTCCCATTCCCGGATCCTCATCCAGGGTCGGCGGTCGCCTCCGCATGTTCAGAAGCGCGTGGCTTTCCGTGATAGACGACGCCTGGGTCCGAGACGTCGTCTCTCACGGCTACAAGATAGAGTTTTCTTCGGCGCTCCATTGGGAGACCCAGACGATTGGGTGTATAGCTACTGCCTCCGGAGGCCACACAAAGTATTACACTAAAAAGTGTAAGGCCCCTCCCCTTCTGCATATACACCCCCCGTGGGATCACGGGCTCCTCAGTTTTATGCTTTGTGCGAAGGAGGTCAGACATCCACGCATAGCTCCACTGTTTAGTCAGCAGCAGCTGCTGACTATGTCGGATGGAAGAAAAGAGGGCCCATACTAGGGCCCCCAGCATGCTCCCTTCTCACCCCACTTTTGTCGGCGGTGTTTGTTAAGGTTGAGGTACCCATTGCGGGTACGGAGGCTGGAGCCCACATGCTGCTTTCCTTCCCCATCCCCCTGAGGGCTCTGGGTGAAGTGGGATCTTACCGGCCTCCAGGCTCTGAGGCCGGGCTCCATCCACAGACCCGGAGATCCTGCTGGAATGGAGCTGAGTATCGTCAGGGACAAGGCCCTGCAACGTTAAGGTACTCTGTGTCCCCGTACAGACCACGCACACACACACCAGCATGCTGGGTGTGTTAGTGCGCCGGGGACAACAGCGCTGCGCGCTGGGGCTATACTCACTGCAGCTTAGCTGAGTGAGTTAATGTGTGGGAAACTGCCGCGCCGGCCGCTGCTAGAAGCTGCGGCGCGGATGAGACTTGTGGTGCGCCGGGGACTTCCGCGCTGACCGTGCTTTTACGACGGCAGCGCTTATAAATCGAGTCCCCGGCTTTTGCGGCCTAGTTTCGTTTCCTTCCCGCCCCCGGGCCTGCCAGTCAGGTAAGGGGCGGGACGCTGTACAATGGTCAGCACCGAGGGCTGGAGTCTTATTTACATACTCCAGCCCCCTCACTGGGCACAGTGGGACGCCAGTTTCCCGCTCTTGGTCTGGGGCACGCCCACGGCCCGCCCCTCTTCACAGGACGCCGGCAGCCATTCCTGCATGCAGTCTAAGCTGGAGAACGGACACAGGCTCTGGGAGACCCGGTCAAGGGATTCTGGCGACCACACACCCGCTTAAGCGGGCGGTAAGCAGCACCTTGGTGCTGACCCCACTAGTGCCACAGTGTTTTGTGTACTTTATGCTTGTACCTATATTTGCACTGTACGGTCGCTTCTTGGCTATATACCCCTGGATTGCTCTGAGGAGACAACAGCATGTCGTCCGCAGAAAAGCAAGGGTGCCAAGGCACAGGCTTTCTATGCTGTCTGTACCGCATGTGAGGCTGTTTTACCGGCAGGTTCCACTAACCCCCATTGGGTAGAGTCTCTGCTAGTGGTGGCCCAGAGAGAGCCACCTGTGAAACTGTCCAGAGGACAGAGTTTGCAGTTTTTTGCGGATAAAATGTCTGGGACTATGACCAAGATTCTAGAAACTTTGCAGTCCAGGCCGGTGACTCAGACAATGGGCACTGTTGAACAATGCCCCCCGGTCTCCCTCAGTTGGAACTAATACGTGCTCCAAGGGGGTCCCATACATCCCAGGCTGAAGGCTCTGCACGGACGACAGTCCCAGTCAGCCTAAGCGAGCTCGCTGGGAGAGACCCTCGACTTCACACACTGGTCAGGGTCTCAGCGAGAGGATTCTCTGTATGATGAGGCAGAGGTAGCTGATCAGGATTCTGATCCTGAGACCGCTTTCAATCTGGATGCTCCTAATAGTGACGCCATGGTGAACGATCTCATAGCGTCCATCAATAGACTGGTGGATATTTCTCCCTCAGCCCCTCCAGTGGAGGAGTCAGCTGCGCAGCAGGAGAAATTCCATTTCAGGTATCCCAAGCGTAAATTCAGTACTTTTTGGGCCACTCTGACTTCAGAGAAGCAGTCCAGAAACACCACGCTTATCCAGACAAGCGTTTCTCCACACGTCTTTAGGATACACGTTATCCCTTTCCCCCTGACGTGGTCAAGCGCTGGACCCAGTGTCCGAAGGTGGATCCCCCAATCTCCAGGCTTGCGGCTAGATCCATAATTGCAGTGGAAGATGGGACTTCACTTAAAGATGTCATTGACAGACAGATGGACCTCTGGTTGAAATCTGTCTATGAAGCTATCGGCGTGTCGTTTGCTCCGGCATTCGCAGCCGTATGGGCGCTCCAAGCTATTTCAGCTGGTCTTGCGCAGGTGGACACCGTCACACGTACATCTGTGCCGCAGATGGCGTCCTTAACCTCGCATATGTTTGCATTGCGACTTACGCTATTAATGCTGTCCTGGACTCTACGAGCCGTACGTCAGTGGCGTCCGCCAACTCCGTGGTTTTTACGCAGAGCCTTGTGGTTAAGGGAATGGAAGGCAGATTCTGCTTCCAAAAAAGTGTTTAACCAGTTTGCCATTATCTGGTGTCAGACTGTTTGGTGAGCGATTGGATGAAATCATTAAACAGTCCAAGGGTAAGGATTCTTCCTTACACCAGCCCAGATCAAACAAAACCCAACAGAGGAAAGGACAGTCGAGGTTTCGGTCCTTTCCAGGCTCGGGCAGGTCCCAGTTTTCCTCGTCCATAAGGACTCAAAAGGCTCAGAGGGGCTCAGATTCCTGGCGGGCTCAATCACGCCCAGAGAAGGCAGCCGGAGGAACCGCTACCAAGGCGGTTTCCTCATGACTTTCAGCCCTCTCTCTCTCCGCATCCGCGGTCGGTGGCAGACTCTCCCGCTTTGGCGACATTTAGCTGCCACAGGTCAAAAACCGGTGGGTGAGAGACATTTTGTCTCACGTGTACAGGATAGAGTTCTGTGCTCGTCCTCCGGCTCGATTCTTCAGAACTTCCCCACCTCCCGACCGAGCCGATGCTCTTCTGCAGGCAGAAGGAGTGGTAATCCCTGTTCCTCTGCAGGAACAAGGTCACGGTTTTTACTCCAATCTGGTTGTGGTGCCAAAAAAGGACGGCTCTTTCCGTTCCGTTCTGGACCTATAACTGCTCAACACATGAAAACCAGGCGGTTCCGGATGGAATCCCTCCGCTCCGTCATTGCCTCAATGTCTCAAGGAGATTTCCTAGCATCAATAGACATCAGGATGCTTATCTCCACGTGCCGATTGCTCCAGAGCACCAGCGTTTGCTACGATTCGTTATAGAAGACGAGCATCTTCAGTTCGTAGCCCTGCCCTTCGGTCTGGCGACAGCCCCACGGGTTTTCACCAAGGTCATGGCAGCAGTGGTAGCAGTCCTGCACTCTCAGGGTCACTCTGTGATCCCTTACTTGGACGATCTACTTCTCAAGGCACCCTCTCAAGAGGCATGCCAACACGGCCTGAACGTTGCGCTGGAGACTCTCCAGAGTTTCGGGTGGATCATCAACTTTTCAAAGTTAATTCTGACCCCGACCCAATCGCTGACATATCTTGGCATGGAGTTTCATACTCTCTCAGCGATAGTGAAGCTTCCGCTGGACAAACAGCGTTCACTACAGACGGGGGTGCAGTCTCTCCTTCAAGGCCAGTCACACCCCTTAAGACGCCTCATGCACTTCTTAGCGAAGATGGTAGCAGCAATGGAGGCAGTCCCTTTCGCGCAGTTTCATCTGCGTCCACTGCAATGGGACATTCTCCGCCAATGGGATGGGAAGTCGACGTCCCTAGACAGGAACGTCTCCCTTTCTCAGACGGTCAAGGACTCTCTTCAGTGGTGGCTTCTTCCCACCTCATTGTCAAAAGGAAAGTCCTTCCTACCCCCATCCTGGGCGGTGGTCACGACAGGCGCGAGTCTGTCAGGGTGGGGAGCAGTCTTTCTCCACCACAGGGCTCAGGGTACGTGGACTCAGCAAGAGTCCACCTTTCAGATCAATGTTCTGGAAATCTGGGCAGTGTATCTCGCCCTGCAAGCCTTCCAGCAGTGGCTGGAAGGCAAACAGATCCGAATTCAGTCGGACAACTCCACAGCGGTGGCATACATCAACCACCAAGGCGGAACACGCAGTCGGCAAGCCTCCCAGGCAGTCCGGCGGATTCTGATGTGGGTGGAAGACACGGCATCCACCATATCCGCAGTTCACATCCCGGGCGTAGAAAACTGGGAAGCAGACTTCCTCAGTCGCCAGGGTATGGACGCAGGGGAATAGTCTCTGCACCCGGACGTGTTTCAGGAAATCTGTAGCCGCTGGGGGATGCCGGACGTCGACCTAATGGCGTCTCGGCACAACAACAAGGTCCCGATTTTCATGGCGCGGTCTCACGATCAAAGAGCTCTGGCGGCAGGCGCCTTAGTTCGGGATGGGTCGCAGTTCCAGCTACCCTATGTGTTTCCCCCTCTGGCACTGTTGCCCAGAGTGCTACGCAAGATCAGCTCCGATTGCCGCCGCGCCATCCTCGTCGCCCCAGACTGGCCGAGGAGGTCGTGGTACCCGGATCTGTGGCATCTCACGGTCGGCCAACCGTGGGCACTACCAGACCGGCCAGACTTACTGTCCCAAGGGCCGTTTTTCTGTCTGAATTCTACGGCCCTGAACCTGACTGTGTGGCCATTGAGTCCTGGATCCTAGCGTCTTCAGGATTATCTCAAGACGTCATTGCCACCATGAGACGGGCTAGGAAGCCGACGTCTGCCAAGATCTACCACAGGACGTGGAAGATATTCTTATCTTAGTGCTCTGCTCAGGGAGTGTCTCCCTGGCCATTTGCATTGCCTACTTTTCTTTCCTTCCTGCAATCTGGTTTGGAAAAAGGTTTGTCGCTCGGCTCCCTTAAAGGACAAGTCCCAGCGCTGTCTGTATTCTTTCAGAAGCGCCTAGCACGACTTCCTCAGGTACGCACGTTCCTGCAGGGGGTTTGTCACATTGTCCCTCCGTACAAGAGGCCGTTAGACCCATGGGATCTGAACAGGGTACTAATTGCTCTCCAGAAGCCGTCCTTCGAGCCTCTGAGGGATGTTTCACTTTCTCGACTTTCACAGAAAGTGGCCTTTCTGGTAGCGGTCACATCTCTTCGGAGAGTGTCCGAACTAGCAGCGCGGTCAGCCAAAGCTCCCTTCCTGGTGTTTCACCAAGACAAGGTAGTGCTGCGCCCGATTCCGGAGTTTCTCCCTAAGGTGGTATCCCCCTTTCATCTCAATCAGGATATCTCCTTACCTTCCTTTTGTCCTCATCCAGTTCATCGATATGAAATGGATTTGCATTTGTTGGATCTGGTGAGAGCACTCAGAATCTATATTTCCCGCACGGCGCCCCTGCGCCGCTCGGATGCACTCTTTGTACTTGACTCTGGTCAGCGTAAAGGGTCGCAGGCTTCCAAATCCACCCTGGCTCGATGGATCAAGGAACCAATTCTTGAAGCCTACCGTTCTGCTGGGCTTCCGGTTCCATCAGGGCTGAAGGCCCATTCTACCAGAGCCGTGGGTGCGTCCTGGGCATTACGGCACCAGGCTACGGCTCAGCAGGTGTGCCAGGCAGCTACCTGGTCGAGTCTGCACACTTTCACCAAGCATTATCAGGTGCATACCTACCCTTAGGCGGATGCCAGCCTAGGTAGAAGAGTCCTGCAGGCGGCGGTTGCCTCCATGTAGGGAAGGGCTGTTTTACGGCCCTAACTTGAGGTATTAATTTACCCACCCAGAGACTGCTTTTGGACGTCCCAATCATCTGGGTCTCCCAATGGAGCGCCGAAGAAGAAGGGAATTTTGTTACTTACCGTAAATTCCTTTTCTTCTAGCTCCAATTGGGAGACCCAGCACCCGCCCTGTTTCCTTCGGGATTTTTGGTTTTTTCGGGTACACATGTTGTTCATGTTGAATGGTTTCAGTTCTCCGATGTTCCTTCGGATTGAATTTGTTTAACCAGTTATTGGCTTTCCTCCTTCTTGCTTTTGCACTAAAACTGAGGAGCCCGTGATCCCACGGGGGGTGTATATGCAGAAGGGGAGGGGCCTTACACTTTTTAGTGTAATACTTTGTGTGGCCTCCGGAGGCAGTAGCTATACACCCAATCGTCTGGGTCTCCCAATTGGAGCTAGAAGAAAAGGAATTTACGGTAAGTAACAAAATTCCCTTCTTCTTCTATCCCACGCTCGCGCTTCGTCAAGTCCAAACACCCCAAGGATCCCTCTCTCACCAAGGGATTCTTTGCAGCCATCCAGTCCATGCGAGACTCTGGGGTCATCACCCCCGTCCCCCCTCAAGACCGATTTCGGGGTTTTTATTCAAACCTTTTCGTTGTCCCGAAGAAGAATGGCACAGTCCGTCCCATTCTGGACCTGAAGCGCCTCAACAGGCGGGTCCGTCTCCGTCGATTCCACATGGAGTCTCTGCGCTCAGTGATAGCATCCATGGAACCCAGGGAGTTCCTTTGTTCGGTGGACATCCAGGACGCCTATCTCCATATCCCGATCTTTCCAGCTCATCAGAGATTCTTACACTTCGTGGTTCAGGAGCAACACTTTCAATTCACAGCTCTCCCATTCGGGCTCTCGACAGCTCCCAGAGTCTTCACCAAGGTGATGGCAACTGTCATGGCTATTCTTCGGACCCGGGGAATTCTAGCCATCCTGTTCCTGGACGACATTTTAATCAAGGCTCCCTCGGCGTCGGAGTGCCGCGACAGCCTCAACATCACTCTGGATACGCTAGACCGTCTCGGCTGGTTGATCAACAGACCAAAGTCATCTCTGATCCTGGCTCAACGCATCTCATTCGTCGGCATGATCATCGACACCGCACAGGCGAAGGTTCTTCTGCCCAAGGACAAGCTCTCAGATATCCTCAGGGGGATCTCTTCGGTACTGCATGAGCATTCTCGGAAAAATTGTGGCGTCAATGGAAGCGGTGCCCTACAGTCAATTCCATACTCTCCCTCTTCAGGGTCTCCTTCTAGCAATATGGGACAAGTCTCTTCACTCCCTGGATTGACCAATCGCGCTCCCTCCTCGAGTCAGAGAGTCATTGGAATGGTGGAAACGCTCTCACCTCACCCTCCAAGGGAGATCATTTCTTCCCCTTCAATGGAAGGTCATCACGACAGACGCCAGCCTGCTAGGCTGGGGAGCCACATTCCAAGACCTTACAGTTCAGGGTCGCTGGACCGAGCCGGAAACCAAGCTTCCCATAAACATCTTGGAACTCAGATCAGTTCGTCTGGCTCTCCTTCACTGGGAGTCCCTGCTTCTAGGACACCCAATTCGGGTACAGTACGACAATGCGACCACTGTGGCCTACATAAACCATCAGGGCGGAACACGCAGCCGAGCGGCGATTAAGGAGATATCTCAAATCCTCGACTGGGCCGAACAGAACATCCCAGCGATCTCAGCGGTCCACATCCCGGGAGTGGACAATTGGGCCGCCGACTTCCTCAGCCGAGAAGGACTCGACGCGGGAGAGTGGTCCCTCAATCCCAGAATCTTCCAGCAGATCTGTTTCAGGTGGGGGACCCCCGACATGGATCTCCTGGCCTCCAGGTGGAATCACAAGGTGCCCCAGTTCGTTTCCAGAGCAAGAGACCCACTGGCGCTCGCAACGATTCCCTGGTCGCAGTTCTTTCTGCCGTACCTCTTTCCTCCGCTTCCGCTTATCCCCAAATTAGTCAAGAAGATCAAATCGGAAGGAGTACCGGTGATTCTCGTGGCCCCAGATTGGCCCCGTCGCCCGTGGTACGCAGAACTCGTGCACCTTCTCGCCGACGTTCCGTGGAGACTTCCAGACGTCCCGAACCTTCTCACTCAGGGATATTTTCTTCACCAGAATTCACAGTCGCTCAATTTAACGGCATGGCTGTTGAAGCCGCAGTACTAACTTCTTCGGGATTCTCAGAAAGGGTCGTCCAGACAATGATTAAAGCACGGAAGCCTTCCTCTTCCCGCATCTACCACCGTACATGGAAGGCCTACTTCCGCTGGTGTGAAGCTAACCAGGTCACAGCCATGATCTTCTCCTTACCAGTTCTGTTTTCCTTCCTGCAGTCTGGTCTGGATGCAGGGTTGGCACTCAGCTCTCTCAAGGGGCAAGTGTCTGCTCTTTCCATTCTCTTCCAGAAGAGGATTGCCTCTCGCTCACAGGTTCGCACATTCATCCAAGGGGCCGCTCATTCGGTGCCCCCCGTTCAGCCTCCTGTGGAGCCCTGGGACCTCAACCTAGTTCTGTCCGTTCTTCAGCATACCCCCTTCGAACCTATGCAGGAGGTGTCTCTAACGTTCCTTTCTTGGAAGGTCGCCTTCTTAGTTGCCATCACGTCAATCAGGCGGGTATCTGAACTAGCGGCGCTTTTCTGCCGCTCTCCCTATCTCGTCTTCCACCAGGATAAGGTAGTCCTCCGGCTGGTTCCGTCCTTTCTGCCCAAGGTGGTCTCCTCTTTCCATCTCAACGAGGACATTGTTCTTCCCTCCTTTTGCCCGAACCCTTCTCACCCTCGTGAGATTCTTCTCCACAAGCTGGACTTGGTCAGAGCCCTCCGCCTGTACATTTCCAGGACGTCTCATTTCAGACGGTCGGATTCCCTATTTATACTTCCATCCGGCCCACGCAGAGGCCTACCTGCCTCCAAGTCCTCCATTGCACGATGGATCCGCTCTGCTGTGCTAGAAGCCTACCGGGTAAGAGGGAGAACGCGCCCACTCAGGATTACGGCCCATTCCACCAGGGCAGTGGGAGCCTCTTGGGCGGTCCGTCACCACGCTCCAGCGTCGCAGCTTTGCAAAGCGGCCACCTGGTCTTCGCTCCACACCTTCACAAAGTTCTACAGAGTCCACACTTTCGCATCCTCTGATGTGAGCCTCGGTAGACGAGTTCTGCAGGCTGAAGTGGACCGAGGTCAGCCCTGAGAGTAACATTAGACCCACCCGTGGGACTGCTTTAGGACGTCCCATGGTCTCTGTGTCCCCCAATGAAGCGATAAAGAAAAGTAGATTTTGGGTACTCACCGTAAAATCTCTTTCTTGGAGCCTTCATTGGGGGACACAGCACAGCCCTTGTGTTGGACATATGTTACTGTTGAATTTAATGTTCACTTCTGTAAGATTGTTCGTTCTTTACTTGTTGTCTCCTATTGCTTTCTCACTAACTGAGGAATGATTGCCAGTTGGTGGGCGTATACTGCATAGGAGGAGTTTTCCTTGTTTTGCTTAGTGTCGCCTCCTAGTGGCAGCAGCATACAACCCATGGTCTCTGTGTCCCCCAATGAAGGCTCCAAGAAAGAGATTTTACGGTGAGTACCCAAAATCTACTTTTTTTCCCCTAGTTTTGGGGGGGGGGGGGGGGGAAGCGTCTTACAAACCAGAAAATGTGGTATTTTTTTTATTAAAGATTTGTCTGCAAGCAAGATGCAGCATCAAAAGAGCCACATCTGCCTCGCGAGCCATAGGTTCCCAACCCCTGTTCTATACACTACATTATCATATGAAAATATATCATTCACCAGTTGTTTCCATTGATTAATAGTAGGTGTCTTACTCACCAAACACAGAATCAAAATACTAAGGTAGAGTATCAATTATCAAAAACTAAAAACTTGCATTACCTTAAAAACAGTTACTTTATTAAGACATATGCCACAAACAGGGTAAACACATAATTATTATGTGTTGAGAAGAAAGGTGGGAATTATATGCGTCTAACTCTCACCCTTCCTATCATACGGGGGTCGGCGTCCTAAATGTTCGTGACGCCCCCATTCCACGTCGACTAGAGTCCTGTACTAACCCTCCACTTAATCTGTATATATCCTGTGCTCCTATGTAAAAGTGGGTAAGGTGAAACACCCAAAAGAAGAGCCCACAGGGATAGTGTGCAAACAATATATAAAGAGAATATGTCCGTCAGTATTTGTCTTTTTAAGTCTATGGGACGGGCCTGACGCAGTCGACTAACAGTAAATTTCAACAATTAATATTGACTTATGCTGTATTATTGTCCAGGATGCACCCTACGCGTTTAGCCCCATTGTTAATAATTGGGGCTCATCAGGGGTATATCAACATGGATCCTTGACTTTTGAATCACAGCTTCAAACTATTTTTGTTAAAAAGTGTAGAGAAGGGGAATTGGAGACCCGCATGAGTACAGCAGAGGACAAGCTGCCACCAATGACATGGGAACTGGGAAAAGCCACACAGAATATTGCAGCATTAATAAACAAAGTGGACGATCTTGAAAACCGCTCCCGCAGGAGCAATTTACGGCTGGTGGGGGTACCGGAGAAGGTGGAAGGTAATGATCCCCCCATGTTTTTTGAAAAGTGGCTGATGGACACTATTGGAAAAGAGGTACTCTCCCCCTTTTTTACCATTGAAAGGGCACACAGGGTACCTACTTGTCCACTGCCGCCGGGAGCTCCCCCACGACCCATTTTGTTGAAACTCCTACACTTTAAGGACCGGAACGCCATCCTTCGTAAAACCAGACATCTTAAAAATCTTACAATTCATGGGAATAAAATCTCGATCTTCCCAGATTTCTCTATGGAGGTGCAGCGCAAAAGAGCACAATTTTCTGATGTTAAAAAGCGTCTACAGAGTCTACAAGTGTCATATTCAATGATGTACCCTGCGAAGCTGCGCGTTGCTGCGAATGGAAAGACTCATTTTTTTGACACAGTAGGCGCTGCTGTATCCTGGTTAGATATTAATGAGAGATCCATAAAGAGAGGGAACACTTGAATGACCACCTTATCCCATCATATATTACTTTTGTGCGGGACGCTGGAGTTAATATATCATAGTTATTTTGGATCCTTGGCGGGAAGCAACTTATCTCGAACCAGTATTCTGACGGGATGTGTGATATGCCTTCCTCTGCCTATATCGATCCCGGGCGGTTGTTTAGCCCCAATCCTCTCCATTTGAGAGGAATGTATATGTTACTCTTGTGTTGGGAGGATGCTCTACTGCATACGGTTGTGTGGTGTTGCTTTTTCCTCCATTTCTTATTTTCCTATTTCTTGTCCCAATGTTATTCGTCTTTCATGTATTGTACTATGTACTTTGGCTATGTCGCCCTATTCAGTAACGGCACACAATTACAGGACCCACCTCTCTGCCTCGGTGGACGGCAGTGTCTCCTTGGTCTCCTTTCTAATCCACAATTATGACGTCATTGGTAAATGTGGTGGCATGGAATGTCAGGGGAATGGGAGATGCAAATAAGCGATGTGCTGTTTTTACCCAGTTACAACAATTAGGTCCGGCCGTTCTGTGCCTGTCTGAGACCCATATAGTGAAAGATAATGTTCACCTGCTGCGACGAAAGTGGATTGCGCACGAATATCACTCCACATATTCAACTCATGCAAGAGGTGTGAGTGTGTTGGTGCACAAATCCATCCCATTTACCTGCACTAAATCAGTGATTGATCCAGGGGGGCGCTTTATATGTATACTTTGTACAATATATGATATACAAATCATATTAGTGGCAGTATATATCCCCCCTCCCTACTCAGCAGAGCCAATGAAAAAGATACTCACTGCTCTTCACTCTTTTCCTACAGCGCCAATCCTTATAGTGGGGGATTTCAATACTTATCTACACCCCTTCCTGGATAAGCTACACACGGGCAATATTTTGCAGAATGCTTCTCCGACCTCCTTTGCTAGAATGCTGAATGAGATAGGAATGGTAGATCTATGGCGCATGAAATACCCTGCAGTTAGACAATTCTCCTGTTACTCTAGCACACATCACACTATGTCTCGGATAGATCTGGCCGTCGGCAACTCGCTTATGATCCCATACATACAATCAGTGGCATATTTACCCAGAAGTGTATCTGATCACTCACCATTACACGTTACACTCCTGAGAGGGGACCCTCTTAGTTCACCTAGACCCATGTGGAGACTTAACCCTTTTTGAGTCCAGCTCATAGGGGGATCTTTACATACGGACATTTTGGAATTTTTTAACTTGAATGACGGTTCTATGTCACCTCAGATAGTATGGGATTCCATGAAGGCCTTCGTAAGAGGCCTGTATATCAGGGAAATTAACACCCGAAAAAAACAAAATAGACAACATACTCAATACTTAACTGGAGAACTGACTGTGGCAGAAGCTGCCGTGATATTGAACCCGATAGAAACAAATAAACAGCACCTAGAAAGGGCACAAGTGTCATTGAGGGAACATCTTATGTCTATGGCAGCAAATAAATGCTTTTTCTCCAAGCAAAAAATGTTTGTAGAGGGGGAGGGAGTGGGAAACCTACTGGCCACAATCATTAGGTCTCAGGATAGCTCCTCCTATATTACTAGGCTGGTCACAGACACGGGAGATGTAGTAGAAGATAGTGAGGGTATAGTCGCAGAAATGCGCTCATATTACTCTCGGCTGTATACCTCGGATTGTGACTTCACAACAGATGAGATTACACAATATTTAGACGCACTTTCTCTTCCCAGATTAACTGATGAAGAACGAGACCTATTAGATGGGGACGTTCTACTGGAGGAATTGGAGACAGCACTTAGTCAAACACAAAATGAAAAAGCCCCGGGTGTAGATGGTTTGCCAGGAGAGTTTTTCAAAACTTATGGCCCCTTGCTACTGCCTAAATTGCTCACGGTGTTTGAGGAGGCGGAAAGGCAAAAGGCTCTGCCATCTTCAATGAAAGAAGCACTAATAGTTTTAATTTTAAAACCGGGGAAAAACCCTGAAACACCAGAATCATACCGCCCGATTTCCCTCCTATCAACAGATGTTAAATTACTGGCGAAGGTGCTCGCTAACAGGATGTCCCGAGTTGTCTCATCTGTCGTGAATGAAGATCAAACTGGTTTTATTCCGAGTAGAGCTACAGTATTGAATCTTAGAAGACTGTACTTGGGTTTGCAACTTAGCTCTGAGAGACCAGGGGAGAGAGCAGTATTGTCACTCGATACCGCTAAGGCGTTTGACAGCCTAGAATGGAGATTTTTGTGGGCAGTTCTTGAAAGAATGGGATTTGGAGCAAGATTCATAAATTGGGTGAAACTGCTGTATGACTCCCCAGTGGCAAGGGTTAGGGTGAATGGGCGGGTCTCCAGTACTTTCCCTCTGAAAAGGGGTACAAGATAGGTGTGCCCGCTCTCCCCCCTGCTATTTGCAACTGCAATAGAGCCATTGGCGGTTATGATACGGATGTCAAGGGAGGTTGAGGGATTTCGATGTGGGGCTGTGGAACAGAAGGTGTCTTTATATGCCGATGATTTGCTTTTATACTTGGATAGGGTGCGCTTCTCAATTATACCAGCGATGGAGATCATCCAGGAATTTGGACGGAGATCCGGTTTAAAGATTAATTGGTCGAAGTAAGCCTTGATGCCGGTAGATCCTCTCCCGACAGATTTTAATGATCTTCAGATACCAGTCCCGGTAGTTCGACAATTTAAGTATTTGGGGGTACTAGTTAGCCCGAATCCAAATGAGTACCGGACCCTAAACCTGGACCCCTTATTGGCGCAATTTAGACTGAAGATAAATACCTGGTGCAGACTTCCCCTATCAAACATTGGTAGAACAAACTTAATCAAAATGGTACTGATGCCACAGTTGTTGTATTTGATACATAATTCCCCAATATGGATAACTAAGGAATTCTTTACCAAGATATACACCCTGTTTCGTGAGCTCATATGGAGAAAAAAGTATTCCAGAATCCGTCTAGAGGTGCTGCAGAGAGGAAAGGAGGAAGGGGGGGTTGGCGGTTCCGAATCCATATTTATATTATATCGCTTCCCAATTGCAGCACTTCAGAAGATGGGGAAGGGAGGGGGCATACGATGTAAGTGGTGAGCTGATAAAGGAAGGTTCGAACTGGAAGTACCCAATGAGCCGGTTGGAGGTGAGGCGGTGGCATGGGAATAAAGTGAGGCATCCAACGCTAGCTATGATTTTTAAGGTGTGGGATAGAGGCAAATCTCTCTTGAAGGTTGAAGGGCCCACGGGGTATTGGCCGCTATGGCGGAATCCGGAACTGCAAGAAGTACAGAAGTTGGTTGGCTTTAAGGGATGGGAAGACAAAGGGGTCTGCTTGGTGTCCCATGTTATGCAGTACAATGTTCTTAAAAGTTTTGAACAATTGCGGACGGAGTTTTGTCTTCCACATTCCTTTTTCTATCAATATCTGCAGTTGTTAAGTATGGATAATAACATTGTTCTATCTTAACTGCTAAAGATATTATGGACTTTATATGACTGTTTATTGTTAGATTTAAATATTACTATCTATATACTGATCTATCTTTATATGGCAAATGTCAGTTGTACCATGTTTGAAATTATTAATAAAATGAAGTTAAAAAAATAAATATCTGCAGTTGTGACATGCACTGGAGAAGCAGGGGAGGTTGGGCCCTGTGAAGGTGACACACAACTCCACGCTAGATACCTTAGCTATATCTGAATCCTCTAGAGGCCTCATATCCGAACTATATAAAAGACTGTTGTCCTCCCATTTGAATGGATTTCCGTTGGCAGTCAAGGCTAAGTGGGAAAAAGACCTAGGTCCCATAACAGATGACCAGTGGTCAGATATATTGGAACAAATTCCCAAAATGGCAGTCTCAGAGAGTCAGAGGCTTTCTCAGCTGTTTCTTATTCATAGGGTATACAGAACACCTAGGTTCCTATTCAAGATTGGACTTGAATGCACAGTGTGTTAGATGTGGACAGGAGGGGGCTCACTTGTTGCATGTAATGTGGGAATGTGGACACATAGGCGAATTCTGGAAGCAAACCTTGGGACTCATAGAACAGGTGTATAATATCAAGATTCATCCCTCACCCCGTAATTGTTTGGTGAACCTGTGGGAGGATGGAGTGGATCCGGATTCCCCGGTGGCCCTGGGTATATCTCGCATCCTATACCAAGCGAGGAAGTTACTAGCGTATCACTGGCTTGATCCCTCGCCTCCAACCATAGTAGAGCTAAAAAATAAATTGAATAATTTACTTCGACTGGAGAGGGGAGTATATCTGAAGAGGAGGGCACTGGGCAAATTCTATAAGATCTGGCGGCCCTGGATGGATGTTCCTGGTCTTCCCTCCAATGTGTTAATACAAGATGGCATACTGGATAACTTGTTGTTATGTTTGCAGTAGGGGGGCACCACTAAGGTACTGGGGGCTTGGAAATTCCATATGGTATCAGAACCTCTGGGGGGGTACTGAGAGAAACGGCAGAAATAATTTGATATACCGGGAAGGGAGGGAGGGTTAGATGTGACTGAATGGAAAATGTTATGGAGTGACATGGTCGGAGAAGGAGTGTTGAACGGGACAAACATGGTAGGAAAAACAACTTTTATCCTTAATAACTCTTTGTTTATTTAAAGAAGTTAAGTAGTTTAATTGGTTAGTTTATAGAAAATCAAAATACTATCATAAATGTGTATGAGGAGTAATTATATAGCTCTGCATAATATGATGATGTTTAACTTACTATGAAAATGGGTATTTGTTATGCAATGATCATTTCTCTGTTTTGTACCAATGTTTAATAAAAACGATCTGATTTAAAAAAAAAGTGTAGAGAAACTCGTAATACTGGGGTTCCTCCTCCAGGATCATAGCAAATTCATTTGATGTATCTGATACAGGCTGCCAGTTTGTGGACCATGGGTTTTGTAAACTTGACCACTAGTACAGGCTAATCCGCATAAAAAAATGGTCTCTATACATCAAAATATTCTTTCCACGGAAGATATAGCCTATATTATATAAGCCTGCATCCTGATCCCGGAATGCCAAAATTCACAGACGATAATTATCACTCCTCTAGTTTTTCATTATGGAACTCCCCGGGTAACGATGTGTAGCCTGACACCCGTACAAAAACATCACTATATGGAGAGAAGGTATGCACACCAGTGACTATGCAAGGGGAATTCATGTAATAGCAGAAACTGCTGTGTGAATGCTGGCCTGAAAAATACAATAGCTACATGCAAAAATGAAAAAATGAGTGGAATCTGCATTACTGCTATGAAATATCAATAAATAATAATACCATCGTATGTGCCTCCAAAGCATCATTCTACAGTTCTTTAGTCAGCGAGGGTGTTAATTGTCGCCATTTGCTCTCCACAGGAAATGGGTAGACACAATCATTCAATTCAATATAAAGGTATATAGTGTGGATATTTAACCTGTAGGGACTTGAGTGGTGAGGATTCGTATCAGGGGGGACCTTGACATGTGCATCCTAGGGTGTGGAAACTTGCGCAACACAGGGTATCTCATTTGTAAGTATTGTATGTGGATCTATTCAAAAGAAAATAAAGTTTCACTTTCAAAAATTACTCTGTATTGCTTCCAGAATACAAGATCTTGTAATGTCTTGAGGTGTGAGAGGTCAGGATTATCCCATATTTGGATCTCCCCCATTTGATCTGTACATTTTATTTTTTTTTCCACTTTTCTCCATATTTGTATCACTAGGCTATGCATGAATAAGAAGTCCTGAGGTGGTCTGTAGGACTCTTCTTGCATTGCCCACACTGAGTTTCCATTAAAAAAAATGCATAAGATGGGTTTTTGAATTAACTAGCCTATCACTGCCCATGCAACGCCTCAAGTAACACAGCTGACTGCTAGGTAGTATACTAGTTGATTAGGTACTGTATGGCCACCTTGAAATTTGAGTCTCTGTAGGGTTCCTTTACTGAGTTTGGGCCTTGATGAACCCCATATAAATGCCGCCATCATGCTATGTAGTTGTTTAAAAAACATTTTGGGAGAATTATAAATTTAATTAGATTGATTTTTCAGAGAGAGGAAAATGGTACCAGCGCTCAATCTCTTTTTCAGCATATCAATTGGATATACATTATTTTTCAGATATTTAATTGGGCTTTGGTTAATAATTATACCGTCACATCAAGAGGAGGAGGGGAGGAGAGAAGATCCAGCACCGACGTAATAAAAAAATTCTTTATTCAAAATTCATAAAAAAGGTAATTCCAACCAAGTGCAGAATATATTTACAATTGACGCGTTTCGGAGAAAGTAGACTCCTTATTCATAATGAATAATGAATAAGGAGTCTACTTTCTCCGAAACGCGTCAAGCGTAAATATATTCTGCACTTGGTTGGAATTACCTTTTTTATGAATTTTGAATAAAGAATTTTTTTATTACGTCGGTGCTGGATCTTCTCCCCTCCTGCTCTTGATGTGACTGATTATTCAGCTGTGGAAGCCAAACCACTTGTTCCGTGAACCGGACCAGAAGTTGGAGATACCTGCTTTGGAGTGGTGAGCTGAACTAAATTCCTTATTTGTGTTTAATAATTATACCAATGTATTTAAATTTGTTTACTACGTGCAGTCCACAAGATATACAAGTGCATCTCAATAAATTAGAATATCATAAAAAAAATAATTTATTTCAGTAATTCATTGCAAAAAGAGAAACACATAGTGTATATTATATAGAGTCATTACACACAGAGTGATCTATTTCAAGTGTTTATTTCTGGTAATGTTGATGATTATGGCTTACAGCCAATGAAAACCATGAATGAAATGAAAAGCCATTATCTCAGAAAATTAGCATTTAAAATGGTCCCTTAGTTTGGTTCAGTAGGCAACACAATCATGGGGAAGACTGCTGACTTGACAGATGTCCAGAAGGCAGTCATTGACACACTCCACAAGGAGGGTAAGCCACAAAAGGTCATTGCTAAATAGATTACTCTGTTTGTAATGACTCTATATAATATATGCGTTTCACTTTTTGTATTGAATTACTGAAATAAATTAACTTTTTGATGATATTCTAAATTATTGAGATACACCTGTACTCTTATCAGTTAATTTGGGGAAATGTCGGGGCTTAAAATAAATTGGGGAAAGTCCTCAGTTATGCCACTGATAAGGAATTGTCATGATGACTTTGGGATAGCAGGGAACCGGAGCTCCTAAGCTTTGTCCCTCAAGCTAGGGGGCCAATTGCTATCCCTATTCTCTGGGATACTCCTAATGGTGGAGAGGCCTGAGTCTCCTTCCTTTCCCCACTCCTGACCAGTCATGATTGAATTCCCCCTCCCCCATTGAGAGTTGGGAGAGGAGGAATATGTTGAAACCACGGAAAAAGACAGACAAGGTAAAAAACAAAACTCTATCACACAGCACGCACACACACAAAGGATAAGACAATAAGAGATTAATAAGGAAAACAACAGCAGGAAGGAAGTACAAATCAATAGAGGTACACTCCACAACCGCACCAATCAAACAGCACCACTAAACACAACTTTCACCAGAGAAAGTCTGGGAAACCACACCTCACTGGCCAACACAGAATAAACTATAGCTGGCATGGGTAGAAGGATTCCAACAGTATAAATAAGAGGGGAGCAGATGTGATAGGTTTCCTCACAACGTGATAACAGAAGCAAGCAGAGTAGCAGAGATTAACTATAGCTAGCCTGCCTATGAATCAGCACACAGCAGGGCGACACCCAAGTCTGTCTCTTTTGATCCCAGACACAAGAGAGACCATTGGGCAGAATATCAGAATCTGCAATGTGAGCAAAGTCGAATGCTGCCATGACAGTCATCAAAGTTTGTGGAAAACTTTCTGTGACAGGAATATCAAATACATGTGGAAAATCAACCTAAATTTCCACAAATTAAGCCATAATATAAAGTATTCGGCCCCCTTGAATTTGTCAACCTTTTCCCACATTTCAGGCTTCAAACATAAAGATAAAAATGTCAATGTTATGGTGAAGAATCAACAACAAGTGGGACACAATTGTGAAGTTGAATGAAATTTATTGCTTATTTTAAACCTTTTTAAAAAATAAATAACTGAAAATTGGTGCGTGCAATATTATTCGTCCCCTTTACTTTCAGTGCAGCAAACTCACTACAGAAGTTCATTGAGGATCTCTGAATGATCCAATGTTGTCCTAAATGACTGATGATGATGATAAATATAAGCCACCTGTGTGTAATCAAGTCTCCATATAAATGCACCTGCTCTGTGATAGTCTCAGTGTTCTGTTTAAAGCGCAGAGAGCATCATGAAGACCAAGGAACACAACAGGCAGGTCTGTGATACTGTTGTGGAGAAGTTTAATGCCGGATTTGGTTACAAAAAGATTTTCAAAACTTTAAACATCCCAAGGAGCTCTGTGCAAGTGATCATATTGAAATGGAAGGAGTAACTTACCACTGCAAATCTACCAAGACCCGACCGTCCATCCAAACTTTCATCTCAAACAAGAAGAAGACTGATCAGAGATGCAGCCAAGATGCCCATGATAATAATAATAATAATAATAATAATAATAATAATCTTTATTTCTATAGCGCCAACATATTCCGCAGCGCTTTACAATTCAGGAGGCTCAAATACATATACATATCATATACATAAACATATACAAACAAGTAACAATTATAGAAGATACAATATTTAAAGGGAAAAATGGCAACCCTGCTCGTGAGAGCTTACAATCTACAATGAGATGGGTGGAGGGGCAAGGTACAAGTGCTTATTTACAATGACAATCCAGCCATCTCATGGGGGATAGATAATGGCTTCCTGGACCAGTTGGCCAGAGCCTTGAGATGCATTTGGGTGCCATGGAGTTTGACGTGGGGTTATGTTCTGAGAAGTTGTAGAGGGATTAGGTGAAATTAGTTTGGCTAGGGAGTGTGATAGGCCGCCCTAAAAAGATGCGTTTTTAGGGAGCGTCTGAAGCTGAGTAAGTTGTGATTTGTCCTAACTTCTTGAGGTAGAGCGTTCCAGAGGTTTGGTGCAGCTTGGAAGAAGTCTTGGATTCGGGAGTGGGAGGTTCGAATTAGTGTGGATGTTAGTCGAAAGTAATTTGCAGAGCGTAGAGAACGGGTGGGATGATAGACAGAGAGAAGGGTGGAGATGTAGGGGGTGCCGCACTGTGGAGAGCTTTGTGGGTGAGAACAAGCAGTTTGAATTGGATCCTGTGATATATGGGCAGCCAGTGCAAGGACTGGCAAAGAGCAGAGGCATCCGAGTAGCGGTTAGCCAGATAGGTGACCCTGGCTGCTGCATTAAGGATGGACTGTAGAGTCACTCTGGATGAACTGCAGAGATCTACAGCTGAGGTGGGAGAGTCAGTCCATAGGACAACAATCAGTCGTACTCTGCACAAATCTGGCCTTTATGGAAGAGTAGCAAGGAAAAAGCCATTTCTCAAAGATATCCATAAAAAGTGTATTTTAAAGTTTGCCACAAGCCACCTGGGAGACACACCAAACATGTGGTAGATGGTGCTCTAGTCATATAAAACCATTTAATTCCATTTCCTGTTGGAATCTATTCTGAGATGATTATTGATGAACAGTGCACATTATTTGGTCAAATTGAGAAATTTTGACTTCTTTACTGTGCAATTTATAATGACTGACATGTTAGATATCCTGTTTTATATGCTTTATATGTATAATATAACATGTTTACAATAAAAATAGATTGAACATAAAATTGATGGGAAGATGGATGGAGCCAAATACTGGACCATTCTGGAAGAAAATCTGGGACGGAGATTTGTCTTCCAACAAGACAAAGATCCCAAATATAAAGCAAAATCTAAAATGGAATGGTTCACAAATAAACGTATCCAGGTTTTAGAATGGCCAAGTCAAAGTCCAGACCTGAATCCAATCGAGAATCTGTGGAAAGAGCTGAAAACTGCTGTTCACAAACGCTCTCTATCCAACCTCGCTCAGCTCGAGCTATTTGCAAAGGAAGAATGGGCAATAATTTCAGTCTCTCCATGTGCAAAACTGATAGAGACATTCCTCAAGCGACTTGCAGCTATAATCGCAGCAAAAGGTGGCGCTACAAAGTATTCACTTAAAAAGGATGAATAATATTGCACGCCCCAATTTTCAGTTATTTATTTTTTAAAAAAGTTTAAAATAAGCAACTTCACAATTGTGTCCCACTTGTTGTTGATTCTTCACCATAACAATACATTTTTTTATCTTTATGCTTGAAGCCTGAAATGTGGGAAAAGGTTGAAAAATTCAAGGGGGCCGAATACTTTCGCAAGGCACTGTAAGAGAATAAAAAATATATAATTTTATTAGACAAATTAATAAAATCACAATCTGAAAAAAAAACCCACTACAGTAACAGGAAAAAAGGGGACCAGAATACCGGACCAGGGTAATATTATGGTAAAACATCAATTCATACAGACCCACCATAAATTTAATGGAAATGTACAAAATGTACTAAATGTATATGTTTAAACGATACCACCTATATATGATGTAAGTATAACTCTACTGTAAGATGAAAAAATCAAAAAGGATTAAAAAGCAATTGTGCTATTGAGCATGAGGCAGAAGATGTCTGTGCAAAACGAGGATTAATGAGGTAGAATAATAAGTAATAAATTATATCTCTCACAAAGTGAATAATATAGTGAAATACCTCAAAAGTGGCACTAGGTGGCAGTGTAGCCTAGTATATGCAGGGTAGATAGCAATTAGAATAGAATGCAAAAAGGTAGTATATCATTAATAAATATATAATAAATCTAATTAAGGATCTACAGTACAACATTATACATCCAAACATATACCATGCTATAATCAACAACATTACCAGGAATAAACACTTGAAATAGATCACTCTATTTGTAATGACTCTATACAGTGCTGGCCAAAAGTATTGGCACCCCTGCAATTCTGTCAGATAATACTCAGTTTCTTCCTGAAAATGATTGCAATCACATTCTTTGGTATTATCTTCATTTATTTTGCTTGCAATGAAAAAACACAAAAGAAAATGAAACAAAAATCAAATCATTGATCATTTCACACAAAACTCCAAAAATGGGCCAGACAAAAGTATTGGCACCCTTAGGCGGGCTTTGCACATTGCGACATCGGTAACAATGTATTACCGATGCTGCAGCGATAGTCCCGCCCCCGTCACATGTGCGATATCTAGTGAAAGCTGTCGTAGCGATTATTCTCGCTACGGCAGCTTCACACGCACATACCTGCCGTGCGATGTCCCTCTGGCCGGCGACCCGCCGCCTTCCTTAGGGGGGCGGGTTGTGCGGCGTCACAGCGACGTCACACGGCAGGCGGCCAATTGAAGCGGAGGGGCGGAGATGTGCAGGATGTAAACATCCCGCCCACCTCCGTCCTTCCCATTGCAGCCGGCGGCAGGTAAGGTGATGTTCCTCGCTCCTGCGGCTTCACACACAGCGAGGAACAACATCGTACCTGTCGCACCATCGGCATTATGGAAATGTCGGAGGCTGCAGCGATGATACGATAACGACGCTTTTGCGCTCGTTCATCGTATCAAAAAGGTTTTACACGTTGCGATATCGACTGCGACGCCGGATGTGCGTCACTTTCGATTTGACCCCACCGACATCGCACGTGCAATGTCGCAACGTGCAAAGCCGCCCTTAGCCTAATACTTGGTTGCACAACCTTTAGCCATAATAAATGCGAACAACCGCTTCCGGTAACCATCAATGAGTTTCTTACAATGCTCTGCTGGAATTTTAGACCATTCTTCTTTGGCAAATTGCTCCAGGTCCCTGAGATTTGAAGGGTGCCTTCTCCAAACTGCCATTTTGAGATCTCTACACAGATGTTCTATGGGATTCAGGTCTGGACTCATTGCTGGCCACTTTAGTAGTCTCCAGTGCTTTCTCTCAAACCATTTTCTAGTGCTTTTTGAAGTGCGTTTTGCGTCATTGTCCTGCTGGAAGACCCATGACATCTGAGGGAGACCCAGCTTTCTCACACTGGGCCCTACATTATGCTGCAAAATTTGTTGGTAGTCTTCAGACTTCATAATGCCATGCACACGGTCAAGCAGTCCAGTGCCAGAGGCAGCAAAGCAACCCCAAAACATCAGGTGAATCTCCGCCATGTTTGACTGTAGGGACCGTGTTCTTTTCTTTGAATGCCTCTTTTTTTCCTGTAAACTCTATGTTGATGGCTTTTCCCAAAAAGCACTACTTTTGTCTCATCTGACCAGAGAACATTCTTCCAAAACGTTTTAGGCTTTCTCAGGTAAGTTTTGGCAAACTCCATCCTGGCTTTTTTATGTCTTAAGGTAAGAAGTGGGGTCTTCCTGGGTATCCTACCATACAGTCCCTTTTCATTCAAAAGCCGACGGATAGTACGGGTTGACACTGTTGTACCCTCGGACTGCAGGGCAGCTTGAACTTGTTTGGATGTTAGTCGAGGTTTTTTATCCACCATCCGCACAATCTTGCATTGAAATCTCTCGTCAAAATTTCTTTTCCTTCCATATCTAGGGAGGTTAGCCACAGTGCCATGGGCTTTAAACTTCTTGATGACACTGTGCACCGTAGACACAGGACCTTTCAGGTCTTTGGAGATGGACTTGTAGCCTTGAGATTGCTGATGCTTCCTCGCAATTTGGATTCTCAAGTCCTCAGGGCAATTCGGGATGAGTTGGGTAGAGTCCCGGAACTGTTGCATCTAATGGATGCGTCAATTCCGGGCGGCTGCTGGCTAATATTTTTAGGCTGGGGGGCTCCCCATAATGTGGAGCTCCCCATCCTGAGAATACCAGCCTCCAGCCGTGTGGCTTTACTCTGGCTGGTATCAAAATTGGGGGGACCGCATGTTGTTTTTGTTTATTTAAATATTTATTTATTTTACTTCTTGATATAGACACACCCACCGGTGTCTGGGATTGGTTGCAGTGAGACATCTGTCACTCAGCGTGGGGGCGTGTCTGACTACAACCAATCATAGGCGCCGGTGGGCGGGGAAAGCAATATATTAATATCCGCCTGAGGTTTTTAACAGCTGGTGATCGGGGATCGGTGAGTATGCGAGGGGAGAGACCGATCGATAGAAAGAGATAGGGAAAGACAGAGAGAGACACAGACAGACAGAGCGACCATCTGACAGAGAAAGATACCGACCAACCGACAGAGGGAGATTGACCGACATCGCTTCCAGAATTAAATAAAAAACCGCACACGGACGGTACGGGTAGCACACTGACATGCTACGTGTCACATACGTGCAGACACGGACCCATTGACTTTAGCGGGTCCGTGCCTGCGTGATGCCGGAGAAAAATGGACATGTTGAGCATGTGGAAAAACGCACACAAGTACAAACGACACGGACACACGTTCCGTGTGTTTTTACATGGTGTATGTGTCTCTGTCCTGCCAATACGTGCAAAAACGTACCAAACATGTACCAGCAGCACGGATGTGTGTCGGAGGCCTGAGAGAGATGTCGAATGCTTCCAAAGGTGAAGTATTTAAAATAAGCTAAATTTTGGGCCCCTCAATTTCATTTTACCAACGAATTGATATCCAAAAAAGAAAGATTGATTATGGAAATTTGCTGCTAAACTTTGAATTGAAAGGACATTAAAAAATATAATGCCACTGTGAGGAATATGGTATATCCATACATTCCAGTCACCTGCCAATCATACATATTTCCACACATCATTACCTGCATCTAGAGGTCCCCCTATTCAGGTTTGAAATCCAATACCTCCATTCTGGAACAAATGGTAAGGGGTGAAAGGTAATTATAGTAAGGAAGAAGCCTCTGACTAGAGCAAGAACCCCTGGTGACAAAAATAAATAAGCTAGGGAAGTGGGCAGGCGATTGCTAGTTTCAGAGAAGCTTCAAAGGGGTATTAAGAACAACCACCTCCAGCTTTTCATTATTATCAACTTGTCTTGCAGACTCAACCAGCAAAATTCACAACCACCAAGAAAAAAGGAGTCTCTAATGCAATCATATATTTTTTGCAAAAGTTATCAAAAATCATTTTATTAGAATAAAAGAGCATTGTACAAAAATTGTATCATGAAACGCACATATAAGGTCTCAAGCAATAACTCATAACCCAGGATAAACAGGTTCACACACCATACTGCTTAGGGAAGTATTTTTAGAAAAAAAATACACTGAATCTAATTCTCATTAGGTTTTTAACATGTGTAATATAGACCCAATCTTCTGACTATATTGGTTTGTATTAAGACTATTAACAATCTCCTCTATGCAAAGAAAGTGGATTTTGTATTTAGCTTTTACAAATGGATATGCATTGGTTAATTCTCCATTTTGTTAGCCTCTTCAAAGCAGAAAGTCTATGGATGGATGCGCACTCGTGTGTGCCATTAGTACCTGACCACTAGTGAAATCTCTCAATTTTCGTTTCTAGACAGAGGTGATTACTGTAGCTGTGTG
The DNA here is from genome assembly GCF_048569485.1 of Anomaloglossus baeobatrachus. Lineage (NCBI taxonomy): Eukaryota > Metazoa > Chordata > Amphibia > Anura > Aromobatidae > Anomaloglossus > Anomaloglossus baeobatrachus. Next base: position 531,415,625 of record NC_134357.1, read on the forward strand.
TATCTGCTGCCGATCAGGTGCATATACAGAGTAAAACGTTACACCTCCGTATAATAACTCCCTTTAAAAGGGAAGTATTTATATCATGCGAAATCTCACATAGATTGATAGATAGTTTTCCTAATCTATGGGCTATTAATGATATGGGTGGTGTAATTATACTAAACATATCAGATTGATTCACAAGCCCTCAATTGAGGTGGTTCTGAATTTCCCATATATATATTTAAGTTTGCCATAAGAAAGCGCATTCATGTGTGTGCCATAGTGAGTGCGAGTTCACCTTGATAGTAACACCTTTTATTGGGTATCAAACTATGTGAGATTTCGCATGATATAAATACTTTATACCCTTTTAGGCCCCCTTCACACGTCCGTGTCTCCGGTACGTGCTAGGTCCATGCCCGTATGTACCGGAGACACGGGCACACGTATACCCATTAAAATCAATGGGTATATGTGCACGCACGTGTTCTGCCAGTGGCCCGTGCCTCCGTGTGGAGCAGACGTGTGCCGTGTGCTCCACACGGATGCATGTCCGTGTTTCTCCGGCAGCACGGGCCCGCACACGTACCACACGGATGTAGTGTGGATGCGGGTGCACGTGACATGCGCCGGAGAAACACTCGTGTCATTGTAAAAAATAAAAAAAACACATACCTCCACCATACCTGCAGTCTCTGCCGCGGCTGTCACCTGCATCCGACCCCCATTGAATTTGAACAACGCATCTTTTTCATTGGGGGCCGGAAGCAGCGTCAGCGGGGCGTGGCCTGTGTCGGATGCTGTCATTCAGCACCATAGACAGCTCCGGAAGAAACAGGTAAGGCGGGGCTTTTCGTTCTCCGTGTGTTATTACGTATAACACACAGTGAACAGGAATGTGCCACAAACACAGCACACGGGGAGCAAACCACCCCTTTAACATGTACGTGAAAAAACAAATCGTTTTTTTCACAGACGTGTGAAGGGGGCCTTAAAGGGAGTTATTATATGGAGGTGTAACTTTTTACTCTGTATATGCACCTGATCGGCAGCAGATACACACAGCTACAGTAATCACCTCTGTCTAGAAACAAAAATTGAGAGAAGATTTCACTAGTGGTCAGGTACTAATGGCACACACGAGTGCGCATCCATAGACTTTCTGCTTTGAAGAGGCTAACAAAATGGAGGATTGACCCCTGCATATCCATTTGTAAAAGACTAAATACAAAAGCCGCTTTCTTTGTGTGACGCCCTGGACTAGTCAGGTCGTCCCAGGTAGTCCCATGCACACACCCCCTCCCTAAAAAGGTGACAGCAGCCAAACTTCAAAATCCTTGTCACCTCCCTCCAGGTTTGATGTCCACACCAGGGGGGTGGAGCCAGGCAGTTGGCTCCGCCCACCGAGGAGTTCACAGGCCTGGAGGTGGGAAAAACAGAGAGTTGGAGAGTAGCTTGGACAGTGGAGGAGAGAAGTCGAGTTTGAGGGCAGACCTGTGACCAGGCCTGCCAATAGTCTACTCAGGTGGCTGGGTTGGAGCCCAGTCACCTCTGGCAAGGAGGCAGATGGTGGTGGCCGCCTGCAGGAACTGGGATTACAGCTAGTGGAACCGTAAGGACCGGGGTCGGGCGGTGGCCTGCCGGTACCGAACCGGGGAACCGATTGGAAACCGGAGCACCAGGAGGGGTACTCAGACCCAGTACGAAGCCCAGAACCCACTAGGCTAAGTCGAATCAACTGATTGAGGACTGGACTTTAGGACTTTTCCCACACAAGACCCGACTGAAGACAACAGCCCAACCTTTTAGCGTAAAGCCACCGCCAAGGCATAGAGACCCAAAGGGCCAGCGTCTGCTGGCAAACAGGGCTCTCCCAACAGCCAGCAAGCCGGGGAGCGGACTACCGTTGCTTAGGCATAGGAGTCAGAACATTCACATTAAGGAGGTGCAGGAGAAAGGCGGAAACCACTGACCTGTTCAGGGAGAAGCTGCAGCCGGCTGCGGGACCCGTTCATCATCCCGTTTGGTTTACCAGAGACTCCAGTGTCTTGTGTCATACGCACCGCGCTGCACCGTACCGACACCCCAGCACGTATCCAATCTCCCGCCTCAGCACCTCCCTCGGGCCCCCGGGACCAACATTCCCCTACCCACGGAGGGGTCAACACCAAGCTGCGCAACACCTTCCCTGGGAGCCCTAGTCAACAGCAGCGGTGGTGTCCATCCATTCACCACAACCCGTGGGTGGCGTCACGAACTTAAAAATCCCTTACAAACCACCGCGGCCCCGACCGTGACACTCCCCACCGAAGTCCCCACGTGTAGCGCCAACCCCCAATTACGGAGCGACATGACCCCCGGGTCCGTGAAGAGCTCGAGCCACCCACCGTACGAGCACTGATCCGAGCGGCTCGGCAGCCGGCCGAGCCCGCGGGGCGGTACATTTGCATAGAGGAGATTCTTAATAACCTTAATACAAACCAATATAGTCAGAAGATTGGGTCTATATAACACATGTTAAAAACTTAATGAGAATTAGATTCAGTGTAGGTTTTTTCTAAAAATACTTCCCTAAGCAGTATGGTGTGTAAACCTGTTTATCCTGGGTTATGAGTTATTGCTTGAGAGAGACCTTATATGTGCTTTTTATGATACAATCTTTGTACAATGCTCTTTTTATTCTAATAAAAATGATTTTTGATAACTTTTGCAAAAAATATATGATTGCATTAGAGACTCATTTTTTCTTGGTGGTTGTGAAGCTTCAAAGGGGACCTACAGACAGACAGTAACCCAGGTAAAAATGATAAAATTGAGGTGTACATAGCTTCCACAAATATGGCAGTCATATTTCCGGCCTCAAGACAGCGGGTCGCATGTTGCACATATTTTACATAATTGTGGGACGTGCGTATCAGCTCATAATTAATAACTAGCCGCTGGAAGACAATAGACACATCATGTTTCCCAGATATGGATAGATAAAATCATAATAGGAAACATGATGGTAATGTTTTCCCCGTGGGACGCTCAGAGGCGGAGTTATATGAGGAAAGCTGCCATTTCATAATTCTCTGGAACCTGAAGGGACATCCAATGTCCAGTCCTGTCATAGGTCATCAGATGGGTTTTATATGGGAAGTACGTTGGAAATTAAAAACTAAATCAGTCATTTTGGAGGTGTTCGTCTCAGGAAAATCACGTTCAGTAAACGTGTGGGGAGTACCAAGGAAACCATTCGGTCCACAGCACCTCCCATTTGCCGAGACACCACCAAGCCTAATCATAAGGAAATGGGTAACGGATTCATATGTACATCTGCTTGCTCTTATATATTACTTGTATCTGCATTTCTCACCATAATCTCTGTAAATTCTTCTTGTATATAGTGTACTATCTAGTGTTCCCTTAAGGCGATTAAATATACAATTTAATCCTGGGTTGCTCTTTTATCTTAATCCATGAATCCCATGTCCGTGTGCTCGGTATACTATTACCTGCTACCTGGGCTGGTTTCTGATCTGATATAGTCCTGCTAACGAACTAAGTTTATATCTAACGTGGAACTGGTGGCAGACTTCTAGGCTGGCAGGGATGGCCCTGTTCCATTGGGGCTTTTGAAAAGGGTCTGTCAGCCTGTCAAAGTTGTGAGTGGGTTGTCGTGCCTGAGGTCACATGGCCCACTTGGTCTCCCTCCCCATGCCCGCATGGACAGGGGGTGTCAGTGTAACAGTGGGCCAAGCTGATCTTACGTACTCCTGGGGGTGTGGAATGTGACGTGGCAGAAGTTACAAGGCCGTATCACGTGGCTTCAATGTATTAGAGACTGGGGCTGTGCCGTACGGTTTTGTTACAGTTTGGTGGCAGCGGTGGGATGTGGGCGTGACCCACACCCAACCCCCTGTTACGTCACCGCCAGAGTCTGCTCCAGCGACATTTGCTCCAATTGCCAGGCGACGCCGTGTTCCTGCCGTGGATGATGCTGGTGAAGGGAGAGGAGTCGATGCCAGCCGTGGGCGCAGGCTCCGATCATCCACTGGGCTGGGTTAGCTTGGAATCTGCAGTACCGCTGGCTGACTGTGGGTGGCATGTGTCTTCCAGCTGAAGTTGCCAGCGTTCAGCTACAGCCAATGGGAAGACACCACACCCTTTTATTCCCCCTCCTGACACATGACCACTGCCAGAGATGGTTCTGATTTTCCTGGCTCCTGTTACGTCCTATTCTGTTGGTGATTCCTGTGTGTTGACTTTTGCGTGTTTTCTGACTACCCTCCTGCCTACTGTTTCTGTACCTCGCTGCCTGATCCGGATTTGACCTCTGCTACGTTTGCTGACTACGTCATTACCTGCCGATTCTGTCCCTGTTCCGCAATTCCTGGTTTGTCCCTGCCTGACTACTACTCTCATCGGACTCCAGCCTTCCACAAGTAGTGATCTCCAGTTCCCTGTGTAATTCCAAATCCCTGTAGAGGAGTTAAAGGGTTTCTGGGTTCTGGGGGTCCTGCTTGGTGAGTGGCTTCCCTCTAGCCTCCCCATTACAGCCCATCTGAGTCTGTGGATCCAGGCAGGCGTTACACCCCCTTGGCTGTTCATCACAGCAGCCATATACCACTCCTGGCAAAATTGATGGAATCACCTGGCTCTGAGGATGTTCATTCAGTTGTTTACTTTTGTTTAAATAAAGCAGATCACAGACATGGCACAAAACTAAAGTCATTTCAAATGTCAACTTTCTGGCTTTAAGAAACACTAAAAATAAAATCATGAAAACATAATGTGCTAGCCAGTAATGGTTACTTTTCAAGACTAAACAGGGGGAAAAAATTATAGAATCACTCAATTCTGAGGAAAAAAATTATAGAATCATGAAAAACAAACAAAAGAACACTCCAATGCATCACTAGTATTTTGTTGCACCACCTCTGGCTTTTATAACAGCTTGCAGTTTCTGAGGCATGAACTTAATGAGTGACAAACAGTACTCTTCATCAATTTGGCTCCAACTTTCTCTGATTGCTGTTGCCAGATCAGCTTTGCAGGTTGGAGCCTTGTCATGGACCATTTTCTTCAACTTCCACCAAAGATTTTCAATTGGATTGAGATCCGGACTATTTGCAAAAAATGTGATTGAGCTTATATGTCTTTTTCAAGGAATGTTTTCACAGTTTTTGCTTTATGGCAGGATGTATTATCATCTTGATAAATGATTTCATCATCCCCAAACATCCTTTCAATTGATGAAATAAGAAAAGTGTCAAAAATTTCAATGTAAACTTGGGCATTTATTGAAGATGTAATGACAGCTATCTCCCCAGTGCCTTTACCTGACATGCAGCTCCATATCATCAATGACTGTGGAAATTCCTTTACGTTTTCCTGTCTTGACACTTTGATGTCTTCCTTGGTATACCAGTATGTTTGCCTTTAACAACATTCCCATGTTGTTTGCATTTGGTCCAGATTTTAGACACAGCTGACTGTGAACAACCAACATCTTTTCCAACATTGCGGGATGATTTACACTCTTTTAAGAGTTTGATAATCCTCTTCTTTGTTTCAATTTACGTCTCTTGTGTTGTAGCCATGATTCGTGTCAGTCCACTTGGTGCAACAGCTCTCCAAGGTGTGATCACTCCTTTTTAGATGCAGACTAATGAGCTGATCTTATTTGACGCAGATGTTAGTTTTGGGAATGAAAATTTACAAGATGATTCCATAATTTTTTCCTCATAATTGAGTGATTCCATAATTTTTCCCCATTTGGTCTTGAAAAGTAACCGTTACTGGCTAGCACATTATGTTTTCATGATTTTTTTTAGTGTTTCTTAAAGCCAGAAAGTTGCCATTTAAAATTCCTTTAGTTTTGTGCTGTGTCTGTGATCTGCTTTTTTTAAACAAAAGTAAACAACTGAATGAACATCCTCAGAGCCAGGTAAGTTCATAATGTTTTCCAGGGGTTGCAGTAGACGCCAGGTAACGTGATAATTATTTCATTTGTGTGATCTATTTGTCTTCCCAAAAAAGAAAATCACACCTTACATTCCACACATAAAACTTATAGAAAAGGCGGCGCGGGGTAATTGTGCCAGAAGTCAGGGGCAAATAATGCTGGAAAAGTGACCAAGAGACCGGAAGAAACTTCTACCAAAATGCACAAATCTATAACTTAGAGAGCAGCGGAGCCCGGGACTGAGGTCAGAGAAATGGGGCTGTAAGGAGAAAACTCGGGAAACACACACATTTATACACCGTGTGCGGAATTATTAGGCAAGTTGTATTTTAGAGGATTTTTTTTTATTATTGATCAACAACTATGTTCTCAATCACCCCAAAAGACTCATAAATATCAAAGCTTAATATTTTTGGAAGTTGGAGTGGTTTTTTTTAGATTTGGCTATCTTAGGAGGACATCTGTTTGTGCAGGTAACTATTACTGTGCCGAATTATTAGGCAACTTAATAAAAACCAAATATATTCCCATCTCACTTGTTTACTTTTACCGAGTAAACCAATATACCAAAATTTAGAAATAAACATTTCTGACATGCAAAAACAAAACCCCCCAAAAATTAGTGACTAATATAGCCACCTTTCTCTATGATGACATTCAACAGCCTACCATCCATAGATTCTGTCAGTTGCTTGATCTTTTTATGATCAACATTGCATGCAGCAGCCACCACAGCCTCCAGACACTGTTCCGAGAGGTGTACTGTTTTCCCTCCCTGTAGATCTCACATTTTATGAGGGACCACAGGTTCTCTACGGGGTTCAGATCAGGTGAACAAGGGAGCCATGTCATTATTTTTTCATCTTTTAGACCTTTATTGGCCAGCCACACTGTGGAGTAGTTGGATGCATCTGATGGAGCATTGTCCTGCATGCAAATCATGTTTTTCTTGAACGATACTGACTTCTTCCTGTACCACTGCTTGAAGAAGTTGTCTTCCAGAAACTGGCAGTAGGTCTGGGAGTTGAGCTTCACTCCATCCTAAACCCGAAGAGGTCCCACAAGTTCATCTTTGATGATACCAGCCCATACCAGTACCCCACCTCCACCTTGCTGGCGTCTGAGTCGGAGTGGAGCTCTCTGCCCTTTACTGATCCAGCCTCTGGCCCATCCATCTGGCCCATCAAGAGTCACTCTCATTTCATCAGTCCATAAAACCTTTGAAAAATCAGTCTTAAGATATTTCTTGGCCCAGTCTTGACGTTTTATCTTATTTTTCTTGTTCAAAGGTGGCCGTTTTTCAGCCTTCCTTACCTTGGCCATGTCCCTGAGTATGGCACACCTTGTGCTTTTTGATACTCCAGTAACGTTGCAGCTCTGAAATATGGCCAAACTGGTGGCAAATGGCATCTTCACGCTTGATTTTCCTCAATTCATGGGCAATTATTTTGCGCCTTTTGTTGCCCAACACACTTCTTGCGACCCTGTTGGCTATTTGCCATGAAACGCTTGATTGTTCAGTGATCACGCTTCAAAAGTTTGGTATTTTCAAGACTGCTGCATCCCTCTGCAAGACATCTCACAATTTTGGACTTTTCAGAACCCGTCAAATCTCTCTTCTGACCCATTTTGCCAAAGGAAAGGAAGTTGCCTAATAATTAAGCACACCTTATATAGGGTGTTGATGTCATTACACCACATCCCTCCTCATTACAGAGATGCACCTCACCTGATTTACTTAATTGGTAGTTGGCTCTCAAGCCTATACAGCTTGGAGTAGGACAACATGTATAAAAAGCATCATGTGATCAAAATACTCATTTGCCTAATAATTCTGCACACAGTGTACATGGCTCCACATCATACGCATATGGCTCTGCTACACACACAAACGGCTCTGCTTCGCACAGTTTGTACACACACAGCTCTGCTCGATGCATGTCATAAACACAAGGCTCCGCTCCGTACACCTCGTACACACAAGGCTACGCTCCGTACACCTCGTACATACTCGGCTCTGCTCCGTACACCTCGTACACACACGGCTCCGCTCCGTACAGCTCGTACACACACGGCTCTGCTCCGTACGCCTCGTACACACACGGCTCTGCTCCGTACACCTCGTACACACACGGCTCCGCTCCGTACACCTCGTACACACACGGCTCCGCTCCGTACACCTCGTACACACACTGCTCTGCTCCGTACACCTCGTACACACACGGCTCTGCTCCGTACACCTCGTACACACACGGCTCTGCTCCATACACCTCGTACACACACGGCTCTGCTCCGTACACCTCGTACACACACGGCTCTGCTCCATACACCTCGTACACACACGGCTCTGCTACATACACCTCGTACACACACGGCTCCGCTCCATACACCTCGTACACACACGGCTCTGCTCCGTACACCTCGTACACACACGGCTCTGCTCCATACACCTCGTACACACACGGCTCTGCTACATACACCTCGTACACACACGGCTCCGCTCCATACACCTCGTACACACACGGCTCTGCTCCGTACACCTCGTACACACACGGCTCTGCTCCATACACCTCGTACACACACGGCTCTGCTCCGTACACCTCGTACACACACGGCTCCGCTCCATACACCTCGTACACACACGGCTCTGCTCCGTACACCTCGTACACACACGGCTCTGCTACATCCACACTGTAAACCCCTCCTGACCCCACACATAACCTTCCCCTCATCCAGCCCCATGACAACCAGCACAGCAGAGTCCTGCATACACACTGAGGAGCTGATCATGTGACCCCCTGACTCCTCCCCCTCCATGTGACATCATCACAGGTCCTGTAAGCACAGAGCAGCCATATATCTAGTGTGCGGCTCTGCAGGAGGAGGTATGTGGAGATTCCCCATTACTGGGGATGATATTAATAATAATAATCACTTATATAGAGTCATATTAATTCCACGGCGCTTTACATACATTGGTAGTAGAGATGAGAGAACCTTTGGAGGTTTGGTTCGCGGGGCACATTCAAACCCTAGATACGGTTTGGTTTGTGACCCTGAATCGACCTGAACCTCAATGGACGTCAGTAATTGGGCAGTTTGTGTCTCCGCCCACATGTAGCCGGCCATAAGCAGCACTTTCAAAAGTGTGTGTGTGTATGTATGTATATGTATGTATGTGTACATTACACTAAACTACATCTGATCACGCGGATTTTACCCCCAGTGTGAGGCGTTCAAACACTGCACGCAGCTCGCACAGGGTTCAGCATCACTCATACCCAAGCACAGAGCTGAGCATCCCTCATACCCAAGCACAGGGCTTAGCATCACTCATACCCAAGCACAGGGCTGAGCGTCCCTCATACCCCAGCACAGGGCTGAGCATCACTCATACCCAAGCACAGGGTTCAGCATCACTCATACCCAAGCACAGGGCTTAGCATCACTCATACCCAAGCACAGGGCTGAGCGTCCCTCATACCCCAGCACAGGGCTGAGCATCACTCATACCCAAGCACAGGGTTCAGCATCACTCATACCCAAGCACAGGGCTTAGCATCACTCATACCCAAGCACAGGGTTCAGCATCACTCATACCCAAGCACAGGGCTTAGCATCACTCATACCCAAGCACAGGGCTGAGCATCACTCATACCCAAGCACAGGGTTCAGCATCACTCATACCCAAGCACAGGGCTTAGCATCACTCATACCCAAGCACAGGGCTGAGCATCCCTCATACCCAAGCACAGGGCTGAGCATCACTCATACCCAAGCACAGGGCTGAGCATCCCTCATACCCGAGCACAGGGCTGAGCATCACTCATACCCAAGCACAGGGCTGAGCATCCCTCATACCCGAGCACAGGGCTGAGCATCACTCATACCCAAGCACAGGGTTCAGCATCACTCATACCCAAGCACAGGGCTGAGCATCACTCATACCCAAGCACAGGGCTGAGCATCACTCATACCCAAGCACAGGGTTCAGCATCACTCATACCCAAGCACAGGGCTGAGCGTCCCTCATACCCAAGCACAGGGTTCAGCATCACTCATACCCAAGCACAGGGCTGAGCATCCCTCATACCCAAGCACAGGGCTGAGCATCACTCATACCCAAGCACAGGGCTGAGCATCCCTCATACCCGAGCACAGGGCTGAGCATCCCTCATACCCGAGCACAGGGCTGAGCATCCCTCATACCCAAGCACAAGGCTCAGCATCACTCATACCCAAGCACAGGGCTGAGCATCCCTCATACCCAAGCACAAGGCTCAGCATCACTCATACCCAAGCACAGGGCTCAGCATCCCTCATACCCAAGCACAAGGCTCAGCATCACTCATACCCAAGCACAAGGCTCAGCATCACTCATACCCAAGCACAGGGCTGAGCATCCCTCATACCCAAGCACAAGGCTCAGCATCACTCATACCCAAGCACAGGGCTGAGCATCCCTCATACCCAAGCACAAGGCTCAGCATCACTCATACCCAAGCACAAGGCTCAGCATCACTCATACCCAAGCACAGGGCTGAGCATCCCTCATACCCAAGCACAGGGCTCAGCATCCCTCATACCCAAGCACAAGGCTCAGCATCACTCATACCCAAGCACAGGGCTGAGCATCCCTCATACCCGAGCACAGGGCTGAGCATCCCTCATACCCAAGCACAAGGCTCAGCATCACTCATACCCAAGCACAAGGCTCAGCATCACTCATACCCAAGCACAGGGCTCAGCATCACTCATACCCAAGCACAGGGCTCAGCATCACTCATAACCAAGCACAGGGCTCAGCATCACTCATAACCAAGCACAGGGCTCAGCATCACTCATACCCAAGCACAGGGCTCAGCATCACTCATACCCAAGCACAGGGCTCAGCATCACTCATACCCAAGCACAGGTCTCAGCATCACTCATACCCAAGCACAGGGCTGAGCATCACTCCTACCCCAGCCCAGCACTGCTCACTTGAGTGTTTTGCACTCATAGTTCACTCAAACTTCAAACCTGAGCTTTGTTTGGAAGTCGATTTCCGAACTCGAACCTCAGGTTTGCTCACCTCTAATTTGCAATGTCCCCATTGGGGCTCACAATCTAAAGTCTCTATCGTTATGTCTTTGGAGTGTGGAAGGATACCCACGCAAACACGGGGAGAACATCAAGATAATAATAATAAAATCTTGCATCTCCTTACACTTTATATTGATACTGTTGTCCCCGGAGATATAGAGATATAGATATAGAGTCACCACAAGACAGTTGAGTAGAGGATAAACAGGTCATTATGGACTAAGGATTTCACTAAAATTGTGTAGGGAGTTTATTTTGCCTATAGTGATGTGTATTTCTTATTGCTAAAAATGATATTTGTATCTTTTTATTCACTTACAACCTTTTTTTTTTTTTTTTTTTTTTTTTTAAAACTCGTTTTATTGAAGGTTAAGTATGGCATTACATCAGAAATCATGTCAACAATTTATACAGTTAAGGCTACTTTACACACTGCGATATCGGTCCCGATATCGCTAGTGTGCGTACCCGCCCCCATCTGTTGCGCGACACGGGCATATCGCTGCCCGTGCCGCACAACATCGCCCACAGCCGTCACACATACTTACCTGTCCGGCGACGTCGCTGTGACCGGCGAACCGCCTCCTTTCTAAGGGGGCGGTCCGTGCGGCGTCACAGCGACGTCACTGAACCGCCGCCCAATCGCAGCGGAGGGGCGGAGATGAGCGGGACGTAACATCCCGCCCACCTCCTTCCTTCCGCATAGCGGCCGGGAGGCAGGTAGGGAGACGTTCCTCGCTCCTGCGGCGTCACACGCAGCGATGTGTGATGCCGCAGGAACGAGGAACAACCTCGTTACTGCTGAAGTAACGATAATTGGGAATGGACCCCCGTGTCGCCAATTAGCGATTTTTCACTGTTTTGCAACGATGCAAAATCGCTAATCGATGTCACACGCAACGGCATCGCTAATGCGGCCGGATGTGCGTCACGAATTCCGTGACCCCAACGACTCCGCATTAGCGATGTCGTAGCGTGTAAAGCCCGCTTTAGGATATGGGTAAATATTGATCAATATCTAGAGTGAGAGTACATCAATAATCAAGTCAACATCCTGTACTCTTAGGATAGCATTGAATAGTAGATACCTCAGATGTGTCTGCTCACAAGCTATATCTAACATGGGGTAAAAAAAACCCCTCATATTGACAAAGAATATGCACACTAGGTGTCGGGGACCACGTCACACTGCTGATACATAACCTTATGATCTATAAATTTCCCCTTCCGTATCACTGGTATGATAACCTACAGACACTGCTGTCGCAGTAATAATTTGTTATTAGCCAGGGAACCGGGTGAGCCCCCAGTCAAGGGCGAACCCAACCATCTGCCCCATATTTTGTCAAATTTATTTAAAGAACATCTCGTCTTGAATACAAATTGTTCTAGCGGAATTATAGTATTTACCAGTGCAATCCAAGAGGCCCTAGATGGGGGATGAGCACTCATCCAATTTAGTATAATGCCCTTCCGGGCCAGAAACAGGACCTTTTTTAATAATAAATTCTCATCTTGGGCCCAAAAGTGTACATCTGCCACACCAAATAGGCACAGAGTTGGGCTCATAGGGACCAGTTTTTCAAGTATGGAGGAAAGAACCGCTATAACCTCACCCCAATAAGAGTGAATGATCCGGCATTCCCATATCATGTGCCAGAAATCTGCACCGTCTCTCCCACACCTCGGACAACTCTCTCCCACCGAGTTGTTCATCTTGTTCAGTCTCTGGGGAGTGATATAACTCTGGTGTATTATGTATAATTGGATCAGTCTGTTATTAATTGCAGGAGAGACCAAAGTGTGGGATTCGACGATGTCGTCCCAAACTACGTCATCTATTTCAGGAATCCTGGCTCTCCACTTATCCTGGACAGAAAGAGGATTATTCATGGCTTTGGCCCGAATGAGAGAGGAGTATAGTTTGGAGATAAGACCGCCAGGGCCTTGTGATCCAATAATTCCAATGATTGGGAAGGAAGAGAATCTAACCCCACGACCAGAGAACTGAGCCCGAAAGGCTTGCCTGATCTGGAGGTACTGAAACCCATGGGATTCTGGCAATTCGAATTCCGCTCGCAGTTGCGCAAAAGGACGAAGTTCACCATCACGGACAATTGAGCTCAGGGAGACTATTCCGCGATTCCTCCATTCACCAAAGCCCGGCAACCCACAAAAGTGCGGAAGGTCCAAGTTACCCCATAAGTGGGTCTCAATTGGTACATCACGGAACCCGAATATGGCTTTAGCCTCCTTCCAAATCCTGGCCCCCAGTTTGTGTATCGGGAGGATACGGCCCTCAGGGGCTCTCTTGTAATCTGTCAATAGGAGCCATAGAAGATCCAAACCCGTGAACTCTGCCAAGAATCCCTCCGGAGAACCCATCACCCCAGGTAGTGTTCATTGACCCAGATATTTCAGTTGTCCGGCCAGGTAGTATATATAAAGATCAGGAAGGGCCATACCCCCCAGGTCTTTGGGCCTCTGTAATTTGGCCAATTGGACTTTCGATCTGGAAGCGCCTCAGACAAAGGTAATCATTAAGGAGTCCAGGGTCTGAAAGAAGGAGCGGGGGATCTGCACAAATACATGCTGGGTAATGTAGAGACACTTTGGTTGTACTATCATTTTGAGAAGGTTAATCCTTCCCGCCACTGAAAGCGGGAGCTGGCTCCATCTATTAAATTTCTCCCCCAGGTGTGATAAAAGAGGGGTGACATTTCTTGCTATCATCTCCGAAGGGCTTCCTGTCAGTATAATCCCCAGGTATTTAAAGTGATCAACCACCGGGATCCTACATATGTAAGTGTTCGCCGTTTCCTCTCTGTCCCAGGACAAAAAGAGGAGGTACGACTTTGACCAGTTTATTGCCAGGCCCGAGAACTCCCCGAATCGGTCAATAAGCTCCACAGCCCTAGGAATGGAGGAATCCGGATTAGATGCAAACAATAACAAGTCGTCTGCGTACAGAGACAGGCGTTCATCTCCCTTTCGGTGCTTCACTCCTTGATATATTGGGTCCGCCCGAATGCGCACTGCCAACGGCTCCATGGCCAGGGCAAACAGGAGAGGGGATAGGGGGCATCCCTGTCTGGTTCCCCTCCCCAGGGAGAAAGTTTCCGACACCCCACCACCCACCTGGATGTTAGCAGACGGTGCTTTATATATAATTTCAATCCATCTGATGAATGCGTTGCCGAAACCAAATGCCCGCAGCACCTCCAGCAGGTATGGCCATTCTATAGAACCAAAGGCCTTGGCCGCATCCAGTGAGACCAAAGCCCAATCTTCCTCTAACTTGGTACCCAACTGTAAGATCACCTGCGCCCTCCTCAGGTTATCCGAGGTACTCTTACCCAGAATGAATCCCGACTGGTCTTCATGTATTATGGAGGAGATCACTTTGTTAAGTCTAGTTGCTAATATTTTGGTAAGAATTTTATAGTCAGAGTTCAACAAAGAGATCGGTCTGTACGAGCCGCAATCCAATGGGTCCTTGTCTGGTTTTAGTAGCAGAACGATGGTTGCCTCATAGAAAGAGTCAGGCAATCGTCCCGTTCGGAGCAAAGCCTCAACCGTTTCCAAGAGGGCTGGAGCAAGCCCCCCCTGATATTTCAATAGGGAGTCCGTCAGGACCAGACGCCCTACCTTTTATTAAGTGCCCCCATCGCTTCCACCACCTCCTCCATACTAATGGGCTCATCCAAGGCCGATCTCTGGGCCGAAGTCAATCTGGGAATCTCCAGATCTCGCAGGTAATCAGCAATCTCCTCCCTCGACATGGTCAGTCTGGAGTCATATAGGTTCCTATAAAATTCCAAGAACACCTCCAGAATGTCATTGACGGAAGTGACTGGTTCGCCACTGGGGGCTCTAATCTTAAGGACCGCAGGTGAGCTATTGGACTGATGCACCAAGAACCCTAGTAGGCTACTAGATTTGTTCCCTTGCTCGAAATATCTCTGGCTCGTGAAGAAGACATGTCTCTTGGCCTTGTCCTGTAAGTATAAAAGATATTTCCTCCCAGCTTGTAACCATTGAGTTCTGTTTTCCTCAGACGGGTCCGAAGTAAATCTATGTTCTAGTGTTCTATTTTGAGTGGCCAATTCCTCCTCCTCTCTGGCCGCCTGTTTCTTAATATATGAGATGGAGGAGTGACAGCATCCCCTCAAATACGCTTTAAGTGCGTCCCAATAGGCCGAGTGATTTTCCTCTATGGAATTCGTCTCAGTATATGCCATAATTTGGTCAGGAATCCTATCATTGGTTCCGAAAAGTGAAAGCCACCAAGGGTTAATTTTCCGTGACAATCTGTGTGATTTACATCCCTCCCATTTAATGCCGACAAATACCGGTGAGTGGTCTGATACTGATCTGGGCAAGTGGCATACCATTTGTATATGAGCACAGACTCTCTCATTCCCACAAATGTAATCAATCCTAGATAAAGAATTTTTCCCCGGAGTATAACATGTGTACTCTCTCAATACTGGATTATAGAACCGCCACATGTCACGCCATCCCACCTCCTGTAGGAATGCGCTCAGTCTGGTTTGTATCGTATGAGAGATCGAGATCTGTCGGGCGCTGAATCTATCCAGTCCTGGGTTATTGATCAAGTTAAAGTCCCCCATGCAGAGCACCAAAGCTTGTGGGAATTGCGAGGCAAACTTAGCCGCCTCATACAGTATTGAAATTCCCATCGGAGGGAGGATGTATATGGCTAGGATCACTATCATTACCCCATCAATATGAGCTTGGATAAATACATATCTCCCATCAGTATCCTTTATAATCCTACCCGGGTCCCAACGCAATGTTTTGTGGATTAGCACTGATACTCCCCTAGAATATGAGGAATGAACAGAGTGGGCTGACCATTGAACCCAAGGCTTCTGGAGCACTCTAGTGGTCTCTAACAATAAGTGGGTCTCTTGTAAACATACGATCTGAGCTTTGGATCTTTTGATATGTGCAAATACTGCAGCCCTTTTCCTGGCTGTGCCCAGTCCCCTAACATTCCATGTCATTAAGTTTAAAACCATTGAAAGATATCACTTGCTAGACTAAATGAAGTATGTCAAGAACTTAATCTACAGTAGAACTTGGGTGAACGTACCCTTGAATGCGAACAATCGGCTGCACTTACGCCGCCGACAAGAACTGGTCCAATAGTGTGACCAGGAGAGATTTTCCCTAGCAACGACTAGGGTGAACCAACGTGGCTAGATAATGTACTTGGTACGGGGGTGTCCTCAAACAAGGACTTGAGCGGCTCCTGCAGTCCAACAGCTTAAATTTGGCAATTACCTAGCTACATAACCTATAACATGCATAAATAAGGGAGAGAATAGGGGGATATGGAGATAGGAGGTAGAGGGGAGAGAGAGAGAGGGAAAGAGAGAGAGGGAAAAAAAAAAAAAAGGGGGGGGGGGTGGAAGTAAGGGAGGGCAGGGATAAGGGGGTTGAGCAGGAGAGGGGGGGGGGGGAATGAGAGTGGGAAACCAGAGGATAGTTGCAAGTAGCCTTAGGTTATGAGATACTATAATACGTGGTAGCCTAAGAGACTTCATAAAGTTCTACAATAGAAACCAACATTGTGAACTTAGATGTGTTGCAGAATAGTGCGATCCCAAAATGGAATCCCATACCGGACCGAGAAATACAGGATAGCATGAGTCCGCTTGAAGGTGCTTTTGGTGACGCAGCAACGGTCCGGCCCAAGTCCCATCGGACCTCACCTCAGTCCGGGCCCCACAAGCGACGCAACTGCGACCGAAGTGGCGGTAATCCGGGACTCTGGGACTCAAACTGAACTCAGCAATGATCGCAGGCCATGTCACATCCGAGATCACAGTCACGGCCCGCCTCCAGTCATCCAGACGCGGGAGGGAGGCCAGACAACCAGCTCAGTGGAGGACCCACATTGGTCGCATCTGGTGGCCCACCAGCGTCCGGAGGGTCGCAATCGCAACAGCGCATCTTCACATAATCACCAGCTTATCAGCAATCTGAAGCCAAGAGATCGGGGAGCGGGCGCAACAGCAATCCCGAACTCCTCTCCACTCACAAATCAGGAGAAAAGGAGGAAAAAGGAGGAAGAATTATTTCGCGCCTTCAATAACGAGGGACGCAGGATTCCGGCAGCGGAAGATCAAAAATCAATCGCAACAGCGATTTCAAACACAACGCCCCAGAAACCGGAATCGCACTTCCGTCTTCACTTCGGAAGAGAAAAGGGGAGGTGGGTCGGAACCGCGATGTAGACACAACAACGATCACCAGGGTGTCACCCAAATCAACAGCGCATCAGCGTTTCCTTTTCAGCGAGTTGATCCAATCATCCGCTTCCGCAGAAGAGGTGAAGAAAAGGGAGCGCTCTTGATGAACCACTCTAAGACGAGCTGGGAAGATCATGGAGTAGGCAATCTGGTGTTCTCTAAGGCAGAGGTCCCCAACCGCCGGTCCGCGGACCAAGACTGGGCCGTTGGGGGTTTTCAGCCGGTCCGCGGCGCCGCTGACAGCTAGCTCTGCGGCCCTGCGCCTGGTCAGAGCACGCTCTGTGTGGATTGATAATGTTCTCTGCCGTAGCCGTGACAGCTCGCAGCTCCCGGCAGAGAACATTATGCAGGATGGGGCGGGGCATCGGGCGGGTCTTTGTGACGCAGCCCTCCACAGCACAGCATGGTACCTGTTGCACGGGATGGGGCGTGGCATCGGGTGGGTTTTAGTGACGCGGCCCTCCAGCACAGCATGGCATGGTATGTACTTGACAGGGTGGGGCGGCAGGCTCTCCTCACTGACTCGCCCCTGGCAGAACATATTATGTGGGGCGTGCCAGGGCGGGGCAGCAGACTGGCCTCATTGACGCGGCTCCCGATACCGGTGTTCAGTGTGTAGCGCTGCGACAAGCCCAGTGCTCCCACTGATCCAGGGAAACAAGCCCAGTGCTCCCACTCATTCTGAACCTGTAGTAAGTTGAATCATATTCTCATTATAAATGTCATAATTATATAAGTATGCACTAAGCTCCACCCCTCCATAACCCCGCCCCCATATGACCAAAGCTCCGCCCATGTCCCACCGGGCCATGGATAACTGGTCTTGCTTAAAGCCGGTCCCTGGTGCAAAAAAGGTTGGGGACCTCTGCTCTAAGGCGTCTTTTCACTTGGATGAAGGATGCCCTTGTTTTCTGGAGAGACGCAGAGAAGTCAGGGAAGATCAATATGGAGGCAGTATTATGCGAGATCGGGCCCTTGCGTCTCGTCGCACTTAGGATCGCATCTCTGTCCCTGCTGCTCAATAGTCGGGCCAAGAGGGGTCTGGGCTATGCTCCCGGAGGAGGAGGGATGGCTGGCACCCGATGGGCTCTTTCTATGGCAAAAGCCGCAGACAACGTCACATCAGGGAAGGTTTCGGAGAGCCATGTTTCCATAAACTTACATGGGTCGCTCCCTTCCGTTCTCTCCAGCATCCCTAGGATTCTTAAGTTATTGCGACGCAGACGATTCTCTAGGTCATCAGCCCTCTGTGCCCAGTTGTTTGCCGCACTTTCCAAGGAGGGTAGTCTGCCCGGCGTCGCTCTTGCGTCGTCCTCTAGTGTGGAGATCCTCTGCTCCGTCTCCTTTACCCGCCCTCTTAGATTTTGCAAATCCAGCCTGAGGAGACCCACATCGATCATAACCTCCTCGATTTTGCCCGTCAGCGACACTTTCGAATCCTGGATCGCTGCAAGTAATTGCGTAGTGACTTGCTGCAAGGTCATCTCCTGCGATCCCTCAGATCCATCCGGCCTCCATGTCCTCCCCCTCCTCCGCCTCGCTGGCTTCCCGCTCTGCCTGTTTGCCGGCGCCATCTTGCTGGGAGTCCAGAGCAAATTTCTTCAGCTTCTCGGCCGCCGCAGCACTACGACCTCTACTCATGTTACCGATCAGGATAATCACCGCACCACATGTAATCCGGAGGTGTATTTAGGCACCAATTTCGGCAGGATTAATGTAGTAAATCAGCGTTGGATAGCGGAGCTGCTCTCAAGTGCGTCTGCTCATGCTGCCCGCTGGCCACGCCCCCCTTACAACCTATTTTTAATCTTTTTTCAACAACTCTCAGTGCGATCATACAACATCCGGCCTGTGATTGCTTCGGTGATGCCCTGCACTATTGTAGTACAGAGTATTATCCCTCCGGTCAGTGTAATACTAATGGCCCCATACACATTACATAACATCCGGCCTGTGATTGCTCCGGTGATGCCCTGCACTACTGTAGTACAGAGTATTACCGTATTTTTCGGACTATAAGACGCACTTTTTTCCCCCAAATGTTGTGGGAAAGTGGGGGGGTGCGTCTTATAGTCTGAATGTAGGGCTGTGAGGAATGAGGGTGATGCGGTGGAGCGGGTCATCGGCGGCATGAGCAGGCTGTAGCAGCGCCTGCCGTGACCATGTGGACCCGCTCATTTAATATGCACACCCATCATCCCACGCACCATCTCTCAGCGCTGAAGCCAGCGCTGACAGGTGGGCGGGGTGATGGGTGGGGAATGCGCTCATATTAAACAGCCTGCCCTCATGATCACCCCTGGCAACTACAGCCTGGAGTGATCATGTGCGGCTTTATTCACTGCCCCCGCGCATCATCATCAGCTTGGTGTGCAGTGAATCAGTACACTCACCAACAACGATCCCTGCAGCACCGCGATGTCCTCCTGTCTGCCGGCCGCGGCTGTGTGGAGACTAGCGGTGCTCACAGCGATGATGTCATCGCTGTGCGTGCGTGTCCACACGCAGCCGCCGCCGACAACGACAGGAGGACATCGCGATGCTGCAGGGATTGTGGCCGGCTCCACACTCCAGCGCTTCTGCTGCCGGCACAGTCGGAGGAGGAGCGATGCTGCAGGGAGTGAGGTGAGGTAAGGTGAGTATGAACGTTTATTTTTTTTTATGTGCCTCAGGATGCGGGCCGTATACCAGGATGGGGGTATATAGCAGGATGGGGCTGTATAGCCGGATGAGGGCATATAGCAGGATGGGGGTATATTATGAGCAGGATGGGGGTATATGAGCAGGATGGGGGTGTATGAGCACTATGGGGGTATATGAGCAGAATGGGGGTATATGAGTAGGATGGGGGTATATGAGCAGGATGGGGGTATATGAGCAGGATGGGAGTATATGAGCAGGATGGGGGTATATGAGCAGGATGGGGGTATATGAGCAGGATGGGGGTATATGAGCAGGATGGGGGTATATGAGCAGGATGGGGGTATATGAGCAGGATGGGGGTATATGAGCAGGATGGGGGTATATAGCAGGATGGGGGTATACAGCAGGATGGAGGTATATAGCAGGATGCGGCCATATGCCAGTATATAGCAGGATGGGGGCTATACCAGGATGAGGGACATATACTGTATATACAAGGCAGGAGGATCATTACCAGGCTGGGGTACCTTAGTAGAGAATTTGGGGACATTACCCCATAACAGTGTCAGCAGCAGATCCTCGCCCCATAACAGTGTGTCATGACCACATTTTTTGCTTAAAAGATTATTTTCCTCCTCTAAAACCAGGGTGCGTCTTATGGTCCGGTGCATCTTATAGTCCGAAAAATACGGTATCCCTCCTCTCAGTGTAATACTAATGGCCCCATACACATTACATAATATTCGGCCTGTGATTGCTCCGGTGACGCCCTGCACTACTGTAGTACAGAGTATTATCCCTCCGCTCAGTGTAATACTAATGGCCCCATACACATTACATAACATCTGGCCTGTGATTGCTCCGGTGACGCCCTGCACTACTGTAATACAGAATATTATCCCTCCGCTCAGTGTAATACTAATGGCCCCATACACATTACATAACATCCGGTCTGTGATTGCTCCGGTGACGCCCTGCACTACTGTAGTACAGAGTATTATCCCTCCGGTCAGTGTAATACTAATGGCCCCATACACATTACATAACATCCGGTCTGTGATTGCTCTGGTGATGCCCTGCACTACTGTAGTACAGAGCATTATCCCTCCGGTCAGTGTAATACTAATGAACTAGTGAACGATCAATCGTTTGACTACTATCTCTATTGACTCCCCCATACACACAAACCTTCCACTTGGCTGAGCAACATCCTAGGAAGCAGAGAGGAATATCTTGTCATAATAAAAAGAAGCAGAAACAAGGAATGTCCAGTAGGACTATTTTACCCCTTCACAACCTTGGACGTGCCTATACATCCTGTATTTAATGTACTTACTGACCTAGGATGCAAAGATACGTCCTAGCAAACGTGGGTTGTTGTTAGGGCCAGGTGGACGGGCAGACCCAGGAGGTGGATCCACTGGGCCGAACACCTTAATGAAGGCAAGGGGTCCGGTAGGTAGGGTGCCTTCAGTCCAGAAGGAGGGGGCCAGTTGAGAATGGAAGAGACCTTCTCCGGATCCATCTGCAGTCCGGTATCGGAGATTACGTAACCCAGGAAGGGAAGAGAAGACTGCTCAAAGACGCACTTCTCGTACTTGGCGTACAGACGATTTTCCCTCAGTCTTTGTAGTACCAGCTGCACGTTCTCTCTGTGGGTCTGGAGGTCCGGAGAAAAGACCAGGATGTCATCAAGATACACCACCACACAGATGTAGAGAAGGTCCCGGAACACGTCGTTCACCAATTCCTGAAAGACTGCTGGTGCGTTACACAGGCCAAAGGGCATCACACAGTATTCATAGTGCCCATCGCGAGTATTGAACGCGGTCTTCCATTCGTCCCCAGAGCGGATGCGGACCAGGTTGTAGGCACCCCGAAGATCCAACTTGGTAAACACACGAGCTCCTCTAAGCCGATCAAACAATTCGGGGATGAGCGGCAGGGGGTATTTATTTTTCACGGTGATTTGGTTCAATCCCCGGTAGTCAATGCATGGGCGTAGGTCGCCCTCTTTCTTCTTAACGAAGAAGAAGCCTGCTCCAGCAGGAGAGGAGGATCTCCGAATGAATCCCCTTTCCAGGTTCTCTGTGATGTAGGTAGACATGGCCCTTGTTTCGGCAGGAGACAGCGGATATATCCGTCCTCGAGGTGGTGTAGTTCCCGGGAGCAGGTCGATGGCACAATCGTAAGGACGATGTGGCGGAAGTACCTCTGATTCCTTTTTATCAAAGACGTCCGCGAAGGACCAATAGTCCGAGGGCAGTCCCGGTAGGGACTCTGGAACCGGAGGTTGTCGGATAGGTTGAATAGTCTTCAGACAGTTCTCGTGGCAAGAGGAACCCCATCGGGTGATTTCACCAGTACCCCAGCTGACTGAGGGTTCGTGTGTGTCCGTAACCAGGGGAGTCCCAGCAGGATTTGATGGGACATGTGTGGGAGGACATAGAGAGCGATGTTCTCGGTGTGCAGGGCACCGATACGCAGTTCCACCGGCTTGGTGATCCACGAGATGGTGTCAGAGAGGGGTCTCCCATCCACAGAGGCAATCACTAGGGGTTTGTCGAGTGGAGTAACAGGCACCTGGTACTTGTCCATCGTGGCCTGCTGGATGAAATTGCCTGCTGCCCCGGAATCGAGGTACGCCTCGGCCGTGAACCGCGTCTCTCCCGTTGTCACTTGAACAGTCCACGTAACCGGGTCTGAGAGAATCCCAGCACCTAGGGTGGCCTCTCCTACCAACCCTAGGCTTTGGAGTTTCCCGGCCTCTCTGGACAGGAGCGTAGAAGGTGTGTGCCCTCTCCGCAGTAGAAGCAGAGACCCTTGGCGAGCCGTTCTGCTCGGCGTTGTTCAGACTGCCGCAAACGGTTGATCTGCATGGGCTCGTGGACGGAGACACCAGATGACGTTGACTGAAGTACGGCGGGCTTCTGCGGAGGAGATGAATGCCGTATCGGACGTCTCTCACGGGACACCTCTTTGGATCGTTCCTGAAAACGAAGATCCACTCGAGTCGCTAGGGCAATCAGGGCATCCAGGGTGGACGGCACGTCACGACCAGCCAACTCATCTTTGATACGAACCGAGAGGCCTTCCCAGAAGGTGGCGGTTAGAGCCTCATTGTTCCACCCGAGTTCCGAAGCCAAGGTGCGAAAACGGATGGCATATTGACCCACCATCAGAGTCCCCTGACGTAGCCGGAGGAGAGATGAGGCCGACGCGGAGGCGCGTCCGGGCTCGTCAAAGGTGCCACGAAATGCCTGCAGGAACTCCTGGATGTTGGTGGTCACCGGATCCTCCTTCTCCCACAAGGGGTTCATCCAGGCCAGCGCCTCACCCTCTAGATGGGACATCATGAACGCGACCTTGGCTTGGAGGCAAACAAGTGCAGCAGCTGCTTGAAATGGAGAGAGCATTGATTGATGAAACCCCTGCAGGTCTTGGGATCTCCGGCGTATCGGGGTGGTGAGGCCAAACGAAGGCTGGAAGCATCCGAGGAGGCTGCCACGGGAGCTGGGCCGTGGATTGTATAGTGGAAGCTCGAGATGCCGAAGATGTGACCGACGCTTGCAGCGTGTTCAGGCGGGCGTCCACAGAAGACATGAAGTTCAGCATGCGGGTCTGGGTCTCATGCTGGCGTGTGAGTTCTTCCTGCAAGGCCGCTAGTGCTTGGGCGGGATCCATGGCCTGTTCTTACTGTTAGGGCCAGGTGGACGGGCAGACCCAGGAGGTGGATCCACTGGGCCGAACACCTTAATGAAGGCAAGGGGTCCGGTAGCCGGAGCACTACGGGTAGCAGGACAGTCCGTGCAAAAGAGTGGAATGGAGAAGTCCCTGGGACCACGGAGTCACTGATGGTAGTCCGGGTGACGGGGCTCAGGTTCGGAGGCCGAGATGTTGTCAGGCAGAGTCCGGAACCGATGGAGCGAGAGGACTGGTCACCACAGGGATCAGAGATGGTACGGACTGACGGGATGGCAGATAGTCAGCGTTCGGAGTTCGGGAATCGGCAGGACCGGATGGCGAGGCAGGAGCGGCTCTAGAAGAGAGATAGGTAAGTATATCACAGAGACACAAGGAGACCTGACTCCTAGCTTAGGAAACACGAAGAACAGGCCCCGCCCACTTGGACATTAAACCCCTTTATACCCTGTACCTGTGTGTTCAATTTCCTGTCAGTGGACGCTGGCCCTTTAAGAGAGGGTCAATGACCGCACGCGCGCCCTAATGCGCATGCGCGAGGCCCGGGTGCCAGAAGCCAGGGCAGGGAGCGGTGTATAGGAAGCAGGGGAGCCGGCCTGGAGCAGGGCTGCCGACGGGCGCCGGGAGCGGGGACCGGGCCGCCTGGGGACCGCAGGTGATGGAGGCTGGAGACCGTGGAGCGGGGGACGCCTGACAGAGGAGCCGGGGAGCGAAGCAGGGAAGCCGGGGAGCGTGGCAGGTGAGCCGGGGAGCAGAGCAGGGGACCCGGAGAGCGTGACAGTTGTACTGGCGCCGAGCCTGACACGATTGCTACTGGGGACTCAGCTTGCCTGAAAACATCCAGGAGCAGGTGGATAGGGTGTCTACATTTTTTTTTATTATTTGTATACGCATATTACATCAGAGCATTCTGATTTTACCCCCAGTGCAAGCGATTCAAACACTACACGCAGCTGACACAGGGTTGGGCATCACTCACACCCAAGCACATCGCTGCTCGTTTGAGTGGTTTGCATTCGTGACCCACTCAAACTTCGAACCTCAACTTTGTTTTTTTGGAAGTCTGTTTCCGAACCCGAATCTCGAACCTCAGGTTTGTTCATCTCTAGTCATTAATAGTATTGTTCACCTCTGAAAAGACGGACACAGCTGAACATAGGCCAAAAGGAATCCGGAGTAACTCTGCTGCCTCATTAGTGATAGGATTCATAGGGGGTTTCTTCTGAATCACGTATTTCGCAGATGTTAATGGAAACCATAATGTAAGCGCTCAACATATAGCACCGGATAAATGTGGACTGTTCCAAAATGTTTTGTACCCAAATCGCTACGAAATAGCATTCAACTCAACCCACAAAAACACAAGTCTCTACTCGAGTCCGTCATCTGTTAACAGAAATCTAGGGGGCTTCCATGTGACTGGTAACACAAAGGCTCTGGAAAAACATTATGCCCCCCCCCCCTCAAAAAAGAAATCAAGCGAAATCTGCATTCCAAAATCCAAATACCCCCTTCCTTCTAAGCCGCACAATATGCCTAAATTACAGATAGCGTCCTCATGTTTGGCATTATTGTAGTGAGGAAATCCCTCTTAATTTAGAGGGTGTATGTCTCAAGACGCACAAGCTGGGCACAATGTACTGGGCACTACAAGAGCTTATTTGCAATATTTGATCCTGCAACATTCACTGCGTTTGACACCATGAGTGTTTTCAGAGATTAAATCATCAGTACACCAGTAGATGAACGCCGAAAAGGGTGTAATTTCCAAAATTTGGTCACTTGAGGGGATTTCTTCTGCTCTAGCACTTAGGGCCTCTGCAAATGGAGTCCGCAAACTATTCTATGAAAATCTGTGCTCCAAATATCAAATGGCGCTCCTCCCTCCCGAGCCCTGCTATAAAGTCACATGTGGGGTATTGCCACATTCAGGAGAAATTTTTAGTAGTAAAATGTTAATTACTTTTTGTTCACAACCCAATAGTGTAGTATCGTATAGTTTAGTATATTTTGTGACACACCTGTAGAGCCAATATGCTCACTGCACCCCTGGATGAATTCATTGAGGGGTGCAGTTGTAAAATGGGGTCACTTGTGGGGGGTTTTTGCTGTTATGGCATCTCGGGGGCTCTGCCAATGTGACATGGCACCCACAAACCATCCCAACTAAATCTAAATTCAAATACAACGCTCCTTTCCTGCTTCACTTTGTACTGTGCCTCAAAAGTAGTTTTGAGCACATATGGGGTACTGGCGAACTCAGGAGAAATTGCAAAACAAATTGTACTCTCCATTATCTTCTATTACCATAGTGAATTTGTAAAAGAAAAGGGGTTAAAAATGTATTTTTTCATTTTCACGGCTCAACGTTATAAAATTCTGTGATCAAAGATCTAGATAAATTCCTTGATGGGGTCTAAATTCCAATATGGGACACCTGTGGGGGAGCTCTAATGTTTAGGCACCTCAGGGGCTCTCCAAACATGACATGGCGTCCACTATCAATTCCAGCCAATTTTCAAAAAGTCAACTAATCGCTTCTTCCCTTCCAAGCCCTGCCCAAACAATTGATTTCTACCACACATGAGATATCTGGTTTAAGGGTATACAAATTAAAAATTTGAAAATTGCTAACTTTTTACCAAATTTTTGATTTGTTTCACAAATAAATGCAAAACATATCTTCCTAAATTTACCACCAACATGAAGTCCAATATGTCAATGAAGAACAATCTTGGAATCCCCGGGATCCTTTGAAATGTTCCAGATTTAGAACCTCATAAGCTGACACTGGTCTGAATTGAAACAATTGACAGGGTTGTAAAGGTGAAAATAGGCTGGGGGGTAAAGGGGTTAAAGAGGATCATTCACCAGGGTTTTTCTATATGAAGTAAAGGCAGTACCATACAGGCAGTAAGATGCTGTATCCAGACATACCTGTTGTAGAAAGATCGGATGCTTGGTTGCAGAAATATCTTTAATAAAAGTTGCAGAAATGCACTGCACTTCAATTTGCAGGTGCAACGGGGCAGGTCTTTGTGGGTTGGGTCCTCTCTGTAAAGTAAAGAGGACTGTAATGTCCTCCTCCAGCTTCCTCTATGACATGCCCCCTTTTTTTTTTTTTTAATCTCACACCGCGCCGCCATTGATGATGTTGGCGGCATGTGGCATTGACACAATGATTCTGTCTTCAATAAAATGGCGGCGGAATCTGCGCATGCGCGAGTTGTGCTCTTCGGCGCTATTTTATTGAAGACACTGTGGTGAAGACTATGAGTGGCAAGGGCACGTGAGCAGATGTAAAAAAAACCCCTAAAAACTGCATATGTGCCAATGCCTCTCATAGTCTTCACCACAGTGTTTTCAATAAAATGGCGCCTGAGATAGTGATCTGCACATGCGCGGACTCTGGCACCATTTTAATGAAGACAAAATCACTGTGTCCATGCGCACGCACCGCCAACAACCGCAATGGCGGCACGAGATTGAAATAAAAAAAAAAGGGGGCACATCATAGAGGAAGCTAGAGGAGAACTTTATAGCGACGACCCAACCCACAAAGACCCGCCCCCATTGCAACTGTCAGTCAAAATGCAGTGTATTACTGCAACTTTGATTAAAGATATATCTCTGCAACCAAGCATCAGATTTTTTTACAACAGATATGCCTGGATTCATCATCTTAGGGGTACTTTGCACGCTGCGACATCGCTAGCGATCTCGTTAGCGATGTGAAATGCTAGATCGCAAGTGCATTCTTTACAGATCGCACATAGGTCATTTTACGCATATGCGATCCCGAAAGATCGCACTTGCGATCTAGCATTTCACATCGCTAACGAGATCGCTAGCGATGTCGCAGCGTGCAAAGTACTCCTTAGTGTAAGTATGACACTGCCTTTAGTTCATATTGTAAACTCCTGGTGGTTGGTGCTCTTTAAAAGAGATTTTAAGTCAGTAGGGAGGACAATGCCCAAGTGTTTTAATGACCGAGATGACCAACAAAATTTAAATGACTTTTGCAATAAGGAAATGGTTTTTAAAGGAACGTTTATGTTCAATGCCTCCAACTAAGTTTTGATCAGGGAGGCCCTTATGACGAGTTAAAAGTGTACGAATGGCAGAGGTAAACCATTAATCTGTGACTATCCCGCTTTAGACATGGATCCATGTTTGATAAAGATTCCCCTAACCAAACATTGATTTACCTCCCAGCTTATATTGTGCTGTGTGCGCGCCATTAATGATATGTCAGTGGCTCATCGTGTACCTCCTTGGAGATCCTCCTGATCTGCCTGTGTAGGCTCCACTCTCTGGCTGAATTTGCATAAGTACGCCACGCTCCCTGGCTGACATAGCTTTCCAGCCATTGGACTCACTCTGCCTTGGTATTGGCGGGGGCGCTGCCTCTAGAGACCGTGAGCCGGGCCCAAAGTTGGGGTGTAGAAGAGTTCAATTTCTCAGCTTTCTCAGTTTGCACAGTTTGAGCAGTTGAATTCTTCCATTATACGAGCACCGAGCATGGTATTGTTCGCTCATCACTAATATCTACATACTTAGGCCACTTTCAGATGTCCGTGTTTAATCAGGTACAAGCCACATGCATCGGTATGGTCCAATGTGTGACATCTGTGTTTGATTATGTGTGACATCAGTGTGACACATACCGGAGAAAACACGGGTCTTTGAAATAAAAAGATTTTCTATATTCACCTGTATCCGGCGCTGTTTTCTTCGGCTCTGCTGTCTCCTGATTCTGACCCCTGCTCATTATATTCATTGATTATTCACTGCACTGAGGATCTGGAAGCCGGAGCATCGTGGGGACAGCACCGCCGGGGACATGTGAGTATCCAGCAAGCAGTGTGTGTCCAGTGACGTCCAGGAAGTCATTGGAGTTCCCAATGAACTCTGATGACATCCTGATGACTCCCCTGCGACATCTGCGCTACAGCGGGTGTCACCACGGTGACTTTACGGGTTCATCAGAGTTCATTGGGAACTCCGATGACTTCTTGGACGTCACTGCACACACACTGCTTGCTTGCTGAATACTCACCTGTCCCCGGCGATGCTGTCCTCGGCGATGCTGTCCCTGCGATGTTCTGGCTTCAAGGTCCGAGGTGCAGTGAGTAATCAGTGAATATAATGAGCGGGGGTCAGAAGCAGGAGACAGCAGAGCCGAAGAAAACAGAGCTGAATACAGGTGAATTTAGAAAAACTATTTCAAAGAGCTGTGTTTTCTCCGGTATGTGTCACACTGCTCACATCAGTGTGCAATCTGTGTGACACTCGTGCTGCCGGAGAAAAAACGGACATGTCACCGTGTATGCATGTGGGGCCACGAGGGGGTCACACGATCTGTGTGAAAACATGGCCGTGTGAGTAATTCCATAGAATAACATGGGTATGTGCGGCATCCGTGTTAAAAACGGATGTCACACGTACAGTACAGACCAAACGTTTGGACACATCTTATCATTCAAAGAGATTTTTTATTTTCATGACTGAAAATTGTAGATTCACATTGAAAGCATCAAAACTATGAATTAACACATGTGGAATTAAATACTTAACAAAAAATTGTGAAACAGCTGAAAATATGTCTTATATTCTAGGTTCTTCAAAGTAGCCACCTTTTGCTTTGATTACTACTTTGCACACTCTTGGCATTCTCTTGATGAGCTTCAAGAAGTAGTCACCGGAAATGGTTTTCACTTCACAGGTGTGCCCTGTCAGGTTTAATAAGTGGGATTTATTGCCTTATAAATGGGGTTGAGACCATCAGTTGTGTTGTGCATAAGTCTGGTGGATACACAGCTGATAGTCCTACTGAATAGACTGTTAGAATTTGTATTATGGCAACAAAAAAAGCAGCTAAGTAAAGAAAAACGAGTAGCCATCATTACTTTAAGAAATGAAGGTCAGTCAGTCCGAAATATTGGGAAAATTTTGAAAGTGTCCCCAAGTGCAGTGGCAAAAACCATCAAATGCTACAAAGAAACTGGCTCACATGAGGTCCGCCCCAGAAAAGGAAGACCAAGAGTCACCTCTGCTGCAGAGGATAAGTTTATCCGAGTCACCAGCCTCAGAAATTGCAGGTTAACAACAGCTCAGATTAGAGACCAGGTAAATTCCACACAGAGTTCTAGCAGCAGACACATCTCTAGAACAACTGTTAAGAGGAGACTTTGTGCAGCAGGCCTTCAAGGTAAACTAGCTGCTAGGAAACAACTTGTAAGGACAGGCAACAAGCAGAAGAGACTTGTTTGGGATAAAGAACACAAGGAATGTGTGGGAACCAGTTGAAATCTGTGCTTTGGTCTGATGAGTCCAAATTTGAGATCTTTCGATCCAACCACCATGTCTTTGTGCGACGCAGAAAAGGTGAACAGATGGACTCTACATGCCTGGTTCCCACCGTGAAGCATGGAGGAGGTGTGATGGTGTGGGGGTGTTTTGCTGGTGACACTGTTGGGGATTTATTCAAAATTGAAGGCATACTGAACCAGCATGGCTACCACAGAACCTTGCAGCGGCATACTATTCCATCCGGTTTCCGTTTAGCTGGACCATCATTTATTTTTCAACAGGACAATGACCAAACACACCCCTCCAGGTTGTGTAAGGGCTATTTGACTAAGAAGGAGAGTGATGGGTGCTACGCCAGATGACCTGTTCTCCACAGTCACCAGACCGGAACCCAATAGAGATTGTTTGGGGGTGAGCTGGACCGCAGAGTGAAGGCAAAAGGGCCAACAAGTGCTATGTATCTCTGGGAACTCCTTCAAGACTGTTGGAAGACCATTTCCGGTGACTACCTCTTGAAGCTCATCAAGAGAATGCCAAGAGTGTGCAAAGCAGTAATCAAAGCAAAATGTGGCTACTTTGAAGAACCTAGAATATAAGACATATTTTCAGTTGTTTCACACCTTTTTGTTAAGTATTTCATTCCACATGTGTTAATTCATAGTTTTGTTGCCTTCAATGTGAATCTACAATTTTCAGAGTCATGAAAATAAAGAAAACTCTTTGAATGAGAAGGTGTGTCCAAACTTTTGGTCTGTACTGTACCTGAAACCCAGATGTCTGAAAGGGGTCTTATACTGATCTGGAGAATCATAGTGCCAGGTCAGGTTTACCATATAGTGAACATACGGTAGTAAATAAAAATGCCAAAAAACTATTGTGGAATTACACTTTTTTTGCAATTTCACAGTGCTCCAAAACATGAAGGCAAAAGTTTACTTGCTCTAGAAACGTTTTAGCAATAAATATCATTTTTATTCAGGTTGAAAGACAGCGCCTCATTATACTTGAACTTTTGCTTTAATTTTTTGGAGTCTCTATCCCTGTTTGGGTATTGACGAGAAGTGCATCAGCCTGTGATTGCACAACCCTCCCAGGTGAGCCTGTCCATCATTTGGCTCCCACAGATTGAGCAGCCTCAAACATGGCAGTGTTTCTGCTTTGTCTCCTTCAAAAGTACTCGACCCTCAAAACACAAGCCCTCTTACGGCTATATTGACTGAAAAATAAAAAAAGTTATGTCTCTTGGAAGAAGGGGAGGAAAAAAATGAAAGCGCAAAAAGGAACTTTATTTTTAACTAGATGTAGTTCCCGAGCGTTGCCCGGGATAGTAACTGTCTCTCTGTCTCTCCCAGTCTCTGTCTGTGTGTCGCTGTCTGTCTGTCTCTCTGTCTGTCTCTTTTTTTGTCTGTCTGTGTCTATATCTCTGTCTATTTCTATCTCTGTCTGTATTTGTATCAGTCTATCGGTCTCCATCTCTGTGTCTGTCTGTCTCTCTCTATCACTGTGTCTCTCTATGTGTGTGTGTCTGGCTGTCTCTTTGCCCGGCTGTCTCTTTGCCCGGCTGTCTCTTTGCCCGGCTGTCTCTTTCCAGGGCTGTCTCTTTCCAGGGCTGTCTCTTTCCAGGGCTGTCTCTTTCCAGGGCTGTCTGTCTCTTTCCCCATCTGTCTGTGTCTCTGTCTGTCTGTCTTTTTCTGTCTCTATCCATCTCTCCACCGACATCATATAACCTCACACATAAGCTTCAACTAACCGTTTATTTTGTGCCAATAGCAACCACTGACAGTTGCTATTAATAACCTATAGCTCCCACCTCCATTCAGTTTAATGGCGGCAGGATTTTGGAGAGTAACTGTAAAGCGCGAGGTTAAATTTTTCTGTCAAAACATAGTCTACGACGCTTCCTGGGTCACAGGCGTCTGTGCAAAATTTCGTGATTTTAAATGCGACAGTGCAGATTCCTTTAGCGGACATACACACATACACTCAGCTTTATATATTAGATTAAAATTTTCACAATTTAATTTTTTTCAATTATTGAAAAAAAAATATTTTGATGCCACATTCCCTTTAAGGCCAAATTCATATGTCTGGGAAACACGGTGCAAGTACGTTTCATCATGTCCAGACTGTCAGTGCGTCACTTGATCCAAACTCAACAACCTTAAAGGCATTTATGAAGCAGTTCAGGTCAGATTAGGAGCCCCGCGGATGGTCTGGACATCACTTGGACTGTGTTTTTATGAACTCCAGATTTTGGCCTAAACATTAGGACCTGAGGACATCATGATTGGTGACCAGAAAGTGATTCAGCCGCAGAGCACAGGACAGAGGTGGTGACAGTAGACTTTTATGGAGAGACTGGATGTGGTGAATAAGAGAGCGAGACAGAATATAACTGAGCCGTGGGGGCCAAATCATAAAAACTTCCGATCCACACACCAGTCTTAATGAAAGGCTCGCTGGGGTACAGTGCACCTGATTCATTTCAGTAGCGCACACCGACCCCAAAAATGTACTTTAGTTGGGGACGGACTAGAGTACATTTCTGAAATATGTTCAGCCACTAAATTGACGATGGATTGGCATAGTGACGCCTTGCTATGCTCATATTGACATAATCAGCCAGGGCTGGCGAGTAAATGCCAAGTGTCACCATTTTCTTCTAAGGTGCGCAAAAATATTGTGCCTAATTAATTTGATGCAAAAACTGCAATCGGTGCCAGTATTTAAAAGGGCCACACGGGGATTACTGCGAGTTCTTTCATGACACTTGGCTCACTCTCGCAGCACAGTGGGAGCCGAGTGTCATGCGACTGTGGTCTGATCGTGCGATCATACCACAGTTGCGGAGGGGAGGGCCGGCGCTGCGGAGGGAAGGGAGGGATTTATCTGCCTATCTCCTCCGTTGCCGGCTATTGCCATTCTCACTCTGCACTCGCGGTACACCGGTGTAACGCGAGAGCAATGCGATGTTTCTCTCGCCCGATAGACTTGAATGGGTGCGAGTGAAACAAGATCACGTTCCACCTGCAGCATGCTGCGATTGTGGTCCGATTAGCCATGAGAAAACAATCACTCATGGGAGCTGCCCTATAGAGTAATATTGGTCCGAGCGGAATGCGTTTTTTTTTTTAATCGCATTCCACTCGCACCTTATTACTTTCCATGTGTGCTGACCCTTAGATTTGCGATTTACATTTCTTTGAAGTTATAGATCACAACCCAAAGGTGGGTGGAGAAAATCAACAGCGAGGCATAAAGTGCAATTATCCTCTCCCCGGGAGGTGACATCACAGAATGGGGGATGAGCACCAGGGACCAGGTCTTACACATGTAGGAAACACTGGACATTGGGATTTCTATGCCGTCAGTGGGATAGAAGACTTGTCCCTGTCTCTGCCTCCTCCAGATACTGGATCCTGTACAAAAAACGTGAGTGTTAGGTTTCTAGTTTATTTCTTTTGTACATTAAGAAACGTGTTGATAACTTATTCCTTTTTGTCATTTGCTTTCCTCTTTTTTTTTTTTCTGCAGTAATGAATCCTTGTGGCTTTTGATCAAACTACAATGAATACGTTCTGTCTTGTGTTCTTAAAGTGAATCTGTTAACCGGTTTTTACTACCCCATCTGAAAGCAGCATAATGTGGAGACAGAGAGCCTTATTCCAGCAATGTGTCACTTACTGGGCTGTTTGCTGTCATTTTAATAAAATCAATGTTTTCTCTGCTGCAGATCTAGCACTTATTCAGAGCTCATTAATATACTGGACTACCTGCAGCATGCCAAGTAGTCCTCTAATGATAATCTCCTGTTGATTAAACAGTGAGTTTAGCAAAACTACACTGACCGGCCCAGTACGTGACACATCGCTGGAAACGCAGGTAAGCTGTGTTCATCGTTCCCGTGGTGTCACACGGAGCAACGTGTGATGCCATAGAAACTATGAACAACCGGGGCCATTTTAATTAAACAATTTTATGAAACCTAGCGACGATTACACGACTCACGATTTGTGAGCGATACTGAGTCGCTAGGAGGTGTCACACGAGACGACATCGTGTACGATGCCGGATGTGCGTCACGAAAACCGTGACCCCGACGATGCATCGCACGATCGGTCGTCTCGTGTAAAGCCCGCATTAGTGTGTGGCTGACTGTGGACGTGTGCCTGGTCCGGATTTGCGTGTGGGTTGGTTGGTGTGATTTTCACTAAGAATATCAAGCTTAAGATTTCTTCATTTAAGTTAGGATTTTGTTTCATTGGTCCATTCACTATTACTGCCATCATCAATCCTTTGGCCTTACCTGCAGTATATAAAATCCACAATGTGTCTTCGAGAAGTCTCTGTTGAAGAAGCTTATTCGGGAACTTCCCTTCTCTGCAGTATCTAGTGCACTGGCGAGGTTATGGTTTTGAGGAGAGAACTTGGGTGCTAGCTTTGGATGTCCAAGTGGAATGCCTGGTTGGGGCTTTTCATCGCCGTCATCCGGAGAGACCTGTTCCAGAGGCCCCTCGTAGAAGGAAGGGTACTGTCACACGGGGTTTAGCTCTAAACTCACCAGGTGTCATGATGCCTTCTGACCCTGTTCACACTTCAGAGTCTGACACACCACCTGGTGCATTTGAGTTTTTGACTTAGAGCTGGGCTTCAACCTGGGCTGTGAGATTTCTAATGAATGGTCTAGCAGGAGTAATTTCTGCTGACCTGTGAATTACTGCTATGCTCATAGGTTTCTGGAGACCTATCATGGTCGCCTTCGCCATTTAAAAGATGGTGGAATCTTCTACTCCATGCCGATAATAGCTTTTTTGATTTCTAGTCAACGTGCATGATTATCCAGATCCTGGTGGCCTGCTATATGCTATTCTGGTGTGTTGTGGAAATGTGACGCCCCTGGACTATTGGGTCATCACAGGGTATTGCACAATCTGCCCTCCCGTGCAGTATCCACCTCTTTCTTGGTTTAGGGTCCCTAACTACCGTACATGGTGTTGCCTACATCAGCCAATCAAATCCTAGGTACAACCTGCACCACACCCACCAAACACACCAGTGGACGGCTTGAGTGGAATAGAATCGCCCACCTGGGAGGGTTGGACAAGGGAGGTCAGGAGTGTCAGAAGTAGAGAGTTGGGTCTGAGAAGTGAAAGTGAGAGGAGGTCAGGAGCAGGGCTCCTGGGAAGCAATCGAGGTAGCAGACGGTGGTCTGGGCCTAGAGGAGCTGGACCCCCGGTCACAGGAGATCGTGGCAAGGGGCACGGATCTGTCAAGGAGGACAGCCGGCGACCTTGCACCATCACCGGGCTAGGACCAGGGCACGACGGGGTACGTGGACCCTAGGTCGGGTAGTAACTTCAGGCAACCCGATAATTTACCCGAGGAGAACGGAGTCTTCAAGAGCCGTTCCCACCCACTTCAAAATCGGGGCATTAGCGCATCGAGGGGGATAGGACTTTTCAATCCAAAACGGTCCAGAAAATCCCAAGCGTGAGCCCTGACAGCAAGCTCCCACACTTAGCCATAGTGGGAAGCGGGACCCGGCATGTTTCACACTAAAGAAGTAAACTTAGTGCCAGGAGGCAGGTCACGGATCACCAGGCAGCACCATTGGGGACGGGACCCGAACTAATCTCCCCTCAGCGGCAGCGGCGTCCAGAGACTTGTTTGACCAGGTGTCAGCTTAGGCTAAGTTCACATTTCCGCTAAAATGTATCAGTCGAAATCCGCTGCTATGGTAAACAACGGAATCCGTTTAGCGGATTCCGTTGTGTCCCATAGACTTGCATTAGTGGCGGATTGCGACTGATGACCCTGCGTTGCATCCGCTGCGTCGCAGTCCGTCGTATTTTGACTGACCGCCGGGCGGGGAGCAACGCAGAATGTAACGTTTTTCGGGCCGTCGAAAACAACGCACCATGCAGGAATCCGTCGCCATCCGTCACACTTGCAATGGATGTCTATGGTGCTGGATTCCGTCGTAATCCGTCTTACGACGGAATCCAGCGTTGGATTCCGTCATGCTCTACTGAGCGTGCCCAGCATGTTTGGCACGCCCACTGGGCTGTCCCAAACACAAACGGATCATGACTGATCCGTCAAAAAACGGACGCACAGCGGATGTAACGGACGCAACTGATCCGTTTTTTCACAGGATTCCTGTGAAAGGAATCCTGTGAAAAACACATCAGTTGCATCAGTTGACATCTAAAAAACAACTGATCCGTTGCTGACGGACCTGACGGATTGAAAACAACGGAAGTGTGAACTTAGCCTTAATGGACTGAGTGAGTACCACAGTGACTCCTTTGCATCCAATGGCACTCCCCCACCATCACCGAGCCCCGGGTATCCCCCCTACCCGTGGAGGGTCACAACACCTGGCTGCCCCATTCCATCATTCCCGAGTACTCCCAACTGCAGCGGTGGTACTCCTAATTACCACATACCATGGGTGGCGTCACGAACTCTATGAAAACCCTTGTAAATAACCCCCTTCATTTGAGTGGCCGCACGACCCCCGAGTCCGGAGACCATCGAGCCACTGAAAACCCGAATCCGAGCAGCTCGGCTGCTGGCACGGGGGCGGCATAGAAATACTCTTGTCATTTAATTATATCCTTCCTATTCTTTATTTCATCCTGGGCACATTTTGTCTATACCTCTTTGAGTGATTGCTTTGAGTTTAGGTTTCCCCCTGTTTGTCTATCAGTGCGGGACTTGCCACTTCAGTCCTGGCCCTCTCCTAGTTTGGGGGTGAGGGAGTTTTAGACCTTGGGCTGATCAGGAGTCAGGGCTACGCTGGCAGTCCAGACCTCTTCACCTTCGGAAGTATTTCTGAGATCAGGGACAGTTTGGGCCCCCTAGCCTGAGGGCCAGTTTAGGAGAGTCTATTCCCAGTTACTTCGTTACCCCCATGACACAGACTCAGCCACGACCCAATTTCAGTGCTGTTACTGAGGAAAAGAGGTTGTTGGCCAAAATCTTGCGATAGATCACTCCATCCATCCTTCCTTCAATACGGTGCAGTTGTTCTGTCCCCTTTGCAGAAAAACACCTCCAAATTATTGGGTTTCCACCCCATGCTTCATGGTTGGGACGGTGTTCTTTGGGTTGTACTCCTACTTCTTCCTTCAAACACAGTGAGTGCAGTTGATACCAAAAATTTCTATTCTATCTGACCACATGATATTCTCCCATTTTTCCTGGATCAGGCCACGCTCACATCAGCGGTATTTTGCCGCAAAACCGAATCTGTCATAAATGCGATTTAGTTCCATTCATTTACAATGAACTCCCGGCAAGATGTGGTCACATGCGGTTGTGTATGCCGCACGAAACCGCATGTGACCGCATCTTGCCACAATTCCATTGTAAAGGAATGGAACTGAAAGGCATTTATGACAAATCCCGTTTTGCTGCAAAATACCGCTGATGTGAGCGCGGCCTCATCCAGATCTTCATTGGCGAACTTCAAACTTGCCTGTACATGGCAATTGCTCGCCAACTTTAACAATACATTGCTAAAGTTTATCGATAGGATCAATAGTGCACAGCTATTGCTTAGAGATGTGACTCCTCTGTAAAGTGAGCTACGTCATTGTTTGCACAGTGGTTTATTCCATGCCCTTGTTTACTTTTTTCCCTCTGCTCTGTGAGATGCAACTGTTAGGCCGTGGCCACACGGTGCACTACTGCGATCCTTGGATGACACTCAGCTCACGCTGGCAGCACAGCGGGAGCCGAGTGTCAAGCAAGTGTCACTGCGATTGAGGTCCAATCGTGCAATCGGACCAAAGCTGTGGGGGGTGGGGCAGCACTGAGGAGGGGCGGGTCAGTGCTGAGGAGGGGCGGGCCGGCGCTACAGAGGGGAGGGAGGGATTTATCTCCCGCTCTCCTCCGTTGCCGGCTATTGCCATTCTCGCTCTGCACTCGCAGTACACCAGTGTACCGCGAGTGCAGTGTGATTTTTCTCTCGCCCTATAGACTTGAATGGGTGCGAGAGAAACCAAGAACGCATTACAGTCGCAGCATGCTGCGGTTGTTTTCTTGGTCCAGTTAGGACCATAGCGCTTTACGTCCATAAATTCCTCCCCTCCGCAGCGCCAACCATCAGTGCTGGCCCGCCCCTCCTTGGTGCCGGCCCCTCCTCGGTGCCGGCCCGCCCCCCGCAAGTGTGGTCCGATTGCAAGATTGGACCTCAGTCGCAGTGACACTCGCATGACACTCGGCTCCTGCAGTGCGGCCAGCTTGAGCCGAGTGTCATGCGAGAATCGCAGTAGTCCACCGTGTGGCCCTGGCCTTAAGGCCCCGTTACACGCAACGACATCGCTAACGAGATGTCATTGGGGGTCACGGAATTCGTGACGCACATCCGGCCTCATTAGCGACGTTGTTGCGTGTGACACGTACGAACGACCGCTAACGATCACAAATACCTAATCGTTGATCGTTGACACGTTGTTCAAATCCCAAATATCGTTGATGGTGCTGGACGCAGGTTGTTCATCGTTCCTGAGGCAGCACACATCGCTACGTGTGACACCCCGGGAACGACGAACAACACCGTACCTGCGTCCTCCAGCAACAAGGTGGGCGTGACTTGCCTTCAGCTGCTCTCCGCCCCTCCACTTCATTGGACGGCTGCCGTGTGATGTCGCTGTAACGCCACACGAACCACCCCCTTATAAAGGAGGCCACAGCGACGTCACTAGGAAGGTAAGTCCGTGTGACAGGTACTAGTGATATTATGCGCCACGGGCAGCGATTTGCCCGTGACGCACAAACGACGGGGGGGTGCTTTCACGCGTGTTAAGCCCCCTTTAGTCTTGCAGTGTCAGAATTAAGAAACACGTGGAGTGGTCGCATTCGATACCCAATAACTATACTACAGGAATGGAACACACATGATAATGGTCATTGTTGGGCAGTGTTAGACACCTAATCTGATACCAAACATATATTTACAGAAGATCATCAATAAAATCAAGGAGTAAACACTAGAGATGAGTGAACCCAAACTTTAAAGTTCGCTGAGAAAAATCAGTGTTCGAGTTCTGAGTTCAGGTGCTCTACGTATGCAAACCACTCGCGCGAGCATCGCTGTGCTTAGGTACGCCCGGTGCTCAGCCCAGTGCAAGCAGTTTGTAGTGTTAGAACGGCTTTCGCTGGGGGTAACCACAGTGTGGCTGGATGTAGAGTGCACCAAATAAAAAAAGGAAAAATCCAGCTCAAACTCCTGAAGAAGTGATCTGTTTATGGCTGGCTGCATGTGGACGGAGTTCTGAACTGCCCAATTAGTGACTTCCATTGGGGTTCAGGTCAAGTCCGGGTCCCAAACCAAACTTTAGATAAAGTCCAGCTGAACCCGCCTAACCAAACGGGTTCACTCATCTCTACTTATCATCACTTACACCCATTCATAGTCCCTCTCTCCAACCCCTGAAGTGATGGCTTTGTGCAGGATGGTTAGAGCCACAGGTTTGAAAGTGCTTGTCCTCCATCATCTTTAGCCCTCTGTAATACAGATTTTACCTGTGAACTGAGGCAAATGATCATTCGCCAAAGGGAAAACAAGCTGATTTCTCTGATAAGATATATTTCCATGTTCCTTATCCTTGATTGCAGTATTCATTTATGAAAACTGCTTATATGCCACGGTTTCTACTGATCGCTGCATCCAAGTAGATAAAATGGTTTTCCATCTTTTTATTTTTCAACACATTTACCTCTTTATTCCAAGACTACTTTTCATTACCATTGACTGGGTCACGCCTCATGATTATAACCATGAGGATACTTAAGCTGCAATACCCTGCACATGAGTTAAGAGACATGGCTATATCAGGAGAACTATACAATATATATAATTGAAGGTATTTGCTAATTTTATTAATATTATTATTACACCCAATACATATTGGGATAGGATCTTGGAGATGGGAAAAACCCTTTTAACATTTGATAAAAAGGAGCATGTGTCTCATGCTTTTTCCATGTTTTTTACAAAAATTGTTTGTGACGATATTATTTTTTAAGATTTTAACATCTGCTTTATTTCTGGCTATTTTATTTTAATACATGGAAGCTTAAAAGGAAAGTACCAGAAAAAAATATAATACCGTAACCCAGAGGAATTTTTTATTTCGTTTTTTTTTTTTTTTTTTAAATGCCAAAACTAAAACACTGTGCATGTAGACTTTTGTTTTAAATAACTACTGTCTACATTATTTTTGGAAATCAAAATGCCTCAAGCATGTGAATCAGATGGGATGTAACGTGATAGAAGATTACAGCCCGGGGAAGGCGGAAAACTTTCATACAGGCGGCTGGTGGGGATGGAGTCAGTGACGGACTCTGGCTAAATATGTTTATAGAGCTATAGTAGAAAATTAAGATTTCGTCCTCATCATGAAGTACCATATTTTCCAGATTATAAGACGCACTTTTCCCCTAAAAAATTGGCGGTAAAATGGTGGTGCGTCTGATAATCTGGGTATGGCTTACCAGGATGGCGGTGGTGGATCGGGGTCACAGGAGGCAGGGTCAGCGCTACTAAGGGCTCGTGAGAAGGGGGTGTCACTGCAGTGGTGCAGCCTCAAGAAGGTCACAGAACAGAGGGCCGGCGATACTTCGGGCTCAGGGGTGTCGCAGCGAGGGGCGCCATTAATCTGCAAGTGGGCTCCTTTGAATTGCTGGCGGCTGACACGATAGACTTTAAGAAAATGGCTGAGGGGGCGGTGCCTGTGCAAATTGGCCTCTGTAGCCATATTCTGGAAGTCCATCACGTCAATCTGCGTACGTGCCACATCTGCAGCCATTTTCTTGACGTCCATCGCGTCAACCGCCGGCGATTCAATGGAGCCCGCAGGCCACCAGCATATCAGAGGCGCACGCTGCTGCAGTATCGCCGACCCTCCGTCCACTAACCCTCCTGAGCCGTGACACCCCCTCCTCCAAGCCCGAAGCATCGCCGACCCACCGTCCACTGACCCTCCTGAGCCGTGAAACCCCCTCCTCCGAGAACACAGCATCACCAACCCTGCCTCCTCTGACCTTTCTGAGCCGCTCCACCACTGCCGCTTCCCCCTGGTGAGCTAATATAAGATGCACTAGGATTATAAGATGGACCCTTATATGAACAATGAAAAATCATTTTTTCCACCTCTAAATTTGGGGTGCGTCTTAAGGCTGCTTTACACGCAGCAACATCACTAGCGATGTCGCTGGTGAAAGCACCCGCCCCCGTCAGTTGTGCGTCACGGGAAAATCGCTGCACGTGGCGCACAACATCGCTAGGATCCATCCCACGTACTTACCTGCCTAGCGACGTCGCTCTGTGGCCGGCGAACCGCCTCCTTTCTAAGGGGGCGGTTTGTGCGGTGTCACAGCGACGTCACATGACAGCCGTCCAATAGAAGCGGAGAGGCGGAGAGCAGCCAAAAGAAAGTGACGCCCACCTCGTTGCTGGAGGACGCAGGTACGGTGTTTGTCGTTGCTGGGCTGTCACATGTAGCGATGTGTGCTGCCTCAGGAACGACGAACAACCTGTGTCCTGCAACAGCAAAGATATTTGAGATTAGAACGGCGTGTCAACAATCAACGATTAGATGAGTAATTTTGATCGTTAGCGGTCGTTCGTATGTTTCACACGCAACAATATCGCTAACGAGGCTGGATGTGCGTCACGAATTCCGTGACCCCAACGACATCTTGTTAGCGATGTCGTTGCGTGTAAAGCCCCCTGTATAATCCAGTGCATCTTGTAAAATAAAAAATACGGT
This sequence comes from Anomaloglossus baeobatrachus, assembly GCF_048569485.1. NCBI lineage: Eukaryota > Metazoa > Chordata > Amphibia > Anura > Aromobatidae > Anomaloglossus > Anomaloglossus baeobatrachus. Next base: position 531,457,366 of record NC_134357.1, read on the forward strand.
AGTTATTTCTCATCTCATGTGTAATGAATATCTCCTGCAGTATTGCTAATGCTGATTCCAACGTTTGTAAATGAGATGTGAATTAATGTTATGGAAGATGAGTCTATGAGAAACATATTCAGCTGCCGACTCCGAGGAAGAAACTGTTTGCTGTGTGTGCAGTAAAATAAAATATATAGATTTTATGTGACGATATACAGAAATTAAACCTGTCGTATTTTTCAAACTATAAGATGCACTGTTGTTCCCCGCCACAAATTTGGAAGTAAGGTTGGGGGTTGCGTCTTATAGTCCGGATGTGCCTGGGGTGGCATTAGTGGAGCGGAGGCACAGCAGGCAGGAGCAGGGTCGTGCTGCAGGAAGCCACAGCTCGGGCGAATACGTGTCAGTGCTCCCCATGGCCATAATACCACCCACCTCTCTGCACTGAAGCCGCGGTGCCGAAGGGTGGGTGGGATTATGGAAGTGGGGAGCAGTGAATATTTTTTTTTAATAGCAGGCACACGTGGTCAGCCCTGCCGCCAGCTTATTGAAGCTGCTGGGGCAATCGTATGTCCACTATGACCAGAAATTGAATATTCACTGCTCCCGACGCCTATAATAGTGGGCGTGGGGAGCAGTGAATATTCATTTTGGATTAGCTCGCAGCTGAGGTTAGCTTGTGACTGGAGATCACATGGCAGTGACGTTATGCGCTGTCCTGCTTACACACTGACATCAGTTGAGGGCACCAGAAGAGGATGTAGGTGAGTAGAATTGTGGTTTGTTTTTTTTGTTTGTTTTTTACGTGTGCACCATAACGGGAACCATGTATACCAGGATGTGCCCAGTGTGGGGATATATACAACAGAATGAGTACATCACCCCCATAATAGTGTCACCGGCAGATTCCACCCCACTCCCCAAATACAGTGTGCCATGACCACATTTTTTGCTTCAAACATTTTTCTCTATTTTCCTACTCTATAAGCATCTTATAGTCTGAATAATACAGTAAATACTGGAAAATAATAAAAATATTACAACTCACATGAATGATCCCCCATACTCCTGTGTCTCCAGTGCTGTGTTACCTACCAATCTCTGTATTTTCTGGTCACATATTATCTATACAACCAATCAGTAGCTGAAATAACCAGTGAATGGCACCAGCTGACTGTCACCAATTCAACTAATGTTTCAGTGTATATAATCTAAGAATACAACATCTACACATTATATCTCCTCATATATTTTCCTTTTTTATCTTCAGTGATTGCATTATTACACAGGATTCTTTATGATGTTACACCGGCTCATCTTCTCCTAATTCAGGTCTCTACAAAATCACATCCTCTCAGTGGAGATCTTTAGAAGAGAATTTTCCAAATTAACTCATCAAGGATGGATAGGGACAGGGACAAGATGACACAGAAGATGCTAAACCTCACCCTAGAGATCCTCTTCCGGCTTACTGGAGAGGTGAGAGATTCTGATAATGTCACATTACATCATTCTTATCTATGGGAATAACAGATGGACAGAACTGGAGAGGTGAGGACTCTGGAAATGTCTGTAGTGAGATTTATTAATGTGTCTCTCCATAACCAGGATTACACAGTAGTGAAGAAGACCTCTAGTGAGCGCTGTCGGGACCCTGTGTCTGAGGGATGGGGAAGACCCCTGAGCCCAATCACGGGGCCTCCACCTCACCCCCTGATACATGAGGACATCAATGACCAGAAGATCCTAGAACTCACCTACAAGATGATTGAGCTGCTGACTGGAGAGGTGACACTGCTGGGAATGCTGGGACATTATACAGTAATTCTATGAAGGGATCGGGGGGGTGACGGTATCATTGTATGTGTCAGGTCCCTATAAGGTGTCAGGATGTCGCCGTCTATTTGTCCATGGAGGAGTGGGAATATTTAGAAGGACACAAAGGTCTATATGAGGATGTCATGATGGAGGTTCCCCAGCCCCTCACATCACCAGGTAATAGACAGGACTAAATTCACACTGTGTGTAATTATCCCCATGTAAGATATGAATTCAGTTCCTGTATGTGTCTCCTCCAGTTCTATCCAGTAAGAGTACAACACCAGAGAGATGTCCCTCTCCTCTTCTACAGGAATTTAAGCAAGAAAATCCCACTGTTCCTCAGGATTATCAGGTAGGTGCGGAGAAGGTGACATGAAATCTCCCTATAATGTGTAAAATACTGTGAAGGTCTTGTGCTCAGTCTTGTTTTATCCACCATTATTATATGTTTTAGGCTATGTGCGCACTTACCGGATTTTTCGCGGATTTGCTGCATGTTTCGCTGCAGAAAATGTTCATAACATCTCTGCAGTGAATCATCAGCAAATCCTATGGAGAAAAAAAATCCTGTGCGCACTGGGCGGAATTTGACAGCTGCATGTTTTGCTGCGGGAATCCCGCAGCAAAAACAAGTGCATGTCACTTCTTTTCCGCACATCGCTGCGGGATTTCACTTCATTGACTCAATGTTAATCATGAAATCCCGCAGGGAATAACGCAGGCAGCAAATTCTGTGCGGTTCACTGCGTTTTCCTGCGTTATTCCCTGCGGTATTTCGCGGTTTACCTCCGGTAATGTGCATCGCTTGTCTGCGGTTTTGCAGGGAAGTGATGTCATTACAGGAAGAGGAAGCCGTGCAGAGTAAACACACACACATCACAGACATAGAACACATAGACACAGACACATAGAACACACATAGAAAGAAAACGGAAATATAGAAAAAAAAGAACGTGGGCTCCGCTGCATATTTACCATCCAGCCGAGGTAAGCACACAGCGGCGGCCCGGTATTCTCAGGCTGGGGAGGGAGAGAGGCAGGGATAATGTCCCCCGCCTCACTCCCCCTCCGGCAGCCGAGAATATCAGCCGCAGCTGCCCCGGCACTGTCGCATGCAATATGCGGCAGTACCGGAGTGTCCTCGGCTCTTCTTGCCACCGTGTAGCAGTGGTGGCAAGGTAATACAAGGGGTTAATGTTGGTGGGGGACCACCGCCATTAACCCCAGGCTTGATCATGGCAGCGTCTATGTGACAGCTGACATGATCAACCCGTAAGTAAAGTGAAAAAACACAGACACCAAAAATCCTTTATTTTAAATAAAACCAACAAGCCTCGTTCACCATTTTATTAACCCCTCCTGCACCAAAGCTCCGGCGTAATCCACACAGCTCCGGCTCCTGCGTCCTGCGCTGCTGACATCCAGCCGCGACTGTCACAGACACAGGCTGAATGCAGCAGACAGCAGAGGTAATTACCGGTCATTTCCCACGGCCGGTAATGTGAACTCACTGCCGACCGTGGGAAATGCAGCGATCTGTCTTCTATCTATCCCTCTATCTATCTGTCTGTCTATCTATCCCTCTATCTATTCTTCTGTCTATCTACTATCAGAATTAAATGTATTTTTTTTTTTTTTTTCTTCAATGTGCTTTATTGCATTGAATGCAATAAAGCACATCCCAACCCGCACGCGGCAAAACCGCGGCAATACTGCGAATAATACCGCGGTAAAACCGCGGCAAACCGCATGCGGTTTTCGGGTGCGGTTTCCTGCGGTTTTTTACCGCGGGTGCGGTAATCTTTGAGAGCATGCGGAATTCTCTCAAGGAAATTTCATTTCCCAGTGCGCACAGAGCCTTATACTTGTGTAATGAGAGCGGTGGAGATGGCAGGATTAGAGCTGATCATAGATGAGACTTCTCCATCTGTCTGTGACTTTTACAATGTTTGTTTCAGGGTGAAGATCTTACCGATATTGACACTACAGAGACATATGTGAGAGATGATGAGTGGTTTAAAGAGGAGATTCCTACAGATAACCACCCAGGTGAGTAGTAAACACAAAATGCAGAGAAGTCACAGATTCTTCTCAGTCACCGTCTGTGTCTGGTTTATCTGCGGTGTAGTCCGACCATAGCACAATCAAGTGGTCACCATTCTGCTGCTAAACCAAAACTGTCCCCATTACTTTGGGCATTGGAAGTCCTTCTGTTGGAGTGAGATCTGTTCTGGCCAGAGCTTACAGCCCAGATAACGCACACTACTCTCTGGAATTAGAAGATGCTGACCCTTACCTTCCCAGATTACTAAACTACAAATCCAAATGACAGCGTACATAGCATGTGCTGACAACTTAGAAAATCTTGTGAAGAAAAATATAATCCGTATGGTGTGCCTTACTTTTAAGATGAGACCAAAGTCCATGTCCTTTTTATTTATATGCTCAATTATGCACAGTAGACACAAACTCAATTTTATTTTTATTTTTTTCTCCTTTGTTTTTATATTTAATTCCATCCCCGACACCCACCCATCCAGATCAGAGAAAAGAAGAGATCATCTACAATCAACAATCCTTTCCAATATATCCAAAACTCATACCTTATACTTATCCCAGCAATTATTATATTTGGATGTGTAACTCGGCCTAACCTGTTGTTACAAAAAGATATTTTTAGAAGTTATCCCGTCCTTAAAAATAATTCCCCTTGCAAATAACTGAGAATTGATTAGATCCTGAAATGACAAAACAATATTCAGCCTCTCAGCAACAAATGTGATAACCGGTTCCCAAAAATCTCTCATTCCAGGCTGTCCCAATAGATCTGCCACCTCTGAGTTAAGCTGGAGTCACACTTGCGTGTGACATGTGCTTGGATCTCATCGCCGTGTCCGGACTCACCGCCTGATCTCAGGGCAGGCGCGTATAGCTGCTTAGAAATACATGAAGCTGCAAGCTCCAGTCCTAAGGGTGGGCAGCTGGTCCGGGCAGTGCCATGCGATCCACGTCCAAGTCACGCGAAAGTGTGACTGCAGTCTTACAGTTAAGACGTTTTAAAATGTTTAATATTTCTGATCTTCTGCATCAAAGCCAAGGACGGTGCAACCTGTGAATAACCATAAATTGAAATATCCTCTCATTTGATGCAGAGAAGAAAATTAGCAGGATTCACAACTATTTCTCATTGTTTAACCTCTTCATCACATATGAGGCACTGGTATATTATATGCTGGCTCCCTAACGTTGATGTGGGCTCGCACACCGTGCCCGCATCTTTCCCGTCAGATAATGGCTGTGTTATTTAGCCACCATCTGCCTCTAACTGCCACGGGTGGAGTGGCGTTTCGCTTGCGGCTGTTAACCTGTTAAATGCCACTGTCAATTTTTGACAGAGTCATTTAACAAGAGCCAGCAGGATGACTCGTTATTCCACCCATCGGAGTGCCTGTGGCGTGATCGCGGAGCGCCGATGGTTTGCCATGAACGCTGGGATTCTGCTGGATCGCACCTTGTGTCTGTTATGCGGATACTTTTGTGAAAGCCAACCTTTAGCTGCCGTTCATAGAGTATCTTGATTTTCACTATACATAGCAGTGCTTATGCACTGCTCTGCATAGTGCAAATGATCAGACAGCTGCAGGTTTAAGCAACCTAATGAAACTAGCAAATACAGTGAAAAGTACAAAATGTGATATAAAAAATACAAAAGTTCAAATAACCCTCCATTTTGCCCATTTAAAAATACACATATCTGGCATCGTTGCATTTGTATATGTCTGGTCTTTCAAAATATAAAATAAATTAATCTGATTGGCAAACTGCATAACAGGAAAAAAAATAAAAACACCAGAATTACGTGTCTTTTAGCCTCTGCAACGTTGCATTAAGAGATGATCAAAACGCCCCAAAATTGTTTAAAGAACAACGTCAGCTTAGGCGCAAAAAATAAGCCCTCACACAGGCCAAGATTCTGAAAAATTAAACTGTTACTAGCTTCGGAAAAATGGCGACAAAAGCAAATTGTTTTTACACGTGTAAATAAAACTATATGTTTATGTGTGTGAATACACATATAATATATACTTAGTATTTCTGTGATCATACTGATCTGGAGAATCATATTGCAAGGTCAGTTTAGTGAACATGGTAAATGAAAAAAAAAAATAAATTGTAGAATTGCACTTTTTGTTTTTTAATTCCAAGTACTTAGAAATCACTTCCTGCTTTCCAGTACAACACATGATGAAAAAGTGCAATTCTGCCATTGTTTTGCTTTTACGACATTCTTATTGCCATAAAAATGGCTGGAAAAAAATCTGAATATTGCAAACTTTTTTTTTTTTTCTTTTTGTTGCAATTTTCCAAAACTTAATTACCAATTGGGTTATTTTTTTATTGATATCATTGTTACTTACATACATTTTATTTTTGTGGCGAATTATTCCAGTATTTGGGAGGCAGAACAAACAGGTCCGACCATCATGCTCTGCACGTTCCTGCTCTAAGATCTATTGTTATATTGTTAACTGTTTTTGTCTCAAAAAATAATTGAATTTTTCTACATAACATGTAATTTCTATGGATATTTTAGAAATGTTATACAATGGTATTTTTTAAGACCATTTTACTCACAAATAATATTTTTTATTCTTAGCAGGTGACTGTACCAGATCAGAGGTATCAGTATCTGGAATGTTTAAATCAGATGACTTTGATATCGAGCAAGATATAATTGAAGTGAAAGTCATTTCTCCAGATATCCCATCATCCCCTCAGAGCGAAGATCTATCATCTGATCCTTTTAAACTGGTCCCATCTTCTGATTCATCACAGGTTAATAAGAAAAATAAAAGTCATGAAAAAGGCATTGAAAATCAAATTGCTCTTACAGCAAAGAAGCCATTTTCAAGCTCAGAATATAGAAAATGTTTGTCCCTCAAAATGTCTTTTGTTACTCAGAAAAAAAGTCACACAAAGGAGAAAAGATTTTCTTGTGCATACTGTGGAAAATATTTTAGCTTCAAATCAGAGCTTGTTGTACATGAAAGTGTTCACACAGGTGATAAGCCATATTCATGTTCAGAATGTGGGAAACGTTTTAATAGGGAAAGAGCTTTAATTGTCCATCAGCGAAATCACACAGGAGAGAAACCTTTTTCATGTCCAGATTGTGGGAAATGTTATGCTGATATATCAAATCTTGTTAGACATCAGAAACTTCACTCAGGTGAGAAGCCATTTTCATGTTCTGAATGCGGTAAATGTTTTAATCAGAAATCAGATTTAGTTATCCATCAGAGAACTCACACAGGAGAGAAGCCATTTTCATGTTCAGAGTGTGGGAAATGTTTTAATCAGAAATCAAATTCAATTGTTCATCAGAGACTTCACACAGGGGAGAAACCTTTTTCATGTTCAGAATGTGGCAAATGTTTTAATCAGAAATCAGCTTTAGTTGCCCATCAAAGAACTCACACAGGGGAGAAACCTTTTTCATGTTCGGATTGTGGAAAATGTTTTGGAGATAAACCATATCTTATTAGACACCAGAGAATTCACTCAGGAGAGAAGCCTTTTTTATGTTCACAATGTGGAAAATTTTTTGCAGATAAAACAACTCTTGTTAGACACCAGAGAACTCACACAGGAGGGTTGTTGCCATATTCATGTTTAGAATGTGGAAAATGTTTTAATCAGGAATCCGATTTAGTTGTCCATCAGAGAACTCACACAGGGGAGAACTCATATATTTTTACAAACTGTATATGAAAACCTATAACAGAGTCAATGAAAGTAATGAGAAAGGAAAAGCAATTTAGAACTTACATTAGAATTAAAACATGTCCATTTACTAATAGACATTGGTTATCTAAAAAGCAATACAATATTAGCATTAAATATATCACATTGTTATATATTTAGATAGTCTCTATGTGGATAAGAGTATTGCAACCCCCTCCACCTCCCTCCTCACTAAAAAAAAACACCCAACATTTCCCCCTCTTTTTTTAACTCCCAATCTCTGTGATCTAGAAGCTGAAGGAGGAGATGGGACAACGCCGTGCTGCCATGTGGAAATAATTTGACCCAAGCAGTAAAATAGTTTTTCTTTATTCATCAATGCATTTCGGCAAACACTGTAGCCTTCTTCAGGACAAAAATCACATGTACAGGACCATAACACACATGGGATATACTGTATATACATATGGGACACACTACCTTAATTGATACAATAAGGCGCATATTTTAGCGACATTGTCAGGTGATCATTTTTTAAATTTAAAAAACTTTTTATATATATACAATATTTCATTCTGTTTATTTACATACAATATGTTGAATAAAATAAAGGTTTCCTAATGTACAAATGACAATAATAAATTATAGAAAACAAAAAGGAGTATTTCTTTGTTGTGTCAAGTGACCGCAAACCCAGTACTATAGCAAATGAAAATCTCTGCTGTAGGCTAACCCGACTCAGCATCAGGGCTCATGTCCACTCGCACCAGTGTTAATCTCTGGGACAGTGTCCTCTTGCTTAATTTTTCTACGGCACAAATCGTGCTCTTGGTGCAATCTCAGCATGCTGCGTTTTGCACAGAGTCTCGGCTCATGCGTGTGTAAAATTGCACTGCACTCGCATGTTATGCGACTGCAGTGCGGTGCACACAGAGACAGACAGCGGAGGAGATGGGGAGAAAGTGCTCCATCTTCTCCGCTCCTGTGATGTGATCGCAAGATCGCATCACAGTTGCATGAACCTTGGCTGACACCCGCAGCAGAGGGTCATTAGCATATCACTTCCGATGCTCTCGCATCGGAAGCGGTACTCAAGTGGACAAGAGCCCTCAGTGTGATGAGCATTCAAAGAAGTGACGATTAGGGTGAAAAAACACACAGTGAGCGTAGAGATAAAAGGGAATTTGACTTTTCTGTTACTCTTTGAGGAATATTCTCACTACATGAGATGGTGACCATGAACCCAGTGATGAATGAGATTGAAATGCTAATTGGGAAGCTTTTCCAATAGGATTAGCATGTTGAGCCAACAGAAAAATAAGGATAGAGAGGAGATCCAATGATCATCAAGAGGAGAGAAGATCCAATGAGCACAATGTCGGCTGGGAAATTGACTTTAACAGGTAAAATCTCCGCTGTTTTTTTTGCATGAAACTCAAAAGTGAGATTGATGAAACATGTTAGAGTGCGATCTGTGAGAAAAATAACTATCGCTTGATTGCATCATATTCAAAACATGTGTAATTTGAAACCCATAATATAGTGTACAGAATTTACCTATACAAAGATAAAAATTCTATAGAAGAGAAAAATGGGTATATAAATCACATAGCTGTGCTTACTGATTGATGGATCTCTTTCTAAAAAGTAGTGAATTATAATGGTTAGTTGATATATACAGTGTGTCCACTCATATCCTGTCCACCGCCATTAACTTGAGAATGGCGACAACTATATGCATAGAAGTGGTGTCTAGGTATAGTAAAGTAGCCATGCGCTACGCCATGAAACCACCTATAGCTCCACCTGGTGGAAAACAACGGAGTTAGCATTTTTATCTTGAAAACAGAACGAGAAAGAGAAAAAAAGTGAATTAAAAAGTTCTAGGGCATCATCCATTCAATACGAATCGACACCTTGCATAAAGAAATGCTATGATTAGAACGTGTAAAACTCACAAGGCTGCGGACGTGAAGCAGTACCTCATGGAGACCTTCCTACAAGTCAGTGGGTATAGTGGCTGCGTGGAGTGGCCTCCACGCTCACCTGACCTGACCTCATTGGACTTTTCTGTGAGGTCACATCAAACAGCAGGTGTATGCGACCCCTCTACCAACATTGCAGTGTGATAACCAGCAGGTGACTGGATCCGCAAGGACTGCACGGAACCACAGGAATTAACCAATGCAAATTTAATAACGTATTGCACGACACAAGTGGGGGAAAAGCGTGGGAAAGGAGAGGGAGAGAAGCTGGAAGGTACACAGCAGTGAATATAATGTAATATACATACAAATACTTTAACTAGTTTGTCAAGGCTGCAAAGCCTCAGATAGTCCTCCAAAAGCAAAACACAGTATCCTTACTAAGCAAAAACGCTGAGTCCTTGTTACTTTACTCGTGAAACACAGTGCAGAGTCTTTTCCTAGCTGTCCCTAACTAAGAGTAGTGTGCACACTTAACTGCCGGTTTTAGCGTGGGATTCCTCTGCTCCTCTCTTATCTCCTCTTCCCACAATCGCGTACAAGATTTCTCCCGTGCATCCCCCATACTCTGGAACGCTCTACCTCAGCACATCAGACTCTCCACTACTGTGGAAAGCTTCAAGAGGAACCTCAAGACCCACCTCTTCCAACAAGCCTACAACCTACAATAGCCCTCAGTCCAGTTGACCACTGCCAGCTCTGTCCTCACCTATTGTACCATCACCCATTCCCTGTAGACTGTGAGCCCTCGCGGGCAGGGTCCTCTCTCCACCTATACCAGTCTGTCTTGTACTGTTAATGATTGTTGTACGTATACCCTCTCTCACTTGTAAAGCGCCATGGAATAAATGGCGCTATAATAATAAATAATAATAATTATACCTGGTCACCGTTGGGGCCCGTATTCCGCCGGCAGACACCTCTAAAGTTCAGTCTTTGTCCCGGATCTGTAACTTGCCCGTGCTGTCTGGCTCCTCGCTCCACATCCAGCCTCTTTGGATCTGTGTCTTGGGGAGACGTCACACAACACTCTCAGGTACTTGGACCTCGTTCAGCAGGGCAGACTGCGGCCTTCTATCTTTCAGCAGAGCCGAGCACACTCCTTTCTCCTGTTCAGCCACAGGTAGACTCCCCTCCTCCTCCTGTTCAGGACTGTACCAAGTCATACGAAGCAGCAGGGCCTTTTTGCCCGCTGTTCTCTGTTTTGACAGCAGGTGGCAGCATAACACAAGGACAAGTCCACAAAACAGTCTTTTAACCTGTATATATATATATATACAGTCAGGGCCAGAAATATTTGGACAGTGACACAAGTTTTGTTATTTTAGCTGTTTACAAAAACATGTTCAGAAATACAATTATATATATAATATGGGCTGAAAGTGCACACTCCTAGCTGCAATATGAGAGTTTTCACATCCAAATCGGAGAAAGGGTTTAGGAATCATAGCTCTGTAATGCATAGCCTCCTCTTTTTCAAGGGACCAAAAGTAATTGGACAAGGGACTCTAAGGGCTGCAATTAACTCTGAAGGCGTCTCCCTCGTTAACCTGTAATCAATGAAGTAGTTAAAAGGTCTGGGGTTGATTACAGGTGTGTGGTTTTGCATTTGGAAGCTGTTGCTGTGACCAGACAACATGCGGTCTAAGGAACTCTCAATTGAGGTGAAGCAGAACATCCTGAGGCTGAAAAAAAAGAAAAAATCCATCAGAGAGATAGCAGACATGCTTGGAGTAGCAAAATCAACAGTCGGGTACATTCTGAGAAAAAAGGAATTGACTGGTGAGCTTGGGAACTCAAAAAGGCCTGGGCGTCCACGGATGACAACAGTGGTGGATGATCGCCGCATACTTTCTTTGGTGAAGAAGAACCCGTTCACAACATCAACTGAAGTCCAGAACACTCTCAGTGAAGTAGGTGTATCTGTCTCTAAGTCAACAGTAAAGAGAAGACTCCATGAAAGTAAATACAAAGGGTTCACATCTAGATGCAAACCATTCATCAATTCCAAAAATAGACAGGCCAGAGTTAAATTTGCTGAAAAACACCTCCTGAAGCCAGCTCAGTTCTGGAAAAGTATTCTATGGACAGATGAGACAAAGATCAACCTGTACCAGAATGATGGGAAGAAAAAAGTTTGGAGAAGAAAGGGAACGGCACATGATCCAAGGCACACCACATCCTCTGTAAAACATGGTGGAGGCAACGTGATGGCATGGGCATGCGTGGCTTTCAATGGCACTGGGTCACTTGTGTTTATTGATGACATAACAGCAGACAAGAGTAGCCGGATGAATTCTGAAGTGTACCGGGATATACTTTCAACCCAGATTCAGCCAAATGCCGCAAAGTTGATCGGACGGCGCTTCATAGTACAGATGGACGATGACCCCAAGCATACAGCCAAAGCTACCCAGGAGTTCATGAGTGCAAAAAAGTGGAACATTCTGCAATGGCCAAGTCAATCACCAGATCTTAACCCAATTGAGCATGCATTTCACTTGCTCAAATCCAGACTTAAGACGGAAAGACCCACAAACAAGCAAGACCTGAAGGCTGCGGCTGTAAAGGCCTGGCAAAGCATTAAGAAGGAGGAAACCCAGCGTTTGGTGATGTCCATGGGTTCCAGACTTAAGGCAGTGATTGCCTCCAAAGAATTCGCAACAAAATATTGAAAATAAAAATATTTTGTTTGGGTTTGGTTTATTTGTGCAATTACTTTTGACCTCCTAAAATGTGGAGTGTTTGTAAAGAAATGTGTACAATTCCTACAATTTCTATCAGATATTTTTGTTCAAACCTTCAAATTAAACGTTACAATCTGCACTTGAATTCTGTTGTAGAGGTTTCATTTCAAATCCAATGTGGTGGCATGCAGAGCCCAACTCGCGAAAATTGTGTCACTGTCCAAATATTTCTGGACCTAACTGTATGTATATATATATATATATATATATATATATATATATATATATATATATATATATATGTTAACAGGTTTTACAGCAGGACCTACGACGACGTATCATAGATGCTTGTGCAAAAGTGTCACCTACCATATTGCACAGCGTGCAGCAAGATACAGTATGCTGTCCAGAGTCCAGATGTGCATTGCAGCTGACGGTGGTCACTTTGAGCATCAAAGTTAAAGGGAACCAAACATCAGGATTTTCGTGTATAAGCTGCAGCCAGTGCAGTACTGGCACTATCAGGCACAGATGTGCGCGCGCGTGTGTGTATAATGTGTGTGTGCGTGCGCGTGTATAGTGTATGTGCGTGCGTATAATGTACATAATGTGCGTGTGTATAATGTGTGTGTGCGCGCGCGTGTGTATAATGTGTGTGTATAATGTGTATGTGTGTATATAGTGTGTGTGTATAGTGTGTGTGTATAGTGTGTGTCTGTGTGTATAGTGTGTGTGTGTATATAGTGTGTGTATATATAGTGTGTGTGTGTGTGTATATAGTGTGTATAGTGTGTGTGTGTGTGTGTGTGTGTATAGTGCGTGTATAGTGTGTGTGTGTATATATAGTGTGTGTGTCTTTAGTGTGTGTATATTATGAGTGTGTGTGTGTATATATAGTGTGTGTGTGTATATAGTGTGTGTGTATATATAGTGTGTGTGTGTATATATAGTGTGTATATAGTGTGTGTGTAGTGTGTGTGGGTAGGTATAGTGTGTGTGTGTGTGTATATATAGCGTGTGTGTGTATATAGTGTGTGTGTGTGTGTGTGTGGTGTGTGTGTAGTGTGTGGGTAGGTATAGTGTGTGTATATAGTGTGTATATAGTGTGTGTGTGTGTGTGTGTATATAGTGTGGTGTGTGTATAGTGTGTGTGTATATAGTGTGTGGTGTGTGTATAGTGTGTGTGTATGCGCGCACCTCTCTGCTGGGGCAATGACGTCACAGGTGGAAGTGAGGGGCTGCTCTCACAATCAATGGGGGACTTTTAGTTCCGCATTGAACGTACCAGGGATTATGGGATCAACCCCAGATTTGGATTTCGGCGGACCTGGATTATGGATGTCACAGGGAATTAAATTTTGAAAAGATGGTGTCTATTGTGTTCTAATTTCTATTTTTATGTCTTTTCAGGGTCAACTTTGGAGAACGTCGGGGGACATCTAAATGGATTACGGCGGACCTTTAGCATTTTAATAATTTTGTTAATAAATTGGTCAACGAGGGATGGCGTCGGGGGGGGTTTTGTTCTAATAAAAAGTATTACTTTCAAATAAAGGAATTCGTAATGGGGGTGTTTACTAGATACCCACCCATTACTAATACCAGGACTTGATGGCAGCTGGCAATTCACAGCTGTTATCAACCCCATATATTACCCCGTTTGCCACCGCACTAGGGCAACGGGATGAGTTGGGGCGAAGCGCCAGTATTTGCACGTCTAATGGATGCGCCACTTCTGGGGCGGCTGCTGCCTGCTATTTTTAGGCTGGGAAGTGTCCAATAACAGTGGACCTCCCTAGTCTGAGAATATCAGACCCCAGCTGTCCGCTTTACCTTGGCTGGTGATCCAATTTGGGGGGACCCCACGTTTTTTGTTTTAAATTATTTATTTAATATAAAATAACTGCGTGGGGTGCCCTCTGTTTTGGATTACCAGCCAAGGTGAAGCTGCCAGCTGTGGTTTGCAGGCTGCAGCCATCTGCTTTACCCTAGCTGGCTACAAAAATAGGGGGAACCCCACGTCATTTTTTTTTAATTATTTATTTTTTGGCTAAATACAAGGCTAGGCACCCTTTAGTGATGAAAGTCACTAAAGGGTGTCAGCTTAGAAAATGCAGGGAGGTGGGACATTATATAGGTCTTTCTCATCTATCTATTCATCTATCCATCTTTCCCTCTATCCATTATCTGTCTATCGATTATCTATCTATTATCTATATTATTTATTGCAGTTCAGCATAAAAAAAACGCAGGGACCAACCTGCGGGAAAACTGCAGGAAAAGCGCATGCGTTTTTCCCGCGGTTTTGGTGCGGTTTTTTACCGCAGGTGCGGTAATCTTCAACTCCCAGAAGTTTCTCAAGAAATTTTCTTGAGAAAAATCACTTTTCTAGTGCGCACATAGCCTAAAGATCTTACTTTACTTTTTTTTTTTTGAATGGTTGCACAAGCCACCTTCCAACATACATATCGATGAAAAATTCATTATACAACCGCAAGTAGCAGCAGCATAGGTGGCGAGGACGCGGCAGGCAGCGGGGATAGGTAAGCTCTATGAATACTCCACCTCCTCCTACTTCTCCTCCTCCATCATCATTCTCCTCCTCCTCATTATCCTCCTCCTTCTCCTCCATCATCATCATCATCATCCTCCTCATTATCCTCCTTCTCCATCATCCTTATAATCCTCCTCCTCCATCATCATTATCCTCCTCCTCCTCATAATCCTCCTCCTCCATCATCATCATTATCCTCCTCCTCCTCCTCATAATCCTCCTTCTCCATCATCATTATCCTCCTCATTATCCTCCTTCTCCATCATCATTATAATCCTCCTCCTCATAATCCTCCTCCTCCATCATCATTATCCTCCTCCTCCTCCTCATAATCCTCCTTCTCCATCATCATTATCCTCCTCATTATCCTCCTTCTCCATCATCATTATAATCCTCCTCCTCCATCATTATCCTCCTCATAATCCTCCTCCTCCATCATCATTATCCTCCTCCTCCTCATAATCCTCCTCCTCCATCATTATCCTCCTTCTCCATCATCATTATCCTCCTCCTCCATCATCATCATTATCCTCCTCCATCATCATCATTATCCTCCTCCATCATCATCATTATCCTCCTCCTCCATCATTATCCTCTTTCTCCATCATTATCCTCCTCCTCCATCATCATCATTATCCTCCTCCATCATCATTATCCTCCGCCATCATCATTATCCTCCTCCATCATTATCCTCCTCCTCCATCATCATTATCCTCTTTCTCCTCATAATCCTCCTCCTCCATCATTATCCTCCTCATAATCCTCCTTCTCCATCATCATTATCCTCCTCCTCCATCATCATCATTATCCTCCTCCATCATCATCATCATTATCCTCCTCCTCCATCATTATCCTCCTCCTCCATCATTATCCTCCTCCTCCATCATCATCATCCTCCTCCTCCATCATCATCCTTCTCCATCATCATTATCCTCTTTCTCCATCATCATTATCCTCTTTCTCCATCATCATTATCCTCCTCCATCATCATTATCCTCCTCCTCCTCCTCATTATCCTCCTCCTCCTCATTATCCTCCTCCTCATTATCCTCCTCCTCCATCATGATTATGAGGAGGAGGAGGATTATGAGGAGGAGGATTATGAGGAGAATTATAAGGAGGAGGAGGAGGATTCATAGAGCTTACCTATCCCCGCTGCCTGCCGCGTCCTCGCCACCTATGCTGCTGCTACTTGCGGTTGTACAATGAATTTTTCATCGATATGTATGTTGGAAGGTGGCTTGTGCAACCATTCCAAAAAAAAAGTAAAGTAAGATCTTTAGGCTATGTGCGCACTAGAAAAGTGATTTTTTTTTTAGAACAAAAAAACCCCCGACGCCATCCCTCATTGACCAATTTATTAACAAAATTATTAAAATGCTAAAGGTCCGCCGTAATCCATTTAGATGTTCCCCGACGTTCTCCAAAGTTGACCCTGAAAAGACATAAAAATAGAAATTAGAACACAATAGACACCATCTTTTCAAATTTAATTCCCTGTGACATCCATAATCCAGGTCCACCGAAATCCAAATCTGGGGTTGATCCCATAATCCCTGGTACGTTCAATGCGGAACTAAAAGTCCCCCATTGATTGTGAGAGCAGCCTCTCACTTCCACCTGTGACGTCATTGCCCCAGCAGAGAGGCGCGCGCATACACACACACTATACACACACCACACACTATATACACACTATATATATTATATATATACAGCTACAGCTGATCGCGTCCTCCGATCAGCTGTTCTGCAGTCCTATTGTGATCGCGCTCGCTCCCGCGGTCACAATGGGATCTGAAGGAGCGAGGGCGCATGCGCCGCCCTCTTAGACACCAAGCTGTGTGATGCGGGCTTCAGAAACATGGCGCCGGAGATAAGCGCTATACGCAGAGGCCCACTCCGGCGCCATGTTTCTGAAGATTAGAAATTTACATACAGCCAGAGGGAGGGAGGGAGGAACAGGCGGCCCGGGGGGGGGGGGGGGGCGGGAAACACGTGCATAACCCGCCCGGACATCAGGAGAGAGGGAGGAACCGGCTGGTGGGGGGGCGGGGAACTCCTGCATAACCCGCCCGACATTAACAGAGGTGCACACGTCAATCAAAAAGTGCACGAAATTTCAAACTATATAAAGTTGGATTTCACTGACTAAACACCCGAGATGCACCCTAATGGTATGTACAGCCTGTGCCTGATAGTGCCAGTACTGCACTGGCTGCAGCTTATACACGAAAATCCTGATGTTTGGTTCCCTTTAAATGAGCGCCATATGCGTGACCAGCATTCAATGTTTTGGAGGGGGGTCATGGGTTTCATATCATAGGATTTCTGTATGCAAGGTGTCGATTCATATTGAATTGCTGATGCCCTACAATTTTGTAATTCACTTTTTTTTCTCTATCTTGTTCTGTTTTCAAGATAAAAATGCTAACTCCGTTTTTTTCCACCAGGTGGCGCTATAGGTGGTTTCACTGCATAGCGCATGGCTACTTTACTATACCTAGACAGCACTCCTATGCCTATAGCTGCCGCCGTTCTCAAGTTAATGGCGGTGGACAGGATATGGGTGGACACACTGTATATATATTTATTAGTTGTTCAGGCGGTGCGAGTGGATCAAGACCAGTAGTACACAAAGAGCTTTCGAAATGAATACAGGAATATCTGAAATATCATTATTTATTTGATAATTTTATAATAGACTTGTTATAAATTACATGGGACGTTATCATACAGTGCTGCTCACCATGATTAGTCCCCCTTAATTTTCATTCATAGATTGTAAAGTATCTTCAGAAATAAATGGAAATCTACCAAAGTTACAGGTGCATCAAAATAAATTAGAATATCATCAAAAAGTTAATTTTTTTCAGTAATTCAATACAAAAAGGGAACACATATATTATATAGAGTCATTACACACAGAGGGCTCTATTTCAAGTGTTTTTCTGTGAATGTTGATGATAATGGCTTACAGACAGTGAAAACCTGAAAGTTATTATTTCAGCAAATGGAATAATTACTACAAACACCTACAAAGGCTTCCTAAGTGTTTAAAATGGTCCCTTAGTCTGGTTGAGTAGGCTACATAATCATGGAGAAGACTGCTGACTTGACAGATGTCCAGAAGGTAGTCATTGACACACTCCACAAGGAGGGCAAGCCACAAAAGGTCATTGCTAAAGAAGCTGCAGCCAAACATATTAATGGAAAGTTGAGTGGAAGCCTCACATACCGCATAACCAGACACAGCCTGCTGCTCTCTGGATAGGAGAATCTCAGATGTGTAGAAATACATGCAGCTGACCCGTTCCTGCCAGGGGAGAGTGTGGTCGTGTCAGGTGATGCGATGTGAGTCACTCACAAGTGTGACTCCGGAATGCGCGTCCTCGCAGGATGGGGATTTAAACTGCCGGCAAGACCTGGTAGCCGGCCCGAGCACTGTGGCCTCAGGAATATGCCCGGGGGTCGCAGAAAACTTATTTGTGGGCCGCACATGGCCCGCAGGCTGGGGGTTCCCCACCCCTACCATAGAGAATCTATGGGGTATTGTCAAGAGGAAGCTGAAAGACACCAGACCCAACAATGCAGACAGTTATTCAACTTAAAGTCCTTAAATGTAGTGCACACTTCATTAGAAACTGAACATACCCATCAGTCCAGGATCAATCCCAGCTGGACAAAAGTGAACATGCATACAAATTTTTAGTAAAGTAAAAAAACTTTTTATTCACATTTATTTTCAAAATACAACATCTATTAAAACAGAAGAGCCACCTAGGGGTGACACAACTGGATCCAGATAAATTACACCCACAGTTGAGAAATTACACATAAAGGTAATGGCTATTCATATACAGTGGTACCTCGCATAACGAGTAACCCTCTTAACGAGAATTTCGCTTAACAAGCAAAGTTTTCTGTAAATTTGTAACCCGCTTTACGAGAAAGCTTTGCTGTACCAGCGAAATTCTCACCGCACACACTTCCGGTTCCGTCCATCCACCACACTCTGACCCGCTCTTGCAGTCCAGACAAACACACACATGTACGCACAAACACACACATGTACGCATAAACACATACAAACACACGCACGCACACACATACAGTATTATGCTCACCTTACCTTCCGTTCCACCGCCGGTCTCATGGTTCTTGTAGTTCCCGGGTACATCGCGACGTCCTCGCGGCGAACTACAAGACCCAGGAGGCATGCGATGGAAGGTAAGGTGAGCATATAATATAACATAATATGTTTACCTTTCGTTTCATCGCCGGCCTCCTGGGTGCTGTAGTGCACCGCTCCGCTCCAGTCCACGCTGTGTATCTGCAGCCATAGAGACGAGGGAGGAACTTCCTGTCATCGCTAATGAAAGGCAGAGCGCTGGCCAATCACAGGCAAGCGGCTGTGCCTTTGACGTCAGCGCTCTGGCCGGGAACTTCCTGCCTCGTCGATAAGGTAACGCGTTACACAGTCCGGCCCCGTACCAGAGAACAGCAAGTCCCAGCAGACCAGCGATGGAACGGAAGGTAAGGTGAGCATATAATATGTGCGTGTGTGTTTGTGTGAGTTTGTGTGTGTTTGTGTGTGTGTGGAATGACAGAATAGGGGACCAGGATGGGACATTTTAGAAGTTGTGGAACGGATCGTCAGCATTGCAATGATTTCCTATGGGAAATCTTGCTCTGCTGAATGAGTACCTTGATTAACAAGCACAGTCCCAGAACGGATTGTTCACGTTAAGCAAGGTACCACTGTATATTCAATTATCATCATTAATCCGACATTCAAATGTAATAAATTTATTTATTCTCAGAAAAAAAACCAATATAGTATGTATACTAAATTAGTTACCCAACATCTAGCTAATTATTTTTATGCCCACATATATAGAGAGCTAGATGTTCCAATCTATATGTAAAGCTTAATACAATTAATTTACTATTTTATTCTGAATATCATCAGCACTATATATAAATAAATACAGCATAATGATCAAAATTCAGACTTTTTGCACAGGCAAAGTAAGCCCATTCACTTACTATAATATATTCTGCATTAACTTTAAAAAAAAACAATTACAAGTGCACAGCAGTGACCGTAATAAAGCCTGATATAGATTTTTCTCGGAACCCAATTAAAGGTGCACCACAGTGAATGCATTTAGGCAAGGTACAGATTTAAGGGTACTTTACACGCTGCGATATCGGTACCGATATCGCTAGCGAGCGTACCCGCCCCCGTCGGTTGTGCGTCACGGGCAATTCGCTGCCCATGGCGCACAACATCGCTAACACCCGTCACACGGACTTACCTTCCCTGCGACGTCGCTCTGGCTGGCGAACCACTTAATTTCTAAGGGGGCGGTTCATGCGGCGTCACAGCGACGTCACACGGCAGCCGTCCAATAGCAGAGGAGGGGCGGAGTTGAGCGGGACGTAACATGCCGCCCACCCCCTTCCTGCCTCATTGCCGGTGGACGCAGACAAGGAGATGATCGTCGCTCCTGCGGTGTCACACATAGCGATGTATGATGCCGCAGGAACGAGGAACAACTACGTCGCTACGAGACGATTATTGGTAAATGAACGACCTGTCATATAACAACGATTTTTGTCTCTTTTGCGATTTGTTTAAAGTCGCTCCTTGGTGTCACACGCTGCGATGTCGCTAACGACGCCAGATGTGCGTCACAAACACCGTGACCCCGACGATATATCGTTAGTGATGTCGCAGCGTGTAAATGGCCCTTTAGTAAATATCCTTTTATCTTATATCGATCAATTTACTATTTTGACAAAACACCCACTTATTAGTATATCATAATATAATTTTATTCACCGCAGTTCACAAAAATAGGGAACCAGCTATGCACATTACCATGTGTTATAACACAAATCCATCTACATAAAGCTATAACCGTGCTGCAGTATAATACAGCTGTAATTAGATTGCTATCAGGCAAAATCAAATCATTAGCATGCCATGGTGGAAATTTATTTACTACAGTGCACATACAGATGGACTGACTATACATTGCAAGTAAAACAACCAAATAATTAGTATGCCATATTATGATTTAATTCACTGCAATGCAACTAGGAGGGAGCCAGCTATGCACATTGACCCTGTACTAGGACAAGAATCTATCGAAGTATAGCCAAAAAAGTGCTGCAATGTAAGCCAGCTGTAATAATCCTGCTATCAGACAATCATTAGCATGAATTTCATTCACTGTAGTGCATATAAACCTGGATCGACTACATTAACTGTATGTTCTAATAAA
This sequence comes from Anomaloglossus baeobatrachus, assembly GCF_048569485.1. Taxonomy (NCBI): domain Eukaryota; kingdom Metazoa; phylum Chordata; class Amphibia; order Anura; family Aromobatidae; genus Anomaloglossus; species Anomaloglossus baeobatrachus. The sequence continues at coordinate 531,478,433 of NC_134357.1, forward strand.
AAGTCTAATTACCTAATAAAAAGTCTATCCAAGCATAGTCATTAATGAGTTGTAATATAGTCCCACTATGCTTATCACATAAGGTACCAATTGTATTAATGCATAGGGCATACCAAGTACTAATGGCTATGAACCGTAACATCCATTACAAAGAATGGCAATCAATAATAGCTAAATAGTTATGAAAGGAATCAAACGCTACAATAGCTACCTGATTGTGACAGTTTCCAATGGAGTATCTGGCCACGTGTCCCACCACCCCGATGTACGTTTCGCCACTCGCTTTTTCAGAAGGGGCGTGTCAGGGTGGGGAGATGTCAGCGCTAATATATGACCTGTTAGCCATCCATCTTCCAAACAATTATAACCATCTTCCCTGTCCCTGCTGAAGAAAAGCAGGCCCAAACCATGATGCTGCCATGACCATGTTTGACAGTGGAGATGGTGTGTTCAGGGTTATGAGCTTGTTGCTTTTACATCAAACATATTGTTTGGCATTGTGCCCAAAAAGTTTGATTTTGGTTTCATCTGACCAGAGCACCTTCTTCCACGTTTGGTGTGTCTGCCAGGTGGTTTGTAGCAAACTTTAAACTACACTTTTTATGGATATCTTTGAGAAATGGCTTTCTTCTTGCCACTCTTCCATAAAGGCCAGATTTGTGCAGTGTACAACTGATTGTTGTCCTATGGACAAACTCTCCCTCCTCAGCTGTAGATCTCTGCAGTTCATTCAGAGTGATCATGGGCATCTTGGCTGCATCTCTGATCAGTCTTCTGCTTGTTTGAGATGAAAGTTTGGATGGACGGCCGGGTCTTGGTAGATTTCCAGTGGTATGATACTCCTTTCATTTCAATATGATCGCTTGCACAGTGCTCCTTGGGATGTTTAAACGTGTGAAAATCTTTTTGTAACCAAATCCGGCTTTAAACTCCTCCACAACATTATCACGGACCTGCCTGTTGAGTTCCTTGGTCTTCATGATGCTATCTGCGCTTTAAACAGAACACTGAGACTATCACAGAGCAGGTGCATGTATACGGAGACTTGATTACACACAGGTGGATTATATTTATCATCATCAGTCATTTAGGACAACACTGGATCATTCAGAGATCCTCAATGAACTTCTGGAGTGAGTTTGCTGCACTGAAAGTAAAGGGGACGAATAATATTGCACGCCGCAATTTTCAGTTTATTATTTTTTATAAAAGTTTACAATAAGCAATAAATTTTGTTCACCTTCACAATTGTGTCCCACTTGTTGTTGATTCTTCACCATAATATTAACATTTTTATCTTTATGTTTGAAGCCTGAAATGTGGGAAAAGGTAGAAAAATTCAAGGGGGCCAAATACTTTCCCAAGGCACTGTATCAGGCTTTATTACCGTCACTGCTGTGCACTTGTAAATGATTTGTTTAAAGTTAATGCAGAATATATTGTAGTAAGTGTATGGGCTTATTTTGCCTGTGCAAAAAGTCTGAATTTTGATCATTATTCTGCATTTATTTATTTATAGTGCTGATGATATTCAGAATAAAATGGCAAATTAATTGTATTAAGCTTTATATGTAGATAGGAACATCTAGCTCTATATACAGTATTTCTGGGCATAAAAATAATCGGCTAGATGTCGGGTAACTAATTAAGTATACATACTATATTGGATTTTTTCTGAGAATAAATTCAATTTATTACATTTGAATATCGGATTAATGATGATAATTGAATATATATGAATAGTCATTACCTTTTATGTGTAATTTCTCAACTGTGGGTGTAATTTATCTGGATCCAGTCCTGCCCCCCCTAGGTGGCTCTTCTGTTTTAACCCCTTCAGCCCCCGGGCACTTTCCGTTTTTGCGTTTTTGTTTCTTGCTGCTTTTCTTCTGAGAGCCGTAACTTTTTTATTATTCCGTCAATCTTGCCATATGAGGGCTTGTTTTTTGCGGGACGAGTTGTACTTTTAAATGAAACCATAGGTTTTACCATATATTGTACTGGAAAACAGCAAAAAAATTTCAAGTGTGGAAAAACTGCAAAAAAAGTGTGATCGCACAATAGTTTTTGGGATGTTTTATTCACCGTGTTCACTATATGGTAAAACTGATGTATCTATGTGATGCCCCAGGTCGGTGCGGGTTTGTAGACACCAAACATGTATAGGTTTACTTGTATCTAAGGGGTTAAAAAAAATTCACAAGTTTGTCCAATAAAAGTGGCGTACGTTTTGCGCCATTTTCCGAAACATGTAGCGTTCTCATTTTTTGGGATCTATGGCTCAGTGACAGCTTATTTTTTGCGTTTCGAGCTAACATTTTTAATGGTACCATTTTTGCGCAGATGCTACGTTTTGATCGCCTGTTATTGCATTTTGCGTAAAACTTGCGGCGACCAAAAAACGTAATTTTGGCATTTGGAATTTTTTTGCCACTACGCCATTTACCAATCAGATTAATTGATTTTATATTTTGATAGATCAGGCATTTCTGAACGCGGCGATACCAAATATGTGTATATTTATTTATTTTTTAATCCTTTAATTTTCAATGGGGTGAAAGGGGGGTGATTTGAACTTTTAGGTTTTTTGTTTTTTTTTTAATTTTTTAAAACTTTTTTTTTTACTTTTTTTTTTTATTTTACTAGTCTCCCTAGGGGGCTATAGCGATCAGCAATCCGATCGCTGTTATCTATCTGCTGATCACAGCTATACAGCTGTAAACAGCAGATTCAGTCACTTCCGGTTTCCCTCTGCTCCGTGCCGAGGAAAAACGAAAGTGAAACTTCGTAGCTGCAGGCGTCATCACAGGACCCTGTGCTACGATGGCAACCACCGAACGTAACGTGATCACTCACGTGACTTCCGGTGGGGGCGGCGGTAAGTAAAAAACATGGCCGCGCGCAGATAGATCTCGCTGCCAGACTTTGGCAGCGAGATTTAAGGGGTTAAATGTTGCGAGTGGAAGCGATTCCACTCGCAACATGCAGGCACACATGTCAGCTGTTGAAAACAGTTGATATGTGTGCCGACCGCTGCCGCCTGCCCGTGGCAGGGGGCGGGGCTTAACGGGGCACGATCCTTGACGGATAGATCCGTCCAAGGTCGTGAAGGGGTTAATAGATGTATTTTGAAAATAAATGTGAATAAAAAGTTTTTTTACTTTTCTAAAAATTTGTGTGCATGTTCACTTCTTTGTTTAGCTGGGATTTATCATGGACTGGTGGGTGTGTACAAAAATGCAGACGAGCTGATGGCTGCTCTCAAAGTAGCCTGGGCTTCCATAACACCTCAGCAGTGCCACAGGCTGATTGCCTCCATGCCACGCCGCATTGATCCAATGATTCATGCAAAAGGAGCCCCAACCAAGTATTGAGGCATTTACTGTACAGACTTTTCAGTAGGCGCCAACATTTCTAAGTTCAAAATTATTTTTTCAGTTGGTCTTATATAATATTCTAATTTTCTGAGATAATGACTTTTGGGTTTTCATTGGCTGTAGCCAAAATCATCAACACTAACAGAAATAAACACTTGAAATAGATCCCTCTGTGTATAATGACTCTATATAATATATAGGAATAGATCCCTCTGTGTGTAATGACTCTATATAATATATAGAAATAGATCCCTCTGTGTGTAATGACTATATAATATATGCATTTCCCTTTTTGTATTGAATTACTGAAATAAATTAACTTTTTGATGATATTCTAATTTATTGATATGCACCTGTATATCCCAAGGATTTTTTAATTAGTGGTCCACAATAATACAAAAATAAAACAATTTCAAATTACAATTTCAAAAAAGAAACAGAATAAACAGCATGTGCAGCAATGAAGGCACCCCTAATTAATACTTGGTTGCCCACCCTTTGGCATTGATGACAGCCTCCATTTCTTGTAGCCATCTATGAGCTTCTTGCACTTCTCAGCTGGTATTTTCTCCCACTCTTCCCTTACAGTTTGTTCAAGCTCTTTAATGTTTGCTGGGTTCTTTTCCCCAATGACAGATTTCTGCTCACCCCAAAGATTCTCAATGGGATTAAGGTCAGGACTCATTGCTGGCCATTTTAAAACAGTCCATTTTTTTCTTTTTGAACCATCTCTGTGTACTTTTGGATGTGTGATGTGGGTCATTTTCTTCCTGGAGAACACATGGTCTTTGATTCAAACCACATTTTCTTACACTGGGTAGGACATTTTGCTCCAAAATCTCTTGATAATTCTCTGACTTCATGATTCCTGTGATATGGTCAAGGCCTCCAGTACCAGATGCTGTAAAGCAACACCACAGCATTATGGATCCCCCACCATGCTTAACTGTTGGTAGACTGTTCTTTTCCTTCTAAGCTTCATTGCGCCATCTGTAAAAAAAAACCTGTTCCTTTGCATTGCCAAAAAGGTGTATTTTTGTTTCATCTGGCCACAGAACATTTTCCCAGTAGGATTGTGGTTTGTCAGGGTACTCTTTGGCAGATCAGTTGTTCCTTTTTATGTTTTTTCTTCAGCAATGGTTACTTCCTTGGCCTTCACGCATAAAGCTCTGCTTTGTTTAGTGTGAGGCTTATGGTACTTGTTGAAACCATAGCCCCAGACTGTTCCAGGTTGGCCTTCAGGTTTTTGGATATTTGACATGGTGTTTTTTCCACCATTCGCACCAACCTTCGAAGACGTTTCTTGTAAATTTTCATTTTTTCCCCATGTCCAGGGAGGTTAGTAACAGTCCATGCTTGGCAAACTTCTGAATAACACTGCGCACTGTTGAAACAACTGGGATACCAAGGTCTTAGGAGATGGCCTTATATCCTTTGGAACTTTTGTGTTTGCTAATAATTGCAGTTCTGATGTCCTCAGACAGCTCCTTTGTCTTCACCATTGTGATAAAGGAGCAGGACCTACCATATGGCTTTTTAACCCCTTCAGCCCCCAGCCTGTTTTCACCTTAAAGACCCGACCATTTTTTTCAATTTTGACCAGTGTCACTTTGACAGGTTATAACTCTGGAACACTTCAACGGATCCTGGCGATTCTGACATTGTTTTTTCGTGACATATTGTACTTCATGTCAGTGGTAAATTTAGGCCAATATGTTTTGCGTTTATTTGTGAACATTTCGGAAATTTGGCGAAAATTTCGCAGTTTTCAAAATTTGAAATTTTATGCCCATAAATCTGAGAGATATGTCACACAAAATAGTTACTAAATAACATTTCCCACTTGTCTGCTTTACACCAGCGCAATTTTTGAAAAAAAAAAAAAAATTCCGTTAGGAAGTTAGAAGGGTTCAAAGCTCATCAGCAATTTCTCATTTTTCCAACAAAATTTACAAAAAAACATTTTTTAGGTACCACATCACATTTGGAGTGATTTGAGAAACCTAGGCAAAAGAAAATACCCAAAAGTGACCCCATTCTAAAATCTGCACCCCTCACTCTGCTCAAAACCACATCCAAGAAGTTTATTAACCCTTTAGGAGCTTCACAGCAACCAAAGCAATGTAGAAGAAAAAATGAAAATTTTACTTTTTTAACACAAAAATGTTACTTTAGCCATAAAAATTAGTATTTTCACAAGGGTATCAGGAAAAATGCATCATAAAATGTATCGTGCATTTTCTCCTGAGTACGCAGATACCTCATATGTGGTGGAAATCAAATGTTTGGGCACACGGCAGGACTCGGAAGGCAAGGAGCGCCATTTGAATTTTTGAGTGCAAAATTAGCTGCACTCATTAGCGGACGCCATGTCGGGTTTGAAGACTCCCTGAGGTGCCTAAACAATGGAGCTCCCCCATAAGTGACCCCATTTTGGAAACTAGAGCCCTCAAATATTTTTTCTAGATGTTTGATGTGCACTTTGAACCCCTGGGGGCTTCACAGACGTTTATAACGTTGAGCCGTGAAAAGAAAAACATTTTTTTTTACCACAAAACTGTTGCTTCAACCAGGTAGCTTTTTTTTATCACAAGGGTATCAGGAAAAAATGCACCATAAAATGTATTGTGCATGTTCTCCTGAGTACGCAGATACCTCATATGTGGTGGAAATCAAATGTTTGGGCACACAGCAGGACTCGGAAGGCAAGGAGCGCCATTTCACAGCAAAATTGGTTGGAATTATTAGCGGACGCAATGTTGCGTTTGGAGACCCCCCTGAAGTGCCTAAACAATGGAGCTCTCCCACAATTGACCCCATTTTGGAAACTAGACCCCTCATGGAATTTATCTAGCTTTTTAGTGAGCACTTTGAACCCTTGGAGGCTTCACAAACGTTTGTAATGTTCAGCCGTGAAAATATTTTATTCTTTTTTTTTTTACCACAAAATTGTTTTTTCAAACAGGTAGCTTTTTTTTCACAAGGGTATCAGGAAAAAATGCACCATAAAATGTATTGTGCAATTTCTCCTGAGTACACAGGTACCTCATATGTGGTGGAAATCAATTGTTTGGGCGTACGGCGGGGCTCAGAAGAGAAGGAGCGCCATTTCACAGTAAAATTGATTGGAATTATTAGCAGACGCCATGTTGCATTTGGAGACCCCCTGAGGTGCCTAAACAATGGAGCTCCCCCACATGTGATCCCATTTTGGAAACTAGACCCCCCCCCCATACAAAAAAAATAGTTTGGCGAAATAAAAAATACAGACATCAGTAAAAAAAAAAAAATGAATAAAAAAAAAATATGAGCGCCTGCCACTAAGACCAGTGCCAAACGTGAGAGCAATGCACGAGTCTCGCATCGCATCATCCACTCCAGTCTGGAAGCGAGCAACTGCGCTGGATAATGCAATGCGAGAGGGCGGGGCGGCAGATGAGAAAGGGCGCAGCGGATGGAAGATGGGAAAGGGTGCAGTGGATGGAGGAGCGGCAGAGGATGGGAAAGGGCGCAGCGGATGGAAGATGGGAAAGGGCGCAGCGGATGAAGGAGCGGCAGAGGATGGGAAAGGGCGCAGCGGATGGAAGATGGGAAAGGGCGCAGCGGATGGAGGAGCGGCAGAAGATGGGAAAGGGCGCAGCGGATGGAAGATGGGAAAGGGCGCAGCGGATGGAGGAGGGGCAGAAGATGGGAAAGGGCGCAGCGGATGGAAGATGGGAAAGGGCGCAGCGGATGGAGGAGCGGCAGAGGATGGGAAAGGGCGCAGCGGATGGAAGATGGGAAAGGGCGCAGCGGATGGAGGAGCGGCAGAGGATGGGAAAGGGCGCAGCGGATGGATGATGGGAAATGGCGCAGCGGATGGAGGAGCGGCGGAGGATGGGGGGGGAGGTGAGATGGGGATACCTACCTTACAGGATGGATCTAGGCAGCAGGATCACAGCAGACAGAAGAGGCAGCAGATGAAGGAGGCAACAGATTGAGGAGTGTGAGAGGGGGCAGTAGATGAAGAGGATGGGAGAGAGCAGGCAGCAGATCGAGGAGGGGGGCAGAGTCTGATGGGAGAGAGAGATGGCACATGGAGGAGGGTGGGCCCCGGGGGGAGGGGGGCCCCCAGAACATGGAGGGGGGAGGGTGGCTTGCAGCACATGTGGGGGGAGGGTGGCTTGCAGCACATGGAGGGGGAGGAGGTGTAGTGGCAATGGAGAAGGGGCAGCCGATGAAGGAGGCAACAATCGAGAACAGTGGGGGCCGATTCGGGGGCAGCAGCGGCTGAAAAAGGTGGGTGCGGCGGGGACAGTGGCAAATGTGGCGGCGGGGACAGTGGCGAACGTGGTGGCGGGGACAGTGGCGAACGTGGCGGCGGGGACAGTGGCGGGCGGGGCGATCGGGGACAGCGATGGGGATGGCGGTGGCGATCGGAGACAGCGGTGGGGCTGGCGGTGGCGGGGTGATCGGCGACAGCGGCAGGGCTGGCGGTGGCGATCGGAGACAGCGGCGGTGCTGGCGGTTGCGAACGGGGCGATCGGCGACAGCGGCGGGGCTGGGGCTGGCGGGTTGATCGGAGACAGCGGCGGGGCTGGCGGGCGGGGCGATCGGAGACAGCGGCGGGGCTGGCGGAGGCGGGTGGGGCGATCGGAGACATCGGCGGGGCTGGCGCTGACGGGCGGGGCGATCGGAGACAGCGGCGGGGCTGGCGGGGCGATTGGAGACACAGCGGCGGGGCTTGCGGTGGCGGGCGGGGCGATCGAAGACAGCGGTGGGGCGATCGGAGACAGCGGCGGGGCTGGCAGGGCGATCAGGGACAGGGGCGGGCGGTGGGGGCAGCAACTTACCGATGGGCACCCGCAGAGACAGCTTTCCTCGGCTTTCAGGGACGGACACAGGTCACCGGCACCAGATCCACGGTAATTGGAGAGATCGGTCACAAGACCGGTCTCTCCAATCAGAGCTGGGGGCGGGTGAAGCACCGATCACCCAGCTCCAGCCAATGGCCAGTGCTACAGCAGCACTGATCAGGGCTGGATTTCAATGTTCCAGCCATTTTCAATGGCTGGAACATTACAGTGACTGTAATTGGCTGAGCGGCGTTCGTCAGCCAATCACAGCCTCTGTAGGTTCGGGGAGGAGGCACCACCCCTCCTCAGGTCAGGCAGAGGTCCCTCCTTCCCGAATCTACAGTTTAATTAAACAAATTTCACTCCCCCGGGGCTCCGGGACTCCGATTTCGCCATGACGTACTGGGTACGTCATGGGTCGTTTAGCACCATGTCACCATGACGTACCCAGTACGTCAAAGGTCGTTAAGGGGTTAAAACACTGAAGTCATCATTCATTGGCTAATTCATGTCACATGGGCACAGACAATTTATCACAGGAGATTCTCATTTGTGATTTACCGCAGGTGAAGAAAGTGAGAGAAATCAGGACTGTGCATGTTCCAAAAGGTAAATCGAGTCCAAGACTGTGGGAACCATAGAACTACGCATGTACACACCATTGAGTCCTATCAGCAGACAACATTAGGAAACAATGCCGTGCTTGTGAATTAATTAGTCGGAACCTGTGGAGGGAAACAAAGGACAATCAAAGGAAGAAAAATGGACTGGAAATAAAAGGCAAGGGACAAAAGAACTGCATAAATAAGTGATGGATCATGCACCCCTCTGGCACCGCACTTAGATGGATTATCCATACTTTTGATTTTAATTATTCCATAAGCAACATTAATAACAATAAAAGAACATAATACAAGTGTGTTATGTTAAAATCTCATAATAAATGACCCAATGAGCTTATTAAAAACCATAAAAATATTAGATTATTGATTGATCAGCCATTTTTTTCTTAAGTCAGGGGAACAAGTCAGTGACTTCATTAACACCACCAGGTTTTCATATGTTTAATTTATGAATTCAAAAGATTTCTTTTCTTTTTAGGATTTCGATGCGATTTGGGGTTTGGGGTGGGACATGTTCAATTGGAAAAATAGTCAATCGGTCAGGGTTTTTATTAAGGGCAATAGTATAATATCTGGAAAGCCCATGATGAAGATAGCCCTTATGGATATTGGGCCTATGGGAATTTAGTCGATTGTTTAGAGCCTGAGTGTTTTGACCCACATATTGTTTCCCACAGGGACATTCAATTACATAAATGACATGGTTGGACAGACATGTCATCCTGGTTTTTATATTATAGGATGCTTGGTCAGTGTTGTAATGAAAAGAGGTAATTGTATTATAAATAGACTGACAGCACAGGCATTTTGATACCCCACATTTAAAAGAACCAGGATTAGTACCAGTATTAGATGGATAAACCTTGGTGTTATGGGTTCTCTTTCTACTAAGGCAGTGTTTTTCAACTCCAGTCTTCAAGGACCAGGATCAACACATCAGGTTTTCCACAGTGTTGCACAGGTGATGAGTTTTCAGGATTTCCTCACTATTAGGCCTTTTTCACATGTCAGTGAAAAACACAGACATTTTTCACTAACGTGTAAAAAATGCATATGTCCCTTCGTGAGCCGTGATTCACGGCACACGTGGGTTGTCCATGTGCAATCCGTGATTCCACATGGAGGTAAACTTACCTGTCCCCGCTCCGGCTATCCGTGGTGCTAAGCCCTTCTGGACGCTGCCTCCGGCCGCTGCTGTATCACCTCTGCAGCTAATTCCAGGTCAGCTGTGCTGTACATAAATAAATATGCATGACAGTAATTAGCCGGGCAGGAAGCAACAGCCAGCAGAGGCCAGAGATGGCGTCGCTGAGAAGGGGAGTATAAAAATCATTTTATTTTCAATGTACGTGTTTATCTCGTACGTGTTTCACGGATCACACCATAGTTTGGTCCGTGGGACATCAGTGATGTCAGAAAAAATGGACATGTCTCCGTGTGGAGCACACGGACATGCGTGTACGCCGCACGGAGACATGGTGAGTGAAAAATCACTGATGTGTGCGCAGACCCAGTGATTTTAATGGGTTTGCATATGTCCATAGTTCTAGTACGTATAAAAACTGTCACATACGTACCAGAATCACCAACGTGTGAAAGAGGCCATATAATTTTATCAGCTGTGCAATATTAAGGAAATCCTGAAAACCTGATTTGTTGTGGGACATTAGTTGAGGAACACTGTACTATGGGTTAGAATATTCCTCAGAGAGGGGGCCCTTCTGAAGGTAACTCCAGGTTGATCGGATAGGACTTTTTTTTTAATATAGGGTCATTTTGCAAAATGCCCCAGTGTTTGCCAAGGATACTTTTCATATATTTTATTTTCTAAACTGAAGGTTGTGATCAGACTTACATCGTATTTAATAGAGGATTGATTGGACTAGTTTGAGAACTTACTGAGATCCTCTTTTTAAGATCCTTATTATCAAAGATAGCATATTAATAATTTTTTAGGATTTTTTTTTTATAGAATCTAGCAAACAAACCTCTCTGTGTTTTAATATCTTCATCAAGAGTACAATTTCTCCTGATTCTTTTGAATTGGTTTCCAGGGGTGTTCCGTAACTATTCATAGTAACGGTTGCTATCATAGGGTCTGTTACCATTGGTATCAAACTTTTTAAAGAATGTTTAGTTAGTAAACTGCTATTGTTATGATAGATGGTTATGTCAAGAACAATGATACTGATATTACTATATGTGGTGGGAAAACCCAAACCCCATTAGCTAGATTCAATCCAATTGAGAAGTTCCTGCAGATTTGTATATGAATTATCCCATACTAGCTGTAGTACCCGGCGTTGCCCGGGATAGTAACTAAGTGTCTCTCGGTCTCTCGCCCACTCTTTCTCTCTCTCACTCTCCCTTTCTGTTTCCCTCTCTGTCCCTCTCTGTCTGTCTCTCTCTGTCTGTCTCTATCAGTCTTTCTCTGTCTCACTGTTTCCCTCTCTGTCTCTCCGTCTCTATTTCTTTGTCTCTCTCTCTGTCTGTCTCTCCACCGAAATTATATTCATTGACACATAAGCATATACTAAGAAAGTCCTTTCTTGCCTATAGCAACCAATCACAGCTCCTATTAATGACCTGTAGCTCCCAGTTCCATTGACTTTAATGTAAGCAGGTTTTTTGTTGAATAACTATAAAGCGAGGGTTTAAATTTTCCCCTCAAAACATAGTCTATGACGTTCCCTGATTCAAATGAGGTGGCTGTGAAAATTTCATGATTGTAAATCCGTCGGTGCAAAATCTTTTAGCAGACATACACACATACATACATACACACACTCCTCTTTATATATTAGAAAAATAGCAAATCATCAATATATCTTTTATAAAAATGATATGATTAATAAAAGGAGTGTTACATATAAATCGGGATTCAAAAACAGGTATAAATGAAGTGGCGTATGTCGGTTCTATTTACTTTATTTTCCATATAATTTTTATCTTTCCAGCCAAATTCTGACTACTATATTATGAGTGATCATAATATTGTTCGATTTCGCAAAATCAGAGTTTTCAATTTGCTTAAAACTGAGCGCTTGTTGCATAAAATGTCACTGTTTAATAAGTTGCTAAAAGCCATAATACATGCTTTTGTGAACGACTAGCAACTTTCCATTGACTGCAACAGCGATCTTTTGAGCGAACATTTGCTTTTGTAATAATGACACTGTATGTATAATAGCGGCGAAACAACTATTTGCGCATCAATTGCTATTGTTAAAAAACTGTCTAATAAAACCTGAACCTCACTGTGTGTATTTTCCTCTAATCTTCCCATCTTTGAAGGCTTATCACACTGATCCTGAATCGGGTTACCCTCCTGCACAGATCTTCATTTTCTATAGTACTGGATTTGTGGTAATTTCTGACACAACAAATAAATCTTCCTTTTTCATTTTATAACTTATTATTTTTATTTGTCCAATAGGAAACCTTTACTTCATTCAACGTTTTGTATGTAAATAAATACACTGAGATGTTGTTTGTGTGTGTGTGTGTGTATATATATATACACACACATATATAGATACACAAAGGGTTTTTTGAGGTATAAAACGATCACATGACAATGTCTGTTAACCCGATTACGACAGCCTTACGGAGATAAACGGCGGCAGAATCAGGTCCTTATTCTGATCTGCCGTCTATAAACGGCGGTCAGAAAAAGGTAAATAGCGCCCCCCAGCGTCAGAAAATCTCCGAGATTTCAGCTACCGGGGGTAGCTGAGATCCTGGAGATCGTTTTTTCCGGTCCCCGCTCACCTGATGACCGGTATACACCGTATACCGATGATCATGTTATAGTAAATCACAGCACCGGTAAACAATGATTTATCTCCCATCTGGCATGATCAAACATGTCAGCTGGGAGATAAATCTCCTCTCCCGGTCCCCTGCGGTCCCCCGGGGTCGCCGAAGTGCCCCCCCAACCCCCAACCCCCTCCTGAAAATCCAAGATGGCGGCGCGCACAGCAGCGCACCGCCCGCATTTACCCATTTCCTTTGACTTCTGTCGCATGTGCCATCACACATGTGATAGAAAACTCCTCCCCAGGCCCAGCCAGGTCACCCCCTATTCCCCCCCAGTGTCTCCCGGTGTCCCCCGTACCTGTCGGAGCGCTGATCCCCCGCGGCCCCCTCCTCCTTCACAGCAGTTGCCGGTCACATGTGCAGAGCGCAGCTGTCAGCTCAGCTTCCTGTGTCTGACTCAGAGACGCTGGCTCACTGCTCACACTCTGCAGCTGTGACCCGGGGAGGGTGGGTGCAGATTCTTTGCACCCACTCTCCTCAAATGGAAGGTCTGCACTCCTAGAAAATGGGGGACACGTTCCCTGAACGTGCCCCCCATATTCTAGAAGATCGTGTGACTTCCAAAATGGCTTACAGGAGATTTTTTTTTTTCTTCTCAATAAATTCGTGAAAGAGGGATGGTTGGGGAGTGTTTTTTCAAATAAATTTTTTTTTTGTTGTCAATTTTTTTTTTATTACTGTCAATTAGTTATGTCTGGTATCAAATAGACGCCGTGACATCACTAATTGCTGGGCTTGATGCCTGGTGACATTACACATCTGGTGTCAACCCCATTTATTACCCCGTTTGCCACCGCACCAGGGCAACGGGATGAGTTGGGGCGAAGCGCCAGAATTGGCGCATCTAATGGATCCGCCACTTCTGGGGCAGCTTTCACTAAACAAAACAAGAGGTATACCAATGCAGGGATCACCAGACACAGATAATTGGCAAAATTACACAACTTTATTAATGAAGCACAGCAACAACTAGTCGAACACACTAGATAAATAGGACACACCAAATATAAAAACATTTAAAAAGCCAAAAGGCATAGAACACTAGGTCAGAACCCTCGAAATGATATGATGAATGGCAATTGTATGCTTAAGAGAAGCCCCTCTGTGACAACGTATACATATCAAGGCAAAATATTAAGGAATATGCCAAGGTTAGGTAAATGCAAGGATAATAACTATATTCATAAATGAATTTTACAGACAGTGGTAATTGCGCATTGGTTACTTAGGGCAAAGTTGCCATCTCCTAAAACAGCTGTTCCTAGTAGGGGTAATATGACAAATCCTATACAACAATCAGAGACAGCAGGTGCACCTGTGTCCCTGAGAACAACAAGGTTGTGGTACATATAAAACAGGCTTAGTAATATTTAAGTTCAAGGGTTCCCAGACCAGTATAGGATCTTAATAAAGTATAAATAATGAACCAGCTAGGAAAACTACAATGACAGTGCCAATCTAAACAGCAGCAGAGATTGCAAGTCTAGTTAGAGATAAGGTATTACAATGAGGAGGTCAAAGTAAGCACAAATACCAATACCCAGCCGGGTGGTTATCACAGAGTGGGAGGGTTCCGGTGTGGTTACCCTAACCCACGCGTATCACCACCTTAGAAAGTGGCTTCCTCAGGGCAAAGGGGGCAATGTGTGAACGGGTGGTCACTCTATTTAAATGTAGAATTGACGATTTAATTGCTTACCAGTGTGTGAAGATACAGCGTGGCGCAAGGTAGCAGCGATGGCGGCCGCCATCTTGACTGAATCACATGATTCAGATCAATCAGTAAAATTCCGAATTTCGTTTCTGCTGTGCGCATGCGCATAGGATATAATGAAGTTACTACTGCGCATGCGTTACAGACACAGCGTTATAGGACATTCATGAAAGAAGAGTCAGGGCGTATTTGTTCAGGACTTGCGTAAATAGCGTACATCCGGACGAAAGTACACAGATAGTGGAGGAAAGAGCAGACACATGCGCGATACCGCGACCCATCCAGATAATAAGCTCACAGGTCTATTTTCGCAAACGTAAGGTCGTATATATAATCTGTGCAAACACTAGGGCATACATTTTCAGTATAGTAAGAGGCTCTGCTTACACATTGATAACATAGAGCGTGTCTGGTGATCCCTGCATTGGTATACCTCTTGTTTTGTTTAGTGCATAATGTTTCTATAGTATACCAGGAGATCCCCTTGGGTGGTGCCGTAACGGGGTGCCAGGGGTGCCTCGGGGCTTGTAGTCGTGGCCCCCTTTTCTCTCAGGCCAACCCCCGGCTCCGCCGTCACTACTGGGACAGGGGATTGTTCTGTGGGGCAGAGTGTGGTGTAAAAGAGCATACTTTCAGCCGCAGGAAGACTCTTCAGGCAGGGATCAGATAAACCAAACGACATATTTATTGCACAGAGTTTCACAGACAGCTCAATGCACGGATTTTGTAGCGCACGGTCACAATTCCTGTCCGGGGAAATCTTTCCTTGTTGTCTCCTCTTGTGGGGATGTGCCCGGCTACTCCACTTCACCTAGGCTCCCACTCCGGCTAACACAGACTGGACCCACACCAATTCTGCTTCACCCTTGAGGACACTTCTTCTCTTCTTCCCTTCTTTCTTTCTTTCTTTCTGCCCACTCAGCTCTACACTCTGCCCCTGGCTGTTCCTTCTCCCCCGTCCCGGAATCAACTGCCTTCCACACACACACACTTCTCTCTCTAAGCTGCCGGCTCCTCCTCTCTCCTGCCCTGTTTCTATGGGGACAGCCGTCCCACCCGGGCTCTAGGGGAAAACCCACTGCACAGTAAAAACATGTTTATTAATAACATCAACAGTAACTACCCCAGAGTGAGGTATCTTCAGGGGGAAACTGCACCTCCTTGTAAGGGGTCTGCCCACCCCTTACATTCCTCCCCTCTTTAAGCCTAAGCCTCCCGGCAAGGCTCGAACCTGTAAAACACAATTTAGCAGCAAGGCAAACTTTGGATAAAACTTTAAAACCTTCATAAACAAAGTCAACCACTGAGCGGCCAAGTTCTGCGCCCGGAGTCCCTCCTGGGAGCTCCCGGTCTTTGTAGGCAGTGTACCCGGAGGCTTTTACAGCACTCCCGGTCTTTGTAGGCAGTGTGCCCGGAGGCTTTTACAGCACTCCCGGTCTTAGTAGATAGGAGGACAAACAATAAAGTCTTCCTTAACATCACGGAGGGAGCCCCTGGCTCAGTCCAGCATCAGGCTCCTTCCGGGCTCGGTAACTTAAACATGGTTGCAAACTGTGGAACTTTTCCGGCTCTTTAACAACACCGGTCTTCAACACGAACATGTCCATCACCTCCGGTCGTTACGGGTCACTCGGGATGGTAAGCGTGCTGCCATTCGGCCCGCTGAGCCCTCACATAATCGGAAAGGGACTGACCTGGCAAGCGGCGCAGCCTCCGGAACGGTTCGTAGTTGACTGGTGGTTCTGGTGCCTCTGTCTCCGGTTTTGCCTCTTCAACCCCCGACGGGGGTGACGGGGACTACCCACGACGATCACTGGGTGTGTGACCATACTCTGGTGGATCGCTAACACCGCCGGTGTCCCCTTGTCTGGGTCAGCACTCAGTCCTGTCATGACTTCTGGCGACACCGCCAGCGTGTTTCTCGGCCGGGAAATCTCAGCCAGCACCGGTCTCTGCTGTGTACGTCTCCGGTACTGACACTCTTCCCATCCGATCTTTTGCAGACCTTCCTGTAATGGCGCCGGGAACGGTGGAGATGCTGGGGAAGGTGGAGGCGGGCCTTCTTTTCCCGCTCTTGTATACGCTCCACCCCCAGTCTCACACATTAAATCGACCCAGCATAGGCGACTCTTCTTTTTCTCTGTACTGCCACCCTCTCCACATGTTTTCAGTAACATCTTAGGGCCAGCACCTCCCCTCTTTGGACGGCGTACTCTGTACTTCTTTTTCTTCGCCGGCCAACTCAGGGTCTTTCGTTTGGCGCCAATTCTTCGCGTGCTCGCTGTACTCGTGAAGACGGCGGCCATCTTACGGCCATCTTGTGCCTGGTCCAACGCCTTAGGCACCACTTGGTCTCCATCTTCTTGGATCGGGACCCCTTGCATATAATCCGAATCCTGCCGACTACGCCACATGTAACGGGGTGCCAGGGGTGCCTCGGGGCTTGTAGTCGTGGCCCCCTTTTTTCTCAGGCCAACCCCCGGCTCCGCCGTCACTACTGGGACAGGGGATTGTTCTGTGGGGCAGAGTGTGGTGTAAAAGAGCATACTTTCAGCCGCAGGAAGACTCTTCAGGCAGGGATCAGATAAACCAAACGACATATTTATTGCACAGAGTTTCACAGACAGCTCAATGCACGGATTTTGTAGCGCACGGTCACAATTCCTGTCCGGGGAAATCTTTCCTTGTTGTCTCCTCTAGTGGGGATGTGCCCGGCTACTCCACTTCACCTAGGCTCCCACTCCGGCTAACACAGACTGGACCCACACCAATTCTGCTTCACCCTTGAGGACACTTCTTCTCTTCTTCCCTTCTTTCTTTCTTTCTTTCTGCTCACTCAGCTCCACACTCTGCCCCTGGCTGTTCCTTCTCCCCCCCCCCTTCCCCCCCCTCCGTCCCGAATCAACTGCCCTCCACACACACACACTTCTTTCTCTAAGCTGCCGGCTCCTCCTCTCTCCTGCCCTGTTTCTATGGGGACAGCCGTCCCACCCGGGCTCTAGGGGAAAACCCACTGCACAGTAAAAACATGTTTATTAATAACATCAACAGTAACTACCCCAGAGTGAGGTATCTTCAGGGGGAAACTGCACCTCCTTGTAAGGGGTTTGCCCACCCCTTACAGTGCCCTTCTATTTTTGTTTTCAAAACTTTTACTGGTGCACTAGTCACCAATTCTGGAAGGTGGCACACCTCTACTATTTAACCTAAATCTTTAGGGCTTGTTAGATTATTCATTTGTGGTAGTCGGTTGTTTTTTTGCATAGCTGCACATGGATTTGGCAGCAAGAGAAGCAGCTTGGTGTGATCAATCATCTGATGTGTTTGGGGTTTCCTCCAATCTTGGGCCCTCCGGCTCCTCAAGGCTATGTGCGCACTTACCGGATTTTTCGCGGATTTTGCCGCGGATTTGCTGCATGTTTCGCTGCAGAAAATGTTCATAACATCTCTGCAGTGAATCACCAGCAAATCCTATGGAGAAAAAAAATCCTGTGCGCACTGGGCGGAATTTGACAGCTGCGTGTTTTGCTGCGGAAATCCCGCAGCAAAAACAAGTGCATGTCACTTCTTTTCCGCACATCGCTGCGGGATTTCACTCCATTGACTCAATGTTAATCATGAAATCCCGCAGGGAATAACGCAGGCAGCAAATTCTGTGCGGTTCACTGCGTTTTGCTGCGTTATTCCCTGCGGTATTTCGCGGTTTACCTCCGGTAATGTACATCACTTGCTTGCGGTTTTGCAGGGAAGTGATGTCATTACAGGAACAGGAAGTCGTGCAGAGAGTAAACACACACACATCACAGACATAGAACACATCACAGACATAGAACACATAGACACAGACACATAGAACACACATAGAAAGAAAACGGAAATATAGAAAAAAAAGAACGTGGGCTCCGCTGCATATTTACCTTCCAGCCGAGGTAAGCACACAGCGGCGGCCCGGTATTCTCAGGCTGGGGAGGGAGAGGGGCAGGGGTAATGTCCCCCCGCCTCACTCCCCCTCCCGCAGCCGAGAATATCAGCCGCAGCTGCCCCGGCACTGTCGCATGCAATATGCGGCACTGCCGGCGTGTCCTCGGCTCTTCTTGCCACCGTGTAGCAGTGGTGGCAAGGTAATACAAGGGTTAATGATGATGGGGGACCACCGCCATTAACCCCAGGCTTGATCATGGCAGCGTCTATGTGACAGCTGACATGATCAACCCGTAAGTAAAGTGAAGAAAACACAGACACCAAAAATTCTTTATTTTAAATAAAACAAACAAGCCTCGTTCACCAGTTTATTAACCCCTCCCGCACCAAAGCTCCGGCGTAATCCACAGCTCCGACTCCGGCGTCCTGCACTGCTGACATCCAGCCGCGATGTGTCACAGACACAGGCTGAATGCAGCAGACAGGAGAGGTAATTATCGGTCATTTCCCACGGCCGGTAATGTGAACTCACTGCCGACCGTGGGAAATGCAGCGATCTGTCATCTATCCCTCTATCTATCCCTCTATCTATCTATCTATCTATCTATCTATCTATCCCTCTATCTGTCAGTTTATCTATCCCTCTATCTATTCTTCTGTCTATCTATCTACTCAGAATTAAATGACTTTTTTTTTTTTTTTTTTTTTTTTTTTCAATGTGCTTTATTGCAGTGAATGCAATAAAGCACATCCCAACCCGCACGCGGCAATACCGCGAACAATACCGCGGTAAAACCGCGGCAAACCGCGGCAAACCGCATGCGGTTTTCGGGTGCGGTTTCCCGCGGTTTTTTACCGCGAGTGCGGTAATCTTTGAGAGGATGCGGAATTTTCTCAAGAAAATTCCATTTCCCAGTGCGCACAGAGCCCAATAGTTATTCCTGATGAAAATCAACGTCTCATGCAAGACTTGATTGATCTGCATAAGAAAGTGGTGAGATTTTGGTGGAACGTGAGAACGCTTGAAGAATACAAAAAACTTAGAATTACCCCCAGGGGCCTACGTGTCCAGATTTTCCCAGCCTGGGAGACCGATACACACTTTAAAGCCACCTGGGAAAAGGGGTTACAAGCCTGTTCAGTTATCTTACTGGACATGCTCATTGAGCACGACCGGTCATTATTGGTCCAGTTGAAGGAGGAGATTAAGAACAAGGAACATATACTTTTTCAGTTAGATGCTCCAACAATAGTCACCCCCTTTCAAAATAGGCTAAAAAATATTCTTGATACCTTTGAAAGGGATGTTATAAAGGGTAAGAAACAAAAATTCCAAAGAGATAGAAACGACTACGCAGAAAATAGAGCGTATAAGTGGACCCATCGGGGGAACAAGCGGAGAGTAGCTAGTAGAGAACCGACACTCGTACAGGCAGTATCTGAACCCTCCTCTAGCGATTTTTTTATCGACCGATACCAGCGACCAGGAAGGCGCACTAGGAGGGGTCACCGCAAACCTAAACCCAAGGAGAAAAGGTCGAAGGAAACAACCATGGCAATCACCTCCACAGAGGGAAATGAGGAGCAGGCGGCGCAATTGGTAGCCATGGACAATGAGAATCTACAGGTAGTTAACCTTTCCAATTATTCCCTACAGAAGCTGAAACTTCTTTGCTCTCTAAAGGTCTGTCATTCGCACCAATGAACCGACTCAATAGGTTTACTGTTACTAAAGACCTTTACCTCTTTTGTAGGCAGCTCATGTTTAAATTTCTATATAATCGACCGGACCTGATTAACACCCTGCCACCCGAGGATAGACAGGTTTTCAACGACCTCTTATGCCTTCTGGAGGAGAACGAAAGAGACCCAGGTAAGAAGGCTCCTTTTACGGGTCGACTTTTGTCTCCGGCTACTCCACCATTTGCACTTTGCCCTGCTATCAATATCTTTTTTAACAAGATGTGCAAGGATATTGATAAGCTCAAACTTGATAACAATAGGGCCAACAACTTGACTGGAGAGGAGAGAGAGACCCTGGCAAGCCTTAAGAACAACCAAGATTTTTTAATCAAAGAGGCAGACAAAGTGGGAAATGTTGTACTGTGGCCTATCGATATGTATATGAGGGAAGCTAAGCGCCAATTATTAAACAAGGAGTGCTATGTAGCACTACCTTCGGACCCGACTTTGATCTTCAAGAAAGGTCTAGATAGACTCATCTCCACGGCTCTCAGTCATGGCATCATTACACTGAAGGAAAAAAACTTTTTGACAACTAGGCATCCAGTGACACCTACTTTTTACATGCTGCCAAAAATACATAAAGCCCAACCTGAACCACCTGGTAGGCCTATAGTCTCAGGGATAGGGGGTCTCTTTGAGAGGCCCTGTATCTACCTAGACTTTTATCTACAGCCTTTGGCCCAGTCACTGCCTTCATACGTCAGGGACTCCACTCACTTAATTGAACAGCTGTCCAATTTGGTGATTCCACCTGACACGTTATTGGTCACCTTGGACGTGGAGTCCCTTTACACTTCCATCAGCCATACCTTGGGGACACAGGCCGTGTCTTTTCTTTTTGGATCTTTATTTTTCGTCCTAGATCTTCTCTTCATGGTACTGGACAGAAATTATTTTATTTTCGATCGAACATACTATCGCCAGACGTCCGGTACCGCGATGGGAGCTTGTTGTGCGCCACCCTACGCTAACATCTTTTTGGGGTGGTGGGAAAAGAATTTTGTCTACATGTCGGAGTCTTTCAAGGCCCATGCAGTTCAATGGTTTCGGTACATTGATGATGTGCTTCTCCTGTGGTCCGGCTCGGCCGAAGATTGTAATTAATTTATTTCTGCTTTGAATCAGAATAATTTAAATATCAAATTAACTTCACATCTTTCTGCCGAAACAGTGGAATTTTTGGATCTACAATTACATCAAGAGAACAATAAGATTCGCACCACCCTTTACCGCAAACCAACTGCCAGCAACAGCCTACTTCACTATAGTAGTTTCCACCCTACACATGTGAAGGATGCAATACCTAAAGGTCAATTCATGAGGGTGAGAAGGAACTGTAGCAATACTGTTGATTTTAACATGCATGCCTCCGACCTATCCAACAGGCTCCAGATGAGGGGATACCCAAAGAAGACAATATCTAATGCCCTACATCATTGCCAAAATCTTTCAAGAGAGTCTCTTCTGCAACCACGGAACCGACAAAAGACCACCACAGTGAGTATGATAGCTCCCTTTAACAACCAGTGGCAGGATCTGTACAAATTGCTTTACAACAACTGGGACATACTAAGCAGTGATAGGAAGCTGTCCCAGTTCTTAGACGCCAAACCAAGGCTGGTTGCAAGAAGGGCCCAGAACTTGGGAGGCTTCCTATCAAGCAGTCATTTTAAAAGGCCTGTCCACAGTCTGGGCACTGGCACGAGACTTAAGGGCACTTTTCTTTGCGGCTCCTGCACGGTATGCCCATATATGGTTGCTGATGAATGTATTCTTCTGCCAATCTTCCCCAGACGCATCTCAAGTCAAGCCTACTACCACTGCCGTTCAAGAAACACAATTTATGTACTTATTTGTGGATGCCCGAAGCTCTACGTAGGTCAAACAACACAGGAGGTAAGAAGGAGGATTCAGCAGCACCTGTCCACTATTAACACCGCTGAGGCAGATCTGAAAAAGGGCAAAACCCTGACTTCGGTGGCCTCACACTTCTATACCCAACATGGGGGACGTTTCTCTGATGTCAAAGTTCTAGTGGTGGATTCGGTTAAACAGAATTCCAGGGGGGGAGACTGTGTGAAGATTTTGCTTCAGAAAGAATCCAAATGGATTTATAACCTTAAAAGTATGGTTCCACTGGGCTTGAATGAAGAACGTCTCTATACGGGGTTCTATAATGTGATGTAAGGGTCACCTAATTCTACTCTTCCTTTTCAGTCTACCAACATCAGATCTTAGGCCGACTATTTCTATGAACCAATTTACCATCGCTAGAAACTCGATAGGATTCCTTTGGATGAAGAGGCATCTCACGAAACTGGGTTTCACTCAATTACAGCGGATCAACGGAAACTATAAGGAATTGCATAAAGTATGACTGAGAGCCACATTGGGCACAAGAAGTTACTGGCGAATTCAGCAAGTTTGGGACATCTTTTGGACGTCTCCATGAACTTTGTCAACTCTAATGGGACTCGTCCATTTACTGCCCGATTATATTTTTTTCTATATTAATAGGGAAAACTTATTTTAGTCTCCCACTTGTCTCTGTGAATACAATGTGTTGGTTTCCAGGGCCTCCTTGTTAGTGCATGTGTGTCATTTCCATGCATTTATTGACACACTGGTTCATTTTTTGATAAATATTTACTTGCATTTCTATCCGCCAGCTAGGCAGGTCCCCCTGTGCCCCTGAGGTCCAGCCTGGCCCTCCCTTTGTTTGGATCTTTACATTGCTATTTGACTAAGATCGAGGTATTTCTTGTGGGGTCAAGAAGGACCTCACGAGACGGGCCGACCTGACTTCACGACGGCTATTCGTATTGTGTAGCGTCTGTGTATTTTTTGCTACCTTCTTTTTGGGCCAATTGGCGTCATGGTCCCCTGTCTTTAGTGATATGCAGCAACTGAATGCATGTTTTGACACTGTGTGCATAATTGAAATTGTTCTCTCTGACTGCCCAACCATATTAGTAAATTAATAAATCTAGCTTTTTCTATGCACTATAGCATTATCAATAGTAGTTTTGGCTGTCCTCTATGATGTACACCAGTAAGCTCATGCTCCCTTTGCTGTATATCGCGCTCGATCCCCTCTATCTATATTATTGTGACCACAGGACCAACTGTATCCATTACTGGAATAGAATTTTGATTCTTTCATTAACTCATACTGTAATGAGCATCTTTACTCACTCTACTTTCCATCCTCTGACGAGGTCCTCCTCATAACTGAGTTTATTTATCTTGTTTTCACGCTTTCCCAGATGGCGTGTGCCCTGCAATTATGTGGGCTATAATGTTGATCTTATTATCGCTCTATGTTATCAATGTGTAAGCACAGCCTCTTACTATACTGCAAATGTATGCCCTAGTGTTTGCACAGATTATATATACGACCTTACGTTTGCGAAAATAGACCTGTGAGCTTATTATCTGGATGGGTCGCGGTATCGCGCATGTGTCTGCTCTTTCCTCCACTATCTGTGTACTTTCGTCCGGATGTTCGCTATTTACGCAAGTCCTGAACAAATACGCCCTGACTCTTCTTTCATGAATGTCCTATAACGCTGTGTCTGTAACGCATGCGCAGTAGTAACTTCATTATATCCTATGCGCATGCGCACAGCAGAAATGAAACTCGGAATTTTACTGATTGATCTGAATCATGTGATTCAGTCAAGATGGCGGCCGCCATCGCTGCTACCTTGCGCCACGCTGTATCTTCACACACTGGTAAGCAATTAAATCGTCAATTCTACATTTAAATAGAGTGACCACCCGTTCACACATTGCCCCCTTTGCCCTGAGGAAGCCCCTTTCTAAGGTGGCGATACGCGTGGGTTAGGGTAACCACGCCGAAACCCTCCCAATCTGTGATAACCACCCGGCTGGGTATTGGTATTTGCGCTTACTTTGACCTCCTCATTGTAATACCTTATCTCTAACTAGACTTGCAATCTCTGCTGCTGTTTAGATTGGCACTGTCATTGTAGTTTTCCTAGCTGGTTCATTATTTATACTTTATTAAGATCCTATACTGGTCTGGGAACCCTTGAACTTAAATATTACTAAGCCTGTTTTATATGTACCACAACCTTGTTGTTCTCAGGGACACAGGTGCACCTGCTGTCTCTGATTGTTGTATAGGATTTGTCATATTACCCCTACTAGGAACAGCTGTTTTAGGAGATGGCAACTTTGCCCTAAGTAACCAATGCGCAATTACCACTGTCTGTAAAATTCATTTATGAATATAGTTATTATCCTTGCATTTACCTAACCTTGGCATATTCCTTAATATTTTGCCTTGATATGTATACGTTGTCACAGAGGGGCTTCTCTTAAGCATACAATTGCCATTCATCATATCATTTTGAGGGTTCTGACCTAGTGTTCTATGCCTTTTGGCTTTTTAAATGTTTTTATATTTGGTGTGTCTTATTTATCTAGTGTGTTCGACTAGTTGTTGCTGTGCTTCATTAATAAAGTTGTGTAATTTTGCCAATTATCTGTGTCTGGTGATCCCTGCATTGGTATACCTCTTGTTTTGTTTAGTGCATAATGTTTCTATAGTATACCAGGAGATCCCCTTGGGTGGTGCCCTTCTATTTTTGTTTTCAAAACTTCTGGGGCAGCTGTGGCCTGCTATTTTTAGGCTGGGAAGAGTCCAATAACCATGGCTCTTCCCACCCTGAGAATACAAGACCCCAGCTGTCAGCTTTACCTTGGCTGGTGATCTAAGTTGGGGGGACCCCATGTTTGTTTGTTTTTTAATTATTACAAAAAAATGAAAAAAAAAACAAAACAGCTTGGGGAGCCCTCCAAATTGATCACCAGCCAAGGTGAAGCTGTCAGCTGTGGTTTGCAGGCTACAGCTGTCTGCTTTACCCTAGCTGGCTATCAAAAATAGGGGGGACCCCACGTCATTTATTTTAATTATTTTTTTTTCTTTTTGTGCTAAATACAAGGCTAGGCACCCTTTAGTGCCACATGAAAGTCACTGAAGGGCGCCAGCTTAGAATATGCAGGGGGTGGGATGTTATATATGTTTGACATCTATCCATTCATCCACTGTAGCATTTTAGGCTGTGTGCCCACAATCAGGGTTTGCAGCGTTTTGGGCGCAGAGTGTTTTCCCTGCATTCATAACGCTGCGTTGTTCAGTAGAAGCACAGTGGAAGGATTTTTAGAAATCTCATGCCCACTGTGCTTCTTTTCTCCGCAGCATACACTGATGTGTGGTGCGTGTGGTGCAGCTTCCCGAGCCTCAGCATGTCAATTTATGCTGCGGAGAGGAAAGTTTTCTCTGCAGGTAGAATAGAGCTAAAGTCCACAGCAGCCTGAACCCAAATCGTGGGCATGGGCAGCTGTGTTCTCCCGTGGACAACACTCACATATCTGCAGGAAGGCTGACACTGTGTACTAGACGCCGTGTCGCTGGATCATGGCCACATAGCCTAACAGTGAGAATATTGTTGCTACAGCAACATTTTTGTGAAGTACCTGTGGAATCAAAATGCTTACTATACTCCTGAATAAAATCCTTGAGGGGTACAGTTTCCAAAATGGGGTCACTTGTGGGGGGTTTCTGATGTATAGGTACCCAAGGGGCCCTGCTAATGTGACATGGTGTGCGCAATTTATTTCAACGTTTCCAAAATTCAAATGGTGCTCCTTCCATTCCAAGCCCTCCCATTTATCGAAACAGAGATTTTTTGCCACATGTGGGGTATCCCTGCTCTCACAAGAAATTGGATAACAACCTGTGGGATCCATGTTTTGTTGTTGCCTCTTGAAAAAGTGAGAAATTTGATGCTAAATCAACATTTTTGTGAAAAAAATGAAAATTTTCAATATGGCAGCCTAAGCTTATCAAATTCTGTGAAGTGCTCGTGGATTCAAAATGCTCACTATACACCTAGATAAAAGCCTTGAGGTGTCTTGTTTCCAGAATGGGGTCAGTTGTGGGGGAGCTCCACTGTTTAGGCACCTTAGGGGCTTTCCAAATGCGACATAGCGTCCGCTAATGATTACAGCCAATTGTGCAGTCATATGGCGCTCCTTCCCTTCCGAGCCCTGCTGTGCACCCAAACAGTTGATTTCCACCACACATAAGGTATCAGCATACTCAGGAGAAATTGCACAATAAATGTTTTGCTGAGTTTTTTCCTTTTACTCTTGATAAAAAAAAGCTATCTGGTTGAAGTAACAATTTTGTGGTAAAAATGTATTTTTTTTATTTTCACAGCTCAACATTATAAACTTCTGTGAAGCACCTGGGGGTTCAGGGTACTCACCAAACATCTAGATAAATTCCTTGAGGGGTCTATTTTCCAAAATGTGGCCACATGTGGGAGAGCTTCACTGTATAGCCACCTCAGGGGCTCTCCTAATGCAACATGGCGTCCGCTATTGATTCCAGCCAATTTTGCAGTCAAATGGCACTCCTTCTCTTCCGAGCCCTGCCGTGTGCCCAAACAGTTGATTTCCACCACATATAAGATATCACCAAACTCAGGAGAAATTGCACAATAAATTTCATGGTGATTTTTTTCCTGTTACCATTGTGAAAAAAAAGCTACCTGGTAAAGTAACAATTTTGTGGTAAAATTTTATTTTTTTATTTTCATGGCTCAACGTTATACACTTCTGTGAAGCACCTGGGGGTTCAGGGTACTCACCAAACATCTATATAAATTCCTTGAGGGGCCTATTTTCCAAAATGGAGTCACTTGTGCGGGGTTTCTGCTGTTTACATACCTTAGGGGTCCTCCAAATGCGACATGGTGCCCGCAATCTTTTTCAGCCAAATTTCCTTTACAAAATTCAAATATTGCTCCTTCCGTTCCAAGCCCTCCCATTTCTCCAAACAAAGGTTTCAGACCACATGTGTGGTATCACCGCGCTCATAAAAAAGTGGGTAACAAACATTGGGGTCAAATTGTTGGAATTACCTCTTGAAAAAGTGAGAAAATTGATGCTAAAACAACATTTTTGAGAAAAAAAATGAAAATTTTCAATATGACAATGTAACGTTATCAAAATCTATGAAGCACCTGTAGGTTGTAGGTCCAAAATGCTCACTATACCCTTAGATAGGAGTCTTAAGGGGTCTAGTTTCCAAAATGGTATCACTTGTGAGGGGTTTCTGCTGTTTAGGTACCTTAGCGGACATCTAAATGCAACATGGTGCCCGCAATCTATTTCAACCAAATTTGCTTTCCAAAATTCAAATATTGCTCCTTCTGTTCCGAGCCCTCCCATTTGTCCAAACAGAGGTTTCTGACCACATGTGGGGTATTGCCGCGTTCATAAGAAAGTGGGTAACAAGTTTTTGGGTCCACTTTGTTGTGTTATTTCTTCTAAAAGTGAATAAATTTGGGGTAGAGCAACATTTTAGGTAACATTTTATTTTTTGCTTTTTTTCATTCCACATTGCTTTAGTTCCTGTGTAGCACCTAAAGGGTTAATAAACTTCTTGGATGTGGTTTTGAGTACCTTGAGGGGTGCAGTTTTTAGAATGGTGTTACTTTTGGGTATTTTCTGTCACCCAGGCCTCTCAAAGTCACTTCAAATGTGATGTGGTCCCTAAAAAAATGTTTTTGTGAATTTTGTTGAAAAAATGGGAAATTGCTGATGAACTTTGAACCCTTCTAACTTCCTAACCCCAAAAAATTTTGTTTCAGAAATTGCGCTGATGTAAAGTAGACAAGTGGGAAATGTTATGTTTAATTATTTTGTGTGACATAACTCTCGGGGTTAAGGGCATAAAAATGAAAAGTTTGAAAATTGCAAAATTTAAAACATTTTCATCACCGGGATCCGTTGAAGCGTTCCAGAGTTATAACCTCATAAAGGGACACTGGTCAGAATTGCAAAAAATGGCCTGGGCATTAGGTACAAAACTGGCTTCGTCCTTAAGGGGTTAAAATACGCGCCTTTTTGTATCAATTAAGGGAGTGGGTCCCATATCTATATATCCTGTGTGTGTGTTATCTTCCTGTGCATGTGATTTTTGTCCTGAAGAAGGGAAAAGTGTTTGCCAAAACATTTGGACAAATAATCACTATTTTACTACTTGGGTCATATTGTTTCCACACGGCATTGTCCCATCTCCTCCTTCAGCTTCTCCATCCACTCCAGGGGTGCTGGAGCAACCATGTCTATGTTTGGATAGTAGTTGTGGCTAAAGGTACCGTCACACTAAGCGACGCTCCAGCGATCCCACCAGCAACCTGACCTGGCAGGGATCGCTGGAGCGTCGCTACACGGGTTGCTGGTGAGCTGTCACACAGGCAGATCTCACCAGCGACCAGTGACCAGCCCCCAGCAACGCGTGAAAGCATGCTGTGCTTGGTAACTAAGGTAAATATCGGGTAACTGATAGCTGATAGGTAGCCAGTGTAGTGACTGGCACAAGGTGGAGGCATCGGTGAAGCGGCTGGACAGGAATATGACCCTGGCTGCTGCATTCAAGATGGATGGGAGAGGGGAGAGTTTGGTCCGAGGGAGACCAATCAATAAAGAGTTGCAGTAATCCAGGCGGGAATGAATAAGAGCAACAGTATGGGTTTTTGCAGTTTCGAAAGTAAGAAATGGTCGGATTCTGGAGATGTTTTTGAGATGCAGGTGATATGTGCGAGTGAGTGATTGTATATATATATATATATATATATATATATATATATATATATATATATATATATATATATATAGGGATTGAAGGAGAGTTCTGAGTCAAATATGACCCCAACTTAGCGAGCATGCTGCTTGGGAATAATGATTAAATCATCAATGGTAATTGAGGTTGGTTGGTAGAGGGAGGAAACACAAGAAAGTCAGTTTTGGAGAGATTCAGTTTCAGATAGATGGAGGACATGCTTTGAGAGACAGCCGGCAGACAATCCCTGGTATTTTGTAACAAAGCAGGGGTGATGATTGGAGATGATGTATATAATTGGGTGTCATCAGCATAGAAATTGTATTGGAAACCGAATCTGCTGATTCTGCCGAATCTACACATACGTGTTTGTGCTGATAAAGGCAGAATGAGGAAGGTTTCTGCCAGGCAAGTTCATCG
The DNA here is from genome assembly GCF_048569485.1 of Anomaloglossus baeobatrachus. NCBI lineage: Eukaryota > Metazoa > Chordata > Amphibia > Anura > Aromobatidae > Anomaloglossus > Anomaloglossus baeobatrachus. The sequence goes on from NC_134357.1 coordinate 531,507,550, forward strand.
GATTAAGAGAGCAGCTGCTAAAAAGCCATTACAAACCAGCAAACAGATAATTGAAGCTGCTGGTGCCTCTGAAGTCCCTCGAACCTCAAGGTGTAAGATCCTTCAAAGGCTTGCTGTGGTGCATAAACCTTCTATTCGGCCACCCCTAACCAGTACTCACAAGCAGAAATGGTTGCAGTGGGCCCAGACATACTGTACATGAAGACTAATTTTCAAACAGTCTTGTTTTCTGATGAGTGTCGAGCAACCCTGGATGGTCCAGATAGATGGAGTAGTGAATGGTTGGTAGATGGCCACCATGTCCTACAAGGCTGCGGCGTCAGCAAGGAGGTGGAGTCATATGTTGGGCCGGAATCATGGGGAGACGTCTGGTAGGCCCCTTTAGGGTTCCTGAAGGTGGGAAAATTACCTCTGCAAAGTATATAGAGTTTCTGACTGACAACTTTCTTCCATGGTACAAAAAGCAGAAACCTGCCTTCAGGAGCAAAATCATCTTCATGCATGACAATGCACCATCTCATGCTGCAAAGAATACCTCCGTGTCATTGGCTGCTATGGGCATAAAAGGAGATATACTCATGGTGTGGCCACCATCTTCCCCTGACCTCAACCCTATAGAGAACCTTTGGAGTATCATCAAGAAAAAGATCTATGAGGGTGGGAGGCAGTTCACATCAAAACAGCAGCTCTGGAAAGCTATTCTGGCATCATGGAAACAAATTCAAGCAGAAACTCTCCAAAAACTCACAAGTTATTATTATTATTTATTATCATAGCGCCATTTATTCCATGGCGCTTTACAAGTGAAAGAGAGTATACGTATAACAATCATTAATAGTACAAAACAAGCTGGTATAGGAGGAGAGAGGACCCTGCCCGCGAGGACTCAGTCTACAGGGAATGGGTGATGGTACAATAGGTGAGGACAGAGCTGGTTGCGCAGTGGTGTACTGGACTGAGGACTATTGTAGGTTGTAGGCTTGTTGGAAAAGGTCGGTCTTGAGGTTCCTCTTGAAGCTTTCCACGGTAGGGGAGAGTCTGATATGTTGTGGTAGAGCGGTTCCAGAGTATGGGGGAGGCACAGGAGAAATTTTGTACGCGATTGTGGGAAGAGGAGATAAGAGAGGAGTAGAGAAGGAGATCTTGTGAGGATCTGAGGTTGCGTGCAGGTATGTACCGGGAGACTAGGTCACAGATGTAGGGAGGAGACAGGTTGTGCATGGCTTTGTATGTCATGATTAATGTTTTGAACTGGAGTCGTTGGACGATAGGAAGCCAGTGAAGGGATTGGCAGAGTGGCGAGGCTGGGGAGTAGCGAGGGGAGAGGTGGATTAAGCGGGCCGCAGAGTTTAGGATAGATTGGAGGGGTGCAAGAGTGTTGGAAGGGAGGCCAGAGAGCAGGAGGTTGCAGTAGTCGAGGCGGGAGATGATGAGGGCATGCACCAATGTTTTTGCTGATTCTTGCTTAAAGAAAGCACGGACCCGGGAGATATTTTTGAGTTGTAGTCTGCATGAGGTGAAGAGGGCTTGGATGTGTGGCTTGAAGGATAGAGCAGAGTCGAGGGTTATTCCAAGGCAACGAGCTTGTGAGACTGGGGAGAGTGAGAAACCATCAAGTTTGATGGAAAGGCTTGTTGGAGGAGATGAGTGAGGAGGAAAGAAAATGAACTTTGTTTTGTCCATGTTAAGTTTTAGGAATCGCACAGAGAAGAAGGATGAAATAGCAGACAGACATTGTGGAATTTTGGTTAGTAGGGAGGTGATGTCAGGTCCAGAGAGGTAGATCTGTGTATCATCTGCATAGAGATGATATTGAAAGCCGTGGGACTCTATGAGCTGTCCCAGGCCGAAGGTATAGATGGAGAACAGCAGGGGTCCAAGAACTGAGCCTTGTGGCACCCCGACAGATAGGGGGCGAGATGAGGAAGTGGTGTGAGAATGAGAGACGCTGAAAGTTCAGTCGGTTAGGTATGAGGGGATCCAAGATAGGGCCAAGTATGTGATGCCCAGAGATGAGAGAATCTGTAGTAGGAGGGAATGGTCTACTGTGTCGAAGGCAGAGGACAGGTCCAGGAGGAGGAGGATAGAGTAGTGTCGCTTGGCTTTGGCGGTTAGTAGATCATTGGTGACTTTGGTTAGCGCAGTTTCAGTAGAGTGATGTGGTCGGAAGCCAGATTGTAGCTGGTCAAAGAGGGAGCAGGATGAGAGGTATGAGGACAGTTCAAGATGGACATGCTGTTCCAGTAGTTTTGAGGCATAGGGGAAAAGGGATATGGGGCGATAGTTTGACACAGAGGATAGGTCAAGGGAGGGCTTTTTGAGGATGGGTGTAATGGAGGAATGTTTAAAGCATGAGGGGAATACACCACTTGTTAGTGATAGGTTGAAGAGATGGGTTAGGGCTGGGATGACGACTGCGGTGATGTTGGGGATGAGGTGCGATGGGAGCGGGTCCAGTGCACAGGTGGTTAGATGTGATCTTGAGAGTAGAGTGGAAAGATTGTTTTCTGTCATGGTGGAGAAGCTGGATTTGGAGGAAGAGGGCTGAGTAGCTATGATGAGGGGCCATGGTGATTGTGGGCCAAAGCTTGTTCTGATGTTGTCAATCTTCTGCTTGAAAAAAGAGGCAAAGTCTTCAGCTAAGATGAGAGGATAGGGAGGTGGTGCTAGAGGACGAAGGAGAGAATTGAAAGTGTTGAATAGCTGTTTAGGGTTGTGAGATAGAGAGGATATGAGGGATCAGAAGTAGGTTTGTTTTGCAGCAGTGAGTGTGGACTTGAAAGTAGTGAGGGACTCTTTATATGCAATGAAGTGCTCAGTGGAATGAGACTTCTTCCATCTGCGCTCAGCAATTCTGGAAGCCCGCCTCAGTTCTTTAATCTGACTCGTGTGCCAGGGTTGCCTCTTGATTGTGCGGGTTTTGGTGTGTGTGAGGGGGGCAGCTGATTCAAGAGCTGCAAAGATTGTAGTGTTGTATAAAGTTGCAGCAGCATCTACATCGTGTAAAAATGCAATATCTGTGGAGAAGGGACTGAGAAAGTGCGTGTAAATCAAGGTGTTTGATATTTCTGCGAGGGTGTGAAAGTTTGTGGAGGGGGGTTGCGCACTTGGAGAAGAGAGGGAAGAGAATGTGAGTAGGTTGTGGTCAGACAGAGGGAGAGGTGAGTTAAGGTCCAGTCACACTAAGCAACTTACCAGCGATCCCAACAACGATAGGGATCGCTGGTAAGTTGCTAGGAGGTTGCTGGTGAGATGTCACACTTTGACGCTCCAGCGATCCCACCAGCAACCTGACCTGGCAGGGATCGCTGGAGCGTCACTACACGAGTTGCTGGTGAGCTCACCAGCAACCAGTGACCAGCCATACGTGCAGAGAGCAGGGAGCAGCGCACACTGAGCGCTGGCTCCTTGCTCTCCTAGTACAGCACACATCGGGTTAATTACCCGATTTGTGCTGCAGCTACATGTGCACAGAGCAGGGAGCAGCGCACAATGCTTAGCGCTGGCTCCCTGCTCTCCTGGCTACAGCACACATCGGGTTAATTAACCCGATGTGTCCTGCAGCTACACGTGCACAGAGCAGGAGCCGGCACTGACAGTGAGAGCGGCGGAGGCTGGTAACAAAGGTAAATATCGGGTAACCAAGGACAGGGCTTCTTGGTTACCCGATGTTTACTGTGGATACCAGCCTCCGCAGAAGCCGGCTCCTGCTGCCTGCACATTTAGTTGTTGCTGTCTTGCTGTCACACACAGCGATCTGTGCTTCACAGCGGGACAGCAACAACTAAAAAATGTCCCAGGACATTCAGCAACAACCAACGACCTCACAGCAGGGGCCAGGTTGTTGCTGGATGTCACACACAGCAACATCGCTAGCAACGTCACAAAAGTTGTTCGTTACCAGCGATGTTGCTAGCGATGTTGCTTAGTGTGACGGAGCCTTTAGAGAGGTTAGATAGGGAAGAGAGGCGAGTGAAGATGAAGTCCAGCGTGTGGCCATCTTTGTGAAAAGCTGCAGAAGACCATTGGGTGAGGCTGAAGGAGGAAGCGAGTGTCAGAAGTTTGGAGACAGAGACAGTTCAATGGATTCAAAAATTGTGAAGGTGATATCAAAGAAGGGACCCTATGTTAACATATAACTTGGCCTGTTAGGATGTTTTGGATTTAAATAGCTTTCTATTTCAGTGAATGTGACCTCCTAATGCTGCAAATTCCACAAATGAGCATTTTCAGTTCTTTAAATCATAGAAAATGTTTAGAAACTCTACTGTGCCTAATAATTTGGAACAGTGCATTTTGAGTTTTTTTTTATAATTTTGAAGATTATACTGTTATTATTGAAAGGTTTCTCCAATACAATTCGATGTATTCTCTAACGGGTGATGACTTTTATTAGACTGACTGTCATTTGCACTGACTATTTAGGAAAATCAGAGAAAAATATAATTTGCATAATGCTTTGGAACATGGTGTATAGCACTATATATATATACATACACAGTGCCTACAAGTAGTATTCAACCCCCTGCAGATTTAGCAGGTTTACACATTCGGAATTAACTTGGCATTGTGACATTTGGACTGTAGATCAGCCTGGAAGTGTGAAATGTACTGCAGCAAAAAAGAATGTTATTTCTTTTTTTTTTTTAAATTGTGAAAAGTTTATTCAGAGGGTCATTTATTATTCAACCCCTCAAACCACAAGAATTCTGTTTGGTTCCCCTAAAGTATTAAGAAGTATTTCAGGCACAAAGAACAATGAGCTTCACATGTTTGGATTAATTATCTCTTTTTCCAGCCTTTTCTGACTAATTAAGACCCTCCCCAAACTTGTGAACAGCACTCATACTTGGTCAACATGGGAAAGACAAAGGAGCATTCCAAGGCCATCAGAGACAAGATCGTGGAGGGTCACAAGGCTGGCAAGGGGTACAAAACCCTTTCCAAGGAGTTGGGCCTACCTGTCTCCACTGTTGGGAGCATCATCCGGAAGTGGAAGGCTTATGGAACTACTGTTAGCCTTCCACGGCCTGGACAGCCTTTGAAAGTTTCCACCCGTGCCGAGGCCAGGCTTGTCCGAAGAGTCAAGGCTAACCCAAGGACAACAAGGAAGGAGCTCCGGGAAGATCTCATGGCAGTGGGGACATTGGTTTCAGTCAATACCATAAGTAACGTACTCCACCGCAATGGTCTCCGTTCCAGACGAGCCCGTAAGGTACTTTTACTTTCAAAGTGTCATGTCAAGGCTCGTCTACAGTTTGCTCATGATCACTTGGAGGACTCTGAGACAGACTGGTTCAAGGTTCTCTGGTCTGATGAGACCAAGATCGAGATCTTTGGTGCCAACCACACACGTGACGTTTGGAGACTGGATGGCACTGCATACGACCCCAAGAATACCATCCCTACAGTCAAGCATGGTGGTGGCAGCATCATGCTGTGGGGCTGTTTCTCAGCCAAGGGGCCTGGCCATCTGGTCCGCATCCATGGGAAGATGGATAGCACGGCCTACCTGGAGATTTTGGCCAAGAACCTCCGCTCCTCCATCAAGGATCTTAAGATGGGTCGTCATTTCATCTTCCAACAAGACAACGACCCAAAGCACACAGCCAAGAAAACCAAGGCCTGGTTCAAGAGGGAAAAAATCAAGGTGTTGCAGTGGCCTAGTCAGTCTCCTGACCTTAACCCAATTGAAAACTTGTGGAAGGAGCTCAAGATTAAAGTCCACATGAGACACCCAAAGAACCTAGATAACTTGGAGAAGATCTGCATGGAGGAGTGGGCCAAGATAACTCCAGAGACCTGTGCCAGCCTGATCAGGTCTTATAAAAGACGATTATTAGCTGTAATTGCAAACAAGGGTTATTCCACAAAATATTAAACCTAGGGGTTGAGTAATAATTGACCCACACTTTTATGTTGAAAATTTATTAAAATTTAACTGAGCAACATAACTTGTTGGTTTGTAAGATTTATGCATCTGTTAATAAATCCTGCTCTTGTTTGAAGTTTGCAGGCTCTAACTTATTTGCATCTTATCAAACCTGCTAAATCTGCAGGGGGTTGAATACTACTTGTAGGCACTGTATATATATTACACACAGGATCATTAGATTTGCCATTAGATATTTACAATTGTGATGTAACCTGGATATTTCTTCTTCTGGTCTCTGCTTTCCTGATGTCTATTAATAATTATTATTGCTCCATGTACTCAGCAGGTCACCTCCTTTCGTACACACACGGCTCTGCTCCGTACACCTCGTACACACGCGGCTCTGCTCCGTACACCTCGTACACACACGGCTCTGCTCCGTACACCTCGTACACACACGGCTCCGCTCCGTACACCTCGTACACACACGGCTCCGCTCCGTACACCTCGTACACTCACGGCTCCGCTCCCTACACCTCGTACACACACGGCTCTGCTCCGTACACCTCGTACACACACGGCTCCGCTCCGTACACCTCGTACACACACGGCTCCGCTCCGTACACCTCGTACACTCACGGCTCCGCTCCCTACACCTCGTACACACACGGCTCCGCTCCCTACACCTCGTACACACGCGGCTCTGCTCCGTACACCTCGTACACACGCGGCTCTGCTCCGTACACCTCGTACACACACGGCTCTGCTCCGTACACCTCGTACACACACGGCTCCGCTCCGTACACCTCGTACACACACGGCTCTGCTCCGTACACCTCGTACACACACAGCTCTGCTCCATACACCTCGTACACACACAGCTCTGCTCCTCACACCTCGTACACACACGGCTCCGCTCCGTACACCTCGTACACACGCGGCTCTGCTCCGTACACATTGTACACACGGCTCCGCTCCGTACACCTCGTACACACACGGCTCCACTCCGTACACCTCGTACACACACGGCTCTGCTCCGTACACATTGTACACACGGCTCCGCTCCGTACACCTCGTACACACACGGCTCCGCTCCGTACACCTCGTACACACGCGGCTCTGCTCCGTACACATTGTACACACGGCTCCGCTCCGTACACCTCGTACACACACGGCTCCACTCCGTACACCTCGTACACACACGGCTCTGCTACATCCACACTGTAAACCCCTCCTGAGCCCACACATAACCTTCCCCTCATCCAGCACCATGACACCCAGCACAGCAGAGTCCTGCATACACTGAGGAGCTGATCATGTGACCCCTGACTCCTCCCCTCCATGTGACATCATCACAGGTCCTGGAAGCACAGAGCAGCTTGGGTTGGTGGGCGTGGCTGGCTTGGTTGGTGGGCGTAGTGATGTTTAGCCCCACCACTCCAGCCTCCCCCATCTAGAGCTCTTACCCCCCCCAGATCCCCACTTCTAATATAAAGAGCTCCATGCCCACCTGGACTTTATAATATAACGTTGCTTTCTGCTAAGTTGTGGAGGTCCCGCCCCTTCTGGTCACATGGGCATGACGTCAGCATAGGTCCCTCTGGCCACTGAGATTAAGCCGTTACCATATACCTAGTGTGGGCCCTGCAGGAGGAGGTATGTGGCGGTTCCCCATTACTGGGTGCGCATTAACCCTATGTGTATGTGTTCACCTGCAGTTTCCAGTGATTGCAGTCATAGCCGCCTCCAGGTTTTTGTGGCCCCCTAATGAGTCTCAGCAGGTCACACGCGCACACATCCACACGCGCACACATCCACACGCGCACACATCCACACGCGCACACATCCACACGCGCACACATCCACACGCGCACACATCCACACTCGCACACATCCACACACGCGCACACATCCACACACACGCACACATCCACACACACATCCACACACACGCACACATCCACACACACGCACACATCCACACGCGCACACATCCACACTCGCACACATCCACACACGCACACATCCACACACACACGCACACTCGCACATCCACACACGCACACATCCACACTCGCACACATCCACACACGCACACATCCACACACGCACACATCCACACACACGCACACATCCACACACGCACACATCCATACGCACACATCCACACACGCACACATCCACACACGCACACATCCACACACGCACACATCCACACTCGCACACATCCACACACGCACACATCCACACACACGCACACATCCACACACGCACACATCCATACGCACACATCCACACACGCACACATCCACACACGCACACATCCACACACACGCACACATCCACACACACGCACACATCCACACACGCACACATCCATACGCACACATCCACACACGCACACATCCACACACGCACACATCCACACACGCACACATCCACACACGCACACATCCACACATCCATACGCACACATCCACACACATCCACACGCACACATCCACACACATCCACACGCACACATCCACACACGCACACTCGCACATCCACACACGCACACATCCACACACGCACACATCCACACTCGCACATCCACACGCGCACACATCCACACGCGCACACATCCACACGCGCACACATCCACACGCGCACACATCCACACACGCACACATCCACACTCGCACACATCCACACTCGCACACATCCACACACGCACACATCCACACACGCACACATCCACACACACGCACACATCCACACACACGCACACATCCACACACACGCACACATCCACACACGCACACATCCATACGCACACATCCACACGCACACATCCACACACGCACACTCGCACATCCACACACGCACACATCCACACACGCACACATCCACACATCCATACGCACACATCCACACACATCCACACGCACACATCCACACACGCACACTCGCACATCCACACATCCACACACGCACACATCCACACACGCACACATCCACACTCGCACATCCACACACGCACACATCCACACACGCACACATCCACACACGCACACATCCACACACACGCACACATCCACACACACGCACACATCCACACACGCACACATCCACACACACACACATCCACACACGCACACATCCATACGCACACATCCACACACATCCACACGCACACATCCACACACGCACACATCCACACACGCACACATCCACACATCCATACGCACACATCCACACACATCCACACGCACACATCCACACACGCACACTCGCACATCCACACATCCACACACGCACACATCCACACACGCACACATCCACACTCGCACATCCACACACGCACACATCCACACACGCACACATCCACACACGCACACATCCACGCACACATCCACACACACGCACACATCCACACACGCACACATCCACACATCCATACGCACACATCCACACACATCCACACGCACACATCCACACACGCACACTCGCACATCCACACATCCACACACGCACACATCCACACTCGCACATCCACACACGCGCACATCCACACTCGCACATCCACACACGCACACATCCACACACGCACACATCCACACACGCACACATCCACACACATCCACACGCACACATCCACACGCACACATCCACACGCACACATCCACACGCACACATCCACACGCACACATCCAGGCAGGGCCAGATTAAAGGGAACCAAACATCAGGATTTTCGTGTATAAGCTGCAGCCAGTGCAGTACTGGCACTATCATGCACAGTGTGTATATACCATTAGGGTGCAGCTCGGGTGTTTAGTCAGTGAAAAACAACTTTATAAAGTTTGAAAATTCATGTACTTTTTGATTGCCGTGTGCACCTCTCTGGTAATGTCCGGGCGTGTTATGCACGTGTATCCCCCCGCCCCGCCTGTTCCTCGCTCTCACTGGACGTATGTAAATTTCTAATTTTCAGCTACACGGCATCAGAGTTAGTGCCTGCGCATAGCGCTCATCTCCGGCGCCGTGTTTCTGAAGCCCACAGTATTATGGTGCATGAGAGGGCAGCGCATGCGCCCTTGCTTCTTCAGATCTGTTGTAACCGCGGGAGCGCGTGCGGTCACAACAGGACTGGAGAACAGCTGATCTTACCCCGATTAGCTGCAGCAGACGTCTGCTATGATATAGTCTGCGGGGGGGGGGGGGGGGGGGATCCACGTGCATAACACGCCCAGACATTAGCAGCGAGGTGCACACGTCAATCAAAAAGTGCACGAATTTTCAAACTTTATAAAGTTGAATTTTACTGCCTAAACACCCGAGCTGCCCACTAATGGTATGTACACAATGTGCCTGATAGTACCAGTGCTGCACTGGCTGCACCTTATACACGAAAATCCTGATGTTTGGTTCCCCTTAAGGTTGGTGGGGGCCCCATAACGTTAACATTTTTAGCCATAACAGTAGAGCACGAACTGTAGCATTTAGATATAAATCCAATGAGCATTTATCTTATCCTCTTCTGCCACATTCAGATTTACAGTACTACAATACAGATACAGTCCAGGATAACTCACAGCCGTCACATATACACACAGTACAATACAGATACAGTCCAGGATCACTCACAGCTGTCACTTACACACACACACCCAGTACAATACAGATACAGTCCAGGATCACTCACAGCTGTCACTTACACACACACACACCCAGTACAATACAGATACAGTCCAGGATCACTCACAGCTGTCACTTATACACACAGTACAATACGGATACAGTCCAGGATAACTCACAGCCGTCACTTATACACAGTACAATACAGATACAGTCCAGGATCACTCACAGCCGTCACTTATACACACAGTACAATACAGATACAGTCCAGGATAACTCACAGCCGTCACTTATACACACAGTACAATACAGATACAGTCCAGGATGACTCACAGCTGTCACTTATACACAGAAAGTAGAGTTACTCACATATTTTTTATTGATCCCAATGTTAAGGCAGCCAGGGCCGGCTCCAGGTTTTTGTGGCCTCCGGGTGAAAGAGTCTCAGTGGACCCCATCCACACGCAGACACGCACATACACATACAGGCATACGTACATATACATATTTGAAGGCAAATTCAGAAAAATACATATAAACAGACAAATATATGCACAGTCATATACACTGACATACATGCAGACACAGACGCATTAGGGCTCGTGCGTATAGCACTGCAGTGTAAATGCACGCGTCCTGCGTCCCCAGCACAATCTATGAAGATTGTGCATGAGACGTGCGCACGTTGCTTTTATGAACGCAGCGATTTGGGTGCTAAAATTTGACCCAAATCCGTGCGTTCATAAAATGAGCATGTCAATTATTCCGTGCGCTATGGATGCAGCTCCCGCTCTGTCTATGGTGGGGGCAGCAGCCATAGCTCATGAAATCAGCTTTTTTTTGTACAGAAAAACTGCATCCATTAGGCCCCTTTCACACAACAGTGATTCTGGTACGTTTGTGCTTTTTTTCTACGTACCAGAATCACTGACATACGCAGAAGCATTATAATCAATGGGTCTGCTCACACATCAGTGATTTCTCACTGAACGTGTCTCTGTGCAGCGTGCACGCGTGTCCGTGATTCTGCACGGAGACATGTCAGTTTTTGTCTGGCATCACTGATGACCCACGGACCACACTATGGTGTGATCCGTGTGTGATCAGTGAAACACGTACCAGAAAATCACGGACATATTAAATATTAAAATTTTCAACTTATCTTGCCTGCGATTCGCTCTGCAGCCTCTGCTCTCGGCAGCTCCTGCCTGGCTCATGAATATTCATGAAAGCAGGAACAGTCGACCAGGAAGTAGGTGCTGAGAGCGGTGGGCGGACGCTGCAGAGCTGAGGAATTCAGCACCATGGACAGCAGCAGTGAAGGCAGGTGAGTAATGTCCATATGCAATCACGGGATCACGAATCACGGATTGCACATGGACAACCCACGTGTGCCGTAAATCACGGAACACGGAGGGACATGTGCATGTTTTACACGTCAGTGAAAAACGTCAGTGTTTTTCACTGACGTGTGAAACGGGCCTTATGCAGTGTTTCTGCAGCGATTTGAAGCGCATATGTCAAATCGCTGCAGAATATTCAGCAGTTACGTGCGCATGACCCCTTACAGGTATTAATATGGGGAAGTCGCCAGCAGCCTCACTCACCTCTCCCGCTTGTTTCCGTCCAGCTCTTTCAGGACATGTGGCTGTGTTTCACGATGGCTGTCACTAACAGACATGATTGCACACTGACAGCACTGCTGTATATACATCACAGGAGGGGCTGGGGGCTACAATATATACATTACAGGAGGGGCAGGGGGCATAGACGTTACTGGAGTGGCAAACAGCTCTGGTGGTGTACTCATTACTGGGATGGGTGACATAGCGCTCTGGGGGACCCATATAGTTCTTGGGGGGGCCGCACAGACTGCTCTAATTCATATATACACACACACAGTACTGCTTCTTACACACACAGCTCTGACACACACATACAAATACAATGCACCCCCCATTACTCCATACTCAAATACACAATACAATTTACCCCACATCAGCCCCTACACACACACACAAAATGCACCCCCATCACCCACTACACACACACACACACACAATGCACCCCCCATCATCCACCGCACACACACACACACACACACACACACACATGCAATGCACCCCCCATTAATCTCTACACACACAATGCACCCACCCATCACACACACACACACACACACACACACACAATGCACCCCCCCACTACCCCCTCCCCACACTCAATACAATGCACCCTCCATTACCCCTCCCCCCACACACAATACAATGCACCCCCCCATTACCTCTCCCCCCACACACAATACAATGCAAACCTCATCACCCCGTACACACACAAATTACACTACCCCATCACTACACACTCCTGCTTCCCCCCCTCCCTTGGAATACAGTACTCCCCCTCTGCCTGACACAAAGCTGTGTTCCTTCACAAATGTTCCCCGTTATGTGTCCTCAGCCCCTCCCCACTCATCCCCATTCATTACACCTGTCTCTTCGGCTCCTCCATGGAGCGCTTACCGCTTCCTGATGTCTCCTGTGTGGCGCCCGCAGCACTGTGATGACGTCAGCAAGGTGCTGATCTCAAACTATATGAAAAGGGGGTGTTGCATAACAAATTATATAACCCTTTAAAATTCAATTTTATTATTACTTATTAAAATCCACAACCCTTGTGCAAATATTAAGAAGGGAAAAAAGGGAGGAAGGTGAGATACTCACCCTGTCCAATAACCCTCCCTCCTGTCCACTACCTACTATGCACCTTTTCATGCACTTTATTTAATATGCATACCAATTAGTCCTTTGAGTATCTAATGTACGCATCTTGCTTTTGATACTCTTGGTCCCTGGGGTTATATAAACTATACATCCATTGTATCGGATGCATTTCTGGTTTAGATTATACCCCAGAATTACCAGCAACAACTGAGATTAGTCTGAACCTGGTGGTCATGTGTGGCTGTTCCAGTTTATCTGTCCACTGAGTCTGAATGTACCCAACTATGACCCTTTAGTCTATCTATTATTCACCACCATATTGAGGGTCTATCCAGGGATATCATAGGGTCAGCCACCGCTGAGTGGGGGCGCCATTTTCGCAGATATCAGGGTGCCGACCCCCGCGGTAGGTAGTGGACAGGAGGGAGGGTTATTGGACAGGGTGAGTATCTCACCTTCCTCCCTTTTTTTCCCTTCTTAATATTTGCACAAGGGTTGTGGATTTTAATAAGTAATAATAAAATTGAATTTTAAAGGGTTATATAATTTGTTAAGGTGCTGATCTCATCAAGTTGCTGCACGTCGGGGGCGGGGCCCAGTCCCGGCGCGCTGTTCAATTGTATTTACGTCTGAAAGATGCAAATACATTTGAATAGGAAGGAGGAAGCTGCGGTCACCGGCACCAGCTCGGCTACGCTCCTCTGCAGTGTGTACATGCCGGGCACACAGCAGCACACAGCAGAGCCGACACAGCACAGTGCGCTGCCTCCTGCTGCAGCTAGTGTGTCGGGCATGCATGCACACACTGCGGAGGAGCGCAGCGTTGGCAGCAGATACAGCTGCCACCCCCTGCCCCTCGCTGGGTACGCCAATGACGGCCGCAGCACATAGCAGGGAGTTATTGGCACACCTCTGACCCCGGAAGTGCAAGCGTTGGTACTTCCGGGGTCAATCAGCGTCCTGTGCCCGCAGTTTGTTTTTGCGTCTTAAAGACGCAGATAAAAATAAATGGCGGTGCCCCCCCCCCTCCCAAACACAGCTGATTTATTAGACTCTTTTTACGGAGGGGGAGAGGGTGTAAAGAAAAAAAAATGCTGACAGGTGCCTAGTGGCAAGTGTGGCCCTGGTGGTGGGGGCCCCCTTAGAAGCTCTTTTGGTGAGGGCCCTGGGGCTGGAGCCCCGCCTATAATCCGGCCCTGCATACAGGCATACATAAATATACATATTTAACCCCTTTACGACGGCTGTATGGATTAAAATGGTGGTAGAAGAGAGGGTCCTTACATTTCACTGTTTTAAAACGGCGGTCAGAAAATAATGAATAACGCCCCCCAGCGTTGGAATATCTCCGGGATTTCAACTTCCGGGGGTAGCTGAGACCCTGGAGATCACGATTCCGGCCGTTTTTTCTGGTCTTCGGTCATGTGATCATCAGTGCACACCATGTAACCGTGATGACGTGACAGTGAATGGCGGTGCTGGTAAAAAATGATTTATCTCCCACCTGGAATGATCAAACATGTCAAATGGGAGATAAATCTCCTCCCCCGGTCCCCAATGTGGCCAAATTACCCCTCCGACCCTCTCCTGATAATCCAAGATGGCGGCGCGCACGACCAGCACTGCCACATTCATCCTCTTCTGATTGCTGTCGCATGTGCTAGGACACATGCGACAGAAAACTCCTCCCCAGGTCCATCTAGGTCACCCCCTATAATCCTCCTCGGTACATTGTGAGGATCGAATCCTCCGCGATCTCTCCTCCTTCTCAAAAGAGGCTGGCCGCATGCGTTTTGCGCAGAGCGGTTGGCACCCTGCTTCCTGCGTTCAGTAACGCTGAGCTCACCACCGCTCATACTGCCGAGCTGAGGACCCGGGGTGAGTGGGTGCATCCAAACTCCTCTCAAGGAGTGTCTACAGTTCCAGAAAATGGGGGATACGTTCCCTGAGCGCGCCCCCCATATTGAGGAATGATGTTACTGCAGGTCACTCTGCCCTCGGTTGGACCGGGGCAGTGTGGGTGCAGCATTCTCAGCTCACTGCAGCCACACTCCTCACATGGAGGGTCTGCACTTCCAGAAAAAAGGGGATACGTTCATTGAGCATGCCCCCCACATTCCGGAAGGTCCAAAGTCGTCATGGGACCTCCAAAATGGATTATGGCGGACCAGATTTTTTTTTTCTTTTCAATAAATTGGTGAAAAAGGATGGGGAGCATTTTTTGTTTTTTTTAATTACTGACAGTTCGTGATGTCGGGTTTCTGATAGACGCCGTGACATCAATAAACCCTAGGCTTGATGCCAGGTGACATTACAGCTGGTATCAACCCCATTTATTACCCCGTTTGCCACCGCACCAGGGCAACGGGATGAGCTGGTTTGAAGCACCAGGACTGGCGTATCTAATGGATGCGCCACTTCTGAGGCGGCTGTGGACTGCTGTTTTTAGGCTAGGAAGGGCCAAATAACCGTGTCTCTTCCCACCCCATATGTCTGCTTCACCTTGGCTGATAATCCAATTTAGGGGGGACCCCACATTTTTTTGCAGCAGTGTGCTTTACCCTAGCTGGCTATCAAAAAAGGGGGGGCCCCACGTCGATATTTTTTTTATTATTTATTTTTTGGCTAAATACAAGGCTAAGCACCCTTTAGTGTCACATGAAAGTCACTAAAGGGTGCAAGATTACAAAATGCAGGGGGTAGGACATTATACAGTGGAACTCTTGTTAACGAGTAACCCGGTTTGTGAGTATTTCGCTATACGAACAAAGCTTGCTGTAAATTTGTAACTCAGTTTACGAGCAATGCTTTGCTGTACGAGCAAATACTCACCGCACACACTTCCGGTTCCATACTGTCACCGCGCTTTTACCCACTCTTGCAGTGCGCACAAACACACACACATTATGTTCACCTTACCTTCCGTTCCCTTGCCGGCCTCCTGGTTCTTGTAGTTCGCCGGTACAGCATGTGTATCCGGTAACCATCGCGACGATGGAGGAACTTCCGCTGTCAGATGCTACTCAAAGGCAGCGCACTAACCAATCAGAGGCTAGCGGCTCATGCCTTTGACGTCAGCGCTCTGGCAGCGGAAGTTCCTCCATCGTCGCGATGGTTACCCAATACACATCCTGTACCGGTGAACAACAAGAACCAGGAGGCCGGCGATGAAACGAAAGGTAAGGTGAGTGAATGTAGCAACATGTAATTTTAAAACTTAACTTTTAATCGGATTCAATAATAACTGTTACAAAGTGAACAAACCGTGATCCAAACACCAATTTAAAAGACCTGAGAATGATGAGGCCAATCGAGGATTATAGCGCCATCACTATCATTCAAAAGGGTATGATTAACAATCACCCATATCATATATCACAGGAAAAATGGAGGGTGAGATATCCCATACACATATGTCACTTCCACAGATAATCGCTGGGGGGGGGTGATAGATATAAATGACCTACAATATTACATGAGGCCTATATCAAGCACCCCAGATTTGGTCTGTCGTAAACTTCTTAAAGTATGCATAAAAGACTACACAGCCTGTAAATCACACACTTTGAGTAGACGAAAAAAAGGGGGGGGGACACCTTACTCAGCATATAACATGAATTGTGGTATCCAGTAAATGGTAGCTTTTGATAAATATAGTATGTATAGCAACCATTAGATCCACTCATCTACCAAATCCATGAATTATGCAATGGTGTTAATGACAGATGAATAGAACAGTCCCACCTGATTCTTATGTCTCAATTGAGATAGAGGTACTGGTATGCTGTCGAGGTCTAAATGTCAGGACGAGGGGAAAATTGAATTGGTCACTGACCTTATTAGGGGTCAAGCTGGCCCTTTTTCCCTTAATCAAGTTTCCGCCCTTGACTTGGACAATCAACAACCGGCCTTGTTATCGCATACCATAGGTGAGACAGGGGGTGGGATATCTCATATATACGTGCCCCTTCCAGGGGTGGTAGCGGGGGGATAGTGGCTAAAGACAACCCGCGCTAGTCCAAAGCGGTCTATATGGAACACCCCAAATAGACTTAGGCATATAAGAAAAAAAAAACAAAAACCTACACAGCCTATAGTACACTCACTGTGGATTAACAGACTGAAAGACACCTAGTTAGGCATGTAAAAATTGAAAAGTAGAGTCCAATAAATGGTGGCCTTTGACAATATAACATTATTACATGCAGCAACCATTACATCGACTCATCATGCATAGATGTCATTGACACAAAAAAAAAAAAAAAGGAACAATCTCACCCGAATCTTGTATCCCAATGGGGGTCAAGGTTCTCCTGTGATGCTGAAATCCGTATGTCAGGATGATGGGAGAGGTGGCTTGGTCGCTGACCCTGTCAGGGATTAAGCTGACCCTTTTTCCCACATAACAACTCCCGCCCTGACAAGGGCAGTCCACAGCTGACCCTGTTGTGGCTGACCCTATAGTCCAGACCAAGTGCCTCCCGACGCGTTTCACATTATATGCTCATCAGGGGAGACATATGGCACTAAAGAATACTGGTGGTGGCTCAAATTGGAGCTCAACCCCGTGTGGCCTGGTATCATTGAGGATGTAAGGGATAATGGGGCTATAAAAAGGAGCCCTCAACCCACCCCCTGTTGAAAGGTCCACCTCTATCAATTATGCAAATAATGCAGCAGTGAAAAGGAAAACCCGGATATTCAGGGATTAAACCAGAAATGATATATGCACTATTAAATGATTACAGGATACATGTCTCAAAGACACTGTATAAGGATACGCCCCCTTTACCTAATATATGAGGTTATAATCGGACAATCAGATGGTATATTCCGTTTATATAAACATATGTACAAGAGACATACATTTCCTGATACCGAGGTCACTTGACGAGTCACATGACCCACGGCACGTCATGAGGGGAGGGGCATGCACAACGTCATAGTACGCAGCGTGCATACCAAGCAGGGAAAGGCGTGCCTCCCAGTTACAAGATCACATGACGAGCCACGAGATACGCGGCGCGTCATGAGGGGAGGAGTGTGCACCACGTCATAGGACGCTGCGTGCATACCAAACAGAGAAGGACATACCTCCCATTTTCAGGATCACATGACCAGCCACGAGGTGCGCGGTACGTCATGAGGGGAGGAGTATGCACCACGTCACAGGACGCGGCGTGCATAACAGACCGAGAAGAACGTGCCTCCCATTTCCTGGGTCACGTGACGAGTCACGAGATGCGCGGCGCGTCATTATGAGAGGGATCACGTGCCGGGCCACAGACAGTGACGTGACAGATGACAGCCTGATGGAGCGCATGATCCACCAATCATGTGACCATATCGCACTCCACAGGCTGTCAGATACTTGCCTCATATGAATGAATCATAGCGCGCATGGCTTACTCAATGCAAAAAACAAGCATAGTGCAATCAGCCAGTTGTAAACCACAATGAATACACGAAAGTCATGCAAAGCTAAAATGTAAACAAATGGAAATCCCAGGGAGAAGGGGGAAGGGGGGGGGGGGACATATGAATTGCCCGTATTTGCACATGCTTACAGGTCTCTAGGGAAACGACTTGCATCCCGTGTAGTAGGAGACATATATACCGGTATGGCACTGCTTAACGTTCCAATGAGAACAGATTGGAGAAAAAATAGCACGAATGTAACTTATATACATACCAGTTCAAATCAATAGTGTATTAAAGCGCTCCGAAAAACACCTTTTAAGAAACACATGGAGGTGTTAGGGCGATGCATATATAAAGTAAAAGCGGAGTTGGGTGCTAATACTAAGTCACCAAATGGGTGAGGGGAGGAAGATGGGGGAGGGGGGGGAGAGGGAAGGAACAGGGATCACAAAACTCCTGCGAGGTAAGGTGAGTATAATGTGTGTGTGCGTGTGTGTTTGTGCATGTGTGGATTGGCACATTAGGGGACCACGATGGGACATTGAACAAGTTGTGGAACGAATTGTCTGCATTCCAATGATTTCCTATGGAAATCTTGCTTTGCTAGACGAGTAACTTGGTTTACAAGCACACTCCCAGAACGGATTGTTCTTGTAAACCAAGGTTCCACTTATATGTGTTTGACATCCATCCATCCATCCTAGCTTATTAGGCTGTGTGCCCACGATCAGGGTTTGCAACGTTTTGGACACAGAGTATTTTCGCTGAGTCCATAATGCTGCTTTGAGCAGTACAAACGATTTGCAAGGATTCAGAAAAACACATATAAATAGACATATATATATGCAGTCATATACACTGACATACAGTTCGACCAAAAGTTTGGACACACCTCCTCATTCAAAGAGTTTTCTTTATTTTCATGACTTTGAATGAAATACTTAACAAAAAAGTGTGAAAAAACTGAAAATATGTGTTATATTCTAGTTTCTTCAAAGTAGCCACC
The DNA here is from genome assembly GCF_048569485.1 of Anomaloglossus baeobatrachus. Taxonomy (NCBI): domain Eukaryota; kingdom Metazoa; phylum Chordata; class Amphibia; order Anura; family Aromobatidae; genus Anomaloglossus; species Anomaloglossus baeobatrachus. Next base: position 531,527,189 of record NC_134357.1, read on the forward strand.
TTTTGCTTTGATTACCGTATTTTTCGGACTATAAGACACACCCTGGTTTTAGAGGAGGAAAATAAAATTTTAAGCAAAAAATGTGGTCATGACACTGTTATGGGGTGAGGATCTGCTGCTGACACTGTTATGGGGGTAATCTCCCCAAATTCTCTAACTCAGGTACCCCATCCTGGTAATGATCCTCCTGCCTTGTATGTCCCTCATCCTGCTATATACTGCCATCCTGCTATATACCGCCATCCTGGTATATACTGCCATCCTGGTATGTGCTCCCATCCTGCTATATACCCCATCCTGGCATATGGCCGCATCCTGCTATATACCCCATCTTGGTGTATGGCCACATCCTCCTATATACCCCCATCCTGCTATATACCCCCATCCTGCTTTGTGCTCCCATCCTGCTATATACCCCCACCCTGCTATATACTCCCATTCTGCTCATAATATGCCCCCATCATGGTATATATACCCATTCTGCTATATGCCGTCATCCTGCTATATACTCCTATCCTGCAATATGGCCGCATCCTGTGGCACACAAAAAAAAATAAACGTTTATACTCACCTTTCCTCGCTCCAAGCAGCATCGCTCCTCCTCCCGTCAGTGCCAGCAGCAGCGCCGCTTACCTGTGTGGAGCCGGCCACGCTCCCTGCAGCATCGCGATGTCCTCCTGTCTGTGCCGGCCGCAGCTGCGTGTGGACATGTGTGCACAGCGATGACGTCATCCCTGTGTCCACCGCTAGTCTCCACAAACAGCTGCGGCCGGCACAGACAGGAGGAGACCGCGGTGCTGCAGGGATCGTTGTCGGTGAGTGTACTGATTCACTGCACCCCGCGCTGATGATGATGCACTGGGGATAGTGAATACAGCCGCACATGATCACTCCAGGCTGTAGTTGCCAGGGGTGATCATGCGGGCCGGCTGTTTACTATGCACGCATCCCCCGCCCAACACCCCACCCACCTGTCAGCGCCGGCTTCAGCACTGAGAGATGGGTCGGAGGATGGGCGTGCATATGAAATGAGCGGGCCCACGTGGTCATGGCAGGCTGCTCATGCCCCCGATGACCCGCTCCACCGCACCACCTTCATTCCCCGCATTCAGACTATAAGACGCACCCCCCACTTTCCCCCAACATTTGGGGGGGGGAAAGTGCGTCTTATAGTCTGAAAAATACGGTACTGCTTTGCACACTCTTGGCATTCTCTTGATGAACTTCAAGAGGTAGTCACCGGAAATGGTTTTCCAACAGTCTTGAAGGAGTACCCAGAGATGCTTAGCACTAGTTGGCCCTTTTGCCTTCACTCTGCGGTCCAGCTCACCCCAAACCATCTCGATTGGGTTCCGATCTGGTGACTGTGGACACCAGGTCATCTGGCGTAGCACCCCATCACTCTCCTTCTTAGTTAAATTAGTCATAATCTCATGCCTGCGCAAACACGTCACCAGCGGTCACACTGTGCACAGTGCTCACTCCCGCGAGAGTGGCACTGGGCATGCGCGAGACCTCGGGAGCACTGGACGGCAGCCTCAGGTATGTAAATGAGCGATGGGGGACGGCGTAAAGCAGCAGGAGGGCGACTAACAGACACAAGACAGCCCTCCCCCGTGTCCATAAAAAAAGATTAGCATACAAAAAGGTAAGACTTTATAAAGTCTTTATTTAGGTCTCAAAGGGGGCACAATAGCAACAGGAACCTTTCCAGAATGCAGCCCAGGAGCTGCAGAGGGGGAATCTTTTAGGTTTAGTGTGAAATTTCTGCTAACAGGTTCCCTTTAAACTAATCAAGAGAATGCCAAGAGTGTGAAAAGGAGCAATCAAAGCAGAAGGTGCCTACTTTGAAGAACCTAGAATATAAGGCATATTTTCAGTTGTTTCACACTTTATTTTAAGTATTTCATTCCACATGTGTCAATTCATAGTTTTGATGCCTTCAATATGAATCTACAATTTTCAGTCATAAAATTAAAGAAAACTCTTTGAATGAGAAGGTGTGTCCAAACTTTTGGTCTGTACTGTACATAGATAAACATCACACATGCACACACAGACACATTAGAGGTATTAATATGGGAAAGCCGGCAGCAGCCTCCTCACCTCCCCGCTTGTCTCCCGTCCAGCTCCTCCCATGTGGCTGTGCCGCGCTGATTGGTGGCCATCACTAACAGACATGGCTGCACACAGAGCACACTGACACTGCTGTATATATACATCACAAGACAGGCTGAGGACTAAGCTATGTTCACACAGTACATTTTTATTGCATTTTTGGTGCGTTTTTGAGGTCACAAAGATGCACCTAAATACATGCATTTCCTTCCCCCAGCAAAGTCTGAGATTTCTATTTTGCTGTCCACACTGGCCATCTTTGTTTGTCTGCATCTTGGCTGCGTTTTTGAAGATGCAGCATGTCAATTCTTTTTGCGTTTTTCCAGCGTTTTTGAGCCCTTCCAGTCAATAGATTGACTTAAAAAACGCATTGGGCAAAAAAAGGCATACATTTTTGGTGCGGTTTTTTTTGGGCCAAAAACGCTGCATATTTGATGCACTATGTGAACATAGCCAAACACATTACTAGAGGGCATACAGCTCTAGAGGGGGGCATTAGGCTCTGGATTGAGGGGACATACAGCTCTGGGAGCGCATATAGCACTGGTGTGGAGGGGACATACAGATGCATCTCAATAAATTAGAATATAATCAAAAAGTTAATTTATTTCAGTAATTCAATACAAAAAGGGAAATACATATATGATATAGTCATTACACACAGAGGGATCTATTCCTATATATTATATAGAGTCATTACAAACAGAGTGATCTATTTCAAGTGCTTATTGCTGTTAATGTTGTTGATTATGGCTTACAGCCAATGAAAACCCAAAGGTCATTATTTCAGAAAATTGGAATAATTACCACAAAACACCTGCAAAGACGTCCTAAGCATTTAAAATGGTCCCTTAGTCTGGTTCAATAGGCTACACAATCATGGGGAAAACAACTAACTTGACAGATGTCCAGACACATGCAGATGTCATTGACACACTCCACAAGGAGGGTAAGCTGCAAAATGACATTTGCTAAAGAAGCTGGCTGTTCAGAGTGCTATATCCAAGCACCTTAATGGAAAGTTGATTGGAAGGAAAAAGTGTGGTAGAAAAAGGTGCACAAGCAACCGGGATAACTGCAGCCTTGATAGAATTGTTACGAAATGCGAGTCAAACATTTGGGGGAGATTCACAAGGATTCGCAATCCATGTGTCAAGCCACTCATGACCAATAGACAACGCCAGAAGCGTCTTACCTGGGCCAAGGAGAAAAATAACTGGACTGTTCCTCGGTGGTCCAAGGTGATGTTTTCACATGAAAGTAAATTTTGCATTTCACTTGGATATCAAGGTCCCAGAGTCTGGAGAAAGAGTGGAGAGGCCACAATCCAAGCTGCTTGAGGTCTAGTGTGAAGTTTCTACAATCAGAGATGGTTTGGAGAGCCATGTCATCTGCTGGTGTAGGTCCACTCTGTTTTTTCAAGACTAAAGTCAGCGCAACCGTCTACCAGGAAATTTTTGAGCATTTCATGCTTCCCTCTGCCAACAAGCTTTTTGAAGATGGAAATTTCATTATCCAGCAGGACTTGGCACCTTTCCACACTGCCAAAAGTACCAATATCTAGTTTAATAACCACAGTATCACTGTGCTTGATTGGCCAGCAAACTCGCCTGACCTAAACCCCATAGAGAATCTATGGGATATTGTCAAGAGGAAGATGACAGATGCCAGACCCAACAATGCAGATGAGCTGAAGGCTACTATCAAAGCAACCTGGGCTCCCATAACCCCTCAGCAGTGTCACAGGCTGATCGCCTCCATGCCACACCGCATTGATGCAGTAAATCATGCAAAAGGAGCCCCGACCAAGTATTGAGTGCATTTACTGTACAGACTTTTCAGTAGGAGCCAACATTTCTGAGTTTAAAATCTTTTTTCATTTGGACTTATATAATATTCTAATTTATTGAGATACACCTGTACAGCCCTGGGGTGCAAGGGACATAGAGCTCTGGAGGTTATAGTAGTATGCAGCCACCATATAACTCCAAATAGTATAATGCACCCGTCTTAGACACGGAATAACCATAGAATACATACAGTGCTGGCCAAAAGTATTGGCACCCCTGAAATTCCTTCAGAGAATACTCAGTTTCTTCCTGAAAATGATTGCAATCACATTCTTTGGTATTATTATCTTCATTTAATTTGTCTTCAATGAAGAAACAAAAATATATGTCAAAAAGCCAAATTGGATATAATTCCACACCAAACATAAAAAAGGGGGTGGACAAAAGTATTAACACTGTTTGAAAAATCATGTGATGCTTCTCTAATTTGTGTAATTAACAGCACCTGTAACTTACCTGTAGCACCTAACAGGTGTTGGCAATAACTAAATCACACTTGCAGCCAGTTGACATGGATTAAAGTTGACTCAACCTCTGTCCTGTGTCCTTGTGTGTACCACATTGAGCACGGAGAAAAGAAAGAAGACCAAAGAACTGTCTGAGGACTTGAGAATCCAAATTGTGAGGAAGCATGAGCAATCTCAAGGCTACAAGTCCATCTCCAAAGACCTGAAAGTTCCTGTGTCTACGGTGCGCAGTATCATCAAGAAGTTTAAAGCCCATGGCACTGTGGCTAACTTCCCTAGATGTGGAAGGAAAAGAAAAATTGAGAGATTTCAACACAAGATTGTGCGGATGGTGGATAAAGAACCTCGACTAACATCCAAACAAGTTCAAGCTGCCCTGCAGTCCGAGGGTACAACAGTGTCAACCCGCACTATCCGTCGGCGTCTGAATGCAAAGGGACTGTATGGTAGGATACCCAGGAAGACCCCACCTCTTACCCCGAGACATAAAAAAGCCAGGCTGGAGTTTGCCAAAACTTACCTGAGAAAGCCTAAAACGTTTTGGAAGAATGTTCTCTGGTCAGATGAGACAAAAGTAGAGCTTTTTGGGAAAAGCCATCAACATAGAGTTTACAGGGAAAAAAAAAAGAGGCATTCAAAGAAAAGAACACGGTCCCTACAGTCAAACATGGCGGAGGTCCCTGATGTTTTGTGGTTGCTTTGCTTCCTCTGGCACTGGACGTCTTGACCGTGTGCATGGCATTATGAAGTCTGAAGACTACCAACAAATTTTGCAGAATAATGTAGGACCCAGTGTGAGAAAGCTGGGTCTCCCTCAGAGGTCATGGGTCTTCCAGCAGGACAATGACCCAAAACACACTTCAAAAAGCACTAGAAAATGGTTTGATAGAAAGCACTGGAGACTACTAAAGTGGCCAGCAATGAGTCCAGACCTGAATCCCATAAAACACCTGTGGAGAGATCTGAAAATGGCAGTTTGGAGAAGGCACCCTTCAAATCTCAGGGACCTGGAGCAGTTTGCCAAAGAAGAATGGTCTAAAATTCCAGCAGAGCATTGTAAGAAACTCATTGATGGTTACCGGAAGCGGTTGTTCGCAGTTATTTTGGCTAAAGGTTGTGCAACCAAGTATTAGGCTAAGGGTGCCAATACTTTTGCCTGGCCCATTTTTGGAGTTTTGTGTGAAATGATCAATGATTTGATTTTTGTTTCATTCTCTTTTGTGTTTTTTCATTGCAAGCAAAATAAATGAAGATAATAATACCAAAGAATTTGTGATTGCAATCATTTTCAAGAAGAAACTGAGTATTATCTGACAGAATTGTAGGGGTACCAATACTTTTGGCCAGCACTGTATAACTAACAACAAGCAAAAGGGTAACAATGTTTTGAACTTTTGACTTTCAGGCTCCATATCTCCCCATCCACTACAGCTTTGAGCGTGAGACGACTTTCATTTTATAAACGATCATCTTGGCTATCTCATACATAAATTTGACTGCCAACTCTTTAGCATTTGATTAGTTATGCAGATTCTTGTCATGTCACTGCATTGTTACGGATTCAAACATGTCGTGACTGAAATCTGATCCCAGGTCTCTTCTACATATTCCCAATGTTGGTGCATACTAGTCGGAACACTTGAGCATGCATAGTCTTAACATTTAGCACACAATGGGTTAACACCTTATCCCTAGTTGGTGTAGAAGATAGGTTAATTAGCAATAAAGGTACCATCACACATAACGAGATCGCTAACGAGATTGCAGCTGAGTCACGGTTTCTGTGACACAGTAGCGATCCCGTTAGTGATCTTGTTATGTGTGACACCTACCAGCGATCAGGCCCCTGCTGTGAGATCTCTAGTCCTTGCAGAATGGTCCAGGCCATTTTCTTCAAAGGCGATGTCCTCCTGGGCAGGACACATCTCTGTGTTTGACACTGTGTGACAGGGTCACAGTGACTGCTGAGATCGTTATACAGGTCACTACTGCGACCTGTATTGTTCCTGCATCGTTGGTAAGATCTGACTGTGTGACATCTCACCAGCGACCTCCCAGTGACTTACCTGCGATCCCTATCAGGTCACATCGTTTTCGGGATCGCTGGTAAGTCGTTGTGTGTGACTGGGCCTTAAGACATGATCAATAATTAAGTAGACACTCCCTCATCTACAAAAAAGGGAGTAAGCAGACCCCACACCATGTTTTGCAGCAATAGTGAATTTAATTATCATAGGGTGGGAAATTTGTGCTGCCTACAGACGCCAGGACATGAAAATTTTAGGTAAATACATTTTAGATTTTCCAGGGAACTGACAAGCAATAGGTGACTTATAAATCCTTAGGGTTGGGAATAGGACTGTGCGGCTTGCTCTAGCACTTTTTTGCCAAGGGCTGAACCATCTGTAGCAGAGATGTTTACACGGTAGTGCTTCATGAATGTGGATAATGACGACCAGGTCGCAGCCCTGCAGATGTGACCCAGACGTACAGTACAGACCAAACGTTTGGACACACCTTCTCATCTCTAGAACAACTATTAAGAGGATACTTTGTGCAGCAGGCCTTCATGGTAAAATAGCTGCTAGGAAACCACTGCTAAGGACAGGCAACAAGCAGAAGAGACTTGTTTGGGCTAAAGAACACAAGGAATGAACAATAAACCAGTGGAAATCTGTGCTTTGGTCTGATGAGTCCAAATTTGAGATCTTTGGATCCAACCACCGTGTCTTTGTAGAAAAGGGGACCGGATGGACTCTACATGCCTGGTTCCCACCGTGAAGCATGGAGGAGGAGGTGTGACGGTGTGGGGGTGCTTTGCTGATGACACTATTGGGGATTTATTCAAAATTGAAGGCATACTGAACCAGCATGGCTACCACAGCATCTTGCAGCAGCATGCTATTCCATCCGGTTTGCGTTTAGTTGGACCATCATTTATTTTTCAACAGGACAATGACCCCAAACACACCTCCAGGCTGTGTAAGGGCTATTTGACTAAGAAGGAGAGTGATGGGAGGCGACACCAGATGACCTGGCCTCCACAGTCACCAGACCTGAACCCAATCGAGATGGTTTGGGGTGAGCTCGACCGCAGAGTGAAGGCAAAAGGGCCAACAAGTGCTAAGCATCTCTGGGAACTCCTTCAAGACTGTTGGAAGACCATTTAAGGTGACTACCTCTTGAAGCAAAAGGTGGCTATTTTGAAGAACCTAGAATATAAGACAGATTTTCAGTTGTTTCACACTTTTTTAAGTATTTCATTCCACATGTTTTCATTCATAGTTTTGATGTCTTCAATGTGAATCTACAATTTTTAGAGTCATGAAAATAAAGAAAACTCTTTGAATGAGGTGTGTCCAAACCTTTGGTCTGTACTGTACGTGCGCCAACTCAGCCCAAGATGCGGAGGTAACCCGAGTGTTATGGATTCTGACTGGAAGTGGTAGTTCCTGATGATTTAACAGGTAAAGTATCACACATGAGACGCTTGATCTACCTTGCTAAGGTGCTTTTGATAGCTTGTCTCCTGAGCTTCTGCCCTCCAAATTGAAGAAACAGACTCTCTCTTCATCATTTTGAGGATTAGGACCCCGCACCGTCAGGATTATTTCCTGGTTGAATTTGAAAGAGGAACCTACTTTCTGAAAAAAGCAAAGCATGGGTCTCAGGGCCACGTGATCTCCAACAATATGTAGGTATCGTTCACTGGATGATAATGCTAGGTACTCCCCTAACTCATTGGCCATTGTAATTGCCACCAAAAAATAAAGCTTTCCAAGAGAGATGTTTAATAGATGCCTGCTCCGCTGGTTCAAAGTGGGGGGCATTGTAGGTCTTTAAGAATCTATTTAATAAAAAAATGCCCGTATTAGTGCTATTTCCCCACTAAGTGGAAAAGCTTCATAATATAACAATACACACCGAGTCTGATTACATTTCTCAGAACAATGAAGCTATGGAAATAACTGAATATTAAAATAAGATGGGGGATGATCAAAAGAAATCGGGTTAAATGCTGCGCTAAAAATCACAATCCAAAGATATATCGTGATTCCTTTTCTTTATTTTCACAGGTCAACGCGTTTCAAAGGCATAACCATAGGCTATGCTATTCCTTTCTGACTTTTGTTCTGATGAAGAAGGCGGAGATGCCTTTGAAACGCGTTGACCTGTGAAAATAAAGAAAAGGAATTCACGATATATCTTTGGATTGTAGTTTTTAGCGCAACATTTAACCCGATTTCTTTTGATCATCCCCCATCTTGTTGCAACATCGGGGCTGCAGCTGACCACTTTTGTATTCATTTATTCCATGCTGACAAGGAGTTGTGCCTGCCACAACTGAAGCAGGTGAGTACCTGTCCTATTCCCTGCACCTATATCTATCGGTTAAAACCCTATGTGCGCTTTCTTTCCACAGTTTTTGCTGAATATTAAAATATTAATTTTTATTCGAATATTATTACAATTCTTACAAGTATAAAATTTCAATCAGAATTCCACATAAATACAGAGACATAGATGTGAGTCAAAGGCAAAATAAAAGAATATTTTTAGAGTAGAAAAATATATATTTTATAGTAAAAACATATATAAATATACATATAAAAGATATATTATTAAATATATAACTGATCTATAAATACTGGTACTAAAGCAAATAATTATATAAGGGCAAATTCATAGTAATGACATGGGGTAATTAAAAAAATAAATATATATATATATATACACACACAATATCAAAACATAGTTTGCAAAGTGCATTATATTAGTTTTATATTTATAGAAATCTTTTAAAACCCCAAATATACAAATAATTAAATCATGCAGTCTAAAGCACTTTAAACCATGTATTAGTATATAACACCCATGTAAAACAGGCCCTATGTTGTAGCCTTAAATGCTACCAGAAAGTGCCAAGTGCAGTGCTCTGATCACTGATAATTAAAAGCCTGTTGTTAGTTTTGTAAGGTGTGCTAGGTGTATGTTACTCCCTATTTCAAGTGACGGACCCGGCCATGTTCACTAATTAATCATAGGAGACATGAATAGCATGACACCATGCACAATACTTACATGACTCTCTCCAGGTCCCGTCACCCCAACATATATTTAGCCTTTTCTTCATCGGAGGGTGAGTGAAATTTTATACTTGTAAGAATTTTAATAATATTCGAATAAAAAATAATATTTTAATCAGTTATTTCTATAGCTTCATTGTTCTGAGAAATTTAATCAGACTCGGTGTGTATAACTTTAAGAATCAATGTTAGATCCCATAAGGGAACTGTCACAGATGTGCCACGGGTGACAGACAGCCCTGTGGTGTCCAGCTATAGAATGTCACATACTTTAGCTGTGCAAACTGCTCCCTGACCGTCTATTATTTCTGCTTGCTTTTCATCACTTATCCGTTAGGACCCTGTGGAAGTTTCAGCCTTCCAGCTGATTTTCATCAGTAATCCCCTTGGTGTCATTATATACCTTCACTTCCTATTACTCGGTGCAGGTGATAGCTCTTATACCCTTAACAAATCTTTAGTGCAAGCAGTCAGCTTGCATACATCTGGAGATTCTTTGTGGTTGTTGCAGTTCCTCTCCCTGAGTGATCTGGAAATAAGTTGTTAGTTCACTTCCCATGTTTGTTATCCCTATGTCTTCTTTAGTGCTTAGTGGATTAACTAAGCACTCATGCCATGCACTCCCTACCTAAGGCCTACTACACTTTCAGCCAGAGTCAGGTATCAAACCCAGTGCATAGGTGCAGAACCTATCTAGGGTGGTGAAGGAAGCCAGAGCCCAGCGGCAGGCTTGGTCAGGGGCCAACATCTCCCCCATCCCTAGGCACAAGCTTTCCCTCCCCTTTCGCCATTCGCTTTGTGACTTCCACATATCTAGCGTGACAGGAACTGAAGCCATGAAGGGAGACCTTAGATTTTTGATTTGTTAATCATTTGATGCTTTGCAAATGAGCCATCTAAGTGAGCATTAATCTTGAGAGTGTTGAGCGTCAATCCCTTATCAAATCCTGCTTGAAGGAACTGTAATACTGAGGCTCCAGATTTTTTTTAATCTGCTTTTTCTGACAAACACCATGCTTTATAGATTCTCCATATGCTTGCATAAACCTTTAGAGTTGCTGTCTTTGTAGCTGCGGAGAGAGTGGTTATAACCAGTTTTGGAAGACCATTGGCCTCTAAATTTTCCTGGATAATCTTCATGCCATCAGGTGCAGTCTAGTTGAATCTGGGTGAAAGTTGTTTCCCTGGACCAAAAAATCGGGTAGCTTCCAGAGGCACAACTAAGCACAACTTTCACCAGAGAGAGTCTGGCAGACAAGGGAAAAATAAAAAACTGTCTCACAGCACAAACACACACAGAATAAGACAATAAGAGATTCAGGAGGAAAACAAGAGAAAGAAGGAAGTACAAAACAACAGGGGTATTGTCGCGGATGGGTGTCGCCTCCGCTGCGCAACAGGGCTGCTCAAGTGGTGCTCGATCCGGGATCGTGTCTGGGTCTCGAGTGGTGACCGGACCCGGGGCTCATGCAACCGCCCGTCCTCGCAACAGTGAAAAAGGGGGGTGGGTATTTACAGGGGAGATTGTCTGTGACGCCACCCGTGGGTTTAGGTGATGGGATGGTGGCACCGCCGCTGCTTCTCAGGGCTGGCGTCCGGGACCAATGGTGTGGGGACAGCAAGGTGGTATCCCCTCCACGAGTAGGGGAGGTGTAGTCCCGGGGCCTAGGTGTAGGTAGGGAGCAGTGCTGGGGCGCCGTCTGCACGCTGGACCAGATGACACCGGTGAACTAATTAGGAATGATTTACACAGAGTCTGTATTGTAAACCAAGGCTGGATGCCGGTTGCCTCTGGAGGGGTGTGCTAGTCCTGCACATGGGTTGGCAAGGTAGGGACCCTTCCTTCTGCACTTGTGTCTTACTGTGCGTTGATTAAACCCACTTGGAACGGGAGAAATCCACTCCCCTGCAGCTTGGTACGCAGAGGGAGCCATTGCCCGCAAACTCTGACCCGTGGGATTTTAATGTGTTCTTAGCGGACACCCTATCCCCCGCGTTGGGCTGCCGGTCTGCTCTATCTGGGCTTCTCTCTTCGGGAACAAGGCCTGGTACCTTGTCCCGCTGGTCAATTAACAAGGGGCTTGAAGCTTGCCTTGTACTAGGGTCCATGTACCCCGCCTGTGCATGGCCTCCGGATCGGACTCCCGTTGTCGGTACCGGCGGGCTACAACCCTGCTCCGGTCCACTTCAGGTCTCCCGCGACCGGATCTCCGTCACCTGTGGCCCTACAATGCTGTCTGCCACCTAGTCGCTCCTCCCGTGGTCCAAGGGCTCCAACCCTGACCACTCTGCACTTCAGCTCCTCTCACCGACTCCACTGAACTCTCCACTTCACTGAACTGAACTAAAACTCAACTGAACTCAACTGAACTGGTTCCCACCTCTTGTCACCTCAAGATCCCTAGGTGGGCATTCCCATCCGCCTTGTCCCACCCACTGGTGTGTCCCGGCTGTCATGGAGGGGGGTGACTAGGATTTGTGGCTGGTGTTCCTATGTGTGGGATGTGTGGTGTTAATTCCCAAGGAGGAGGCGATTCCTGTACCCTTGGTGGGGGGTACAGTCATCTGTGACTACCTGGTTTTGCCAGGGCGTCACACTCTCCCTTGGTAAAACACTGCCCGTTCTCGGGCTGTCCAGCACTGGTGTTTATTTTTCAGCATCTAAAAAAAAGGTAAAAACAAGAATAACATTTTAACAGTCAACATTAGTACATTTCTTCCCTTTATGGGAGGCACATAGCTTGAACGTTACGGAATTGGTTACCATCTACCCTTTTTCCCGCCACCCAAAACACCTATACCCTCCCTTGGTGCCACTGCTAGTCAGGTGTCACACCTGGTCTCCGGGTCAAATTCCGCACCCTGTATCACCCCAAAGGGTCCCATGGACCGGAACCCTTTGGCCTGGAGGGTAGTCACCGGTTTCCATGGTGACTGGGCCTTGGCCGACTCCACCGCAGTCCCTTCCTCCAACCGACCTCTCCAGAGGGTGCCGCCTCCTGGCGGTGAGTAACAAGAAGGTAGATGGGGGGTTATGTACAAGATCCAAGAAAGTTTTTGGGGTGATGTCGCCAGTCCTGACACCATGGTCCTTGTTTAACTGTCAACCGGGGTAAACCTTTTTTCAAAACAACTGTAGGAAAAGGTAGCCGGGAACTGCTACCTCACTTCTTTTCATGAAGGTGACGGTGGGAGGCGAGGCATGGTGTCTCATCCACCGCGACCCACTTTTTAACATCTAGGGCAAACCACCCTCGCTCTCCGCAATTTCGGGTGTAGCTTACCATATCCCCGGGTTCCAGATCTCGGTCTGGGTGGCCGGTTGGCAGTTGAGGGGCCACATCCCTCCGGGACACAAATATCTCTGAGTTTAGTCCCGGCTCGTAAATGAAACCCCATCCTTTCTGGGGGTCAAAGTAACGGACCTGTCCTCGGTATGTCAGGCTCCGGACCTGGAAAGTGGCTTGCTGTAGGTAGTCCTTCTCTTTGTAGGTGCGGGCCAGCACCTCAGCCTTACGCTTCTCACGAGCGGCAATCTCCTGGTGCAGCTGCCGTTGCTGCCGCTCCCAATACAGGGCACGGGTTCCGTGCTCCGCCTCCTGCTCGGGAGCCAGGCCCACTCGGATGCCCTCGGCACTGGCTACGACCGGCCTGTCGTACTGCCGTTGGCCCCAGTGCTCAACAGCCTGCTCCGCCTCTCAGCAGGTACGCTCCGGCTTCCCCACAGCCAAGTCGGGGTATTTGGGAGCGGCTGGCACCGCGGCCAGGACAGGCTTCCGGTCAGATTCCGCCTCCGGTGAGGCCGGGCGCACTGCCGGAGCCATTGTTATCTCCCTTGCGGCCAGGCAGACTGCCGGAGCTGTTGTCATTTCTGTTGCGGCCGGGCGTACTGCCGGAGCCGTCGTCATCTCTGTTGCGGACTGCCGGAGCCGTCGTCATCTCCGTTGCGGCCGGGCGGACTGCCGGAGCCGCCGTGATCTTTGTTGCGGCCGGGCAGACTGCCGGAGCCGCCGTCATCTCTGTTGCGGCCGGGCAGACTGCCGGACTGCATGACCTCCGGAGCAGATTCCCGTTGTTGGTACCGGCGGGCTACAACCCTGCCCCGGTCCACTTCAGGTATCCCGCGACCGGATCTCTGTCGCCTGTGGCCCTACAATGCCGTCTGCCACCTAGTTGGTCCTCCCGTGGTCCAAGGGCTCCAACCATGACCACTCTGCACTTCACCTCCTCTCACCGACTCCACTGAACTCTTCACTTCACTGAACTGAACTAAAACTCAACTGAACTATTTCCCACCCCTTGTCACCTCAAGACCCCTAGGTGGGCGTTCCCATCCGCCTGGTCCCACCCACTGGTGTGTCCCGGTTGTCATGGAGGGCGGTGACTTGGATTTGTGGCTGGTGTTCCTATGTGTGGGATGTGTGGTGTTAATTCCCAAGGAGGAGGCGATTCCTGTATCCTTGGTGGGGGGTACAGTCATCTGTGACTACCTGGTTTTGCCAGGGCGTCACAGGTGCACTCCACATCTGCACCAAGCAAAAAGCACAGCTAAGCAAAACTTTCACCAGAGAGGGTCTGGAGCACCACACCTCAATGACCAACACATAATAAACTGCTGGCATGGGTAGACTGATTCCAACAGTATAAATTGGAGGGGTGAAGGTGTAATAGGTCTCCCACAACATGTGATTAAAGGAGCAAGCAGAGCAGACTAGCAGAGATTAACTTTTGCTAGCTTGCCTATGAATCAGCAGACAGCAGGTCAACGCGAGAGTCTGCCTTTGTTGATACCAGACACCAGAGAAACCATTGGACGGAATGTCAGAATCTGCAATTTAAACAGATTACCGTTTGAATATCCCGGAGAAAGCCCTCTAAGCAAAGGCCATCCAGCCTACCCCTTCCACCAGCCATTTTTTCTCTCATCAACTCTCAGGGCATAACTTAAGAGAAGAGATTTCCTTCTGGCTTGGTGACTAGGGGGCGTAAGGTGGGGCCACTGTAGCGCCAGCGTCCCTGCATTGCTCTCCCAGGCAGGGACAAACTTTTGCTCACTGCTGTGGCCTGCTCGTGCCATGCTGCCTTCTTTCCTCGTGATCCTCTGCTTCTTCCTCCCAGAGCCTGAGCAGGCTGCACAGGTCTCCTAGGGATGCGTCTAGGGTGCATGCGCAAAGCTGCTCTTCTCTTAAAGGGTCAGCAAGTAGTCATTTCCTGGAAGTGCCCCTGAGGTTGTCACCGAGAGGCACTGGGTACTTAAGGCACTCTACCACTAGGGAAGATGCCTGAGAAACGTGGGTAGTTAGTAGTCTGTCTTTAGCTAACTAGTTGTAAGGTCCCCTATTCCTGTTCCCCAGCCCTGTCGGCATCATCAGTGGTCCCTGTGTACACTAGTTACTCTGCCTGTTCCTTCTGGTCATGCTACCAGCCTTACCCACCCAGGTGGTCACTGTCTACACTAGTTACTCTGCCTGTTCGTTCTGGTCATGCTACCAGCCTCAGCCACCGAGGTGGTCTATGTCTACACTGGTTACTCTACCTGTTTGTTCTGGTCATGCTACCAGCCTCAGCCACCCAGGTGGTCCCTGTCTACACTAGTTACTTTACCTGTTCGATCTGCGCCTGCTGTATTAGTGACTCTGCCCCTCTGGTCATTGGACTCTGCCAGTCTTTACCTGTGTCTGCCCCTGCCCTGGGGGTGAGCCGCCACAGTTTTGGTCACTACCTTGGGATTAGTCCCTGGCGTCTGCCTCGCAGTGGGTGGTTAGGCAAGGCCCTCTCACTAAAGGCTAAGCCTGGGATCCTCCTGAGATCCATTGGATCCACTTCAGCTTGCCACCTTACCATCACCAGCGGTGAGCGTTACAGACCTAATGGCTTCACCAGATTTTCGAAGTCCCCCTCTGGCATATTAAACACGATTTTCCACTCATCCCCCTGTCTGACGTGGATCACATTATAGGCCCCACTAAGATCTAGTATAGACAACCATTTAGCACTGGCAATCTTAAGTCAGGAGTGGGTGACAGGGGGTACCGATCAGACTGTTGTCCAGGCATGGCCGCAGTCCACCATCCTTATTTTTAACAAAGAAGAAACTAGCAGCCACCAGGGATGAAGATTGCCTGATGTGTCTTTATTCTCAGTTATATACTTTTTAAGAGTTAATCTCTCAGGGCCCGACAAATTATACGCTACATCTATATAATCTAGTCACCAAATGTAGAACTGGTGGAGGAAGGTTGAACTAGATGGACCTAGGTCTTTTTTCAATCTTAGTAACTATGTAACTATGTACACTTGGGTAATTTTGCCCCTGGCTTCAACCTTATGATACAATCATAAGGTCTATGGGGCGGCAACTCTTGAGAACGCTTCTCAGAAAACACATCAGCAAAATAATTAATATTGGCAAAGATAAGCAAGAGTGGTTTAGAAGTGAGTAGCTTTTGTCTATTTACGATTATACTGCAAATCACTTACACGAATCAACCCCCAAATAGCGTCTCCCATTATGTTCTCGTTATACTGTCCTTGGTAGCGTCGCTCATAGTCCTTTATATCTTGATGAAAGTGCTCGCCTTGCTCTTCTGAGTAAGCCCCCATGTTTTCCTTGAATTTGTCAAGATGAGCCTCCAAGATAAGTGCTTTGAGACATCCTACATTCCATGTTTCCAAAGTTCTTTATCAGCGTCTGAACCAGTTGCACATATCTCTCATCTTTGTGATTGCTCAGGAAGCCATGCACCACTGCAGCAAAGCTGCTCCAAGCTGCTTTCTCTTTTCTAGTGAGCTTCTTTATGAATTCTTCGTTATAAAGAATCTGCTTGTTTTGTGGTCCGACAAAGATACCAGCTTTTACCTTTGCCTCAGACAGCTTAGGAAAGAGATCTTGTAGGTACTTGAAGGCTGACGGTTCTTTGTCGAGAGCTGTGACAAACTGTTTTATCGGGCATAACTTGTTGTGCAGGGGTGGCATCACCACTTTCCATGGGTCCACAAATGGCTTCCACTTCACGTTATTTTTCCCAACAGAAAACTCGGTCCTCTGTGGCCAGTGTGGCCTCTGTTATGGTGCTGATTGGTATCCCGGCTGTCACAAAGGCAAAGAAAACAAAGAAAACATTTCTGGAAGCTATTAGCGGTCTATAGAACGTTTCACGTTTTGCGAATGTTCGAGTAAACATATTGTAGATTTCAAATTATCAATGTCCTGACCACAAAAGCAAACTTTCTTGGGAATTTTTGCCATTTTCTTTTCACTTTAGTCATAAGTGGTTGGGAAAACAGCTTTGGTACCCAAGGACAAACAAAAAAAAAATTCAAATTTGTTACATAGTGTTATAGCTCTCCATAATTTTGGACTAATAAGATATTATGTTCATTTTTTTTTTAATATATCTTATTCCTAAAACTGATATTTGTGCTTCAAATCTTTAATTTTCTTCAATTGATTCAACAACAAAACCTACAAAATTATTCCTAAAAGGCAAAAACTGATTCAAAGAGTACAGATACAAAACCTAAAAGAGAAGGTAACCCCTAAAGTATAAACAAAATGCAGTGCATAAGGGGGAAACCGAAAAAATACCACAGGACCACAAAGTATATGCAAAGGGAAAATATTTATTATAGTAAATTACAAAAGTGATAGTGGCTATGATGGAAAAGCCACCAGAAGGGAACAGAGTAAAACATACCAACACAGCCTCCAAAAGACAGCCAGTATATTACAGGTAAGTAACTGCATATAATAGTGCAGCAAACAATACTACAACAGCATGTAAACTGCAAGACCCAATTAAAGGCTGGCAAATGAATTACAGAGCGACACTGCTCCAGTTCACACACAGTAAAGGTGTGTACATAGCGAGATTGCTGCTAAGTCACAGATTCTGTGATGCAACAATGACCTCGCCAGTGATCTCGCTACGTTGAACACAAAGCAGCGACCAGGCCCCTGCTGTGAGATCATTGGTCGTGTCGGAATAGCCTGGACCATTTTTTGATTGTCGTGGTCCTGCTGGGTAGGATGCATCGGTGTCTTTGACGTCTTACCAACGACCTCGTTGACAACTCAGAGCTCAGACATGTACAGCCAACATTGTTATACAGGTCGCTACGGTCGCTGTATCGTTGCTTCATCGTTGGGAACATCTGACTGTTTGACATCTCGCCAGCGACCACGTAGCGACTTACCAGTGATACTTATCAGGTCGCATCTTTGTCGGGATTGCTGGAAAGTCGTTAAATGTCACGGGGGCTTAAATATATAGTAGTACTAGACAATGCTAAATCAACAGACTGCATGTACACAGGAACAGATAATTTTTCAACAATATTAATTCGTGTGATCATACAACGTGCAAGTCTTTCATTACTATATGCCAGTCCATATGAGGCGAGAATACAAAATGTACTTGTTATATCTCATATATTTCCTCTTATTATCTCTAGTGCTTGTATATTATATGAGATTTGTTTGATTTTCCATCTTCTTACCAATCAGATTCCCACAACACTGAATCCTGTCAGTGGAAATATTCCATATAAGAAAATTTTCCTGATTGACCTGTCAAGAATGGATAATGAAAGGGACAAGATGGTGGAGAGGATATTACACCTCACCCTAGAGATCCTCTTCCGGCTTACTGGAGAGGTGAGAGATTCTGATGACGTCACATTACATCATTCTTATCTATGGGAATAACAGATAGACAGAACTGGAGAGGTGAGGACTCTGGAAATGTCTGTAGTGAGATTTATTAATGTGTCTCTCCATATCCAGGAATACAAAGTAGTGAAGAAGACATCTAGTGAGCGCTGTCAGGCCCCTGTGTCTGAGGGATGGGGAAGAACCCTGAGCCAAATCACAGAGTCTCTACCTCACCCCCCGATACATGAGGACATCAATGACCAGAAGATCCTAGAACTCACCTACAAGATGATTGAGCTGCTGACTGGAGAGGTGACACTGCTGGGATATAATACAGTAACGCTATGAAGGGATGGGGGGATGACTATATCATTGTATGTGTCAGGTTCCTATAAGGTGTCAGGATGTCGCTGTCTATTTCTCCATGGAGGAGTGGGAGTATTTAGAAGGACACAAAGATCTGTACAAGGACATCATGATAGACGTTCCCCAGCTCCTCAAATCACCAGGTAATACACAGGACTACATACACATTGCCTATAATTATTTGTATTAAAGAATTAATTCAGTCCCTGTATGTGTTTCCTCCAGTTATATCCAGTGAGAGCACAACACCAGAGAGATATCTCCGTCCTCTTCTTCTACAGGACTGTAAACATGAAAATCCCAATGTTCCTCAGGATCATCAGGTAGATGGAGAGAAGGTGTCATGAAATATCCCTGTGATGTGCAGACGGCTGTGAAGGTCTTGTGCTCAGTCTTGTTTTATCCACCAGTATTATATGTTTTATACTTGTGTAATGAGAACGGTGGAGATGGCAGGATTAGAGCTGATCATAGATGTGACTTCTCCATCTGTAACTTTTACAATATTTGTTTCAGGGTGAAGATCTGACCCATATTAATATTACAGAGACATATGTGATGGGTGATGAGTGGTGTAAAGTGGAGATTCCTACAGATAACTGCCCAGGTGAGTAATAATGCTAAATGCAGAGAAGTCACAGATTCTTCTCAATCACCGTCTGTGTCTGGTTTTATCTGCGGTGTAGTCCGGCCATATCACAATCATGCGGTCACCATTCTCCTGCTAAACCCAAACTACCCTCACTACTTTGGACATTGGAAGTCCTTCTGTTGGAGTGAGATCTGTTCCGGCAAGAGCTTACAGCCCGGAGAATGCACCCTACTCTCTGGAATTAGAAGATGCTGACCCTTACCTTCCCATATCTCTAAACTACAAAGCCAAATTACAGCGTAAATAGAATATGCTGACAACTTAGAAAATCATGTGAAGAAAACTATAATTTGTATGGTGGGCCTTACTTTTATAATGAGACCCCAGTACTTGTCCTTTTTATTTATATGCTCAAATACCGTGTTCCCTGAAAATAGTACCTACCCCAAAAATAAGCCCTAGCAGGCATTTTAGGAGCAAGGCGTAAATATAAGCCCTACCCCAACAATAAGCCCTATTCACGGTTCAATAATGAAGTGTCCATGCAGCTAAAAAAGGTAAAGAATCCTGCAGGACACTTCTACAGTGTGTCCACCCATATCCTGTCCACCGATATTAACTTGAGAACGGCGGCAGCTATAAGCATAGAAGTGGTGTCTAGATATAGTAAAGTATCTATGCGCTATGCAATGAAACTACCTATAGCACCACCTGTGGAAAACAACAGTTTGCATTTTTATCTCAAAAACTGAACGAGATAGAGGAAAAAAAAGTGAATTACAAAGTTGTAGGGCATCATCAATTCAATACAAATCGACACCTTGCATACAGAAATGCTGTGATTAGAACGTGTAAAACTCACAAGGCTGCGGATGTGAAGCCATACCTCATGGAGACCTTCCTACAAGTCATTGGGTATGGTGGCTGCGTGGAGTGGCCTCCATGCTCACCTGACCTGACCCCATTGGACTTCTTTCTGTGAGGTCACATCAAACAGCAGGTGTAAGAGACCCCTCCACCAACATTGCAGGACCTACGACGATGTATTACAGATGCTTGTGCAAACGTGTTACCTACCATATTGCCCAACGTGCAGCAAGATACAGTGTGCTGTCCAGAGACCAGATATTGATATGCTATACCTAGGCACCACTTCTATGCCCATAGCTGCCGCCGTTCTCAAGTTAATGGCGGTGGACAGGATATGGGTGGACACACTGTATATAGAAAGCAGACACCCCCAAAAGAGAGAAGAAAGAAGACCCCAAAATTATCACATCAGATTGCACACACACACACAAACACACACCCCGGATCTCACACTCACCACATCCGGCAATACCAATTGCTTCTGGCTGACAAAACGCAGTGTGGTGGAATGCATAGAGGACCTGCGGTGGCACGCATCGATGCTTTCCTCTGTAGGTCCTTGCGCTCCACTGCACTGCATCCCAAGTTCCTCTGCTGGCTGGAAGCATCGATATCACCAGATTGTGTGTGTGTGTGTGTGTGTGTGTGTTTTCTGATGTATGTGTGTTGGCCAGAAGGGAGGACTGCATGGAGCATACTGGCTGGAAGCATCTACCGAAAATTGCAGGACTATCTGGGAGCAACACAGACACCCAGGGTCTGGTAAGTAGGATTCTTTTGGGAAGGGAGATCTGCATTTTGGGGGGTAAACTTTCCCCCAACTGTATTTCCCTGTGAATAAATCCTGTCCCGAAAATAAGTCGTAGTGTATTTTTTGGGACAAAAAAAAATATCTTGTCTTATTTTTGATGAAACACAGTATAGACAGTAGACACATTGACACAAGAAATATTATACAATTGTATTTTTTTTTCCTCCTTTTTATTTCCAAACACACTCTGACACCCACCCATTTAGAGGAGAGAGAGAAAAAAAGAGAAAACCCTTCAATCAATAATTCTTGCCCATATTTCCAAAACTCTTTCCTTACACTTATCCCAGCAATTATTATATTTGGAAGTGTAACTTGCCCTAACCTGTTAGAAAATATTATTATTAGACGTTATCCAGTCCTTTAAAAATAATTCCCCTTAAAGATAATAACTGTGATGTATTGGATCCTGAAATGACAAAACAATATTCATCCTCTTAGCAACAAATGTGATAACCGGTTCCAATAAATCCCTAAATCCCTAATTTCTTGGCTGTCCCAATAGATCTGCCGCCTACTTGAGACATTTAGAATTTTTAATATTTCAATCTTTTGCATAAAAGCCGGGTACGGTGCAACCTGTGAATAACCATAACTTGACATATTCTCTCCTTTTGACATAAAGAAGAAAATTGGCAGAATGCACAACTATTTTCAATTGTTTAACCCATTACCGACATATGAGGTACTGGTACTTCATATTTCTTCGGCGCTCCATTGGGAGACCCAGACGATTGGGTGTATAGCTACTGCCTCCGGAGGCCACACAAAGCATTACACTAAAAAGTGTAAGGCCCCTCCCCTTCTGGCTATACACCCCCAGTGGGATCACTGGCTCACCAGTTTTCTGCTTTGTGCGAAGGAGGTCAGACATCCACGCATAGCTCCACTGTTTAGTCAGCAGTAGCTGCTGACTATATCGGATGGAAGAAAAGAGGGCCCATATAGGGCCCCCAGCATGCTCCCTTCTCACCCCGCTTGTGGTTTGTAAGGTTGAGGTACCTATTGCTGGTACGGAGGCTGGAGCCCACATGCTGTTTTCCTTCCACATCCCCCTGAGGGGCTCTGAGGAAGTGGGATCTTACCGGCCCCAAAGCCCTGAGGCCGGGCTCCATCCACAGACCCATTGAACCTGCTGGATACGGAGCTGGGTACCGTTCAGGGACATGGCCCTGCACCATTCAGGTACTCTGTGTCCCCGTACTCACAGGCACAGCACACTCCAGACTTGCTGGGTGTGCTAGTGCGCCGGGGACAGTAAAGGGTTACAGTCACTGCAGCCTAGCTGAGTGACTTTATGTATAGGGAACTACCGCGCCGGACGCTCCGGGAGCGGCGGCGCGGCTGGGACTTGTAGTGCGCCGGGGACTTAGCGCCGACCGCGCTTTTACGGCGGCGGCGCTTATAAATCCAGTCCCCGGCTTTTGCGGCCTAGCTCCGCTTCGTTCCCGCCCCCACCCTTTCAATCAGGGTAGGGGAGAGACGCTGTACAATCAGCAGCGCCGAGGGCTGGAGCCTTATTTACATGCTCCAGCCCTCTCACTGGACACTGTGGGACGCCGGTTTCCCGCTCTGACTTGGGGGCACGCCCACGGCCCGCCCCTACTCACACGAGCTGGAGAAGGACGCCGGCAGCCATTACTGCAATCCGAGCTGAGAGATCGGACTCTGGGCAACCAGGCACAGGACTGGGGCGACCACACACCCGCTTATAGGCGGGCGGTAAGCGGCACCTGAAGTGCTGACCCCATTAAATACCGCAGTTGTCCATTTGTATTTTTATGCATACACTGCATAGGTCGCTATTTTTGGCTATATGCCCTCTTAGATGGCGACACATCAGCAGCAGGAAAGCAGGGGTGCTAAGGCACAGGCTTTCTATGCTGCTTGTATTGCATGTACTGAAGCGTTCATGTGTAGTTATGCTTGTATGCTATACACTGCACTGTACAGTCGCTAGTCTGGGCTATTTTCGCCTAGAATGACTAGACTACAGCAGCAGAAAAGCAGGGGTGCTGAGGCACAGGTTTTTTCTATGCTGCTTGTATTGCAGGGGTTGCAGTGTTCATTTGTACTTATGCTTGTATGCTATACATTGCACTGTATGGTCGATATTCTGGGCTATATTCCCCTAGATCAGAACTGAAGAAAAAAAGCGATCAAACTTCCTATGTGAATAAGATGTTTATTGGTGCAAGATATGACAAACATACAAGAGGGTGTACAATCCAGTGCGGACCACAAGCATAAAACAGATGGAACCCGAATGTGTGGATCTCAAACCAAATAGAGTTTGTAGCCAATAGCCATAACACATGTGCATAGCAATATCAGTATATAAATGAGATCCATAAGAGCCCACTGCGGGAGACAATTAGTGAAAAAATACAGACATGCCTAACTACATATTGACATTGCTTACCAGATTGTCTCACCGCACACACTGGACGCCACCCCACCCGACGGACGTGCGTTTCGGCGGATGCCTACGTCAGGGGTGGTGTCATGCCAGAAAGTGTGCCGGTATAAAAAGAATCCTGGAGCCAATCAGCCGATGGTAATCCTGATGACGCATGAGCGTCCATAGCGACGGTCCACTGCATCCACCGCCGCGTCACAAGCCAAGCGACGCCCACCAGGTCACGCGGTGATCACATGACCGGGCGAACGGCGCCGCCCACAAGATACAGCGGATGGATGCAAGGAACACGTCATCACTGGGTGCGCATGCGTACAACTACCAAAACGGCACTTAGAGATTTTATGAGCCTCCACACCACAAGGATACATAAATCCAATGCTACAAAGCCCAATCCATATGAAATCACATGAAGGCTAAGTGCAAAAAAGTATATGCTATAAGAATACCTCACCCATTCTCCCTCAACTATAATAATATATATATATTCATATCCTCCGGGGGATAATGATATAGATTACAGCAATATTCATAAGCATATACACAAACAGTATCATTATATTAACATCGTGGGTGGTGGTAAGAAGAATTTCATCCGTAAATGGTAGCGATTGCTTGGATGTTTCAACATGGCAGATGTAGATACCAGGCAACAACACTGTGAAGATAATTTAAAATGGAATTAAAAACAAGTAAAAACACATGACTTAGAAAGTGCTTATAAAAAGGCAGAAAAAACGATATTTTCGTTTAAGCCCAGAGGTTGTACTGTTTTTAGTGTCCAAATCCACTTGGCTTCCAACCGTGCCAAATTGGTCCCAATTCTTCCTCCCCTGATATTGGTTTCAATGGAATCAATGCCGCGGAATCTCAACAATGCCCCATCCGAATTATGGTGCATTCTAAAGTGCTTAGGCAAGGTTTTTAAGCTAGAAATATCCGTCTCATCAACCGCGGCATTGATTCCATTCACATGTTCCCTAATGCGTATCTTCAGTGGACGTGTGGTCAACCCAACATAAATCTTAGTGCACGGGCAAACCGCGTAGTATACAACCGCACAGGTGGTACAAGTGATGGATTTCCTGATTTTAAAGTTTTTTGTCCCTGTTGAATCCAGGAAATGATCACAACGATCCATATTCGTGCATGCTATGCAGTGTCCACATGGCCTGGAACCAACCAATCGTTTGCCCAAGTCAAGGAAAGATGGAATTGATTCTTTCACCTCATAGTGACTAGCAACCAATAGATCACGTAAATTTTGGGACCTCCGTATAGAAATGAGTGGTCGTTCCGGAAGGATTTTGGATAAGACAGGGTCAGTCAACAAAATAGGCCATGCTTTTTCAAGGCATCTCCTCATACGTGGAAACCTGGAATGGTAATTAGTCACAAACCTCAATGGTTCTGAACCACAAGTTTTCTTCGGGGTATACAGCAGATCATCCCTAGAGGCATGTTTAGCTCTATTATAAGCACGCTTTATTGCCCGCCTGCTATATCCCCGTTCCAAAAATCTGTTTTTAAGTTCTTGTGCACGATGTTCAAAGCCGGACTCGACTGAACAGATCCTGCGTAACCGCAGGAACTGTCCAGTCGGGACCGAGCCCACCATATACCCAGGATGCGCTGAGGCCGCATGAAGCAGCATGTTACAAGATGTTTCTTTCCTAAATATATCAGTCTGAATATTATTCAGACTGTCCCTCCTCACTGTGACGTCCAAAAAGTCCACAGTACTCGTGCTACATTGGTGAATAATCTTAATGTTCTTATCATTGTTGTTAAGTATCACCATGAACTCCTCCAGTTCCCCCTCAGTACCCCGCCAGATCAAAAACATGTCGTCAATGTACCGTGTCCATAAAAGGACACGGCCCATTGACGACTCCAGATCCGGCAGGGAGAGGTCCCTCTCCCACAGCCCCAGGAACAGGTTGGCATAGGAGGGGGCAAAAGATGCCCCCATCGCTGTTCCCTGGAGCTGCAGATAGAAGGACCCCTTGAACACAAAATAATTGTGAGTCAGTGAAAATTCGAGGAGTTCCATGACCAATGAGACGAAGACCGCGGACAGGTTGGAGCCACGGAGGAAAAATTGAACCGCTGAGAGACCGTCGGCGTGGCGAATGTTCGTATATAATGATTCAATATCACCAGTGACCATCATTGTACCGTCCTCCATGTATAATCCGTCCATTTTTCTCAAGAAGTCACCAGTATCTTTGATGTAAGAGGGCAATTCCTCCACAAACGGGTGCAATATAGACTCTATCCACCTGTTGATATTCTCCAAAAAGCTCCCTCGACCCGACACAATGGGTCTGCCCGGTGGTGACTGTATATTTTTGTGGACCTTCGGTAAAAGGTATAAAGTAGGAGCTACGGGTTCCGCTACCCACAGTGCCGAAGCCAGTTCTTTTGTGATGATATCATTGGACAGAGCATTATCTATAATTGTTCTCAACTGCGCCGAGAATGTGCTGAGAGGGTTGAAAGTTAATTTTTTATAACAAATCTTGTTATTAAGCTGTTTAAAAGCCTCCCTCTCATACATCATCCTCGGCCAGATAACAACATTTCCGCCCTTATCTGCTGGCTTCAGCACTATGTCAGGCAGAGACCGCAATTCCTGTAATCGTTTCCGCTCATCCTTGGTCAAATTATCATTCATGATGGAAGTGGGAATTTTTTCAAATTCACCACTGACCACCTTTATAAACAGGTCCACACTCGTACAGGCCGATAATGGCGGAAACTTTTTGGATTTCGGGCGAATGGAGAGAGGGATCTTACCTCCGTCTGTGGAGTTATGCTCAATGGCTAATTCCTCTAATTCCCGTAATGCTGTTTGTTCCTCTTCTGTGGGGAAGAGGATATCAATGTTAGCATCATAAAAGTGTCTCCTAAAAATCATGGAACGGGCAAACAAATTAAGATCTTTAATTGCTGAAAATAAATCAAATCTGGCAGCCGGGGAGAAGGTAAATCCCTTCTCCAACAAGGCCAGATCTACTGAGGACAATTGATGGTCACTCAAATTGATTACCTTATGGCTACCGCCACGCGGACGGTCAAACAGTTTGTAATTCCGGTTCTTATTGGAATAAGATGTGGTCTCCCTTGGAATCTGACGTCCAGATCTCATGGACAAAGATGATACATTCGAGTCAGACACATCACTGACTGACGACCCAGAAGTAATGGATGCTGCTGGATTATCCATCACAGGTTTCCTCCAGAAGTATACTGTTCCATGTTGATAATCCCGCTGATCACGGCCAAATTTATGTGTCTGGGTTTCCTGAATTTTCTTAACCACAGAATCCAAGGTCTTCTCCAATTGACCCTCATAAGAGGATAATTTCTCAATGGGGCATTCAGACTTAAATTTAGCCTGTATCACATCCAATTCCTTGTCTAATTCCATAATAGTGTTGGAGTTCAGACCCATCAGTAATTCCAAAAATATTTTGGAGCAACTACCACATGCATCCTCCCATTTCCTGATAAATTCATCATCAACCACAGGGAATGTGGGAATGACACGTACCCTTAGACCTCTGGGTATAAGATTTTTGGAAAGGTATTTACTAAGAAATGCCCTATTCCACCACAGCTTGGTGCGTTTCACCAAAAGCCGCTGCATATTTTTAAAAATATCCTCAATTTTTAAGTCACTTTCAAGTGGTATGTTCGTCTCAACTGTACCAAATACTTGCTCAATTTGACCGAGCCAAGCTTGTTCCTTGGCCCGATAGTCCATGTCCGTTAAAAAGAGGAGAGTACCTGTGCAGAACACAGCAAAAATAGTAATAAAGTTACTTTTCAACATCCACACCATTCTAATAATAATAATAATAATTACTCCAATATATCATTAATCTACAGTGTGGTATATAAGGACCATGGAAAAATCGCTATAGCAACACCAGAACTGAAGAAAAAAAGCGATCAAACTTCCTATGTGAATAAGATGTTTATTGGTGCAAGATATGACAAACATACAAGAGGGTGTACAATCCAGTGCGGACCACAAGCATAAAACAGATGGAACCCGAATGTGTGGATCTCAAACCAAATAGAGTTTGTAGCCAATAGCCATAACACATGTGCATAGCAATATCAGTATATAAATGAGATCCATAAGAGCCCACTGCGGGAGACAATTAGTGAAAAAATACAGACATGCCTAACTACATATTGACATTGCTTACCAGATTGTCTCACCGCACACACTGGACGCCACCCCACCCGACGGACGTGCATTTCGGCGGATGCCTACGTCAGGGGTGGTGTCATGCCAGAAAGTGTGCCGGTATAAAAAGAATCCTGGAGCCAATCAGCCGATGGTAATCCTGATGACGCATGAGCGTCCATAGCGACGGTCCACTGCATCCACCGCCGCGTCACGAGCCAAGCGACGCCCACCAGGTCACGCGGTGATCACATGACCGGGCGAACGGCGCCGCCCACAAGATACAGCGGATGGATGCAAGGAACACGTCATCACTGGGTGCGCATGCGTACAACTACCAAAACGGCACTTAGAGATTTTATGAGCCTCCACACCACAAGGATACATAAATCCAATGCTACAAAGCCCAATCCATATGAAATCACATGAAGGCTAAGTGCAAAAAAGTATATGCTATAAGAATACCTCACCCATTCTCCCTCAACTATAATAATATATATATATTCATATCCTCCGGGGGATAATGATATAGATTACAGCAATATTCATAAGCATATACACAAACAGTATCATTATATTAACATCGTGGGTGGTGGTAAGAAGAATTTCATCCGTAAATGGTAGCGATTGCTTGGATGTTTCAACATGGCAGATGTAGATACCAGGCAGCAACACTGTGAAGATAATTTAAAATGGAATTAAAAACAAGTAAAAACACATGACTTAGAAAGTGCTTATAAAAAGGCAGAAAAAACGATATTTTCGTTTAAGCCCAGAGGTTGTACTGTTTTTAGTGTCCAAATCCACTTGGCTTCCAACCGTGCCAAATTGGTCCCAATTCTTCCTCCCCTGATATTGGTTTCAATGGAATCAATGCCGCGGAATCTCAACAATGCCCCATCCGAATTATGGTGCATTCTAAAGTGCTTAGGCAAGGTTTTTAAGCTAGAAATATCCGTCTCATCAACCGCGGCATTGATTCCATTCACATGTTCCCTAATGCGTATCTTCAGTGGACGTGTGGTCAACCCAACATAAATCTTAGTGCACGGGCAAACCGCGTAGTATACAACCGCACAGGTGGTACAAGTGATGGATTTCCTGATTTTAAAGTTTTTTGTCCCTGTTGAATCCAGGAAATGATCACAACGATCCATATTCGTGCATGCTATGCAGTGTCCACATGGCCTGGAACCAACCAATCGTTTGCCCAAGTCAAGGAAAGATGGAATTGATTCTTTCACCTCATAGTGACTAGCAACCAATAGATCACGTAAATTTTGGGACCTCCGTATAGAAATGAGTGGTCGTTCCAGAAGGATTTTGGATAAGACAGGGTCAGTCAACAAAATAGGCCATGCTTTTTCAAGGCATCTCCTCATACGTGGAAACCTGGAATGGTAATTAGTCACAAACCTCAATGGTTCTGAACCACAAGTTTTCTTCGGGGTATACAGCAGATCATCCCTAGAGGCATGTTTAGCTCTATTATAAGCACGCTTTATTGCCCGCCTGCTATATCCCCGTTCCAAAAATCTGTTTTTAAGTTCTTGTGCACGATGTTCAAAGCCGGACTCGACTGAACAGATCCTGCGTAACCGCAGGAACTGTCCAGTCGGGACCGAGCCCACCATATACCCAGGATGCGCTGAGGCCGCATGAAGCAGCATGTTACAAGATGTTTCTTTCCTAAATATATCAGTCTGAATATTATTCAGACTGTCCCTCCTCACTGTGACGTCCAAAAAGTCCACAGTACTCGTGCTACATTGGTGAATAATCTTAATGTTCTTATCATTGTTGTTAAGTATCACCATGAACTCCTCCAGTTCCCCCTCAGTACCCCGCCAGATCAAAAACATGTCGTCAATGTACCGTGTCATTAAAAGGACACGGCCCATTGACGACTCCAGATCCGGCAGGGAGAGGTCCCTCTCCCACAGCCCCAGGAACAGGTTGGCATAGGAGGGGGCAAAAGATGCCCCCATCGCTGTTCCCTGGAGCTGCAGATAGAAGGACCCCTTGAACACAAAATAATTGTGAGTCAGTGAAAATTCGAGGAGTTCCATGACCAATGAGACGAAGACCGCGGACAGGTTGGAGCCACGGAGGAAAAATTGAACCGCTGAGAGACCGTCGGCGTGGCGAATGTTCGTATATAATGATTCAATATCACCAGTGACCATCATTGTACCGTCCTCCATGTATAATCCGTCCATTTTTCTCAAGATCTGGCGGGGTACTGAGGGGGAACTGGAGGAGTTCATGGTGATACTTAACAACAATGATAAGAACATTAAGATTATTCACCAATGTAGCACGAGTACTGTGGACTTTTTGGACGTCACAGTGAGGAGGGACAGTCTGAATAATATTCAGACTGATATATTTAGGAAAGAAACATCTTGTAACATGCTGCTTCATGCGGCCTCAGCGCATCCTGGGTATATGGTGGGCTCGGTCCCGACTGGACAGTTCCTGCGGTTACGCAGGATCTGTTCAGTCGAGTCCGGCTTTGAACATCGTGCACAAGAACTTAAAAACAGATTTTTGGAACGGGGATATAGCAGGCGGGCAATAAAGCGTGCTTATAATAGAGCTAAACATGCCTCTAGGGATGATCTGCTGTATACCCCGAAGAAAACTTGTGGTTCAGAACCATTGAGGTTTGTGACTAATTACCATTCCAGGTTTCCACGTATGAGGAGATGCCTTGAAAAAGCATGGCCTATTTTGTTGACTGACCCTGTCTTATCCAAAATCCTTCCGGAACGACCACTCATTTCTATACGGAGGTCCCAAAATTTACGTGATCTATTGGTTGCTAGTCACTATGAGGTGAAAGAATCAATTCCATCTTTCCTTGACTTGGGCAAACGATTGGTTGGTTCCAGGCCATGTGGACACTGCATAGCATGCACGAATATGGATCGTTGTGATCATTTCCTGGATTCAACAGGGACAAAAAACTTTAAAATCAGGAAATCCATCACTTGTACCACCTGTGCGGTTGTATACTACGCGGTTTGCCCGTGCACTAAGATTTATGTTGGGTTGACCACACGTCCACTGAAGATACGCATTAGGGAACATGTGAATGGAATCAATGCCGCGGTTGATGAGACGGATATTTCTAGCTTAAAAACCTTGCCTAAGCACTTTAGAATGCACCATAATTCGGATGGGGCATTGTTGAGATTCCGCGGCATTGATTCCATTGAAACCAATATCAGGGGAGGAAGAATTGGGACCAATTTGGCACGGTTGGAAGCCAAGTGGATTTGGACACTAAAAACAGTACAACCTCTGGGCTTAAACGAAAATATCGTTTTTTCTGCCTTTTTATAAGCACTTTCTAAGTCATGTGTTTTTACTTGTTTTTAATTCCATTTTAAATTATCTTCACAGTGTTGTTGCCTGGTATCTACATCTGCCATGTTGAAACATCCAAGCAATCGCTACCATTTACGGATGAAATTCTTCTTACCACCACCCACGATGTTAATATAATGATACTGTTTGTGTATATGCTTATGAATATTGCTGTAATCTATATCATTATCCCCCGGAGGATATGAATATATATATATTATTATAGTTGAGGGAGAATGGGTGAGGTATTCTTATAGCATATACTTTTTTGCACTTAGCCTTCATGTGATTTCATATGGATTGGGCTTTGTAGCATTGGATTTATGTATCCTTGTGGTGTGGAGGCTCATAAAATCTCTAAGTGCCGTTTTGGTAGTTGTACGCATGCGCACCCAGTGATGACGTGTTCCTTGCATCCATCCGCTGTATCTTGTGGGCGGCGCCGTTCGCCCGGTCATGTGATCACCGCGTGACCTGGTGGGCGTCGCTTGGCTC
Source organism: Anomaloglossus baeobatrachus (assembly GCF_048569485.1). Classification (NCBI taxonomy): domain Eukaryota; kingdom Metazoa; phylum Chordata; class Amphibia; order Anura; family Aromobatidae; genus Anomaloglossus; species Anomaloglossus baeobatrachus. The sequence continues at coordinate 531,558,490 of NC_134357.1, forward strand.
GTGACGCGGCGGTGGATGCAGTGGACCGTCGCTATGGACGCTCATGCGTCATCAGGATTACCATCGGCTGATTGGCTCCAGGATTCTTTTTATACCGGCACACTTTCTGGCATGACACCACCCCTGACGTAGGCATCCGCCGAAACGCACGTCCGTCGGGTGGGGTGGCGTCCAGTGTGTGCGGTGAGACAATCTGGTAAGCAATGTCAATATGTAGTTAGGCATGTCTGTATTTTTTCACTAATTGTCTCCCGCAGTGGGCTCTTATGGATCTCATTTATATACTGATATTGCTATGCACATGTGTTATGGCTATTGGCTACAAACTCTATTTGGTTTGAGATCCACACATTCGGGTTCCATCTGTTTTATGCTTGTGGTCCGCACTGGATTGTACACCCTCTTGTATGTTTGTCATATCTTGCACCAATAAACATCTTATTCACATAGGAAGTTTGATCGCTTTTTTTCTTCAGTTCTGGTGTTGCTATAGCGATTTTTCCATGGTCCTTATATACCACACTGTAGATTAATGATATATTGGAGTAATTATTATTATTATTAGAATGGTGTGGATGTTGAAAAGTAACTTTATTATATTCCCCTAGATGGCTAGTCTACAGCAGCAGAAAAGCAGGGGTGCCAAGGCACAGGCTTTCTATGCTGCTTGTATTGCATGTGCTGCAGTGTTCATTGTACTTTATGCTTGTATGCTATACATTGCATTGTACGGTCGCCATTCTTGGCTCTATGTCCTAGATGGCTAGCGGCAGCAGCATATAAGCAACACAGGCTTTCGATGCTGTTTTTACTGCATGTGATACTGTTCCACTGCACTGAACCCCATTGTGTGCAATGCTCCCCTGGAGCACTTGGTCAGCCGGGGTCTCTACTAGACGTGGCCAAAGGAACCACCTGTCAACCCTGTCCAAGGACAGGGATGGAGTTGCAATGGGATAGAGACTTGCAGTCCGGACAGGCCATGGGCAATCTGGATCAGTGCTCCCTGGCCACCCTCATTGGGAATAAAATCGGTGCTCCGGGGGGGGTCCCAGGAGGCTCTCTGTATGATGAGGCAGACGTAGCTCATCAGGACTTTGATCCTGACAACGCTCTCAATCCGGATACACCGGATGGTGACGCCATAAGGAATGATCCTATAGCGTCCATCAATGGAATGTTGGATCTTTCTCCCTCAGCTCCCCCAGCGGAGGAGTCAGCTTCACAGCAGGAGAAGTCCCATTTCAGTAGCTCAAACGTATATTGAGTATTTTTCTGGCCACGCTGACTTCAGAGAAGCAGTCCAGGAACACCACGCTTACCAGATAAGCGTTTTCTCCAAACGTATTAAGGATACACGTTATCCGTTTCCCACTGACGTGGTCAAGCGCGGGACCCAGGGCCCAAAGGTGGATTCTCCAATCTCCAGGCTTGCGGCTAGAGCTATAGTTGCAGTGGAGATGGGACTTCACTTAAAGATGCCAGACAGATGGACTCTGGTTGAAATCTGTCTATGAGGCTATCGGCGTGTCGGTTGCTCCGGCATTTACAGCCGTATGGGCACCCTAAGCTTTTCAGCGGTTCTTGCACAGCTGGTCTTGAGCATATGTACATTTGTGCCGCAGGGGCGTCCGTAACCTCGCAATGTCTGCATTGCGACTTACCCTATTAATGCTGTCCTGGAAGGACAGTCGAGGTTTCGGTCCTTCCCAAGCTCGGGCAAGTCCCAATTGTCCTCGTCCAAAAGAGCTGAAAAGCCTCAGAGGGGCTCAGTTTCCGGGGGCTCAATCACGCCCAAGGAAGGCAGCCGGAGGAACCGCTACCAAGGCGGTCTCCTCATGACTCTCAGCTCTCTCATCTCTCCGCATCCGCGGTTGATGGCAGACTCGCTCGCCTTTGGCGACATTTAGCTGCCACAGGTCACAGACCGGTGGGTGAGGGACATTGTGCCCACGTGCACAGGACAGAGTTCTGTTCTCGTCCTCCGACTCGATTCTTCAGAACGTCCCCACCGAGCCGATGCTATTCTGCAGGCAGAAGGAGTGGTAATCCCTGTTCCTCTTCAGGAACAAGACACGGTTTTCCTCCAATCTGGTTGTGGTGCCAAAAAAGGATGGCTCTTTCCGTTCCGTTCTGGACCTAAAACTGCTCAACAAGCACGTGGAAGCCAGGCGGTTCCGGATGAAACCCTCCGCTCCGTCATTGCCTCAATGTCTCAAGGATATTTCCTAGCATCAATAGACATCAAAGATGCTTATCTCCACGTGCCGATTGCTACAGAGCACCAATGTTTTCTACGTTTCGTGATGGGAGACGACCATCTTCAGTTCGTAGCTCTGCCATTCGGTCTGGCGACAGCCCCACGGGTGTTCACCAAGGTCATGGCGGCAGTGGTAGCAGTCTTGCACTCACAGGGACACTCTGTGATCCCTTACTTGGACGATCTACTTGTCAAGGCACCCTCTCAAGAGGCATGCCAACTCAGCCTGAATGTTGCGCTGGAGACTCTCCAGACGTTCGGGTGGATCATCGACTTCTCAAAGTCAAACCTGTCACCGATCCAATCACTAACGTATCTTGGCATGGAGTTTCATACCCTCTCAGCGCTAGTGAAGCTTCCGCTGGACAAGCAGCGGTCACTACAGACTGGGGTGCAGACTCTCCGTCAAGGTCAGTCGCACTCCTTAAGACGCCTCATGCACTTCCTCGGGAAGTTGGTGGCGGCAATGGAGGCGGTTCCGTTTGCGCAGTTTCATCTGCGTCCTCTTATTGGGACATTCTCCGCCAATGGGACGGGAAGTCAACATCCCTGAACAGGAAAGTATCCTTTTCACAGAAGGACTCTCTGCAATGGTGGCTTCTTCCCACCTCATTATCACAGGGAAGATCCTTTCTACCACCGTCTTGGGCGGTAGTCACGACAGACGCGAGTCTGTCAGGGTGGGGAGCAGTTTTTTCTCCACCACAGGGCTCGGGGTACGTGGACTCAGCAGGAGTCCACCCTTCAGATCCATGTTCTGGAAATCAGAGCAGTGTATCTTGCCCTACTAGCCTTCCAGCAGTGGCTGGAAGGAAAGCAGATCCGAATTCAGTCGGACAACTCCACAGCGGTGGCATACATCAATCACCAAGGAGGGACACGCAGTCGGCAAGCCTTCCAGGAAGTCTGGCGGATTCTGATGTGGGTGGAAGCCACGGCCTCCACCGTATCCGCAGTTCACATCCCCGGCGTAGAAAACTGGGAAGCATACTTCCTCAGCCGCCAGGGCATGGACGCAGGGGAATGGTCCCTTCACCCGGACGTGTTTCAGGAAATCTGTAGCCGCTGGGGAAGGCCGGACGTCGACCTAATGGCGTCCAGGCACAACAACAAGGTCCCAACCTTCATAGCACGGTCTCGCGATCACAGAGCTCTGGCGGCAGACGCCTTAGTGCAAGATTGGTCGCAGTTCCGGCTCCCTTATGTGTTTCCACCTCTGGCACTCTTGCCCGGAGTGCTACGCAAGATCAGATCCGACTGCAGCCGCGTCATACTCGTCGCCCCAGACTGGCCAAGGAGGGCGTGGTATCCGGATCTGTGACATCTCACGGTCGGCCAACCGTCGGCACTACCAGACCGACCAGACTTACTGTCCCAAGGGCCGTTTTTTCCATCGGAATTCTGCGGCCCTGAACCTGACTGTGTGGCCATTGAGTCCTGGATCCTAGGGTCTTCAGGATTATCCCAAGGGGTCGTTGCCACCATGAGACAGGCTAGGAAGCCCACGTCCGCTAAGATCTACCACAGAACGTGGAGGATATTCTTATCCTGGTGCTCTGCTCAGGGAGTGTCTCCCTGGCCTTTTGCATTGCCTACCTTTCTTTCTTTCCTGCAATCTGGGTTAGAAAAAGGTTTGTCGCTCGGCTCCCTTAAAGGGCAAGTCTCGGCGCTATCCGTCTTTTTTCAAGAGCGTCTAGCACGACTTCCTAGGGTGCGCACGTTCCTGCAGGGGGTTTGTCATATTGTACCCCCGTACAAGCGGCCGTTAGATCCATGGGATCTGAACAGGGTACTAGTTGCCCTCCAGAAGCAGCCCTTCGAGTCTCTGAGGGAGGTTTCACTTTCTAGACTATCACAGAAAGTGGCTTTTCTGGTAGCGATCACATCTCTTCGGAGAGTGTCTGAGCTAGCAGCGCTGTTATCCAAGGCTCCTTTCCTGGTCTTCCACCAGGACAAGGTAGTGCTGCGCCCCATTCAGGAGTTTCTCCCGAAGGTGGTATCCTCTTTTCATCTTAATCAGGATATCTCTTTGCCTTCTTTTTGTCCTCATGCAGTTCATCGGTATGAGAAGGATTTACATTTGTTAGATCTGGTGAGAGCACTCAGAATCTACATTTCCCGCACGGCGCCCCTGCGCCGCTCCGATGCACTCTTTGTCCTTGTCGCTGGTAAGCGCAAAGGGTCGCAGGCTTCCAAAGCCACCCTGGCTCGATGGATCAAAGAACCAATTCTTGAAGCCTACCGCTCTGCTGGGCTTCCGGTTCCATCAGGGCTGAAGGCCCATTCTACCAGAGCCGTGGGTGCGTCCTGGGCATTGCGACACCAGGCTACGGCTCAACAGGTGTGCCAGGCAGCTACCTGGTCGAGTCTGCACACTTTCACCAAACATTATCAGGTGCATACCTATGCTTCGGCGGACGCCAGCCTAGGTAGAAGAGTCCTGCAGGCGGCAGTTGCCTCCCCGTAGGGGAGGGCTGTCTTCGCAGCTCTAACATAAGGTATTTCTTTACCCACCCAGGGACAGCTTTTGGACGTCCCAATCGTCTGGGTCTCCCAATGGAGCGCCGAAGAAGAAGGGAATTTTGTTACTTACCGTAAATTCCTTTTCTTCTAGCTCCTATTGGGAGACCCAGCACCCGCCCTGTTGTCCTTCGGGATTTTTGGGTTTTTCGGGTACACATGTTGTTCATGTTGAACGGTTTTTCAGTTCTCCGATGTTACTCGGAGTGAATTTGTTTAACCAAGTTATTGGCTTTCCTCCTTCTTGCTTTTGCACTAAAACTGGTGAGCCAGTGATCCCACTGGGGGTGTATAGCCAGAAGGGGAGGGGCCTTACACTTTTTAGTGTAATGCTTTGTGTGGCCTCCGGAGGCAGTAGCTATACACCCAATCGTCTGGGTCTCCCAATAGGAGCTAGAAGAAAAGGAATTTACGGTAAGTAACAAAATTCCCTTCACTGCCTCCCTAACTTTTTTTCGGGCTCGCACACCGATGCCCGCATTGTTCCTGTTGGATGCCGGCTGTGTTATTCAGCCTTCATCTGCCTTTAACAGGTGTGGGTGGAGCAGCGCTGAGTCTGCAACGGTTATCCTTCTAAATAGCAATGTCAACCTTCGGACTTGCACCAGCAGGGGGCATTATTCTACGTTCCCTTTGGTGCACCTGTGGTGTGATCTCGGGGTGTCAATAGATTGCCATGACAGCCAGGAGTTTGCTGAACATCCCTGTGCTTGTCATTACAATACTCCAGTGAAAGCCGCCTTCCAGCTGGCATTTTTAGGAGATCGTGATTTTCACTGTACAGTAACAAACAAATAGGATAACAATGTTTTGAACTTTTGATTTTCAAGCTCCATATCTCACCATGCACTACATCTTTCAGAGTGAGTGAACCTTCATTTTATAGACAATCATCTTGGATTTGTTATATGTAAATTTGACTTGCAACTATTTAGCATATGATTATGCAGATTCTTGTCATGTCACTGCATTGTTACTGTTTTGCTTCTTAAAATTTAAATTTTAATAATGTGTTAGTATTTTGTAAATCTACCTTTTGGCTTTCATCACTCCCTGAATCTTTCTGGGGCATACTCTCGATCAAAATCAAGCTTGTCCAGACCAAAGTCTGATCCCAGGTCTCTTCTACATGTTGGTGCATACTGGTTGACTTACTTGGGTATGTATTAAGCTTTTTCTTCAACTTTAAACACAAGTTTTCGATTGAATTGAGGTCTGGGGACTGTGAGGGCCAATCCAACACCTCTACTTCATTGTCATCAAACCATTTCTTTGCCAATTTTTTCGTATGCCTCAGTTCTTTTTTGAACCATAAATTTTATTGATTTTTAACAATAAAAATTGAACATACATGTAATGAGTTATTTGTCCAGTTGGTTATCCTTAATAGTAAAGATTATCCATTCCCAGTCATTCGTTGCTAACAATTAAACTGTCAACATATAATAACAAACCCCAATGATTATACCGCCACTTCAGCACCAGATGGACGTGAGCACCAGCATTCCCCTTCTCCTATTCTCACCTGGAATCGGAGTAATCTATCCACTTCCACCATGTTACTTCGAACTTGAACCCTCTATTATTTTTAATTGCAATCATCCGCTCCATGCTACAATTGTGTTGCATCTTGGCCCTTATTTCTTCAGCAGTCGGGACCTGCGGTGTTTTCCATTTACTCGCAATACACATTCTTACCACTGTCAGAAATTGTACATTTATTATTACATCATTGTAATCCATGTCTTCCAGGCCTATAGACAACAGAGCTTTTTCGGGGCCCAACTCCATATTATATCCCAGTATTGAACTTAAGCACTGTTGTGTTTCTGTCCAAACCGTTGTATCATCCCACACTCCCACCAAATGTGAAGCAATGAACCCGACTGGTTGTTACACCTCCAACATTTATCTGAGTTCCGAGGATATATTTTCTTTAGCCTTACTGGCGTGTAATACCAACTATATAGGAGTTTCCTTTATATCTCTAAATGGTTGATACAATGGGACATTTTTTTGTGTATTTGAAACGAATACTCCCATTGTTCTTCCAGGAATTGAGTTTGCAAATCTTTTTCCCATTTCTTCACATATGGTAAGGAGTGCGGGTTTTGTGTGTCATTCAGGGCTTCATACACCCTCGATATCCCCCCATTTGTGTCTTTGTTAACCTCAAAGAAATTTTCATATGATGATACCAACTCCTGTTGTTTTGTTTTCACATTTGACAATAAGTGTCTAATTTGGAGGTATTTGTAAAAGTCCCTCTTATTTACCCCAAATGTGCTAACAAGGTCACCAAACGGTCTAAGCTCCAAGTTACTCATGATGTCTCCTACCTTGGTTGTCCCTTTTCAAATCCAATCCCCCAGATTCATATTTTGGATCATTTTACCAATAATGGTTATTGGGAGCTTCTGTGATAACCAAATGTTTGCTCCCGCTCGTATTGTGGGGTAACCTGGTGATTGCTCTTTTTTGGCTAAACGGAGATACCACATACAGTATATGAGGCCATAGAGGAATGTCCCACCAGTTGTGCTTTCAATCTTACCCAGGCTTTTGGGGAGTTCCCATCCCACCAGTATCTCAGTTGATCTAGCATAGTAGCTCGGTAGTATGCACGTACACACGGGCATCCTAGCCCCCTGACCTTCTTATTGGCATGAACAGGAATTTTGCCGATACTCTCGCTTTTTGTCGGTTCCATGTGAAACTAATTAGAGCTGACTGGAGCTTATTGAGGGTGTGCAGTGGTATTTGAATAGGTAGGTTGCGAAAGTAATATAGGATTTGGGGTAATAACATCATTTTTACTACTGATATCCGGCCTAACCAGGATATCATTGCCTTCAGGTATGCTTGTATTTCCTTATTTATATTTTGCAATAGATTTGCATAGTTTATTTTTCCCAGGTTTTTGATCGGATAAGTTAATTGAATCCCTAGGTATGGGATTTTGTCTGCCTTCCAAGTCAGTGGGTACTGTTCCATTAGTTTCTGTTTTGTGGCCTGTGGGATACCCATATCAAGGATTAAGCATTTACTCAGATTAATTTTATAGTAGCTAACGTGCCCAAATTGGGTAATTATTCTAAATATATGAGGTAGGGAGACCTCAGGGTTCGTGACACATAGGCCTATTTGCAGATGACGTCATACTATCTTGCTCTCCAAGGCTCCCACACTGATCCCGGAAATTTCTCTCTTCTTCCTTATGGCCTGAGAAAATGGTTCCATCAATAGAACGAATATCAGGGGGGAGAGAGGGTACCCCTGCCTAGTTCCATTTGTTATATTAAATCCTGAGGACAAATACCCATTTGAATATACCTGGGCCGAGGGCTTAGAGTATAGTGCCATGATGGATGATAGGATCGATCCCTCAAAACCAAAGCCTCGAAGCGTCCTTTCCATGAATCCCCAGTGGATTCTGTCAAACGCCCTCTCCGCATCCAAAGATAGGAGCAGAGAAGGCGTTCGACTCACCTCCACCTCAGCGATCAGGTCAATAAGGCGTCGGGTTCCGTCACTGGTCTGTCTATTTTTGACAAATCCAGCTTGGTCCCAGTGAATTAGCTCAGGGAGAATGTGCAGGAGTCTTAGAGACAATGCTTTAGCATATAATTTGACGTCCGTATTTAATAAGGAGATTGGCTGAAAAATGTTTGGAGTGTCTGGGTCCTTTCCAGGTTTAGGCAGGGTAATAATATGAGCATTTAGCATTTCTACAGGAAAGGAACTGTTTTTGGTGGCCTCATTGAACACTCTTACCAAGTATGGTGAGACTGAGTTTTTATACTTTTTATCGTAGTTATTTGGAATGCCATCTGGTCCCGGGGCTTTGTGTAATTTCAGGGTATCTATATCTCTATGAATTTCCAATATTGTAAGTGCCTGGGAGAGCAATTCCTTCAGTGTAATTGATAGTTTTGGTAGATTTACTGATTCTAAGAATGTCATTATTTCTGTGTCATTTGGTTGGTTGGTCCGTTTGTCTCCTTTTAAGTTGTATAGGGTTTTGTAATATCTAGCGAATTCGTTTGCAATTTGTTGAGGGTCCATTATTTTTTCCTTGTTGGGGCCGATTAAATATGGGATACGGGATTTTGCTGCACGTATTTTCACCTGTTTAGCCAACAATTCCCCTGATTTATTTCCTTGCCAATAATACTTCATTTTGTGTTTTTTGAGGGCATGCTCGTATGTGTGTAGATTAAGCTCATGTAGCTGTTTATGTAGATCTGAGATCTCCGCCACTCTAGTGGGTGAGTAGGATTGTTTATGCAATCTATGTATATTCCCCAGCTTGGTTTGGATATCAGTTACTGCCATTTGCATAGTTTTTTTGTAATGTGAGGCCTGTTTTATAAAATGCCCTCTCATGACTGCCTTGTGTGCACACCATAGGGTTGTGTCCGATACTTCTCTATTGTCATTTTGTGCAAAATAATCTTGGATGGTTTGCATTTGTGGTGCGTAAGTAGGGTAGTTCAAGATATAAGTATTGAGCCTCCATATTGGAGATTTATCTATTTCATGCTCCTCCTCTATTTCTCCTATTTTGCGGCTAACACTCGTGGAATTACTGTTTTATCAACTAGAAAGAAATTAATTCATGTGTAGGTATTGTGCGGGTGTGAAAGAAACGTGTAATCTCTTGTGGATGGATTCTTTAATCTCCAAACGTCATACAGTTAGGTCCAGAAATATTTGGACAGTGACACAAATTTTGTTATTTTAGCTGTTTACAAAAACATGTTCAGAAATACAATTACCGTATTTTTCGCTTTATAAGACGCACCGGAATATAAGACGCACCCCAAACTTAGACATAAAAAAAGGTAAAAAAAAGAAAAATGGGGTCCGTCTTATACTCCGGTGTTCTCTTACCGGAGAGGGGTAGCAGTGGTGGTGAAGCGGGGTCACAGGAGGCACAGGTTGTGCTGGCAGGCGCGGCAGGTCAGTGGCAGCGGGGTCCATGGTTGCAGGTGCCGTGGCGTCCGCGGTGGCAGGATCCGTGGGGTCCGTGGTGGCGGCCGTGGCGGGTGAGCCGTGCAGCAGGCCGGTGCAGTGAGTGTCCGCGGTCCTGGTTCAGTGGTGGCGGCGACGGCTCAGTGGTGGGAGTGGCGGTGATGGCTCAATGGTGGGAGCGGCGGCAACTGCTCAGTGGTGGCAGCGGCAGGGACTGCTCAGTGCTGGAGTGTGTCCGCGGTCCCGGTTCAGTGGTGGCAGCAGCGGCGACGGCTCAGTGGTGGGAACGGCGGCGACGGCTCAGTGGTGGAGTGTGTCCGCGGTCCCGATTCAAGTAATGGCGCCCGGAGCGACGCATGCGCAGATGGAGCTCTCATCCAGGGGCTCCATCTGCGCACGCGCTGACTCCCGGAGCAGCGCGTGCGCAGATGGAGCTCTCATCCAAGAGCTCCACCGGCGCCATCATTTGAAAGTGGGACCGCGGACAACTGGTAAGCTGCACAGCCGCCCGCCCCGCATGTACAGAGTGGCAGCCAGCAGGCTGCCCGCCCACCCTGCGTACAAGCCGCCGGGTACCTGTGCTTGCGTGCGGTGGCAGCCGGGTACCCATGGCTGTGTGCGGGCGGCAGCTGGGTGACTGTGTGAGGGCGGCAGCCGGCTGCCGCCCGCACGGGCACCCGACTGCCGCTCGCACACAGTACCTGGCTGCCGCCCGTACACAGCCATGGGTACCCGTCTGCCACCGCATGCAAGCATAGGTACCCGGCTGCCGACCCCACACAGCACCCGCTGCCGCCTGCACACAGCCACGGGTACCCGGCTGCCGCTGCACGCAAGTACAGGTACCCGGCCGCTTGCATGCAGCCACAGGCACCCGGCCGCCCGATCGCCTCAGACAGGACCCCCCCCCCCCGCTACCGCTTTATAAGACGCACCCCCCATTTTCCTCCCAAAATTTGGGGAGGAAAAGTGCGTCTTATAAAGAGAAAAATACGGTATATATAATATGGGCTGAAAGTGCACACTCCCAGCTGCAATATGAGAGTTTTCACATCCAAATCGGAGAAAGGGTTTAGGAATCATAGCTCTGTAATGCATAGCCTCCTCTTTTTCAAGGGACCAAAAGTAATTGGACAAGGGACTCTAAGGGCTGCAATTAACTCTGAAGGCGTCTCCCTCGTTAACCTGTAATCAATGAAGTAGTTAAAAGGTCTGGGGTTGATTACAGGTGTGTGGTTTTGCATTTGGAAGCTGTTGCTGTGACCAGACAACATGCGGTCTAAGGAACTCTCAATTGAGGTGAAGCAGAACATCCTGAGGCTGAAAAAAAAGAAAAAATCCATCAGAGAGATAGCAGACATGCTTGGAGTAGCAAAATCAACAGTCGGGTACATTCTGAGAAAAAAGGAATTGACTGGTGAGCTTGGGAACTCAAAAAGGCCTGGGCGTCCACGGATGACAACAGTGGTGGATGATCGCTGCATACTTTCTTTGGTGAAGAAGAACCCGTTCACAACATAAACTGAAGTCCAGAACACTCTCAGTGAAGTAGGTGTATCTGTCTCTAAGTCAACAGTAAAGAGAAGACTCCATGAAAGTAAATACAAAGGATTCACATCTAGATGCAAACCATTCATCAATTCCAAAAATAGACAGGCCAGAGTTAAATTTGCTGAAAAACACCTCATGAAGCCAGCTCAGTTCTGGAAAAGTATTCTATGGACAGATGAGACAAAGATCAACCTGTACCAGAATGATGGGAAGAAAAAAGTTTGGAGAAGAAAGGGAACGGCACATGATCCAAGGCACACCACATCCTCTGTAAAACATGGTGGAGGCAACGTGATGGCATGGGCATGCATGGCTTTCAATGGCACTGGGTCACTTGTGTTTATTGATGACATAACAGCAGACAAGAGTAACCGGATGAATTCTGAAGTGTACCGGGATATACTTTCAGCCCAGATTCAGCCAAATGCCGCAAAGTTGATCGGACGGCGCTTCATAGTACAGATGGACAATGACCCCAAGCATACAGCCAAAGCTACCCAGGAGTTCATGAGTGCAAAAAAGTGGAACATTCTGCAATGGCCAAGTCAATCACCAGATCTTAACCCAATTGAGCGTGCATTTCACTTGCTCAAATCCAGACTTAAGACGGAAAGACCCACAAACAAGCAAGACCTGAAGGCTGCGGCTGTAAAGGCCTGGCAAAGCATTAAGAAGGAGGAAACCCAGCGTTTGGTGATGTCCATGGGTTCCAGACTTAAGGCAGTGATTGCCTCCAAAGGATTCGCAACAAAATATTGAAAATAAAAATATTTTGTTTGGGTTTGGTTTATTTGTCCAATTACTTTTGACCTCCTAAAATGTGGAGTGTTTGTAAAGAAATGTGTACAATTCCTACAATTTCTATCAGATATTTTTGTTCAAACCTTCAAATTAAACGTTACAACCTGCACTTGAATTCTGTTGTAGAGGTTTCATTTCAAATCCAATGTGGTGGCATGCAGAGCCCAACTCGCGAAAATTGTGTCACTGTCCAAATATTTCTGGACCTAACTGTATAATTCATGTGTGTGAAACAGTTTTGTAAGTGGGCTAGGGTTAAGTTTTTTTGATCTAGATGTGGAATCCATGTTTGGCCACAGTGCTACATTGAAATCCCCTACTAGTATTAGAGGGCCCTTTTTAACTTTGTTGGCTTTTACTATTGTTTTCCTAATGTGTGTATATTGTCCTTTATTAGGGGCATATACAGTTACTAGTGTGTATGGGATATTGTTAATTAAACATTGTAATATAATATATCGTCCATGAGGATCTATAATTGGGTTTGTTTGAGAAAAAGCAACCGAATCCCTTATTGCAATTGCCACCCCTCCTTTCGTCCGATCAGCTGGTGCCAGTAGCACATGCGGGAATCTTTTGTTTTAAAGGGAACCTGTCATCAGAAATTTAGCTTGAAACCTAAAAGTTTCCCCCTCTGCAGCTCCTGGGCTGCATTCTAGCAAGGTTCCTGTACTTTTTGTGGCCCCTTTTAAACCAAATTAAATACTTTATAAACTTGTACCTTTTGCTATGTAAATTTTGTAAATTGTCCATGGGGGCGGGCTCTCTGCTGACCGTTGCTGTTCCTCCAGCACATTGACGCCGTCCCCCCACGCTCCATTTCATCCATCAGGACGCCGCCCACTGCGCCCGAGGTGCCGCCCACGCCAGGATCACTGGTGACGTGTGTCAGAAGCACAAGATTATGGGCGGCGCTGTGATTGCATCTCAAGTGCCTCCCATAATCTCGTGGACGCGCTTTCGCCCACTGCCTTCAGCGTTCTGCGCAAGCGCTCGCCGGCCAAATGACTTGCAGCAGGGCAAGATGGGAAAGAGGTGACGTCGGGTCATCTGGCCAGCAAGCGCTTGCGCAGAACACTGGAGGAAGAGGGGAAAGTGCGGTCACGAGGTTATGGGCGGCACTTGCTGATGACACAGCGCCGCCCATAACCTCGTGCCTGCGCAAAACGTCACCAGCGGTCACACGTGCACACAGTGCACAGTCCCGCTACAGTCGCACAGCACATGCGCGGGACCACGGGCGCCCAGGGGCGGCGTCCTGAGATATGAAATTCAGCGTTGGGGGACGGCGTAAATCTGCTGGAGGAACAGCAACTGTCAGCAGAGAGCCCACCCCCATGGACGATTTACAAAATTTACATAGCAAAAGGTACAAGTTTATAAAGTATTTAATTTGGTTTAAAAGGGGCCACAAAAAGTACAGGAATCTTGCTAGAATGCAGCCCAGGAGCTGCAGAGGGGGAAACTTTTAGGTTTAAAGCAAAATTTCTGATGACAGGTTCCCTTTAACCCCTTCACGACCATGGACGGAAAGATCCGTCCTTGTGCCCTGGGCCTTAACGACCAAGGACGGATCTTTCCGTCATGGCGGAATCGCGGCACCGGAGCCTCCAGTGACTGCAATATGTTAACATAAACCGCAGATTCGGGGAGGAGGGGACCTGTTCCTGACCTTAGGAGGGGTGGTGCCTCCTCCCCGGACCTACGGCGGCTGTGATTGGCTGACGAACGCCGCTCAACCAATCACAGTCACTGTAATGTTCCAGCCATTTAAAATGACTGAAACATTGAAATCCAGCCCTGGCCAGTGCAGCTGTAGCACTGGCCATTGGCTGGAGCTGGGTGACCTCACTGGATCACCCTCCCCCAGCTCCAGTAGCTCTGATTGGAGAGATCGGCCTTGTGACCGATTTCTCCAATCACAGTGGACCTGTTGCCGGTGACCGCCCCCATCAGCTTCACTTGTCATCCCTGCAGCACGCCAGCACAGTGAGTGTACACAGTGCAATGGCAGGGCGACAAGCTCCGGTCCCATGCTGTTATGAGACCGGAGCATAGGACCCGGAAGTTGCCGCTCTGCCATTGCACTGTATGAAACCGGCGAAAAGTGTCACGATCCGCCGCCGCTGCCCTCCGCGATCTGCCACCTGTCTCCCCGATCTGCCCCCCACATCCCGATCTGCCCCCCCACATCCCGATCTGCCCCCCCCGACATCCCGATCTGCCCCCCCGACATCCCAATCTGCCCCCAGACATCCCGATCTGCCCCCAGACATCCCGATCTGCCCCCAGACATCCCGATCTGCCCCCAGACATCCCGATCTGCCCCCAGACATCCCGATCTGCCCCCAGACATCCCGATCTGCCCCCAGACATCCCGGTCTGCCCCCAGACATCCCGGTCTGCCCCCAGACATCCCGGTCTGCCCCCCGACATCCCAGTCTGCCCCCCGACATCCCAATCTGCCGGCCTCCCCCGTGATCTCTATTCTGCAGCTCCTCCAGTATCTCCCTCCTTGCTCTCGCCCTCTGCTCTCCCCCTCCCCCTCTGCTGTCCCCGTCCCCCTCTGCTGTCCCCCCGACGTCCTCTTACCTGTCTTCACCGGCCGATCACATCTGCCTCCATCGCTGGGTCCTTCTTCCTGGGTCTTCTGCTGAGCTGTCCAACTTCCTGCCTGCTGGCTGCTGCTGTAAAGCTGTTCCTTGCCTTCTGTTCCTCCTGCTAATCCTCTGGGTACTGTGAGTATAACTTTTTTTTTCTTCTTTTTTTTCCTCTATCCCCTTTCTATTTTTACACCTCATGCGTCCGTGCGTCCCGCCGAGCGCTGATCAGGGATGCAGATAACGTATCTGTATCCGTGGTCAGTTTTCGGCGGGACTTTTTTTCCCGTATTCCCGACGCTTTTTGTATCGCATCTGTCCGTGCGTCCCGCCGAGCGCTGATCAGGGATGCACATAACGGTTCGGCATCCCTGCTCAATTTTTGGCGTGACAAAAAGCATCGGGGATACGGAAAAAAAAAGTCACGCCAAAAATTGAGCAGGGATGCCGATCCGTTATGTGCATCCCTGATCAGCGCTCTGCGGGACGCACGGACAGATGCGATACAAAAAGCGCCGGGAATACGGGAAAAAAAGTATCGCATCTGTCCGTGCGTCCCGCTGAGCGCGGATCAACATCCCTGCTCAATTTTTGGCGTGACTTTTTTTTTTTTTTTCCGTATCCCCAGCGCTTTTTGTATCTCATCCGACCGTGCCTCCTGCAGCGGCCGATCAGTGCACTGCGTCTGTGCGTTTGAAAAGTCAAATGGTGTTCCTTGTCTTCTGAGCCCCGCCATGCGCCCAAATAATTGATTTCCACCACATATGAGGTATCTGCGTACTCGGGAAAAATTGCACAATACGTTTTATGGTGCATTTTTTCCTGATACCGTTGTAAAAAGAAAAAAAAAAGCTACCTTGTTGCTGCAAAAATAAAAAAAAAAAATTTAAAAAAAATAAATAATTTTCACGGTTCAACGTTATCAACTTTCAGTGGAGCCCCTGGGGGTACAAGGGGCTCACTAAACATCTAGATAAATTCCTTGAGGGGTCTAGTTCCAAAATGGGGTAATTTGTGGGGGAGCTACACTGTTTAGGCACCATGGGGGGGGTGTCTAAAAACGTGACATGGCGTCCGCTAATGATTCCAATCAATTTTGCTGTCAAATGGTGCCCTTCTCTTCTGAGCCCCGCCATGCGCCCAACAATTACTTTCCACCACATGTGAGGTATCTGCGTACTCAGGAGAAAATGGACAATACGTTTTATGGTGCATTTTTTCCTGATACCCTTGTGAAAAAAAAAGCTACCTAGTTGAAGCAACAGTTTTGTGGTAAAAAAAATTTTTTTTCTTTTCACGGCTCAACGTTATAAACTTCTGTGAAGCCCCCAGGTGTTCAAAGTGCTCATCAAACATCTAGAAAAAATATTTGAGGGCTCTAGTTTCCAAAATGGGGTCACTTGTGGGGGAGCTCCATTGTTTAGGCACCTCAGGGGGTCTTCAAACCCGACATGGCGTCCGCTAATGAGTGCAGCTAATTTTGTGTTCAAAAATTCAAATGGCGCTCCTTGCCTTTCGACCTCTGCCGTGCACCCAAACAATTGATCTTTACCCCATATGGGGTATCAGCGTACTCAGGAGAAAATGCACAATAAATTGTAGGGTGCACTTTCTCTTTTCTCCCTTGAAAAAATGAAAATTTTATGGCTAAAGTAACATTTTTGTGTTAAAAAGTAAAATTTTCATTTTTTCCTTCCACATTGCTTTGGTTCCTGTGACGCACCTAAAGGGTTAATAAACTTCTTGGATGTGGTTTTGAGCAGTGTGAGGGGTGCAGTTTTTAGAATGGGGTCACTTTTGGGTATTTTCTGTCACCTCGGCCTCTCAAAGTCACTTCAAATGTGATGTGGTCCCTAAAAAAAATATTTTGTAAATTTTGTTGGAAAAATTAGAAATTGCTAATGAACTTTGACCCCTTCTAACTTCCTAACGAAAAAAAAATTTCTTTCGAAAATTGCGCTGATGTAAAGTTGACAAGTGGGAAATGTTATTTCGTAACTATTTTGTGTGACATATCTCTCAGATTTATGGGCATAAATTTTCAAAGTTTGAAAATTGCGAAATTTTCCAAATTTTCGCACAATTTCCTAAATTTTCACAAATAAACGCAAAAAGTATCGGCCTAAATTTACCACTGACATGAAGTACAATATGTCACGAAAAAACAGTGTCAGAATCGCCAGGATCCGTTGAAGCGTTCCAGAGTTATAACCTGTCAAAGTGACACTGGTCAGAATTGCAAAAAATGGCCCGGTCATTAGGGTGTTTTAGTTCCCGGGGGTGAAGGGGTTAATCTACTCGTATCTCCACTGTTTAAGTGAGTCTCCTGTAGACACAATATGTCTGCATTGTTCTTCAATGCTTCTTTCCATAATGATGACCTCTTGTATGGGGAATTTAGACCTTTGGCGTTAATAGATATGAATTTAACCCCCATCTAAATGTTTTGTCTTGTTTGCTAAATGTCTCTGCTGTGTATATTTTGTCCCTTTTCCCTTATGTGAACTGATGGGGCACACGGTTACACTCTCAATTTCATACTCATCTACATTACTGATGCCCACGTCCGTCGTATGACCACGTCGCTTCATACCCCCCTCTTTCTTTCCCGCAATTCCAACTGGAAGTTTCTTCAGCTGTAAATAAAAAAAAAAAACAAACACAAGTAACTGTTACAAGTAACCTTGCTCTCAAGAGCGAAAACATAGGGTGCCCTTATGGGCTTCCCATATCGGGTATCAGGAGCCAAACTTAGGCCTATCAAACAAAATTTGGCCTGGGCTCTGACATATTCCCCAGGAGTAGACCAGGAAAAAGGAAAATGCCTGTTCAAAAGAGAAACAGAAAAATAAAACAAAGAGAATAAAAAAGGAAAACATTTAGGAAAAAAAATCAGGTAAATTCTCAGTGTAGAGAAAAGAAAAAAAAGGAGAAAAAGGAGAAAAAAACAGAAAACCAAGATCTCCAAGAAATCCAGGAAAAGGGTCCATGTCCAAGTCCCGATATTGTATGGGGTCCATGCCATAAGTGACCCCCGGCTTCTTCAGACCGGAATTTTCTTCCCAAAGAGGGGCCTTACTGCTCTTAGTCTGTTTAGCCAAATGGCGAATCCCAAAGAACTCTTCTGTAAAGGATCATTTAGCAGAGTTCAATTCCGGTTCTCCAATCTCTGTTCCTGGCGGCTTAAACACTTTCTCTACATGCAGAATTCATGCTTTGGACCATTCCTCCGCAATTTGTCGAGGTAGTGGGTTTCTTTCCAGGCCTTCCCTGGCTGTAGAGGGTAGATTCCACTCCTTGTAGAGTCGTAAGGCTTATTCCGGGCTGATTGCCACATGCTTGTGTCCATCTTTAGTTATTATGAGCTTTACTGGGAAACCCCATTTGTATGGGATGTTGTGTTCCCTTAGTATCCCTGTGCATGATGAGAATGCCTTTCTGCGTGTCAAAGTGAATGCCGATAAGTCTGCATATATGGATATATCTGGAAAACGATCAGGCAGAGATGGCGGGTTTTGAGCTGCCTTCATCACTTTTTCTTTGATGTGGAAGAAATATATTCTAACTATTACATCTCTGGGTATTGAGGCTGGAGATGCTTAGGAAGCCTGTGGGCTCTGTCCAGAACCAGTTCCATCTGCGTAGAGTCCGGCATCAGGCATGAGAAATAATCAGTGAGAAATTCTTTGAGAGTATCTATTTTAACCATCTCTGAAATGCCTCTCAGTCTGACGTTGTTGCGGCGTGATCTGTCCTCCATATCCGCTATTTTGAGCTTTAGTGCGTCTACCTCTTCATCTGTAGACACAACTGAATCCACCACCTCATTGTGCGCCGTTGTTAGCTCCGCTATCTTATCTTCTATGTGAGACGTTAGTTCTCCTATGGCATTAATGTCCCTTTGCATAGATCTAAGCATATTTTGAATATCTTTTTTAAATGTGGATATTATTTCAGACATAAGCTGTCTCATAGTATGCTCATTGAGTGGCTCTGCAGCTGTAACATTTGTATTGCGATGCCTGTACTCTGTAGTGCTGCTGGTATCTTTCAGGCCTCTTCCAGGAGAGGAAGCCTGGGGCTGGATTACTGGGTCCTCCCCCTGGTCCCTCTCCTCCTGGCCCGTGTGCTCCCTGAGTGTATCCCAGTCCTGTTCTTCTTCCCTGTGGATATAGGGGCTGCTCCCTCCATGTTTCCCTTCTGCTGTCCCCTGCATGATGTCTCCTACCTCTCCCAGCCTGCATGGAGTTGTGGATTTCAGCGCTGCCACGCCGTGCTTGTGCTTTCCGGCACCATTTTGAGTGCCCTCTGCTGCAGGGTAAAAGTGAGTTTGATGGGGCTTTTCCTTCCTTTGCCCCCGCCACTCCGCTGCTCTTTCATGGCTCCTCACTCCTGACTTCTTCCGCTGACAATCGGGTCTGGAGCTGCTGCTAAATAACGTTGTGAGCCGCTGTATGGGGTCAGTATGCACCAGAGACTCACTACTGTGCTTCCTTCTCCATGTGCTGCTGGCCATGCCCCGTATGCTTCAGTTCTTTTTTTTTGCTTGAACACTATGTCATGTTTTTCATTCCCATAGTACTTCAGTATATGAAGTAACTCATCTTGTAGGATAGTCACACATACCTCAGCATTGAGACCACCATCGATTCTGAACAAGTATCCAATGCATTTGGCTGTGAAACAACCCCATATCATCAGGCTTCCTCCACTGATTTTGACAGTTCCTTCAATTTCTCAGTCTGTTAGCCTCTTTTTCCCTTGTTTCTTCAAGACCTATTTGTATTCATCAGAGCCTACTCTATTGACTGTCAGATCATTGCTTGAAATCACCCATTTCCAACCTTCTACTGTCCACATTTCCTATTTCTTTATCGCTTCATTGGGGGATACAGAGACCATGGGTTGTATGCTGCTGCCACTAGGAGGCGACACTAAGCAAAACAAGGAAAACTCCTCCTATGCAGTATACACCCACCAACTGGCAATCATTCCTCAGTTTAAGCTTAGTGTCCATAGGAGGTGGACACACTTGGGGCTGCTCTCAGCCCCTCAGGTTTGTATTTTTAATATTTTCCTTTTTCGTTTCAGACACAGCTCGTCGGGCGACAGGGTGTAATAGCTCACCCTGCTCTCCCCCCTAGAGACCGGTGGCACAGAAGTGGGGTCCGTCCGCCACTTCCGTTGTCCTCCGTGTCTGTCTGGCAGGACCCTACCCCCCTAACATTCTCAAGACTGTTTGGGGGGCATCCGCACAGAGGGACAGGCGGATGGTCCTTGCCCCCCTTCCCCTGCATGCTCGCCCTCCACAGCCGGCCTGATCAGGGAGGGGAGACGAAAAATCACACTGGAAGATACCCGTCTCCCTATATCTTTCCCAGGAAGCCAGGATCAAGCCAGGATCAAGGAGGACTATCAGCCATTGGGACAGGTACCCATCCCTTGTCCCGGGTTATGGGGGGCTCCGTTTACAAAAAAAAAAGAAAGGGAAAAGAAAGGATTAGGATCCATAGCATTAGCTTACCCCGGGTCAGCTCCCCTTTAGACAGGCACTGTCCCCGTCTCTCCCTCCCGTCCTCGGCGCTGTTCACCGGCTCCCCCTACGGCCTCATCCCTAATTTAGCCCCCGGCTTCTCTCCGGCCTAGCTCCCGTCTGGCCACGCCCCCTCCCGGCCGGCCTATCGCGCGGGTCCTTGCTTCCCAGCAGGCCCGCCCGCTCCAACAGCCATTCCCAGCAGGCCTCTGCGCGCCCTTTTCTAACCATTCACGGGCCTTCTCTCTCTCAGCCAATCCCTGCAGTCCTTCCCTCTGCAGCGCGCCGTTTTTTTGGTTTTTTTTGGGGGGGGGTTTCGCGCTCCTTTCCTGCTCCTCCCCCAGCCCCGACACCCTCAGCTCCACCATTACAGCCCTGCGATCCCTCTGTGCGGCGGCAGCGTTCCAGGTGCAGCCTCCGACCTCGTACCCTGCAGCTCCCCGGAGCCCCCACCTCTGCTCCCTCAGCCTGCAGCTTGAGACAGGACACAGCGCCAGCACACAGAGGACGCCAGAATCTGGGTAAGCTCTGCCACTGGGAGGCAGCTCCTTCTCCAGTACCCATCCACCTGGCATCCTCTGCTCTGTTTCTTCTCTCTCTCTCTCTCCCTGCTGTCCCATGTCCAGCACAAGAGCGACCCGCTTTCAGCCGCAGGCCATAGTACTTCACTTCGCCTGCACCTCTTGTCTAAAAAGATTTCCCTCAGGGCAGTCCTCCCCCATCTGCCTAGCCTGTAGCACCCCTAGCATGACTACTACGGAGCCCCCCACCGCCCGTAACGAGGACTCGGCCCCCAAACCTGAGTGGGCCACAGCTCTCTCTCAGTCCGTGGACAACCTAACTAAGGTATCTCAAACCTTAGTTTCAGCCATAGAGCGTCTGCCTGCCTCCACCTCTGGAGTTCCCCCGGTGACCCAGAGCGAGTCTGAGCCCGCAGCGCCACCAGCCCAGCAGGGCAGAACACACAGGAGGTCTAGGAAGCGGTCCTTCTCGGGGTCATCCTCCAGCTCCCCTAGCCCCTCTATGGCCTCCAGAGCAATACGCTCTCTATCTCCTACCTCATCTGCGGCAGCCCCAGATTCGGACCAGGACCCTGATTCTGACTCCGATCTGGACTCTGAACATATCTCCAAGATGACTAGTATGATGGACAGTCTGGTCATTGCCGTCAACCAGACCCTAGAGGGGAAGGATGTAGATCCGGCTCCTACCAGTCAATCGGTCCCTTTCAAAAGGGCCAAGAAACTGCCAAGAAGCTTTGGCAACCATAGGGAATTTGAGGACGTTTTCTCTAGACAGTGGGAACATCCCGACAAGCGTTTCCAGAGGCACAAGCGGGCACAGGTCCTTTATCCCTTTCCACCGGAACTTCTTCAGAAGTGGTCAGTGTCTCCTTCAGTGGATCCTCCGATCTCCCGACTTTCATCCAGTACCACCTTGCCGCTTTCTGATGGCGCCTCCCTTAAGGAACCCTCGGACAGGACCATAGAATCCTTAGCCAAGTCGGCCTTTGAAGCCTCCGGCTCCGCCATCACTCCAGCCTTTGCATCCACCTGGGTCTCCAAGGCTGTCTCCGCATGGGCAAAGCTCCTTCGGCGTGGTATCCTGGCTGAAGCTCCCAGCCCCGAGCTGGCAGATTTGGCAGATCAGATCGCACATGCCGGAAAGTATCTAGTTGCTGCGTCCCTCGACTCTGCTGCTTCCGCAGCCCTGGCAGCCGGCAACATTACTGCAATCCGCAGAGCCTTGTGGCTTAAAGCGTGGAACGCAGACTCAGCATCCAAAAAGTCTCTCACCAGTCTTCCCTTTTTTGGTGCCAGACTCTTCGGAGAAAAGCTGGACAAGATCATCTCTGAGGCTACTGGGGGCAAAAGTACCTTCCTTCCCCAACAAAGGATCCCCCGTGCCCCTCCCAAACGACGGGTTTTTCCCTTTCGTCCCTTTCGTCAATTTTCTACCAACACCAACACACGTCAGGAGCGGTCACCAGCACGTCAGGAGAGACGGAAGCCCTCCTTTAAGGCAACACCCCTCTGGCGTTCCTGGCGTTCTTGTGGCCAGCAGTCCAAGACCTCCAGCTCCAGATCCAACAGATTCTCCTCCGCATGACTGGGCTCCCATTCCCGGATCCTCATCCAGGGTCGGCGGTCGCCTCCGCATGTTCAGAAGCGCGTGGCTTTCCGTGATAGACGACGCCTGGGTCCGAGACGTCGTCTCTCACGGCTACAAGATAGAGTTTTCTTCTCTCCCACGCTCGCACTTCGTCAAGTCCAAACCCCCCAAGGATCCCTCTCTCACCAAGGGATTCTTCGCAGCCATCCAGTCCATGCGAGACTCTGGGGTCATCACCCCCGTCCCCCCTCAAGACCGATTTCGGGGTTTTTATTCAAACCTTTTCGTTGTCCCGAAGAAGAATGGCACAGTCCGTCCCATTCTGGACCTGAAGCGCCTCAACAGGCGGGTCCGTCTCCGTTGATTCCGTATGGAGTCTCTGCGCTCAGTGATAGCATCCATGGAACCCAGGGAGTTCCTTTGTTCGGTGGACATCCAGGACGCCTATCTCCACATCCCGATCTTTCCAGCTCATCAGAGATTCTTATGCTTCATGGTTCAGGAGCAACACTTTCAATTCACAGCTCTCCCATTCGGGCTCTCGACAGCTCCCAGAGTCTTCACCAAGGTGATGGCAACTGTCATGGCTATTCTTCGGACCCGGGGAATTCTAGCCATCCCGTACCGGGACGACATTTTGATCAAGGCTCCCTCGGCGTCGGAGTGCCGCGACAGCCTCAACATCACTCTGGATACGCTAGACCGTCTCGGCTGGTTGATCAACAGACCAAAGTCATCTCTGATCCCGGCTCAACGCATCTCATTCCTCGGCATGATCTTCGACACCGCACAGGCGAAGGCTCTTCTGCCCAAGGACAAGCTCTCAGCTATCCTCAGGGGGATTTGGAAGCTCCAACGCGCACCCCGTTGCTCTCTTCGGTACTGCATGAGCATTCTCGGAAAAATGTTGGCGTCAATGGAAGCGGTGCCCTACAGTCAATTCCATACTCGCCTCTTCAGGGTCTCCTTCTAGCAACATGGGACAAGTCTCTTCACTCCCTGGATCGACCAATCGCGCTCCCTCCTCGACTCAGAGAGTCATTGGAATGGTGGAAACGCTCTCCCCTCACCCTCCAAGGGAGATCATTTCTTCCCCTTCGATGGAAGGTCATCATGACAGACGCCAGCCTGCTAGGCTGGGGAGCCACATTCCAAGACCTTACAGTTCAGGGTCGCTGGACCGAGCCGTAAACCAAGCTTCCTATAAACATTTTGGAACTCAGATCAGTTCGCCTGGCTCTCCTTCACTTGGGAGTCCCTGCTTCTAGGACACCCAATTCGGGTACAGTCCGACAATGCGACCACTGTGGCCTACATAAACCATCAGGGCGGAACACGCAGCCGAGCGGTGATGAAGGAGGTATCTCAAATCCTCGACTGGGCCGAACAGAACATCCCAGCGATCTCAGCGGTCCACATCCCGGGAGTGGACAATTGGGCCGCCGACTTCCTCAGCCGAGAAGGACTCGACGCGGGAGAGTGGTCCCTCAATCCCAGAACCTTCCAGCAGATCTGTTCCAGGTGGGGGACCCCCGACGTGGATCTCCTGGCCTCCAGGTGGAATCACAAGGTGCCCCAGTTCGTCTCCAGAGCAAGAGACCCACTGGCACTCGCAACGGATGCCCTAGCGATTCCCTGGTCGCAGTTTTCTCTGCCGTACCTCTTTCCTCCGCTTCCGCTTATCCCCAAATTAGTCAAGAAGATCAAATCGGAAGGAGTACCGGTGATTCTCGTGGCCCCAGATTGGCCCCGTCGCCCGTGGTACGCAGAACTCGTGCACCTTCTCGCCGACGTTCCGTGGAGACTTCCAGACGTCCCGGACCTTCTCACTCAGGGACCTTTTCTTCACCAGAATTCACAGTCGCTCAATTTAACGGCATGGCTGTTGAAGCCGTAGTACTAACTTCTTCGGCATTCTCAGAAAGGGTCGTCCAGACAATGATTAAAGCATGGAAGCCTTCCTCTTCCCGCATCTACCACCGTACGTGGAAGGCCTACTTCCGCTGGTGTGAAGCTAAGCAGGTCACAGCCATGATCTTCTCCTTACCAGTTCTGTTGTCCTTCCTGCAGTCTGGTCTGGATGCAGGGTTGGCACTCAGCTCTCTCAAGGGGCAAGTGTCTGCTCTTTCCATTCTCTTCCAGAAGAGGATTGCCTCTCGCTCACAGGTTTGCACATTCATCCAAGGGGCCGCTCATTCGGTGCCCCCCGTTCAGCCTCCTGTGGAGACCTGGGACCTCAACCTAGTTCTGTCCGTTCTTCAGCATACCCCCTTCGAACCTATTTAGGAGGTGTCTCTAACGTTCCTTTCTTGGAAGGTCGCCTTCTTAGTTGCCATCACGTCAATCAGGCGGGTATCTGAACTAGCGGCGCTTTCCTGCCGCTCTCCCTATCTCGTCTTCCACCAGGATAAGGTAGTCCTCCGGCCGGTACCGTCCTTTCTGCCCAAGGTGGTCTCCTCTTTCCATCTCAACAAGGACATTGTTCTTCCGTCCTTTTGCCCGAACCCTTCTCACCCTCGTGAGATTCTTCTCCACAAGCTGGACTTGGTCAGAGCCCTCCGCCTGTACATTTCCAGGACGTCTCATTTCAGACGGTCGGATTCCCTATTTGTGCTTCCATCCGGCCCGCGCAGAGGCCTACCTGCCTCCAAGTCCTCCATTGCGCGATGGATCCGCTCTGCCGTGTTAGAAGCCTACCGGGTAAGAGGGAGAACGCGCCCACTTAGGATTACGGCCCATTCCACCAGGGCGGTGGGAGCCTCTTGGGCGGTCCCTCACCACGCTCCAGCATCGCAGCTTTGCAAAGCGGCCACCTGGTCTTCGCTCCACACCTTCACAAAGTTCTACAGGGTCCACACTTTCGCATCCTCTGATGCGAGCCTCGGTAGACGACCGAGGTCAGCCCTGAGAGTAACATTAGACCCACCCATGGGACTGCTTTAGGACGTCCCATGGTCTCTGTGTCCCCCAATGAAGCGATAAAGAAAAGTAGATTTTGGGTACTCACCGTAAAATCTCTTTCTTGGAGCCTTCATTGGGGGACACAGCACCCGCCCTTGTGTTGGACATATGTTACTGTTGAATGTTGAGTTTAATGTTCACTTCTGTAAGATTGTTCGTTCTTTACTTGTTGTCTCCTATTGCTTTCTCACTAACTGAGGAATGATTGCCAGTTGGTGGGTGTATACTGCATAGGAGGAGTTTTCCTTGTTTTGCTTAGTGTCGCCTCCTAGTGGCAGCAGCATACAACCCATGGTCTCTGTGTCCCCCAATGAAGGCTCCAAGAAAGAGATTTTACGGTGAGTACCCAAAATCTACTTTTTTTGCAACTCCATACTTATGATGATATTGAAGTTGCGGCTTCTTCAACTTTTTTTGGGCAACTATTCCAGATTTCTGTAAGAAGCTTCACATGGTACTTGCAACGCCATCTGTGATCTCACTATTGTGAAGCATATGAGGCACTTCCACTGCTGTGTTTGTCACTTTAGAACTGATAGACCTTGTGATGAACCGACTTGTTGACTCGAATATTTTGCCTGGCTTGGCTCTTGAATAGACGGACTTCATTTCTTATTCTTCCAACTGTCATAGCACCCACAATGGCAATTTTCTTGGTCGAGAGACCACTATCAATCAGCTGAATGATGCTGTTTTTCTTTTCTTGGGAAATCGTCTTCATGGAGGCTCCTCAATTTGAACCAGTGACTGGTGAGAAGAGGTTGTAATTTGCAGTATACAGGAAGAAAAAGATTTTTCAAACACCAGAACCCAAACAGTAATAATGCAGTGACATGACAAGAATCTGTATAACTAATCATATGCTAAATAGTTGCAAGACAAATTTATGGTTGAGATTGTGAAGTTGATTGTCTGTATAATGAAGGTTTTCTCATGCTCAAAGCTGTAGTGGATGGTGAGATATGGAGCCTGAAATTTGTTACCCTTTTCATTGTTAGTGTAAATTTTGGCATAAAGAGAAGAAAATCTAAAGACCAAAATTACGCATTTTTGCCGCAGCAAGATTACAATAAAATGCAATAAGAGGGATCATAACATTATATCTACCCCAAAACAGAATGAGTGAAAACGTCAGCTTAGGGCGCATATAATAAATCCTCACACAACCCCAGATCCCGATAGCTGAAAACATTACGAATCTCGAGAAAATGGAGAAGAAGCTAATTTATTTTTTTCTTACAAATTTCAGAATTTTATTTCACCAATTAAATAATAAACTATTAATATTTGGTATCTATGTAATTGAACCAGCATACTTGTAGTATCGGGGACAGGAAGTGACTGGGCGTGACTGGCTGGAATTAGTGGGAGGGAGGTAGATAGTGGGCGTGACCAACTGGCCCCCTGCATATTGAAAGCTTGTTATGGGCTGCATGTCAGGCCATGCCCACCAAGACTAACTAACACCCACTAAGCCGCAAGCATGTCACTTTGATAATGCAAGGGGAGCTTGGCCGCCCTCCGGAATCCCCTCTTTTGGGGGTCTTAACCCCAAACCACCGTGTTTATTACAAATAACTCAATGACAATGTGGACTTAAAACTAATGTTAACTAACTCCGGGTGGCCACCCACCATCTCTACTCACACCCATTAACTCCAGCCTGTCATGCCCAGTCACTTCTGGTTCCTGATACTACAAGTGTGTGGCAATACCAAATATGTGTATATTTTTTAATTTTTTAACTGTTTTATTTTGAATGGGGGGGTGATTTGAACTTTTATTTTTTTTTTCCAGGTCGCCACATCACAGCACCACAGGAGTTGCTCCTTTGACCTCTACAGGGACAGGAAACACAAGAGGTTAAAAGCCCCTCCCACCCCAACCTCCTCAGTGTTTTTCCTGTCCCTGTACAGTACAGACGCAAGAAGATCTTATTGTCGGGATGAAGGGGGTCCAGGTGGATCGGGGGTCTTCCTCTCTCATTCCGGCCTATCAAGCAGCCCCAGGCGGACACCTCTCAAGGAGAGGTCCTCCAGCCTCGCCGGTGGAGCAGGAGCTCCCGGTGCCAACCGCTTCCCTCTCCGGAAGGCTCTCCGCATCCTGCAGGCAGGCCGTGGCCGCAGGCACTTCCGGTCTTGCGCATGGCGAGCGTTCCTGGGTGGAATGCACTGCCACGGATGCACAGAAGAGGATTAGTCGCACTTCTGGTTACGGGTCAGGGCGACTTCTTGGAGGGTGGCATGGGTTCCAGGATGGAACTCAGAAGGAAGGACTAGGACCTGGAAGCACCCCGAATAAGGTAATAAAAACCTGTGGGGAGGGGAAAGGACGCCGTCAGTATTCCCTCGGGGCAGGTCGTGTACAGGATTCCTGAACAAGCCTAGTCATGCATGAGGTTGCCCGCTCAGACCTTTCCCCTGATGTACCCCAGGTCCAAGTGAGGACCAGTTCCATAGGACTAGCCCAGATGGGGGTAGTATGGCGTACTAAATAGTCTAAGCCCTTGTATATTTCACGATGGAGGTTCTTCTGTGGCCTCTGGCACCATCCCTAAAAAAGAGGCAACCATGAAGTCATGAGGAAAATCTAGACGGTTTGCAGTGTCTAATGGGAAGTTAGCTGACACTTGTGCTAAAAAAAACTCTGTGAGGCCTGTATTGCCAAGATTGTTTCGGAGGAACAGAAGTCCTTCCTGACAGATATGAGGCGATGATTTGGAAGGAAGTGCAGAGGACAATGTCCAGTATGATGCCCCAACAAGAACCCTGTATGGCTTCTCGGAAGAGGCAGCGGTGTGAATTGGAGGAGTCTTCTGAAGAGGAAGACCCATTCTGTGACTCTGAGTCGGATGTTGAGGAAGAGGTTCCGGGAACATTGCCAGAAGACGGGAGACAATACCTTTTTTCATCAGAGGATAGAGATGGCCTTCTGAGGGCAGTCTGAAGGACCATGATGGTGGAGGAGACGAAGAAACCACGATCTATCCAGGACGAGATGTTTGGGGGCCTCAGATCCCAAAGACACAGAGTCTTCCCTATTAATCAACATGTCTGAACCATGATCCTGGAGGAATGGGAGGAGGCTAAAAAGAAGCTAGTGATTCCCTGGGACTTCAGGGTTCGTCTTGCCTTTGAACCTGAGGACATCAAAGCATGGGAGGATGTTCCCAGGATTGATGTTCCTGTAGCGAAGGTCGCTAAAAAGACTTCGCTACCATTTGAGGACTCTTCTGGTCTTAGAGACTCAATGTTCAGGAAAGCAGATGGGCTCCTGAAGAAGGCATGGGAAGCTTTGGTGGCCACCATCAAAGCTAATATAGCAGCTACTTCAGTGGCTAGGTCTAGGTGGTTGGATGATCTTAAAGCTCAGATAAAAAAAAAGGTTCCAAGGGAAGCTGTCTTGGAGTCCATTCCCCTGTTAAAGATGGCCACAGGTTCATGGCGGATTCTCTGCAGAGTCTGTTTGATTAATGCATCATTTCTAGCAGAAAACCTATCAGCCCGCCGGGCTATATGGCTTAAAACATGGTCATGGGATAGCACTTCTAAAAATAAACTTTGTTCTATTCCCTTTTCAGGTCTCCGGGTATTTGTGCATGTGTTAGACGATATTCTAGAGAAAGCTTCGAATAAAAAAGGAGGATTCCCGGAGGAAAAATCTCGGACGTCTCTGCCCTCTCATAGATTCCGGCCTTTCAAGGGGCAAGATTACGAAGGAAAAGGGAAAACAGGGAAGTGTAGCTACCCAAATGGGGGGAAGAATAGGAACTCCCATTTTGATTCCAGGAAGAGACCGGATAGGTCCTGACGCCATGTACATAGGCTGGAGACTGCGTGGCTTTCTGGAAGAGTGGAGGAGCATATCCTCCAATCCATGGGTCCTCCAATTCGTAGCTCAGGGACTCCAGATCGAGTTTCCCATACCCCTCCCAAAAGGTTTATCCTCACAAAGCCCCGATCCACGTTCGTTTGCAACCGTCTCTGGACGGATGTAGAAACCTTATTACAAACACAGGCAGTAATTCCTTTTCCAGTCCTTGAACAATTTCAGGGTCATTACTCAACCCTCTTTTTCCCTAAAAAAAACAAACAAAAAACATCAGGCGACTTCCGTACAATAATAAACCTACAACCTCTAAACCGGTGGGTCTGTTACAAAAAATTTCGCATGAACTTGATAAAAACTACTATTCCTCTTCTCAATACAAACTCCGTCATGGGCATGGTAGATCTAAAAGACGCCTATTATCACATAGCCATCCATCGAAAATCCCAGAAGTTACTAAGGTTTGCCCTAAAAAAAAAGAGAACGATTTTCCACTTTCAGTTCCCTGTCCCTACTATTCGGCCTGTCATCAGCTCCCATAACATTCACAAAAGTAGTGGCAGAGGTAGTTGCCTATCTTAGAAGTGACGATGTGACAATTGTACCCTACCTAGACGACTTCTACTGGTGGCGGACCCTCAGGAGGAACTGTTTTGTAGGATTACTATTACCTTACAACAACTTCAGTCACTAGGTTGGATAGTAAACACCCACAAGTCCAGTCTCCAGGCAGAAACCAGAAAGATCTTTTTGGGAATTTTGCTGGACTACGGCATAAGAACTTCCTTTTTACCGTCACAGAAGGCACAGGTAATCAGGAACAGAATCCAGATCTTCAGACAGAAGAGGAGGTGCACGGTCAGGGAAGCCATGAGCATTCTCGGCCTGATGACATTGTGCATTCCACGCCTCAGGTGGAGCCAATTTTCCTCCAGAGTCCTTCAGAAGCTGATCTTGACCGCTACAATCGGCTTCCGGTGGTCCTTGAACAGAAAGATCAGTTTACCGCATCATCTCAAAGAAGATCTGAGATGATGGATGGATTGGAAGAACCTGCAGGTTGGAGTTCCCTGGAATTGCTCTCCGTGTGTCACGCTTACTACCGACGCCAGTCAGATGGGTTTGGGTGCCCACGTTGGTCCAGTTACTTCCAGGGAGAGTAGCCGGTACAGATGAAGAACAAGCCTTCAAATTTCAGAGAACTAAATGCCGTCTGGCAAGCTCTCAGGAGGAATCGAGAACTCTTCCTGAATCAGCATGTCAGGATTTTATCTGACAATGTCACAACAGTGTCCTTTCTCCGGCATCAGGGAGGCTCAAGACATTCCCTTCTACAATCTCTAGCAACAGAGATTTTTTTTGTTGGGCCGAAAAATCAGTGCTATCCATCTCCGCAGTCCATCTGAAAGGATAAGAAAACTACCTGGCAGACTCTCTCAGCAGCCGCACAATAGATCCCTCAATTGGGAATTGGATGAGGTTTTATTCCAGAATCTGGTCAGCAGATGGGGTGCCCTTCAAGTAGACCTGTTCGCTTCCAAAAGAAATACAAAAACAAGAAAATTGTTTCCCCTGAATCCAAGAGACAATCCCACCGTGGTGGATGCCATGTCTCAGATCTGGGACATGAGTCTCGCATATGCATTCCCTCCTCTCCCATTGATTCCCAGTCCTCAAGAAGATCCAGCAGGACGGAGCCAAAGTAGTACCGTATTAAAAGCGCTTTATTGGCCGAAGAGGAGCTGGTTTTCGTTGCTTAAAAACCTTGTAGTAGGAGACCCTGTGTTCCTTCCCTTGAGGGAGAATCTCCTCAGCCATGGACCAGTACTTCACCAAGAACTACAACATCTACACTTGTCGGCCTTGATCCTGAAGGGAGGTTCCTGAGGAATAAGGTCCTATCAGATGCAGTTATTTCCACCCTCCAGGCCAGCAGGAAATCGGTAACAAGGACCATCTACAGAAAGGTCTGGAGAAGATTAGACACATTCCTAGGTGAGGAACCGGTTTCCAGTGCGCACCCGAATATTCCCAAGATTTTGGATTTTCTTCAGATGGGCTTCCTCAAGGGACTGAAACCAAATACGTTGAAGGTACAGATTTCGGCCCTTAGCGTCTTCTTCAATGTACCACTAGCCTGCCATCTGTAGGTCTCACGGTTTGTGAGGGGTATCCAGAGGTTGAGACCCACTATCAGATCCACAGTGCCTCCTTGGGACCTGGGTTTGGTTCTGAATGGACTTTGCGACCCTCCATTTGAATCAATTGATCAGATATCGGTTGAGAAGTTGTCGATCAAGATGGTGTTCCTGCTTGCAGTGACAAAACGGCCAAAAGAATCTGGCAGATCCAGGTCTTATCTATCAGGGATCCCGATCTTCAGGTCCTAGACCATCGGATAATACTGAAATTGGATCCAGCCTTTTGCCCCAAGGTAGTTTCATCCATGAATCTGGAGCAGGAAGTCATCTTGCCCTCCTTCTGCCACGACTATAAAAATCAAAAGGAACAATGCTTACATTCATTGGATGTCAGATGGGACAGTGTTGACTTTTTTGGAGGCCACCTGGAACTGGAGGATGGACTCTACTCTATATGTACAATTCAGGGGAAAAAATAGGAGGGAAGGCCACAAAGGCAACTTTATCACGGTGGGTCAGATCCGCTATAGCTTTCACCTATACATCAGTAGGTAAAGACCCTCCGGTAAACCTTAAGGCCCTGTCACACACACAGATAAATCTGCGGCAGATCTGTGGTTGCAGTGAAATTGTGGACAATCAGTGCCAGGTTTGTGGCTGTGTACAAATGGAACAATATGTCCATGATTTCACTGCAACCACAGATCTGCCAAAGATTTATTTGTGTGTGTGACAGGGCCTTAAGGGCCCACTCGACTAGGGTATTATCCACCTCATGGGTGGAAAAAGCAGACGCCTCAATTGAACAGATTTGTAGAACGGCCACCTGGTCAGGTCCAATACATTCTGCAAGCATTATAAATTAGTTGTCCTAGCCTACCAGCAGACCTTGTTTGGTAGGAAAGTGCTTCAAGCCGTGGTCCCGCCCTGATAATAGATTACTTTGGTATTCTCCTGTGGTGCTGTCATGTGGCGACCTGGAAAATAAGAATTACGACCTACTGGTAATGATGTTTTCAGGAGCCCATCATGACAGCACCCTTATTTCCCTCCCTTTCGTTCTTTATACTTAATGTGAACTAAACATTGTATGAAGGAAGCAATAATAAAATTATGTTGTACCCATCCTAGTGTGGTAGTTGGAAAAGTCATTCCTGAGGAGGTTAGGGTGGGAGGGGCTTTTAACCTCTTGTGTTTCCTGTCCCTGTAGAGGTCAAAGGAGCAACTCCTGTGGTGCTGTCATGATGGGCTCCTGGATACATCATTACCAGTAGATCAAAATTCCTATTTTTGTCATTTTTTAAAACTTATTTTTTTAATTATTTTACTAGTCCCCCTAGGGGACGTTATGGATCAATAGTATGACCGCCTGTGCATTTCTGTTGATTACAGTTGCACTTTGTAAGCTCTTACAGGAACTATGTCATGATAGCGAAAGGGGTAATAACCTGACCCGTCGCTACCGTGGTAACCATCAGGTCACTGTGATCGCGTCCTGGGGCCGTCGATGGTGGCATTGAAAGGCATGATCCCCATCGCGGCCATTTAAATTGCGCTGTCACATTTTGACAGTGCAATCCAAGTGGCAAGCAGGCGTTGGTGGATCGCAAATCCACCCGTGCCTGTTAGCCCCATGTCTGCTGTTCAAATCAGCAGACATGTGCAGGGTTCACCGTTGACTCAGCGCAGCAGCTGGCGGTGATTACCGTGACATGACCAATGACGTACCAGTACATCATTGGTGGTGAAAGGGTTAACTTACCTGGAGAAACATATTGCCGGGTCAATTTTAGTGAATCATATAGGGAAAATGGTAACTAAAAAAAAAAAAGTGTATATGTATATACACTACAGTTCAAAAGTTTGTGGTCACCCAGACAATTTTAGGTTAGAAATAATGATTTTTACTTGAAATAATAATTTTCTCCTTCAAACTTTGCTTTCGTCACAGAATGCTCCTTTGCAGCAATTACAGCTTCACAGACCTTTGGCATTCTAGCTGTTAATTTGCTGAGGTAATCTGGAGATATTTCACCTCATGCTTCCAGAAGCCCCTCCCACAAGTTGGATTGGCTTGATGGGCACTTATTGCGTACCATACAGTCAACAGCTCAATTGGGTTGAGATCTGGTGACTGGGCTGGGAACTCCATTACAGATAGAATACCAGCTGCCTGCTTCTTCCCTAAATAGTTCATGCATAATTTGGAGGTGGGCTTTAGGTCATTGTCCTGTTGTAGGATGAAATTGGCTCCAGTCAAGCGCTGTCCACAGGGTATGGCATGGGGTTGTAAAATGGAGTGATAGCCTTCTTTATTCAAAATCCCTTTTACCTTGTACAAATCTCTCACTTTACCAGCACCAAAGCAACCCCAGACCATCACATTACCTCCACCATGCTTGACAGATGGCATCAGGCACTCTTCCAACATATTTTCAGTCATTCTGCAACTCACAAATGTTCTTCTGTGGGATCCAAACACCTCAAACTTCGATTCGTCTGTCCATAACACTTTTTTTCCAATCTCTGTGTTCTTTTGCCCATATTAATCTTTTCCTTTTATTAGCCAGTCTCAGATATGGCTTTTTCTTTGCCACTCTGCCCTGAAGGCCAGCATCCCGGAGTCATCTCTTCACTGTAGACATTGACACAGGCATTTTGCGGGTGCTCTTAAATGAAGATGCCAGTTGAGGACCTGTGAAGCATAGATTTCTCAAACTAGAAACTCTAATGTACTTTGTCTTGTTGCTCACTTGTGCAGCGGGGCCTCCCACTTCTCTTTCTACTCTGGTTAGCGCCTGTTTGTGCTTTCCTCTGAAGGGAGTAGTACACGCCGTTGTAGGGAATCTAGTTTCTTGGCAATTTCTTGCTTGCCTTCATTTAAGAACAAGAATAGACTGTCGAGTTTCACATGAAAGTTCTCTTTTTCTGGCCATTTTGAGAGTTTAATGGAACCAACAAATGTAATGTTCCAGATTCTCAACTAGCTCAAAGGAAGGTCAGTTTTATAGCTTCTCTAATCAGGAAAACTGTTTTCAGCTGTGCTAACATACTTGCACAAGGGTTTTCAAGGGATTTCTAAACATCCATTAGCCTTCTAACACAGAAAACATAATGTACCATTAGAACACTGGAGTGGGGGTTGTTGGAAATCGGCCTCTATACACCTCTGTAGATATTGCATTAAAAAAACAGACATTTGAAGCTAGAATAGTCATTTACCACATTAACAATGTATAGAGTGTATTTCTGTTTTAATGTTAGCGTCATTAAAAAAAATGTTCTTTTCTTTAAAAAATAAGGAAATTATCTGTGACCCTAAACTTTTACACTGTAGTGTATATTGTGGAATTGCACTTTTTTTTCAATTTCAACACACTTTTTTCTCGCTTTCCCGTGCATCACATGGTAAAATGAATGGTGTCATTCAAAAGAACATCCTGCAAACAAAAGCCCTCATATGGCTATGTGGATGGAAAAGTAAAAAATGATTGCTCTTGTAAGAAAGTGAGTGAAAAAGCAAAACTAAAAGACGGGAAATAACCCAGTCAGGAAGGGATTAAGATAAATCCAAGATCTGATTCTCAGAATTTAATCTACTCTGAAAATCGATTAATGAAATGGTTCCTATAGGGAAATAATGTAGTTATCAAAAAAAAAAAAAGGACAGACATTATTACATAAAGGTCGGATATTTTACCTTCAAAAGCCTGAAAAATATTTTCTCTGTTAGGGTATGTCCACACACTGCGTTCTTGATTTGACAAAAAAAAATACACCCTCTGGCAGACTTTGACAATTGTAAACACTGCGTATGACAAAACAAAATGCATCCAAAATGCATGCGTTTTGGATGCATTTTTGACAGTGCGGTCCCACTGTGATTCACCTCTGCTACATCCCTGTCCTGTCACAGCAGCACCATACAGCATGACTGGTCGCTGACAGTAGACAGAGCTGCGCGAGGAAAATGAACTCTGGTGAACTCCTGACGTAAGTGTCACGACATTGGCAGTAGTGAGGGGCCCGCAGCTGTGACGTCAGAGGTTCACCCGAGTTCATTGTCATCGCGCGGCTCTGTCTCTATGTCACGGCTTGAATTGAGGCCACAGGTGAAGGACAAGGTGGGACGAAATGGTGAAAAAATGCAATTCTGCTATTGTCTGTTTGAGTTTTGCTTTTACAGGATTCTTTTTGATGTAAAAATTGTTGAAAACCTAATTCTCACATCAGTCTACTGATTATTACTGAGTATTACTGTGATACCAAACATTGATCTTATTTTTCCTGTTTCAGCAAAGAAACAAAATTCTAAATATTGGGGAAAAATAATAATTTCGTGTTGCCATTTTCCGACGCTTATTTACGGATGAGTTTAGTCTTTTAATGGTATCATTCTGATCTACATACATTTTTTTGTGACTTATAATTCAGTATTTGAGATGCTGAACGAACAAAAAGGGCCGACATCATGCTCTACACCAGTATTTCTCAACTCCAGTCCTCAAGACTCCCCAGCAGGTCATGTTTTCAGGTTTTCCTCAATCAGGTTTTCAGGATTTCCTTAATGTTGCACAGGTGATGGAATTATCCCTGTCTAACATTGATGAAAACCTGAAAACATGTTCTGTTGTTGGGTCTTGAGGACTGGAGTTGAGAAACACTGCTCTACACATTCCTGCTCTGAGGTCTATTGTTACTTACATTGTCAACTGTTTTAATCTCAGTAAATAATGTTATTTTTCTACAAAACTTGCATTTTCTATAGATATTTTAGAAATATTATACAATTAAGTTAAAATATTTTATGCAAAAATAATAATAATGTTTATTCTTACAGATGACTGTACCAGGAGATCAGAGGGACAATTAATATCTGCAATTTTTAAATCAGATGACCCTGCGATCACACAAGACATAACTGAAGTGAATGCCATTACTCCAGATATCCCATCATCCCTTCACAGAAAAGTTCTATCATCTGATACTTTTAAACAGGTCCTAACTTCTGATTCCTCAGAGACTAGTAAGAAAAATAAAAGTCACGAAACAAGCATTAAAAATGAAGCTGCTCTTAAAGCAAAGAAGCCATTTTCAAGTGCAGAACATAGTAAAGATTTGTCCCTAAAAATGGCTTTTGCTACTGATAAGAAAATATTTTCCTGTGCAGAATGTGGGAAATATTTCAACTGCAAATCACAGCTTGTTAGACATGAAAGATTTCACACATTAAAGAAGTCATATTCATGTTTAGAATGTGGGATATGTTTTACATCAAAATCACATCTTGTTACACACCAGAGACGTCACACAGGGGAGAAACCTTTTGCATGTTCAGAATGTGGGAAACGTTTTGCACAGAAACCATCTCTTGTTTTACATCTGAGAAGTCACACAGGGGAGAAACCTTTTCCATGTTTAGAATGTGGGAAATGTTTTGCAGGTAAATCAGCTCTTGTTGTACACCTGAGAACTCATACAGGGGAGAAACCTTTTTTATGTTCAGAATGTGGGAAATGTTTTGCACAAAAAACACATTTGGTTGACCACCAGAGAACTCACATGGGGAAAAAACCTTTTTCATGTTCAGAATGTGGGAAATGTTTCTCAGACAAATCACATCTTGTTGAACACCAGATAAATCACACAAGGGAAAAACCTTTTTCGTGTTCAGAATGTGGGACATGTTTTGCAGAGGAATCATATCTTGTTGAACACCAGAGAAGTCACACAGGGGAGAAAGTGTTTTCATGTTCAGAATGTGGGAAATGTTTTAAAGTCAAATCAAGTCTTGGTAGACACCAGAGAAGTCACATATGAGAGAAGCCTTTTTAAACTTCCAGTATTAGTTATCTGCCATTTATTACCGTTTTTTTATATGCACAATCTGCATGTCAGAAGAAATGTTGTTTATGTATATTACAATAATAAACCTAATATGTTGTAAGTTACTATTTACATCTACGCTCCATTACCTTTTTGTAGGAAAGTTTGATGTGATTTATTATTTTAAAACATCTCCCATATAGAAGGTTGTTCACCATCATTGAGAACAGATTTCCTTCTCTATGCTCCAATACACATATTATTGGGTCTAAAGGGACTTGGATTTTAAATAGTTACTCAATTGTCCCAAAAACCTGACCCTCAAAATTTACACTTTATAGCATAATAATAATAATAATAATATATGATGGGTTAACCCCTTAATTAACCACCAGTGATATGCCTTTTAATGGAAGTCACTCAAGGTACTTCTTCCACAGCCCCGTTAAAAAGTGGCACTGAGGAATAAATACCCTGAATGTCTAATAAGTGAATAGCAGCGCCCCGTGCTTGAAATTCCTGCGGTGACTGCTGTACATCACAGCTGACACCCGTGGGCAACTTCCCCAGTTTCTGGAACCAATCGAGGTGGATTAACCCTTTAATCCATCAACAACAGTGCATGAGATCAGTGATCAAACTAAAATATATTCTTGTCCAATAGTGGGACTAAGGGAGAAAAATAAAGTTAAACAAAATATGAAACAAAACCCCAACAAAACAACACACACAAAAAAGCCCACACAACTTCACTTCTACATCAAGGGTCACATGACGTCCGTGTAGAAGGGACTTAATAATATATGTGAAGGTATAATTTATTATATATATTATGTGTATATAATAATATATAATATTTATTCATTTATATAGCGCTATTAATTCCACAGCGCTTTACATACATTGGCAGCACTGTCCCCATTGGGGCTCACAATCTAGGTTCCCTATCAGTATGTTTTTGGAGTGTGGGAGGAAACCGGAGAACCCGGAGGAAACCCACACATACCCCTCACTTTAAATAAGTAAGAATCCCCTTGATGGTATTCTAGAAAATGTCAGGGTATGGTTTTCAAATTACTAGTGTCCGAGGAAGTTTTAGCTGCATTAATGTCGCAAACATGCTCTCGGACCCTCACCTTGAGTTCCCTCATGGTGAGGCCCACATAAATAAGAGAGCATGGGCATAATGCATAGTGGGTTACAGCTTTTGTCGTACAGGTAATACTATGAGTGATTTTGAATGTCTTTGTACCTGCAGAATTGGTGAAATCAGTGGCTGTCTCCACATTAAGGCAGGCCACACACTTGCCACAGGATTTACAACCCCATCTTAGTCCTGGTAGTTGTGAAAAAGGCCTGGAAGGTGTTGGGACATAATGGCTAGAGGTCAAGACGTCGCCAATATTGCGACTCCTCCTTGCCGTAATACTCATTCGGGGCAAGATGTATTGTTTAATGATGGGATCCGTCATAAGAATAGGCCAGAATTTTTCAATACACCTTTGCATTTTGTACCAATGGGAATGGTAGTCCACAACAAGTCTTATAGGACTGGATGCACCCTGTTTCCTAGGATTATATAGCAACTCATAACGATTTGAGTCTTTGTCTCGCTTATAGGCCCGGTCAATAAACTTTTGCTTATAACCGCGATTTTTAAATCTCCGTCTCAAATCGCTGGCCTGTGATTCAAAATCCTCCTCACTGGAACATATGCGCCTAATTCGAAGGAATTGACCGGTGGGTATCCCTTTTATAATGTGAGGAGGATGTGACAAACCAAGCATGAAGGAAAGAGTTGACTGCTGTTTTTTTGCGAAAAACATCCGTCTGAAGAAGATTCTGTGGGTCACGTTTGATGACGACATACAGAAAATCAATTTTGATTGAATCATAGTGGAAGGTCAGGTGGATATTCAAGCTGTTCCTATTTAGTGCACAAAAGAAATCTTGCAACTCCGTAGATGAGCCATTCCAAATAAAGAAAATGTCATCAATGAAGCGGGTCGAAAATATGACCCGCTCTATTGATATCGTAGACTCATCTGAGAATAGCTCCCTCTCCTACAGCCCCAGGAACAAATTTGCGTAAACTGGCGCATGCCGCGCCGATCGCAGTTCCCTGGAGCTGTAGAAATAAGGAGCCATTAAAAGTAAACAAAAATTGTGGTGTAAAATAAAATCCAATAGTCCAGTGAGAAAGTCCACCTGAGTACCCTCCATACTGCTGGTTTTCAAAAAGAATTTAGTTGCCTGGATGCCATCAGAATGGCGAATGCTAGTGTAGAGTGCCTCTACGTCACAAGTGACGAGAAGCATACCCTCGTCAATGTACAGACCGTCAATCTTTCTTAGAAGTTCGGATGTGTTCCTGAAATATGAAGGCAAACTTTCAACCAGACCCTGTAATTGGCTGTCAATGTATTTGCCAACATTGTCCGTTAAACTCCCAATGCCGGATATTATGGGTCTCCCCGGTGGATTCCAGTCAATCTTATGCACTTTAGGGAGTAAGTACAGGGCAGGGATAACAGGGTCAATGATTGTAAGTGCCTTCACCTGATCTTGATTAATAATACCATCATTTAGGGCCTGCTGTAAAAATGAATCCAAAATTTTCTTATATGCGGATAATGGATTATACGTAAGTTTCTTGTAACACCTCACATCTTTAATTTGGCGGTATAGCTCATTTTCATACATTTTACGTGGCCAAACCATCACATTCCCGCCTTTGTCGGCAGGCTTGAAAATGACATCAGGTAATCTCCTTAATCTGTTGAGGCTCAATCTCTCTTGGCGTGATAGAATGCCCCTGAGCTCCTCAACAACCGACCTGACAAATATGTCCACCGTTGGACAGATCGACAAAGGCGGGAATTTGGTGGATCTCGACCGAATGGACGGAGGAATCTTACAAAGGACGTCAGTGGTGTGTTCCACACCCAACTCCTCAAGTATCCTTATTGCTTCCTGTTCCTGAGTAGATGGAAATTGTCTACGTAAATCCTCATCATGGAATCATTTTTTACATATCTGGGACCTAGCCAAGATGTTCAGATCCTTGTAATCCAGATAATGTTCGTACCAGCTGTTCCATCACTCATCCCCTGATGAAGGTACTCCGAAACACGTGTAGGGTCGGAGGCTGCCTACACACAGTCCTGCTGATGGCCTCAGGTATACCCATCTATGTTTAACCCCTGCTGTCATTTTGGGTATTTCTTATTTATAACATTACGTTGCTTATCTTATTCACTTAATGATGGATACCAATTCCAGTGGCAGAGTTGGTGATTTTGTGGGTGGGTGCATGCTGAGACTTATCACCATGACTGTTTATCTTAGTGTAATTCATTATTGACCATCTTTATAGCACTTATTGTGCTTTGTTGTTATATTGGTCTATTATATGCACTCTATTAATAGCAATACTTACATTGACGTTCATGGTGATTTTGTCTCTGCTTGT
The DNA here is from genome assembly GCF_048569485.1 of Anomaloglossus baeobatrachus. Lineage (NCBI taxonomy): Eukaryota > Metazoa > Chordata > Amphibia > Anura > Aromobatidae > Anomaloglossus > Anomaloglossus baeobatrachus. The sequence goes on from NC_134357.1 coordinate 531,599,069, forward strand.
GCCCATTCATTTCTTTCCCCACTCTGCCATCTGGCGGCCGCATATCTGTAATTGCACCTTATGCATTTTATTGAGATTACATTCCACCACTTTTGGTACTCAGTACTGTGTTGTAAGCCCCTTTTTTCACCATTCCCTTGCTCATTTATCTGTACGTTTTAATATATTGTCAATAAAGAAATATTTATTTTATTATATATTGTTGTTGGCTATTTTCTCTGAATCGGTTGTTGTATTTATATGATAGCCTCCCTATAAATTTTGAGGAGTATTTAACTAGTATTTGGTGATAGTTATTTTAACACACCATTTTACTCCCTTTTGGCATTAATCAGTGTAGACCCAGGAGGGGGCATAACCCTCGCGTCTCAGCTAGTGGTGGGTGGTGGAGCTGGAAGCTAGAGAGTGTGCAGTGGCAGTCAGAGGAGTAGGAGTGCAGCCGAGTCTGAAGTGCAAAGGCCAGTGAGCGGACAGAAGTCAGACCCTGCACCTATAGTGGCTGCTGGACAGGGGAGAATGGCTACCCAGTGGGGCCGCCTGAAAACCACCTAGCGAAGAGGTGGTTGAGTAAGGGGACCACCGGTAGGCCAGGCCCGCACGGGGAAACAGGTCCCTAGAGCAGGAACCCATCTACTCGGCCTGCTAAACCTGCTGGTGAGGGTGCTGGATGTACCTCACCGAACAATGCAGAGCCTGCAGCATCAACAGCAATGAGGGGGGCCCATAAGTAACAGAGGGCAAGAAGTCAGCATTACTTGGTTCATGCTGTCAGCAAACAGGCCAGAAAGGGGAGAAGAAGCAGCTGCAACTTCCCTGGGTGATCCCGGAGCACTCCAAGTCGGGGGTTACCTCAAAACTAGAAGGGCTAGGAAGGCGAGTCAGCAGTCACCCCTTCGTCAGCCTGAAAGGACACCTGGTTCCCCTTTGGTCTATCACAGTATCGCCCGCGTATCTCACGACTACCAACAAAGTGAGTAAAAACCCTGAAGGACATTGCTGCCTGTGTGTGAGTTCTTTTGCGACCTGTGGTACTACACACAACTGAGCCCTGGGGCTAGCCTCACTCTCGGGAGGCTATAACACCAGACTGCATTACCACCAGCCCCAGTCGCTCCCCAAACTGCAGTGGCGGTCACCCCTGACCGCAAAACCGAGAGTGGTGTCACGATTCCCATAGCAGTCAACCTGACAAACCTGTTGCCGGAAGATTTCCAGCACATGAAGTCCCTGAAGACCCTGAGGCGACCTGAAGGTAACGGGGCTTCACAGAAACAAGACTTACATACAAGAGAAGAAGAGCTGTTTCCTCAAGGGCCACTGAAACATCTCAGCAGAGAGAAGAACGACTTACCAGTATGAAAATATGCATTGCTACAATCAGGACACAGGAAAAGGTTGGAAATTTGAAACACTCTTTGGCCTTTTGCTACCACCCAGACATCAACTATTAGGATAATCCAATCTAATCTTTAAAGCTCAGTGTATGTATGTGTGACGCCCTGGCCTATCAGGTCGTCACAGGGTATTGTGCAATCTGCACAGTATCCACTCCTCCTTGGTTACAGGTCCCGGTCCTTTGGTGTTGCTAATAGCTGAGCCAATCAAAACCCTAAGAACACTTTACACTGTACCCACCAGACACACCATTGAGGGGCCTGAAAGGAATAGAGCCGCCCAGATGGGGAGTTGGTAGGGGAAAGTGGAGAAAGTGACAGTTGATCAGAGAGAGTGGAGCAAGGGAGAGTGAAGGAGAAGGAGGTGCAGGTGACTCTCCGAGAGGGAGAGGTCACCGGTCTGGAGCAAGGCTCCTGTAGTTACTAGGTGGCAGACGTTGGTCTGGGCCTGGTAGGAGCTGGAACCCCGGTCGCAGGGGATAGTGTCAAGGGGCACGGACTGCCGAGGAGGGCAGCCGCCGGCCTTGAGCTATCACCGGCCAGGGCACGACGGGGTACGTGGACCCTAGGCCGGGAAATAGCTTCATGCATCCCGGTAATTTACCCGATGGGGTGAAGACTTCAAGATTCATCCTCAACCTGCTCCAAAATCGGGGTACTAACGCACCGATGGGATAGGACTTTCCCAATATAGTCCAAAGAAATCCTACGTGTGAACCCTGAGAGCAAGCTCACTCCGTTAGCCATACGGGTGAGCGGGACCCAAAGAGTTTCAGACTTGAGGGTCCAAAGAGAAACACAGGTGCCAAGGAAAGGGTCACAGACTAACCACAACACCAAGGGCACGGACCCAAGCTTGCTCCCTCCAGGCTGCAGTGGTGCTCAAAACTCTAGTTTACAAGCTGTCGGTGTTGTTATGTCTGGACTGAGTGAGTACACTGAAAACCCTTTCCCTATGCCCAATGGCACCCCAAGCACCAACCATCCAACGGGCCCCGGGACACAAACCCCCTACCCACGGAGGGGTTAAACATCCTGCTGCTTCAGCACTGTCACCGGGCTCCCCAACAGCAGCGGTGGTCTCCCAATTACCATGCACCATGGGTGGTGTCACGAACTTCTAATCCCCCTGTACATAGCCCCCCTTTCATTGAGGGGCCGCACGACCCCCGGGTCCTGAGACCCCTCGAGCCACCGCGGATCCGCATCTGAGCAGCCTGGCTGCTGGCACGGGGGCGGCACACCTCGATTTTTCTGGCGTCACGAACAGGATACGAGCAGGAGCCCCTTACCTGGGTGACGTGCGCCTTGAAAGCCGAAGACCACGAGTCAACATTCTGTTTCCTGCCAATTCCGCCATTTTTTTTGCGCCAAAACGCCGTCTTCCCCTAGAAAGCGCACGAAGATTGAGCCCCGCCCTTCATCTTCCTTGTGAGGCCGGAACCGGAAGTTCCAGAGGCCCATGGTCAGCAAGAGAGTGCTGCGAAAAGGCCAAGGGGACGTGCGGAGATGTCGGCTCCAGACGATGGGAGTGTGGCGGTGCTGCCTTCGCCCAACCAGGGTAATGATGGTGCAGCGGACGCCGCTACGGCCGCAAGAGCGGTGGCACCGGCGGGACCTGAAGCGGCTGACCCCATAATGCCAATAATGTAGCCGTATGTACCAGACGCTGCCTTGCTCCCACAGTATGATGGCCGACCAGATGCGCTGCAAGGATTTAAGAGAAAAATCTGTAACGTTCTGGATATGTATGCCTTGAACGGGCGGCAGCGGGCATTGGCGGTACTGGGGCAGCTGACCGGGGCTGCCGAGTTGGAAGTGGAGACATGGACTGAAGCAGACCGGACATCAGTGACCGCCATTTTCAGGAGACTGGGTGCTGCATTTGAAACCTGAACAGAAGTGGATCTGAGAATGAGGTTTTACAGCTTCAAGCAACGGCCTCAAGATAGCATCCAAATTACGCCTTGAACTTTCAAGCAGCACTGCGGACCCTGAGACTGACCAACGATATCGGAGAGCCGGAGGGGAACAAGATGCTAGTGGAGCAGTTCCTACAAGGCCTCAGGTCGGTGGAGGACCGCAAGCAGCTCCGGCTATGAGCTTTGGAGTACCCTGTTTTGGACTTTGCTACCCTGAAAGAACAGGCAATCAAGGCCCTACAGCCCCCAAAGGCTCCTGACTCCCCACTTCCGACTTGGCAGGCTGACTCCTCCCCAGCGCAAGTAAAGCCCTCTGCCCTGGCCCTGCTTGCAACGACTCCCTTAACAGCAAATGGGAGCGGAGTACCCGATTTATCTACGCAAGTGCAACAACTAAGGATGTCGCCCGGATTCTGGAAGCCATGCAGCTGAAGCCAAAGACCACCCCGTCGAGAGAGATCCAACTGGCGGATTGCCCGGAGGACGTCCCCTGGATGAGAAAGCGGACCTCAGCGTACAAAGGACGAGGTGGTGACCAGTATGATCCACCTGTTTGTTATAAATGTAACAAGACCGGCCACTACGCATGAAGCTGTCCTTTAAACTGGCAGCCCCTCGGGCCAAGGGCCAATCCCCAGGAATAAATTGCCAAGACCCAGCAGACTGGAGAGAGCGGTATGTTGGGGGCCGGCCCATCGTCTCCATTACATTGGATGGGATCCCTACCTCTGCACTTCTTGACACCGGCTTCCAGGTAACAACTATCCCTTATGTACTCTATAAGACGTTCTGGCTTAATGATGACTTGATGCCCCCAGACGACGGCTTGACCATCTATGCTGTCAACGGGCTACCTGTGACTCAAATTGGGTTCAAGGAGGTGACCATAAAAGTGGGCCGAGTAGAATTAGTCAGACAAGGCCTGATAGTAGTACAAAATGACCCTAGTGATCGGAACCCAGAGATCATTTTAGGAACAAATGTCATTGAGAATTGCATGGGTGAAGTGTTGTTTTTGCTTCAACAGCTGTCTGAGACTGCGGGATCAGGGCGACAGAGGGTCCTGCAACGTGAGATCCGAGCTTTTCTGCAGCGGAAACAGGTACATTTCTCTGGAGGTGAGATAGGTGGTGTACGGGTAATGAATGCAGCTCCCCTAGTAGTGCCCCCACGAAGTGAAATGTTGATATGGTGCAGGGCAGCTATAGGATCCCAGGGACAGGGTTACCAAGCAGTGGTAGAACCCCTACACTCAGAACATTGGCCCACTGTGTTCACAGCCAGAGGGGTAGTGGATGTCTAGAAGGGGAGGGTGCCCGTGCGCAAGCTAAACTGTGGGGAAGAGGAGGTCACATTGCCCCGCTATGCCACCATAGCCAAGCTGTTTACAGTAAATGCAGATGACATTCATGCAACAGGGTCTCCAGATGAGCAGAGTCAACATCCTAGCGTCAGGAGCTACATCTGGCCACCGACTCTACACCCGCACATCACAAACAAGGGGTCGGCAGGGTAGTCAGGGAATATGAGCAGGTCTTTAGCAAGCACCCACTATATTTTGGGTGAATTAAGGGGCTACAACACCACATACCCACAGGCACGCACCCACCTATCAATGAGAGGTACAGACCCATACCACCTGCCCATTATCAGTGTGTCAAGGACATGCTCAGAAGTATGAAAGAAGCAGGAGGGATCCGTGATAGCTGCAGTCCCTGGGCCGCCCCACTGGTGCTGGTAAAGAAGAAGGATTGGACCATGAGGATGTGCGTAGATTACCGCCAGATTAAAAAGATGACCCATAAAGACGCCTACCCTCTGCCCCGTATTGAGGAGTTGTTAGCCGCTCTAAAGTCTGAAACTTACTTTTCCACCCTTGACCTTACGAGCGGATATTGGCAGGTTGCAGTTGCCAAGGAAGACCGGGAAAAGACCGCCTTTGCTACCCCGATGGGTCTATGTGAGTTTAACACCAGAACTACCGGAGGGGTCATTTTGACCCTTTTGCTATTTCTTTTTACTATCATTTCTAAAATTTTAACAAATGAGTTCTGAGTTTGTGACTTTTATTTATTCATGGTAGTGTATATATTAGGACACAAAAATGAATTGTAACTTTTTCAGGGGCCCGGATTTTACAATTTGACCCCATACATAAAAGTAGTAGTAGGCAAGTCACCTAATATTACAGAGTACAGAAAATCACAGTGCTTCTCCCTAGTTGTAGAGTGTAATTGTATCTTTGCATATCAGGGATGATTCAGCATTTTGTTTTGTCTAAACTTGTCTGAACATGTTTGATCCATGTCTCTTGTAGCGATTTCTGTCTGCACTTCAGTAGCAAACATTGCAGTTAAAGCTACAACTCTGCATGTTTGTACAGTGTCGTTTTATTACGTCTGCGATCTTACAAGTCCCTTTTTGCGACGTATATTTGAAGCATGAGTAAGTAGAGGGGTCTGACAAGTGATGAAATTTTTAAATATCTTCAGAATTTATCTGAAAATGAGTCAGAAGAAGAAAATCAGGAACAAGTAGACTCAGAGTCAGTTGAACAATATTTTCCTCATGATATTTCCGAAAAATCAGATTCAAGCAGTAACAGTGATATAATTGATGATACTGAAGATTCTGGAGAGGATGATGTAAAAGGAAAATGCATTTAAACTGCTGTACTTGATCTTAACACTGTTCCTACTAAGTTAAAATAAATGTTCTTTAATTTGTTGGCAACAAAAAAGTTATTTTTACTCCAGAGTCAGAACTTTTGAATGGGGGTCAAAATGACCCCTAATGGTAGTTATAGGTATTATGAAACATGCTGTAGTTCTAGTGTTAATAGTATGCCATTCGGGCTGTGCAATGCACCCGGAACGTTCCAGAGGTTAATGGAGTGTTGTGTGGGCCATTGTAACTTTGAAACTGTCTTGCTGTATCTAGACAACGTCATTGTTTACTCCAAAACCTATGAAGCACACTTGGAGCATCTGGCTGAGGTGTTCGACGCTCTGTACAAGTACGGAATGAAGCTCAAGCCGTCCAAGTGTCATTTGTTGAAACCGAAAGTGCAGTACTTGGGGCATGTGGTGAGTGCTGAAGGTGTGGCCCCGGCCCCCGAAAAGGTCACAGCCATCCAGAATTGGCCACGGCCCACTACAGTCAGAGAAGTACGGCAGTTCCTAGGCCTGATGGGGTACTACCGGAGGTTCATGAAGGGGTATACCTAAATGGCGGCCCCCTTAGAGGATCTCCTGGTGGGCTAGACTGCACACGGTAAATCCTCGGGGCCTCCGTTTAAATGGGGCGCGGAACAAGAAGATTCTTTCAAGAGGATGAAGTTCGTCCTAACCGGGGAAGAAATCTTGGCTTATCCCGATTATGGCCTCTCCTTAGTGTTGTACACTGATGCCAGCAACGTGGGGCTGGGAGCCGTTTTGTCCCAAGTACAGGAATGCAAAGAAAAGGTGATTGCCTATGCCAGTCGAAAGCTAAGACCTACGGAAAGAAATCCAGAATATTATAGCTCCTTCAAATTGGAATTCCTGGCACTTGTCTGGGCAGTAACTGAACGGTTCAAGCATTACCTTACTGCTGCCAAGTTCACGGTGTACACTGATAATAATCCATTGACTCACTTGGATACAGAAAAGTTGGGGGCTCTGGAGCAACGATGGGTCGCACGACTGGCCAACTACGATTTCGTTATTAAGTATAGGGCTGGCCATAAGAACACTAACGCAGACGCCCTATCTCAGATGCCCCACTTGTCTGATGATGGTGGAAATGAAGAGGACCTGGAAGAGGTCGAGTTACCTGCGTTCCACCAGCCTCCACAGGAGGAACAATCCAGATCCAGTGCCTGACAACAGGAGATGACCTGTAATCTGTTGCCTCACCATGGATGGCAGGAGGCTCAGGATCGGGACCCAGCGATTAAGTTAAGGGTGCTTTCCACGCTGCGACATCGCTAGCGATCTCGTTAGCGATGTGACACGCAAGATCGCAGATGCGATTTGTCGATATCACACATGCGACTGGCGCTATTAAAACGACCTATGTGCGATCTCGGCAGATCGCATCTGCGATCTGGCATGTCACATCGCTAACGAGATCGCTAGCGATGTCGCAGCGTGTAAACCACCCTTTACATCCTATAATTTTCATGTATGTAAAGAATGAATTCAGTTCCTGTATGTGTTTCCTCCAGTTCTATCCAGTAAGAGGACAACACCAGAGAGATGTCCCCGTCGTCTTCTTCTACAAGACTGTAAACAAGAAGATCTCAATGTTCCTCAGGATTATCAGGTAGATGGAGAGAAGGTGTCATGAAATCTCCCTATGATGTGTAGACGTTTGTGAAGGTCTTGTGTTCAGTCCTGTTTTATCCACCAGTATTATATGTTTTATACTTGTGTAATGAGAACGGTGGAGATGGCAGGTTTAGAGCTGATCATAGATGTGACTTCTCCATCTGTCTGTGACTTTTACAATATTTGTTTCAGGGTAAAGATCTGACCCATATTTATACTACAGAGACATATATGAGGAGTGATGAAGAGGAGATTTCCACAGATTACCTCCCTGGTGAGTAGTAAACACTAATTGCTGAAAAGTCACATCCCGGTCACTGTCTGTGTCTGGTTTAACCACGTTGTAATCCGGCCATATATCAATCAAGCGATCACTGTGCTTTTGCTAAACCAAAACTTTCCCCATTACTTTGGACATTGGAAGTCCTTCTGTTGGAGTGAGATCTGTTCCTGCCAGAGATTACAACATGAAGAACGCAGTATACTATCTGGAATTAGAAGATGCTGACCCTTGTTTTCCCAGTATCACGAGTGTTTCCCGTTTTTGGGAGACCTTTGACAGGACTGGCATCTGAGGTTCACATTAACTTGTGAAAATCTGGGTTTTAAGCAACTTTCAGACGTCCGTATTTCAGGTACGTGTGACATGCATTTTTAACACGGTTGCCACACATACCCATATTATTCTCTGGAGTTACTCACAAGGCCATGTTTTCACATGGACTGTGTGACCTCTCTTGGCCTTGCATGCACAAACGGAGACATTTTTGTTCAGAAAAAAATATGAGTCATTTCACCAAATGTTTTTTAAGCAAAGTGGATACAAAAAACTTTATTAAAGTGTCAAGTGCATTAAAAACAGAAGGATTTTTTACAATTATTCATTCAGTGGTAAAATACACGAATACAGGGAAATAGGTCAGATGCGGTCAGGCTCCAGCCTCTACGACCGTTTCACAGACAGAGGTCCGCTTCTTGAGGAGGCGCCTCCTGAAGAAGCGGACCTCTGTCTGTGAAACAGTCGTAGAGGCTGGAGCTTGACCGCATCTGACCTATTTCACACCACATGGGTAATGGCGATTTAGCCTTGGATTTTGCAACTTAGCTTGTGCTTGCCCTTTATATGTATAGGCGACTGTGGAATGTGAGAGCGTTTGTCATGTATTATTATTTGTAACTATTGGTAATTTATGGAGTGACATATGACAATGCTATTCACTTTCCACTGGATATATGTATACTCCATGTTGGAATATCTATAGTAAAATCCGATAACCAGTGTTTGATTCAGCCATTCTTTCCTATTCATGAATTTAACATTTTGGCCAGTAATTTGCCTGGAAAAATCACTATACTTTGTACCAACATAGTCGGTGATGAAAAGTGTATTTACATGTGTGGTGTATAATCGACTGCTTACTGACGTTTTGCACTAATTTATGAATGGAATATTGACATTGTGGTATTGAATTTTAGTTGGACATGATAACTATATGGAGTGATACAGCATTTACATACATTGGATCATTGGAGCAAACTATTTGGCTTAATGTGCTGCCATATGGGTCACTTGCTTAAAAGGCCCCATTTTTCCTGTATTAGTGAATTTTACCACTGAATGAATAATTGTAAAAAATCCTTCTGTTTTTAATGCACTTGACACTTCAATAAAGTTTTTGTATGCACTTTGCTTAAAAAACATTTGATGAAATGACTCATATTTTTTTCTGAGCAAAAATGCCTTTGGTCGAGTCTAGCCGGTTTTGTAAAACATTAGTCTGGAGTTCTTTAATAACAAACGGAGACATGTCCGTTTTTTCTACGGCAGCACGGGTGTCACACATATCGCATGACGGGTGTCACACGGATGATGTAATCCATGTGACATCAGTGCCGGAGAAAACACGTGTCTTTGAAATAAAAAGATTTTCTATATTCACCTGTATCCAGCGCTGTTTTCTTCGACCCAGCTGTGTCCTACTTCTGAGCCCCGCTCATTATATTCATTGATTATTCATTGCACTGAGGCGATGTTGTAAAAGGCGATGCTGTCCTTGGCGATGCTATCCTCCTGGATACTGTCCCTGGTGCTGTCCTCGCGATGCTCCGGCTTCCAGGTCCTCAGTGCAGTTAATAATCAATGAATATAATGAGCGGGAGTCAGAAGCAGGAGACAGCAGAACCGAAGAAAACAGCGCAGGATACAGGTGAATATAGAAAATCTTTTTATTTCAAACACGCGTGTTTTCTCCGGTACGTGTCACACTGATGTCTCATGTATGCAAACACAGATGTCACGTATGTGACACACGTATGACACACATATTTGCTTTTGTTTTTGGTGCAGCAAAGTTTAAGGACTCTTTATTTGCGGGTAGTTCCTTGTTACTCTGATCTCAGGTGCAGCCGGTTTGTGACCACTCCCTTTCCCTTTAAATAGTCACATGTTCCATCACTTAATGCCGTTTAGAGAATTAATTTCTGAATTGACCACTCTGGAGGAAGGAAGTCTCTGGAAGCTGCTGGAGTCCTATTGTTTGCAGTTCTGGTGTTTGGATGTAACTTTGGTGTTGATGAGTATCATTTTGTCTATGTTCCCCTGTTTATCTTCCTCTCCCCTGTGTTTGACTATTTCAGTGGTGAAGTCCAGTGCTGTGGAGTGATTTGAGACTTTTCTGGTATTTGAGCTTTCTCCCTACTCTGGAGGCTTTATGTTCAATCTTTTTTATTAAGTATTTTCACAATTACAATAATCATCATGAGCATATATTGAAAACGTTTACAAATTTCCAACACAAAAATGAAACGAACTGTTTAGTTATGTCCTTTTGTGTCCTAAGACACAACTCCCTCTGTCCATTCCGAACTTTACCCACATATTCCCATGACTTTTTGTAGCTGGGTTCATGCAATACTAGGGATGTAGCCTCAAACGACTACATTTGGACTTTCTGTGTCACTAGGACAGAGTATCTTGATAAATATCATATTGTTCGTCACTTCCAGAGAGATTAACGACTTCATTAAGACTATAGATAGGAATAGGTAAAGAACAGCGTGGAATATACAGATGGGAGAAAAGAGAAAGCAGGGGGGGGGGGGGAAAGGGGGGAGGAGGAGGGGGAGAGGGGGGGGGGAGGAGGGGGAGAGGGGGGGGAGGGGAGGGGAAAGAAGTCAGGGGAAAGAAGTCACCTGGGGGACCCGTGACCAAGGGTCAAACTGAAGCTCCTTTTCCTCCTTCCAAACCTTTCCGCGCGGGCAAGTGTCCCTGTCACCCCACTCCAAGGTTACCTAAAAAAGCTTATGGAAATCCGTGGAGTCATGGAAACTCATCCACTCACTCCAGGTTGTATAGAACTTGTCTCCATATCCAGAGAGGTCAGCCGACATTTCCTCCATTCTGTAGATATCAATCATTTCCGAATACCATTCTGTGATTGGAGGAGTTGTGGTCATTTTCCAATATCTTGGAATTACCGAGTGGGCGGCTGTTATACAGAATCTCAGTATGTCTTTCTTGTGGTACGAGATTGACTGTGGCAAGATGGACAGTAGGGCAATTTTTGGAGAGCTCACCACCTGTCTCCCAGTTATGAGTCGGTAATTGTCAAATACCTTAGTCCAAAAGGGTTTTATCAACTGGCACTCCCACCAGACATGAATCATGGTGCCCTTCTCCTTATTACACCTCCAGCACACCTGTGGGAAGATCGCGTGAAGCTTTGACGGATACTGATACCACCGCGTTAATATTTTATAATTTTTCTCCTGGGCAGCACATGCCATTGACATCTTGTGGCTGAATAAGAAACCTTTCGCCCACTCCTCCTGTGAGATGGTCTCCCCCAAATCTCGTTCCCAAGCCAGCTGGTAGTTTATCTTATCAGCTCCCCCCTGTCCGATGAGGACCCTATATATGAGGGAGATTGCATGATCCGGGGAGTCTCCCCTTCCGAACAGTTCCTCCAATGGAGTAAGAGTTCTGCGGATCAGGCCCTCTGCCTCCCGTGCATCGAGAAACGACCGCAGCTGTATGTACTCAAACCACTGCACTCCTCTCCCCATAGGCCGCAATCTGATATCCCGAAAGTCAGGCAGCTTACCATTCACAAGAATGTCTCCGACGCGGGTGTCCTCCACTGCCCTCCATCCGAGAAAAGCACTCTTCCGATAACCAGGACGGAAAGAAGGGCAAGAGAAGAGGGGAGACAGGGGGCCTAGAGTGTTTGGTGGAGCAAATTTGCTTGATACTGTATGCCAAACTTTGAGGGTGTCCCTTGTGTATTTCGGTGCCGGACCCATCACGGGATTGTCTGATTCTGGTATCCAGGGGAGATGGCCCAGAGGGACTGGAATATCTGTCTGTTCTATCTGTACCCATTGTTTATTTTTATTCTGGTAAGTCCAATCCAGCATTCGGACCAGAGCCGAGGCCTGGAAGTATGTTTTAAAGTCAGGGAGTCCAGCTCCCCCCTCTTCCTTTAGGCGAGTCAAGGAGCGTAACCCAATCCGGGGCCTCCTCCCCCCCCACACAAAGCGCACCAAAGCTGAACGTAGACTCTGAAAAAACCCACTTGGGGGTATTATAGGGACAGTTTGGTAAATGTATAGAAAACGGGGTAAAATATCCATCTTAACTACGTTCATCCTACCGAACCACGATAGTCTCAATCCATTGTAGGATGTGAGATTTTTAATTGTTCGGTTTAGCAGGGTTAGATAGTTAAGCGTGTATAACTTAGATAAATCTGCCGGAATGTACACCCCCAAATACTTCACTGCCTCAGTTTTCCACTTGAACGGGAAATTGGAGGCGATCCGACTCACCTCTGGTTGGGGCAACGAAATATTCAATGCCTCCGACTTAGAAAAATTGACCCTAAAATTACTTAAGTGGCCAAATCGTTCAAGTTCCTTCATCAATGATGGTAGGGAAGTGTGGGGTTGGCTGACATATAATAATAAATCGTCTGCGTATAATGCCGCTTTATGATGAACTGAACCACATCTAATCCCCTGGATGTCCTCGTTTTTCCTAATGGCATTCGCTAAATGTTCCATAACAATTACATATAGCAGAGGCGACAAAGGGCACCCCTGTCTGGTCCCGTTCTGTATGGCAAAGGAGGAGGACAACATACCATTGATCCGGACCCGGGCAGTCGGACCAGAGTATAGCGCAAAGATTTTTTTGTAGGAACTTGGGACCCAATCCCAGTTGATCTAGGGCTGCTCTCATAAATCCCCAGTGGACCCGGTCAAAGGCCTTTTCTGCATCAATGGACAATAAGCCCATGGGGATTGATTCAAGCTTGGCCTTCGCTACCAGAAGTCCAGTCTTGATGGTATTATCCCTGGCTTCACGGCCTTTGACAAAGCCCACCTGATCTGTATGTATACTCGGGGGCAGCAAGGGCGCCAATCTGTCCGCCAATATCTTAGAGAAGAGTTTGATGTCAATGTTCAACAGGGATATGGGTCGATAATTTGCAGCATGTGCTAGGTCTTTCCCGGGCTTGGGGATTACACTAATGTGTGCCTCGAGGGTCTGAGGAACGAATCCAACCTCTCCATCCAAGGAGTTAAATGTTCTGGCCATAATTGGGGCCAACTGCACTCCGAACAGCTTATAAAAAGCGGGAGTGAAACCATCCGGTCCCGGGCACTTACCAGAGGGAGTGTGTCGAATAGCGGCACCGATCTCCGTTTCTGAAATGTCCTCCTCCAAAGCCCCAGAAAGCAAGACATCCAGAGGGGGGAGGGCAGTATCCCCTACATATTTTCTTATTTTTTCCCCTAGCTCCGTAGGGGCGAGGTCCGCGAACTGACCCTTAATGTTATATAATTTATCATAATATGATTTGAAAACTTCAAGGATCTTCCCTGGATCGTGTGTGTTCCTGTCTTTCTGAGTCTTAATAAATGGAATATATGAAACGGCAGCCCTGGGATGCAGCATGCGTGCCAGAGGACGTCCGCATTTGTCTGCCGCTTCATAAAAGAATCGCTTCATACGTTCTTTCTGATACAAATACCTCCGGTCCAGAAGGTCCCTAAGTGCGGCTCGCTTTTGAATGAGGTCAGCCATATCCGTTGGGGCGAGCGTCTGCTTATGCCGAAGCTCCAATCGGTGAATCTGCTGCAATAATCCGTTCATCTCCTCTGTCCTTTCTTTTTTAAGTCTGGAGCCGTGCTTAATCAGCACCCCCCTCAAGACGCATTTCAATGTTTCCCACTGGACCGGAGGTGATGTTGAATCTCCTTTATGTACCTGGACGAAGGACTCTATTGTGTCCTGCAATTCTTTCTGGCATATGTTATCTTTGAGAAGATTGCTATTTAGCCTCCATGTCCATGGGCGCTGAGTGACGGGGGGGATCTGTAGGGACAAGTAAATTGGTGCATGGTCGGACCAGAATATATCACCAATTTTAGCTATCGGTTGCCAAGAAAGGGCTCGTTGTCCCACCAAAAAGAAGTCAATTCTAGTGTATGTGTTATGTGGAGGGGAGAAGTAAGTATAGTCCTTACCCTGTGGATTCAGAATACGCCAAATGTCTATCAGTTGGAGGGCATGGAGGTCCCGCCTCAAAGAACCCAACTCGCGATGCCGACCTGGGCCCCTTCCAGAGGAGGAGTCTACTGCTGGATTTAGGGTAAAATTAAAGTCCCCGCCAATAAGCAGCGTCCCCTCTGCGAACTCCGCCAGTGTCTTCAGGAGAGATCTGCACATAGAAACCTGGTTATTGTTTGGAAGATACCAATTTGCAATGCTAAACACCATATTGAATACCCTCAATTTGAGGAACACGTATCTACCTTGGCTGTCTATGCGTGTATCAATGATCGAATGCGCAAGCTGTTTATGTATTGCTATAGAGACTCCCTTAGACTTAGCCTCTGGGTTAGTGCTGTGGTACCATACTGGGTAGAATCTATCTTTAAATGCTGGTATATTGCCGGTTTTAAAATGCGTCTCCTGTAACAGGAGAATTTGTGTCCTCTGTTTGTGCATGGAGTAAAGGACCTGCGATCGCTTCTCTGGGATATTGAATCCCCTTACATTGAGTGAACATAATCTAAGAGCCTCCATCTCCCCGTCTACAGGTCCCCCAGTGAACAGGAAGTTATTATTATCAGAAAGGGGCGAGGGAGAGGGGGGGGGAGGTGATGTGCACAAGGAGAAAGAGAGGAGGAGGTAGTACAACTTCTGGGAGAGTTAGCGATAGAACTAGTTATAAATGGGAGCAAAGAAGGGACGAAAAAGGGAAAAAGAAAGGAGGGAGAAGAAAGGGAGAAAAAAGGAATATAAAGAAGGAAATAAGAGAGAAAAGAAAAAGAAACGGGAAGAAAAAGATTAAGAAAAAGAAGATAGGCCCTCGACAATAGTATCAGGCCGTGATCTTGGGGTCAGTATAACCTACACCTGCCCGCAGCGTGTAGAACCCCGGTGGGGAGTAAACTTTCAATAGAGGCCCGTCTCCCCCGAACAGGCCCCAGACCCCTTGAACTGAAGCATTTTAAACTAGAACAATATTCGAAGACAACACACCTTCACCCCTCTTATCATTGAAATTCAATTAACTGTTAGCATTTAACTAATAAGACATCAAAATAACTAGCTATTATGTTCCCGAGACTGATGCCTCAGGTCAGAACTTAGCCAATATAAACTCTGGATCAACTCCAAACCGGCCTGCAAGATCTGGATTCAGCAACATGTCCAAAACTGGAAAGGGTGGGATGATCTCACTCCCCCTCACGGTCAGCTGATGTCATTTCCACCCCTTTCTTTCGCTGTGAGCCCCGATTTTTCCTGCGAGTAATTTCTCGTCGTGGTAGAGGGTTGGTGATAGACTCTCCGGGGAGGCTGTGTACTCTTGGCCACTCCTTGTCTGAGATATGAACGACCGGTAATCCCAAGGCTGCACAAAAGGATGGAATATCCATTAGAGAATGGAGCACATGAAAACCTCCAGCATGTCGGACCTGTAATTTAAAGGGGAAACCCCAAGAATACAGAATATTTCTCTGTCGTAGAATGTCCAGTAGAGGTCTCAGGGCCCTGCGCTTCTGTAGAGTGTGCCTAGACAAATCCGGGAGTAGTTGGATCGGTGTATTCTTAAACATGACAGAGTCCCTTTGCCTAGCTTTGGCCAATATTTCTTCTTTTTTTTTATACTTATGAACTCTACAGATTACATCCCGAGGATTAGCATTGTCCATTGGTTTGGGGCCTAGAGATCTATGTGCTCTGTCCAGTTCCAAGTGGGAGTCCCTTGGTAAATCCAAAATGGAGTTGAACAGACGTCCCAATGATGCATCCAATTCCTGGGGGGCTACGGACTCGGGGATACCCCGTATCCTGATGTTATTACGTCTGCCCCTGTTCTCTAAATCGTCTAACAGGTTCGTCAAGTTCTCTATTTGGATAGCTTGTGCCGCTAGAGTCTGTGCCTGTTGGGAAAGCTGTGCAGACATAGAGGCTGAGCACGTCTCGGAAGTTGTCATGCGTACATTTAACTGCTGCATTTCTCCTCTCATGGACTTAGACTCTGCTTTGTAGGAAGCCTCCATTCTGGCGATGTAATCCTCCATCTCTTCTCTAGTTGGGATAGCTCGGATACGGGCCTTAAGATCATCCCAGACACATATTTCTGAACCCCTCTCTCCAATGTCTCCATCTCCTGGACTGTGTGGAGGAGACCTGAAGGCCACTGGTATCTTTCCTCTTTCAGGGGATGAGGGGGTTACGCTTATACAGGACTCCCCCAGCGTGTCCAAGGCATTTACCGGAGGTCCCCTTTCCATCTGTTTAGGCTGGGCACTATAGGGAGCTGGGGTTAAAGGAGCCTCCAATGTACTGTGTACAGTAGTAACAACAAGTGGATCGTCACCAAGGCTCCCACTCCTTAACTGCTCTGTGCTGAGCGATGCCTTCCTGTATTTCTCTAGTGTCTCCTGTACTGAGGGTACCCCATGGGGGATGTTATTATAGTCCTGCTGCTGATTCCCCTTGTAAATCTGTTGGGCTGGCCGCATCATCGTCAGGGGCTTCCCCAGAGCCTTACCCCATCCTGGCCTTCGGCATCCTGCTCTGCACGCTGCTCTGTTTCCTCCCGGTCCCTCGGGTGGTGAGTCTCTGACGCTGCAGCTGCCGCCATTATGTGAGTGGAGGGGATTCCCCTGTGCTGCGCCTCCTCGCCGCGTTCGGGCCCATTACCGCCGCTGCTCTGCTTTCCCGTCACCTCTGCTGTCTGGAGGGTCCTTGGCAGCTGAGGCTGTAGGATAGTGCCGCTTTCTTCCATGCTGCCGGATGGCGTGGATGTCTCTCGGAGTGCTGCGGCCGCCATTTTAGGTGAGGAAGGCACTCGGCCTGGTCCGGTGGAGCTCCTCAAGTATCTTGTTATGCGTGCAGGAGCCGGTGTCCGGTGTTCTATTTTGGACCTGCCGCTATTGCTCCTTCTCTTAGCCGGCATTGGCTGATGTAGAGCCGGGTATGTGTCTCATAAACGGGGTCCAGGGCCTGTCCGAGCACGGGAGCAAGGGAGATCAGCGTCCTCACTCCTCCATTGCCAGGCCACGCTCTGGAGGCTTTATTAAATGTATTTTGCTATCTGTTGGTGCGGCAAGGGTTGAATGTCAGTTTTTCCTTCTTGCAAGTTGCTTAATTGGAGCTCAGCTGCAGCCTTTTGTGACCATTCCCCTCCTCCATAAAAGGCCCATCAGCCATCTCTTCCTTGCAGTTGATAGAATCTCATTCTACCTAGTCCTGCCGTGGAGAGAGGTAGTCGTTTGCGTCTACTTGTTTGAGTGTTGCTTTATGCCTGCTGTGGTTGTGGATCTACCCTTTGTCTTGTTGTTGCTTGCCTGCTTTGGTTACCATTCGTCTTCTAATTCCTCAGTGTTTGTGTGCAGTGTGACTGAGTGTTTGTTTTCCCCCGTTTGTCTATTTTCTGTGGGGTTACCACTATGATCCTGGTCCTCTCCTGGGGTGGGGGGAGAGGGGCTACTAGATCAGGGTTGGTAAGGAGCAGGGCCAGGGTGGCAGCCCAGACATCTTCACCATCAGAGGTAATTCTGAGCGTCAGTCCAGGAGCCCTAATCCCCATTATCTCCATCCTGTTCCATGACAACTACTCAGGGTGAGTGCAGGGACAGCTAGGGACTAGGCACGTGATGGTAACATGGGGAAGGACCCATATAGGGATGTTGGGGAGCCAAGGTTGAGACACAGGTTACTGTCAGGAAGTGACCCATCTCCCCTCTCCCTACTGTTAGTGCTAAACTTCAAAGCCAAATGACAGCGTACATAGAATGTGCAGTTAACTTAGAAAATCATGTGAAGAAAAATATAATCCGTATGGTGAGCCTTACTTTTGTGATGAGACAAAGTCCATGTTGTTTTTATTTATGTGCTCAAATATAGACAGTAGACACATTAACACAAGAAAATTATACAATTATTATTTTTTTTTTCTCCTTTCTTTTTCTATTTAATTGCATCCCCCAAAACCCACAAATTCAGAGC
Source organism: Anomaloglossus baeobatrachus (assembly GCF_048569485.1). Classification (NCBI taxonomy): domain Eukaryota; kingdom Metazoa; phylum Chordata; class Amphibia; order Anura; family Aromobatidae; genus Anomaloglossus; species Anomaloglossus baeobatrachus. Next base: position 531,617,226 of record NC_134357.1, read on the forward strand.
AGAGAGAAAAGAAGAGAAAACTCTATAATCAATAATTCTTCCCATATTTCTAAACTCTTTAATTATACTTATCCCAGCAATTATTATATTTGGATGTGTAACTTGGCCTAACCTTTTGTCAGAAAATATATTTTATTCAGTCTTTAAAAATAACTCCCCTTGCAGATAATAACCGTGAAGTAATTAGATCCTGAAATGACAAAACAATATTTAGCCTCTCAGCAACAAATGTGATAACCGGTTCCCACAAATCCCTAATTTTCTGTCCCGATAGATCTGCCGTCTCCGAGTTACACTTGAGACTTTTAGAATTATTAATTTTTCCGATCTTCCGCACAAAAACCGAGGACGGTGCAACCTTTGAATAACCATAAATTGAAATATTCTTTCATTTGACTCACAGAAGAAAATTAGCAGAATTCACAACTATTTCCCATTGTTTAACTCCTAACTGACATATGACATACTGGTACATGATATCCTGGCTCCCTAACCTTGATGCAGTCTCGTAGACCGGGTCCACATCTTCCCATTGGATGATGGCTGTGTTATTCAAGCACAATCTGCCTCTACTAGCTATGGGTAGAGCGGCGCCCATCCTATGGCTGTTAGCCTGTAAATACTGCTGCCAATCTCTGGCAACGGCATATAACACATGCCAGCAGTGGAGCATGTCATTACACGCACTCATGACTACTCCCGTTTTGTGATCACAGGGCACCAACATGATTGCCGTGACAGCCGTTAGTCTGTTGAAAACCCCCGTTCTTGTTAATATGATACTCCTGTGAAAGCAAGCCTGTAGCTGGCATTCAATGGAGATCATGATTTTTACTATACATAGGATTTCTTATGCACTGCTATGCATAGTAAAAATGGTCAGACGCCCGCAGGTTCAAATCCCCTAAAGGGATTAACAAATACAGTAAAACGTAAAACAAAAAGTTTTAAAAAATACAAAAGTTCAAATCACCCCCTCTTTTGCGCCATTAAAAAAACATTTGGCATCACTACATTTGTAAAACTCCAATCTTCTAAAATATGAAATAAAATAATCCAATAGGAAAACTGCGTAACAAAAAAAAATCAAAACACCAGAATTGTGGGAGTTTTTTATCCACCTCAACACTGCAATAAAATTCAATAAGAGGCGATCAAAACATTGTATATATCCTAAAATTGTATCAGTGAAAACATTAGCTCATGGTGCAAAAAATAAGCCCCATACAGCCCCAAATCATAAAAAGTGAAACTGTTATGGGTCTTGCAAAATGACGACAAAAACTTTTTTTTTACAGATTTCTGAATTTGTTTTCACCACTTAAACAAGAAAATAACATATTTGGTTATTTTTTACGTAATTACTTCCCTAGAGAATCACATTCCCAGGTCTATTTTAGTGAACCGTATACTAAACATGGTAAATTAAAAGAAAAACTAAAATATTGTGCAATTGCTCTTTTTTTTTTCAACGTGCTTACCAGTTCATCACAATAAAATTAATGGTGTCAATCAAATAAAGAACTTGTCCTGCAAATAACAAGCCCTCCTCATATGGTTGCTATCTGGACGGGAAAGTAAAAAAGTTATGGCTCTAGGAAGAAGGTGAGGAAAAAAAGAAATGGGAAATGGCCTTGTCAGGAATGGGTTAAGATAAATCCAAGATCTGATTCCCAGAATTTAATCTTTTCTGAAAGGCGATTAATCGAATGTTTTTATAGGGAACTAAAGGGTTCTTTACATGCTGCGACATCGCTAACGATATATCATCGGGGTCATGGTGTTCGTGATGCACATCCGGTGCCGTTAGTGACATCGCAGCGTGACACCAAGGAGCAACGTTCAACGATCGCAAAAACGTCAAAAATTGTTGATCGTTGACACTTCGCTCCTTTACAAAATATTGGTGATGGTGCATGCCGCTGGTTGTTCTTCACTCCTGCGGCATCACACATCGCTGTATGTGACACCGCAGGAATGACGAACATCTCCTTACCTGCGTCCACCGGCAATGAGGAAGGAAGGAGGTGGGCGGCATGTTACGGCCGCTCATCTCCGCCCCTCCTCTGCTATTGGGCGGCTGCTGACTGACGCCGCTGTGACGCCGAACGCACCTCCCCCTTGAAGGAGGGATTGTTCGGTGGTCACAGCGACGTCGCTGAACAGGTATGTGCGTGTGACGCTGCCGTAGCGATAATGTTCGCTGCGGCAGCGATCACATATCGCACGTACAACGGGGGCGGGTGCTATCGTACTCGACATCGCTAGCAATCGCTAGCGATGTCGCAGCGTGTAAAGCACTCTTAATTCTGCCTTTATAGATTTGACTTGACAATAAATATTACATGATAGGGACGTGTTCCCCCAAAACGAAAAGTCAGGGTGAAGACTGAACAAAACATCTTAATGCAAACAACAAAGAAATCTGAGTTCTCTAATCCTCCTTGTATGACGAGTCCCTCTATAATATCTGTGACAGTAATCATTTCCTTTTTTATCCAATGCTCGGCACAGTGTAATTTTAAGAAATGTGGGAGATTAGTATTATCCACAGTGAGTACATGGGGGCCGCGCAGCCCATTGTCATGATGTGTTCTGCTCTGCACTCACTATGTCTTATGGTGGTGTCAGACTGTTTTCACACTACAGAGTCTCACAGGCAACCTTAGGTCTCTTAGTTCCCCAGCCAAAGCTAGGAATCAAGACGGGTATGTTTTTTCTCTGGCAAAAAGGGGAATTTCATCAGCGTGTGTCCCCAGGTAAATAAGAAGGACTGGCCGGCAGAAAACTGCTAGGCCTTGGGTATTGGGAGATTTCTGCCTAGGTCTACATATCTCCTCCATGATGGTCACTCAGTGTCTATCACCTGCCAAGTTAAAAATAGGGAGCTATGAGGTCGCCATTAAGGTGTTTCTAGACAGTGGTGCTGGGGCATTATCATTGACCAACACTTTGCCTGCTCATCGGGGGTCAATGGTGGATGAGTTACTCTATCCTGTTCAGATTGTGGCTATCGAGTTATCACTTCTGTCTCAGAGGGCCTTCAAGGAGTGCATACAAGATTTAGAACTTGTTGGGGCCCTCCATACTGGAGCGTGTCACCTGTAAGTTGCTCAAGAACGTTCCTCCTCCAGTCGTGTTGAGGTTTCAGGGGTCTCCTTGCACAACCCAATGAGTTGACTGGACTCAGGACATTGTTCAGTGGAGGCCATACTGAAGGAACACTGTCTGGGGACATGGGTCTCATCTGTCACTCCCAGTATTCCTGAGTCTTTATCTGAGTTTAAGGATGTGATTTCAGAGAAAGGTTCTCAGGAGATGACACTGCACAGACTATACAACAGCACTATAAGGTTGAAGCCAGGGGCTAGGTTGCCCAAGTGCAGATTGTATAATCTGTTTGTGTGACGCCCTGGGCAAGCCAGGGGTCACAGGTCATAACACCACCACACCCTACACCCCAGATAGGTACACCTAAGCTACACAAAAATCCTTGTTGCCTTCCTCCAGGGGCTGTTGTCCACACCAGGGGGTGGGCCAGGCGGTTGGCTCTGCCCACCGAGGAGTTCACAGCCCTGGAGGCGGGAAAACCAGGCAGATCAGTTTAGGGAGAGTTTGGAGGAGGAAGGAGAAGGAGGACAGTGAGAGTAGTAACAGTAAAAGTGACAGTTAAGAAAGCCTGAAGTTGGTCCGGGTGTGTGCCCCGGACTGAGACAGCAAGGTCAGCAGACGGCGGCGACTGTCTGCAGGAGAGGCTGCTTGGAGGTTGCCGGAAGGACCGCGGACGGGTGGTGGCCCGGCGGTACCGGAGCGGTATACGAAGAGCAGTCACCACCATTGGCAGGGGCCTTTCGGATCCCGGCAAGGCTAGGAGTCGCCGTGAATTTGCCAAATCCGTCAGTGAAGGGGACCTCTGGGTCTCCCAACAACCAAGTCCCGATTGAAGGCAACAGTCCGACCGTTAGAGAGAGACACCGCCACCTCCAGGGCACCAGTTTCTCAGGGCCAGCGCCTCTGGGCAAAGTAGGGCTCCTCCGGCCCATAACCAAGTCGGGGAGCGGGTTACCGGTGGGAACCTATCGCTACCATCATCATCTCAGGTGCAGGAAAAGGGACCGTCACCGTCAACTACTGGGGAAAAGCAACTGCAGCCGTCCGTGGGAACCGTCTTTCCAGCCGTGTGTTTTACCGAGAACTGTGTCCCCGTCTCAGGCTGAGTGAGTACCACAGTGCCGTGAGGCACAGCGCTAGCCCCGCGTCCCTGCACCCCACCAAGCCCAGCATCCCCCACCTCATCACTGGGCCCCGGGATAACCACCCCCTACCCACGGAGGGGAGAACTAACAACTTTGCTGCTCCCTGTCACCGCTCCCGGGATCCCCATACAGAGCAGCTGTGGTGTCCATACAATCACCACAACCGTGGGTGGCGTCACGGACAATAAACTATCCCAAAAACCAAACCCCTTTCACTCACGGGTGAGGAGCGCCGCTCGAGTCCCCGGGATCCGGCCCATCGCTCGAGCCACCAAGCAGCAGCAGGCCGCAGCAGCCGCGGCAGCCGGACCCGAGCAGTGGGAGAGCGCAGCGTCCCCTCCTCCGCCCGCGACAACTTGGTGTCACGAACAGGATCTTACCGCTCTGCCGTTGGGTAGAGGTGCGCCTTGTGACCGCCGGAGGTGTCCGGCCGGAAAATTTCAGAAGTCGCCATCTTTGGCGCGAAAAGTTCCCGCTCGAGCGTCTTCTCGAGTAGCGGAGGCGCGAAGGCCAAAACCTCGCCCCGATAGAGGAGGGGCCGGAAAGAGGCTAAGGGGGACGGGAACAAGATGTCTGCGCCCGACGGAGCCGCTGGAGGAGCGGTGGTCGCTGCCGCAGGGGCACCCGTGGATGGGAATGGGCCTGCCCAGGTCCCGGCCGTGCTGGCAGGAGGTGCCGCGGCCCCCGCTCTCGCTCAGGTGATGCCGTTCTCCTTGCCCTATGCGCCCGGAGCTACCTGGCTACCGCAGTATGACGGGAAACCTGATGCTTTACAGGTCTTCCGGAAAAAGCTTAATCCGTTGCTAGAACTGTACCCCCTGACTGATAAGCAACGTGCAGCGGTGGTGCTGGGCCAGCTAACCAGCGCGGCTGAGCAGGAGGCGGAGACCTGGGCCGAGGGGGACCGGTTCTCTGTAGCCACCATCTTTGAGAAGCTACAGACTGCCTTTGAGACCCGTACCGAAGCTGAGCTGAGGATGCAGTTTTACCAGTGCCGGCAACGGTCTGTGGATAGCATTCGGGACTATGCTTTACGTCTGCAAACCGCCCTCCGCACGCTAAAGCGGGTGGACACTATCAATGAGGCGGACAGCAACAAGATGTTAATAGAGCAATTTGTGCAGGGGATGAGGTCCCCTGAGGATCGCAAACTACTCCGGCTGTGGGCCCTGGAACACCCTGATGTGGACTTTGCTGTGTTAAAGGAACGGGCCATTAAAGCACTGCAACCCCCGGCTTCGGAAACCTTGGAGCCAGCCCCGTGGCCCATTGAGACGGCCCCTGTCGTGGTGGCCCCTGCCCTACCAACCTCTTCAACACCTACAGCCCCAAGCAGCACGATGGAGGAACTGGCAGCCCAGGTCCGCCGCATGGACGGAGACCTCGCCAAGATCCTCGCTGCACTCCAACCTTTGACCAGATCCCAGCCTCCAGCAAAGATACAGCTTGCCGACAGCCCTGAGGAGGTTCCCTGGATGCAGCGGAGAAGTGCTAACAACTCGTGGAACAGACCTCCAACATGTTACAGGTGCAGTAAGCCTGGCCATTACTTCCGACAGTGCCCGTTAAACGAGCAACCCCTGGGGCCCCGGGCCAATCCTCAGGAGTAGAACCCCGTGGCCCCCCAGACTGGCGGGACCGATATATCGGGGCCCGGCCCATCATCCCCGTGGCTGTGGACGGCATACCGGTGATGGCTCTCTTGGACACTGGATCACAGGTAACCACCATACCATACACATTGTACCAGCGGTATTGGGGGATAGACGAGCTGGCACCCCCAGATACTAGTATAACACTGATTGCTGCTAATGGACTCCCATTGACCCAAGTGGGGTATAAACAAGTGGCTATGACAGTGGGGCGAGCTGAACTGCAACACCAGGGTATGATTGTGGTCATGAATGAACCCAGTGATCATAACCCGAAGATAGTGCTAGGAACCAATGTAATGGAGCACTGTATGGGTGATGTGTTGGCCCTACTGCAGCAGCTGGCCGCCACGGCGGCGGGGAGCCGACAGAGAGCTGTGCAGCGTGAGATCCGAGCCTTGATGTACCGCCAGCATGTAAACTCAACAGGAGGAGAGATTGGTGGAGTGAGAGTGATGGATGTTGCTCCGTTGATTGTGCCCCCTAGGAGTGAGATGATGATTTGGTGTAGGGCAGCAGTAGGGCCTCAGGGGCGTGACTACCCTGCCATGATGGAGCCCATGCCCTCCGAGCACTGGCCCACTGTAATGGCCGCCCGAGGGGTGGTAGACGTAAAGAAGGGGAGAGTGCCCGTGAGGGTACTGAACTGTGGGGAGGAAGAAGTCAGGCTTCCCCGGTATGCCACCCTTGCCAAGCTGCTTACCCTGGATCCCCACACCATCCACGAGGCAACTCTCCCAGCTTCCCCACCTACTACCAGCCCTCCCCCGCCCCAAGGGGAGGTAAATGAGTGGCACCAACAGCTGCACGTGGGCATTGACGATACCCCTACCCATCACAAAGCAGGGGTATACAGGGTGGTGCGGGAGTATGAGCAAGTTTTCAGCAAACATCCACTAGACTTTGGGCAGATCAAAGGGGTCCAACACCACATCCCCACCGGTGAGAACCCCCCTATCAAAGAGAGGTACAGGCCTATCCCCCCTGCACATTACCAGTGTGCCAAAGATATGTTGAGGAACATGAAGGAGGCAGGGGTTATTCGGGACAGCTTTAGTCCCTGGGCCGCTCCGTTGGTACTGGTCAAGAAGAAGGATGGCACCATGCGGATGTGTGTGGACTACCGGAAGATTAATCAGATAACGCATAAAGATGCCTACCCACTACCCCGTATTGAAGAGTCTTTGGCCGCACTGAGAACCGCAAATTACTTCTCTACCCTTGACCTCACCAGTGGGTACTGGCAAGTGGCAGTGGCCCCGGAGGACCGGGAGAAAACCGCCTTCACCACCCCAATGGGGCTCTGTGAATTTAATAGTATGCCGTTTGGGCTGTGCAATGCCCCTGGAACCTTCCAACGGCTGATGGAGTGCTTTCTGGGACATCTAAACTTCGAGACCGTCCTGTTATACCTGGATGATGTGATCGTGTACTCTCAGACGTATGAAGCCCATCTGGAGCACCTAGCCGAGGTGTTCGCGTCCCTTGCCAAATACGGGATGAAGTTGAAGCCCTCTAAGTGTCACCTGCTGAAACCCAGAGTGCAGTACCTGGGGCATGTGGTGAGTGCGGAAGGTGTCGCCCCTGACCCTGAGAAGATCACTGCCATCCAGGACTGGCCAAGACCAACCACTGTGGGAGAAGTAAGGCAGTTTTTGGGTCTGGTGGGGTACTACCGACGCTTCATCAAGGGGTACACGAAGATGGCTGCTCCCATGCAAGACCTCCTCGTGGGACAGACCAAAGGTGGTAGACCCATCGGGGCCCCACTGGTGTGGGAGGACAGGCATGAGGAATCCTTCCGCCAGCTGAAAGCTGCCTTGACTGGAGAAGAGGTCCTAGCGTACCCTGACTACGGCTGCCCATTCATCCTCTACACAGACGCCAGCAATATGGGTTTGGGGGCAGTCCTGTCCCAGGTCCAGGACGGAAAGGAGAAAGTAATTGCCTATGCTAGCCGAAAGCTCCGGCCGACTGAAAGGAACCCTGAGAACTACAGCTCCTTCAAGCTCGAGCTCCTGGCCCTGGTATGGGCTATCACCGAGCGGTTCCGCCACTACTTGGCCGCAGCAAAATTCACCGCTTTCACGGATAACAATCTGTTGACTCACCTGGACACGGCCAAGTTGGGCGCGTTGGAGCAGCGGTGGGTGGCCAGACTAGCCAACTATGACTTCACAATCAAATACAGGGCCGGTCGTGTCAACATTAATGCTGATGCACTCTCGGATGCCCCACTTGTCAGAAGGAGGGTGCGAGGATGACGACCTCGAAGAGATCGAGTTGCCTGCATTTCACCAGCCACCAACTGAGAAGGTACATGTCCACCAACAACGGGTGAACCTGGATCCGCTGCCCAGTCAAGAGTGGCAGGAAGCTCAAAATCAGGCGCCCGCTGTCCGCCTAGTCAAGACCCTGGTGGAGCAAGGCGCTGCTGGGATGGACCCTGCCGCCCCAGCTGAAGCCCAACGCTTGTGGAAGGAACGGACCCGGCTGTATCTACATCAAGGGAAGTTGTACCGTGAGCTGATCAACCCGAAGACTCATGAGAAAATCCGCCAGTTGGTTATTCCCCAAGCTGATGTACCCACTGTTCTGCAGGCGTACCATGATGGTGCCGGACACTTCTGATGGAAGAAGCTGGAGATGCTGTTGAGGGAGTGGTTCTATTGGAGTGGGATGCGGGAGTCTGTGGAAGCCTGGTGTCGAGAGTGCGGTCCTTGTACGCTGAGGAGGAAGGACGAAGCTAGCCAGAAGGCGCCCCTACGCCCGATCATTACACATCAACCGCTGGAGCTGGTCGCCTTGGACCATGTAAAGCTCACCCCCAGCCGAAGTGGGTACACTTACGCTCTGACCATAGTAGATCATTACTCCCGGTTCATGGTGGTTGTCCCGGTCAAAGATCTAACCGGCCGTACCGCCGCTAGAGCGTTCCAAGCTTACTTCTGTCGACTACATGGATACCCTGAGAAGGTGCTTACTGACCAAGGCCCAGCCTTTGAAGCGGAGGTGTTCCATGAGTTCTGTCAGCTGTATGGCTGCAAGAAGATCCGGACCACGCCTTACCATGCCCAGACCAACGGTATGTGTGAGAAGATGAACTATTTGGTCCTTGGCCTCCTCAAGATGTTGCCACTGGAAGAGCGGAACCTGTGGCCGGAGAAGCTGCCTGACTTGGTCGATATGTATAACAATATCCCGTCTAGCTCAACGAAGTGCACCCCAGCATACCTGATGAGGGCTCGGCCTGGCCGACTGCCGGTGGACCTGGAAATGGGACTGGAAGCTCCAGAGACACTCCCCTCGACGGCTGAATGGGACACCCGGCGGAGGGTGCAGTACCGACAAATTCAGGAGTATGTGGAGAAGAATTTAAGTCGGAGTCGAGAACAACAGGAGCGGCGCTTCAATCAGAAGGCGTCTGCAGCCCCTTTCCAGCCTGGAGATGAGGTGTTAAAGCGGAAGAGGAAGACCCACAAGCTGGATGATCAATGGGAACAAACCCCATACGTCATACAGCCCACAGGATGGGAAGATGGGAAGGCCTACCAGATAAGTCGTGACCAAGGGGGCACTTTGGCCACAGTTTCTTGGGACCATCTGAAAAGGTGCCCACCAGCATTGAGGGCAACGCCTGAAGTACCGGTTCCTCCACCAGCAGAGAAGGCAAAAGAGGTGATCCACACGGTGATGGGTGACTTCCCAGCAGATTGGCCTACACAGAACGGCGCGGTGATTCTTCCAGTGATACTGTTCCCACAACCTGTGGATGAAGAAGTGATGGAGGCGGTCAACCGTGAGCCAGAACCAGTGCCAGTGCCCAGGGATAACCCTGCGCCCAGCTCCCCTATGCCTCCGCCTGCCCCACACGATAGCAGGGAGGAGGAACTGATTGTTCCCTCTGCCCCACTGCATAGCCCCGCTGACACCGGACCCCGGAGGTCCACCCGTCCCAACCTAGGTAGGCCCCCACTTAGGTACAGGGAAACCGTTCTTTGAAAAGAAAGGGGGGAAAGAAAGTCTGTATGTTTGAGTTTGACAAGTTATGAGAAAATGATGATAAGTAAAATGGAACCGAGGATTCACCTGATTAACTGTGATTGAAACCGGCCGTTGCCGGCACCGTTGTCCCCGTGGGGACCGTTTGAAAAGCTGCATAGGAACTCCTATGGACAAGCCCGTGAACTTGCAGGGCAACCACAAACATTAGTGGCTTGTAAATAAATCTGTTGTTGCAGCTAACCGTTACCGCCTCCGGAGAGGCAGGTTTGAGGGGGGGCCCGCAGTGGAGCAGGCTGGGGCCCAGCCACCACAGGAACCGGTGGCTACCCTCTGGAGGGGAAGGACAGATCCCGCTCGGGTAACTGGTTCAAGACTGGGGTCAAGGGGTGCTGCCTGGGTTTTAGGGGCAGCATCAGGGCCAGGTTGCTTGGGTGGGAGAGAGTAGCACCCGCAACCGTTTAAAATGTTGGTAACGTTTAAGAGATGAACCTCCCGATGTGGGATGAAGTTATTTTACTTGTATGTCATGTCTTTTTATATCTTTCCAGAAAATAAAACCGGTGTTGGACGGGCAGCCCGCGGACGGTCTGCATTTTGCTAAGGGGGAATGTGACGCCCTGGGCAAGCCAGGGGTCACAGGTCATAACACCACCACACCCTACACCCCAGATAGGTACACCTAAGCTACACAAAAATCCGTGTTGCCTTCCTCCAGGGGCTGTTGTCCACACCAGGGGGTGGGCCAGGCGGTTGGCTCCGCCCACCGAGGAGTTCACAGCCCTGGAGGCAGATCAGTTTAGGGAGAGTTTGGAGGAGGAAGGAGAAGGAGGACAGTGAGAGTAGTGACAGTAAAAGTGACAGTTAAGAAAGCCTGAAGTTGGTCCGGGTGTGTGCCCCGGACTGAGACAGCAAGGTCAGCAGATGGCGGTGACTGTCTGCAGGAGAGGCTGCTTGGAGGTTGCCGGAAGGACCGCGGACGGGTGGTGGCCCGGCGGTACCGAAGCGGTATACGAAGAGCAGTCAGCACCATTGGCAGGGGCCTTTCGGATCCCGGCAAGGCTAGGAGTCGCCGTGAATTTGCCAAATCTGTCAGTGAAGGGGACCTCTGGGTCTCCCAACAACCAAGTCCCGATTGAAGGCAACAGTCCAACCGTTAGAGAGAGACACTGCCACAGCAAGGGCACCAGTTTCTCAGGGCCAGCGCCTCCGGGCAAAGTAGGGCTCCTCCGGCCCATAACCAAGTCGGGGAGCGGGTTACCGGTGGGAACCCATCGCTACCATCATCATCTCAGGTGCAGGAAAAGGGACCGTCACCGTCAACTACTGGGGAAAAGCAACTGCAGCCGTCCGTGGGAACAGTCTTTCAAGCCGTGTGTTTTACCGAGAACTGTGTCCCCGTCTCAGGCTGAGTGAGTACCACAGTGCTGTGAGGCACAGCGCTGCCCCCGCGTCCCTGCACCCCACCAAGCCCTGCCATCCAGCATCCCCCACCTCATCACTGGGCCCCGGGATAACTACCCCCTACCCACGGAGGGGAGAACTAGCAACTTTGCTGCTCCCTGTCACCGCTCCCGGGATCCCCATACAGAGCAGCGGTGGTGTCCATACAATCACCACAACCCTGGGTGGCGTCACGGACAATAAACTATCCCAAAAACCAAACCCCTTTCACTCACGGGCGAGGAGCGCCGCTCGAGTCCCCGGGATCCGGCCCATCGCTCGAGCCACCGAGCAGCAGCAGGCCGCAGCAGCCGCGGCAGCCGGACCCGAGCAGTGGGAGAGCGCAGCGTCCCCTCCTCCGCCCGCGACATTTGATCCGGAGAGAGGTGCTCTCAAGGAGTATATTACGGAGAGTTTAGCCAATGGTCACATTAGGCCTTCGTCCTCTCACGTTGTGGCAGGATTTTTCTTTGTTAAAAAGAAAGATGGTAATTACGTCCGTGTCTGAATTTTTGAGAGCTTCACCAGATTACGGTTCATGATCCATATCACATGCTGCTTATTGTAGACCTATTTAACCAGATTTTCAGTGCAAAATGGTTCTCCAAACTCGACCTCAGGGGGCCTATAATTTGATTAGGGTCTGTAAGGGGGATGAGTGGAAGACGGCGTTTAATACATCGGAGGGTCACGATGAAAATCTGGTAATACCCTTTGGTTTAACCAACACATCTGTTGTATTTCAACACTTTGTCAATTATGTGTTTGCTCACATTTTGGGTAAATTTGTTATCAAATACCTGGATGATATCCTCATTTACTCTCAAGATCTAAGGTCTCACATGAAACACAGTAAATGAAAGCTGAAGGAAAAAGAGCGCCTATAGGGTCTTACTAGATATTATAGGGAGATGTACATAAAGAGACACTCACCTAAAGAGGTTGTGTAAGTCACAACCGCTATGTAAGCCGGAGATAATGGCGGCTGCTGCAGCCCCAGATAGGTTAAATTTCAATGCTGGAGAGGAGAAATGGGGTTAATGCCGTGCTGCTGCCAGAGTAATGGACTGTTGATATAATCAATTCTTCTTTATATTAGAGATATACACGTTTCAGAGGTTAGAGCCTCCTTCATCAGGACAAAGGAAAAATCAACATTTTCCAACAGTTATTTACCAATCGGGTAAGTTTTTATTAGAATCATTCTGATCTATGTAAAAAATGTTTTCTGACTTATTATTCCAATATTTGAGAGGCAGAACAAAGAGACAGGGCTGAACATCATGCTCTACACATTCCTGCTCTGAGGTCTATTGTTCGATTGTCTGTTGTTGTCTCAGTAAATAATATAATTTTTCTACAAAACTTGCAATTTCTATGATATTTTAGAAATGTGATACAAATAATTTAAAATATTTTATGCAAAAATAATATTTTTTATTCTTAGCAGATGATTGTACCACGAGATCAGAAGGACAACTGATATATTGCAATTTTTAAAACAGATGACTTTGCGATCACTCAAAACATAACTGAAGTGAATGCCATTATTCCAGATATACCATCATCCCTTTACAACAAAGATCTATCATCTGGTCCTTTTAAACAGGTCCTATCCTCAATTTCATCACAGGTTATTAAGCAAAAAACAAGTCACAAAAGAGGCATTGAAAATCAAACTGCTTTTACAGTAAAGAAGCCATTTTCAGGTGAAGATTATAGAAAATGTTTGTCCCTTAAAATGTCTTTTTTTACTGATCAAAAAATTCACATGAAGAAAATGTTTTCTTGTGCACAGTGTGGGAAATATTGTAGCCACAAATCAGAGCTTGTTAGACATGAGCAAGTTCACACAGGGGAGAAACCATATTCATGTTAAGAATGTGGGAAATGTTTTTCAGAGAAATCAAACCTTGTTAAACACCAGAGAACTCACACAGGAGAGAAACCTTTTTTTGTGTTCAGAATGTGAGAAATGTTTTGCAGGTAAATCAGATGTTGTTAGACACCAGAAAACTCACACATGATAGAAGCCTTTTTTATGCTCAGAATGTGGGAAGTGTTTTAATAAAAAAATCACATTTATTTGTCCATCAGAGAATTCACACAGGAGAGAAACCATATTCATGTTCAGAATGTGGGAAATGTTTTGCAAGGAAATAACTCTTGTTAAACACCAGAGAATTCACACAGGTTAAAAGCCTTTTTTAACTTTTTTTTTTTTATTGAAAATTCTCCAGGATAAAGATTATAAACATATAATAGCATAGGATAAATTTGTTTAACACAATGATACAACTGCCACATCACTATAATATAATAGCATTTTATTTTATAAAACGTTACACTCTCTAACAGTGTCAAAATATCAATAGTTAAAGTCATGTACTGTATTAATGTTATATTAGTATACACTCTGAAGAAGTTAAACATTGGGCAACAAATGTGTTAGAGAAGTATCACACCTTTTCTCCCAAATTCTGTGAAACTTCTGGGGACAACCCCTGTTTCTATACCGGGGGTCGGGAACCTTTTTGACTGAGAGAGCCATGAACGCCACATATTTTAAAATGTAATTCCATGAGAACCATACTCACAGGAGGGAGCGGCGGTGGTGGAACGGCTCAGAAGGTCCCAGGAGGCTAGGTAGGGGATGCTGCAGGCACGGAGGAGGGGGTGTTGCGGCTCAAGAGGGTCAGTGTGCGAAGGGGGGTTGGCGATACTGCTGCGGGCTCATGGAGTGACACAGTGGTGGGCGGCATTGATCTGCCGACGGACTGCTTTGAATCTCCCGCAGTTGACGAGATCAATTTCAAGAAAATTGCCACGGCGCGTGCGCAGATCGACGCAATGGACTTAAAGAAAATTGCCTCAGAGTCCTATCTGCCTCTTCAGCCATTTTCTTGAAGTCGATCTCGTCAACTGCAGGAGATTCAAAGCAGCCCGCAGTCCACCGTGAGACCCCACGAGCACGCAGTATCACCGACCCTGCACCAACACTGCTGTAACACTGCCGCCCCTGTAAGCCATATGCGGTTTGTAAGATGCACCCCCAATTTTCCCCCAAAAGAAAAGATTTGTCTGCAAGCCAGATGCAGCCATCAAAAGAACCACATCTGGTTCGCGAGTCATAGGTTCCCAACCCCTGTTCCATACACTACATTATCATATGAAATTATATCATTCACCAGTTTTTTCCATTGATTAATAGTAGATGTCTTACTCACCATGCATCGTAGCATTATTGTCTTCCTGGCAATAAATGTAACTTCGTACAGAAATATTTATCATAGTGTGGCCATTTTCTTCAACTACAATTCCTGAAATACAAAACTCTGGGGTGCAATTAATTGGTGCCCCAACTATACGCGTCAGTGTAGATGCTACATCTCCGCAGTATCTCCTTATTAGTCAACAATTCCACATAAGATGCTAGAAGTCTGCATCCCAATTCCACACACCTATGACACCCATCAGATGTTAGATGTAGAAACTTGGCACTCAAGATAAATATCAATAGTGGGCTTTTATTGAGAAGAACTTGTAGGACCAGCACAAGCACAGACGTTTCGGCATTGCCTGATAGACAGTGGTGGGCACCGCGTCATACCTGACTACGCCAGTTGCCAAGTTGCTATACCTTCTGAGGACCTCCTGCACGCACACTGATATGAAGGTCTTTGACGAAACATCTGTGCTTGTGCTGGTCCTACAAGTTCTTCTCAATAAAAGAACATTTATCTTGAGTGCCAAGTTTCTACGTCTACTTGAGACGGTTTTGGACCCTACTTGAGCACCACCCCAGAAGTGCCGTGTGTATCAACTCACCCATCAGATCTGCCAAATCGATGCAGTTTAAGGAGGGTTAAGTAAGATTGATGTAGAATATATAAATGTATTAATTTGTTATTTGCCACTGGTGATACCATCGTATGTGCCACCAAAGCCTCATTCTACAGTTCTTTAGTCAGCGAGGGTGTCAATTGTCACCATTTGCTCTCCACAGGAAATGGGTAGACACAATCATTGAATTCAATAAAAAGGTATATAGTGTGGATATTAAACCTGTAGGGACTTGAGTGGTGAGGACTCATATCAGGGAGCTCTTGACATGCGCATCCTAGGGTGTGGAACTGGCGCGTCACATTGTATCTCATTTGTAAGTATCTATAAAAGTCCCTTTGAGGGATTCTATATTGTATGTGGATCTATTCAAAAGAAAATAAAGTTTCATTTTCGAAAATTACTCCGTATTGCTTCCAGAATATAGGATCTTGTAATGTCTTGAGGTGTGGGAGGTCAGGATTATCCCATATTTGGGTCTTCCCCATTTGATCTGTAAATTTTTTTTTTACTTCTTCTCCATACTTGTTTCACTAAGCTATGCGTAAATAAGAAGCCCTGAGGTGGTCTGTTGGACTCTTCTAGCATTGCCCACACTGAGTTTCTATTAAAAAAATGCAGAAGATAGGACACATGCGCAGACTCTGATGGGAGCAGACGCTTTCATGTGAGCTCCACAACCCGGGACACTACTCATCTGATTCCAGCACCTTACCGGTCCAGCGGCCGGTAAGCCATAAGATGACCTGTACCAGAGAATGCCCCGATCAAGAAAAGGGGCCACTCTGAGCCGGCAAGACCGCACCATCCCTGAAATCCTCCAGGCAAAGACAGCCTCAGGGCTGTCCAAGATGGCGCCGCCTGTCAGCATTGCAGAGAAGGAAGATTCAGGTACAGAGAGGGAAATATAACAGACGCTGCAGCCTCTTGCTCCATGGCTTCTGAGGAGCTGCTACACTCAATAAGAGACACTTTTAAAGCAGAATTAACTGCAGCTATGGCACCCCTTACAGCCCAGCTGCAGGACATTGCACATAGAGCAGCAGCCTTAGGGCTCCGCCACACATCCGTGAAAACCACGTCCGTGTAAAGCGGGCCGTTTTTCGGGTCCGTTTTCCGTTTTTTAGGTCCGTTTTTATGGTATGTGTGGCCTGCGTGTGTATCCCGTATGCTAGCCGTATGTGCGTGTGGAATGTCCGTGTGTGCGTGAGTGAAATAACTGACATGTGTATGTGTTGTCCGTGTGAAATGTACGTGTGTGATGCAAAATGTCGTTACTACATGTCGGAAGACAGAGTAGCGGGATGAGAATGAACTCGGGTGAACTTCACCCGACTTCATAGTCATGCTGCGGCTCTGTCTGTGTGCCGTGTACTGATTAGCGGTCACCTGTGAAGGATTCACCGGTGACCGCTAATCCCCCGAGTGACTGAAGTGTCCCCCCCTCTCTCATACTCACCGTTCCCCGATCACCGGCGCTGCACGGCGTTCACACTGCTTCGGCGGCTTTTTCTAATTTGAAAAAGCCGGCCGCCCATTAATCAATCTCGTATTCCCTGCTTTACCTGCCCACCGGCGCCTGTGATTGGTTGCAGTCACACACACCCACCACGCTGAGTGACAGCTGTCTCACTGCACCCAATCACAGCAGCCGGTGGGCGTGTCTATACTGTGCAGTGAAAAAAATAAATAAATAATTAAAAAAAACGGCGTGTGGTCCCCCCCCATTTTAATACCAGCCAGATAAAGCCATACGGCTGAAGGCTGGTATTCTCAGGATGGGGAGCTCCATGTTATGGGGAGCCCCCCACCCTAACAATATCAGTCAGCAGCCGCCCAGAATTGCCGCATACATTATATGCGACAGTTCTGGGGCTGTACCCGGCTCTTCCCGATTTACCCTGGTGCGTTGGCAAATCGGGGTAGTAAGGAGTTATTGGCAGCCCATAGCTGCCAATAAGTCCTAGATTAATCATGTCAGGCGTCTATGAGACACCTTCCATGATTAATCTGTAAGTGACAGTAAAAAAACACACACACCCGAAAAAAATCCTTTATTAGAAATAAAAAACACAAACAAATTCCCTCATTACCAATTTATTAACCCCGACAAACCCTCCATGTCCGGCGTAATCCACGGACCTCCAGCGTCGCTTCCAGCTCTGCTGCATGGAGGTGACAGGAGCAGCAGAAGACACCGCCGCTCCGGTCACCTCCACGCAGCTAATGAGATGAGTAGCGCGATCAGCTGCTGTCAGTCAGGTAACTCGCGGCCACCGCTGGATCCAGCGGTGGCCGCGAGTTACCTGACTGACAGCAGCTGATCGCGCTACTCATCTCATTAGCTGCGTGGAGGTGACCGGAGCGGCGGTGTCTTCTGCTGCTCCTGTCACCTCCATGCAGCAGAGCTGGAAGTGACGCTGGAGGTCCGTGGATTACGCCGGACATGGAGGGTTTGTCGGGGTTAATAAATTGGTAATGAGGGAATTTGTTTGTGTTTTTTATTTCTAATAAAGGATTTTTTTCGGGTGTGTGTGTTTTTTTTACTGTCACTTACAGATTAATCATGGAAGGTGTCTCATAGACGCCTGACATGATTAATCTAGGACTTATTGGCAGCTATGGGCTCCCAATAACTCCTTATTACCCCGATTTGCCAACGCACCAGGGTAAATCGGGAAGAGCCGGGTACAGCCCCAGAACTGTCGCATATAATGTATGTGGCAATTCTGGGCGGCTGCTGACTGATATTGTTAGGGTGGGGGGCGCCCCATAACGTGGAGCTCCCCATCCTGAGAATACCAGCCTTCAGCCGTATGGCTTTATCTGGCTGGTATTAAAATGGGGGGGGGACCGCACGCCGTTTTTTTTAATTATTTATTTATTTTTTTCACTGCACAGTATAGACACGCCCACCGGCTGCTGTGATTGGGTGCAGTGAGACAGCTGTCACTCAGCGTGGTGGGTGTGTGCGACTGCAACCAATCACAGGCGCCGGTGGGCGGGTAAAGCAGGGAATACGAGATTGATTAATGGGCGGCCGGCTTTTTCAAAATAGTAAAAGCCGCCGAAGTTTTTATAACAGCAGTGCAGCGCCGCGCCGGGGATCGGGGAGCGGTAAGTATGAGAGAGGGGGGGAACTGACCGACAGACAACTAGAGGGACAGATAAGACAGAGAGACCGACCGACAGACATAGAGACCGACCGACGGGCTGAGGGAGAGAACGAAACAGAAAAAGAAAAAAGACCGACATCACATGAAAAAAGCACAAAACGTACAGGGAGCAAACAGAGATGCGTCCGTGTCACTCGGACGTGCGCACAGACCCATTGACTTTCATTGGGTCCGTGCTGCGTGTTGCGTGCAGAAAACGGACATGCTGGCGTGAGACACGGCCCACAAAACGCATCATGGAGACGGACTAACGGACATAACCAAAAACGCAATTGTAACCGCTGAGATATAGTAACATTGGTGCACGTTTGGCCGTGTCTCCAGTATACACGGAAACTGACCAAACACGCACGTGTTTCACGGATGTGTGTTTCAAGCCTTAAGCGGGCTTTATACGCTACGACATCGCTAATGCGAAGTCGTTGGGGTCACGGAATTTGTGATGCACATCCGGTCGCATTAGCGATGCCGTTGCGTGTGACACCTATGAGCGATTTTGCATCGTCGCAAAAACGTGCAAAATCGCTCATCGGTGACATGGGGGTCCATTCTCAATTATCGTTACTGCAGCAGTAACGAAGTTGTTCCTCGTTCCTGCGGCAGCACACATCGGTACGTGTGACACCGCAGGAACGAGGAAGCTCTCCTTACCTGCCTCCCAGCCACAATGCGAAAGAAAGGAGGTGGGCGGGATGTTACGTCCCGCTCATCTCCGCCCCTCCGCATCTATTGGGCGGCGGTTCAGTGATGCTGCTGTGACGTCGCTGTGACGCTGAACGAACCACCCCCTTAGAAAGGAGGTGGTTCGCTGGTCACAGCGACGTCGCTAGGCAGGTAAGTATGTGTGACAAGTCTGGGCGATGTTGTGTGACACGGGCAGCGATTTGCCAGTGTCGCACAACCGATGGGGGCGGGAACGCACACTAGCGATATCGGTACCGATATCGCAGCGTGTAAAGCGGCCTTTAGAGCAAAAAATGAATGATGCAACAGAGGCACTGGAGGAAGATAGAGAGGCTCTGCAGGAGCATGATTCCAGACTGGAGATGCTGGAGCTGAAATGTGAGGATTTGGAGAACAGAACCAGGAGGGGAAACATAAGGATCAGAGGTATGCCAGAGTCATGCACCAATCTGAAAGAAATGGCAGTTAACCTGTTCAAGGCTCTTCTGCCACAGACTGATCCTCATATATAAATATAACACTGCACTCTCAATGGGCAAGAATGAATAAAGATATAACTCTTTTTCTCAATGCTAATAGATTTTTAATACAGAAGGCAAGATAGAAATAATTGAAAAACATGTGACACTTGCGACAATTTTGCGCAAGTGTCACATGTTTTTCAATTGTTGCTATCTTGCCTTCTGTATTAAAAATCTATTAGCATTGAGAAAAAGAGTTATATCTTTATTCATTCTTGCCCATTGAGAGTGCAGTGTTATATTTATATATGATTTATCAGGGATTTTTGATCCTCTTACACTAGCACCTCCCCCATACTTCTAATTCTAAGCGTGTGCACACTATTTTCTTATTTTTGATTACAGACTGATCCTCAACAACTAGATGTTATCCGGATTCATAGGGCATTAAATCGCCCCTCTCAAGATTCTGTCCCAAGAGATATCATCCTTAAATTGTGCTATCATCCAGAGATATAATATTACAAGCTGCAAGGAATACCCCTGCTCTACCTGGAGTCCCTGGCTCTGTTTCCCTTTTTGCAGACATCAGCCCAGCCACTGATGAGAAGAAGAGAGCTTCGTATTAGCTCCGTATTACTTGCCGTGTGTGCTGACCCCAAGTGTCATCAGATCTTCCACCCCCCCATAACACTGCATCATAACTATTTTTTAAATCAAAATAATTTCTAAAACCTAGGTGCCTCTTATAGTCAGAAAACTGAAATATACAGTAGTATAAATGACAAATGTTAATCTCATAATTTTAAGCTATCAATCATAAGGAAACTAGAGATACTACACCATATCTGTGGCATTAACTGTACAGTAAACATCTTCAGGAAGTCACAATTCTTAGCCACTTGCGCCATCGTATAGCCTAGAAACAAAAAAAAAAGAAAATGAAGCCTTGTTAACGTTGCAGTAAAAGATAATTGATATATAAAACAAAGAAACTTCTAGATCAATATAACCAAAGCCAAATAAGAAAAAAAAATAAAAAAAATTGTAATTGTTTGCAGTATGAACCGTGCTGCAACTGGCGCCGATGACCTCTGATTCCCCGATATTGACCACCACTGTATGGTACTGTATTACATACAGCTGCAGGACATTATGGGAGGGCTTGCAAAACCTATTTAAAAAAACAAAAAAGCCATTTGGCACCTCTATGTGATGCCCAGGACAGCCCACCCTCCTAATATTACACCACCATCACAATCCAAGCACAGGCAGACCCCTCAGCATCATACACCCCCCACATCCAAATTACAGAAGTCCTCCCCAGCAGCACTGCCCCCCCGCAGATGACCCCCAGCAGCACTGACCCCCCCTCCCCGCAGATGACCCCCAGCAGCAGTGACCCCCCCTCCCCGCAGATGACCCCCAGCAGCAGTGACCCCCCCCTCCCCGCAGATGACCCCCAGCAGCACTGACCACCCCCTCCCCGCAGATGACCCCCAGCAGCACTGACCCCCCCTCCCCGCAGATGACCCCCAGCAGCACTGACCCCCCCTCCCCGCAGATGACCCCCAGCAGCACTGACCCCCCTCCCCGCAGATGACCCCCAGCAGCACTGACCCCCCCTCCCCATTGACCCCCACCGCAGATGGTTCCCCAGCAACACACTACCCAGCAACACGTGCGCCAGCATACCCACCAGGACTGACCCCTATCACAGATGGCCCCCAGCAGCACTGACCACTCTGATCCCGGCAGCACTGACCCCTATCACAGATGGCCCACAGCAGCAATGACACCCCCCCATCCCCAGAAGCACTGATCCCCACCACAGATGGCCCCCAGGACTGAACGCCTTCCCTCCCCTGCAGCACTGGCCCCACCACCCCCACACTGACCCCCCCCAGCCGAGCAGCACTGTCCCCTCCCCCTACTCTCCCCAACAGCACCGACCACCATCCCCGGCAGAGAACCGACTCCCCCTGATCCCAGCACCGACCACCATCCCCGGCAGAGAACCGACCCCCCCCCCCCTACTCTCCCCAGCAGCACCGACCACCATCCCCGGCAGAGAACCGACCCCCCTGACCCCGGCAGAGAACCAACCCCCCCACTCTCCCCAGCAGCACTGACCACCATCCCCGGCAGAGAACTGACCCCCCCCTGATCCCAGCACCGACCACCATCCCCGGCAGCGAACCGACCCCCCCTGATCCCAGCACCGACCACCATCCCCAGCAGAGGACCGACCCCCCTGATCCCAGCACTGACCACCATACCCAGCAGAGAACCAACCCCCACCACCCCCCCGATCCCAGCACTAACCACCATCCCCATCAGAGAACCGACTCCCCCTGATTCCAGCACTGACCACCATCCCCAGCAGAGGACCGACCCCCCTGATCCCAGCACTGACCACCATCCCCAGCAGAGAACCATAACCCCCCCCTCGAGCCCAGCACTGACCACCATCCCCGGCAGAGAACCGACTCCCGCCTGATCCCAGCACTGACCACCATCCTCGGCAGAGAACTGACCCCCCCTGATCCCAGCATTGACCACCATCCCCGGCAGAGAACCGACCCCCCCCGATCCCAGCACTGACCACCATCCCCGGCAGAGAACCGACCCCCCCTGATCCCAGCACTGACCACCATCCCCAGCAGAGGACAACCCCCCCGATCCCAGCACTGACCACCATCCCCAGCAGAGGACCGACCCCCCCCCCTGATCCCAGCACTGACCACCATCCCCAGCAGCAGCACTGGCCCCCACCACGGATGGCCCACAGCAGCACTGAGCCCCCCAAAAAAGGTTCCAGGACAGGCACACAGCATGAAGCTTACCCACATAGTAAATGAAAGAACTCCCGTTTTTAACTATGAAGACATTGACCTGTCTGTGCAGGAAAGAGTCATCCATAGCGCGGTGTCCTGAGGTAGACGCTGCATCAGAAACCAGCGTCCACAAATGCCGAGATTCAGGAGGAAATGGCGTCGCCTCGACGATGCTGAAGTTGGTTTCTTATTTGTCAGTTTCTTATTCGGGGCTGAAGTTGGTTTCTTATTCGTCAGTTTCTTATTCGGCAATTTAGTATTTTCAGTTTTTTATGTGTTTAACAACAAAAATAACACATCACAATAATACAATACAATGCACTGATGTGCCCTAATATAAATACACTCAAAATTAGCTGCGAAAATTATAAAACTGGCAAAAAAATGGACATCAAAGTGGGCACCGAAGTATGAAAGGGTTAAATGGCTTTGTGCCACTGATCTAACACCAAAATTGCATATCTAGTAATGCCCCTAACCAAACTGAAGTGATTGCAGCCTGGCCCAAAAAGGTTCTGGGCATCAAAACTGGCATCAAAGTGGGCACACAGCCAATTTTCACAGATTTGAATAAGTAACTGGTGTTTTTGAGGGGTTAAATGGCTTTGGGCCACTGATCTCACACCACATTTACATACTTAGTGATGCCCCACATCAAATTCAGATCACTCCAGCCTGGCCCAAAGGGGTTCTGGGCATCAGAACTGGCATGAAAGTGGGCAAACCCCCAGTTTTCACAGATTTGAATAAGTAACTGGTGTTTTTGAGGCGTTAAATGGCTTTGGGCCACTGATCTGACACCATATTTCCATACCTAGTGATGCCAAACATCAAATTCAGATCACACCAGCCTGGCTCAAAGGGGTTCTGGGCATCAGAACTGGCATCAAAGTGGGCAAAACCCCAGTTTTCACAGATTTGAATAAGTAACTGGTGTTTTTGAGGGGTTAAATGGCTTTGGGCCACTAATTTAACACCACATTTACATACCTAGTGATGCCAAACATCAAATTCAGATCACTCCAGCCTGGCCCAAAGGGGTTCTGGGCATCAGAACTGGCATCAAAGTGGGCAAAACCCCAGTTCTCACAGATTTGAATAAGTAACTGGTGTTTTTGAGGGGTTAAATGGCTTTGGGAGAGTGATCTAACACCACATTTACATACCTAGTGATGCCCAACATCAAATTCAGATTAGTCCAGCCTGGCCCAAACAAGTTCTAGCCATCAGAACTGGCATCAAAGTGGGCTCACAGCCAGTTTTCACAGATTTGAATAAGTAACTGGTGTTTTTGAGGGGTTAAATGGCTTTGGGCCACTGATCTCACACCACATTTACATACCTAGTGATGCCCAACATCAAATTCAGATTACTCCAGCGTGGCCCAAACAAGTTCTAGCCATCAGAACTGGCATCAAAGTGGGCTCACAGCCAGTTTTCACAGATTTGAATAAGTGTTTTTGAGGGGTTAAGTGGCTTTGGGCCACTGATCTCATACCACATTTACATACCTAGTGATGCCACACATCAAATTCAGATCACTCCAGCCTGACCCAAACAGGTTCTGGGCCTTAAAACTGGCATCAAAGTGGGAAAAATTCCAGTTTTCACAGATTTGAATAAGTAACTGGTGTTTTTGAGGGGTTAAAAGGCTTTGGGCTACTGATATCTCACTATATATACACAAACCTTTAGGATTCTCATTCACTTTGGTGCATCCAAATCTCCTTCATAATTTTGAACAAATCTGCACAAGTCAAAATCTTCACAATATCCCACTCATTTAATACAGACTGGAGTTACTTGACTTTGATGCCAGTTCTGATGCCCAGATGACCAGGGCCAACGTCAGCATCCGACAAACCCGGTCAAATGCCAGGGCTCTGGGCTGCAAGGGGGCCCACTCGCAATGGCATGACAAGTCACCGCTACTCAGGGGGGACCGGTGCTTGCGCTGTGACCGGCTTCCTCCTTGCCGAGGATTGCACTTTCAATTGTATCGGCATCGCAGTTGCCGATATAATTGAAAGCAATGAATGATGAGATGGAGCATGTGAAGGGGTATGCGAAAGAGTAGGCAGGGACTCCAGGCCGATGAACAATCCAACAAGTGTAATTGAGGCAGGGAGCATAAAATATCCAATATCCAAATGATTCTTTAGAGTCCACACAAAGAATACAGATCCAGGAGCGCCAGCCAGCAATCCGACACCAAGGAAAATGCAACAACAGTCCTTAGATAAGTTCCTTAAATCCTGTAGCGTGGCTGAGACAACACAATCCCACGTAGCAGCTGATCTTCAATGTCCCATAGTCCATACACAGGCACCAGCACCTGCCCTCAGCACAGATCCTTGGTCCTTAAGCCAGCAAAGCATCAACTAAACTAAAAATGTAGCGCCCCTGAACACCTCAGGGTGCTACAAGGTTCTGCTTCCCCAAAAGGATTCAGGGCCTACCCCCTTAGGGACCCAGAACCCCAGTGTTGGTACTAACAAAAACCCAGGTAATCCTAGTTTTTCCCAACAATCCCCCATACAATGGTACTTAGCTAGAGTGGGACCAATGGATGGCCGCCTAGAGGTGGAGCCACTCCAGTCCACTAGTTGACCAGGTGCGAGGGGCAGACTGGAGAGTCGTCGGGACACAGGGAGACAGTAGTCAGAAGGAGAAGGGAGTCTGCAGTGAAAGAGAGTAGACATAGTAGGTTGAGTAGTGAATGAGTGACTGAGCAACGTCCTGTCTTGCTAAATTCTCATAAAAAGGGGGCTGAAAGCCTGTACTTACGAAGCGCTCACTGATATCCTAATCAGGCACGAATACTAAGATTCTTTATAGCAAGATACTATTTGTTTTAATAGCACATGAATAATCAATGGTACATAGGCATTAGAACTACTCTATAGTCATAGAATCTTATACAATAACAGAAATATGCATCAACATTACCGTTTGTTGTAGCATTCCTTTTCTTATCAGAGGGACACGTGTAGTGAGAAGGAAAAAATATCCGGCCTTTGTATCACAGGAGCAGTGCGTCCACTTCAGCGTCCGGGAAGTGTCCCCAATCTCACTAATTGAGTCCTGTCTTTTTATAGGAAACTTTGTACGTCGTGTGCACTGAGTGGTGAATTGGTGACCAGCATGTGACAGCTGAGTCATGTTCATGTACCATATTTTTCGGACTATAAGACGCACTTTTTCCCCCCCAAATGTTGGGGGAAAGTGGGGGGTGCGTCTTATGATCTGAATGTAGGGCTGCGGAGAATGAGGGTGCTGCGGTGGAGCGGGTCATCGGGGGCATGAGCAGTCTGCAGCAGAGCCTGCCGTGACCACGTGGGCCCGCTCATTTAATATGCACGCCCATCCTCCCGCCCATCTCTCAGCGTGAAACCGGCACTGACAGGTGGGCGGCATGATGGGCGGGGGATGCGCGCTCACTAAACAGCCGACCGCATTATCACCCCTGGCAACTACAGCGTGCAGTGATCATGTGCGGCTGTATTCACTGCTCCCCGCGCATCATCATCAGCGCGGGGTGCAGTGAATCAGTACTCACCGTTCCCCTGCAGCACCGCGATGTCCTCCTGTCTGCCAGCCGCACTGTGTGGAGACTAGCGGTGCTCACAGCGATGACGTCATCGCTGTGCGCACGTGTCCATATAGCCGCGCCGGCACAGACAGGAGGACATCGCGATGCTGCAGGGATAGTGGACAGCTCCACACAGCGCTGCCGCCACAGACGGAGGAGGAGCGATGCTGCGTGGAGCGAGGAAAAGTGAGTATAAACGGGTTTTTTGGGGGTTTTTTTGTGTGCCACGGATGCAGGACATATAGCAGGATGGGGGTTGTGACGACATGGACACCCAATGCCTAGCATGGGTTAAAGTTTCTTAAAATTCAGCCAGACTATTGTTCTTCTGTGTGTATAGATGGGGGATAAGACCTCATTGTTTCTACAAGACTCTTGGGAGTTTAGTATTGAAGTTTTTGTTAACTCATGTTTGCTAAACCATTGTGTCTGCCAGGCCCCTCTGAGCATTCATTGTATTGTAGTTGTGTATTGCTAATCTAATGTAAATTACCTTAGTAGCCATTATCTAGTCTGTGACATCCAGACTACATGTATACCCTCAGTCTTTCTGTAGACATCCTTTGGATGAACATTGTCTATGCAGCTTGAGATTCATCCAATGGGAGAGGCGATCTTGTCCAACCAATCGATGAGGATGCAGTGTATTTAAGTGGAAGGCTGTGGCTATAAAAGGGACTTCTTTAAGCCACCAGGTGGTTGATGGATGCTGATGGATCCAGTCTAAGCTCTCAGGAGCTGACTAGAGGATCAGGATATCTTATGGCTTCAATCTAAGGGCTCCGGTTCCGGTTGGAGACCATATCCACAGCCTAGGGATTTCGACTCCGGCTGCCAGGATTGTAACATAATATCAGGACTACCTAAGGATGACACTCAGGTTGGGACAGTTCAGTCACCTGGAACAGACTTTGCAGAGCTCAGCCAGCTTCCTAAATCTGGCGCTATTCCTTTCTCGGTGGGTGCCCGCCAAAAGCGGGGTGCTGCTGGATTGGAGTAAGCGGCCCTGGAACCTCTGAGGCAAGGACATTCTAAATCCCTGGTGAGCCAGCGGAAGGATGAGACTCTGTTGCCTGTTACATTTGTGTGTTTTGCTGGTTATGTGTTATGTGCCGTTAATTGTTTGGGGATCCAATAAAGTCTAATTATTGTGGTTCCCTCATCCTGTGTTGGCTGAGTAGTGTTACGCCCACGGTTAAGGAGGCCGGCGTTCAGTTGGGATGAGCCCTGAGCCACGCTGTCTTTCTAAAGGTGGCAGGTTTTAGTGGACGAGAGCACCCACTGAGCCCCGTGTCTCCACAGGGGTATATGAGCAGAATGATGGTATATAGTAGGATGGGGGTAAATGAGCAGGATGATGGGGGTATATGAGCAGGATGATGGGGGTATATGAGCAGGATGATGGGGGTATATGAGCAGGATGATGGGGTATATGAGCAGGATGATGGGGATATATGAGCAGGATGGGGGTATATGAGCAGGATGATGGGGGTATATGAGCAGCATGATGGGGGTATATGAGCAGGATGATGGGGGCATATAGCAGGATGATGGGGGTATATGGGCAGGATGGATGGGGGTATATGAGCAGGATGATGGGGGTATATGAGCAGGATGATGGCATATAGCAGGATGATGGCATATAGCAGGATGGGGGTATATGAGTAGGATGATGGGGGTATATGAGCAGGATGATGGGGGTAAATGAGCAGGATGATGGGGGTATATGAGCAGGATGGGGGTATATGAGCAGGATGATGGCATATAGCAGGATGATGGCATATAGCAGGATGGGGGTATATGAGCAGGATGATAGTATATAGCAGGATCAGGGAATATGAGCAAGATGGGAGTATATGAGCAGGATGATGGAATATGAGCAGGATGATGGCATATGAGCAGGATAATGGCATATAGCAGGATGGGGGTATATGAGCAGGATGATGGCATATAAGCAGGATGGAGTATATGAGCAGGATGATGGTATATAGCAGGATGATGGCATATAGCAGGATGATGGCATATAGCAGGATGGGGGTATATAGCAGGATGGGGGTATATAGCAGGATGGGGGTATATAGCAGGATGGGAGCACATACCAGGATGGGGGTATATAGCAGGACAGGATGCGGCCATATGCCAGGATGGGGTATATAGCATGATGCGGCCATATACCAGGATGAGGTATATAGCAGGATGGGAGCACATACCAGGATGGCAGTATATAGCAAGATGGGGCTATACCAGGATAAGGGACATAGATATATATATATATACAGTTAGGTCCAGAAATATTTGGACAGTGACACAAGTTTTGTTATTTTAGCTGTTTACAAAAACATGTTCAGAAATACAATTATATATATAATATGGGCTGAAAGTGCACACTCCCAGCTGCAATATGAGAGTTTTCACATCCAAATCGGAGAAAGGGTTTAGGAATCATAGCTCTGTAATGCATAGCCTCCTCTTTTTCAAGGGACCAAAAGTAATTGGACAAGGGACTCTAAGGGCTGCAATTAACTCTGAAGGCGTCTCCCTCGTTAACCTGTAATCAATGAAGTAGTTAAAAGGTCTGGGGTTGATTACAGGTGTGTGGTTTTGCATTTGGAAGCTGTTGCTGTGACCAGACAACATGCGGTCTAAGGAACTCTCAATTGAGGTGAAGCAGAACATCCTGAGGCTGAAAAAAAAGAAAAAATCCATCAGAGAGATAGCAGACATGCTTGGAGTAGCAAAATCAACAGTCGGGTACATTCTGAGAAAAAAGGAATTGACTGGTGAGCTTGGGAACTCAAAAAGGCCTGGGCGTCCATGGATGACAACAGTGGTGGATGATCGCCGCATACTTTTTTTGGTGAAGAAAAACCCGTTCACAACATCAACTGAAGTCCAGAACACTCTCAGTGAAGTAGGTGTATCTGTCTCTAAGTCAACAGTAAAGAGAAGACTCCATGAAAGTAAATACAAAGGGTTCACATCTAGATGCAAACCATTCATCAATTCCAAAAATAGACAGGCCAGAGTTAAATTTGCTGAAAAACACCTCATGAAGCCAGCTCAGTTCTGGAAAAGTATTCTATGGACAGATGAGACAAAGATCAACCTGTACCAGAATGATGGGAAGAAAAAAGTTTGGAGAAGAAAGGGAATGGCACATGATCCAAGGCACACCACATCCTCTGTAAAACATGGTGGAGGCAACGTGATGGCATGGGCATGCATGGCTTTCAATGGCACTGGGTCACTTGTGTTTATTGATGACATAACAGCAGACAAGAGAAGCCGGATGAATTCTGAAGTGTACCGGGATATACTTTCAGCCCAGATTCAGCCAAATGCCGCAAAGTTGATCGGACGGCGCTTCATAGTACAGATGGACAATGACCCCAAGCATACATCCAAAGCTACCCAGGAGTTCATGAGTGCAAAAAAGTGGAACATTCTGCAATGGCCAAGTCAATTACCAGATCTTAACCCAATTGAGCATGCATTTCACTTGCTCAAATCCAGACTTAAGACGGAAAGACCCACAAACAAGCAAGACCTGAAGGCTGCGGCTGTAAAGGCCTGGCAAAGCATTAGGAAGGAGGAAACCCAGTGTTAGGTGATGTCCATGGGTTCCAGACTTAAAGCAGTGATTGCCTCCAAAGGATTCGCAACAAAATATTGAAAATAAAAATATTTTGTTTGGGTTTGGTTTATTTGTCCAATTACTTTTGACCTCCTAAAATGTGGAGTGTTTGTAAAGAAATGTGTACAATTCCTACAATTTCTATCAGATATTTTTGTTCAAACCTTCAAATTAAACGTTACAATCTGCACTTGAATTCTGTTGTAGAGGTTTCATTTCAAATCCAATGTGGTGGCATGCAGAGCCCAACTCGCGAAAATTGTGTCACTGTCCAAATATTTCTGGACCTAACTGTATATATATCCAAAGGAGAAAGAAAGTCGCACTCCAGATGATCACCATATCACTCCGTCTTTATTGCAGGGGAAACATGAAGGTACCAGCGGTGGGGAGGGTGAGACAAGCCATACAACGCCGGACGACGGCGTGCCGTTTCGCTAGAACTTGGCTTCCACGGGTCCAGTGGCACTGGACCCGTGGAAGCTAAGTTCTAGCGAAACGGCACGCCGTCGTCCGGCGTTGTATGGCTTGTCTCACCCTCCCCACCGCTTGTACCTTCATGTTTCCCCTGCAATAAAGACGGAGTGATATGGTGATCATCTGGAGTGCGACTTTCTTTCTCCTTTGGATTTATCTTGGTCTTCACCGCAAGTCTGCACCATGATCCCCTCCATGGCTCAGTAGGGCTCAAGTAGCTGAATGTGTAGTAACACGCGGAGTAGGTGGTGCACCGGGACTCTTACCTCTTTCATATATACAGTACCTACAAGTAGTATTCAACCCCCTTCAGATTTAGCAGGTTTACACATTCGGAATTAACTTGGCATTGTGACATTTGGACTGTAGATCAGCCTGGAAGTGTGAAATGTACTGCAGCAAAAAAGAATGTTATTTCTTTTTTTATTTTTTTTTTAAATTGTGAAAAGTTTATTCAGAGGGTCATTTATTATTCAACCCCTCAAACCACAAGAATTCTGTTTGTTTCCCCTAAAGTATTAAGAAGTATTTCAGGCACAAAGAACATTGAGCTTCACATGTTTGGATTAATTATCTCTTTTTCCAGCCTTTTCTGACTAATTAAGACCCTCCCCAAACTTGTGAACAGCACTCATACTTGGTCAACATGGGAAAGACAAAGGAGCATTCCAAGGCCATCAGAGACAAGATCGTGGAGGGTCACAAGGCTGGCAAGGGGTACAAAACCCTTTCCAAGGAGTTGGGCCTACCTGTCTCCACTGTTGGGAGCATCATCCGGAAGTGGAAGGCTTATGGAACTACTGTTAGCCTTCCACGGCCTGGACAGCCTTTGAAAGTTTCCACCCGTGCCGAGGCCAGGCTTGTCCGAAGAGTCAAGGCTAACCCAAGGACAACAAGGAAGGAGCTCCAGGAAGATCTCATGGCAGTGGGGACATTGGTTTCAGTCAATACCATAAGTAACGTACTCCACCGCAATGGTCTCCGTTCCAGATGAGCCCGTAAGGTACCTTTACTTTCAAAGCGTCATGTCAAGGCTCGTCTACAGTTTGCTCATGATCACTTGGAGGACTCTGAGACAGACTGGTTCAAGATTCTCTGGTCTGATGAGACCAAGATCGAGATCTTTGGTGCCAACCACACACGTGACGTTTGGAGACTGGATGGCACTGCATACGACCCCAAGAATACCATCCCTACAGTCAAGCATGGTGGTGGCAGCATCATGCTGTGGGGCTGTTTCTCAGCCAAGGGGCCTGGCCATCTGGTCCGCATCTATAGGAAGATGGATAGCACGGCCTACCTGGAGATTTTGGCCAAGAACCTCCGCTCCTCCATCAAGGATCTTAAGATGGGTCGTCATTTCATCTTCCAACAAGACAACGACCCAAAGCACACAGCCAAGAAAACCAAGGCCTGGTTCAAGAGGGAAAAAATCAAGGTGTTGCAGTGGCCTAGTCAGTCTCCTGACCTTAACCCAATTGAAAACTTGTGGAAGGAGCTCAAGATTAAAGTCCACATGAGACACCCAAAGAACCTAGATAACTTGGAGAAGATCTGCATGGAGGAGTGGGCCAAGATAACTCCAGAGACCTGTGCCGGCCTGATCAGGTCTTATAAAAGACGATTATTAGCTGTAATTGCAAACAAGGGTTATTCCACAAAATATTAAACCTAGGGGTTGAATAATAATTGACCCACACTTTTATGTAGAAAATTTATTAAAATTTAACTGAGCAACATAACTTGTTGGTTTGTAAGATTTATGCATCTGTTAATAAATCCTGCTCTTGTTTGAAGTTTGCAGGCTCTAACTTATTTGCATCTTATCAAACCTGCTAAATCTGCAGGGGGTTGAAGACTACTTGTAGGCACTGTATATATACACGGCAGGAGGATCATTACCAGGATAGGGTACCTTAGTAGAGATTTTGGGGACATTACCACCATAATAGTGTCAGCAGCAGATCCTCGCCCCATAACACTGTGTCATGACCACATTTTTTGCTTAAAATGTTACTTTACTATTTTCCTTCTCTAAAACCAGGGTGCGTCTTATGATCCAGTGCGTCTTATAGTCCGAAAAATACGGTAACTTGACCACAAGCTGCTGTGGGCACCAGTAGCTTCCTGCACATTTTGCCAGTTGACCACTGGCCGACCACAGTTTCCTGGAGATATTGCAAGGAGCCATAAATTTTACATGCCAGTTTCCTTACACCTGTTGTCAACTAACCACGAGTTTCCTGACTGTTGAACTGTAAACGTTAATTCCTCATAATCGTGGTTTGTTCAAGATCTGCTAACACGTACGCTTTGGTCATGGTGAAATAGGGTCAGCCAGAGGACATCTCTCTCTGATACTGAATTATGGATGGATCAAATAATATCTGGGATCACTATCTTTTGATTATGATCCCTATCGAATCACACTCATTCTTTCAGTCATATCCCATTGGTATCACATTGAGCCAGGCTGGAGTTGTAACATTATATCCCCCCAGCCTGTATCATATTGCAATCAGGCTTCAGCAGTAGCTATTGTCCTTGATTTGGTGGGGGTGGCATATATATTGTTCTCCTCTGCAGCGGGCTTCCCTAGTACACAATCTTTGGAGACTGTGTCTAGGAACATCTTTCTAACTAGTAGCTACAAGTAGCAAATGTTAAGGGGGTGGATCTAAGGAGAGGTGGGAGATTCAGCCACATGTTTTTTAGTTTAGTTATGCTTTGTTGGGTGAAGGGCGAGGACCTGTGCTGAGGCCAGCTCCTTTTTGCCCGTACATGGACGATTGGACATTGAGGATCAGCTGCCACGCTGCTGGATTTAGGGAACTCATCTGAGGACTGTTGCATTCTCCTTGGCGTCGGATTGCCCCAGATCTGTTTCCTTTGTGTGGACTCTAAAGAACCATTTGGATATTGGATGTTTTATGCTCCCTGCCTCATTAAAACCTCTTGGATTGTTCATCGGTCTGTCGCATACCCCGTCACAGGAGTGATCTGAATTTGATGTGTGGCATCACTAGTTATGTAAATGTGGTGTTAGATCAGTGGCTCAAAGCCATTTAACCCCTCAAAAACACCAGTTACTTATTCAAATCTGTGAAAACTGGGGATTTGCCTACTTTGATGCCAGTTCTGATGCCCAGAACCTGTTTGGGCCAGGCTGGAGTGATCTGAATTTGATGTGGGGCATCACTAGGTATGTAAATGTCGTGTTAAATAAGTGGCCCAAAGCCATTTAACCCCTCAAAAACACCAGTTACTTATTCAAATCTGTGAAAACTGGGGTTTGCCCACTTTGATGAGAATTCTAATGCCCAGAACCTGTTTGGGCCAGGCTGCAGTGATCTGACTTTGATGTGTGGCATCACTACGTATGTAAATGTGGTGTGAGATCAGTGGCCCAAAGCCATTTAACCCCTCAAAAACACTAGTTACTTATTCAAATTTCTGAAAACTGAGGTTTTGCCCACTTTGATGCCAGTTTTGATGCCCAGAACCCCTTTGGGCCAGGCTGGAGTGATCTGAATTTGATGTGTGGCATCACTAGGTATGTAAATATAGTGTGAAATCAGTGGCCCAAAGTCATTTAACCCCTCAAAAACACCAGTTACTTATTCAAATCTGTGAAAACTGGGGTTTTGCCCACTTTGATGCCAGTTCTGATGCCCAGAACTTGTTTGGGCCAGGCTGATGTGATCTGAATTGGATGTGTGGCATCACTAGGTATGTAAATGTGGTGTGAGATCAGTGGCCCTAAGCCATTTAACCCCTCAAAAACGCCAGTTACTTATTCAAATCTGTGAAAACTGGGGTTTTACCCACTTTGATGCCAGTTCTAATAACCAGAACCTGTTTGGGCCATGCTGGAGTGATCTGAATTTGATGTGTGGCATCACTAGGTATGTAAATGTGGTGTGAGATCAATGGCTCAAAGCCATTAAACCCCTCAAAAACACCAGTTACTTATTCAAATCTGTGAAACCTGGGGTTTTGCCCACTTTGATGCCAGTTCTGATGCCCAGAACCTGTTTGGGCGAGGCTGCAGTGATCTGAATTTGATGTGTGGCATCACTAGGTATGTAAATGTAGTGTGAAATCAGTGGCCCAAAGTCATTTAACCCCTCAAAAACACCAGTTACTTATTCAAATCTGTGAAAACTGGGGTTTTGCCCACTTTGATGCCAGTTCTGATGCCCAGAACTTGTTTGGGCCAGGCTGATGTGATCTGAATTGGATGTGTGGCATCACTAGGTATGTAAATGTGGTGTGAGATCAGTGGCCCTAAGCCATTTAACCCCTCAAAAACGCCAGTTACTTATTCAAATCTGTGAAAACTGGGGTTTTACCCACTTTGATGCCAGTTCTAATAACCAGAACCTGTTTGGGCCATGCTGGAGTGATCTGAATTTGATGTGTGGCATCACTAGGTATGTAAATGTGGTGTGAGATCAATGGCTCAAAGCCATTAAACCCCTCAAAAACACCAGTTACTTATTCAAATCTGTGAAACCTGGGGTTTTGCCCACTTTGATGCCAGTTCTGATGCCCAGAACCTGTTTGGGCGAGGCTGCAGTGATCTGACTTTGATGTGCGGCATCACTAGGTATGTAAATGTGGTGTGAAATCAGTGGCCCAAAGCCATTAAACCCCTCAAAAACACCAGTTACTTATTCAAATCTGTGAAACCTGGGGTTTTGCCCACTTTGATGCCAGTTCTGATGCCCAGAACCTGTTTAGGCCATGCTGGTGTGATTTGAATTTGATGTGTGGCATCACTAGGTATGTAAATGTGGTGTGAGATCAGTGGTCCAAAACCATTTAACCCCTCAAAAACACCAGTTACTTATTCAAATCTTTGAAAACTGGCCATTTGCCCACTTTGATGCCAGTTCTGATGCCCAGAACCCCTTTGGGCCAGGCTGGAGTGATCTGAATTTGATGTGTGGCATCACTAGGTATGTAAATGTGGTGTGAGATCAATGGCCCAAAGCCATTTAACCCCTCAAAAACGCCAGTTACTTATTCAAATCTGTGAAAACTGGGGTTTTGCCCACTTTGATGCCAGTTCTAGTAACCAGAACCTGTTTGGGCCATGCTGGAGTGATCTGAATTTGATGTGTGTCATAACTAGGTATGTAAATGGGGTGTGAGATCAGTGGCCCAAAGCCATTAAACCCCTCAAAAACACCAGTTACTTATTCAAATCTGTGAAACCTGGGGTTTTGCCCACTTTGATGCCAGTTCTGATGCCCAGAACCTGTTTGGGCCAGGCTGCAGTGATCTGACTTTGATGTGCGGCATCACTAAGTATGTAAATGTGGTGTGAAATCAGTGGCCCAAAGCCATTAAACCCCTCAAAAACACCAGTTACTTATTCAAATCTGTGAAAACTGGGGTTTGCCCACTTTGATGAGAATTCTAATGCCCAGAACCTGTTTGGGCCAGGCTGCAGTGATCTGACTTTGATGTGTGGCATCACTACGTATGTAAATGTGGTGTGAGATCAGTGGCCCAAAGCCATTTAACCCCTCAAAAACACTAGTTACTTATTCAAATTTCTGAAAACTGAGGTTTTGCCCACTTTGATGCCAGTTTTGATGCCCAGAACCCCTTTGGGCCAGGCTGGAGTGACCTGAATTTGATGTGTGGCATCACTAGGTATGTAAATGTGGTGTGAGATCAATGGCCCAAAGCCATTTAACCCCTCAAAAACGCCAGTTACTTAATCAAATCTATGAAAACTGGGGTTTTACCCACTTTGATGCCAGTTCTAATAACCAGAACCTGTTTGGGCCATGCTGGAGTGATCTGAATTTGATGTGTGTCATCACTAGGTATGTAAATGTGGTGTAAGATCAATGGCCCAAAGCCATTTAACCCCTCAAAAACGCCAGTTACTTATTCAAATCTGTGAAAACTGGGGTTTTGCCCACTTTGATGCCAGTTCTAATAACCAGAACCTGTTTGGGCCATGCTGGAGTGATCTGAATTTGATGTGTGGCATCACTAGGTATGTAAATATAGTGTGAAATCAGTGGCCCAAAGCCATTTAACCCCTCAAAAACACCAGTTACTTATTCAAATCTGTGAAAACTGAGGATTTGCCTACTTTGATGCCAGTTCTGATGCCCAGAACCTGTTTGGGCGAGGCTGCAGTGATCTGACTTTGATGTGCGGCATCACTAGGTATGTAAATGTGGTGTAAGATCAGTGGACCAAAGCCATTAAACACCTCAAAAACACCAGTTACTTATTCAAATCTGTGAAACCTGGGGTTTTGCCCACTTTGATGCCAGTTTTGATGCCCAGAACCTGTTTAGGCCATGCTGGTGTGATTTAAATTTGATGTGTGGCATCACTTGGTATGTAATTGTGGTGTGAGATCAGTGGTCCAAAACCATTTAACCCATCAAAAACACCAGTTACTTATTCAAATCTTTGAAAACTGGCCATTTGCCCACTTTGATGCCAGTTCTGATGCCCAGAACCCCTTTGGGCCAGGCTGGAGTGATCTGAATTTGATGTGTGGCATCACTAGGTATGTAAATGTAGTGTGAAATCAGTGGCACAAAGCCATTTAACCCCTCAAAAACACCAGTTACTTATTCAAATCTGTGAAAACTGAGGATTTGCCCACTTTGATGCCAGTTCTGATGCCCAGAACCTGTTTGGGCCAGGCTGTTGTGATCTGAATTTGATGTGGGGTGTCACTAGATATGTAAATGTGGTGTGAGATAAGTTGCCCAAAGCCATTTAACCCCTCAAAAACACCAGTTACTTAATCTAATCTGTGAAAACTGGCTGTGTGCCCACTTTGATGCCAGTTCTGATGCCCAGAACCTGTTTGGGCCAGGCTGGAGTGATCTGAATTTGATGTGGGGCATCACTAGGTATGTAAATGTCATGTTAAATAAGTGGCCCAAAGCCATTTAACCCCTCAAAAACACCAATTACTTATTCAAATCTGTGAAAACTGGGGTTTGCCCACTTTGATGAGAATTCTAATGCCCAGAACCTGTTTGGGCCAGGCTGCAGTGATCTGACTTTGATATGTGGCATCACTAGGTATATAAATGTGGTGTGAGATCAGTGGCCCAAAGCCATTTAACCCCTCAAAAACACTACTTACTTATTCAAATCTCTGAAAACTGAGGTTTTGCCCACTTTGATGCCAGTTTTGATGCCCAGATCCCCTTTGGGCCAGGGTGGAGTGATCTGAATTTGATGTGGGACATAACTAGATATGTAAATATGGTGTTAGATCAGTGGCCCAAAGCCATTTAACCCCTCAAAAACACCAGTTACTTATTCTAATCTGTGAAAACTGGCTGTTTGCCCACTTTGATGCCAGTTCTGATGCCCAGAACCCCTTTGGGCCAGGCTGGAGTCACTTGAGTTTGATTAGGGGTGTCACTAGATATGCAATTGTGGTGTTAGATCAGTGGCCCAAAGCCATTTTACCCTTTCACTAACATACTTCGGTGCCCACTTTGATGCCCATTTTTTTGCCAGCTTTATAATTTTCGCAGCTGATTTCAGTGTATTTATATTAGGGCACATCAGTGCATTGTATTTTATTATTGTGATGTGTTATTTTTGTTGTTAAACTTGTGCCAGATTTGTAAAAAACTGAAAAAACTAAATTGCCGAATAAGAAACTGACGAATAAGAAACCAACTTCAGCCCCGAATAAGAAACTGGACGAATAAGGGTACTTTCACACTTGCGTTGTTTTCCTTCCGTCACAATCCGCCCTTTTGGAAAACAGCAGAATCCGTTAACGGATTCCGCTGTTTCCCATAGACTTGTATGGATGACGGATTGTGCCAAAAGGACCTGCGTTGCTTCCGCTGGGCGACGCTGCGTTGCTTCCGCCCAGCGGGAGGAACGCAGCATGTAACTTTTTTGGAGCAGCGGAATCCTTAGGATTTCACTGCGCATGCTCTCTCTGGCTCCTTGCACCCGTAACCAAAGTAAATATCGGGTAACCAAGCAAAGTGCTTTGCCTAGTTACCCGATATTTACCCTGGTTACGTGTGCAGGGAGCCCGACACTCAGCTCCGCCCCCTCCCGTACTCCACTCCGCATGTATACATATACACACACAGACACACACAGACACACACACACACACACTTACCTGTCCTCAGCGCCATGGCTCCGCTCGGCTCCACCCACCCTGCACTCTGCCCCCCACACACATTTCTGGCGGCCGAGCGATCAGCTGATCACCCGGCGACCGGCTGCTGGGAGCGATCAGCTGATCACCCGGCGACCGGCTGCTGGGAGCGATCAGCTGATCACCCGGCGACCGGCTGCTGGGAGCGATCAGCTGATCACCCGGCGACATGCTGCTGAGAGCGATCAGCTGATCATCCGGCGACATGCTGCTGGGAGCGATCAGCTGATCACCCGGTGACATGCTGCTGGGAGCGATCAGCTGATCATCCGGCGACATGCTGCTGGGAGCGATCAGCTGATCGTTCATAATAGTCTGCCGCCAGTGAAACTGTTAAAAAAAAAAGCTGATTCCGTTGTTTTGTACGATCCATTGCATCCGTTGTGCCACTAAATGCAGCACATACGTTGCATCCGTCACACAACGCAATGCAACAGATACCGTTCAACGCAAGTGTGAAACTATCCTTAGAAACCAACTTCAGCATCGTCTTTTTAAGATCCTTATTATCAAAGATAGCATATTTTATCAAATTTTTTAGGATTATTTTTTTTTATAGAATCTAGCAAACAAACCTTCTCTCTGTGTTTTAATATCTTTATCAAGAGTACAATTTCTCCTGATTCTTTTGAATTGGTGTTCCGTAACCATTCACAGTAATGGTTGCTATCACAGGGTCTGTTACCATTGGTATCAAACTTTTTAAAGAATGTTTAGTTAGTAAACTGCTATTGTTATGATAGATGGTTATGTCAAGAAAATCGATACTGATATTACTATATGTGGTGGGAAAAACCGAACGCCATTAGCTAGATTCAATCCAATTGAGAAGTTACTGCAGATTTGTATATGAATTATCCCATACTAGCTGTATTACTTGGCGTTGCCCGGTATAGTAACTGTCTCTTGGTCTCTTGCCCACTCTTCCTCTCTCTCACTCTCCCTTTCTGTTTCCCTCTCTGTCCCTCTGTGTCTGTCTCTCTCTGTCTGTCTCTATCAGTCTTTTTCTGTCTCACTGTTTCTCTCTCTGTCTCTCCCTGTCTCTATTTCTCTGTCTCTCTCTCTGTCTGTCTCTTTTATTATCACTATTATTATTTATTTATAGAGCACCATTAATTCCATGGTGCTGTACATGAGAAGGGGGTTACATACAGAATACATATACAAGTTTCAATAGACAGACTAGTACAGAGGGAAGAGGGCCCTGCCCTTGCGGGCTTACACTCTAAAGGATTTTGGGGAGGAGACAGTAGGTGGTGTGTAGGTTGGGCGGCAGCTCCGCCTGGTGGTGGGGCGGGAGCTCCGCACGGTGGTGGGGCGGCAGCTCCGCACGGTGGTGAGGTGGCAGCTCCGCACGGTGGTGTGGCGTCAGCTCTGCACGGTGGTGGGGCGGCAACGCTGCACGGTGGTGGGGCAGTGGGGTCATTGAAGGTTATAAGCATTTCTGAACAGATGACTTTTCAGGTTCCGTTTAAAGTTTGCAAGTGTAGTAGATAGTCTGATGTGTTGAGGCAGCGAGTTCCAGGAGACTGGGGATGCTCGGGAGAAGTCTTGGAGTCGGTTGCATCTCTCCACCGAAATTATATTAACTGACTTATAAGCATATACTATGAAAGTCCTTTCTTGCCTATAGCAACCAATCACAGCTCCTATTAATGACCTGTAGCTCCCAGCTCTATTGACTTTAATGTAAGCAGGTTTTTTGTCGAATAACTATAAAGCAAGGGTTTAAATTTTCCCCTCAAAACATAGTCTATGACATTCCCTGATTCAAATGAGGTGGCTGTGAAAATTTCATGATTGTAAATCCGACGGTGCGGAATCTTTTAGCAAACATACACACATACATACATTCACACACTCCTCTGTATATATTAGATAAATAACAACTTCATGTCCTAATGGTTAACTTCTGGCACTCCAAAATGACATAAATTGTACACATTTATTGGGCATCAATGAATGACCAAATCAAAGGAGTGACGCCATTTTCCAATAAAAAACAATCTTTATTTAAACATATATTTTAAAATATTTTAGCATAAAGGTACCGTATAAAAGAGAGACACTGGCAGGAAAAGTAATTAGATCCCTATAATGGTAACTGGGATATTCACACCAAAATCCAGGTGAGTATCTATATTTTTGCAGCAAAATATCATATATTAAATGGACCAAATGCAGACTCTGCGATTCCAACTGCGTTATTATCAATAATGCAAAGATTCTTCAATGCAAGGTGCCCCCATAAATAATTTTGCAGACAAATATCATATATTAAATGGACCAAATGCAGACTCTGCGATTCCAACTGCGTTATTATTAATAATACAAGAATTCTTCAATGCAAGGTTCCCCCATAAATAATTTATACTCATGAGAATAAATAAATAAATAAAAGAGTATAAAGGGTCCCTAATGCAGAGAAGCAGTTCAAAAAATGCAGTATAGATTACAAATAGACGCCCATAGCAGTAACCACAGAGCCCACATACGTCCATAAACACATGAGAGCCATTGAAGTTCAAAAATGCAGTATAAGTTTACAAGTAAACATCCGTAGCAGTAACCACAGAGCCCACATACGTCCATAGACAAATACAGACCATTAAAGATAGGCTAACATCAAGCATATTAGTATCACAAAATTACATCACCTGGATGGAAGTGTCCTGCCGTGACCCTCACACTCCGACACGTGTTTCGCAAATGGCTTTCTCGAGGAGCGTGTCAGAGGTGAGGGGCGGGCTGGTTTAAAAACACCAAGTGACCAATGAGAAGCAAGAAACTCTGATCGCATTCTTGCGTCAGAGCAGGAAGCAGAGTAATCCCATTAAACGGCGCATGACTGCAGTTGCCACTGACGCTAGTAAATAGACCTCCCACAGATCGCGATCACGTGACTGTGATGTCATGACCCACATGATAGTGAGCCATGGCAACCACGTAACGCTATCTGACGCGATGTGGGACGGCCTGCGAGCGGCACAGCAGTCATGCGCACTAGGTAATCTGCAATACTTAGAAGGAACGTCTATTTGTAATCTATACTGCATTTTTTGAACTGCTTCTCTGCATTAGGGACCCTTTATACTCTTTTATTTATTTATTTATTTATTCTCATGAGTATAAATTATTTATGGGGGAACCTTGCATTGAAGAATTCTTGTATTATTAATAATAATGCAGTTGGAATCGCAGAGTCTGCATTTGGT
Organism: Anomaloglossus baeobatrachus; assembly: GCF_048569485.1. Lineage (NCBI taxonomy): Eukaryota > Metazoa > Chordata > Amphibia > Anura > Aromobatidae > Anomaloglossus > Anomaloglossus baeobatrachus. The sequence continues at coordinate 531,658,683 of NC_134357.1, forward strand.
CCATTTAATATATGATATTTGTCTGCAAAATTATTTATGGGGGCACCTTGCATTGAAGAATCTTTGCATTATTGATAATAACGCAGTTGGAATCGCAGAGTCTGCATTTGGTCCATTTAATATATGATATTTTGCTGCAAAAATATAGATACTCACCTGGATTTTGGTGTGAATATCCCAGTTACCATTATAGGGATCTAATTACTTTTCCTGCCAGTGTCTCTCTTTTATACGGTACCTTTATGCTAAAATATTTTAAAATATATGTTTAAATAAAGATTGTTTTTTATTAGAAAATGGCGTCACTCCTTTGATATGGTCATTCATTGATGCCCAATAAATGTGTACAAATTATGTCATTTTGGAGTGCCAGAAGTTAACCATTAGGACATGAGGTTGTTAATTATATGTTTTTGCTGTTTTTTGAACAGTTGGTCCCATTCCACAATGGATTTTAAAGCCAGGGAAGTGAGCTGGCTTTCAAAAGCCTCTACTATATTTAGCAAAGGTACCGGTGTGAATTTACCCCAGGTATCATGCAAGGATAGCATTAAGAGATACAAGAATGTCTTACATAAAAAAACAAAAATTTGGTGGACAAGCAAATCCCTTGAGCGATATTGTGAACAAGAGATTATTCCCCGGGGTCTCAGAATCCACTTATACCCCAGTTTTGACCTGGAGCAGGAGGAATTGATCCTGAGATGGCAGAAGGCTGCCGCTAAATGCTCCTTTGAGTTCATGAAAATCATAAATGAAAAAAATAAAATCACCTTGCAAAAACTAGAGGAGGAGATAAAGGAACTTGAGGAAGGTCTTCAAAAAGATCTGTCTAAGGACGATTTACAAGAACTTTTTGTGAGCCTGGATAAGGATTTTGAACGGTGGGAGAAGGAGATTAGTACTGATAAATTGAAAAAATATCAACGTGATGTCCAAGATTTTGAGACTAAAGGTACCTTCACACATAAAGACTTACCTGCGATCCCGAAAACGATGCGACCTGATAGGGATCGCAGGTAAGTCGCTGGGAGGTCGCAGGTGAGATGTCAAACAGTCAGATCTTACCAGCGATGCAGAACAATACAGATCGCAGTAGCGACCTGTATAACGATCTCAGCAGTCACTGTGATCCTGTTACACAGTGTCAAACACAGCGATGTGTCCTGCCCAGCAGGACATCGCCTTTGAAGAAAATGGCCTGGACCATTCTGCAACGACTAGAGATCTCACAGCAGGGGCCTGATCGTTGGTAAGTGTCACACATAACGAGATCGCTAACGGGATCGCAACTGTGTCACCAAACCGGTGACTCAGCTGCGATCTCGCTAGCGATCTCGTTATGTGTGACAGTACCTTAAGAAAATTTATAAATGGCAGACAAAAAAGGAATCTAAAATGGCCACTTCTAGGTTTGCCTCTAATCAATCCCTGAATTCTGCATCTGAGAGCAATGTGTCTACAAGTGGCTCAGAAGGTCCCAGAGACTCCTCGTATAATGGATACAGAGGGAAACGTAAAGGATATGACATCTTTAATCCTAGGGACAAACGTAAAGATGGGCCGCAGGTAATTAATCTTTCTCAACACAGGCTCTCAGATGTACAAATTTCTTGATTGGAAAAGGGATTAACTTTCTCCCCTTCTAATCCTTTAGACGCGTTCACAGCGGTGAAGGATATTCACCTTTTTTCAAGAAAAATTCTGCTTAAAAAGTTGCATCATAAGACACAAGTTTCCGATATCTTCACCACTAGGGAGGAGCAAGAGGCACTTTCAATCTTACAGTCCTTGGAGGAGGAGAGCTCTGAAAATGAGGTTGGTAATTTCCCGTTGCAGCTCATGAATAAATCTAAAAAATTCCCAAGCCTTAGTATTTGTCCGGCCTTAGAGGTCTTTACAAAAATGGTCTCTCAGGAGATTGAAGATTTAGCCGCCTTACCTTCACCAGCCCGGAACCTTACCAAAGCTGAGTGGGCTGGTTTGAAAGAGTTACAATCCTGGCAGGATGTTATAATTAAGCCAGCTGATAAAGGCGGCAACCTCGTTATTTGGCCTTGTGACAAATATGAGGAGCAGGCTAATAAACTATTGGGAGATACTAAGTGTTACCGGAAATTACCATATAATCCTACCTCGTCTTTCCACAGTTCTCTAATTGTTATCCTAGAGCAAGCATATGAGAAGGGGATTATACCTAAGAAATTCCTAGATACTATTAAAAAACTCCATCCACGGCTCCCGGCTCTGTACCTGATTCCAAAAATCCACAAGGATCCAACTAACCCCCCTGGCAGACCCATAATATCAGGGAATGGTAGCCTCATTGAATTGGTTTGTCAGGTTATTGACTATTACTTGAAACCGCTGGTATGTGAATTGCCATCTTACATTCAGGATACCACGGCAGCTCTCAGACGTTTGGATGGGATTCATCTGGAGGATAATATGATGATGGTGTCTGCTGACATTGAATCCCTATACACCTCCATAAGACATCCGGACGGTCTGAGGGCTGTCTCTTGGTACCTTGAATCTAGTAATATTGCACGACCTACGGTGGAGTTAATTTTAGTCTTATTAGAGTATATACTGACGCATAACATCTTCGTATTCAATGGAAAGGTCTACCTACAAATCCAGGGTACTGCTATGGGTGCTTGTTGTGCGCCATCCTATGCCAACCTTTTTTTGGGGGCATGGGAGCGGCAGATCTTTGTGAGTGATAACAATCTTTGTACACATCAAGTTTTGAATTTGATCAGGTATATAGATGATGTGTGGTTCATCTGGGAGGGTGATGTTGGTGGACTACAGGAATTTATGCAGAGTTTGAATCAAAATAATTTGAATATTAAACTCACCTTTGAATATGGCCGTGAAATTAACTTTTTGGATTTGAGGATTGTGGCATTATCGGATGGTCTGTTGTCCACTCAGGTCTTCCGTAAATCAACTGCCACTAATTCTCTATTACTTGCGTCGTCCGCACATCCCAAAAATACCATCAAGGGGATTCCTGTTGGCCAGTTCCTCAGAGTCAGGAGGATTTGCTCGGATGATACGAGTTTTATGACTCATTCTGAGGAACTGGCCCATAGATTTGAATCAAGAGGTTATAGTCGGAGGACAATAAGGCATGGTTTTAGGAGAGCAGCAGGGTCATCTAGAAACTCTCTCCTTTTTTCCAACACGGTGAAAGCAAAAAATGACCAGACAGTGCGTCTTATTACCACCTATAATAACAAGTGGGATAGAATGAGGAAAATAGTCCAAAAACATTGGAACATTCTATTGACGGATCCGGTTCTAAAAAGAATTCTCCCATCACGACCATCTATTGTGGCCAAACGTGGTAAAAATCTGAGGGATATGCTGGTCCATAGTAATTATGAACCATCTCGGATAAGCATGTCCAGTCAATCACTACCAGTAGGCTTTTTTCCTTGTGGCCTTTGCAAGGCGTGTGCCAATCTTGTGAAATCCAAGAAATTTCATAATTTTGATGGATCACGTGAGTTCGATATTAGACATCGGATCACGTGTTCCTCAAAAGGAGTGATTTACAGGATTGAGTGCCCATGCAAAAGGGCGTATGTAGGGCTGACCACGAGGGAGTTGAAAATCAGAATCCGTGAGCACTGTTTGGACATTGAAAAAGCTAAAGGCATTGCCGATGAAAGTTTGTTAAAAACCATTCCAAGACATTACAAAAAATTTCATGGATGTAGCTCCTCTCTGTTGAAAGCGAAAGGTATTGATCTTGTGTCTCTTGGGACTAGGGGGGGGCGATCTGGGTAGGTTCCTCGCCCAGGTTGAAAGTAAATGGATTTATAGGCTGGGAACGTTGACTCCCAATGGGTTGAATGAGAATATGGGGTTCTCAGCCTTTCTATAATCAATTTGGCAGTGTCTAGAGGGGGTTATTGAGTCTTGTGTTTACATGACATTTTTGAGCCTTTTTGCATTTCTTGCATTGGGATACTTGGTTTTAGTCAGGTGTGTTTGGTGGGTTTTTGTTTTATATGATCTTAATTGTCTGTTTTTTTCAGTTTAATAGGTTACCATATGTTTGGTTCATTATCACCAATGAAGTGTACCATTTCTACATCTACAGAGATGTCTTTTCCTGATGATCGTTGATGTCCAGGAGAAGGAGCCACCTTTCCAAGCTGTTTTAAGGGATTGTTAAACAATTTGTTGTTCAATGAACTGCTATTTGTACTATGGATTAGTGTGATTTCTAGTTATTAAATGGAAAGACAAGGCTGCACTGCTAATGGTAACAACAGATTAACACAACAATGAGGGTGCAAAGCCTACAAGGGTAATGTAAGAGAGAGAAAAGAGTAGGCAAAAAAGCACTCAACTCATCAAATATAGTCAAAATATATATACAAATATTTATTAGGAACATGAAAGTGCAAAACACCGTTAAAACCACTTAAAAACACATGGACACCTGTCCCATGGACCCAACAATACGGCACTAATACATACAAAATGTACATCCATACATGATAATACAAGATGTTACAGAAATCTAAAGGGCAAATGAAGGTAACAAGACCTGGAATAACCTAATATAGATCTCCTAAAGGAGCATTGCCCTAAAACATGCAAAGGACCATAATAAGCCACCAAACAAGAGGTCCAGAGGGGAACACTTACAAAAGTAGAGGCAAAAATTCAGCCATGGTAAGGTGCCAGACAGATAAGCACCGACCCTACGCGTGTCGCCCTAATACAAGGGCTTCATCAGGGGAAGGTAATGGACAAACAAGAGAAAGCACACATATAAATACAGGAAAGTTAATGAGACAATCAAATACCGGTGTTCCCATGCTCAAATCAAACTGTGTGTTCAGCTGACACGCCGGGCGGAAGTGGCCAATGGACCGGAAATACATCGGCGTGTAAGAGGAAATTTCTTCCCCTATTGCGCCGAAAATCCACAAATGCGCATGCGCGAAGAAATACCATGTAAACAGGCGATATAATAAATCGCAGGCGCCCATACAGCTAACGGTGCCGAAATCAAGAGTGAATATATGCTAGCGCTTAAGTTTAAAATGACCCTATAGACTTGGAGAGCAATCAGCATTTAGAAAAAAATGTGTATATTTTACAGAGAGCAGAAAAAAAAAAAATACACTATTATCAATGAATAAAATGAAAGTATCTACTATTGAATAGGATTTTTGCAGTTCTTTACAGACGATATGCAAGGGCAGAACAATCTTTACAATTCACAACTGTAGATTGGTCCATGGGACAGGTGTAATCATACATATGGCATTTCCCAAGTACATGGAATGTAGTAAGGGCAAACAGGACACCCCAGCAACACATTTGTGAACCCACATAGCACTCAATGGAGGACATAGGAAAATCTGAAACATGGAATATTATGCATATAATCAACAATAGTTGAAGAATTCATAATAATCATAGCACAGGCCAATGAAATAAGAGGCCAAATGATTTTTTACATAACTTCACATCATAGGTTACAAAAACATCAGTAAGGATTTAGAGCATGGATCAGAGCTAATGAGTGTGGTCCAAAAGTGGGGCAATCTGTGTTGATGGTCATCTGTTCAGGTGTCCATGGAGGAGTAATGCCACAGAAGAGCAACAGCCATGCAGAATCTTCCGAAATCTGAAGACCACTGGATCCATACATCTTGAACACTGGAAAAGCAAAAAAAGGAGAAAAAAAAAGGAGAAAAAGAAAAGAAAAAAGAAAGAAAAAGAAAGAGGGGGGTGGGGGGGTAAGAATAAGGGCAGAAACCAGCTTCAACCCAAAAAGCCGGTGAAGAGCAACTCCTCATTCAGGCCCGCTGGGGAGACCGTATTGAGACCCCAAATCCAACGCGATTCCAATTGTAGGAGCCGTCTGGTGGAATCGCCACCCCTGATGTTAAGCTTGAGGCTTTCTTAACCCACCACCCTTAACCCCCTTGGGCTCCCCCCATGATGATGCAAAAAATGAGAAGCCACAGAGGTAAGTTTCTTACCCTTCCGAAGGTCACCAGCAGCCAGATTGATCGTGGAGACATGCTTTTGAATTCGTTTCTTGAGTTCTTGGGTAGTTTCCCCCACGTAGAGCCTGTTACATGGACAGATTATCAAATAAATCACGCAAGCGGTTTTACAATTAATAAACCCCTTCAACTTATGCTGGCTACCAGTAGTGGGGTGCAAAAAGATGTCCCGTACAGGTCGCATATAGGGACATATATTGCACTCCCCACAAGGATAGGAGCCAGTATAAACGAAGCCATGTCCCAAACGATGAGTAGGTCTGGTAAAATGACTACTGACCAATTTATCGCTCAAATTAGGCGCCCTTTTAGCTGTTATAGAAGGTCTTTCCCCAATCAGATCAGAAATTCGTGGATCAATCTTAAGAACTTTCCAGTGATCTGATATAATCTTACCAAATCTATCCCACTGATTGTGGAAATTGGTGGTAAGTCGAAGTTGGCGGTCCTCAGGTCGTCTTTTTGGGGTAAGAAGAGATTCTTGAGTATGCGAACTTGCCCGTTTAAGGGCTTTGGACAAAGAGCTTTTGGGGTAACCCCGTTGGGTAAACCGGATGGTAAGATCCTCCGCCTGTGCTTGAAAGGAGCTATCCTCTGTACAATTTCTTCTTGCCCTCAGATACTGACCAACAGGTATACCAAGCTTGAGATGCCGAGGATGGAAGCTGGAGAATTGTAGAAGCCTGTTGGTCACAGTAGGTTTGCGGTATAAATCAGTGTGTAGATGTTGGTCCACCACAGATAGGGATAAGTCCAGAAAAATGCCACCTGTCGATGAGATACAGGAGGTAAGAAAAATATTCAGGGGATTGTTGTTAAGTGACGTAATGAAGTCCCTGCAGTCCATCTCTGACCCATTCCAAAGGAACATCACGTCGTCAATAAACCTGAACCAACCAAGGACATGAGTGGCGAAGGGAGCAGATGGATAGACAACAGTTTCCTCCCACCACCCAAGAAAGAGATTAGCCACCGAAGGTGCACAGCGAGCACCCATCGCCACGCCAGATATTTGCCGGTAGAAAGCCCCATCGAAGGTAAAGTAATTGTGTGAGAGGATGAATTGTAATAAATCAATCAGAAATGAGTCATGAAACCTATCTGTATGTTCCTTTTGATGTAGAAAAAAGCCCACTGCTTGGAGACAGTCCTGATGTGAGATATTTGAATAAAGGGACTCCACATCACAAGTAACAACAAAGGTGCCCTCAGGGAGGACAATATCCTTAGTGTTTGTAATGAAGTGGGTGGAATCCCTTAAATAAGAAGGAAGGGACTGTACCAGGGGCTGTAAAAAGAACTCCAGATAGGAGCATGCCTTCTCACACAAGCTACCCATACCTGAAACGATGGGGCGGCCAGGTGGCTGGTGCAGGTCTTTATGAACCTTGGGCAATAGGTAGAAAGTCGCAAAAGTTGGTTTGGGCACCCAGATGAAATCCTTTTCTTTCTTGGTTATAATCCTCATATCCAAGGCGGATTCAAGCAGCCGATCTAATTTCTTCTGGAAGATGGAGGTAGGGTCAGAAGGAAGCCTGGAATAGAAGTGCAGGTTCAGGAGTTGTCGTTTTGCCTCAGCAATGTACATATCAGTAGGCCAGAGTACAACATTCCCCCCTTTATCAGCCTCCTTGATTACAAAGGTTTTAATCTCCCTTAGTTCCCTGATAGCTCGTTTTTCGCACAAGCTCAGGTTATCACCAAAGCAGGGTTTGTCAGGGAGCTGCATAATGTCAGCTTTTGGTAATTCAAAGAAAAGATTAACAGACGGGATCATAGAAAGGGGGGGTGAAGCAACCGATTTATTCCTGAGCGGGCACATAGGCCTACCTGTTGTGGACTCAGACTCATTGAGTAGATCCAAGAGATCCTGGAACACCTGCCGGTCAGTATCATTGAGAGAGTCAAACATGGTGGGTCTTTTGTAAATAGCACGGAAAAGAAGTCTCCTACAGAATAAATAAACATCCTTTACGAGCGTGAACTTATCCACAGTGTTAGGCCCCCTTCACACGTCCGTTAAAAACACGCACGTGTTTCACGGACCGTTTTTCATGTCCGTTGTCCGTTTTTTCATCCGTATTCTTGTTCCGTGTAACATCCGTGTTGCCTCCGTATGTCCGTATGATTCATCCGTTTGTCCGTTTTTAGAGTCCGTGTGTGATCCGTGTCACAAGCGTTTGCCATCCGTTGTTCACGAACGTTTTTCTGTGGATTGTCATCACATTAATGATTTAATGTGTTGATGCTGGTGTTAATTAACATTTTCCAACTTAAATGAGCCACTAATCCGGATTTGGTTTTTTTGGTGTGCTGCCATACTGGGTCTTGTTGAATTTTTCATAATGTCCATATCAAATGAGGCTCTGTTGTTTCTCGCATGGATGATATCTCGAAGATTTGGCGTTAGGCGTTTTATGATACCGTCTTCGGATATTGCTGATAGAAGAATGTGGGTGCATCCTATTGTCCTCATGCGTCCTACACATGGACATTTTCATTGTCTTTTTCTCGAGTTAAGGCGTTATCCTGCAAAATTCCAGGCATATACTCGTTTATCAGTTGAACAGTTTGATTGAATTTTGGACATACTAAGGCCTCATATTCAGCTCCAGGACACAAGCATGCGCCTATGTATTCCTCCAGAAGAAAGATTGCTTGTTACTTTAAGGTATTGTTTCTTACATTAATATTTTGAAATATTTAAATTTATAATGTTTCAATTAATATATTTATAAAAATTTTAAATTTTCAACCACAATATCGATTATTACCTTTTTTTTTTAATTTTGTTTTTTTCATATAGCATGGTTTTTTTAGTTTTTGAAAAAAGTAATTTTAAAATAAAAAAGGAAATCCCTAATTATTACAAGATTTATCCTATATGTTGACTGTTTAACCTGTTTAGTCTTTAATATTATTAATAGTGTTTCTCTATTACACATTACATAGGTTTCTGGCAACAGGCATGTCTTATGGTGCGCTACATTTTGACTTCCTCCTTGGAACATCAACTATAAGTGTGATTATAAAGCAAACCTGTGATGCATTATGGGAACATCTCCGCAATCAAGTAATGCCTCAACCAACATGTGAGAAATGGCTCTCCATAGCCCATGGATTTCATGAACTGACAAAATTTCCACACTGTATTGGGGCTTTGGACGGGAAGCACATTAGGGTACGCAAGCCACCAAATTCAGGGTCAAGATTTTTCAATTTTCACAAATATTTTTCCGTTGTCATATTAGCCTTAGTAGACACACATTATAATTTTATTTATGTTGATATTGGGGCATATGGTAGTGCATCAGATGCAAGAATATTTAGATCATCACGATTGGCCCGACGTTTGGTTTCTCATGAGTTGAATTTACCTTCTCCATCACCACTGCCTGGTACTTCTACACCTCAAGTTCCTTTTGTTATGGTAGCAGATGAGGGTTTTGCTTTATCGACACATGTCATGAGACCTTTTCCAAGGCGTGGAATTGATGATTTAAAATCTAACTTTAATTCACGTTTAAAGGGAGCACGCTCATATGTTGAATGCACATTTGGTATTCTCGCTTCAAGATGGCGCATATATTTAACAACCATACAACTGAGCCCAACTAATGTTACGTCTGTTGTAAAAGCTACAATTGTTTTACATAATTTTTGTAGAATTCATGAGGGAAACATTACAAGTGACACATCTACATCTCATTATATAAGTAATGTTCCACGTAATGAGAATTACAGCACACAACCATGTTTGAATGCTTTACAAATTAGAAATAACTATATGCATTATTTTGTCAATAATTAATTTGTTTTAAATTATTTTTTTTTTTTTGCAAATTAGCTAGGCTAGCAATGTAAACAGAACACATTTTCATGGTTAGAGCCTTTGTTTTTGTATACCAAACATTTATGATCCTGTTAACTTAGTGACATCATCTAATCTGTCTTTATTGATTGATATTCCATTTATTATGGTCTGATAATATACTTTATTCTGATTGCCAAATTGTATTTGAAAATTAAAAAACAAAAAAAAAAAACAAAAAAAAAATTTAAAAAGAAAAAAAAAAATGTGTAATTCTATGTTTGGATTAAAACATAACAATAAAATATCTTGTAAATAACTATGATGTTTATTAAAAAACTGGAAAACAAATTTTAGCCAAAAAAAGTAACATTTATTGTCATGGAAAAAATGAAAACATTTATGACACTTGAAACAATATAGCCATATTTGTCATAGTTTCATTTTCAAAAAACATCACATCACCACAAACATTTAAAAAAAAAGATGCCTGTCATTATGTTTATTTGCCAAAATATCATGGGCCTAGAGGTTGTTAAACGTTTAAACCAATTATTTTTAATATTACCATTCTTTGTATGGTTCATAACCAAAAAAAAATAAACCATACAAAATACACAATTTGGATACATTGTAGCAGGTGAATGGCCATTGACGAATATATTTTTAAAAAATATATTTTTTACTTACATTTAAAGTACAATAAGTTTTTCCATTACAAACAGACAGAAAATGTTTGATATTCTTTGATATAATTAAAGAAAAATCTTGAAAAAATCTTTGTAAATATGACATTTGTTAATTTTAAGAATTACGTAAAATTCGCCATGTTTGACCAACATAACAGAAATTATGTTTTTTATCAAAACTAGATTTTGAAATAACAACCAAAAAAATGAAAGAAGACTTATGTGTAACATAGGCACCTAGTCAATTAAATCATCTAGAGTAGCAACTGACTGTTGTGTTGAAGGGATATTATTTTCGGGGTCAGAGATTGTTTGTGAAACATAGGTTGTGGTTTGCGTCTTATTCACGCATGTGGCAACATTTGAATCCTGAGAAGATGATGTTGGTAGCATGTGTGACGATGACGCATACATTGGTTGGGCCATATTTTGAGAAAACATTATTGGGTTTTGAATGTGTGGTTGTTGTGTGTAAGATATATTTGATGGAAATTGTTGACCCTGTATGAATGAGTGTGTTGGAGTTTGGCCAAAAAACAATGACTGTTGGTATGATGGAATTTGACTTGGTATTTGTGTTGGTGGAATGTTAGTAGTATTTCTGTAATTTTGTGTTTGTAAAGGATGTTGTAGGTAATTTATTGGAATAATTTGAGTAGTAGGTTGAGTCAATTGTGTCAACATATTGCTACTTTGGCCAGACAGTATAGTAGAAATAGATGGTATGGGTCTATTAATGATGTTTTGTACTTCTGTATTTTGGGCTGCTTGATTGCCAAAGTTGGATATAAGTGAAGTAGTTGGCTGGTTGGAGTGAGTTTGTGTTATTAGTTGAGTCGAAACATCAGGGATAGGTGAATTATAATTAGTGCGCCATTGCTCGATGGCTAATAGGACATGATTTGGTAGGGGATTGGTTTGGCATGCCGATATTAAGGTTAATATGGCAGCCCTTATGCGTTCCTGGTTGTCCGAGTGTACTTTGGACAAATATGGTGCTAAGGAGCGACAAAATCTCTCGGTATCGTTTTCTGGCAAAAGCGAGTTCATTATAGACATGACTCTGGTGTCTATAATTTCTGGGAGGGATCGGAAATCCTCTGGTCGTCTAAGTCTTCTAGCACGATATGTTGATGTTTGTAAGCGTGACCCTGAAATTTGAATTGAGGATGGAGGTATATTTGTTGTAGTGTCTTGTGGTGTGTTTGTTGCCTGATTTGTGGTGCTCTGGGCTCCTGCCTCACTTGAGATATGTTCTGTATTTTGATTTGCAGAGTTTTGGCTTTCTGGGTTGTTTGTATTTGTCTGTTCCACCTCTGAAGCAGAAGTTGCTGGTGCTGACTGTGCGGCGGATGGGTTGTCGTCGGAGTCGTCCAAATTGTCATCAGTTCTATTTTTTTTAAAAAAAAAAAAAAAAAAAAAAAAAATTATTTTTTTATTTTAAAAAATTGGATTTACAAGAAGCAACATCGCTGACGATCTTAAAAGTGATGTGACACCCCCGAAAGTCGTTGCAATCTGGGTTATGTTATCACTACCATGAGCGTAAGCGATGTTGCAGCGTGTAAATTGTCCTTTAGTTCTGTTAATTTCATGTATAAAATCATGTTATCAAGTGTTAATTGACATATATACTTACTGAGTGACCTCCATTATAGGTCGCAGAAACTCTAACTGTTCAAAATAAACATATCTTCTCTTGCGTGTGTTGGCGGAAGTTGAGGGAATGGGATTAAATTCCCGTCTGTACTGGTCCCGGGCAGATCTCCATCTCCTTCGCACCAATTCCACTTTATCCATGTTTTGTAATTGAATATTTGTACCATAATGATGGTTTTTTTTTTAAACAACCAAAAAGGACAATTGGATATGTTGGGGGAAAAAACAAGAAAAATAACAAATTAGTGCTATAACAGACTTCACGGTAGAATGTACTTGCTGATTTTTCTTTTGCGCCAAATCCGCACCTTATTTTTACCGCTGATTTTCCGAAAATCTGCAGCAGCGGCATGGCATTTTGGAAATGCTGTGTCCATGCTGTGGATTTTTCTGTGGCGGATTTGCCGCAGATTTGTATCCGGATAAATCTGCAGCATGTCAATTATTGTTGGTGATTTTGGTGCGGATTTTGGGTATAGAATGGGGAATACAATAAAAAAAATCCGCAACTAAAGCCGCGGCAAATCCGCGGTAAATCAGCGGCCAAAATAAGGTGCGCATTTGCCGCAAAAGAAAAATCCGCAGTTACATTCTACCGTGGACACATAGCCTTAACAAGTTTTTCACAATTGGCATCTGTAAGTGAAATTTTGAAAAAAACAAAAAAAAAAAAAAAAAGGTTAAAACACCAAAAATAAAAAAAACTTACCAAATCGAGCTCTTTTACCAGGTGAGCAACGGTCCCATCCATTGTTTGGATAAAGCTCAGCTGCAACCGACTTCCAGGTTCGCTCTACAATTGTTCGGTCACGATAGCCATCTGTGCGTGTGTCCCATAAATCTGGGTGTCCCTCAACTACCGCAATTATGCGTCCAGTATCCACACGTGGAGCCATGTTTAGTTTTACAATCACTAAACCAACAACAAGCTAGAGATTTGCTCAAATTAAGCCTCACACTCCTTCCTTAATGCCTGCAGGCTGCAAAATGACATTAAATACAGCTCAAAGCAAATTGAAGACACCTGGCAATAAAGAGATACAATAATTACAAGAATAGTTTAAAAAACGGACACGGACCACACGTAGATGCATCCGTGTCACGTACGTGTTTTCACGCACCCATAGACTATCATTGGATGCGCATGTGCGTGTTCCGTGCCAAAAACGGACAAGCATCCGTGAGGCACGGATACACATACGTGTCACGCACACGGACACACGGAGCGTATGGAAAAACGTACGTGTATCCACAGACATTGAATAACAATGGTCCACGTTTGTCCGTGTCTCTGGTACATACGGACACGGACCAAACACGCACGTGTTTCACGGACGTGTGAAGGGGGCCTTAGTGGGAGAGAAGGTGAGCCCTCTCTCTAACACACTCTGTTGTTCATTGGTAAGGACGTGTTCAGAAAGATTAATTACCTGTAGAAGTCCTGGCTGCACAGGTGCTTCAACCGTGGTCAGATCAGATGTCATTATAGCCGTTAGTAAGGGGTCTTCCTGTGCCGGGGGGGTCCTTTGTTCGCATCCCTCCAAGCCGCATTCCTGTAGCCCATTCCTGGTCTTTTTGGGTTTCTTCTGACCCCTCCTGGTGCGGTATCTCCGTCGCTGTTTTCTGAGGTTAAAAAATCGCTATCACTGGTACTGTCACCGGTATGATTGGTGAAAGGATTAGCTCTTGAAAAACCAGGTCTATTATTTCCCCTATGTCTCCATTTAAACGCCACCTGGTTAGAAAAATCATTCCTATCCCTTGCAAATTTTTTCTTTTTGCCCTCAATGATATTGTGCTCATACTTATCCAAATCAATCCCTAAGCGCTCCTGAAAGGGGCGAACCAAACTATCAGTGTCAAAACTAGACAATTTGGATTCAAGTAGTCTAATGTTAGCCTTGGTGCTGGTGAGCAAGGTTTTATCATGTTCAACCAACATGGAAATAAGGATTCTAGAACACTGTAAAAGGCCCTTTTCCCAAATATCCTTAAATTCACCCTGTGCCTCCCATGCTGGAAAAATTTGAACCCTAAGACCACGGGGAATAATCCCTGTCTTAGAGTACTCTTCCAAACTCCTGATATTCCACCATAGTCTGATGCCCAATTTCTGGGGGGATGTAATTTCCCTAGTAAGAAGGGAGAAGTCATCATTCAAGGGTCCAGCTGAATGGGCACTATCAAAAACGTTAGCTGATTCATTTTGCCAGGTCGCCTCACGGGCGTCCCAGCTGGAGGTCATAATGTCTAAGAACGCACAGTAAAAAAGGGACACAGAAACACCAGATCAATAAACAAATCAATATATATAGCTGAAAAACGGTTATAATAACCGGCGTGCTAGCCCTGGAACGACCGAAGTCAAAAAGCAAGGCAATAAATGGAAAGACAAGGCTGCACTGCTAATGGTAACAACAGATTAACACAACAATGAGGGTGCAAAGCCTACAAGGGTAATGTAAGAGAGAGAAAAGAGTAGGCAAAAAAGCACTCAACTCATCAAATATAGTCAAAATATATATACAAATATTTATTAGGAACATGAAAGTGCAAAACACCGTTAAAACCACTTAAAAACACATGGACACCTGTCCCATGGACCCAACAATACGGCACTAATACATACAAAATGTACATCCATACATGATAATACAAGATGTTACAGAAATCTAAAGGGCAAATGAAGGTAACAAGACCTGGAATAACCTAATATAGATCTCCTAAAGGAGCATTGCCCTAAAACATGCAAAGGACCATAATAAGCCACCAAACAAGAGGTCCAGAGGGGAACACTTACAAAAGTAGAGGCAAAAATTCAGCCATGGTAAGGTGCCAGACAGATAAGCACCGACCCTACGCGTGTCGCCCTAATACAAGGGCTTCATCAGGGGAAGGTAATGGACAAACAAGAGAAAGCACACATATAAATACAGGAAAGTTAATGAGACAATCAAATACCGGTGTTCCCGTGCTCAAATCAAACTGTGTGTTCAGCTGACACGCCGGGCGGAAGTGGCCAATGGACCGGAAATACATCGGCGTGTAAGAGGAAATTTCTTCCCCTATTGCGCCGAAAATCCACAAATGCGCATGCGCGAAGAAATACCATGTAAACAGGCGATATAATAAAGCGCAGGCGCCCATACAGCTAACGGTGCCGAAATCAAGAGTGAATATATGCTAGCGCTTAAGTTTAAAATGACCCTATAGACTTGGAGAGCAATCAGCATTTAGAAAAAATGTGTATATTTTACAGAGAGCAGAAAAAAAAAAAAATACACTATTATCAATGAATAAAATGAAAGTATCTACTATTGAATAGGATTTTTGCAGTTCTTTACAGACGATATGCAAGGGCAGAACAATTTTTACAATTCACAACTGTAGATTGGTCCATGGGACAGGTGTAATCATACATATGGCATTTCCCAAGTACATGGAATGTAGTAAGGGCAAACAGGACACCCCAGCAACACATTTGTGAACCCACATAGCACTCAATGGAGGACATAGGAAAATCTGAAACATGGAATATTATGCATATAATCAACAATAGTTGAAGAATTCATAATAATCATAGCACAGGCCAATGAAATAAGAGGCCAAATGATTTTTTACATAACTTCACATCATAGGTTACAAAAACATCAGTAAGGATTTAGAGCATGGATCAGAGCTAATGAGTGTGGTCCAAAAGTGGGACAATCTGTGTTGATGGTCATCTGTTCAGGTGTCCATGGAGGAGTAATGCCACAGAAGAGCAACAGCCATGCAGAATCTTCCGAAATCTGAAGACCACTGGATCCATACATCTTGAACACTGGAAAAGCGTAGGGTCGGTGCTTATCTGTCTGGCACCTTACCATGGCTGAATTTTTGCCTCTACTTTTGTAAGTGTTCCCCTCTGGACCTCTTGTTTGGTGGCTTATTATGGTCCTTTGCATGTTTTAGGGCAATGCTCCTTTAGGAGATCTATATTAGGTTATTCCAGGTCTTGTTACCTTCATTTGCCCTTTAGATTTCTGTAACATCTTGTATTATCATGTATGGATGTACATTTTGTATGTATTAGTGCCGTATTGTTGGGTCCATGGGACAGGTGTCCATGTGTTTTTAAGTGGTTTTAACGGTGTTTTGCACTTTCATGTTCCTAATAAATATTTGTGTATATATTTTGACTATATTTGATGAGTTGAGTGCTTTTTTGCCTACTCTTTTCTCTCTCTTACATTACCCTTGTAGGCTTTGCACCCTCATTGTTGTGTTAATCTGTTGTTACCATTAGCAGTGCAGCCTTGTCTTTCCATTTATTGCCTTGCTTTTTGACTTCGGTCGTTCCAGGGCTAGCACGCCGGTTATTATAACCGTTTTTCAGCTATATATATTGATTTGTTTATTGATCTGGTGTTTCTGTGTCCCTTTTTTACTGTGCGTTCTTAGACATTGTGACCTCCAGCTGGGACGCCCGTGAGGCGACCTGGCAAAATGAATCAGCTAACGTTTTTGATAGTGCCCATTCAGCTGGACCCTTGAATGATGACTTCTCCCTTCTTACTAGGGAAATTACATCCCCCCAGAAATTGGGCATCAGACTATGGTGGAATATCAGGAGTTTGGAAGAGTACTCTAAGACAGGGATTATTCCCCGTGGTCTTAGGGTTCAAATTTTTCCAGCATGGGAGGCACAGGGTGAATTTAAGGATATTTGGGAAAAGGGCCTTTTACAGTGTTCTAGAATCCTTATTTCCATGTTGGTTGAACATGATAAAACCTTGCTCACCAGCACCAAGGCTAACATTAGACTACTTGAATCCAAATTGTCTAGTTTTGACACTGATAGTTTGGTTCGCCCCTTTCAGGAGCGCTTAGGGATTGATTTGGATAAGTATGAGCACAATATCATTGAGGGCAAAAAGAAAAAATTTGCAAGGGATAGGAATGATTTTTCTAACCAGGTGGCGTTTAAATGGAGACATAGGGGAAATAATAGACCTGGTTTTTCAAGAGCTAATCCTTTCACCAATCATACCGGTGACAGTACCAGCGATAGCGATTTTTTAACCTCAGAAAACAGCGACGGAGATACCGCACCAGGAGGGGTCAGAAGAAAGCCAAAAAGACCAGGAATGGGCTACAGGAATGCGGCTTGGAGGGATGCGAACAAAGGACCCCCCCGGCACAGGAAGACCCCTTACTAACGGCTATAATGACATCTGATCTGACCACGGTTGAAGCACCTGTGCAGCCAGGACTTCTACAGGTAATTAATCTTTCTGAACACGTCCTTACCAATGAACAACGGAGTGTGTTAGAGAGAGGGCTCACCTTCTCTCCCACTAACACTGTGGATAAGTTCACGCTCGTAAAGGATGTTTATTTATTCTGTAGGAGACTTCTTTTCCGTGCTATTTACAAAAGACCCACCATGTTTGACTCTCTCAATGATACTGACCGGCAGGTGTTCCAGGATCTCTTGGATCTACTCAATGAGTCTGAGTCCACAACAGGTAGGCCTATGTGCCCGCTCAGGAATAAATCGGTTGCTTCACCCCCCCTTTCTATGATCCCGTCTGTTAATCTTTTCTTTGAATTACCAAAAGCTGACATTATGCAGCTCCCTGACAAACCCTGCTTTGGTGATAACCTGAGCTTGGGCGAAAAACGAGCTATCAGGGAACTAAGGGAGATTAAAACCTTTGTAATCAAGGAGGCTGATAAAGGGGGGAATGTTGTACTCTGGCTTACTGATATGTACATTGCTGAGGCAAAACGACAACTCCTGAACCTGCACTTCTATTCCAGGCTTCCTTCTGACCCTACCTCCATCTTCCAGAAGAAATTAGATCGGCTGCTTGAATCCGCCTTGGATATGAGGATTATAACCAAGAAAGAAAAGGATTTCATCTGGGTGCCCAAACCAACTTTTGCGACTTTCTACCTATTGCCCAAGGTTCATAAAGACCTGCACCAGCCACCTGGCCGCCCCATCGTTTCAGGTATGGGTAGCTTGTGTGAGAAGGCATGCTCCTATCTGGAGTTCTTTTTACAGCCCCTGGTACAGTCCCTTCCTTCTTATTTAAGGGATTCCACCCACTTCATTACAAACACTAAGGATATTGTCCTCCCTGAGGGCACCTTTGTTGTTACTTGTGATGTGGAGTCCCTTTATTCAAATATCTCACATCAGGACTGTCTCCAAGCAGTGGGCTTTTTTCTACATCAAAAGGAACATACAGATAGGTTTCATGACTCATTTCTGATTGATTTATTACAATTCATCCTCTCACACAATTACTTTACCTTCGATGGGGCTTTCTACCGGCAAATATCTGGCGTGGCGATGGGTGCTCGCTGTGCACCTTCGGTGGCTAATCTCTTTCTTGGGTGGTGGGAGGAAACTGTTGTCTATCCATCTGCTCCCTTCGCCACTCATGTCCTTGGTTGGTTCAGGTTTATTGACGACGTGATGTTCCTTTGGAATGGGTCAGAGATGGACTGCAGGGACTTCATTACGTCACTTAACAACAATCCCCTGAATATTTTTCTTACCTCCTGTATCTCATCGACAGGTGGCATTTTTCTGGACTTATCCCTATCTGTGGTGGACCAACATCTACACACTGATTTATACCGCAAACCTACTGCGACCAACAGGCTTCTACAATTCTCCAGCTTCCATCCTCGGCATCTCAAGCTTGGTATACCTGTTGGTCAGTATCTGAGGGCAAGAAGAAATTGTACAGAGGATAGCTCCTTTCAAGCACAGGCGGAGGATCTTACCATCCGGTTTACCCAACGGGGTTACCCCAAAAGCTCTTTGTCCAAAGCCCTTAAACGGGCAAGTTCGCATACTCAAGAATCTCTTCTTACCCCAAAAAGACGACCTGAGGACCGCCAACTTCGACTTACCACCAATTTCCACAATCAGTGGGATAGATTTGGTAAGATTATATCAGATCACTGGAAAGTTCTTAAGATTGATCCACGAATTTCTGATCTGATTGGGGAAAGACCTTCTATAACAGCTAAAAGGGCGCCTAATTTGAGCGATAAATTGGTCAGTAGTCATTTTACCAGACCTACTCATCGTTTGGGACATGGCTTCGTTTATACTGGCTCCTATCCTTGTGGGGAGTGCAATATATGTCCCTATATGCGACCTGTACGGGACATCTTTTTGCACCCCACTACTGGTAGCCAGCATAAGTTGAAGGGGTTTATTAATTGTAAAACCGCTTGCGTGATTTATTTGATAATCTGTCCATGTAACAGGCTCTACGTGGGGGAAACTACCCAAGAACTCAAGAAACGAATTCAAAAGCATGTCTCCACGATCAATCTGGCTGCTGGTGACCTTCGGAAGGGTAAGAAACTTACCTCTGTGGCTTCTCATTTTTTGCATCATCATGGGGGGAGCCCAAGGGGGTTAAGCGTGGTGGGTTTAGAACGCCTCAAGCTTAACATCAGGGGTGGCGATTCCACCAGACGGCTCCTACAATTGGAATCGCGTTGGATTTGGGGTCTCAATACGGTCTCCCCAGCGGGCCTGAATGAGGAGTTGCTCTTCACCGGCTTTTTGGGTTGAAGCTGGTTTCTGCCCTTATTCTTACCCCCCCAACCCCCTCTTTCTTTTTCTTTCTTTTTTCTTTTCTTTTTCTTTTTCTCCTTTTTTTTTTTTTTTTTTTATATATATATATTTTATTTTTTTTTCTCCTTTTTTTGCTTTTCCAGTGTTCAAGATGTATGGATCCAGTGGTCTTCAGATTTCGGAAGATTCTGCATGGCTGTTGCTCTTCTGTGGCATTACTCCTCCATGGACACCTGAACAGATGACCATCAACACAGATTGCCCCACTTTTGGACCACACTCATTAGCTCTGATCCATGCTCTAAATCCTTACTGATGTTTTTGTAACCTATGATGTGAAGTTATGTAAAAAATCATTTGGCCTCTTATTTCATTGGCCTGTGCTATGATTATTATGAATTCTTCAACTATTGTTGATTATATGCATAATATTCCATGTTTCAGATTTTCCTATGTCCTCCATTGAGTGCTATGTGGGTTCACAAATGTGTTGCTGGGGTGTCCTGTTTGCCCTTACTACATTCCATGTACTTGGGAAATGCCATATGTATGATTACACCTGTCCCATGGACCAATCTACAGTTGTGAATTGTAAAGATTGTTCTGCCCTTGCATATCGTCTGTAAAGAATTGCAAAAATCCTATTCAATAGTAGATACTTTCATTTTATTCATTGATAATAGTGTATTTTTTTTTTTTTCTGCTCTCTGTAAAATATACACATTTTTTCTAAATGCTGATTGCTCTCCAAGTCTATAGGGTCATTTTAAACTTAAGCGCTAGCATATATTCACTCTTGATTTCGGCACCGTTAGCTGTATGGGCGCCTGCGCTTTATTATATCGCCTGTTTACATGGTATTTCTTCGCGCATGCGCATTTGTGGATTTTCGGCGCAATAGGGGAAGAAATTTCCTCTTACACGCCGATGTATTTCCGGTCCATTGGCCACTTCCGCCCGGCGTGTCAGCTGAACACACAGTTTGATTTGAGCACGGGAACACCGGTATTTGATTGTCTCATTAACTTTCCTGTATTTATATGTGTGCTTTCTCTTGTTTGTCCATTACCTTCCCCTGATGAAGCCCTTGTATTAGGGCGACACGCGTAGGGTCGGTGCTTATCTGTCTGGCACCTTACCATGGCTGAATTTTTGCCTCTACTTTTGTAAGTGTTCCCCTCTGGACCTCTTGTTTGGTGGCTTATTATGGTCCTTTGCATGTTTTAGGGCAATGCTCCTTTAGGAGATCTATATTAGGTTATTCCAGGTCTTGTTACCTTCATTTGCCCTTCAGATTTCTGTAACATCTTGTATTATCATGTATGGATGTACATTTTGTATGTATTAGTGCCGTATTGTTGGGTCCATGGGACAGGTGTCCATGTGTTTTTAAGTGGTTTTAACGGTGTTTTGCACTTTCATGTTCCTAATAAATATTTGTATATATATTTTGACTATATTTGATGAGTTGAGTGCTTTTTTGCCTACTCTTTTCTCTCTCTTACATTTTGATTTCTAGTTATGTCATATAGATAATGTATGGTAATAAGGGTTTGTTAGTATTTGTCTTGTATGGGTGCATGCTAATATATAATTATGTATTATCTTGACATCCCTAGTTAAAGGTGTGCCCCTTTGATGTCCATTTGTTTAGGTCTGCTGATAATGGGCATTAAAAGGATTAAAGGGTTGAAATACTTCTCTGTCTTGTTCCTTCTAAGTATTGCAGATTACCTAGTGCACATGACTGCTGTGCCGCTCGCAGGCCGTCCCACATCGCATCAGATAGCGTTACGTGGTTGCCATGGCTCACTATCATGTGGGTCATGACATCACAGTCATGTGATCGCGATCTGTGGGAGGTCTATTTACTAGCGTCGGTGGCAACTGCAGTCATGCGCCGTTTAATGGGATTACTCTGCTTCCTGCTCTGACGCAAGAATGCGATCAGAGTTTCTTGCTTCTCATTGGTCACTTGGTGTTTTTAAACCAGCCCGCCCCTCACCTCTGACACGCTCCTCGAGAAAGCCATTTGCGAAACACGTGTCGGAGTGTGAGGGTCACGGCAGGACACTTCCATCCAGGTGATGTAATTTTGTGATACTAATATGCTTGATGTTAGCCTATCTTTAATGGTCTGTATTTGTCTATGGACGTATGTGGGCTCTGTGGTTACTGCTACGGATGTTTACTTGTAAACTTATACTGCATTTTTGAACTTCAATGGCTCTCATGTGTTTATGGACGTATGTGGGCTCTGTGGTTACTGCTATGGGCGTCTATTTGTAATCTATATTGCATTTTTTGAACTGCTTCTCTGCATTAGGGACCCTTTATACTCTTTTATTTATTTATTTATTCTCATGAGTATAAATTATTTATGGGGGAACCTTGCATTGAAGAATTATTGTATTATTAATAATAACGCAGTTGGAATCGTAGAGTCTGCATTTGGTCCATTTAATATATGATATTTGTCTGCAAAATTATTTATGGGGACACCTTGCATTGAAGAATCTTTGCATTATTGATAATAACGCAGTTGGAATCGCAGAGTCTGCATTTGGCCCATTTAATATATGATATTTTGCTTCAAAAATATAGATACTCACCTGGATTTTGGTGTGAATATCCCAGTTACCATTATAGGGATCTAATTACTTTTCCTGCCAGTGTCTCTCTTTTATACGGTACCTTTATGCTAAAATATTTTAAAATATATGTTTAAATAAAGATTGTTTTTTATTGGAAAATGGCGTCACTCCTTTGATTTGGTCATTCATTGATGCCCAATAAATGTGTACAAATTAGATAAATAGCAAATCATCAATATATCTTTTATAAAAATGATATGACTAATAAAAGGAGTGTTACATATAAATCGGGATTCAAAAACAGCCATAAATAAAGTAGCGTACGTCGGTTCTATTTACTTTATTTTCCATATAATTTTTATCTTTCCAGCCAAATTCTGACTACTATATTATGAGTGATCATAATATTGTTCGATTTCGCAAAATCAGAGTTTTCAATTTGCTTAAAACTGAGCGCTTGTTGCATAAAATGTCACTGTTTAATAAGTTGCTAAAAGCCATAATACATGCTTTTGTGAATGACTAGCAACTTTCCATTGACCGCAACAGCGATTTTTTGAGTGAACATTTGCTTTTGTAATAATGACACTGTATGTATAATAGCGGCGAAACAACTATTCGCGCATCAATTGCTATTGCTAAAAATCTCTGTCTAATAAAACCTGAAGCTCACTGTGTGTATTTTCCTCTAATCTTCCCATCTTTGAAGGCTTATCACACTGATCCTGAATCGGGTTACCCTCCTGCACAGATTTTCATTTTCTATAGTACTGGATTTGTGGTAATTTCTGACACAACAAATAAATCTTCCTTTTTCATTTTTATAACTTATTATTTTTATTTGCCCAATAGGAAACCTTTATTTCATTCAATGTATTGTATATAAATAAATACACTGACATGTTGTTTGTGTGTGTATATATATATTTTAACTCAAAAAATCCTTTGTATATGTATATATATATATATATATATATATATATACAAAGGATTTTTTGAGTTAAAAAAAGATCACCTGACAATGTCTGTTAAAATACGCGCCTTTTTGTATCAATTAAGGGAGTGGGTCCCATATCTATATATCCTGTGTGTGTGTTATGTTCCTGTACATGTGATTTTTGTCCTGAAGAAGGGAAAAGTGTTTGCCAAAACATGTTGACAAATAATCACTGTTTTACTACTTGGGTCATATTATTTCCACACGGCATTGTCCCATCTCCTTCATCAGCTTCTACATCCACTCCAGGGGTGCTGGAGCAGCCATGTCTATGTTTGGATAGTAGTTGTGGCTTAAGGCCACGTCTCACTAAGCAATATCGCTAGCAACATCACTGCTGAGTCACGTGTTTTGTCACGCAACAGCGATCTTGCTAGCGATGTTGCTGTGTGTGACATCCAGCAACAACCTGGCCCCTGCTGTGAGGTCGCCGGTTGTTGCTGAATGTCCTGGACCATTTTTTAGTTGTTGCTCTCCCGCTGTGAAGCACACATCACTGTGTGTGACAGCGAGAGAGCAACAACTGAATGTGCAGGGAGCAGGGAGGCGGCTTCTGTGGACGCTGGTAACCAAGGTAAATATCGGGTAACCAAGAAGCCCTTTGCTTGGTTACCCGATATTTACCTTAGTTACTAGCGTCCGCCGCTCTCAGGCTGCCAGTGCTGGCTCCCTGCTCCCTGCACGTGTAGTCGGATTACACATCGGGTAAATAAGCTAAACGGTTTGCTTATTAACCCGATGTGTACTCTGGCTAGGAGTGCAGGGAGCCAGCACTAAGCGGTGTGCGCTGGTAACCAAGGTAAATATCGGGTAACCAAGCGCTTGGTTACCCGATATTTACCTTAGTTACCAAGCGCAGCATCGCTTTCGCGTCACTGCTGGCTGGGGGCTGGTCACTGGTCGCTGGTGAGATCTGCCTGTTTGCCAGCTCACCAGCAACCCGTGTAGCGACCCTCCAGCGATCCCTGCCAGGTCAGGTCGCTGGTGGGATCGCTGGAGCGTCGCTTAGTGTGACGGTACCTTTACACAACAACCTCAGGTGAGACTCTCATCCCCCTCCAAGATCTATCATCCCCCCAGATAAGACCGTTTGCTCTCCAGTTGTCATTCAGCTAATCTCAGTGATCGATCTGCCATTCATTAGTTTCTTTATATCCATAGTTGCATAGCTTGAAAAAAAAAAAGACCTAGGTCCATCAAATTCAACCTTCCTCCACCAATTATACATTTTGTCACTAAATCATCTAAAACCGACAATGTTATGTGTACTGAAGACATTATCCAGACCTTTTTTAAAAGTTGTTATAGTGTCTACTATTACTACCTCTTGTGGTAGAGCATTCCACAATCCGACTGCTCTAAATGTAAAGAACCCTTTCCTATTAAGCTGCAGGAATCGCCTTTCTTCCACCTGCAGTGAATACTCCCTGGTCCTTGGTATTGTCTTTGGAAGGAATTAGTCATGTGCCAGTTCTTTTGTATTGACCACACATGTCTTTGTACATTGAAATGAGATCTTCTCTGAGACATCTTATTTCTAAGCTACACAAATCCAACTTTTTCAACCTCTCATCATATGGAAGACCTTCTATCCCTTGTAATAATCTAGTTGCTGCCTTTGAACTGACTCTAACTTCTGAATATCCTGCCCAAAATGGAATCCCATATTCTAGATGTGGCCTTACAAGTGATTTATAGAGGGGTAACAATATGTTGGATTCACAAGATCTAATCTTTTTATACATCCTAAAATCTTGTTTGCTTTTGCAGCTGCTGCCTGACATTGAATACTACTGCTCAGCTTACTTGAAATCAGAATTCCCAAGTCTTTCTCCGGTTCTGTAGTCCCGATTTTACTTCCATTTAATGTATATGAAGCTATAGGATTGCTCCATCCTAGGAGCATATTCTACTTTTATCAACATTAAATCTCATTTGCCAAGTGTCTCCCCATTTTGACATCTTATCCAGACAGTTTGGTAATATTGTACTATCAAGGTCCATTTTTAAGCTGGTGTCACACACAGCGACAACGACAACGACGTCGCTGCTACGTCACCATTTTCTGTGACGTTGCAGCGACGTCCCGTCACTGTCGCTGTGTGTGACATCCAGCAACGAACTGGCCCATGCTGTGAGGTCGCCAGTCGTTGCTGAATGTCCAGCTTCATTTTTTGGTCGTCACTCTCCCGCTGTGACACACACATCGCTGTGTGTGACAGCGAGAGAGCGACGAAATGAAGCGAGCAGGGAGCCGGCGTCTGGCAGCTGCGGTAAGCTGTAACCAGCGTAAACATCGGGTAACCAAGGGAAGACCTTTCCCTGGTTACCCGCTATTTACCTTCGTTACCAGCCTCCGCCCTTGCTGCCAATGCCGGCTCCTGCTCTGTGCACATGTGGCTGCAGTATACATCAGGTAATTAACCCGATGTATACTGTAGCAAGGAGAGCAAGGAGCCAGCGCTAAGCAGTGCGCGCAGCTCCCTGCTCTCTGCACTGTGACATGTAGCTGCAGCACACATCGGGTTAATTAACCCGATGTGTACTGTACCTAGGAGAGCAAGGAGCCAGCGCTAAGCGCGGCTCCCTGCTCTCTGCACATGTAG
This sequence comes from Anomaloglossus baeobatrachus, assembly GCF_048569485.1. Lineage (NCBI taxonomy): Eukaryota > Metazoa > Chordata > Amphibia > Anura > Aromobatidae > Anomaloglossus > Anomaloglossus baeobatrachus. The sequence continues at coordinate 531,684,677 of NC_134357.1, forward strand.
CACAGCGACGTTATGATCGCTGCTGCGTCGCTGTGTTTGACAGCTAAGCAGCGATCATAACAGCGACTTACAAGGTCGCTGTTACGTCACCGAAAATGGTGACGTAACAGCGACGTCGCTGTCGCTTAGTGTGAACCCAGCTTTAGTATCCTACATAGTTTGGTGTCGTCAGTAGGCTGATACTTTACTCTCAATCCCATCCACAAGTTGTTAATAAAGAGATTAAAAATAATTGGTTCTAGCACAGATCCTGGTGGTACTCTGCTGATGACTATAGACTGTATAGACTATAGACTGTTGACTTAGACAATATACCATTTATGACTACTCTTTGTTTCCTATCTCTTAGCCAATTCCTTACCAATCTGCTTATAGTTTACCCTAGTCCTTGCCTCTGGAGCTTCATTATAAGGCTGTTATGTGGCACAGTATTAAATGTCTTTGCAAAGTCCAAATAAATCCCATCATCTACATTACCAATATTCAGATTTCCAGTTACCTCCACAAAACACACCCAACATGTTGGTTAGACATGACTTATCTTTCATGAATCCATGCTGGTTATTAGTTATTATATTATTTTCCCTAATATATTGTTGCATGTCATCTCTTAAAATGCCATTAAAAATCTTGTATACCACTGATGTCATACTTACCGGACAGTAGTTGCCTGGATCCACCCTCTTACCTTTCTCAAATATCGGTATCACGTCAGCCATTCTCCAATCCTGAGGTACCATTCCTGTTACAAGATAGTCTAAGAAGATAAGATACAGTGCTCTGTCAACTACTGAGCTCAATTCCCTCAATATACGTAGATAAATGCCATATGGCATGCGGGATTTGTCAGTGTTCAATTTATTCAGATGCAGGGGTACTTTGTACTTCTTGTGTTAAATTACATTTTTACAGTGGTCTCTTAATTTTTGCCAGAGCTGTATACACCATGTTTCAAATTATTATGCAAATTGGATTTAACTGTCATAGCGATTAATCTATTTTTTTTTTTTCCTTCAATGAAACTCATTGATGGTATTGTGTCTCAGGGTTCCTTGGATCACTGAAATCAATCTCAGATACCTGTGATAATTAGTTTGCCAGGTGAGCCCAATAAAAGGAAAACTGGATGTTCCACAATAGTACGCAGGCCACAGTTTTCAAGTAACATGGGGTACAAAAGGATCTCTCTGCTGCCGAAAAGCATCAAATAGTGCAATGCCTTGGACAAGGGATGAAAATATTAGATATTTCACAAAAACTTAAGCGTGATCATCCTACTGTGAAGAGATCTGTGGCTGGTTCTGAGCACATAATAATAAAGTTTATATATATAGCGCCAACATATTCCGCAGCACTTTACAATCAGTTGGAGGGTTGTATAGACAAAAACAAAACAAAATAGTACATAATTCAACAGCTATTGGTTGTATGTAGGATGTGAAAACAGAAATAGGAGAGAAGGTTACGAGTAGCATTTAGAAGGTGGGACGGGGGAGAGTTAGGTTAGTAAGTTATTATGATAAGCTTGTCTGAAGAGATGTGGTTTTAATGTACGCTTAAAAACTTGGGGGCTGGATATTAGTCGCATTCTTTGGGGTAGTGTATTCCAGAAAACTGGCGCGGCACGAGAAAAGTCTTGGAGACGGAGGTGTGAGGTTTGTATTATGGAGGATGTTAGTCTAAGATCATTTGCGGAACGAAGGGGGCGGGTAGGATGATAGACAGAGATGAGGGATGAGATATATGGTGGTGCAGAGCTGTGGAGAGCTTTGTGGGTGAGGGATACGAGTTTGTATTGTATTCTGTAGCTGATAGGTAGCCAGTGTAGTGACTGGCACAAGGTGGAGGCATCGATGAAGCGGGTGGACAGGAATATGACCCTGGCTGCTGCATTCAAGATGGATTGGAGAGGGGAGAGTTTGGTCCGAGGGAGACCAATCAATAAAGAGTTGCAGTAATCCAGGCGGAAATGAATAAGAGCAACAGTAAAAGTTTTTGCAGTTTCGAAAGTAAGAAATGGTCGGATTCTGGAGATGTTTTGTTCTGAGTCAAATATGACCCCAAGACAGCAAGCATGCTGCTTGGGAATAATGATTAAATTATCGAAGGTAATTGAGATGTCGGGTGTAGGATGGTTGGTAGAGGGAGGAAACACAAGAAACTCAGTTTTGGAGAGATTCAGTTTCAGATAGAGGGAGGACATGGTTTGAGAGACAGCAGACAGACAATCCCTGGTATTTTGTAACAAAGCAGGGGTGATGATTGGAGATGATGTATATAATTGGGTGTCATCAGCATAGAAATGGTATTGGAAACCGAATCTGCTGATTCTGCCAAATCTGCACATACGTGTTCGTGCTGATAAAGGCAGTATGAGGAAGGTTTCTGCCAGGCAAGTTCATCGGATTAAGAGAGGAGCTGCTAAAAAGCCATTACAAACCAGCAAACAGATTCTTGAAGCTGCTGGTGCCTCTGGACTCTGGAGACCCTCGAACCTCAAGGTGTAAGATCCTTCAAAGGCTTGCTGTGGTGCATAAACCTTCTATTCGGCCACCCCTAACCAGTGCTCACAAGTAGAAATGGTTGCAGTGGGCCCAGACATACTGTACATGAAGACTAATTTTCAAACAGTCTTGTTTACTGAGGAGTGTCGAGCAACCCTGGATGGTCCAGATGGATGGAGTAGTGGATGGTTGGTAGATGGCCACCATGTCCCAACAAGGCTGCGGCGTCAGCAAGGACGTGGAGTCATATGTTGGGCCGGAATCATGGGGAGACATCTGGTAGGCCCCTTTTGGGTTCCTGAAGGTGGGAAAATGACATCTGCAAAGTATATAGAGTTTCTGACTGACAACTTTCTTCCATGGTACAAAAAGCAGAAACTTGCCTTCAGGAGCAAAATCATCTTCATGCATGACAATACACCATCTCATACTGCAAAGAATACCTCCGTGTCATTGGCTGCTATGGGCATAAAAGGAGATATACTCATGGTGTGGCCACCATCTTCCCCTGACCTCAACCCTATAGAGAACCTTTGGAGTATCATCAAGCAAAATATCTATGAGGGTGGGAGGCAGTTCACATCAAAACAGCAGCTCTGGGAGGCTATTCTGGCATCATGCAAAGAAATTCAAGCAGAAACTCAAAAGTTATTATTATTTATTACTATAGCGCCATTTATTCCATGGCGCTATACAAGTGAAAGAGGGTATACGTACAACAATCATTAACAATAGAAAACAGACTGGTATAGGAGGAGAGACGACCCTGCCCACGAGGGCTCACAGTCTACAGGGAATGGGTGATGGTACAATAGGAGAGGACAGAGCTGGTTGCGCAGTGGTGTACTGGACTGAGGGCTATTGTAGGTTGTAGGCTTGTTGGAAGAGGTGGGTCTTGAGGTTCCTCTTGAAGCTTTCCACGGTAGGGGAGAGTCTGATATGCTGAGGTAAAGCGTTCCAGAGTATGGGGAGGCACGAGAGAAATCTTGTACGCGATTGTGGGAAGAGGAGATAAGAGAGGAGTAGAGAAGGAGATCTTGTGAGGATCTGAGGTTGCGTGCAGGTACACTATGTACCGGGAGACTAGGTCACAGATGTAGGGAGGAGACAGGTTGTGCATGGCTTTGTATGTCATGATTAATGTTTTGAACTGGAGTCGTTGAACGATGGGAAGCCAATGAAGGGATTGGCAGAGTGGCGAGGCTGGGGAGTAGCGAGGGGAGAGGTGGATTAAGCGGGCCGCAGAGTTTAGGATAGATTGGAGGGGTGCAAGAGTGTTGGAAGGGAGGCCAGAGAGCAGTAGTCGAGGCGGGAGATGATGAGGGCATGCACTAATGTTTTTGCTGATTCTTGGTTAAGGAAAGCACGGATCCGGGAGATATTTTTGAGTTGTAGTCTGCATGAGGTGAAGAGGGCTTGGATGTGTGGCTTGAAGGATAGAGCAGAGTCGAGGGTTACTCCAAGGCAACGAGCTTGTGAGACTGTGGAGAGTGAGAAACCATCAAGTTTGATGGAAAGGCTTGTTGGAGGAGATGAGTGAGGAGGAGGAAAGACAATGAACTTTGTTTTGTCCATGTTAAGTTTTAGGAATCGCGCAGAGAAGAAGGATGAAATAGCAGACAGACATTGTGGAATTTTGGTTAGTAGAGAGGTAATGTCAGGTCCAGAGAGGTGGATCTGTATGTCATCGGCATAGAGATGATACTGAAAGCCGTGGGACTCTGAGCTGTCCCAGGCCGAAGGTGTAGATGGAGAACAGCAGGCGTCCAAGAACTGAGCCTTGGGGGACATCGACAGATAGGGGGCGAGATGAGGAAGTGGTGTGAGAATGAGAGATTCTGAAAGTTCGGTCGGTTAGGTATAAGGATATCCAAGATAGGGCCAAGTCTGTGATGCCCAGAGATGAGAGAATCTGTAGTAGGAGGGAATGGTCTACTGTTTCGAAGGCAGAGGACAGGTCCAGGAGGAGGAGGATAGAGTAGTGCACTTGGCTTTGGCGGTTAGTAGAACATTGGTGACTTTGGTTAGGGCAGTTTCAGTAGAGTGATGTGGTTGGAAGCCAGATTGTAGCTGGTCAAAGAGGGAGCAGGATGAGAGGTATGAGGACAGTTCAAGATGGACATGCTGTTCCAGTAGTTTTGAGGCATAGGGGAGAAAGGATATGGGGCGATAGTTTGACACAGAGGATGGGTCAAGGGAGGGCTTTTTGAGGATGGGTGTAATGGAGGAATGTTTAAAGCATGAGGGGAATACACCACTTGTTAGTGATAGGTTGAAGAGATGGGTTAGGGCTGGGATGAGGACTGCGGTGATGTTGGGGATGAGGTGCGATGGGAGCGGGTCCAGTGCACAGGTGGTTAGATGTGATCTTGAGAGTAGAGTGGAAAGATTGTTTTCTGTCATGGTGGAGAAGCTGGATTTGGAGGAAGAGGGCTCAGTAGCTATGATGAGGGGCCATGGTGATTGTGGGCCAAAGTTTGCTCTGATGTTGTCAATCTTTTGCTTGAAGAAAGAGGCAAAGTCTTCAGCTGAGATGAGAGGAGAGGGAAGTGGTGCTGGAGGACGGAGGAGAGAATTGAAAGTGTTGAATAGCTGTTTAGGGTTGTAAGAGAGAGAGGATATGAGGGATGAGAAGTAGGTTTGTTTTGCAGCAGTGAGTGTGGACTTGAAAGTGGTAAGGGACTCTTTATATGCAATGAAGTGCTCAGTGGACTGAGACTTCTTCCATCTGCGCTCAGCAATTCTGGAAGCCCGTCACAGTTCTTTAGTCTGCCTCGTGTGCCAGGGTTGCCTGTTGATTGTGCGGGTTTTGGTGTGTGTGAGGGGGGGCAGCTGATTCGAGAGCTGCAGAGATTGTAGTGTTGTATAAAGTTGCAGCAGCATCTGCATCGTGTAAAAATGCAATGTCTGTGAGAGGGAGAAGGGACTGAGAAAGTGCGTGTAAATCAAAGTGTTTGATATTTCTGCGAGGGTGTGAAAGTTTGTGGAGGGGGGTTGCGTACTTGGAGAAGAGAGAGAAGAGAATGTGAGAAGGTTGCGGTCAGACAGAGGGAGAGGTGAGTTAGAGAGGTTAGATAGGAAACAGAGGTGAGTGAAGATGAGGTCCAGCGTGTGGCCATCTTTGTGATTAGCTGCAGAAGACCATTGGGTGAGGCCGAAGGAGGAAGCGAGTGTTAGAAGTTTGGAGACAGAGACAGTTCAATGGATGCAAAAATTGTGAAGGTGATATCAAAGAAGGGACCCTATGTTAACATATAACTTGGCCTGTTAGGATGTTTTGGATTTAAATAGCTTTCTATTTCAGTGAATGTGACCTCCTAATGCTGCAAATTCCACAAATCTGCATTTTCAGTTCTTTAAAACATATAAAATGTTTAGAAACTCTACTGTGCCTAATAATTTGGAACAGTGCATTTTGAGGTGTTTTTTTTTAATTTTGAAGATTATACTGTTATTATTGGGAGGTTTCTCCAATACAATTCGATGTATTCTCTAATGGGTGATGACTTTTATTAGACTGACTGTCATTTGCACTGACTATTTAGGAAAATCAGAGAAAAATATTTGCATAATACTTTGGAACATGGTGTATAACATACATATATGTATATATATATATAATAGTATTGGCACCCCTGCAATTCTGTCAGATAATACTCAGTTTCTTCTTGAAAATGATTGCAATCACAAATTCTTTGGTATTATTATCTTCATTTAATTTGTCTTCAATGAAAAAAAAGACAAAAAATTTTCATAAAGCCAAATTAGATATAATTCCACACCAAACATAAAAAAGGGGTGGACAAATATATTGGCACTGTTTGAAAAATCATGTGATGCTTCTCTAATTTATGTAATTAACAGCACCTGTAACTTACCTGTGGCACCTAACAGGTGTTGGCAATAAGTAAATCACACTTGCAGCAAGTTGACATGGATTAAAGTTGACTCAACCTCTGTCCTGTGTCCTTGTGTGTACCACATTGAGCATGGAGAAAAGAAAGAAGACCAAAGAACTGTCTGAGGATTTGAGAATCCAAATTGTGAGGAAGCATGAGCAATCTCAAGTCTACAAGTCCATCTCCAAAGACCTGAAAGTTCCTGTGTCTACGGTGCGCAGTGTCATCAAGAAGTTTAAAGCCCATGGCACTGTGGCTAACCTCCCTAGATGTGGAAGGAAAAGAAAAATTGACGAGACATTTCAACGCAAGATTGTGCGGATGGTGGATAAAGAACCTCGACCAACATCCAAACAAGTTCAAGCTGCCCTGCAGTCCGAGGGTACAACAGTGTCAACCCGTACTATCCGTCGACATCTGACTGAAAAGGGACTGTATGGTAGGATACCCAGGAAGACCCAACTTCTTACCCCGAGACATAAAAAAGCCATGCTGGAGTTTGCCAAAACTTACCTGAGAAAGCCTAAAACGTTTTGGAAGAATGTTCTCTGGTCAGATGAGACAAAAGTAGAGCTTTTTGGGAAAAGCCATCAACATAGAGTTTACAGGGAAAAAAAAGAGAAAAGAAAAGAACACGGTCCTTACAGTCAAACATGGCGGAGGTCCCTGATGTTTTGTGGTTGCTTTGCTGCCTCTGGCACTGGACTTCTTGATCGTGTGCATGGCATTATGAAGTCTGAAGACTAACAACAAATTTTGCAACATAATGTAGGGCACAGTGTGAGAAAGCTGGGTCTCCCTCAGAGGTCATGGGTCTTCCAGCAGGACAATGACCCAAAACACACTTCAAAAAGCACTAGAATATGGTTTGATAGAAAGCACTGGAGACTACTAAAGTGACCAGCAAAGAGTCCAGACCTGAATCCCATAGAACACCTGTGGAGAGATCTCAAAATGGCAGTTTGGAGAAGGCACCCTTCAAATCTCAGGGACCTGGAGCAGTTTGCCAAAGAAGAATGGTCTAAAATTCCAGCAGAGCATTGTAAGAAACTCATTGATGGTTACCGGAAGCGGTTGTTCGCAGTTAATTTGGCTAAAGGTTGTGCAACAAGTATTAGGCTAAGGGTGCCAATACTTTTGTCTGGCCCATTTTTGGAGTTTTGTGTGAAACGATCAATTATTTGATTTTTGTTTCATTCTCTCATGTTTTGTCATTGCAAGCAAAATAAATGAAGATAATAATACCAAAGAATTTGTGATTGCAATCATTTTCAAGAAGAAACTGAGTATTATCTGACAGAATTGCAGGGGTGCCAATACTTTTGGCCAGCACTGTATGTATATATATATACACACACACAGGATCATTAGATTTACCATTAGATATTTACAATTGTGATGTAACCTGGATATTTCTTCTTCTGGTCTCTGCTTTCCTGATGTCTATTAATGTTTATTATTGCTCCATGTACTCAGCAGGTCTCCTCGTTTCGTACACACACGGCTCAGCTCCGTACACCTCGCACACGCACAGCTCCGCTCTGTACACCTCGCACACGCACAGCTCCGCTCTGTACACCTCGCACACGCACAGCTCCGCTCCGTACACCTCGCACACGCACAGCTCCGCTCCGTACACCTCGCACACGCACAGCTCCGTACACCTCGCACACGCACAGCTCCGCTCCGTACACCTCGCACACGCACAGCTCCGCTCCGTACACCTCGCACACACACGCCTCCGCTCCATACACCTCGCACACGCACGCCTCCGCTCCGTACACCTCGCACACGCACGGCTCTGCTCCGTACACCTTGCACACGCACGGCTCTGCTCCGTACACCTCTGCTCCGTACACCTCGCACACGCACGGCTCTGCTCCGTACACCTCTGCTCCGTACACCTCGTACACACACGGCTCTGTGCTCCGTACACCTCGTACACACATGGCTCTGCTCCGTACACCTCGTACACACACGGCTCCGCTCAGTATACCTCGTACACACACTGCTCTGTGCTCCGTACACCTCGTACACACACGGCTCTGCTCCGCACACCTCGTACACACACGGCTCTGCTCCGCACACCTCGTACACACACGGCTCTGCTCCGCACACCTCGTACACACACGGCTCTGCTCCGCACACCTCGTACACACACGGCTCTGCTCCGCACACCTCGTACACACACGGCTCTGCTCCGCACACCTCGTACACACACGGCTCTGCTCCGCACACCTCGTACACACACGGCTCTGCTCCGCACACCTCGTACACACACGGCTCCGCTCCGCACACCTCGTACACACACGGCTCCGCTCCGTACACCTCGTACACACACGGCTCCGCTCGTACACACACGGCTCCGCTCCGTACACCTCGTACACACACGGCTCCGCTCCGTACACCTCGTACACACACGGCTCCGCTCCGTACACCTCGTACACACACGGCTCCGCTCCGTACACCTCGTACACACACGGCTCCGCTCCGTACACCTCGTACACGCACGGCTCCGCTCCATACACCTCGTACACGCACGGCTCCGCTCCGTACACCTCGCACACGCACGCCTCCGCTCCGTACACCTCGCACACGCACGCCTCCGCTCCGTACACCTCGCACACGCACGCCTCCGCTCCGTACACCTCGCACACGCACGCCTCCGCTCCGTACACCTCGCACACGCACGCCTCCGCTCCGTACACCTCGCACACGCACGCCTCCGCTCCGTACACCTCGCACACGCACGCCTCCGCTCCGTACACCTCGCACACGCACGCCTCCGCTCCGTACACCTCTGCTCCGTACACCTCGCACACGCACGGCTCCGCTCCGTACACCTCTGCTCCGTACACCTCGTACACACACGGCTCTGCTCCGTACACCTCGTACACACACGGCTCTGCTCCGTACACCTCGTACACACACGGCTCTGCTCCGTACACCTCGTACACACACGGCTCTGCTCCGTACACCTCGTACACACACGGCTCTGCTCCGTACACCTCGTACACACGCGGCTCTGCTCCGTACACCTCGTACACACGCGGCTCTGCTCCGTACACCTCGTACACACACGGCTCCGCTCCGTACACCTCGTACACACACGGCTCCGCTCCGTACACCTCGCACACGCACGCCTCCGCTCCGTACACCTCGCACACGCACGCCTCCGCTCCGTACACCTCGCACACGCACGCCTCCGCTCCGTACACCTCGCACACGCACGCCTCCGCTCCGTACACCTCGCACACGCACGCCTCCGCTCCGTACACCTCGCACACGCACGCCTCCGCTCCGTACACCTCTGCTCCGTACACCTCGCACACGCACGGCTCCGCTCCGTACACCTCTGCTCCGTACACCTCGTACACACACGGCTCTGCTCCGTACACCTCGTACACACACGGCTCTGCTCCGTACACCTCGTACACACACGGCTCTGCTCCGTACACCTTGTACACACACGGCTCTGCTCCGTACACCTCGTACACACACGGCTCTGCTCCGTACACCTCGTACACACACGGCTCTGCTCCGTACACCTCGTACACACACGGCTCTGCTCCGTACACCTCGTACACACGCGGCTCTGCTCCGTACACCTCGTACACACACGGCTCCGCTCCGTACACCTCGTACACACACGGCTCTGCTACATCCACATTGTAAACCCCTCCTGACCCCACACACAACCTTCCCCTCATCCAGCACCATGACACCCAGCACAGCAGAGTCCTGCATACACTGAGGAGCTGATCATGTGACCCCTGACTCCTCCCCTCCAGGTGACATCATCACAGGTCCTGTAAGCACAGAGCAGCTTGTATTGGTGGGCGTGGCTGGCTTGGTTGGTGGGCGTAGTGATGTTTAGCCCCACCACTCCAGCCTCCCCCATCTAGAGCTCTTACCCCCCCAGATCCCCACTTTTAATATAAAGAGCTCCATGCCCACCTGGACTTTATAATATAACGTTGCTTCCTTCTAGTTTGTGGAGGCCCCGCCCCTTCAGGTCACATGGGCATGACGTCAGCATAGGTCCCTCTGGCCACTGGGATTAAGCCGTTACCATATACCTAGTGTGGGCCCTGCAGGAGGAGGTATGTGGCGGTTCTCCATTACGGGGTGCGGGGTGGGCATTAACCCTATGTGTATGTGTTCACCTGCAGTTTCCAGTGATTGCAGTCATAGCCGCCTCCAGGTTTTTGTGGCCCCCCTAATGAGTCTCAGCAGGCCACATGCACACGCACATACACAGGTACACATACAGGCATACATACGTATACATATTTAACCCCTTTACGACGGCTGTACGGATTAAAATGGCGGTAGAAGAGAGGGTCCTTCTTCCATTTCACTGCGTTGGAAAACCTCCGGGATTTCAGTTTTCGGGATTAGCTGAGACCCTGGAGATCACGATTTCGGCCATTTTTTCCGGGTTCCGGTCATGTGATCATCAGTGCACACCATGTAACCGTGATGATGTGACAGTGAATGGCGGTGCTGGTAAAAAATGATTTATCTCCCACTTGGAATGATCAAACATATCAAATGGGAGATAAATCTCCTCCCCCGGTCCCCAATGTGGCCAAATTACCCCTCCGACCCCCTCCTGATAATCCAAGATGGCGGCGCGCACGACCAGCACTGCCACATTCATCCTCTTCTGATTGCTGTCGCATGTGCTAGGATGCATGCCACAGAAAACTGCTCCCCAGGTCCAGCTAGGTCACCCCCTATAATCTCCCCCGGTACCTTGTGCAGCTCGAATCCCCCACGATCTCTCCTTCTCAAAAGATGCTTGCCGCATGCATTTGCGCAGAGCGGCTGTCACCCTGCTTCCTACGTTCAGTAACGCTCAGCTCACTGCCGCTCATACTGCCGAGCTGAGGACCCGGGGTGAGTGGGTGCACCCAAACTCCTCACAAGGAGGGTCTACAGTTCCAGAAAATGGGGGATACGTTCCCTGAGCGTGCCCCCCATATTGAGGAATGAGGTTACTGCAGGTCACTCTTCCCTCAGTTGGATCGGGGCAGTGTGAGTGCAGCATTCTCAGATCACTGCAGCCACACTCCTCACATGGAGGGTCTGCACTTCCAGAAAAAAAGGGATAGGTTCACTGAGGGTGCCTCCCCATATTCTGGAAGGTCCAGAGTCGTCATGGGACCTCCAAAATGGATTACGGCGGACCAGATTTTATTTTTCTTTTCAATAAATTGGTGAAAGAGGATGGGGAGCATTTTTTTTTTTATTACTGACAGTTAGTGATGTCTGGTATCTGATAGATGCTGTGACATCACTAACCCCTGGGCTTGATGCCAGGTGACATTACAGCTGGCATCAACCTCATTTATTACCCCGCTTACCACCGCACCAGGGCAACGGGATGAGCTGGTTTGAAGCACCAGGACTGGCATATCTAATGGATGCGCCACTACTGAGGCGGCTGTGGCCTGCTATTTTTAGGCTAGGAAGGGCCAAATAACCGTGGCTCTTCCCACCCCAGATGTCAGCTTCACCTTGGCTGATAATCCAATTTAGGGGAAACCCCATATTTTTTTTCTTTATTATTTATTTATACATAATAAAAAACAGCCTGGGTTATACTCCGTTTTGGATCACCAGCCAAGGTGAAGCTGTGAGCTATGGTCTGCAGGCTGCCCCACGTCGATTTTCTCTTTATTATTTATTTTTTGGCTAAATACAAGGCTAAACACCCTTTAATGCCACATGAAAGTCACTAAAGGGTGCCAGCTTAGAATACACTGTGTTCTAAATTATTATGCAAAAAGAGTTTAGGAGTGATAAGGTTAGAAATTCTTTGTTTGTCATTTAAACTCATTGATGGTGATGTGTGTCAGGGCTCTTTATATCACTGAAAGCAATTGCAGAGACCTGTGCAAATTAGTTTGGAAGGTGTGTCCAAATAAAGGCAAGACTACTTAAGAGGGATGTTCCACATTATTAAGCAGCCTACATTTTTTGCCAAAATTGGAAAGAAAAAGGATGTGTCTGCTGCTGAGAAGCAACAAATTGTGGAGTATTTAGGTCAAGGCATGACTACAATCAACATTGCCAAGACACTTCATCGTGATCATCGCACAATCAAGAAGTATGTAGCTGATTCACAGCACACGCGTGTGCGCGCTGATAAGGAAAAATTGAGGACTCTTTCCAACAGGTAATTGCGTCAGGTTAAAAGAGCAGCTGCTAAAATGCCTTGTCATAGCAGCAAAGTTTTTAAAGCTGCTGGTGCCTCCAACGTCCCCCGAACAACAAGATGCAGGGTCCTTCAGAGGTTTGCAGCTGTGCGTAAGCCCTCCTGTCGACCACCTCTATCCACTGCACACAAGCAGAAATGGCTCCAGTAGGCTAAACGATACATGAAGACTGACTTCCAAACTGTTTTGTTCACTGATGAGTGCTGTGCAACTATCGATGGTCCAGACGGATGGAGTGGAGGATGGCTGGTTGATGGACACCCCATGAAAACACGGCTAAGGCGCCAACAAGGAGGAGTAATGTTTTGGGCTGGAATCATGGGGAGAGAGATTGTCGGCCCCTTTAGGATCCCAAAAGGGGTAAAGATGAACTCCAAAATCTATGTGGAGTTTCTAAAACAGCACTTCCTGCCATGGTTCAGGAGGAAGAACCGTGCATTCCGCAGCAAGATTATTTTCATGCATGATAATGCACCGTCTCATGCTGCAAATAACACATCTCTGGCTGCTATGGGCATAAAAGAGGACAAACTTATGGTGTGGCCACCATCTTCCCCTGACCTCAACCCCATTGAGAACCTCTGGAGCATCATCAAAAGGAGTGTCTATGATGGCGGGAGGCAGTTCACATCTAAGGAACAGCTCTGGGAGGGTATTCTGTCCACATGCAAAACAATTGAAGCACAAACCATCCAAAAACTGAGAAATTCAATGGACGAGAGAGTTCAGATGCTTCTTTCGAACAAGGGGTCTGTCACAAACCACCGGGGGGGTCACTCAGAAATCCCCCGCGCTGGCTACCAGTACGTCACAATCGGGGGGTAACAAGTGGGGGTCACCCCTCCTTTATACCTCCCGACCGACAGACAGAGCACGTGACGCGCTCTCTAGCGCCCCTCTTATAGTCAGGCCAATTATGGAATTGCCCGACAATAAGCAAGGAGGCCGCTATACTACTTATGCCGATTATTGAAGGGTCCCCGGTGAGAGTAAGGTATATATTCCCCCGACCTCCGCGGGCGGAATATATAATATCTTCCCGAATCTCACTGGCCTCCCCACAATAATCCTTGGCACAACTCGCTGCCACCAACCGCTTCACGGTAACTATTAGCCGAACACACAGACGTGGGATTCAAGATCGAGATAACAGAACAGCCCAAGATTAATTATATAATTTAATCGCCTAAGGCACACTAGAAACTACAATATATACAATAGGGAATCTACAGAATATACAGTTATGTCAGAGTACAGTTACAATCAAAGCATGGGTTACAAACAGGCACACACAGTTCAATCAGTTACCTTGTGCGTCTGGCCACAGGGGGGCGCTGTAGACCAGGTTTCCAGGAACTCTCTCACAGGTCTGTCCCAACCAGGCCCCCGAGCAGAAGAACACTGGAAAATGGCCGAAGTAGGGTTATCAACCTGGGCAGATCCAGGTCCCCTCCTACCTTAGTGACCTCACAGGGAAGCACTGCCACTCCCCCTGCATGGATCAGAATTATCCAGCAAAGGGGATTTTGGCTATAACTTTGCCTGGGAGCGTCGTAGGCAGACGCCAATGCTCTCATTGTGACAGTTATGAATTTAGCTACAGAACGAGGGGACTCATGACCTGTCTGCCAGTTCCCCATTGGCTGATATCACGCCTGGGGCATTTCCCAATGTCCTGTTCCCATAAAAAGGGGGTGCCGGCATCGTCCACATGCGGAGACACCATTTTTATGGTTGCCATATTTATCGGAAATATGGCTTGCGAGATATGAACCATTTTTTACTGGAGTCGTTCTGTCTGGCTATTTCCATAGCCTTGCTAACTAGCTAGCAGCCCCCACTACAGGGTGACGGCAGGGAGTCATCCTGTGTCCATTGTCCTAAAGCCACCTAATTTCCATATCACAGGACATGGCCATGGATTTGTTGCTAAACCAGTTGTGTGAAGGGAAGGGGGTAGTGACACCAGGAGAGGGCTTCCTGACATGACTTGAATGTCATGATTTATCGTCATATCTCCGGATTTACCTCACACCTCCCCCCTTTTGAGGGCGCTAGGGGGCAGCACACTCCGGTGTTCCCCCGTGCGCCCGTCCGCGACCTCTCCTTGTCGGGACAGCCCGTCTGCGTTACCGTGGTCACGGCCCCTTTTGTGGCGAATGGTGAAGTTGTATTGCTGGAGCGCAAGGCTCCATCGCAACAATCGCCCATTCGTCCCAGAGACGGTGTGCAACCAGCTGAGGGGATTGTGGTCCGTCTCCACGATGAAGTGGCGCCCGTATAGATAGGGTTGCAGGCGCTGCAGGGCCCACACTATGGCCAGGCACTCCTTCTCCATTGTAGAATAGGCCACTTCCCTTGGTAACAGCTTCCTGCTCAGGTACAAGACTGGGTGCTCTTGGCTCGCAGAGTCCACCTGGCTGAGCACCGCACCGAGGCCGAAGTCACTGGCGTCGGTCTGTACTACAAACGGCCGCGTGAAGTCGGCTGCCTGTAGCACGGGCGGGCTGGACAGGGCGTCCTTTAGGGCCCGGAAGGCTGTCTCGCCGTCCACTGTCCAATCGACTGCAGAGGGCAGCTTCTTCTTGGTGAGGTCCGTCAAGGGCTTTGCTAGGCTACTATAGCATGGAACAAACCTCCTATAGTACCCAGCGGTCCCCAAGAAGGACATCACCTGCTTCTTGGTCCTGGGGGTGGGCCAGGATGCGATGGCCTCCACTTTCTCAGGCTCGGGCTTCAGCGTTCCCCCACCTACCCGGTGACCGAGGTACTGGACCTCGCTCATGGCCAGCTGACACTTTCCCGGCTTGATGGTCAAACCTGCCCGGTGGATCCGCCTGAGCACCTGTGCTAGATGCTCTAGGTGGTCCTCCCAGGTGGGACTGAAGACGGCAATGTCATCCAGGTACGCGGCCGCGTACCCTTCAAGTCCCTTGAGCAGGGTGTTGACCATCCGCTGGAAAGTGGCAGGGGCATTCCTCATCCCGAATGGCATCACCGTGGACTCGTACAGTCCAAATGGGGTAATAAAGGCAGAGCGTTCCCTGGCCTTGCGAGTCAGGGGGATCTGCCAATATCCCCGGCTCAGATCCATGATGGTCAGGTACTGAGCCCCGGCCAACTGATCGAGCAGGTCATCGATGCGTGGCATTGGGTACGCATCGGCGACCGTGACCGCATTGAGCCCCCTGTAGTCCACGCAGAACCGCGTGGTTCGGTCCTTCTTAGGGACGAGGACTACAGGCGAGGCCCAAGCGCTGTTGGATGCCTGGATCACCCCCAGCTTCAGCATCTCGTCAATCTCCTGGCGCATGTGTTGCTGCACCTCCAGGGAGACCCGATATGCTGAACGCCGGATCGGGGGATGATCCCCAGTGTCCACGTGATGGACAGCCAAGTCAGTCCTTCCGGGCTGGTTGGTAAACAACCCCCGGAAGGGGTGTAGGGTGGCCCACAGCTGGGACCGTTGGTCCTCCAAGAGCTGGTGGCCAACCTCCACATCCTCAATGGATCCGCCTGCCCTAACCTGGGCTAGCATATCCAAGAGGGTTTCCGCTTCTCCCTCCTCGGGCAGGTTGCACACGGGGAGCGCACATGCCTCCCGCTCATGATGTGCTTTCATCATGTTCACATGGAAGGGCTTCCGCCTTCCACGGGCAGGGTCCAGGGTGACCAGGTACGTCACAGGGTTGAGCTGCTGGTACACGAGGTATGGGCCTTCCCAGGCTGCCTGAAGCTTGTCCTGTGGTACGGGGACCAGTACCCACACCTCTTGACCCACTTGGTAGGTCCTCTCACAAGCGTTCTGGTCGTACCAACGCTTCTGATCGGCCTGGGCTTGAGCCATATTGTCGTGTACCAGTTGCGTCAAGGCCTGCATTTTGTCCCGGAAGCGCATGACATACTCGATAACCGACACTCCAGGGGTGGCCAAATCCCCTTCCCAAGCCTCTTTCACCAGAGCCAGGGGGCCCCGCACACGTCGCCCGTACAGGAGCTCAAACGGTGAGAATCCTGTTGAGGCCTGTGGAACCTCCCGGTAAGCAAATAACAGGTGTGGGAGATACCGCTCCCAGTCACGCCCATGGGAGTCGACCAACATCTTAAGCATCTGCTTTAAGGTGCCATTGAACCGCTCGCACAGGCCATTAGTCTGTGGATGGTACGGGCTGGCCACCAGATGTCGCACCTGGACTTGCTTACAGAGGGTCTCCATCAGCTGGGACATGAATTGGGTCCCCCGGTCGGTGAGCATTTCCTGGGGAAAACCCACTCGGGAGAAAATCTCCAGCAATGCGGTGGCCACCTTGTCAGCCCGAATGGACGACAAGGCCACTGCTTCTGGGTACCGGGTGGCATAGTCCACTACCGTCAGTATGAAGCGTTTCCCGGAGCTGCTGGGGATGGCCAGCGGGCCGACCAGATCCACAGCCACCCTCCTGAAAGGCTCATCGATGATGGGCAGAGATACCAGTGGGGCTTTGGGGCGTGGCCCCGCCTTCCCCACTCTCTGACAGGTTTCACACGAACGGCAGTAGGCAGCCACATCGGCCCCCATTTTTGGCCAGTAGAAATGCTGGTTTAACCTGGCCTTGGTCTTAGCGATCCCTAGGTGTCCGGCCATCGGAATCTCATGTGCGATCCGCAACAACTCCGTCCGGAACGGATAGGGTACCACCAACTGTCGGTCCCTGGGCCACGCCTCCGGTGAACCCTGCTGGACCGTGGCCCGGTACAGCCGTCCTTGGTCCCAGACCACTCGCTCCGGGTCCGAGGGAGGCTGTGCCGCCTGCTCCTTTAGAGCTTTCAGGCTGTCGTCAGCTTCTAACGCTGCCTGAAACTCCTGACTAGATGTGGCCAGAATCGACGAGACTGTCACATCTTCAGTCAGTACCCCGGGACCTGTGTCCTGGCCTCCACCTGACTCGGCTGCCACTTGGTCAGAAGGGGAAGAGCTATCGGACCTCCGGGAGGCCCCTTGGCTTCCAGCACTCCCACTGCGGGTGACAGCGGCCACAGCCGCTGCGACCGTGGGTCGTGCCTGCTCCTCCTCCGTTCCTGACCAAGTCGCCGGTTCAGGCAGACCTACCTGGCTTCCTGACACCCCGGTTGTGGGGGAACCCTGCACCGAGATCTTACCTGGGAGCACTTCCGCTCCTGGACCGGCCCCAATCTCACCTGCCTGTTCCCCCTCTGCAGCAACAGAACCCCGCTGTGAAATCTCTGGGGACCCCACATTTGCTGTGGTAGCCCCCACCCCACACACTGGTCCTCCCCCTGCAGCACCCTGCTCTCTGCTTATCCCTGCAGAGGGCAACAGATCCCAGCTCACAGGCTGGTTACTTGTAGAGGCATTGTCACACCTGTCTCTGACCCCCTCCCCTGTCACAGCTGCAGCTGTGTGTGTGTCTATGGTGTCTGTGCAAGCAGAAATATCAGAGTTCACTCCCTCCTCCCTTACATCATTCATAGATAACACATTAACATTGTCAGGAGTCATGTCAGCACTGGCTGAAGGTTCAGCCTTTGGGGCGGGGCCAAACTGGGAGGTTATTTGCCCCAAATCTGTCCCAAGTAGCACGTTTGCAGGGATCCGATCAGTTACCCCCACCTCCCTCACCCCTCGCCCTGCGCCCCAGTCCACATAAATGTCAGCAACAGGCAGCGCCGGGTCAATGCCTCCAATCCCGGAGACAGCGAGGGTTTTTCCAGGGATCAAGTCTTGGGGGGACACCATCTCAGGCCGCACCAGAGTCACCTCCGAGGCGCTGTCTCGCAGTCCTATGGTCACAGACTGGCCGACGGTGACAGGTTGGAAGCTGTCCAGGGACCTACCACCACCCCCACCCACACAATACACCTTGGGCGGCCCTTGGGACGGGGACGGAGCCGGGGCCTTGGGACGCTGAGGGCACATGGCCTTGAAGTGTCCAGGTAGGTTGCACTGGTGGCACCGTCTTGGCTCTGCCACGGGCCTGGAGAGGGGAGTTGAGGGGGACACCCCCTGCAGTCTAGGGGCAGGTGGGGCAGTCGCAGAGTTCATCTTACCCCCTCTCCAGGTGCTGCTGGTGGCTGCTCTCCTGGCTTCAGGAGCCCGATTGTTGGTGTAGTCATCTGCCAGGGCAGCTGTAGCCGTGGATCCCTTTGGCTTCTGGTCTCGGATGAACTGGCGGAGATCCTCAGGGCAGTTCCACAAGAGTTGCTCCGTGATGAACAAGTCCAGGATCTCCGGTCCGGTGGAAAGCTGCAGGCCTTGGGTCCAGTGGTCGGCAGCTCGGGCAAGTGCCCGCCGGTGGTCAGCCCAGGAGTCCTTTGGTCCCTTCTGCAGCGTCCGGAACTTCTTGCGGTAGGACTCCGGGGTGAGGTTGTACTGTTGGATCAGGGCCCGCTTGATGGTGTCGTAGCCCTGATCCGCCTCAGCAGGCAAGTCCCCAAGGATATCCAGGGCCTTACCCCTTAAACGGGGGGTCAGGTATTTGGCCCACTGGTCCTTGTTCAGATGGTGCTGCAAGCAAGTCCGCTCAAAAGCAGTCAAGAAAGAGTCCAAGTCTCCATCCTTCTCCAGCACTGGGAAGTCCTCAACACGGACCTTTGGAAGTTTGGTGTCTTGAAGGTCACGTGTGGCTGATGAGGGCCGGAGCTGAGCTAGCTGCAGCTGGTAGTCACGCTCTGCCTGGCGCTCTTCACGCGCTGCCTGCCGCTCTGCCCTGCGCTCTGCCATGAGTATCTCGTAGGTATCCCGGTCTCCAGCCTGGAGAAGGGCCATAGCCATTTGAAGAAGGCTATCCGAGCCTCCCAGGCTCGGTGGAATGGCACGTGGTGATCTGCGGCCCGCTGCGGAGCCTGGTGCTTCACTGTCCATTGCAGAGCGGAGGGCTGGCATCTGGCTCGTTGAGGAACCTTGGGCGAGCTCCTCCTCATCTTGTCCAGCAGTGCCCGGTTGTGCAATGTCCTCGGCAGAACGGTTTTCTGGCGTCGAGCTCCTGGAGGGCTCGTGGACAACCTCCTCATCGTCTCTGGCCTGAGCATCGGCCATTCCTTTGGCTTTGCTCCTGGTGCTATCAGCCATTGTTGCAGACTTTGGTCACTGACACAGAACTGACACCTGATGCCTCCACACACCTTACAGCATCTGCACTCTGACACTCTAGTGTTGAGCTGGTCTGAAGACCCCAGCAGCCACAGCTGCTGCAGGCAGTCTTTAGTGTCTGGGAGTATGGGTCTCACACTCACACACACTATTATCTCGATCCCACCGCTTGCCACCAATATGTCACAAACCACCGGGGGGGGTCACTCAGAAATCCCCCGCGCTGGCTACCAGTACGTCACAATCGGGGGGTAACAAGTGGGGGTCACCCCTCCTTTATACCTCCCGACCGACAGACAGAGCACGTGACGCGCTCTCTAGCGCCCCTCTTATAGTCAGGCCAATTATGGAATTGCCCGACAATAAGCAAGGAGGCCGCTATACTACTTATGCCGATTATTGAAGGGTCCCCGGTGAGAGTAAGGTATATATTCCCCCGACCTCCGCGGGCGGAATATATAATATCTTCCCGAATCTCACTGGCCTCCCCACAATAATCCTTGGCACAACTCGCTGCCACCAACCGCTTCACGGTAACTATTAGCCGAACACACAGACGTGGGATTCAAGATCGAGATAACAGAACAGCCCAAGATTAATTATATAATTTAATCGCCTAAGGCACACTAGAAACTACAATATATACAATAGGGAATCTACAGAATATACAGTTATGTCAGAGTACAGTTACAATCAAAGCATGGGTTACAAACAGGCACACACAGTTCAATCAGTTACCTTGTGCGTCTGGCCACAGGGGGGCGCTGTAGACCAGGTTTCCAGGAACTCTCTCACAGGTCTGTCCCAACCAGGCCCCCGAGCAGAAGAACACTGGAAAATGGCCGAAGTAGGGTTATCAACCTGGGCAGATCCAGGTCCCCTCCTACCTTAGTGACCTCACAGGGAAGCACTGCCACTCCCCCTGCATGGATCAGAATTATCCAGCAAAGGGGATTTTGGCTATAACTTTGCCTGGGAGCGTCGTAGGCAGACGCCAATGCTCTCATTGTGACAGTTATGAATTTAGCTACAGAACGAGGGGACTCATGACCTGTCTGCCAGTTCCCCATTGGCTGATATCACGCCTGGGGCATTTCCCAATGTCCTGTTCCCATAAAAAGGGGGTGCCGGCATCGTCCACATGCGGAGACACCATTTTTATGGTTGCCATATTTATCGGAAATATGGCTTGCGAGATATGAACCATTTTTTACTGGAGTCGTTCTGTCTGGCTATTTCCATAGCCTTGCTAACTAGCTAGCAGCCCCCACTACAGGGTGACGGCAGGGAGTCATCCTGTGTCCATTGTCCTAAAGCCACCTAATTTCCATATCACAGGACATGGCCATGGATTTGTTGCTAAACCAGTTGTGTGAAGGGAAGGGGGTAGTGACACCAGGAGAGGGCTTCCTGACATGACTTGAATGTCATGATTTATCGTCATATCTCCGGATTTACCTCACAGGGTCCTATGTGCAAATGTAACATCACCTAGAATTAAGTTTTGACTTGAAAACTGTTTGATTTCATTTTGTAATAAGCTGATAATGCTTAGAATTTCACAATTGACCATTTTGTTTTTCAAAATAAAAATAAAAAAGGTTGAAAACTCTGCTGTTTATAATAACTTGGAACATGCATTTTAGTGTTTATTATTTTAAAAAATATACTGTTTTCATAGGCAGTTTGATCAAAAACATTTCAATTATACTCGAATAGCAGATGACTGGAAAATAACAATGACTGCCATTCATAAAGTTAATTTAGGAAAATATGAAAAAATATTTTTTACATAATAATTTGGAACACAGTGTATGCAGGGGTAGGACATTATACAGTGGAACCTCGGTTAACGAGTAATCCGGTTTGCGAATATTTCGCTATATGAGCACAGCTTGCTGTAAATTTGTAACTCAGTTTACGAGCAATGCTTTACTGTATGAGCAAATACCGCACACACTTCCGGTTCCGTACTGTCACCGCGCTCTGACCCGCTCTTGCAGTACCCACTTCCGCTGTCAGACGCTACTCAAAGGTAGTGCGCTGACCAATCAGAGGCAAGCAGCTCATGCCTTTGACGTCAGCGCTCTGGCAGCGGAAGTTCCTCCATCGGTCGCAATGGTTACCCGATACACATCCTGTACCGGTGAACTACAAGAACCAGGAGGCCGGCGATGGAACGGAAGGTAAGGTGAGCATAATATGTGTGTGTTTGTTTGTGCATGTGTGGAATGGGACAATAGAGGACCAGGATGGGGACATTCAACAAGTTGTGGAACAAATTGTCAGCATTCCAATGATTTCCTATGGGAAATCTTGGTTTGCTAGATGAGTAACTTGGTTTACAAGCACACTCCCAGAACGCATTGTTCTCGTAAACCAAGGTTCCACTTTATATGTGTTTGACATCCATCCATCCATCCTAGCTTTTTAGGCTGTGTGCCTACGATCAGGGTTTGTAACGTTTTGGACACAGATTGTTTTCGCTGCGTCCATAATGTTGCGTTGAGCAGTACAAGCGCATTGGAAGGATTCAGAAAAACATATAAATAGTCATAAATATATATGAAGTCATATACACTGACACATTAGAGGTATAAAAATGGGAAAGTCGGCAGCAGCCTCCTCACCTCCCCGCTTGTCTCCATCCAACTCCTCCTGGCCATGTGGCTGTGCCGCGCTGATTGGTGGCCGGCACTAACAGATATGGCCGCACACAGACACTGCTGTGTATATATACATCACAAGAGAGGCTGAGGACTAAGCTATGTTCACACAGTACATTTTTATTGCATTTTTGGTGCGTTTTTGAGGTCACAAAGATGCACCTAAATACATGCATTTCCTTCTCCCAGCAAAGTCTATGAGATTTCGATTTTGCTGTCCACACTGGCCATCTTTGTTTGTCTGCATCTTTGCTGCGGTTTTGAAGATGCAGCATGTCAATTCTTTTTGCGTTTTTTCCCAGTGTTTTTGAGCCCTTCCAGTCAATAGATTTGACTTAAACGCATTGGGCAAAATGCGTTAACACGTCAAAAACACATGCGTTTTTTTGGGGCCAAAAACGCTGAATCTTTGATGCACTATGTGAACATAGCCAAACACATTACTAGAGGGCATACAGCTCTAGAGGGGGGCATTAGGCTGTGGATTGAGGGGACATACAGCTCTGGGAGCGCATATAGCACTGGAGTGGAGGGGACATACAGGTGCATCTCAATAAATTAGAATATAATCAAAAAGTTAATTTATTTCAGTAATTCAATACAAAAAGGAAACGCATATTATATAGAGTCATTACACACAGAGGGATCTATTTCAAGTGTTTATTTCTGTTAATGTTGATGATTATGGCTTACAGCCAATGAAAACCCAAAGGTCATTATCTCAGAAAATTGATATAATTACCCCAAAACACCTGCAAAGACTTCCTAAGCGTTTAAAATGGTCCCTTAGTCTGGTTCAATAGGCTACACAATCATGGGGAAAACTGCTAACTTGACAGATGTACAGACACATGGAGATGTCATTGACACACTCCACAAGGAGGGTAACCTGCAAAAGGACATTTGCTAAAGAACCTTGCTGTTCAGAGTGCTTTATCCAAGCATCTTAATGGAACGTTGAGTGGAAGGAAAGTGTGGTAGAAAAAAGTGCACAAGCAACCGGGATAACCGCATCCTTGATAGGATTGTTAAAAAATGTGAGTCAAACATTTGGGGGAGATTCACAAGGAGTGGACTGCTGCTGGAGTCAGTGCTTCAAGAGCCACCACACACAGACGTATCCAGGACATGGGCTACAAGTGTAGCATTCCTTGTGTCAAGCCGCTCATGACCAATAGACAACGCCAGAAGCGTCTTACCTGGGCCAAAGAGAAATAGAACTGGACTGTTGCTCAGTGGTCCAAAGTGTTGTTTTCAGATGAAAGTAAATTTTGCATTTCATTTGGAAGTCAAGGTCCCAGAGTCTTGAGGAAGAGTGGAGAGGCCACAATCCAAGCTGCTTGAGGTCTAGTATGAGGTTTCCACACTCAGTGATGGTTTGGGAAGCCATGTCATCTGCTGGTGTAGATCCACTGTGTTTTATCAAGACTAAAGTCAGCGCAGCCGTCTACCAGGAAATTTTAGAGCACTTCATGCTTCCCTCTGCTGACAAGCTGTTTGAAGATGGAAATTTAATTTTCCAGCAGGACTTGACACCTGTCCACACTGCCAAAAGTACCAATACCTGGTTTAATAACCACAGTATCACTGTGCTTGATTGGCCAGGAAACTCACCTGACCTAAACCCCATAAAGAATCTATGGGGTATTGTCAAAAGGAAGATGACAGACACGAGACCCAACAATGCAGATGAGCTGAAGGCTGCTATCAAAGCAACCTTGTCTGCCATAACACCTCAGCAATGCCACAGGCTGATCATATCCATGCCATGCCGCATTGATGCAGTAATTCATGCAAAAGGAACCCCGACCAGGTATTGAGTGCATTTACTGTACAGACTTTTCAGTAGGCGCCAACATTTCTGAGTTTAAAATCTTTTTTTCAGTTGGTCTTATATAATATTCTAATATTCTACTTTATTGAGATGCACCTGTACAGCTCTGGGGGTATACAGCACTGGGGTGCAAGGGACATACAGCTCTGGGGGGTATACAGCACTTTGGTGGAGTGGACATACAGCTCTGGGGGTTATAGTAGTATGCAATAAGTCCAGATCGTATAATGCAACCATCTTAGACATGGAATAACCATAGAATACATATAACTAACAACAAGCAAAAGGGTAACAATGTTTTGAACTTTTGACTTTCAGGTTCCATATCTCACTATATCACTCATCACTCATTATTATATCACTCACTCTCATTATAGCTTTGAGCATCAGACGACTTTCATTTTAGAAACAATCATCTTGGCTATCTCGTATATAAATTTGACTTGCAACTATTTAGCATATGATTAGTTATGCAGATTCTTGTCATGTCACTGCATTGTTAGGGTACGTTCACACAGTGCGTTTTTCACGGCGGTTTTGCGCGTTTTTGGGATGCGTTTTTGGCCTCAAAACTGCATGACTTTGCTTCCCCAGCAAAGTCTATGAGTTTTCATTTTTGCTGTCCGCACAAAACTTTTTTTTTAAGCTGCGTTTTTTAGCTTAAAAAAAAATGGACGTGTCAATTCTTTCCTGCGTTTTTCTGCGTTTTCCCCCCATGCAATGCATTGGAAAAACGCAGAGATCAAAACAGCAGCAAAACGCAGCCAAAAACGCACCAAATCGTGGTAAAAACGCATGCTATTTTTGCCGCGTTTTTTTTGCCGTGGGTGCGTTTTTGTGCGTTTTTAGCGGTTAAAACCGCAGCGTCAAAAAAACTCAGCATGTGCACAAAGCCTTATTGATTCAAGCTGAAATCTGATCCCTGGTCTCTTCTACACATTCCCAAAGTTGGTGCATACTGTTCGGCACACTTGAGCATGCATAGTCTTAAGATTTAGCACACAATGGGTTATCACCTTATCCCTAGCTGGTGTAGAAGATAGGTTAATTAGCAATAACACATGATCATTGATTAAGTAGACACTCCCTCATCTACAATAAGGGGTGCTTCACACACAGCGAGCTCGCTGCCGAGATCGCTGCTGAGTCACGCTTTTTGTGACGCAGCAGTGACCTCATTAGCGATCTCGCTGTGTGTGACACTGAGCAGCGATCTGGCCCCTGCTGCGAGATCGCTGCTCGTTACACACAGCCCTGGTTCGTTTTCTTCAAAGCCGCTCTCCCGCTGTGACATACAGATCGCTGTGTGTGACAGCGAGAGAGCGACAAATGAAGCGAGCAGGGAGCAGGAGCCGGCATCTGACAGCTGAGGTAAGCTGTATCCAAGATAAACATCGGGTAACCAAGGTGGTTACCCGATATTTACCTTAGTTACGAGCCTCTGCAGCTCTCACGCTGCCTGTGCTGCCGGCTCCGGCTCTCTGCATATGTAGCTGCTGTACACATCGGGTTAATTAACCCGATGTGTACAGCAGCTAGGAGAGCAAGGAGCCAGCGCTAAGCAGTGTGCGCGGCTCCCTGCTCTCTGCACATGTAGCTGCATTACACATCGGGTTAATTAACCCGATGTGTACTGTAGCTATGGTAGGAGAGCAAGGAGCCAGCGCTCAGTGTGCGGGCTCCCTGCTCCCTGCACACACAGCTGTGCGCTGGTAACTAATGTAAACATCGGGTAACCATACCCGATGTTTACCTTAGTTACCAGTCTCCGCAGCTTCCAGACGGCAGCTCCGTGCAAGCGCAGCGTCGCTTGCACGTCGCTGCTGGCTGGGGGCTGTTCACTGGTCGCTGGTGAGATCTGCCTGTTTGACAGCTCACCAGCGACCATGTAGCGATGCAGCAGCGATCCTGACCAGGTCAGATCGCTGGTCGGATCGCTGCTGCATCGCTAAGTGTGAAGGTACCCTAAAGGGAGTTAAGCCCCCCGTCACATTTAGCGACTTACCAGTGATCCTGAAAACTATGCAACCTGATAAGGATCGCTGGTAAGTCGCTGGGAGGTCGCTGGTGAGATGTCACACAGTCAGACCTTACCAACGACTCAGTAACGATACAGGTCGCAGTAGCGACCTGTATAACGATCTCTACTGTCATTGGGACCCTGTCACACAGTGTCAAACATAGCGATGCGTCCTGCCCAGCAGGACATCGCCTTTGAAGAAAATAAACCAGAACAGTGTGTAACGATCAGCGATTTCACAGCAGGGGCCAGGTCGCTGCTTAGTGTCACACATAACGAGATCGCTGGTGAGACCCCTATTACGTCACAAAACCTGTGACTCGCTAGCGATCTCGCTATGTGAGACGTACCCCTAAGCAGACCCCACACCATGTTTTGCAGCAATAGTGAATTTAATTATCATAGGGTGGGAAATTTGTGCTGCCTACAGACGCCAGGACATGAAAATTTTAGGTAAATACATTTTAGACTTTCCAGGGAACTGACAAGCAATAGGTGACTTATAAATCCCTAGCGTTGGGAATAGGACTGTGCAGCTTGCTCTAGCACTTTTTTGCCAAGGGCTGAACCATCTGTAGCGAACATGTTTACACGGTAGTGCTTCATGAATGTGGATAATGACGACCAGGTCGCAGCCCTGCAGATGTGATCCAGATGTACGTGCGCCAACTCAGCCCAAGATGTTGAGGTAGCCCAAGTGTTATGGACTCTGACTGGAATTGGTAGTTCCTGATGATTTAATAGGTAAGTATCACACATGAGACGCTTGATCTACCTTGCTAAGGTGCTTTTGATAGCTTGTCTCCTGAGCTTCAACCCTCCAAATTGAAGAAACAGATTCTCGTCTTTCCTGGCTGAGTGTTCTGAAGGTAGAGAAGAAGTATTCTTTTGACATCGAGCAAGTGAAGATATCTCTCTCTTCATCAATTTGAGGATTAGGACCCCGCACCGTCAGGATTATTTCCTGGTTGATTTCGAAAGAGGAGCCTACTTTCTGAAAAAAGCAAAGCATGAGTCTCAGGGCCACGTGATCTCCACCAATATGTAGGTATGGTTCTCTGGATGATAATGCTAGGTACTCCCCTAACCGAATGGTCATTGTAATTGCCACGAAAAATAAAGCTTTCCAAGAGAGATGTTTAATAGTTGCCTGCTCCACTGGTTCAAAGGGGGGGGGTCTTGAATGGGAACCTGTCACCACTTTTTTGGCCTATAAGCTGCGGCCACCACCACCACCGGGCTCTTATATACAGCATTCTAACATGCTGTATATAAGAGCACAGGCCGGGGGTATGACATAAAAAACACTTTATGAAAAATCAGCAGGAAAAGTTTTTCCGCTGTGGAAAAAATTAATTGGTTTTCATTATAGTCCTCAGGAAATCCTGAAAATAATTAGCCCTTTCCGCCATACAGAATGGTATTGTCTGCAAGACCTGGGAGGGACGTTGGGAGTCTTGGGACCATCATTAGACACTTTTCGCGTACCATATGGTGATTGTAGTCGACACCATAGCAAGAACATAATTGTGGAAGGGTTCACACTCACATTCTTATTCTTCGTTTGTGATACTACCTTTTATTTTTTTCTTTCTTTCCAAGGTTTACAGTTGCATTGACGAACAAATCAATCTCATGTATACTGATGTTTTCTATTTGACCATGCAATTGACTGTTTAATTTTTTTGTTATGTTTAAAAATTTGAATAAGAAATATGTTTAAAAAAAACCCAAAAACCCACTTAGATAAAAATTATTAACGGTCGCGCTGTGGGCCTAATGGGCGTCTCCGTTGTCTGGTGCCAGCGCCGCCTCTTTTGGCCATCTTTTGTTCTCCTTTTCTAGCCGCGGTGCACGACTGGTCTGACGTCATCCACACTCGCCGGCATTCAGGTCCTGAGCAGGGCAGATCAAAGTACTGTAGTGCGCCTGCGCAGGACCGGCGATTGTGTATGACGTAGCCGCGTCATGCACCCAGGCTTCAGAAAGAGGACGAAGATGACCAAAAGAAGAGGCACCGGCAACGGAGACGCCCATTAGGCCCACAGCGCGACCGTTAGGTAAGTATTATATAGTTTTTTTATGTTATGCTCTATATAAGAGCTCGGTGGGGGTGGCCGCAGCTTATAGGCCAAAGAAGTGGTGACAGGTTCCCTTTAAGAATCAATGTTAGATCCCATGAGGGAACTGTCACAAATGTGTCACGGGTGACAGACAGCCCTGTGGTGTCCAGCTATAGAATGTCACATACTTTAGCTGTGCAAACTGCTCCCTTACCTATTATTTCTGCTTGGTTTTCATCACTTATCCTTTAGGACCCTGTGGAATTTTCAACCTTCCAGCTGATTTTCATCAGTAATTCCCTTGCTGTCATTATATAACTTCACTTCCTATTACTCGGTGCACATGATAGCTCTTATACCGTTAATAAATCTTTAGTGCAAGCAGTCAGCTTGCATACATCTGGAGATTCTTTGTGGTTGTTGCAGTTTTTCTCCCTGAGTGATCTGGAGATAAGTTGTTAGTTCACTTTTCCCATGTTTGTTATCCCTATGTCTTCTTTAGTGCTAGGTGGGTTAACTAAGCACTCATTCCATGCACTCCCTACCTAAGGCCTACTGCACTGTCATCCAGAGTCAGGTATCTGACGCAGTGCATAGGTGCAGAACCTATCTAGGGTGGTGAGGGAAGCCAGAGCCCAGCGACAGGCTTGGTCAGGGGACAACTTCTCCCCCTTCCCTAGGCACAAGCTTTTCCTCCCCTTTCGCCGTTCGCTTTGTTACTTCCCCATATTTAGCGTGAGAAGGAACTGAAGCTATGAAGGGAGACCTTAGATTTTTGATAGCCTTAAAAAGTTTGTTAATCAGGTGATGCTTTGCAAATAAGCCATCTAAGTGAGCATTAATCTTGAGAGTGTTGTGCGGCAATCTCTTATCAAATCCTGCTTGAAGGAACTGTAATACTGAGGCTCCAGATTTTTTTTATCTACTTTTTCTGATGAACTCCATTCTTTATAGATTCTCCATATGCTTGCATAAACCTTTAGGGGTACTTTGCACGCTGCGACATCGCTAGCCGATGCTAGCGATGCCGAGCGCGATAGTACCCGCCCCCGTCGCACATGCGTTATCTTGTAATAGCTGCCGTAGCGAACATTATCGCTATGGCAGCTTCACACGCACATACCTGCCTAGCAACGTCGCTCTGGCCGGCGACCTGCCTCCTTCCTAAGGGGGCGGGTCGTGCGGCGTCACAGCGACGTCACACGGCAGGCGGCCAATAAAAGCGGAGGGGCAGAGATGAGCGGGACGTAAACATCCCGCCCACCTCCTTCCTTCCGCATAGCCGGTGGAGGCAGATAAGGTTCCTCGCTCCTGCGGCTTCACACACAGCGATGCGTGCTGCCGAAGGAACAAAATCGTATCTCCTATTGGTGCGACATTATGAAAATGTTCGACGCTACACAGATCACCGATTTACGACGCTTTGCGATTGTCTATCGACGCATCTAGGCTTTACACGTTGCGACGTCGTTATCGGCGCCGGATGTGCGTCACTTTCGATTGACCCCGACGATATCGCAGTAGCGATGTCGCAACGTACAAAGTACCCCTTAGAGTTGCTGTCCTTGTAGTTGCGGAGAGAGTGGTTATAACCAGTTCTGGAAGACCATAGGCCCCTAAATTTTCCTGGACAATCTTCATGCCATCAGGTGCAGTCTAGTTGAATCTGGGTGAAAGTTGTTTCCCTGGACCAAAAAAATCTGGTAGCTTCCAGAGGCACAACTAAACACAACTTTCACCAGAGAGAGTCTGGCAGACAAGGGAAAACCAAAAAACTGTCTCACAGCACAAACACACACAGAATAAGAGATTCAGGAGGAAAACAAGAGAAAGAAGGAATTACAAAACAACAGGGGTGCACTCCACATCTGCACCAAGGAAAAAGCACAGCTAAGCAAAAATGTCACCAGAGAGGGTCTGGAGCACCACACCTCACTGACCAACACAGAATAAACTGTAGCTGGCATGGGTAGATGGATTCCAACAGTATAAATTGGAGGGGTGAAGATGTGATAGGTCTCCCACAACATGTGATTGAAGGAAAGAGCAGACTAGCAGAGATTAACTTTTGCTAGTTTGCCTATGAATCAGCACACAGCAGGTCAACGCCAGAGTCTGCTTGTGTTGATACCAGACACCAGAGAAACAATTAGGCGGAATGTCACAATCTGCAATCTTAACAGATTACCGTTTGCGTATCCCGGAAAAAGCCCTCTAAGCAATGGCCATCCAGCCTACCCCTTCCACCAGCCATTTTTTCTCCCATCAACTCTCAGGCCGTCACTTCAGAGAAGAGATTTCCTTCTGGTTTGGTGAAGAGGGGGCGTAAGGGGGGCTACTGTAGCTCCAGCATCTCTGCATTGCTCTCCCAGGCAGGCACAAAGTCTTACTCACTACTGTGACCTGCTCGTGCCATGCAGCCTTCCCCGTGATCCTCTGCTTCTTCCTCCCAGAGCCTCAGCAGGCTGCACAGGTCTCCTAAGAATGCGTCTAGGGCGCATGCGCACAGCTGCCCTTCTCTTAAAGGGTCAGCAAGTCATTTCCTGGAAGTGCCCCTAAGGCTGTCGCTGAGAGGCACTGGGTACTTAGGCATCTTCCCTAGTGGGAGAGTGCTTTGAGAAACGTGGTTAGTTAGTGGTTTGTCTTTAGCTAGCTAGTTGTAAGGTCCCCTTGTCCACTGTCTGTGCCAGTGTACAGTGTCCTATTCCTGTTCTTCAGCCCTGTCGGCATCCTCAGTGGTCTCGGTCGACACTAGTTACTCTGCCTGTTCCTTCTGGTCATGCTACCAGTCTCAGCCTCCCAGGTGATCTCTGTATCCACTAGTTACTCTACCTGTTTGTTCTAGTCATGATACCAGCCTCAGCCACCTAGGTGGTCCCTGTCTACACTAGTTACTTTACCTGTTCGGTCTGTGCCTGCTGTATTAGTGACTCTGCCCCTCTGGCCATTGGACGCTGCCAGTCTTTACCTGTGTCTGCCCATTCCCTGGGGGGTGAGCCGCCACAGTTCTGGTCCCTACCTTGGGATTAGTACCTGGCGTCTGCCTCGCAGTGGTTGGTTAGGCAAGGCCCTCTCACTAAAGGCTAAGCCTGGAATCCCCCTGTGGTCCAATGGATCCACTTCAGCTCACCACCTTACTATCACCAGCAGCGAGCGTTACAGACCTAATGGCATCACTAGATTTTCAAACTCCCCCTCTGGCATATTAAACGCCATTTTCCACTCATCCCCCTGTCTGACTCGGATCACATTATAGGCCCCACTAAGATTTAGTATAGATAACCATTTAGCACTAGCAATTTGATTAAATAAGTCAGGAATGGGTAGCAGGGGATACCGATCACAGACTGTTATCTGGTTGAGCTCACGAAAGTCCAGGCATGGCCGCAGTCCACCATCCTTATTTTTAACAAGGAAGAAACTAGCAGCCACCAGGGATGAGGAATGCCTGATGTGTCCTTTAGCCAAATTCTCAGTTATCTACTGTTTAAGAGCTAATCTCTCAGGGCCCGACAAATTATACAGTCTACACTTGGGTAATTTTGCCCCTGGCTTCAACCATATGATGCAATCATAAGGTCTATGGGGTGGCAACTCTTGACAACGCTTCTCAGAAAACACATCAGCAAAATAATTAATATTGGCCAAGACTAGCAAGAGTAGCTTTTGTCGAATTACGATTTTACTGCAAATCACTTACACGAATCAACCCCCAAATAGTCTCCCATTATGTTCTCAATATACTGCCCTGGGTAGCATCACTCAAAGACCTTTATATCCTGATGAAAGCGCTCACCTTGCTCTTCTGAGTAAGCCCCCATGTTTTCCTTGAATTTGTCAAGATGAGCCTCCAAGATAAGTGCTTTGAGAGACATCCTACATTCCATTTTTCCAAAGCTCTTTATCAGAGTCTGAACCAGTTGCACATATCTCTCATCCTCGTGATTGCTCATGAAGCCATGCACCCCTGCAGCAAAGCTGCTCCAAGCTGCTTTCTCTTTTCTAGTGAGCTTCTTTACGAATTCTTCGTTCTCTAGGATCTGCTTGTTTTGTGGTCTGACGAAGATACCAGCTTTTACCTTTGCCTGAGACAGCTTAGGAAAGAGACCTTGTAGGCACTTGAAGGCTGCCGATTCTTTGTCGAGAGCTGTGACAAACTGTTTTATCAGGCCTATGTTGTTGTGCAGGGGTGGCATCAGCACTTTCCATAGGTCCACCAATGGCTTCCACTTCACGTTATTCTTTCCCACAGAAAACTCAGTCCTCTGTGGCGAGTCCCGAATGTGATAGTGCTGATTGGTGTCCCGGCTGTCCCAAAGGCAAAGAAAACATTTTTGGAAGCTACTTGCGGTCTACACAACATTGCATGTTTTGCAAAAGTTCAAGAATACCTACTATAGATTTCAAATTACCAATGTCCTAACCGCAAAAGCAAACTTTCTTGGGAATTTTTGCCATTTTCTTTTCACTTTTGTTATAAGTGGTTGGGAAAACACCTTTGATACCCAAGGACAAACAAAAAATTCTAATTTGTTACATAGTGTTATAGATCTCTATAATTTTGGACCAATAAGATATTATGTTCATTTTTTTTTAATATTTCTTATTCCTAAAAGTGATATTTGTGCTTAAAATCTTTAATTTTCTTCAACAATTTTTCAACAATAAAACCTACAAAATTATTCCTAAAAGCAAAAAACTGATTCAAAGAGTACAGATACAAAACCTAAAAGAGAAGGTAGCCCCTAAAGTATAAACAAAATGCAGTGCATAGGGGAAAACCCCAAAAATACCACAGGACCACAAAGTATAGGCAAAGGGAAAATATTTCGGGCTGCACGGTGGCTCAGTGGTTAGCACTGCAGTCTTGCAGCGCTGAGGTCCTGGGTTCAATCCCCACCAAGGACACCATCTGCAAGGAGTTTGTATGTTCTCCCCGTGTTTGCGTGGGTTTCCTCCGGGTTGTCCGGTTTCCTCCCACACTCCAAAGACATACAGATAGGGAATTTAGATTGTTAGCCCCAATGGGGACAGTGTTCCCAATGTATGTAAAGCGCTATGGAATTAATAGCGCTATATAAATGAATACATTATTATTATTATTATAGTAAATTACAAAAGTGATAGTGTCTATGATGGAACAGCGTAAAACACACCAACACAGCCTCTAAAAGACAGCCAGTATATTACAGGTTACTTACCTGTACCTGTACCTTACCTGTAGCATATAATAGTGCAGCAAACAATACTACAGAAGCATGTAACCTGCCAGACCCAATTTAGGCTATGTGCGCACGTTGCGTACTAGCCCTGCAGAAATTTCTGCAGTGATCTGAAGAGCACACGTGCGCTTCAAATCGCTGCAGAAAATGTCCGTAGAAAAAAAAAAAAGCCGATTCCATGCGCTCTGCCTGCAGCTCCTCCCATAGACAGAGCAGGAGCTGCCGGCAAAGCGCACGGAAAAAGTGACATGTCACTTCTTGAACGCAGCGCTTCGGGCAGCAGCCGAAGCGCTGCGCTCTAAGACGCCACGTGCGCACGGCCCCTGCACAATCTCCATAGATTATGCAGGGGACGCAGGACGCATGCAGTTACGCTGCGCTACAAAGCGCAGCGTAACTGCATGAATTACGCACACGTGCGCACATAGCCTAAAGGCTGGCAAATGAATCACAGAGCGACACTGCTCCAGTACACACACAGTAAAGTTACCTTCACACATAGCGAGATTGCTGCTGAGTCACAGAGTCTGTGACGCAACAATGACCTCGCCAGCGATCTCGCTACGTTTGACACAAAGCAGCAACCAGGCAACTGCTGTGAGATCGCTGGTGGTGTCGGAATGGCCTGGACCATTTTTTGATTGTCGTGGTCCTGCTGGGCAGGATGCATCGGTGTTTTTGACGCCTTTCCAACGACCTAGTTGACAACTCAGAGCTCAGACATGTACCACAGAGATCGTTATACAGGTCGCTACGGTCGCTGTATCATTGCTGCGTCGTTAGGAAGATCTGACTGTTTGACATCTCACCAGCGACCACATAGCGACTTACCAGCGATACTTATCAGGTCGTATTGTTGTCGGGATCGCTGGAAAGTTAAAAAATGTCACGGGGGCTTAAATATATAGTAGTACTAGACAATGCTAAATCAACTGACTGCGTGTGCACAGGAACAGATAATTTTTCAACAATATTAATTCGTGTGATCATACAACGTGCAAGTCTTTCATTACTATATGCCAGTCCATATGAGGCGAGAATACAAAATGTACTTGTTATATTTCGTATATTTCCTCTTATTATCTCTAGTGCTTGTATATTATATGAGATTTGTTTGATTTTCCATCTTCTTACCTATCAGATTCCCACAACACTGAATCCTGTCAGTGGAAATATTCCATATAAGAAAATTTTCCTGATTGACCTGTCAAGAATGGATAATGAAAGGGACAAGATGGTGGAGAGGATATTACACCTCACCCTAGAGATCCTCTTTCGGCTTACTGGAGAGGTGAGAGATTCTGATGACGTCACATTACATCATTCTTATCTATGGGAATAACAGATAGACAGAACTGGAGAGGTGAGGACTCTGGAAATGTCTGTAGTGAGATTTATTACTGTGTCTCTCCATAACCAGGATTACACAGTAGTGAAGAAGACCTCTAGTGAGCGCTGTCAGGACCCTGTGTCTGAGGGACGGGGAAGACCCCTGAGCCCAATCACGGGGCCTCCACCTCACCCCCTGATACATGAGGACATCAATGACCAGAAGATCCTAGAACTCACCTACAAGATGATTGAGCTGCTGACTGGAGAGGTGACACTGCTGGGAATGCTGGGGCATTATACAGTAATGCTCTGAAGGGATCGGGGGATGACGGTATCATTGTATGTGTCAGGTCCCTAAAAGGTGTCAGGACGTCGCCGTCTATTTCTCCATGGAGGAGTGGGAGTATTTAGAAGGACACAAAGATTTGTACAAGGACATCATGATAGACGTTCCCCAGCTCCTCACATCACCAGGTAATACACAGGACTACATACACATTGCCTATAATTATTTGTATTAAAGAATTAATTCAATCCCTGTATGTGTTTCCTCTAGTTCTATCCAGTGAGAGCACAACACCAGAGAGATGTCCCCTTCCTCTTCTCCCACAGGACTGTAAACAAGAAAATCCCAATGTTCTTCAGGATCATCAGGTAGATGGAGAGAAGGTGCCATGAAATCTCCCTATGATGTGTAGACGGCTGTGAAGGTCTTGTGCTCACTCTTGTTTTATCCAGTATTATATGTTTTATACTTTTGTAATGAGAACGGTGGAGATGGCAGGATTAGAGCTGATCATAGATGTGACTTCTCCATCTGTAACTTTTACAATATTTGTTTCAGGCTGAAGATCTGACCCATATTAATATTACAGAGACATATGTGATGGGTGATGAGTGGTGTAAAGAGGAGATTCCTACAGATAACTGCCCAGGTGAGTAATAATGCTAAATGCAGAGAAGTCACAGATTCTTCTCAGTCACCGTCTGTCTGGTTTTATCTGCGGTGTAGTCCGGCCATATCACAATCATGCGGTCACCATTCTCCTGCTAAACCAAAACCACCCTCACTACTTTGGACATTGGAAGTCCTTCTGTTGGAGTGAGATCTGTTCCAGCAAGAGCTTACAGCCCGGAGAATGCACCCTACTCTCTAAAATTAGAAGATGCTGACCCTTACCTTCCCATATCTCTAAACTACAAAGCCAAATTACAGCATAAATAGAATGAGCTGACAACTTAGAAAATCATGTGAAGAAAACTATAATTTGTATGGTGGGCCTTACTTTTTTAATGAGACCCCAGTACTTGTCCTTTTTATTTATATGCTCAAATACCGTGTTCCCTAAAAATAGTACCTACCCCGAAAATAAGCCCTAGCAGGCATTTTAGGAGTAAGACGTAAATATAAGCCCTACCCCAACAATAAGCCCTTGTCGCGGTTCAATAATGAACTGTCCATGCAGCTAAAAAAGGTAAAGAATCCTGCAGGACACTTCTACAGTGTGTCCACCCATATCCTGTCCACCGCCATTAACTTGAGAACGGCGGCAGCTATAGGCATAGAAGTGGTGTCTAGATATAGTAAAGTAGCTATGCGCTATGCAATGAACCACCTATAGCACCACCTGGTGGAAAACAGAAAATTAGCATTTTTATCTCAAAAACTGAACGAGAGAGAGAAAAAAAGTGAATTACAAAGTTGTAGCGCATCATCAATTCAATACAAATCGACACCTTGTATACAGAAATGCTGTGATTATAACATGTAAAACTCACAAGGCTGCGGATGTGAAGCGATACCTCATGGAGACCTTCCTACAAGTCAGTCATTGGATATAGTGGGGTAAAAACTGCATTTTTGGGGGTAAACTTTGCCCCAGCTGTATTTCCCCGAGAATAAACCCTGTCCCGAAAATAAGTCGTAGTGTATTTTTTGGGGCAAAAAAAAAATCGTGTTTTATTTTCGATGAAACACAGTATAGACAGTAGACACATTGACACAAGAAATATTATACAATTGTATTTTTTTTCCTCCTTTTTCTTTCCAAACACACTGACACCCACCCATTTAGAGGAGAGAGAGAAAAAAAGAGAAAACCCTTCAATCAATAATTCTTGCCCATATTTCCAAAACTCTTTCCTTACACTTATCCCAGCAAT
The DNA here is from genome assembly GCF_048569485.1 of Anomaloglossus baeobatrachus. NCBI lineage: Eukaryota > Metazoa > Chordata > Amphibia > Anura > Aromobatidae > Anomaloglossus > Anomaloglossus baeobatrachus. The sequence goes on from NC_134357.1 coordinate 531,721,694, forward strand.
TATTATATTTGGAAGTGTAACTTGCCCTAACCTGTTAGAAAATATTTTTATTAGACGTTATCTAGTCTTTAAAATAATTCCCCTTACAGATAATAACTGTGATGTATTGGATTCTGAAATGACAAAACAATATTCATTCTCTCAGCAACAAATGTGATAACCAGTTCCAACAAATCCCTAATTTCTTGGCCGTCCCAATAGATCTGCCGCCTACTTGAGACATTTAGAATTTTTAATATTTCCAATCTTCTGCATAAAAGCCGGGTACGGTGCAATATGTGAATAACCATAACTTGAAATATTCTCTCCTTTGACATAAAGAATAAAATTGGCAGAATGCACAACTTTCTTCATCGTTCCTATGGGAGACCCAGACCATGGGTGTATAGCTTCTGCCTCCGGAGGACACACAAAGTACTACACTAAAAAGTGTAGCTCCTCCCTCCGAGCATATACACCCCCTGGATAACCAAATATAGCCAGTTCAATGCTTTGTGTTCAGGAGGCACACATCCACACATGTATTCTCATCTGATTTTTGATTTTAAAGAGTTTGAAGAAAAGCGGGTCCAAGCCTGGACCCCCGGCATGTCCCTTCTCACCCCACTGTGTCGGCGGTGTTGTTAAGGTTGATTTCAGGGCTGGAGCCTTACATGCCGCGCTCCTTCACCATCCCTCGGGCTCTGGCTTGAAGTGGGAGCCAGCACGGTTCTCACTGCCTTGCAGGAGACCGGTCTCCATCCGCAGCCCTTTCAGGATCCTGACGGACGGAGCACTCATCCCTCAGGGACCTGGCCCTGCGTCTCACAAGCTAAGTATTGAGACGTTATTGTCAGGGGGGTCCCTTGCACTTTATTGTTGGGGAGAGTGTGTTATTTAACCTTTGTGACATTTCCGGCCGGTTCTCTGGTTTTCACCAGAGAACCGCGCCGAGGGTGCCTGCGCGCCGCCCGCATTGTAAAATTTAGGCCCCGGCTTCGCTGAGGCCTAGTTTCGTTTTCACTGCCCCTGCATGTCAGTCATGCAAGGGGACAGTGCGGCTCCGCCCACCGGCCGTTCGGCACAGGGGAGGACACTCCTCTCTGAGGAGATGTTTCCCTCCCCTGTATATCTCCTTGGCCCTCTGGATCCCGCTCTTTCACTAAGCCCCGCCCCCTCTCCTTGCTCCGGCGCCATTTTATCAGCGTTCTCACACTGATCGGCGCTGGCTGCAGCATCTCTGTTAATCTGTCTGGGGGTCCGAGCTGTGGAATCCGGAGGGCACACAAACGGTCTGGTAAGCCACAACCTCGGTTGTGGACTTTCTTATAAACTCCCTGGGGGTCATTCTGGTAGAGCCCCCACCTCAGCAGCATGTCTCACACTAGGAGCAAGGTTGCAAGGCTGTACTCCATATGCACTGCATGTAAGCTCGTACTGCCTGAACCGAGCACATATCCACATTGTGATGCCTGCTCTAACATGGTGGTGCCTCAGCCTGGAGTCTCCCCAGTGGTCTCTCTGGCTGCTCCGGCCCCGGTGGCTGAACCCCCGGCTTGGGTAGAATCCTTCTCTAAGTCTATCTCCCAGTCCTTTGCCGACTCCATGGGAGAGTTGTCCCGGACTCTGCTGAGCATGCATCAGCCCCCTTCTCAGGGCGCCTCTGCTGCTTCGGCTCGCTCTCCAGAGCTCACAGAGGATTCTTCATCTGCTCCTAGACCCCGTCCTCCTAAAAGGAGACGCAGGGTCCCCTCTCCTTCCTCGTCCCGCGGCTCTGATTCACGAGCTGACTCGCAGGACGAGGAGGATGTTTTTTCTAGGGGCTCGGACGCTACCTCCATGTGCCCCATTGATCTGACCGAGGGTGACGCAGATGTTAGTGATTTGATTGCATCCATTAATTCTGTACTGGACCTCAATCCGCCAGTATCAGAGGAACATCCCTCTCTGGCAGAAAAGCACCAGTTTACCTTGCCTAAGAGAACAAGGAGTGTGTTCTTTAACCACTCCAGTTTTCAGGCCACTGTGACCAAGCCCAGAGCCTGTCCTGACAAACGCTTCCCAAAGCGTGGTTCTGATGACCGTTTTCCTTTTCCACCAGAGGTGGTCAAGGAGTGGGCTCACTCACCAAAGGTAGACCCTCCGGTGTCTAGACTCTCAGCCCGGACAGTTGTTTCAGTGGCTGATGGCTCCTCACTTAAGGATCCCACTGACCACCAGGTTGACCTTCTGGCCAAATCTGTATATGAGGCGGCAGGGGCCTCGTTCTCCCCATCTTTTGCAGCAGTGTGGGCTCTCAAAGCCATCTCTGCTTCTCTGGAGGAGATGCATTCCCTCGCCAGGGAATCTATGCCTGAAATGGTTGCCTTAACTTCTCAGGCTTCAGCCTTTTCAGCCTACGCCATGTCTGCCGGGCTGGAGGCTTCTCACCGCACTGCGGTGGCTTGGGCTAATTCCCTCGCTATCCGCAGGATCTTGTGGCTTCGAGAGTGGAAGGCAGACGCTTTTTCAAAGAAGTACCTTGCTGGGCTCCCATTTGCTGGGTCCAGGCTGTTCGGTGAACAGCTGGATGAGATTATTAAGGAAGCTACTGGCGGGAAGAGTACTTCCTTGCCACAGACTAAAGCCAGGAAACCTGTCCAGGGCAGGAACCAGTCGAGGTTTCGTTCCTTTCGTTCCTCTAACTGGTCGTCCTCTAAGCCCTCGGCCTCGTCCACTAACTCAGCCAAGGACCAGAAGCCCAACTGGCGCACGAAGCCGCGTCCTCAGAAGTCCGCAGGAGCTGCTGCCACCAAGGCAGCCTCCTCTTGACTATCTGGCCGAGCCAGCAACGTCCTTAGTCGGTGGCAGGCTCTCCCACTTTGGCGACGTGTGGTTTCAACACGTCTCCGATCAGTGGGTGCGGGATATCATCTCCCACGGCTACAGGATAGAATTCTCTTCCAGCCCGCCAAACAGATTTTTTCTGTCAACTCCCCCCTGCTCCAAGGCCGCCGCCTTCTCTCAGGCCGTGGTTGTACCGGTTCCCGCCAGGGAACGGTTCAGAGGTTTCTACTCAAATCTCTTCCTAGTCCCCAAAAACGACGGTTCCTTCCGGCCCATCCTGGATCTCAAGCTTCTCAACAAGCATGTTCAGGTGCGGCATTTTCGCATGGAATCTCTGCGATCAGTCATTGCCTCAATGACCCAAGGAGATTTCCTGGCATCCATCGACATCAGAGATGCCTATCTGCATGTGCCAATTGCAGTTTCACACCAGCGTTGGCTACGTTTTGCAATCGGAGAGGAACATTTCCAATTCGTGGCTCTCCCCTTCGGGTTAGCCACGGCCCCTCGAGTATTCACCAAGGTCATGGCAGCAGTGGTTGCGGTTCTGCACCTCCCAGGGGTTGGCAGTGATTCCTTACCTGGACGACCTTCTATTCAAGGCTTCATCCAGTGCAGACTGTCAGCGGAGTGTCTCGCTCACTCTCGCCACTCTTGTTCAATTCGGGTGGCTTGTCAATCTGCCCAAGTCCACTCTGACTCCGACCCAGAAACTCACGTACCTAGGGATGCAATTCGAGACTCTGCCGGCACTTGTCAAGCTGCCCTCAGTCAAACAGCAGTCCCTCTCTGCTGAGGCCCCGCCGTCATTCCATCAGGCACCTAATGCAGGTGCTGGGTCAGATGGTGGCGTCAATGGAAGCGGTTCCCTTTGCCCAGTTCCATCTGCGTCCTCTGCAGCTGGACATTCTCCGCTGTTGGGACAAGCGGACTTCTTCCTTGCACAGGTTGGTGGCTCTGTCGCCACAGACCAGGAGCTCTCTTCAGTGGTGGCTTCGGCCCCTCTCTCTGTCTCAGGGACGCTCCTTCCTGGCCCCGTCCTGGGTGATCCTCACCACGGATGCCAGTCTATCCGGCTGGGGAGCAGTATTTCTCCACCACCGAGCACAGGGCACTTGGACTCCGTCCGAATCAGCCCTCTCGATCAATGTGCTGGAAATCAGAGCTGTGCTCCTAGCTCTCGTAGCCTGTCACCACCTGTTGGCGGGCAAGCACATTCGAGTCCAGTCAGACAACGCGACAGCAGGTGCCTACATCAATCACCAGGGCGGGACTCGCAGCCGCCTGGCAATGTTGGAGGTTCAACACATCCTTCAGTGGACGGAGGACTCCAAGTCCACCATATCCGCAGTCCACATCCCAGGCGTAGAAAACTGGGAGGCAGATTATCTCAGCCGTCAAACCGTGGACAGCGGCGAGTGGGCTCTGCATCCGGCAGTGTTTCGGTCAATCTGCCGCAAGTGGGGCACTCCGGAAGTGGATCTAATGGCATCCCGGCACAACAACAAGGTCCCGGTTTACGTGGCTCGCTCCCACGATCCTCAGGCCTTTGCAGCGGACGCGCTGGTTCAGGATTGGTCCCAGTTTCGTCTGTCTTACGTGTTTCCCCCTCTAGCTCTCTTGCCCAGAGTCCTGCGCAAGATCAGAATGGAGGGCCGTCGGGTCATCCTCATTGCTCCAGATTGGCCCAGGCGAGCTTGGTACCCAGACCTGCTCCATCTGTCTGTAGAGGTGCCGTGGCATCTTCCGGACCGTCCAGACCTTCTCTCACAAGGTCCATTTTTCCGCCAGAATTCTGCGGCTCTCAGATTGACGGCGTGGCTCTTGAGTCCTGGATCTTGACGGCTTCTGGCATTCCTCCCGAAGTCATCTCCACTATGACTCAGGCTCGGAAGTCATCCTCGGCCAAAATTTATCACAGGACTTGGAGAATTTTCCTGTCCTGGTGTCGGTCTTCCGGCCATGCCCCTTGGCCTTTTTTCTTGCCGACCATTCTGTCCTTTCTACAGTCCGGTCTGCAGCTAGGACTGTCCCTCAGTTCCCTCAAGGGACAGGTCTCGGCTTTGTCAGTGTTGTTCCAGCGGCGTATCGCCCGGCTGGCTCAGGTGCGCACCTTTATGCAGGGCGCATCTCACATCATTCCACCTTACCGGCGGCCTTTGGATCCCTGGGACCTTAATCTGGTCCTCACGGCCTTGCAGAAACCCCCCTTTGAGCCTCTTAGGGAGGTTTCTTTGTTTCGTCTTTCACAGAAAGTCGTCTTTCTAGTGGCCATAACTTCCCTCAGGAGAGTCTCTGATTTAGCTGCTCTCTCTTCGGAGTCACCTTTTTTGGTTTTTCATCAAGATAAGGTGGTTCTCCGCCCGACTCCGGACTTTCTCCCTAAGGTGGTATCTCCTTTCCACCTTAACCAGGACATTTCATTGCCTTCCTTTTGTCCGGCTCCTGTTCACCGCTTTGAAAAAGCGTTGCATACTTTAGATCTGGTGCGGGCGCTCCGGATCTATGTGTCACGCACCGCTGTTCTTAGGAGGTGCACCTCTCTTTTTGTCTTGACCACATGTCGGCGCAAGGGCCTCTCGGCTTCTAAACCGACCCTGGCTCGTTGGACTAGGTCGGCCATCTCTGATGCCTACCAGTGTACTCAAGTGCCTCCCCCGCCGGGGATCAAGGCACACTCGACCAGAGCTGTCGGTGCCTCTTGGGCTTTCAGGCACCAGGCTACGGCTCAGCAGGTCTGTCAGGCTGCCACTTGGTCTAGTCTGCACACCTTTTCGAAGCACTACCAAGTGCATGCTCATGCTTCGGCAGATGCGAGCTTGGGCAGACGCATCCTTCAGGCGGCTGTCGCCCATTTGTGAAGTTAGGTTTCGCCTACTTCTCAGTTTTTCTGTTTATTTCCCACCCATGGACTGCTTTGAGACGTCCCATGGTCTGGGTCTCCCATAGGAACGATGAAGAAAAAGAGAATTTTGTTTACTTACCGTAAATTCTTTTTCTTATAGTTCCGTAATGGGAGACCCAGCACCCTCCCTGTTGCCTGTTGGCAGGTTCTTGTTCCGCGTGTTATCACCGGCTGTTGTTGTAGACAGAGGCTCCGGTTGTTCCGGTTTTTTGCTCAATCTCTACTTGTGGGTGGCTATTCTCCTTCAGCTTTTGCACTAAACTGGCTATATTTGGTTATCCAGGGGGTGTATATGCTCGGAGGGAGGAGCTACACTTTTTAGTGTAGTACTTTGTGTGTCCTCCGGAGGCAGAAGCTATACACCCATGGTCTGGGTCTCCCATTACGGAACTATAAGAAAAAGAATTTACGGTAAGTAAACAAAATTCTCTTTATTTCCCATTGTGTAACCCATTACCGACATATGAGGTACTGGTACTTCATATACTGCCTCCCTAACATTTTTTTGGGCTCGCACACCGATGCCCGCTTTGTTCCTGTTGGATGACGGTTGTGTTATTCAGCCTTCATCTGCCTTTAACAGCTGTGAGTGGAGCAGCGCTGAGTCTGCAACGGTTATCCTTCTAAATAGTAATGTCAACCTCGGACTTGTACTAGCAGGGGGCATTATTCTACATTCCCTTCGGTGCACCTGTGGTGTCAGGGCCGGATTATAGGCGGGGCAGACGGGGCTTCAGCCCAGGGGCCCCCACCACAAGAGCCTCTGAGGGGGCCCCCACCACCATCTGTGTGTCCGCCATTTTATTAATGTTGCAGTGGTTCAAGACTGCACTGTACCTTTAAGGTATTTCAATCCCGGCCATCACTGTACTGCAGACACGCCCACTGTACGTTGTGTGGGCTGCGCCTGCCAGGATGACGTCACCGCGCTGCTGTTTCTTCCTGCCGTAGAGGAACTTGTGGGAGGACCGGAGGTCTCAGTGGATCCCGGTAAGTATGAGGTCATTAATCATGGTGCCGGCCGGGCAGGAGACTGCAGTGAGGAGGGAGCAGGACGCCGCTGATAACTCCGACGGGATTCCATAGTGTCAGCACAGCGGCCACTCTGCCCGGGATCAGTGTGAGTTATTGCCGGTCGCCGGAGTCTGAACTGCTGCAGATCAGGTCGGGCTGTCAGTGCCGGTCATCGGCCTCATCCCTCCCCTGCAATAACTCACACTGATCTCCAGCAGAGACATCACTACACAGAATCCTGCAGTGATCACATCTGAGCCTGCAGCACACATTACACTATATGGCCCATATTACATATAGAATATGTTACATCCTGTCCTGTAGGCCCAGGTGTGATCAGTGCAGGGGATTGTATATCTGTGTACATGGTATACCACATCCAGCGTACAGAGAGAGTAGTGTGATACACTGTGTACACACATCAGATGGTACATAATAATGTGTATATTGTATAACATCTGGTGTCTGTATCACAGTATATTGTGTACCAGTCATGTATTCTCCTGTACACTGTACAGGGGCGTACCTTTGGGGGGCATGCGGCATATGTTCCCCTGCACGGCAATCAGGGGGGCACCATTAAAAAGTGTGAGGCAGCAGTATGGTGGGAGAAAATTGTAAGTGGAGAGTATTGGTGGAGAAAAGTGTGAGGGGCATAGTATAGAGCCTGGGTAGTGGGGGGGTGGGGATAAGAAGTATAGAGAAGGGGCAGCATGGTGGCCAGTGTGAGGGCACAGTATGGAGGGCACAGTATCCTGAGGAGGGGGAATGTGAGCTGGTGGTACAGTATAGTGACTGCATAGTGAAGGAGGTAGGCAGTATAGAGAAGGGGCAGCATGGTGGCCAGTGTGAGGGCACAGTATGCTGAGGAGGGGGAATGTGAGACTGAGGTGCGGTATAGTGACTGTATAGTGAAGGAGGTAGACATTATAGAGAAGGGGTAGTATGGTGGCCAGTGTGAGGGCACAGTATGCTGAGGAGGGGGAATGTGAGACTGAGGTGCAGTATAGTGATTTTGGTACTGAGGGTGAGGGCAGTATAGAGAGGGGCTTGCATGGGGAACAGTGTGAGGGCACAGCTCAGGAGGAGGAGTGTGAGGGGGCACAGTATAGACATTTGGAAGTATAGTGGGTACACAATGTAGAGGCCTGTGTGAAGAGGGGGCCCAGAACTGAACGAATAGGCCATGTACCATAAGAATGACATTGTGTGGGTCATTTTGTGCAGGGAGCACAGTGAGGGGCAATTATTTATTCACACACACAGTGTAGGTCATATATTTATATTTAGGAGCATTATAATCATTCTGCTATTTATTTTAAGGGCATAATGTCGAGATGTGCTGCAGAAGACCCGGGAGGTCTGCAGAGAGGAGCTGTAGATGTGAAAAGTCATCATGACGTCTGGACAAGATGGAGAAGAAAGAATAAGATGACTCTGATCAGAGAAGATGTCACCTACAAGGTACCTGGATGTAACTGTATGTGTGTGAGGCCCGTTTCACACGTCAGTGAAAAACACTGACGTTTTTCACTGGCGTGTAAAACACGCACATGTCCCTGCGTGTGCTGTGATTCACGGCACACGGGGGTTGTATAAGTGCAATCCGGGCTCCGTTCTCCGTGGCCCGTGATTGCACTTAGAAATCAACTCACCTGTGCCCGCTCCCGCTGTCCATGGTGCTGAATCCTCCCGCGGTGCAGCATCCGGCCGGCGCTGACCCCCGCAGCAGCTGCTTCCGGGTCGGCTGTGTCGCGCATAATGAATATGCGTGACAGTAATGAGCCGGCTTAGAAGCAGCAGGGAGAACGGGCTGCAGAGGACATCGCTGGACGCCGGGTGAGTAAAAATGTTTTTTATTTTAAATGCACGTTTTTTTCTGGCACGTGTTTCACGGACCACACCACTGCGTAATCCGTGGGACATCAGTGATGCCAGAAAAAAATGGACATGTCTCCGTGCAGCAATCACACACACGCGGGTACACCGCACGGAGACACGTGCAGTGAAAAATCACAGACGCGTGAGCAGACCCATTCATTATAATGGGTCTGCGTATGTCAGTGATTCTGGTACGTTTAAAAAAAGCACAAACGTCCCAGAATCACTGACGTGTGAAAGGGGCCTGATACTCAATGCTTCTCATCAGGACTGTGGTTCCTGTATGGTCCAAATTCTGATAAATACTGATAACAACTCCCAGCATTTTCTTACAATTGTTAAGGACATACTGGGAGTTGTTAATTCATGTGATACCAATGTATATGGGGATGTGACATTACAATATATTGTTGTAGTAAATTTGGTACTGTAGTCATGTATTGGTGGTTCTGGTGATATATTCGTTTAGTGATGAGGGTGCTAGTGATGTATTTTGGTATTGCTTTTGGTTCTGGTGCTGTACACTGTGTGCAGAATTATTAGGCAAGTTGTATTTTAGAGAATTTTTTTTTATTATTGATCAACAGCAATGTTCTCAATTAGCCCAAAAGACTCATAAATATCAAATCTTAATATTTTTGGCAGTTGGAGTGGGGTTTTTTAGATTTGGCTATCTTAGGAGGATCTGTTTGTGCAGGTAACTATTACTGTGCAGAATTATTAGGCAACTTAATAAAAAGCAAATCTATTCCCATCTCACTTGTTTATTTTCACCAGGTAAACCAATATAACTGCACAACATTTAGAAATAAACATTTCTGACATGCAAAAACAAAACCCAAAAAAATTAGTGACCAATATAGCCCCCTTTCTTTCTGATGACACTCAGCAGCCGACCATCCATAGATTCTGTCATTGCTTGATCTGTTTACGATCAACATTGCGTGCAGCAGCCACCACAGCCTCCCAGACACTGTTCCCAGAGGTGGACTGTTTTCCCTCCCTGTAGATCTCACATTTTATGAGGGACCACAGGTTCTCTATGGGGTTCAGATCAGGTGAACAAGGGGGCCATGTCATTATTTTTTCATCTTTTAGACCTTTACTGGCCAGCCACGCTGTGGAGTAGTTGGATGCATGTGATGGAACATTGTCCTGCATGAAAATCATGTTTTTCTTGAACGATACCGATTTCTTCCTGTATCACTGCTTGAAGAAGTTGTCTTCCAGAAACTGGCAGTAGGTCTGGGAGTTGAGCTTCACTCCATCCTCAACGCGAAAAGGTCCCACAAGTTGATCTTTGATGATCCCAGCCCATACCAGTACCCCACCTCCACCTTGCTGGCGTCTGAGTCGGAGTGGAGCTCTCTGCCCTTTACTGATCCAGCCTCTGGCCCATCCATCTGGCCCATCAAGAGTCACTCTCATTTCATCAGTCCATAAAACCTTTGAAAAATCAGTCTTAAGATATTTCTTGGTCCAGTCTTGAGGTTTTATCTTATGTTTCTTGTTCAGAGGTGGTGGTTTTTCAGCCTTCCTTACCTTGGCCTGTCCCTGAGTATGGCACACCTTGTGCTTTTTGATACTCCAGTAACGTTGCAGCTCTGAAATATGGCCAAACTGGTGGCAAATGGCATCTTGGCAGCTTCACGCTTGATTTTCCTCAATTCATGGGCAGTTATTTTGCGCCTTTTTTGCCCAAAACGCTTCTTGCCACCCTGTTGGCTATTTGCCATGAAATGCTTGATTGTTCGGTGATCACGCTTCAAAAGTTTGACAATTTCAAGACTGCTGCATCCCTCTGCAAGACAGCTCACAATATGAACTTTTCAGATCCCGTCACATCTCTCTTCTGACCCATTCTGCCAAAGGAAAGGAAGTTGCCTAATAATTAAGCACACCTTATACAGGGTGTTGATGTCATTACACCGCACCCCTCCTCATTACAGAGATGCACATCACCGGATTTACTTAATTGGTAGTTGGCTCTCAGCCTATACAGCTTGGAGTAGGACGACATGTATAAATAGTATCATGTGATCAAAATACTCATTTGTCTAATAATTCTACACACAGTGTATTTATGTACATTTTACTGATTCTGATCCTGTACACATGTAGCAAGCCATAATTTGTAAAATTACATGACCGCAAGGGTTTCTACATTATGTTAGTAGCATTAAAGGGGTTGTCCAGGTTTGTGATGAAAGTTTCTATGTGACTGCAGACTTCTGAATCCTCAGTGTGCACACTGCACACTATCAGGACTCTCCGATGCCAGCAGTGAGAGCTTGAGGGCATGTAACTATTGAGTGAGGCTGCAGACGTCTAATTTGAATGTGGCCGGAAGTAAGCAAATCGCATACTTGCAGTCCCATGACTACTTGCTCATGGCACGGGAAAATCATGACAGTGTGCAGTCCGCAAGCTGTGAGAATTCAGAAGTCTGCAGTCATATAGGATAACAACAAATTTTCCTTGTCGACCTGGACAACCCCTTTAATAATAAAAGTAAGCCCCGTAGCATGCCCAATCCAACAACCTGTAATATACTCAATGTAAGGATTTAGCTCTGCTTGCTAATTCCAGAAGTGGTCACATGACCACTTGCAGGTCATTTTAATACTTTGAGTCACAATTAGCTTCTCTTCCTGCTTCTCTTTATGGGCTGTAGTATTTCACTGAACATTGAGAAAATTCGGAAGAGCAGCTCATCGGCACGTGTGAAAATGGCGTATGAGCGGTCACATGACAACTACTCAAACCGCATAAGCCGTGTATAGAAGGGGGCGCCAAACTGACCTCCTACTCCATGGACAGGAAAACCTAGATCCACCTCTGATACTGTGTATGGCATACCGTGTACAGACCTCAGCTGCTATGTACTACTCTAGAGATAATACAATAGAGAGCACATTAGTATTTTTAGCAACCATGGCTGCCAGTGAGAACTTTCCCTTTCTGTATTTTTACTATTACTTGGCTGTCTTAACATTGGGATCAATAAAAAAAATGTGAGTAACTTTCTATTTATAAGTGTAAATGTGAATGTGGCAGAACAGGATAAAATCCATGCTCAGTGGATTTATTTCTAAATGCTACGGTTCGCGCTCTACTGTTATGGCTAAAAATGTTAACGTTATGGGGCCCCCACCAGATTTTCTGCCCAGGGGCCCCCACCAACCTTAATCCGGCCCTGTGTGGTGTGATCTCGGGGTGTCAATAGATTGCCATGACAGCTAGGAGTTTGCTGAACATCCCTGTGCTTGTCTTTACAATACTCCGGTGAAAGCCACCTTGCAGCTGGCATCTTTAGGAGATCGTGATTTTCACTGTACAGTAACAAGCAAAAAGGATAACAATGTTTTGAACTTTTGATTTTCAAGCTCCATATCTCACCATCCACTACATCTTTCAGTGTGAGTCAACCTTCATTTTATAGACAATCATCTTGGATTTGTTATACGTAAATATGACTTGCAACTATTTAGCATATGATTATGCAGATTCTTGTCATGTCACTGCATTGTTACTGTTTTGCTTCTTAAAATTTAAATTTTAATATTGTGTTAGTATTTTGTAAATCTACCTTTTGGCTTTCATCACTGCCTGAATCCCTCTGGGGCATACTCTCGATCAAAATCAAGCATGTCCAGACCAAAGTCTGATCCCAGGTCTCTTCTACATGCATATTGGTGCATACTGGTTGACTTACTTGGGTATGTATAAAGCTTTTTCTTCAACTTTAAACACAAGTTTTCAATTGAATTGAGGTCTGGGGACTGTGAGGGCCAATCCAGCACCTCTACTTCATTGTCATCAAACCATGTCCTTGCCAATTTCTTCATATGCCTCAGTTCTTTTTTTTTTCTCTGCTTAAACACTATGTCATATTTTTCATTCCCATAGTACTTCAGTATATGAAGTAACTCATCTTGTAGGAGAGTCACACATACCTCAGCAGTGAGACCACCATCAATTCTGATCAAGTATCCACTGCATTTGGCTGTGAAACCCCATATCGTCAGGCTTCCTCTACTGATTTTGACAGTTCCTTCAATTTCTCAGTCTGTTAGCCTCTTTTTTCCCTCATTTCTTCAAGACCTATTTGTACCCATTAGAGCCTAGTCTATTGACTGTCATATCATTGCTTGAAATCACCTATTTCCAACCTTCTACTGTCCACATTTCCTATTTTTTGCAACTCCATTCTTATGATGATATTGAAATTGTGGCTTCTTCAACTTTTTTTAGGCAACTATTCCAGATTTCTGTAATAAGCTTCACATGGTACTTACAACGACATCTGTGATCTCACTATTGTGAAGCATATGAGGCACTTCCACTGCTGTGTTTGTCACTTTAGAACTGATAGACCTTGTGATGAACCGACTTGTTGACTCGAATATTTTAGGCTGGCTTGGCTTTTGAATAGACGAACTTCATTTCTTATTCTTCCAACTGTCATAGCACCCACATGGTGCAGTTTGGCAATTTTTTTGGTCGAGAGACCACTATCAATCAGCTGGATGATGCTGTTCTTCTTTTCTTGGGAAATCGTCTTCATGGAGGCTCCTCAATTTGAACCAGTGACTGGTGAGAAGAGGTTGTAATTTGCAGTATACAGGAAGAAAAAGATTTTTCAAACACCAGAACCCAAACAGTAATAATGCAGTGACCTGACAAGAATTTGTATAACTAATCATATGCTAAATAGTTGCAAGACGAATTTATGGTTGAGATTGTCAAGATGATTGTCTGTAAAATGAAGGTTTTCTCATGCTCAAAGCTGTAGTGGATGGTGAGATATGGAGCCTGAAAGTAAAATCTTTGTTACCCTTTTGATTGTTATTGTAAATTTTGGCATAAAGAGAAGAAAATCTAAAAACCAAAATTACGCATTTTCGCCGCAGCAAGATTACAGTAAAATGCAATAAGAGGGATCATAACATTATATCTACCCCAAAACAGAATGAGTGAAAACGTCAGCTTAGGGCGCATATAATAAGTCCTCACACAGCCCCAGATCCCGATAGCTGAAAACATTACGAATCTCGAGAAAATGGAGAAGAAGCTAATTTATTTTTTTCTTACAAATTTCAGAATTTTATTTCACCAATTAAATAATAAACTATTCATATTTGGTATCTATATAATTGAACCAGTATACTTGTAGTATCGGGGACAGGAAGTGACTGGGCATGACTGGCCAGAATTAGTGGGAAGGAGGGGAGATAGTGGGCGTGACCAACTGGCCCCCTGCATATTGAAAGCTTGTTATGGGCTGCATGTCAGGCCATGCCCACCAAGACTAGCGTCACACCCACTAAGCCGCAAGTATGTCACTTTGATAATGCAAGGGGAGCTTGGCCGCCCTCCGGAATCCCCTCTTTTGGTGGTCTTAAACCCAAACCACCGTGTCTATTAGAAATAACTCAATGACAATGTGGACTTAAAAACTAATGTTTACTAAATCCGGGTGGCCACCCACGCCCACCAGCTCTACTCACACCCATTTACTCCAGCCTGTGATGCCCAGTCACTTCTGGTTCCCGATACTACAAGTGCGTGGCAATACCAAATATGTGTATATTTTTGAAATTTTTAACGGTTTTATTTTGAATGGGGGGGTGATTTGAACTTTTATTTTTTTTTTCCAGGTCGCCACATCACAGCACTACAGGAGTTGCTACTTTGACCTCTACAGGGGCAGGAAACACAAGAGGTTAAAAGCCCCTCCCACTCCAACCTCCTCAGTGTTTTTCCTGTCCCTGTACAGGATGGACTCAAGAAGATCTTATTGTCGGGATGAAGGGGGTCCAGGTGGATCTGGGGGCCTTCCTCTCTCATTCCGGCCTGTCAAGCAGCCCCAGGCGGACACCTCTCAAGGAGAGTTCCTCCAGCCTCGCCGGTGGAGCAGGAGCTCCTGGTGCCAACCGCTTCCCTCTTCGGAGGGCTCTCAGCATCCTGCACGCAGGCACTTCCAGTCTTGCGCATGGCGAGCATTCCAGGGTGGGATGCACTGCCATGGATGCACAGAAGAGGATCAGTCGCACTTCTGGTTCCGGGTCAGGGCAACTTCTTGGAGAGTGGCATGGGTTCCAGCACGGAACTCAGAAGGAAGGACTAGGACCTGGAGGTACCCCGTATAACGTAATAAAAACCTGTGGGGAGGGGAAAGGACACCGTCAGTATTCCCTTGGGGTAGGTCGTGTACAGGATTCCTGAACAAGCCTAGTCATGCATGTGGGTGCCCGCTCAGACATTTCTCCTGATGTACCCCAGGTCCATGTGAGTGCCCGTTCCATAGGACTAGCCCAGATGGGGGTAGTATGGCGTACTAAATAGTCTAAGCCCTTGTATATGTCACAATGGAGGTTACTCTGTGGGCTCTGGCACCATCCTTAAAAAAGGCAACTATGAAGTTATGAGGAAAATCTAGACTGTTTGCAGTGCCTAATGGGAAGTTAGCAGACACTTGTGCTAAAAAAAAACTCTGTGAGGCCTGTATTGCCAAGCTTGTCTCGGAGGAACAGAAGTCCTTCCTGACAGATAAGAGGCAATTATTTGGAAAGAAGTTCAGACGACAGTGTCCTGTATGATGCCCCAACAAAAACCCTGTATGGCTTCTCGGAAGAGGCAGCGGTGTGAATTGGAGGAGTCTTCTGAAGCGGAAGACCCATTCTGTGACTCTGAGTCGGATGTTGAGGAAAAGGTCCCGGGAACATTGCCAGAAGAAGGGAGACAATACCTTTTTTCATCACAGGATAGAGATGGCCTTCTGAGGGCAGTCTGAAGGACCATGATGGTGGAGGAGACTGAGAAACCACGATCTATCCAGGACGAGATTCTTCCCTGTTAATCAACATGTCCGAACCATGGTCATGGAGGAATGGAAGGAGGCTAAAAAGAAGCAAGTGATTCCCTGGGACTTCACGGCTTGTCTTCCCTTTGAACCTGAGGACATCAAAGCATGGGAGGATGTTCCCAGGATTGATGTTCCTGTAGCGAAGGTGGCTAAAAAGACTTCTATACCATTTGAGGACTCTTCTGGTCTTAGAGACCCAATGTTCAGGAAAGCAGATGGACTCCTGAAGAAGGCATGGGAAGCTTTGGTGGCCACCATCAAAGCTAATATAGCAGCTACTTCAGTGGCTAGGTCTAGGTGGTTGGATGATCTTGAAGCTCAGATCAGAAAAAAGGCTCTAAGAGAAGCTGTCTTGAAGTCCATTCACCTGTGAAAGATGGCCACAGGTTCATGGCGGATTCCTCTGCAGAGTCTGTTAGGATTTCTGCTAGAAATGATGCATTAATCAATTCAGCCTGCCGTGCTATATGGCTTAAAACATGGTCAGGGGATAGCACCTCTAAAAATAAACTTTGTTCTATTCCCTTTTCAGGTCTCCGGGTATTTGTCCATGTGTTAGACGATATTCTGGAGAAAGCTTCGAATAAAAAAGGAGGATTCCCGGAGGAAAAATCTCGGACGTCTCTGCCCTCTCGTAGATTCCGGTCTTTTAAGGGGCAAGATTACGAAGGAAAAGGGAAAACAGGGAAGTGGAGCTACCCAAATGGGGGGGAAGGATAGGAACTCCCATTTTGATTCCAGGAAGAGACCGGATAGGTCCTGACGCCATGTACATAGGCTGGAGACTGCGTGGCTTTCTGGAAGAGTGGAGGCGCATATCCTCCAATCCATGGGTCCTCCAATTTGTAGCTCAGGGACTCCAGATCGAGTTTCCCATACCCTTCCCAAAAGGTTTATCCTCACAAAGCCCTGGTCCACGTTCGTTTGCAACCGTCTCTGGACGGATGTAGAAACCTTATTACAAACACAGGCAGTAATTCCTTTTCTGGTCCTTGAACAATTTCAGGGTCATTACTCAACCCTCTTTTCCCTAAAAAAACCCCAAAACATCAGGCGACTTCTGTACAATAAAAAACCTACAACCTCTAAACCGGTGGGTCCGTTACAAAAAATTTCTTCTCAATACAAACTCCGTCATGGGCATGGTAGATCTAAAAGACGCCTATTATCACGTAGCCATCCATCGAAAATCCCAGAAGTTCCTAAGGTTTGCTCTAAAAAAAAAAAGGAGAACGATTTTCCACTTTCAGTTCCCGGTCCCTACCATTCGGCCTGTCATCTGCTCCCATAATATTCACAAAAGTAGTGGCAGAGGTAGTTGCCCATCTTAGAAGTGACGATGTGACAATTGTACCATACCTAGACGACTTCTACTGGTGGCGGACCCTCAGGAGGAACTGTTTTGTAGGATTACTATTACCTTACAACAACTTCAGTCACTAGGTTGGATAGGCATAAGAACTTCCTTTTTACCGTCACAGAAGGCAGAGGTAATCAGGAACAGAATCCAGATCTTGGGACAGAAGAGGAGGTGCACGGTCAGGAAAGCCATGAGCATTCTCTGCCTGATGACGTTGTGCATTCCAAGCCTCAGGTAGAGTCAATTATCCTCCAGAGTCCTTCAGAAGCTGATCTTGACCGCTACAATCGGCTTCCGGTGGTCCTTGAACAGCCAGATCAGTTTACCGCATCATCTCAAAGAAGATCTGAGATGATGGATGGATTGGAAGAACCTGCAGGTCGGAGTTCCCTGGAATTGCTCTCCTTGTGTCACGCTTACTACCGACGTCAGTCAGACAGGTTTGGGTGCCCACGTTGGTCCAGTTACTTCCAGGGAGAGTAGCCGGTACAGATGAAGAACAAGTCTTCAAATTTCAGAGAACTAAACGCCGTCTGGCAAGCTCTCAGGAGGAATTGAGAACTGTTTCTGAATCAGCATGTCAGGATTTTATCCGACAATGTCACAACAGTGTCCTTTCACCGGCATCAGGGAGGCTCAAGACATTCCCCTCTACAATCTCTAGCAACAGAGATTTATTTGTTGGGCCGAAAGATCAGTGCTATCCATCTCCGCAGTCCATCTGAAAGGATCAGAAAAGTACCTGGCAGACTCTCTCAGCAGCCGCACGATAGATCCCTCAAAATGGGAATTGGACGAGGTCGTATTCCAGAATCTGGTCAGCAGATGGGGTGCCCTTCAAGTAGACCTGTTCGCTTCCAAAAGAAATACAAAAACAAGAAAATTGTTTCCCCTGAATCCAAGAGACAATCCCACCGTGGAGGATGCCATGTCTCAGATCTGGGACAGGAGTCTAGCATACGCATTCCCTCCTCTCCCATTGATTCCCAGTCCTCAAGCAGATCCAGCAGGACGGAGCCAAAGTAGTATTAAAAGCGCTTTATTGGCCGAAGAGGAGCTGGTTTTTGTTGCTTAAAAACCTTGCAGTAGGAGACCCTGTGTTCCTTCCCTTGAGGGAGAATCTCCTCAGCCAGGGACCAGTACTTCACCAAGAACTACGACACCTACACTTGTCGGCCTTGATCCTGAAGGGAGGTTCCTGAGGATTAAGGTCTTATCAGATGCAGTTATTTCCACCCTCCAGGCGAGCAGGAAATTGGTAACAAGGACGATCTACAGAAAGGTCTGGAGAAGGTTAGACACATTCCTAGGCGAGGAACCGGTGTCCAGTGCGCACCCGAATATTCCCAAGATTTTGGATTTTCTTCAGATGGGCTTCCACAAGGGACTGAAACCAAATAAGTTGAAGGTACAGATTTCGGCCCTTAGCATCTTCTTCGATGTACCACTAGCCTGCTATTCGTGGGTCTCACGGCTTGTGAGGGGTATCCAGAGGTTGAGACCCACTATCAGATCCACAGTGCCTCTGTGCGACCTGGGTTTGGTTCTGAATGGACTTTGCGACCTTCCATTTGAACCAATTGATCAGATATCGGTTGAGACGTTGTCGATCAAGATGGTGTTCCTGGTTGCAGTGACAAAACGGCCAAACGAATCTGGCAGATCCAGGTCTTATCTATCAGGGATCCCAATCTTCAGGTCCTAGACCAGTGACGGCGAACCTATGGCACGCGTGCCACCAGGGGCACGCAGAGCCCATTCTGCTGGCATGCGTGCTGTCGCCTGATCCTGCCGCATTGATCTGCTGGTGCAGTCGCGCCGGCAGATCAAAGCTGTGTTGGAGCGGAGGAGACATTTCTCCTCGCTCTGACACTCCTCCTCTCCCAGGCTGCAGGTGTGTTGCCTAGAAGACGGAGGAGCGTCAGCGAGCGGGGCCGGCGTAATGAGGTCTTCTGGCCACGTGGGAACTGAGGACCCAGCGGCGCGCAGCGGGGGAGCGTGTGCAGGAAGGTAAGTTGTGTGTTCCTTTTTTTTATAACTCGTGTGTGGCTGTGCCAAGGTGGGGGATGGGGGGGAGCGCCAGCATGGAACGCACATGCCAGCATGGGGTGTGGGTAGGAGAACGCACATGCCAGCATGGGGTGGGGGTGGGGGTGGGGGAACGCACATGCCAGCATGGGGTGGGGGTGGGAGAATGCACATGCCAGCATGAGGTGGGGGTGGGAGAACGCACATGCCAGCATGGGGTGTGGGTGGGAGAACGCACATGCCAGCATGGGGTGGGGGTGGGGGAACGCACATGCCAGCGTGGGGGTGGGGGAACGCTCATGCCAGCGTGGGGGTGGGGGAACGCACATGCCAGCATGGGGTGGGGATGGGGGAACGCACATGCCAGCATGGGGTGGGGATGGGGGAACGCACATGCCAGCATGGGGGGGAACGCACATGCCAGCATGAGGGGGAACACACATGCCAGCATGGGGAGGAATGACATGCATGCCAGGATGGGGGGGACATGCATGCCAGGATGGGGAACAATGCATGCCAGGATGGGGAAACATGCATGCAAGGATGGGGAAACATGAATACCAGGATGGGGAACAATGCATGCCAGGATGGGGAAAACATACATGCAAAGATGGAGGAAACATGCATGGCAGGATGGAGGAAACATACATGCCAGGATGGAGGAAACATACATGCCAGAATGGAGGAAACATACATGCCAGAATGGAGGAAACATGCATGCCAGGATGGAGGAAACATACATGCCAGGATGGAGGAAACATGCATGCCAGAATGGAGGAAACATACATGCCAGGATGGAGGAAACCTACATGCCAGGATGGAGGAAACCTACATGCCAGGATGGAGGAAACATGCATGCCAGAATGGAGGAAACATACATGCCAGGATGGAGGAAACATACATGCCAGGATGGAGGAAACATGCATGCCAGGATGGAGGAAACATGCATGCCAGGATGGAGGAAACATGCATGCCAGGATGGAGGAAACATACATGCCAGGATGGAGGGAACATACATGCCGGGATGGAGGAAACATGCATGCCAGGATGGAGGAAACATGCATGCCAGGATGGAAGAAACATGCATGCCAGGATGGAGGAAATATACATGCCAGGATGGAGGAAACATGCCACGATAGGGTACATTTACCAGGAAGGGGAACATTTACCAGGAAGGGGTACATGCTAGGAAGGGGGACATTTACCTGGATGGGGGTACATTTACCTGGATGGGGGTAAATTAACCAGGATTGGGAACATTTACCAGGATGGAAGACATTTACCAGGAATGGGGTACATGCCGGGATGGGGGAACATTTACAAGGATGGGCAATATGTCAGGATGGGGTACATTTACCAGCATGGGGGAACATGCCAGAATAAGGTACATTTACCAGGATGGAGGACATTTACCAGGATGGAGTACATTTACAAGGATGGGGTCATGATGGGGACAAATATACAGTGCCTACAAGTAGTATTCAACCCCCTGCAGATTTAGCAGGTTTACACATTCGGAATTAACTTGGCATTATGACATTTGGACTGTAGATCAGCCTGGAAGTGTGAAATGCACTGCAGCAAAAAAGAATATTGTTTCTTTTTTTTTTTTTTTAAATTGTGAAAAGTTTATTCAGAGGGTCATTTATTATTCAACCACTCAAACCACCAGAATTCTGTTTGGTTCCCCTAAAGTATTAAGAAGTATTTCAGGCACAAAGAACAATGAGCTTCACATGTTTGGATTAATTATCTCTTTTTCCAGCCTTTTCTGACTAATTAAGACCCTCCCCAAACTTGTGAACAGCACTCATACTTGGTCAACATGGGAAAGACAAAGGAGCATTCCAAGGCCATCAGAGACAAGATCGTGGAGGGTCACAAGGCTGGCAAGGGGTACAAAACCCTTTCCAAGGAGTTGGGCCTACCTGTCTCCACTGTTGGGAGCATCATCCGGAAGTGGAAGGCTTATGGAACTACTGTTAGCCTTCCACGGCCTGGACAGCCTTTGAAAGTCTCCACCCATGCCGAGGCCAGGCTTGTCCGAAGAGTCAAGGCTAACCCAAGGACAATAAGGAGCTCCGGGAAGATCTCATGGCAGTGGGGACATTGGTTTCAGTCAATACCATAAGTAACGTACTCCACCGCAATGGTCTACGTTCCAGACGAGCCCGTAAGGTACCTTTACTTTCAAAGCGTCATGTCAAGGCTCGTCTACAGTTTGCTCATGATCACTTGGAGGACTCTGAGACAGACTGGTTCAAGGTTCTCTGGTCTGATGAGACCAAGATCGAGATCTTTGGTGCCAACCACACACGTGACGTTTGGAGACTGGATGGCACTGCATACGACCCCAAGAATACCATCCCTACAGTCAAGCATGGTGATATGCTGCAATTTTTTCCAGAAAGATCAATCCATCTGCTGTGTTTGGAAAGGGCTCAGCTTCAATGTGTGGTAAGCATGCATGAGTGTGATGCCCCCTGCTGAAGAGAAGAGAAGACGGCAAAGGTAAGGTTAAAATCAATTATTTACATTATAGGATTGGTTGGCACTTCGGAAACAAAAATTGGGTTTAGGGCTACAGTTTGGGCACTCGGCCTGTAAAAGGTTCGCCATGACTGTCCTAGACCATCGGATAATACTGAAATTGGATCCAGCCTTTTGCCCCAAGGTAGATTCATCCGTGAATCTGGAGCAGGAAGTTATCTTGCCCTCCTTCTGCCACAACTATAAAAATCAAAAGGAACGATGCTTACATTCATTGGATGTCAGATGGGACAGTGTTGACTTATTTGGAGGCCACCTGGAACTGGAGGATGGACTCTACTCTATTTGTACAATTCAGGGGAAAACATAGAGGAGGGAAGGCCACAAAGGCAACTTTATCACGGTGGGTCAGATCCGCTATAGCTTCTACCTATACATCCGTAGGTAAAGACCCTCCGGTAAACCTTAGGGCCCACTCAACTAGGGCATTATCCACCTCAGGGATGGAAAAAGCAGACACCTCAATTGAACAGATTTGTAGACCAGCCACCTGGTCAGGTCCAATACATACTGCAAGCATTATAAATTAGATGTCCTAGCCAACCAGCAGACCTTGTTTGGTAGGAAAGTGCTTCAAGCCGTGGTCCCCCCCCTGATAAGAGATTACTTTGGTATTCTCCTGTGGTGCTGTCATGTGGCGACCTGGAAAATAAGAATTACGACCTACCGGTAATGATGTTTTCAGGAGCCCATCATGACAGCACCCTTATTTCCCTCCCTTTCGTTCTTTATACTTAACGTGAACTAAACATTGTATGAAGGAAGCAATAATAAAATTGTATTGTACCCATCCTAGTGTGGTAGTTGGAAAAGTCATTACTGAGGAGGTTAGGGTGGGAGGGGCTTTTAACCTCTTGTGTTTCCTGTCCCTGTAGAGGTCAAAAGAGCAACTCCTGTGGTGCTGTCATGATGGGCTCCTAGATACATCATTACCTGTAGATCGGAATTCCTATTTTTGTCATTTTTTAAAACTTTATTTTTACATTTTTTAATTATTTTACTAGTCCCCCTAGGGGACGTTATGGATCAATAGTCTGATCGCCTGTGCATTTCTGTTGATTAGAGTTGCACTCTGTAAGCTCTTACAGGAACTATGTCATGATAGCGAAAGGGGTCATAACACGACCCATCGCTACCGTGGTAACCTGACCCTGTGATCGCATCCTGGGGCCGTCGATGGTGGCGTTGAAAGGCATTTCCCACCACGGCCATTTAAATTGCGCTGTCACATTTTGACAGTGCAATCTAAGTGACAAGCAGGCGTTGGTGGATCGCAAATCCACCTGCGCCTGTTAGCCCCATGTCTGCTGTTCAAATCAGCAGACATGTGCAGGGTTCACTGCTGACTCAGCGCAGCAGCTGGCAGTGATTACCGTGACATGACCAATGACGTACCAGTACATCATTGGTCGTGAAAGGGTTAACTTACCTGGAGAATCATATTGCCGGGTCAATTTTAGTGAATCATATAGTGAAAATGGTAACAAGAAAAAAAAAAAGTGTATATGTATATACACTACAGTTCAAAAGTTTGTGGTCACCCAGACAATTTTGTTTTTTCCATGAAAAAAATCATACTTTCATTTATCAAATAAGTGGCATAATGAATAGAAAATATAGTCCAGACATTGACTAGGTTAGAAATAATGATTTTTACTTGAAATAATAATTTTCTCCTTCAAACTTTGCTTTCGTCACAGAATTCTCCTTTGCAGCAATTACAGCTTCACAGAACTTTGGCATTCTAGCTGTTAATTTGCTGAGGTAATCTGGAGATATTTCACCCCATGCTTCCAGAAGCCCCTCCCACTAGTTGGATTGGCTTGATGGGCACCTTTTGCGTACCATACGGTCAACAGCTCAATTGGGTTGAGATCTGGTGACTGGGCTGTCCACTCCATTACAGATAGAATACCAGCTGCCTGCTTCTTCCCTAAATAGTTCATGCATAATTTGGAGGTGTGCTTTAGGTTATTGTCCTGTTGTAGGATGAAATTGGCTCCAGTCAAGTGCTGTCCACAGGGTATGGCATGGCGTTGCAAAATGGAGTGATGGCCTTCCTTATTCAAAATCCCTTTTACCTTGTACAAATCTCCCACTTGACCAGCACCAAAGCAATCCCAGACCATCACATTACCTCCACCATGCTTGACAGATGGCATCAGGCACTCTTCCAACATCTTTTCAGTAGTTCTGCATCTCACAAATGTTCTTCTGTGTGATCCAAACACCTCAAACTTCGATTCTTCTGTCCATAACACTTTTTTCCAATCTTCCTCTGTCCAATGTCTGTGTTCTTTTGCCCATATTAATCTTTTCCTTTTATTAGCCAGTCTCAGATATGACTTTTTCTTTGCCACTCTGCCTTGAAGGCCAGCATCCCGGAGTCGTCTCTTTACTGTAGACGTTGACATGGGCATTTTGTGGGTGCTTTTAAATGAAGCTGCCAGTTGAGGACTTGTGAGGCAACAATTTCTCAAACTAGAAACTCTAATGTACTTGTCTTGTTGCTCAGTTGTGCAGTGGGGCCTCCCACTTCTCTTTCTATTCTGGTTAGCGCCTGTTTGTGCTCTCCTTTGAAGGGAGTAGTACACACTGTTGTACGAAATCTAGTGGCTTTGCAATTTCTCGCATGGAATAGCCTTCATTTAAGAACAAGAATAGACTGTCGAGTTTCACATTAAAGTTTTCTTTTTCTGGCTATTTTGACAGTTTAATGGAACCAACAAATGTAATGTTCCAGATTCTGATCTAGCTCAAAGGAAGGTCAGTTTTATAGCTTCTCTAATCAGCAAAACTGCTTTCAGCTGTGCTAACATACTTGCACAAAGGTTTTCAAGGGATTTCTAAACATCCATTAGCCTTCTAACACAGCAGACACAATGTACCATTAGAACACTGGAGTGGTGGTTCTTGGAAATGGGCCTCTATACACCTATGTAGATATTGCATTAAAAACCAGACATTTGAAGCTAGAATAGTCATTTACCACATTAACAATGTATAGAGTGTATTTCTGTTTAATGTTAGCTTCATTAAAAAAATGTGCTTTTCTTTAAGAAAATTATCTAAGTGACCCTAAACTTTTTTTACACTGTAGTGTATATTGTGGAACTGCACTTTATTTTTCAATTTCAACACACTTGTATTTTTTTCTCGCTTTCCCGTGCATCACATGGTAAAATGAATGGTGTCATTCAAAAGAACATCATCCTGCAAACAAAAGCCCTCATATGGCTATGTGGATGGAAAAGTAAAAAAGTTATTGCTCTTGGAAGAAAGTGAGGGAAAAAGCAAAACAAAAAAAACGGGAAATAACCCAGTCAGGAAGGGATTAAGATAAATCCAAGATCTGATTCTCAGAATTTAATCTCCTCTCAAAATCGATTAATGAAATGGTTTATATAGGGAAATAATGTAGTTATCAAAAAAAAAAAAGGACAGAAATTATTACATAAAGGTCGGATATTTTACCTTCAAAAGCTTGAAAAATATTTTCTCTGTTAGGGTATGTCCACACACTGCGTTCTTGATTTGACAAAAAAAAAATACACCCTCTGGCAGACTTTGACAACTGTAAGCACTGCGTATGAGAAAACAAAATGCATCCAAAACGCATGTGTTTTGGATGCATTTTTGACAGTGCGGTCCCACTGGGATTCACCTCTGCTACATCCCTGTCCTGTCACAGCAGCACCATACAGCATGACTGGTCGCTGACAGTAGACAGAGCTGCGCGAGGAAAATGAACTCTGGTGAACTCCTGACGTAAGTGTCACGACATTGGCAGTAGTGCGGGGCCCGCAGCTGTGACGTCAGAGGTTCACCCGAGTTCATTGTCATCGCGTGGCTCTGTCTCTATGTCGCGGCTTTGTTTGAGGTCACAGGTGAAGGACAAGGTGGGACGAAACGGTGAAAAAATGCAATTCTGCCATTGTCTTTTTGAGTTTTGCTTTTACAGGATTCTTTTTGCTGTAAAAATTGTTGAAAACCGAATTCTCACATCAGTCTACTGATTATTTCTGAGTATTACTGTGATACCAAACATTGATCTTATTTTTCCTGTTTCAGTAAAGAAACAAAATTCTGAATATTGGGGAAAAAAAAATAAATTTCGTGTTGCCATTTTCCGACGCTTATTTACGGATGAGTTTAGTCTTTTAATGGTATCATTCTGATCTACATACTTTTTGTTTTGTGACTTATAATCCAGTATTTGAGAGGCTGAACGAACAAACAGGGCCGACATCATGCTCTACACCAGTATTTCTCAACTCCAGTCCTCAAAAGTCCCCAACAGGTCATGTTTTCAGGTTTTTCTCAATCCGGTTTTCAGGATTTCCTTAATGTTGCACAGGTGATGGAATTATCCCCTGGCTAATATTGATGAAAACCTGAAAACATGATCTGTTGGTGGGTCTTGAGGACTGGAGTTGAGAAACACTGCTCTACACATTCCTGCTCTGAGGTCTATTGTTACTTACATGGTGAACTACAAAAAGAATACTGAAACTCATATTTAAAACAATAATTTTTATTATTGAGAAATTGTTAAAAGGTTTTACAGGAGGAAAATGGGGGGGGGGGAGCATGAAAAATGAACAGTGAATAGTTAAATCCTGAAATGGTCACCCAGAAGCTGAAAAAGGAGTAATATATTGATTCAATACATGAACTGAGAGAAGGGGTCTCACTAGAAATGGAGTATTGTATGGAGAGTCGGACACCAGTGTAAAAGGTATCCTATGTATATATTTAAGTACTTTATAAGTAACAAGTTACTGTTAATTGCATATAAGGCCTAAATCAGCCCACATAAATAACTCCAATACAATAGTCCTCACCATATAAAGTCAAGTAGACAGTTGACTAAAATATAAAGTGCTCAGTACTCCTTAATAGATCTTAGAATGCATATATATGAAAAAGTCAACTCATAACTCAGATTTTGGTAACTATACTCCTATTAGGTGAGCTAAATAGCAAATAAGACCGTCTTATTTGCTATTTAGCTCACCTAATAGGAGTATAGTCACCAAAATCTGAGTTATGAGTTGACTTTTTCATATATATGCATTCTAAGATCTATTAAGGAGTACTGAGCACTTTATATTTTAGTCAACTGTCTACTTGACTTTATATGGTGAGGACTATTGTATTGGAGTTATTTATGTGGGCTGATTTAGGCCTTATATGCAATTAACAGTAACTTGCTACTTATAAAGTACTTAAATATATACATAGGATACCTTTTACACTAGTGTCCGACTCTCCATACAATACTCCATTTCTAGTGAGATCCCTTCTCTCAGTTCATGTATTGAATCAATATATTACTCCTTTTTCAGCTTCTGGGTGACCATTTCAGGATTTAACTATTCACTGTTCATTTTTCATGCTCCCTCCCCCCCCCCCCCCATTTTCCTCCTGTAAAACCTTGTAACAATTTCTCAATAATAAAAATTATTGTTTTAAATATGAGTTTCAGTATTCTTTTTGTAGGTTATATATGGTAATGTATACTGGAACCAATAATATGGTATTCTGTTTACTGTTACATGGTGAACTGTTTTAATCTCAGTAAATAACATTATTTTTCTACAAAACTTGAATTTTCTATAGATATTTTAGAAATGTTATACAATTAAGTTAAAATATTTTATGCAAAAATAATAACAATATTTATTCTTAGCAGATGACTGTACCAGGACATCAGAGGGACAATTAATATCTGCAATTTTTAAATCAGATGACTCTGCGATCACACAAGACATAACTGAAGTGAATGCCATTACTCCAGATATCCCATCATCCCTTCACAGCAAAGATCTATCATCTGATTCTTTTAAACAGGTCCTAACTTCTGATTCCTCAGAGACTAGTAAGAAAAATAAAAGTCACGAAACAAGCATTAAAAATGAAGCTGCTCTTAAAGCAAAGAAGCCATTTTCAAGTGCAGAACATAGTAAAGATCTGTCCCTCAAAATGGCTTTTGCTACTGATAAGAAAATATTTTCCTGTACAGAATGTGGGAAATATTTTAACTGCAAATCACGGCTTGTTAGACATGAAAGAATTCACACAGATGAGAAGCCATATTCATGTTCAGAATGTGGGAAATGTGTTGCATCAAAATCACATCTTGTTACACACCAGAAAATTCACACAGGGGAGAAACCTTTCTTATGTTTAGAATGTGGGAAATATTTTGCAGAGAAATCACATCTTGTTGAGCACCAGAGACGTCACACAGGGGAGAAACCTTTTGCATGTTCAGAATGTGGGAAAAGTTTTTCAAAGAAAACATCTCTTGTTATACATCTGAGAAGTCACACAGGGGAGAAACCTTTTCCATGTTTAGAATGTGGGAAATGTTTTGCAGATAAATCAGCTCTTGGTATACACCTGAGAATTCACACAGGGGAGAAACCTTTTTTATGTTCAGAATGTGGGAAATGTTTTGCACAAAAATCACATATGGTTGAACACCAGAGAACTCACATGGGGGAAAAACCTTTTTCATGTTCAGAATGCGGGAAATGTTTCTCAGACGAATCACATCTTGTTGAACACCAGATAAATCACACAAGGGAAAAACCTTTTTCGTGTTCAGAATGTGGGACATGTTTTGCAGAGGAATCATATCTTGTTGAACACCAGAGAAGTCACACAGGGGAGAAACTGTTTTCATGTTTAGAATGTGGGAAATGTTTTAAAGTCAAATCAAGTCTGTGTAGACACCAGAGAAGTCACATATGAGAGAAGCCTTTTTAAACTCCCAGTATTAGTTATCTGCCATTTATTACCGTTTTTTATATGCACAATCTGCATGTCAGAAGAAATGTTTTTTATGTATATTACAATAATAAACCTAATATGTTGTAAGATACTATTTACATCTACGCTCCATTACCTTTTTGTAGGAAAGTCTGATGTGATTTATTATTTTAAAACAGTTCCCATATAGAAGGTTGTTCACCATCATTGAGAACAGATTTCCTTCTCTATGCTCCAATACACATATTATTGGGTCTAAAGGGACTTGGATTTTAAATAGTTACTCAATTGTCTCAAAAACCTGACCTCCAAAATTTACACTTTATAGCATAATAATATATGAGGGGTTAACCCCTTAATTAACCACCAGTGATACGCCTTTTAATGGAAGTCACTCAAGGTACTTCTTCCACAGCCCCGTTAAAAAGTGGCACTGAGGAATAAATACCCTGAACGACTAATAAGTGAATAGCAGCACCCTGTGCTTGAAATTCCTGCGGGTGACTGCTGTACATCACAGCTGACACCCGTGGGCAACTTCCCCAGTTTCTGGAACCAATCGAGGCGGATTAACCCTTTAATCCATCAACAACAGTGCATGAGATCAGTGATCAAACTAAAATATATTCTTGTCCAATAGTGGGACTAAGTGAAAAAAGTTAAACAAAATATGAAACAAAACAACACACACAAAAAAAGCCCACACAACTTCACTTCTACATCAGGGGTCACATGACGTCCGTATAGAAGGGACTTAATAATATATGTGAAGGTATAATTTTTTATATATATTATGTGTATATAATAATATATAATATTTATTCATTTATATAGCGCTATTAATTCCACAGCGCTTTACATACATTGTCAGCACTGTCCCCATTGGGGCTCACAATCTAGAGTCCCTAACTGTATGTCTTTGTAGTGTGGGAGGAAACTGGAGAACCCGGAGGAAACCCACGCAAACACGGGGAGAACATACAAACTCCTTTCAGATGTTGTCCTTGGTGGGATTTGAACCCAGGATCCCAGCGCTTTACTTGGGAGGAGTTTCCAACACCTGGCTATACACACGTCCCCATGACATCACGGATTACAGCCAATCAAAGGGGAACATGAATCTTGGTCATAGGCCCCTATATAAGCTATCCTTATACCCTGTGAGGGTCTCTTTTCCTCTGCTTCCTTGGCTCTTTCTCGTCCTCTCTGGATGGCCACACGCAAGGACAGCAGGATAAAGGGATAGATAGTGTTAATTGTTGGGTGGGCTATTATATGATGTGAGTGCTATAGTCTGTTGGGGTGGTTGGTAATTGTGGGTTTAATATTGTATTTATAAACATATTTACTGGTGTTTTCCTGTATGGAATGTGGATTTACTTTAGTATATGCTTTTCATATTGATTACATGTGCTAGTATTATATAGTGTATTAAGCGTAGTCTTGTTAGTGAATAATAAACTTGTTATATTTTATCACAACAAAGTGTCTTGAGTAGAGATGAGCGATGTTCGAGGTTCACCAATTTCATGTTCAAGTGATTTTGGGGGGTGCTCGAGATCGAACTCCAGCCTTTTGCTAAAAGCTCGACAGTTTGAGTTACGTTCGAGAACGGTTCGATCACCAAAACCATGGCTTTTTACAGCTACAGTGTGCATGGAGCCATCGCTGGCAGCCTGCGGTAAGCTGGTAACCAAGGTAAATATCGGGTATCCAAGCAAAGCGCTTTGCTTAGTAACTCGATATTTACCCTGGCTACGTGTGCAGAGAGCCGACACTTCCCCGCTCGGCTCCGCCCCCTCATGCACTCGGCATGTACACACCCTCACCTATCCCCAGCCATTCAGTCCCCGGCACTGACGTCCTCATCGCCACATGGCCCCGCTCGGCTCCACCCACGTCGCACTCCGCCGTCCGCACACATTACTCCACTCTGCTCCACCCACCTCGCACTCTGCACACATTACCCCACTCGGCTCCACCCACCTCGCACTCCGCTGCCCGCACACATTACCTCGCTCGGCTCCACCCACCTCGCACTCCGTTGCCCGCACACATTACCCCGCTCGGCTCCACCCACCTCGCACTCCGCACACATTACCCCGCTTGGCTCCACCCACCTCGCACTCCGCTGCCCGCACACATAACCCCGCTCGGCTCCACCCACCTCACACTCCGCACACATTAGCCCGCTCGGCTCCACCCACCTCGCACTCCGCTGCCCGCACACATTACCCCGCTCGACTCCACCCACCTCGCACTCCGCACACATTACCCCGCTCGGCTCCACCCACCTCGCACTCCGCTGCCCTCACACATTACCCCACTCGGCTCCACCCACCTCGCACTCCGCACACATTACCCTGCTCGACTCCACCCACCTCACACTCTGCACACATTACCCCGCTCAGCTCCACCCACCTCGCACTCCGCTGCCCGCACACATTACCTCACTCAGCTCCACCCACCTCGCACTCCGCACACATTACCCCGCTCGGCTCCACCCACCTCGCACTCCGCTGCCCTCACACATTACCCCGCTCGGCTCCTCCCACCTCGCACTCCGCACACATTACCCTGCTCGACTCCACCCACCTCACACTCTGCACACATTACCCCACTCGGCTCCACCCACCTCGCACTCCGCACACATTACCCCGCTCGGCTCCACCCACCTCGCACTCCGCTGCCCTCACACATTACCCCGCTCGGCTCCTCCCACCTCGCACTCCGCACACATTACCCTGCTCGACTCCACCCACCTCACACTCTGCACACATTACCCCGCTCGGCTCCACCCACCTCGCACTCCGCTGCCGGCACACATTACCTCACTCAGCTCCACCCACCTCGCACGCCGCACACATTACCCCGCTCGGCTCCACCCACCTCGCACTCCGCACACATTACCTCGCACTACGCTGTCCGCACACGTTACCCCGCTCGGCTCCACCCACCTCGCACTCAGCTGTCCGCACACATTACCTCGCTCGGCTCCACCCACCTCGCACTCCGCTGTCCGCACACATTCTCGGTGGCCGACTGCTGTGAGCGATCAGCTGATCACTCTCATTAGCCGGCCGCCGGGAGATCATCTGTTCGTTCTCAAAAGCCGGCTAATGAGAGCGATCAGCTGATCGTTCTCTCTTTTACAATGGAGTCCGACAATAAATTCTATACTTGTCATCCGTTGTACAACGCATCAGTCACAAGCGTCAAGCAATGCATGTAACTTTTGCAAAACAACGGAAATGTGAACCTAGCCTTACCTATGGTGATGAAGTCCTGCCCTCCCGACGTCAGCGCTGTCACTGTCCTCCATGGCCGCCGCTTGTCACATCTCTCGCTGCCAACCCGAGACTGTGACTAGCGGTGACGTCACACGCTGCCGCGATACTTGGTTTGTGAAGGCCGCGGTCATTGAACTCAGTGACAGCTCTGCTATCAGGAGTGCAGCGATCACTGCAGGTAATGTACATTGCTATACTCCCTGACAGCAGCACTTGTCATGTCCTGCTGTGACCTGGGCTGACCTATTGATGTTAGCTCAGGTCACTACATTGCTCTCCCAGCCAATATGGAACATTATGTTCTTCATTGACTGGGACATTGACTATGGTATGGATCGTCATGGGAACCCCTTGGATTACACCAGACCTGGATTTGTTTTTCTCTCTAATAAATTGGTGAAAGAGGGAATGTTTTGGGGAGTGTTTTTTTCAAATAAAAATGTGTTTGTCATCTATTTTTTTTTTATTACTGATTGGGTTGGTGATGTCGGGTATGTGATTGACGCCTTACATCACGAACCCCAAGGCTTGATGCCAGGTGACATTACACATCTGGTATTAACCCCATATATTACCCCGTTTGCCACCGCACCAGGGCAATGGGATGAGCTGGGGCAAAGCACCAGGATTGGCGCATCTAATGGATGCGCCACTTCTGGGGCGGCTGCGGCCTGCTATTTTTAGGCTGGGGAGAGTCCAATAACCATGGACCTCCTTAGTCTGAGAATATCAGACCCCAGCTGTCCGCTTTACCTTGACTGGTGATCCAATTTTGGGGGGACCCCCACGTGTTTTTTTTTTTAATTATTTAATTTAAAATAACAGCGTCAGGTGCCCTCAGTTTTGGATTACCAGCCAAGGTGAGTCTGCCAGCTGTGGTCTGCAGGCTGCAGCCATCTGCTTTACCCTAGCTGGCTATCAAAAATAGGGGCAACCCCACGTCATTTTTTTTTTTAAATTTATTTATTTTTTTGACTAAATACAAGGCTATGCACCCCTTAGTGCCACATGAAAGTCATCAAAGGGTGCAAAATTACAAAATGCAGGAGAGTGGGACATTATGTGTCTTTCTGCCATTATAATGACAGAAAAGACTGATATGAAGTGTCCAAGCACAAGAAAATCACCAGAACGCTCTACGCTGTGAAAAGCAGTAGAAAATGGCACTGGAGTGAACATGTGACCGCCTCATGTAGGTTAAAGCTATGGATTCTGGGTAAATTTATGTATTTTCCCTCAGGCACACGGATGACAAACGGATGACATATGGACCGTATACGGAATGGAAACGGATGCCACATGGATGCACCCGTGAAAAAAATCGGACCATTTTTTGCGGACCGCCAAAACGAATCGGTCGTGTGAATGTAGCCTTATTCTGATCTGCCGTTTATAAACAGCAGGCAGAAATAAGTGAATAGCGCCCCCAGCGTCAGAAAATCTCCGGGGTTTCAGGGGGTAGCTGAGACCCTGGAGATCATGATTCAGGCCGGTTTTTCTGGTCCCCACTCACGTGATCACCGGTATACACCGTATACCGATGATCACGTTACAGTAAATGACAGCGCCGGTAAAAAATTATTTATCTCCCATCTGGCATGAACAAACATATCAGATGGGAGATAAATTTCCTCCCCGGTCCCCTGGTGTCGCCAAAGTGCCCCCCGCCGACCCCCTCCCGGAAATCCAAGATGGCCGAGCGCACAGCAGCGCGCCAGCCGCATTCACCCTACTCCTCTGATTTCTGTCGCATGTGCCGTGACACATGCGACAGAAAACTCCTCCCCAGGCCCTGCCAGGTCACCCCATATAACCCCACCGGTGTTCCCCGGTACCTGTGCAACGTTGATCCCCCACGGCCCCCTCCTTCACAATAGACGCTGCCGCATGCACAGAGCGGCTGTCAGCTCAGCTTCCTGTGTTCATACACAGTGAGTGGTGGTAATCATGCATCTGTAAGCTACTGCAATGCCCTGCTCATGAGGTAAGGAAGATAGTTGATCAGGAGAGCTATACTACATTTCCAAATAGAGGTATTTGATTTTATATTTACCCTGCTGAACGACTACCAAACATGAGAGTCCATTATACGCCACAAGAAAACACATCTAAATAGTGAGCTCTGTTGTTTAGTATTCATTCAGCTGGATACCTGGACTTAAAGGGGTATTCCATCTCGAAGATCCTATCCCCAATATATAGTAGGTGGAATAGCAATAATATCAGCAAATACCAATATTTGGAAATGTAGAATAGTTATCCTGATTAGGCATGCCCTTACCTCATGAGCAGGGCATTGCAGCTTTGGTAGCAACAGTTACGACATGGACTCTGCTGCTGTAGACCCGGGGAGAGTGGGTGCAGATTCTTTGCACCCATTCTCCTCACATGAATGGTCTGCACTCCTAGAAAATGGGGGATACGTTCCCTGAGCGTGTCCCCCATATTCTAGATGGTCCAGAGTCATCGTGGGATCCCCTTATTTTTTTTCCTTAGAATAAATTGGTGAAAGAGGGAATGTTTTGGGGAGTGTTTTTTCAAATACATTTTTTTGTTGTCCATTTGTTTTGTTAGTACTGATAGTTTGTGATCTCGGGTATCTGATAGATGCCATGACATCACAAACTGCTGGGCTTAATGTCAGGTGACCTTACAGCTAGTATCAACCCCATTTATTACCCCATTTGCCACTGCACCAGGGCACAGGGATGAGCTGGGATAAAGCGCCAGGATTGGCGCATCTAGTGGATGCGCCACTTCTGGGGCGCCTGCGGCCTGCTATTTTTAGGCTGTGAAGGGCCAATAACTATGGACCTTCCCACCCTGAGAATACCAGACCACAGCTGTCCGCTTTACCTTGGCTGGTGATCCAATTTGGAAGGGACCCTACGTTTTTTTGGTAATTATTAATATTTATAAAATAATTATAAAAAAAGAGCCTGGGGTGACCTCCATATTGGATCACCAACCACGGTAAAGCTGCCAGCTGTGGTTTTCTGGCTGCAGCCGTCTGCTTTATCCTAGCTAGCTATCAAAAAAGGGGGGACCCTACGTCATTTTTTTTTTAACTATTTTTTTAAATAAAAAAATTTAATGGGCTTCCTTGTATTTTGATTGCCAGCCAAGGTAATGCCAGGCAGATGGGGGTGGCAACCCGTAGCTGTCTGCTTTATCTGCGCTGAGAATCAAAAATACCGCGGAGCGCTACGCCATTTTTTTTAATGATTTATTTTTTTCAGCACTGTGATGTCAGGCAATCAAAATACAGGGAAGCCCATTTTTTTTTTTTAGTCCTATAAATAAACAATTAAAAAAAATTATATATGGGCTCCCGCTGCATTTTTTGTATTGCTAGCTGAGGGTAATCCAAGCAGCTTCTGGCTGCTAACCCGCACTGCTTGATGTTACCTTCACTGGCAATGGAAAATTCAGGGAAGCATTTTTTATTTTTTTTTGCCAAAAAACTACAAAAAAAATGACGTGGGCTTCGCCATATTTTTGTATGCTAGCCAGGTACAGCAAACAGGTACGGCTGCCCCCAACCACTAGCTGCCTATTTGTGCCTGGCTGGGAACTAAAAATATAGGGAAGCCCTTTTTTTAATTATTTCATGAAATAATTAAAAAAAAAAAAAATACGTGGGCTTCGCCCCATTTTTGTGTCCAGCCGGGTACAACTAGGCAGCTGGGGATTGGAATCCACAGCACAGGTTAGCCTGAGCGAATTGCAGTCCGCAGCCGTCCCAGAAAATGGCGCTTTCATAGAAGCGCCATCATCTGGCGCTGTATCCAACTCTTCCAGCTGCCCTGGTGATGGTGGCTTGCTGGGTAATAATGAGTTAATACTAGCTTTGTTTTACTAGCTAGTATTAAGTCAGAGATTCTTAATGTCAGGCAAGTTTGACTGGGCCATTAAGAATCTCCAATAAAGGGTTAAAAAAAAAAGACACCACACAGAGAAAAAATACTTTAATAGAAATAAATACAGACACACTTAGGGAGTAATAAAGATGGAGTCTCTGTCAGCCATCCACGATCCATGGTCTTCTGTCTTCTTTCTCCTTCAACCCATGCAGCTCTGCTACATCAGCAGCACTGCATGGGAGGAAGACTCTGCTGTTCCCCGTGCAGTCTTCTCACTCCGTGAGTGAGCAGAAACTGCTGGCTGTTAGCGGTGACGTCACCGCTGACAGACGGGTTACCATAGCAACGGTGATCTCCGTTATTGACCGGCTGTGGCAGCCGGTGAATAACAGAACGGGGAAGCAGACCGGGAAGCCAACCGTGTGCCAGAGCATGTCGCCGGTACACGGAGATACACAAACGATCACCGCGTATAGGAGAGATGCAATGACAGGACCTAGCATGACGTCAAAGCCATGTGACCAGTCTGTAGCCAATGAGATAATAGACACGTGACTGGTCACATGCTTTTTTTGACGTCACGGAAGGTCCTATCATCGGTGCTGGTTACCGGGAGGACGCAGCGATTATCGGAAGGAAAAGCAGCAGGAGACAGAGTGCAGGACGCGTCGCAGGGACAGGTAAGTTTATCGCAATGTTTATTAACTGTATGTGTACATTTTATAATGTGTTTTTATGTGTTTGTGTTTGCCTCCCATTGTTTTCAATGAGGTTCGTCGAACGGCTCCCCGAACCGAACTTGAACGCGGCCTCCGTTCGACGAACCGAGTCGAACTCGAGCCTGTAGAGGCTCGCTCATCTCTAGTCTTGAGTCTACGCATGTTTAGGATACACCAGGTAGATAGGACAAAGATATCTGTCTCCTACATGATGTTTTAAACAAAACTATGCTATCCATCCAAGCTTCAAGGTCTAGGCACAAAATATAATAGGTCACTTCACCACATACACTCATTATAGCCCCACTGCCTGTCTTAGCTCATGTAAATTAGCATACTCTTCTGAAACTGAATGTACAGGAAAACACAAAAAAACCCAGTTTCTTAATATACAACTCCTAACAGTCTTTTATAAGACAAAATAACTAACAGCCAACCCTCACATCTACTTAACTTAGAGACAAAGCAATTGAGGGTATGTGCGCACGTTGCGTTCTGTGCAGTGTGGAAAAGAACGCACCCTCTGGCAGACTGGATAACTGTAAACACTGCGTTTGTCAAAAAAAAATGCATCCGGTCCCACGGCAATTCAGCTCTGCTACATGCCTGCTGACAGCAGACACAGAGTCGCACGATGAGAATTAACTTGGATCAACTTCACCCGACTTCATTGTCATCACGCAGCTCTGTGTCGTGGCCTGATTTGCAGTCACCAGTGAAGGACTCCTCGGTGACCGCAAATCCCCTGAGATACTGAAGTTAGCAGCACTATCAGCGGTGCCGTCACTCAGGTTACCCGCGGCCAGCTGTAGTCCTCCACCCGAGACCGCAACTGAACTGTGACGTCATCGCTGATCGCGCAGCTCACTTCAGTTGCTCGGGCGACTTGCTGTCACAGTTGGAGGATCCAGCTGCGGCCGCGGGTAACCTGAGTGACGTCATTGCTGATTGCACGACTCACTTCAGTTGCTGCGTGGAGCTAACAGAGCGGTCGTGGTCTGTAGCCGCTCCTGTCAGCTTCATGTACCAGAGCTTTATGCGTCGTGTGATGCCGTTTTGATTACGTCGGACCTGGATGGGTGTTTGGGAATTAATAAAGTGGTGAAAAAGGGTATTTTTTTGTCTTTTATTCCAAATAAAGGATTTTTTGGATGTGTATGTTTATTTTCTTTAACTTACGGGTTAATCATGGAAGGTATATCGGGGAGACGCCTGCCATGATTAACCTAGGACTTAGTGGCAGTTATGGGCTGCTGACATTAACTCCTTATTATCCCGATTGCCACCGCACCAGGGCAATTCGAGATGAGCCGGGTAGAGTCCTGGGACTCTAACATGTAATGGATGCGGCAATTCCGGGCGGCTGCTGGCTGATATTGTTAGGCTGGGTGGCTCCCCATAACGTGGAGCTCCCCATCCTGAGAATACCAGCCTTCAGCCGTGTGGCTTTATCCTGGCTGGTATCAAAATTGTGGGGACCGCACGTCGTTTTTTGTTAATTATTTATTTTACTTCACGATATAGATCCGCCCATCGGTGGCTGTGATTGGTTGCAGTGAGACAGCTGTCACTCAGCGTGGGAGCATGTCTGACTGCAACCAATCATAGGCGCCAGTGGGCGGGGGAAGAAGGGAGTACGAGATGAAATAATGAGCAGCCGGCATTTTGAAAAGAGGAAAAGACGCCGGAGCTTTGTGACAGCCGTGCAGCGCCGCGTCAGTGATCGGTGAGTATGAGAGAGGGGGAGAGATGGACCGACGGAGAGAGAGAGCGAGAGAGAGACACAGAGCGACCAACTGACAGAGAAAGAGACCGACAGACAGAGAGATTGACTGACATCGACAGAGAGAGACTGAAAGACCTGCGTTTTGTTTGTCAAAAAAAGCATGCGGAACGCAACAAAAATGCAGTCCAAGTGCATTTTGGTTGCGTTTTAACCCACATCATTGATTTCAATGGGTGGAGAACGCAGCTACAATGCACAAAAGAAGTGACATGCTGCTTGTTTTTCCGCAGCGATATTTGGCATCCAAAACGCTGAGTTTAAAAACACAGCGTGCGCATTGCATTTTCAGATTTTTCATAGACTTTGCTGGGGAAGCAAAACGCATGCAATTTGGCACTGAAACGCTGTAGTTCAAAACGCAGCGTTGACGTGGGAAAAACGCAACGTGCGCACAAAACCTGACATTCCCTGTTCTGCCGTTCATCGTTATCTCAGCGATCTGGTTGAGTATCTGGGTTACACTAAACCTAAAACAAAAATGTACAAGCTCATACACTTAATAGGATGTCTCACAGAAAGACAATACAGAAAACAAGCAACAGACTGAGGCAGGATTCACATTTAAATTGCACTCACATAACAACTAAGATTGCACTTTTCTTACACCTAGTCTATGCCTCACACATCTCACAATTATTTCAGTTACCAAAAGCTACTAAAAGCAAAAGTAAAATAATATAAACACAAGGCATCAATATAATCAAACTTATAAACCAATAAAGAAAAGAACCGTATACACACAACACTATATACATAAAATAAAAACTATGGGCCTGTTATCTCAATTCAAGGCCTTAGTTGAACTCAATATGTCTTCCCTGTTTGTCACAAAGCCATCTTTTTGCACTTATGGGATAACAAAGGAGAAAAAAAAAACACTTTTCTGACTGTTCTGTTCTTCTACATTGCTACTCTCCTTCACAATATTGCTTGACCTATAATTCCTGGCAATATTTCCAAAAAGATGACATGTAAAACACTGAACAAAGCCATATTTCTTCCCTATTTTAGTCCCTGACCATTTGCAATAACTGGCAATGTGACCAAATCCATTACAGGCATAGCATCTAGCACAGACCTGGGCAAGGGGCGGCCCGCGAGCCCATCTTCAGCCGGTGCAGTGGAGCCGGGCTGCTGCGTACCGGGCAGGGAGCGATCCTGCAGCTACGCACAGTGAAGGCAGCGGAACGCAGGAATCTCTCTTCTGTTCCCTGCCGGCACTTTCTCTGTGACACACGCGCGCGCTCTGATGTGGTCAGCAGTACTGCGCGGCGTGTGTCATTTCAAAAGTTCCCGCCGGGCAGGAGAAGAAGCGGCACAGCGGGGCCATTCACGGAAAGAAGCAGCGGCGGGGGCCCCTTGGAGAAGAGCAGCGGCGCAGCCAGGACCTGTACAAGAGAAGGAGCAGCTCAGCGGGGGCCCCGTACGTAGGTGCCTGAGGACGGGGACAATAAGAAGGGAGAGGTAAGTAGTGACTATTAAGCTGAGGAGGGGACAATGGGGGAGGGGGGGACTGGTGACTAATACTTGGGGTGTAGTGGTGTAGTTTTACAGGTGTAGTATATGGTGTTCTGTATATAGTGGTGTAGTATATAGTGGTGTAGTACATGGGGTGTAGTGATGTAGCTTTATTACAGGTGTAGTATATAGTGGTGTAGTATATGGGGGTGTAGTTTTACAGGTGTAGTATATGTAGGGGGTGTAGTGTTGTAGTATATTACAGGTGTAGTATATGGGGGTGTAGTGATGTAGTTTATTACAGGTGTAGTATATGGGGGGGTGTAGTGATGTAGTAGATTACAGATGTAGTATATGGGGGTGTAGTGATGTAGTTTATTACAGGTTTAGTATATGGGGGGGTGTAGTGATGTAGTATATTACAGGTGTAGTATAGGGGGATGTATTGATGTAGTTTATTACAGGTGTAGTGATGTAGTATATTACAGGTGTAGTATAGGGGGATGTATTGATGTAGTTTATTACAGGTGTAGTGATGTAGTATATTACAGGTGTAGTATAGGGGGATGTATTGATGTAGTTTATTACAGGTGTAGTGATTTAGTATATTACAGGTGTAGTATAGGGGGATGTAGTGATGTAGTATATTACATGTGTAGTATGGAGGGGTGTAGTGATGTAGTATATTACAGGTGTCGTATATAGGGGGTTTAGTGGTGTAGTTTATTACAGCTTTAGTATATGGAGGGGCTGTAGTGATGTAGTATATTAGGTAGAACTGAGTTAATTACCGTATATTAGTCCGTCCCTCTAAAACCATCCCAATTTCTCATGCGGTCCCATGGGAAAATTAATTGCCCACCCCTGATCTAGCACATGCCAGGCTTGATTTTGGGCCTTAAAGTTCATGGTTTATTCTCTTTAGAACTTTTAACCTCTTTCATTAGTAATGATGTACTTTTAATAATTTTATACCTTTTACATTCTTACTTGTAGAAATCACATGCTCGCTTTTACATTTATTATATCGATAATTTATTCCATATCTCCCTCTTTTTGCACAATAAAAGGCAACATCTGGCTTGAATCTGGCCTTGGCTTGTCAGACAATAAAGCCGGCAACACACTTGAAAAATCATTGATAATATTTTGCATACTAGTTATCAGTTTAGAACAGCAAGTTCGTCATTCAACTGATCAATTGTCTCATTTTTTTCTTTGACCTCAGCATTAAACTAAGTGTAGCTGTACCTCAATATCATCAGAATGTTTTTTCATCTGCAGCAGTTGTGGCTCAAGCATGGAGATCTGCTTCTCTAAATCAATGTTACCTTGCTCTTTCTCTACCACTCGTGTCTGTACACAGCATTGACAATAAAAATTTGGGGAGCCTCTACACAATGATTCCTAATACACATACAGGCTTAGCAAGCATGGGAAGTCATTTGGTTATTTTATAGAAGACTGATAGTTTGTGTATAGACAAACAATCATGTCTTCATGCTTGCTCCAACAGAGCAGACCACAGCAACAGTACAGATCTAGGGTTGGTGGGAGCTATTGGGGTGAATAAACTGATTACGTAAGTGTTTCAGGGTAGATGAATCCATACTCACTATTCCAGGAGCTATCTTGGTTTTGTCCTACTCTTTGTCCCAGGAGAACAGTGACTGACTGTGTGGAGGTCTCCTCAAACGTCTCCTCACAAAGCAAACAAAAAAAATGTTAATACCCTTAAGACACAAAACACACTGATTCTTAGGTTCTCTGATTTTAAGGGGAACCTATCACACTTTTTTGGCCTATAAGCTGCGGCCGCCACCACCACCAGGCTCTTATATACAGCATTCTAACATGCAGTATATAAGAGCCCAGGCCGCTGTGAGAACATAAAAAACACTTTATAATAATTACCTAACGGTGGCGTGGTTGGCCATATGGTCGTCTCCGTTGTCCGGTGCCGGCGCCGTCTCTTTCGGCCATCTTCGTCCTCTTTCTGAAGCCTGTGTGCATGACGCGTCTACGCCATACACACTCGTTGGTCCTGTGCAGGCGCACTACAATAGTTTGATCTGCCCTGCTCACCAGACCATTTTTTGCAATTCGGAGCAGTGTCACTTTCACCGGTTATAACTTAAGAACACCTCAACGGATCCCAGTGATGCTGAGATGTTTTTTTTCTGACATATTGCATATTGTAGTTGAGGATAGTTATAAATTTAGGACGGTATTTTTTGCTTTTATTTGTGAAAATATCGGAAATTTGACAAACATTTTCGTAATTTTCAAGCTTTTAATTTTTATGCCCTCATACAAAATAGTTAATGAATAACATTTCCCACATGTCTGTTACACCAGCGCAATTTTTGAAACAAATTTTTTTTGGGGTTAGGAAGTTAGAAGGGATCAAAGTTTATCAGCAATTTCAATTTTTTTCAACAAAATTTACAAAACCATTTTTTTTTTTAAGGACCACATCACATTTTAAGTGACTTTGAGAGGCCTAGGTGACAGAAAATACCCAAAAGTGACTCCATTCTAAAAACTGAACCCCTTCAAGTACTAAAAACCACATCCAAGAAGTTTATTAACTCTTCAGGTGCCTCACAGGAACTAAAGCGAATGAAAAATAAATAAAAAATAAATTTTTTACCTAAAAATGTTGGTCTAGCCCCAATTTATTCACTTTTAGAAAAAGTAACACAACAAAATGGAACTCAAAATTTGTTACCCAATTTCTACTGAGTACACTGATACCCCACAAGTGGTCAGAAACCTCTGTTTGGACAAATGGGAGGGCTTGGAACAGAGGGAGCAATATTTGAATTTTTTAAAACAAATTTGGCTGAAAAAGATTACGGGTACCATGTTGAATTTGTAGCGCCACTAAGGTACTTAAACAGCTGAAACCCCCCACAATTGACCCCATTTTGGAAACTAGACTCCTCAAGGAATTTATTTAGATGTTTCATGAGCCCTTTGAACCACTGGGGGCTTCACAGAATGTTGTAACGTTGACCCATGAAAAAATACATTTTTACCAGAAAATTGTTACTTCAACCTTTTTTCACAAGGATAACAGGAAAAAAATGCACCATAAAATAATTTATTGTGCAATTTCTCCTGAGTGCGCAGATACCTCATATGTGCTGGAAATCAACTGTTTGGGCACACGGCAAGGCTCGAAAGGGAAGGCGTGCCATTTGAATGCAAAATTGTCTGGAATCATTAGCGAACGCCATGTCGCGTTTGGAGAGCTCCTGAGGTACCTAAACAGTGGAGCTTCCCCACAAGTGACCCCATTATGGAAACTAGACTCCTCAAGACTTTTATCCAGGGGTATACTGCGTATTTTGATCTCACAGGTACTTCACAGAATTTGATAATCTAAGGTTGTCATATTGAAAATGTTCATTTTTTTCATAAAAATCTGGCTTTAGCACCAAATTTCTCACTTTGTCAAGAGGAAACGCCAAAAAGGGGACCCCAAAGTTTATCCAATTTCTTATGAGTGCAGGGATACCCCTCATGTGGTCAAAAACCTCTGTTTTGACAAACGGGAGGGCTTGAAACGGAAGGAGTACCATTTGAATTTTGGAAGAGCTGAAATAGATTGCGGGCACCATGTTGCATTTGCATTGCCCCTAAAGGTACCTATGCAGCAGAAACTACCCACAAGTGACCCCAATTTGGAAACTAGACCCCTCAAGGATTTTATTCAGGTGTATAGTGTGCATTTTGACTTGGGGTCTCCCTCATTTTTGGTAGCCAGCTACGGTAAAGCAGATGGCTGCAGCCTGCAGACCCCAGCTGTCAGCTTCACCTTGGCTGGTAGTCCAATTTCGAGGGCACCCCAGGCTGTGTTTTTTTTTTTTATAATTACTTATAAATAAATATTAAAAGTGGGGTCCCGGGGGGGCGTGTCCAGGATGCTGAGCTGAGTGGACGTGGGGAAGAGGAGCTCCTGTTGACCCTCAGCTAAATCAGCACTTATCATAAGCACAAACCTACTCACCGGCTCTCAGGATGGGACCACGGAGGATTAAACCATCGCAGCAGGCATCGGTGGCCCCCCCGCTGCACACCACGGCGCTGGATACTTTCTTGGGCCTGGAACAGGGTCCAGGGGAGGCCCGGACGCCATCTTCCCAGGAGCATGGAGGGGAAATGGAGGCACCGGCCCGGCCTGCTAAGCAGCAAGAGAAGGAGGAGTGGGTGAGCGGGGACAGGGGGGGGAATGGAGGAGTCCCTGCAGCAGTTGCAACAGGGGATGCCTTGGCTCAGCAGCCCTGCACTGCATCGGATCCTCAGGCACAGCAGCAGCAGGCTCAGGAGCACATAGTGGCGGTGGGAGATAAGGTGGAGGTCGGGGGGCAGCCCTCCCCACTGCCAGGAGAAGAAGGGACTGCAGCCACAGCTGGTAATATCAGGGAACAGAGCAGCCTGCTTCCCCCCTCTGGGCCTCGGTGTGGAGATCAACCTCCCCAGCACCAGACTAAAACTCCAGTGTCTATTACTGCAGGTGCTCACCTTAAAGGGCCAGACACCTCCTATAAGGACATGCATGATTTCATAAGTAAACTTCCTTCTAAAGAGGACTTTCAATGCCTCATACATGAGGTTAAAGCAACTTGCAGGTCAGAAATAGCTGAAGTGAGGAGAGATTTGCAGCAATTGTCTGGCAGAATTGAATCCCTGGAGGAAGAGCATGACATCACCAGATCCCATGTATCAGAATTACACAAACTGGCAACATCGCAACAAAAAATTATGGAGGATATGCAGTCTCACATAGAGGATCTCGACAACAGAGGACGCCGTTGCAATGTCCGTGTGAGGGGGGTCCCAGAGTCAGATGGGCCCGAGGACACAAACTCCATACTACAATCCATCTTTAATGAAGTGTTGGACGCTTCCCCTTCTAACATCATCAAGCTGGACAGGGCACACAGGGCTTTACAGCTGAAGAATTTATCCACCCAACCCCGGGACATCATTTGTTGCATTCATGACTTCTCCACCAAAGAACTGATCATGGCTAAGGCTAGAATGAGGCGCACGGCACCTGTGTTCAATGGCAAGGAAATCCAGCTTTTCCCGGATCTTTCCCGCATCACACTCCAGAAAAGGCGGCACCTCAAACCCCTCCTCACGAGCCTGAAGGAGCACCAGGTTCCATACCGCTGGGGTTACCCGTTTGCACTAACAGCGCGCAGAGGGGGTAAATCGGCGACCCTTCGCACTCCAGCAGATACCACTCTGTTCTGTGAAGCACTGGCCATTCCAGCGGTCTGTATCCCAG
Source organism: Anomaloglossus baeobatrachus (assembly GCF_048569485.1). Taxonomy (NCBI): domain Eukaryota; kingdom Metazoa; phylum Chordata; class Amphibia; order Anura; family Aromobatidae; genus Anomaloglossus; species Anomaloglossus baeobatrachus. Next base: position 531,766,300 of record NC_134357.1, read on the forward strand.
ATTGGGACTTGCAAAGGTTGGAAGGGCCGCCCCCTCCCGTGTGGTCCAAGGTGAGGGGTGGAGGGCGTGGGGCTTTGGGGGGGGAGAGGAGGTAGGGGCCGCGGGTCGCTCCCCTCCCCGTGTCACCGTTGAGGACACTTCTTAACCTGGTTGGTGCCTATTTCTTATACCCTCTGAGTTCCAGTGGCTGAGCATGCTTTGTGATACTGTGACTCTCTCTACAGCAAGCCTCTGACTGTCCATTGTGTCATCTGCGGCCCTCTGGGTCTGTTGAGCTGCATAAGGGGGGGGCTGTAGCCACAATGATGCCGTGGGGGGTAGGGGGGTTGGCGGGAGCCCGGTCCCCTTACTTGGAGTTAGTGGTTGAGGTTTTTTGGGGTTTTTTTCCCTTGTTTCCTTTTGGCACGGGCCCGTGCCCACTGGACTGACCCCCGTGGGAGGGCTACTGGGGAGTGAGGTGGGTGGCTCTCTTAGCCCAGACGGGTTGGGGAACCTCCCTCTAGGTCTCTCCCTTCCGGATTGACCCCCCGGGAATCTATGCCTAAGGTTTATGCATTTTGGTTAATGTTCTTAATTCATGTTCATTTCTATGTTTGTCCTTGTCTTCCCCCCTCCCCGATGTTTTTTCCTTATGTGTCCTTTCAGGTACCACCCCTTCTAGAGTCCCTGGGAGCTGCGGCCCTTTGTCGTATGGACCGTCTCCTGTGGCCGGCTTCACAGGGGAAGTCATGCCCCCGACGGTATAGGTGTGCCATTAGCTTTTTCTTACTTCTAAGTTTTAGATATGACCCGCATTATCTCTCTTAACGTAAAAGGTCTGAATTCACCCCGTAAGAGGAAATTGCTGCTACAGGAACTGAAAACATCAGGTGCAGACATAGCCTTTATCCAAGAAACACATTTTGTGGAATCAAACACTTTCAAATTTGCGTCCCACCGCTTTCCCATCCATTACTCGGCTTACTCGGGCTCCAAGAGGGGGGTGTTGCTATTTTAATATCCTCCAGTTGTCCTCTACAAATTACGGGTTCTCACTGCGATCCAGAGGGTAGATATGTGATTCTGGAGGGCCAACTGGGGGGATCCCCGCACATACTGGCCAACATTTATGCACCTAATGAAGGGCAGATACGCTTTCTTAAGAAAATACTCGATCTGATAGGCGGACTGGCACCGGCCTCTACGGTGTTGGGGGGAGACTTTAACATCCCTTTTTCGGAGGTGGCCGACAGACTCTCTGTGGGTGGACACCCTCCATCGGGTGCCTTGAAAAATTTGTCCCGGGACTTTCGTAGGCTCATTAGATCAGGGGCTTTATACGACGCTTGGAGGGTGGACCACCCGGGAGAGAAGGCCTTTTCCTTCTACTCGCATCCGCATCAGACGCACACCAGAATAGACTATTTTTTCATTGACTCACAGCTGCTGGGGCGTCTTGAGAGGGTGGAAATGGGATCCATTACGTGGTCAGACCATTCCCCACTCATAATGGACTTCAAGAAAGATGGTTCTCGACCTAGGCCTCAGCATTGGCGCCTTAATGAATCTCTGATCAAAAATCCCGACACTAGGGCCTTTTTAAATAAGCAACTGGTCGAATTCTTTCAGTTGAACACGGGCACGGTCACGTCGCCGGCAACACTCTGGGAAGCTCACAAGGCAGTGATGAGGGGACTATGCATTAGAGAGGGCGCCAGGGCTAAAAAGAATGCCACAAGCCAGCGGGACTCTATAACGGCCCATCTTAAGCTACAGGAGGGGAGACTGGCGGCTGCCCCATCACTGACTATTCTTAGGAGAGTCATCAGCCTTAGGGAAAAGTTGAGAGACTTGGCAATTGGCAGAGCAGAAAAATTGCTAACCTTTTCCAAACAAAGATACTATGAAAGGAGTAATAAGGCTCATACCTTACTCGCCAGGCAGCTTAAGAAGCGCGCTACATCCTCATGCCCTCAGGCTCTGCGCGACGAAAAGGGCACTATCCACTATCACCCCGCTTCAATAGCTGACATTTTTTTCAATTACTACAACAAGCTTTATAACCTTCCGGTTCCCCCGGGCATGGCTTCGCGCGGGGCTGAGGCACTTGGGGACTATTTTTCGGTCCTTGAGCTCCCTTCACTGCCTTGCGGAGCAGCCGCGGCTTTGAATGAAGAGATTACTACAGAGGAACTGGAGCAAGTTCTGGAAGCCCTGCCTGGCGGGAAGTCACCGGGCCCGGACGGCTTTACTTATTTTTATTACAAGGTGTTTGCGGCGGAGCTCCTCCCACACATGGCCGCCTTGTTTAACTCTTTCCTTCAGGGTGACCCTATCCCTCCATCCATGCTACACTCCCATTTAATCCTCCTGCCCAAGCCACCCAGGGACCCATTGGACTGTGCTAATTATAGACCAATAGCCCTTTTGAACTCCGATTTGAAGATGTTCACCAAGCTCTTGGCGGCCAGGCTTAATCGATGGTTGCCCCAACTCGTGTATAAAGACCAGGTGGGTTTTGTCCCTTGCCGTCAGGGGGGGGACAACACCAGGAAGGTCATAGACCTGGTGGATGTGGCAAATCGGACGAAGCAACAGGCGTTGGTGTTGAGTCTAGATGCAGAGAAGGCTTTTGACCGCCTTGCGTGGCCTTTTCTCTTCAAGACAATGGAGGTCTTTGGGATCTCGGGTGGCTTTATGCGGGCCTTGAAGTCCCTATATAGCGCTCCTACGGCCTCTATCAAACTCCCCCTCCACATCTCTAAGCCTTTTCTCATCTCCAATGGCACCAGGCAGGGGTGCCCCCTGTCCCCCCTCCTTTTTGCGCTATGCATAGAGCCCCTCGCGGCCTCGGTCAGGAGCAATCCAGACATCTCGGGGGTCCTGGTCAGGAATAAACCATTTAAAATCTCACTTTTTGCCGACGATGTGCTCATTACACTTACTAACATCCATGTGTCCCTTCCAATTTTAATGTGCACCTTGGGTAGGTATGGGAGCCTTTCGGGGTATAAGATCAACTCTAGCAAAACGGAGGCAATGCCCTTGAATCTCGACCCGGTGGCCCTGGATTACCTGCGTTTGAATTTTAAGTTTCGTTGGAAGACAGATGCGGTCAAGTACCTGGGGGTTAACCTCACATCTACTTATGATTCCCTCTATAACCTTAACTTCCCCCCCCTTTTCCGAGAGCTGAGAACTCTTTTGAGCAAGTGGTTGCCCCTCCCTCTTTCGTGGATGGGGCGCATTGCGGCGGTTAAAATGAGCTTGCTCCCAAAATTATTATATTTCTTTGAAACCCTCCCAGTTAAGGTACCAATGAAGGAGCTGAAGTCCCTTCAGGCGGCTATCCTTAGATTTATTTGGTGTAACAAACGTCATAGGGTGGCCAGGGAGGTGTTGATGGCTCGGAGAAACAGGGGGGGGCTTTCTGTCCCGGACATCCTAAAATACTATTGGGCGGCCCATCTTAGGAGGATCCCCTGTTGGGTGTCCCTTTGGGCATACAACAGGTGGACTGAGATTGAAAAACTTTGGCTGGCGCCTATACATCCAAACGCGCTCCTGTGGCCCCCGGCCCGGTGTGATTCGCCCCCCCCTCTTCTTGGACCGATGCAGTTCACTAGGGACCTCTGGGCATTTTGCATTAGAAGATTTCCTTTGGCATCCCCCTGCTCCCCTCTGGTGTCCTTCATATACCAACCCTTGCTCCCAAGCAGTCTGGAGTCGGACATGGTGCACCCCTGGCTCAAGGCAGGTCTATTCAGATTTGCAGACATTATAGATGGAAGTACAATGCAGATCCATTCCTTTGAGTACCTTAGAGATAAATTCTCTCTCTCTAATCGAGAGTTTTTCCAATATCTGCAGATCAGAGACTTGGCTGGCTGCTTGTTTGGCAGGGCAGGGGCCTCGATTCCCACAGATTTTGAGAAAATTTGCAGAAGGGGCACTGATACTAAGGGGCTGATTTCAGAAATTTACATTTTGCTTTCTGAGTCACGGGAGGGGCCTGAGGGGTCTTTTCCATACATGCAGAAATGGGAGTCTCTATTGGGAAGGCGGATACTTCCTCAGGAATGGGCAGCAATCTGGGGAAACGCCGCCAAGACGTCAATATGCACACTATATAAGGAAAATATCTATAAAATTTTGCTATTTTGGTACCACACTCCAGATTTCCTTCATGGCATAGACCCCTCCATACCGGCTTGTTGCTGGAGATGCGGGGGAGGCAGGGGCACCATTCTGCACATATTCTGGTCCTGTCCAGGTATAGTCCCCTTCTGGGAGCGGGTTAGAGGGTTGATCCATAAAGTACTATATATAGAGGTTGATCTTGATCCCCTGATCTATGTTCTGGGTCTTGGGAATGGGGGATTGGGAAAAACGGCCTCTAAGCTTTTGTCCCACATCGTTACGGCGGCCAGATGCTTAATTGCAAAGAATTGGAGGCAGCCAGGGACACCCTCACTCCAGAGCCTCAAGTATAGATTACTGGACGTTAGACGCATGGAACATCTCACAGCACTATTGCATGACACAGTTGACCGTTTCCAGGCCGTGTGGGCACCATGGGACTACTTTGCGGGACAGGAGGATCTGTGAGACTGAGGCCTATGGGTCCTATGGAAGGAGCATGGACTCTTGAAACCCTTCCCTCTTCCCTCCTATTTCTCCTCTCCCCTAACCCTCCTCACCTGTCCTGTCATTGTTTGTCTAGGTTCGATAAGAATTGTGAATTTTATGTTTTATTTTATGTATGAAAAACGTAAATTGAAAATCTCAATAAAAATTCAAAGTTTAAAAAAAAAAAGTGGGGTCCCCCCAAATTGGAACACCAGAAAAGGTGAAGCTGACAGCTGTAGTCTGGTATTCTCAGAGTTAGAAAGTCCATGGTTATTGGCCCTTCCCAGCCTTAAAATAGCAGGCCGCAGCCACCCCAGAAGTGGCGCATTCATTAGATGCGCCAATTCTGGCGCATCGCCCCTGCTCATCCTGTTTTCCTGGTGCGGTGGCAAGTGGGGTAATATATAGGGTTGATATCAGCTGTAATGTCACCTGGCATCAAGCTCTGGGATTTGTGATGTCACGGCGTCTATCAGATACCCAACATCACTAACCCAGTCAGTAGTAATAAAAAAAAAATTAGACCACAAACTTTTTTTTATTTGAAAAACCGCTCCCCAACACAATCCCTCTTTCAAAAATTTAATGGGGAAAAAAAATCCAGTCCTCTGTAATCCATTTTGGAGGTCACACGATGACTCTGTGTTCCAGGATATGGGGGCACACTTAGGGAATGTATCTCAATTTCTGGAAGAAAAGACCCTCCATGTGAGGAGTGTGAGTGCAGTGACCTGACAATATTGCTCTCATGCTCCCCAGGTCCACAGTAACATCACTACTCACAGAGAGCCATCTGGGAGCTGCTCTGTGCATGCGGCCAGCATTTCTTCTGAAGACAATAAGAAGGAGGGGGTCAGGAGGGATCGACGCTGCTGGAGGTAATAGAGGAGACCGGGGTGTGACAGCCTGACAGGGTGTGATCTGGGAGAACCTTTCTATACCATCTGTCATGTCAGATGGCACAGAAATCAGATGAGAAGGGTGAATTCGGTGGGAACACCAGTCATGCGGCGGCGACCATTTTAGATCATCGGGAGGGGTACGGGGATGGGGGACGGGACCGAGAGGAGGAGGCTTTGGCCACACCGAGGTGCCAGGGGAGGGCATTTTTCTCCCATCTGACATGTTTTATCATGCCAGATGGAAGATGAATCATTTTTTTACCGGTGCTGCATTAACTTTCAAGTCATTAGTGTTACACAGTTTGTAACGGCGATCACTTAACCGGGGACTGGAAAAACTGACCCGGATCGTGATCTCCATGGTGTCCGCTACCCCCAGTAGCTGAAATCCCAGAGATTTTCTGACACTCGGGGGTGCTATACCCTTTTTCCTGAGCACTGTGAAAAAATTGCGCAAAGGAAGTACCCTTAACTACCGCCGTTAAAAGGCGTATTGGCGGCCGTTAAGGGGTTAAATATTTATTTTTAATGGAGCAAAATATGAAAAAATTAAGTAAAATGTTTATGTTCCACTTTTAAACACTAGGTGGAGCATCTGCTGAAAACCAAGTGTAAAACTAGCCTGGAATACAACTGCAGTAAAAGTGGGCAGAATCTGCGCTCATGTGTGATGTCACATTTCTCCTCCCCTTCTGGGTATTTCCAAAAGCATAAGAGAGGATGAAATTTGGGAACACACTGCGGAGCCATTTTTTTGGTGATTGCAAAGTGATCCTGAACTGTGGAAAGTGTCACCGAGGACGCCCGCTATGCTCTGCTACACACGCACTGCCGTAATGCTCTGCTACACGTCCACAATGCTCTGCTACAAGCACGCCTGCAATGCTGTGCTACACACGCACACCCGCAATGCTCTGAAACACACGCACGCCTGCCCGCAATGATGAGCTACACACGCACGCCTGCCCGCAATGCTGTGCTACACAAGCACGCCTGCAATGCTGTGCTACACACGCATGCCCGCAATGCTCTGCTTCACACGCACGCCCGCAATGCTCTGCTACACACGCACGCCCGCAATGCTCTGCTACACACACCTCCTGTGAGCATGGTGTCTCGGCTGCTACTCCTGTCACATCTGGGAACAGTGACAGGAGGAGCTGCCACGGATCACAGCTAATGCACTCATCTCATTCCCGGACTTCCGCCAACGGCAGCATCTTTTTGTCAGGGTTGAGCCTAGACTGTACGGACTCCTTCTAGGTCCAGACTGCAGCCTATACATTCTAGTGTCTTCATTAGTGAGGTTAGTTTCACACATCCGGCTTTTCGCCGGTTTTAGCGCACGCCAGTACGGTGTATACAGTACAGTGGCAGCACGGCAAGCTCCGATCACATTCTGTTATGTGACCGGAGCATGTAAACCGGAAGTTACAGCGCTGCCACTGTTCTGTATACATTGTACTGGCGTGCGCAGGAACCGTCAATCTGGCGAAAAGCTGGATGTGTGAAACCGGCTTGAGTCTATTACAACGTACGGGCAGCAGTCAGGACCTGTAAGGAGCCTATACATTCTAGTGTCTTCAGTAGTGAATCAGCTAGAATGTACGGACTCCTTCCATGTTCTGACTGCAGCCCATACATTGTAACAGACTCACTAATGAAGACACTAGAAGACACCTAGAAGGAACCCGTACATTTTAGGCTCAACCCTACAGTCAGCCCAATGTCACCACTCGACTTGCGCTGATCACAGAGCGGTCACAGGGGGAAATGGAATGCACAGCATATGGTGTGGGCTCCACAAAGATGGCGGCGGTCTCCTCCCAGTGGGTGTGTCCAGGTCACAGCAGGAAGCAGACACAGTGTAAAAACAGTCAAACAAATTGGCATACGTTGGTGCTACTTACTTTCTCTTCCATATAATTTTTATCTTTCCAGCAAAATTCTGAACAATATATTATGGGTAGAGTTGGGTGGACTCACAGATAACTGGGACCGGCGGGTCCCTGCTAAATTTTTTAAAAATCCCGCATCTGGTCTGGAATCTGGTGCCCATATAAGTTTATGGGAACCAGAATCCGGAGATTAAAAATGTTGGTAGAAGGGATGGGGGTAGGAGTGCGTCCGTTGCACTCACCGAAGATCCGTCATGGTGGCAAGCTGCTTCCAAATCACGCATTGCGAACAATTAACCCTCATTGAATATTCACTGCTTTACCTGCCTATCGGCGAGTGTAATTGGTTGCAGTTAGATGCGCCCCCATCCTCAGTGGCAGTGTGTCAGCTGACTTCAACCAATCACAGGCGCCAGGACAGCTGGAGGGTGGTGAAAGCAGTGCAACTGTCTGCGGGCCAGTATAGTGGTATAAAAATAAATAAAATAATCGGCATAGAGTCTCCCTGTTTTATGATACCAGCACAGATAAAGCCCAAGGCTGCAGCCCCCAGCTGTTGGGCTTTATCATGGCTGTGTATCAAAATAAAGCCGGATTCACACACTTAGGCGAGTCTCGCATCGCAGCACCAGGCACGGCCTGATTATCTCTGGACATAAGCGTGCAGCACCTGTTAGGAGAGTGTGTGACCATGCTGGGAGATGCAATGTGAGACTCGTGCGATTCCCTCGCAAGTGACTCCGGCCTAAGAGGAACCGCATGTGGCTTTTTTTTTATTATTATTATTGCTGTTATTTAAATAAATAATTTAAAAAAAAAAAACAGTTGTGTGGTACTCCTCAATTTTGATACTCAGTCAAGATAAAGCCTGACAGCTGGGGCTGGTATTCTCAGGCTGGGGAGGTCCAGCCTAAAAATATCAGCCTCCAGCAGCCATTAGATGTGACAATCCCGGGACTTTAGCCCACTCTTCCTGATTGCCCTGGTGCGGAGGCAATCGAGGTAATGAGGGGTTAATTGCAGCCCACAGCAGCCACTAAGTCCTGAATTAGTAATGGCAGCTTCCCCATTACTAATATGTAAGTGAAAGTAAATAAACACAAACACCGAAAAAATCCTTACTTTGGAATCAAATACTAAAACCACCCTCTTTCACCATTTTATTAACCCCAACACACCCCCTGCAGACCCGACATAATCCATATGAGGTCCCATGAAGATTCCAGGTCTGCTACATCTGTCACAGTGAGCAGCCATAGAGCATGATCGCTCACTGTGCGCTCCACAGAGAGACTGAATCAGCCGCGATGACTGATTGCAGCCAGACGCAGTCACACAGGCTGGGGGCACGTCTGACTGCAACCAATTACAGAGGCCAAGCCGACTGGTGGGCGGGGAAAGCAGTGCTGAGTGAATATATATGAGCAATGATGAGTGGAGGCTGCAGGAGCAACGTTCAGCTGCTCGGAAGATGTTTACAGCTGCGATGGAGCCTCGATTAGTATGAAGTGCTCGCTTCATTCTTATTTTATTTATTTTTACTTTATTTTTTTTTTTAATTTCTCTAGTACTGGATCTGGATCAAACAACTGGAATCCCGGGCCCGGCACCTGGGAAACTTTGAAACTGCGCGGATCCGGACTTTTACAGTCCATTTCTGCCCATCTCTAATTATGGGTGATCGTAATATCGTTTAATAGTCGCAAAACCAGATCTTTCAACTTGCTTAAAAATTAGCGCTTGTTGGCATATAATTTCACTGTGTAAGAAGTTGCTAAAAGCTGTTTTGTGAACAACTAGCGACTTTCCATCGACCGCAACAGTGATCTTTCGAGCGAATATTTGCTTTTGTAATAATGACCTTGTATGCACAATAGTGGCGAGATAACTACGCGTTGCTATCGTTAAAAAAATCCTACTGTGTGTTTATCCCCCTAATCTTCTCTTCTTTGAAGGCTTTTCACAATGATCCTGAATTGGGTTACCCTCCTGAACAGTTTTTCATTTTCTATAGTACTGGATTCACAGTCGTTTCTGACACAACAAATAAATATTCCTCTTTGATTTTTATAATGTATTATTTTTATTTATACAATAGGAAACCTTTATTTCATTCAATATATTGTATGTAAATAAATGCAATGACATATGGTTTATATACATATATAAAGCTGAGTATGTATGTATGTACGTAAGTACGTACGTATGTGTGTGTATGTCTGCTAAAGGAATTCACACCGTTGCATGTACAATCATGAAATTTTGCACAGACACCTAATTTGACTCAGGGAACGAGGTCTTGGAGGCTGTGGAACAAAAAGGCGCATAGGGACTTACCATATAAAGAACGGAGATAATAAAATAAGGTGCACTCACCTATAGGGGTTGTGAAAGGATCACAACACCTATAACCGCATAATCGTGGATGGAGACAGCTGCAGCCCCGAAGGAATATGATGAAATTCTCAGAACTGAAAAACGGGTATCACTGTTGCGCTTATTACCGATGCAAGCCAGGAATGATTAAATCCAAGTCTTTATTGCATGTGATAATACAGGTCTACGCGTTTCAGGGCTCACAGCCCCCTTCCTCAGGATAATATAGCAGACAAGTTTGCATTGGTGATAAGCGCAGCGGTGATACCTGTTTTTCAGTTGAGAATTGACTTCAGGGAATGTCATAGACTATGTTGAGGGGAAATTTTTACCCCGCGCTTTACAGTTACTCTCCAAAAAACCTGCCTCCATTAAAGTCATTGGAGCTGGGAGCTACAGGTCATTAATAGGAGCTATGATTGGTTGCTATAGGCAACAAAGGACATTGTTAGTATAAGAAGCTTATGTGTGAGGTAATATGATGTCAGTGGAGAGACAGACAGACAGACAGACAGACAAACATAGGCACAGAGAGACATGGAAAGAGACAGACGGACAGAGGCAGACAGGGAAAGAGACAGAGACAATCAACAGAGAGGGATACAAATATAGAAACATCCAGTGATCTGCAGTCCGAGATGTATAAAATCTTCCTTTATTGCAAAATTTCTTTAAAATTCAGCAGTACAGGCGTCCACAGAAACACAAGGTTAGTGATCCAGGGTTGGAGTTATTAGCCAAAAAACCTGCTTACATTAACCCCTTCACCCCCAACCACTAAAACACCCTAATGACCGGGCCATTTTTTGCAATTCTGACCAGTGTCACCAGTGACAGGTTATAGCTATGGAACACTTCAATGGATCCCGGCGATTCTGACATTGTTTTTTTGTGACAAATTGTACTTCATGATAGAAATTTAGGCTGACATTTTTTGCGTAAATTTTGAAAATTTTGCAATTTTCAAACTTTGAAATTATATGCCCATAAATCCGAGAAATATGTCACACAAAATAGTTACTAAATAAAATTTCCCACATGTCTACTTTGCACCAGCGCAATTTTCGAAACAAATTTTTTTTTGTTAGGAAGTTAGGAGGGGTCAAAGTCCAATTTCAAATTTTTCCAACAAAATTTACAAAATCATTTTTTTAGGGACCACATCACATTTGAGGTGACTTTGAGAGGCCGAGGTGACAAAAAATACCCAAAAGTGACCCCATTCTAAAAACTGTACGCCTCATACTGCTCAAAACCACATCCAAGAAGTATATTAATCCTTCAGGTGCTTCACAGGAACCAAAGAAATATGGAAGTAAAAAATGTATATTTTACTTTTTAACACAAAAATGTTACTTTAGGGGGCATGGTCTGGCCATGCAGGAGTGAAGCGCACACCAGCTTCGCTCCTGCTCCCGTCGCAATCGCCGTCGCAATCAGTTGTCGGTGCTCCTTACCGGATCATGAGTCAGAGGAGGGGAGCGAGACCCAAGACCAACAGCCAGCAGAAAGAGGCATTCAGCGGTTCTTTCCCGGCAAGACGCGGACCGCGGCCTACCACAACACAGATAAGATGGCCGCCGCGGCTCCACAAGGTGCTGCTGCAGCACGGGGCAGAGAAGAAAAGGCAGGCGGGCAGAGAAGAGGGGCCCTCCGGCAGCCGGCGCTGGACTGCCTGATTCCCACTACGAACACTGGAGCAATAACTAAAGGACCCAGCAAGCAGCAGGATGCATCTGTGGTATCAGACCGAATGCTGACAGAGGAGGCTGGAGGGGAGCTCATCGGGCCAGGCAGCCCCGGACTGCAGGAACAGCAGGTACAGGAGGGGAGATCTCCTTCCACAGGGTCACAAGAAAACTCCTCACCAGAGACTGGGGGGCAGTGGGGGCTGCAGAGTCCGGAGGGCCCCTTGAGTGGAGGTGGAGGTTGGGCCTTGTGAGGGCCGTTGGGAGTCCAGACCCTTCCAGTATTAAATTAACCCCGGAGGGAACAGGGCTTCTGGCGGAATTAAAAGAGTAGAAAAAATGATGAAGAGCACTCAACGGTAGTTGCTGTGCAGATAGGTGTAAGTTTATTCACAAGTGCGGTAATACATGTGAAGGCAGGCGGGGAGGGAGCAGGACGGGACGGCACGTCAGACGACGGCCGTTTCGCACTCTATACTAGTGCTTCGACGGGTCTGACAGTTGATGACATCACATCCTAGACTTTTAAATCAGTGGTTCATGCTGACATATGTCAGTAATAGATTAAAAACAAATTTAAAAACAATTCAACAAATGATGTCTCAATTTAGATATATAGTATCAGAACATACGATAATCTCTACCATAGGTTATCCTAAGAAAACAAATTATTTTTCTCATTAAAACCCAAAGGGCCCATAGCATGGTATTTAATGATATAATGTGCTTCCCTTTGTAGAAGTAATTTATGGGTGTCTCCACCCCTTGCTGGTGTTTCCACCAGCTCTAAACCAGCAAATCTAAGTAAGCTGCAATCCGCATTATGCGTTTCTTTCATATGATTTATTCATTTTGTGGCACCTATCCCTGATGAGATTGAATTACGATGCTCTCTAAAACGAATAAATAGTGGTCTAATGGTCTTTCCAATGAACTGGCTGCTTTACGGGGAGATGTGGAAAAGGTGGAGGCCCGAGGACAAGCACATGAAGGGAGACTTCAGGCCCTCGAAAAAAACATCCAGAGTCAGCAAAAGCTGACAGAACAACACTCTCAGCAATTGCAGGGTATAATTGAAGCTATGGATGACGCAGAAAATAGAGGGAGAAGAAATAATATTAGAGTGAGGGTGCTGACTGAGTCTGTAGAATCCAGGGACCTCCCGGACACTTTACAAGCCATCTTTAATGAAGTCCTGGGAGAACCTCCTGGCAAAGAACTGGAGCTTGACAGAGCCCATAGGGCCCTGGGCCCTAAACCTATGGAGATGGATCGTCCAAGAGACGTTATTTGCAGAGTGCATCGCTATGTTCTCAAAGAAGCTATTATGCATAAGATCCGCAATGTGTGTCAGTGTCTTTTCAGGATAGAAAGCTTTTTATCCTCCCAGATCTGTCTCGTCTCACCCTGCAGAGGAGAAGAGCGCTGAGACCTCTTTTGGATATGCTACGAGCCTATGACTTTCCCTACAGCTGGGGATTCCCGTTCCGCTTACAGGAGCGGCACGCGGGGCGCTTGCACCTCCTGCGGTCCCCATCCGATATGGTAGCATTCACGACGGCTCTGGACATTCCGGCGGTAACTATAGAGGACTGGCCTGCTTTTCCACTGGGCCTGACGGGCGGTGTGCCGCAGGAGAGGCAGGAGGCCCTGACTCGAAAAGGAGGAAGAGAATGGATGGCCCCGCATCCCCCTTGAGAGGGGATTGAGCAGCTTAGAATGGCGGATCTTAGATAGTGCAGGAATGTGGCAATTGAATGGGGATCTGTACTCATGGTTGGTTTAAATAGATGGGAGTATGGGTAAGTGAAAAGAGGGGATTGATTCAGTCCAAGAATCTATATAATATAATCAATAATGCGAACAAGTGTTTGAAAAAATACAAAAGTATTTATTGATCATTGTGACACATAAAGGACATACACAGAAGGATAGTGTGGCGCCGTGACTCCCCTCCTCTCAGCACCTGACGTCCAATAGGTTTCCATGAGCCGCGCTTGCGCACCATGGTTCCCGGGACGCCGACGTGCTGATGAAGATGGGCATCGCTGTGCTGACGCGCGCCACCAGAGACAGGTAAGTGTTTACCTCCGACCTGTGCGTGCGCCGGCCCGTGGGATTTCCTCCCCACCGCGGACTCCTGGACGCCGTGGCGCGGGTGGTGATGGGCGCCGCCGGGCCGACGTGCGCCGCCATAGGCTGGTAGGTGACACTTGGGGGATGATTTAAGGCCGCCGGACTCACAGCTTTACACACCTTGGACGAAGCCGTTGCGAAACGCGAGTCAGGTGTGGGCGGTGTACTCCGGTGGGGCCTCTTTACTTTGGTGGGTATTATCCCTTTACTAAGCTCCCTGCTTTTCCTGCAGCGGTCAGCGGACCTTTGCCCATTTAATGTCTACTTAAACTTATATACCTAATGGCATTGTTTTTGTGGCTGGTGGACTATTTAGTCCTTCTGCATATACTATTTAGCAACTAACAAGCATGAATTTTTAACTATAGGAATTTATCTCTGTTATACAAGTGGTTGCTCCCATTTACATTTGATTATAACCCATTATATACACATATTGTCAGTACCCATCAATGTATTTGGCTACAATCCACTATATACATATCTTGTTAGTATCTATCAATTTTTGATCTATTGCTCATCGTAATAATTTTTTGTGATATATGCATTTGACCATATTAAGATTCCAATTTATTACTATGCCACTAAACTATTGCCATTTATTTGACATCTCAATTCCTTCCAAGGATTAATATAATGGTTCTCTATATCCATGATCTCTGCTACTATGATTTTTACTCTCTCACAAGGTTGAGCTTTCTTTCTACTATAGCCCAGCTTGTATGGGATATATATCTTCAAATAAGGCCCCACCTTTTGTGACACTGCCCCTTGTTTTGCTGTCTTGATTTTAACTCACTATCCTTCTGTGTATGTCCTTTATGTGTCACAATGATCAATAAATACTTTTGTATTTTTTCAAACACTTGTTTGCATTATTGATTATATTATATAGATTCTTGGACTGAATCAATTTTTTCTATAAATTGCTAATATGGTGATTTCGGTCAACTTATGACACATTTATAATGCATTTCTGTATTTCATATTATCTAAGTGAAGAGAGGGGACCTGTTAGGGTTAATATGATTCTGTTCCCATTGGGGTTTAACATAGGTCCTCCTGCTCCCTTCTTGGGGGTAACGACTGGGTGGGGAGCTCTGTTTGGTTCGTCGTGTCCAGGGATATACTTTGATAAAAGATAAGGATAATCTTATCGCCACAAAGTTTAGTTCGATACATAGATGGAGCGTGAATGATGCTGTACTCTCCGATCCGGGGCAGGTAGCTCCGCATTTTAAAGCACTCCCCGACTGGGATTGTAGGTCACGAATTAATGAAGTCGGTGTTATATCCCGCAGTTATATATTTATATTTTTAAGTATCTGTTAACCAGTTCAAATTACAATGTGATTTGAGGTACGGTGGTACCCACAAGGTTGAACTGGGGTTTTTTTTTTCTTATTCTCTCTCTCTTTTTCACCTTCTTTTCCCCCTCTCTGATTCCTATATCTTCCCTGCTCGCTTTCTTTCCTAAGCCCTTCCCTTTTACCCACTATACCCGAACCCCCTTTGAACTCAGCTCAACCTCCCATTTCCATAGCTGAAGTTTCCTCTCCCCCTCAAGCTGACACAACTAAAATGGGGATCCCTCAATGTGAGAGGGTTGAATATTCCGGAAAATTGAACCCAGGTGCTATACGATATGCATAAGAAAAAGGTTCACATCCTATTATTGCAAGAGACACACTTCAGAACTGACCATCTTCCCTGCTTCAAAGACAGATACTATACATCATGGCATGGGAAATATGTTGCCTCCTCAGGAGATACTTGGGGGTGAGAGGGAGGAGGTGTCTTGGATGGAATATTCGCAGTTGAGATCGTTTATTTCCTCTGGGGGTAGAGAAAAAAATTTGCTGCTTGCCTTACACAGCTTGAAAAATCGTTCTTATTGGAGTCGCCACCTACTCACTGCATTTCACTCCTCTATAAATACATGAATCAGAGAGATGATGCTGGTGGCATTAAATTCACCGCAAGATGGAGGGAGGAGCTCGGAGTAGACGTGACAGAGGAGGAATGGAAGCGGGCCTTTTTTTGGACCCACAGGTGGTCAATAGCTTGCTCAGCACAAGAAAAAAAAATTACAAAGTCCCCACCCGATGGTACCATTGCCCAGAGA
This sequence comes from Anomaloglossus baeobatrachus, assembly GCF_048569485.1. Classification (NCBI taxonomy): domain Eukaryota; kingdom Metazoa; phylum Chordata; class Amphibia; order Anura; family Aromobatidae; genus Anomaloglossus; species Anomaloglossus baeobatrachus. The sequence goes on from NC_134357.1 coordinate 531,782,033, forward strand.
CCCTACATAAGGTCTTCCCCCAGGTGTCAGATAGGTGCTGGAGATGTGGTGTGGATAGAGGCTCCATGTTGCACATTTGGTGGAGTTGCCCTAAAATTCAACCTTTCTGGGAGTCAATATTCTATGTGTACAGGAAGATGAGTGGGAACCAGGTACGTGGCTCTCCACAGGTGGCTCTTCTTTCAGTTCTTCCGGGCTCTATCAAATCCCAGAAGGGCGACTTGTTGAGATTTTGCTTAAATGCAGCTCGGATGGTTATTCCAAGATTGTGGAAGTCCACAAAGAGCCCCATCATTGACGGATTGGGTAGGGGAGATGGTCAGCCTTCAGAGGATGGAGGACCTCACTGCGGAGAGGGATGGAACGGGTGATAAATTTGCTTGGATTTGGGGACCTTGGATTGTGTATCTAGACTCCTCGAAGTTCCGGGAAGTACTTGATGAGGTGTGAGTGAGAAGGGAGACTTTATTTCCCTCCCCCCCATTTTTTTTCTCTTCTTTTCTCTCTTCATCTCTCTTTCTTCCCTCCCTCATCCTCTTTCCCTTTTCTTTATCTATTTTCATCTCTTTAATCAGACTCTTCCCCTTTTTTTTTTTTGTGCCTCCTTCTCTATCCTATTTTATTTTATTTGTATTCAAGATTGTTTAGTTACCTTGGGAATTATCGAAACAATAGAGAATAAGTTGTTAACTTCTGGTATCTATCCTTATTCAAGGTTTTTTAGTACCTTGGGAACTACTGAAATGGTAGAGGATAAGTTGCTAATCAGACTATAGACTGTGAGCCCTCGCGGGTAGGGTCCTCTCTCCTCCTATACCAGTCTGTTCTGTACTGTTAATGATTGTTGTATGTATACCCTCTTTCACTGTAAAGTGCCATGGAATAAATGGCGCTATAAAAATAAATAATAATAATAATAATCAAGCACAATTATACAGAATGGTTGTCATGTAATAATTTTGTTTTTTTTCTTTTCTGTACTCCTTGGAAAAATGTATATGCATATTGTATCTGATATCCTTTTGTACGATATTGTTTAATAAACACAGTTTAAACACAAAAATGTTACTTTAGCCATAAAATTTAGCATTTTCATAAGGGAGAAAAGAGAAAATGCACCACACAATTTATTATGCAATTTCTCCTGAGTACGCTGATACCCCATATATGGTAAAAATCAATTGTTTGGGCGCACAGCAGGGCTCGGAAGGTAAGGAGCGCCATTTGAATTTTTGAACGCAAAATTAGCTGCACTCGTTAGCAGACGCCATGTCGGATTTGAAGACTGCCTGAGGTGCTTAAACAATGGAGCGCCCCCACAAGTGACCCCATTTTGGAAACTAGAGCCCTCAAATAATTTTTCCAGATGTTTGGTGAGCATTTTGAAACCCTAGGGGCTTCACAGAAGTTTATAACGTTGAGCCATGAAAAGAAAAAAAAAAATTACCACAAAACTTGCTTCAACTAAGTAGCTTTTTTTGACAAGGGTATCAGGAAAAAATACACCATAAAATTTATCGTGCTTTTTTCCTGAGTACGACGATACCACATATGGGGTAAAAATAAATTGCTTGGGCGCACAGCAGGGCTCTGAAGGGAAGGAACGCCATTCAAATTTTTGAGCGCAAAATTAGCTGGACTCATTAGCGGACGCCATGTCGGGTTTGGAGACCCCTTGAGGTGCCTAAACAATAGAGCTCCCCCACAAGTGACCCCATTTTGGAAACTAGACCCCTCAATAAATGTATGTAGATGTTTGGTGAGTCTTTTGAACCCCCTGGGGCTTCACAGAAGTTGATAGCGTTGCGCTGTGAAAATATATATTTTTTTTTACCACAAAACTATTACTTGAACCAGGTAGCTTTTTTTCACAAGTTTATCAGGAAAAAAGGCACCATAAAACGTATTGTGCAATTTCTCCTGAGTACGCAGATACCTCATATATGGTGGAAAGCAATTGTCTGGGCGTATGGCGGGGCTTAGAAGGGAAGTAGCGCCATTTCACAGCAAAATTGGTTGGAATCATTAGCGGAGGACGTAATGTTGCATTTGGAGACCACCTGAGGTGCCTAAACAATAGAGCTCCCCCAGAAATGACAGCATTTTGGAATCTCTTTTTTTTTTACAAGGGAATCAGGAAAAAATGCACCATAAAACGTATTGTGCAATTTCTCCTGAGTACGCAATACCTCATATGTGGTGGAAATCAATTATTTGGGCGCACGGCAGGGCTTGGAAGAGACTTTTCAAATGCACAGATGTCGTGCATCACTGATCGGCTGCAGCAGGACGCCCGGAAGGATGAGATACAACAAGCGACCGGGAATACGGGAAAAAAGAAAAGTCACCCCAAAATTGAGCATGGATGCCAATCCGTTATGTGCATCCCTGATCAGCGCTCAGCCGCTGCAGGATGCACACACGGATGAGGTGCAAAAAAACTATGCAAGATACAGACACAAATTTACACGAATGAGGTGTAAAAAGGGACAGGAGATACACAAAAAAAAATTATACTCGCAGTACCCAGAGGATTAGCAGGAGGATCACTGACCAGAGGAACTGCAGGAGGAATAGAAGGCAGCAAGATGGACAGCTTATTTCAGGAGCAGCAGGCAGGAAGTTGGACAGCTTATGTGTGAGGACCTAGGAAGGACTCGGCGATGGAGGCAGATGTGATCGGACCAATGAAGATCTCGGACGACCCAGTTACAGCAGGTAGGGGACGTCGGAGAGGGACAGCAGATGGAGAGGGGGAGGAAGAGACCGGAGAAGCAGAGGCAGAAGAATGGGGTCAGAATAGAGATCGCGGGGGGGGGGGACATCAGCAGGGGGGCAGGGCCATCACAGGAGCGCGCAGGGGCTATCACGGGAGTGCGTAATACTCACGGGGAGCTGGAGAGGCAAGAACGTGGGTGCGGTTTTTACCGCGGGTGTGTAAAATAGTGAGTTTATGGAGATTTGATTCATAAACTTGAATACATACATTCATATAATGTGTGTATTTCGCCATCCCTTTAAGAGAGCCTGTGAGTTGAGGTTTCTAGCCAAAGTCTCTGACATGGTAGAACCAAAGCCATCTGACATTGTTCATCAAAGCTGACAGCGTAGTGCTATATTCTATCTGGAATTTGAGCAAAGATCTGAAATTAGCATTGAGAGTCTTCTTAGTGTTACACTAAGGTCAAAGGGTCAGCGAGCTTCAAAGAGGTCTATATATTTTACATTCTATGGTAAAGTGGTTTAGTTTTACAAGTCTCCACTGCGCAGGACACTTATCTTGCAAATTATGGATCACGTGATATGACATAATGCATAACTAAAAATGATAGTTAGTTCTTGACACCATGTAAAGAGATAAGGAGAATCAGGGGGTGGGGTTTGAATTATATAAGCAGACCGCATTTCAAAGGATTAGAAGAAGAATGGGAGCATTCTCACCCTGACGATCCAGAGAGACCACGGCTTATCACAACATCACAGCTATGTAAGACAAATGAACTCTCTTTTTCTTATCTATTTCTCTTCACTAACTAAAGCCAAGACATTATTTTTCTGTAATGACTTTAACTTTTATTGAATAAATCCACATATGTTTTTGCACCTATTTCTCTCCAATCATTAATATACTGGCTTAGCATATGTCACGTCAACCGTATTTTTAACAGGGTGCGGGATTCTTTCTGAGGGTCAGTTTTTTTCTTAAAAACATAGCCTTACAGCTCAATGAACAACCTGATGAAAGGGAAGCAAGGCTGACAGACATGAGAACAAGAGCTGCTTCCTCAAGGGCCACTGAAACCTCTCAGCTGAGAGAAGCTAGGCTGGCACACAAAAGAACAAGAACTGCTTTCTCAAGGGACACTGAAACATCTCAGCAGTCTGAAGCAAGACTTTAGCGGGCTTTACACGCTACGATATCTCTAGCGATGTCGAGCGCGATAGCACCCGCCCCTGTTGTACGGCCGATATCTGGTGATCGCTGCCGTAGCGAACATTATTGCTACGGCAGCGTCACACGCACATACCTCCTCTGCCACGTCACTGTGACCAGCGAACCGCCTCCTTTCTAAGGGGGTGGTTCGTTCAGTGTCACAGCGACGTCACAGCAGCATCACTGAACCGCCGCCCAATAGAAAAGGAAGGGAGGAGATGAGTGGCCGGGAACATGCCGCCCACCTCCTTCCTTCCTCCTTTTCCGGTGGACGGAGGTAAGGTGATGGTTGTTGCTCCTGCGGTGTCACACACAGCGATGTGTGGTGCCGCAAAAGCGACGAACCACATCACTACTGAGCAGAAAACAATATTTTGTTTTAGGACGACCTCTCCATGACCACAGATTTTCCCTCTTTTGCGATTATTTGCGGCCGCTAAGAGGGGTCACACGCTGCGATGTCGCTTATGAGGTTGGATGTGCGTCACAACCACCGTGACCCCAACGATATCTCCTTAGCGATATCGCAGCGTGTAAAGCCCCCTTTAGGCTATGTGCGCACTGGAAAGTGCCTTTCTCTTAAGAAAAAAACGGACCCTCTTAAAGAATCCCGCACCCGCGGTAAAAAAATGCAAAGAAATCTGCATGCGGTTTTACCTAGGTTTGCCGAGTATTTTCCGAGGAGTTACCGCGGATTTTCCGCAACTTGGTCATTGTCTAGGGCAAAAAACGCAGGTACCTGCGGAAAAGAAGTGACATGCTCATTAATTCCACAGCAGAAAATCCACAGGTAAATCCGCGGGTATAAAAAAACGCAGTGTGCGCATAGCATTTTTTAAAACCCAGAGGATTTACTGGGGAATGACTGCAGCAATATTAGACACATTTTCTGCAGCAAATCTGCAGCAAAATCCGCAGCGTGCGCACAGGGCCTTACAAACATGATTTTGACGCGGTTTTTCCACGAGTTGTTCCCTGCATTTTTTGACCATTATCTATGGCAAAAAACGCAGGTTCCTGCAGAAAAGAAGTGACATGCAATTCTTTTTTCTGCAGAAAACATGCAGCAAAACCTGTTGGTGAAAAAAAAAACGCACTGTGCATTTTTTTTTACCATATGCTTTGCTGGGGAAGGACTGCAGCAAGGTTATAAACATTTTTTGCAGCAAAACATGCAGCAAAACCGCAGTAAAAACCGCAGCATGCGCACAGGGTCTAAAATACAAGAGAACAAGAGCTGCTTCCTCAAGGGCCACTGAAACATCTCAGCAGAGAGAACGACTTACCAGTATGAGAATATGAATTGCTACAACCAGGACACAGGAAAAGGTTGGAAATTTGAAACACTCTTTGGCCTTTTGCTACCACCCAGACATCAACTATGAGGATAATCCAATCTAATATATAAAGCTTAGTGTAAGTATGTATGTATGTATGTATGTATGTATGTGTGTATGTATGTATGTCCCCTAAAGCAGAGGTTCCCAACTCCAGTCCTCAAGGCACACCAACAGTGCATGTTTTCAGGATTTCCTTAGCATTGCACAGGTGATAATTTAATCACCTGCAAAGGTGCTGAATCCAACACCCATGCAATGCTAAAGAAATCCTGAAAACATGCACTGTTGGTGTGCCTTGAGGACTGGAGTTGGGAACCTCTGCCCTAAAGGAATTTGCACCGTCACATTTACAATCACAAAATTTTGCACAGACACCCCATGTGACTTAGAGAACGTCATATACTATGTTTGACAGGAAAATTTAACCACACACTTTACAGTTACACTCCAAAAATCCTGTCTCCATTAAAGTCAATGGAGATAGGAGCTACAGCTTATTTATAGGAGCTGTGATTGGTTGCTATAGGAACAAAATAAATTGTTAGTATAAGAAGCTTATGTGTGAGGTAATAAGATGTTGGTGGGTAGACGGATAGAGAGACAGAAAGAGACAGAGAGTGACAGACAGGGAAAGAGACAGAGAGAGAAAGAGAGACAATCAAAGCGACAGAGAGACAGACAGGGAAAGAGATAGAGGTGGAAAAGAGACAGAGGGGGAAAGAGACAGACATAGACAGAGTGACTGATACAGAGACAGACCGAGAGATATACACATACAGACAGACATGTTGAGAGACTGACACACAGACAGACAGGGAAAGAGACAGACACACAGACAAAAAGAGATAGACAGACAGACTGGGAGAGGGACAAAGAGACAGTTACTATCCCGGGCAACGCCCGAGTACTACAGCTAGTTGTTAAAGGGGTTATCCTGCTTAGTTTGGCTTTTTTTTTGGTAATTTGACTATGGGGCTACATTGGGGCAGGTAAGTAGATAGTGACCACTTACCTGCCCTGTCAGCCCCTCTCCCCCGGCTCAGAGTGATCATGTGAGTGCTCCTGCCGTGATTTTGCTGCTTCCATTCATTGCATGTCAGCATGGTCCCAACCATGTTGACATGCAAATCAGGGAACAGCATGTCGCCGCCCTGCTGGGCGGGTACAATGCGTGGAGTCCCTGCACCCTCCCACACATTCCCCCGCACCCTGTACTCTCCCCGCAACCTCCCCCACCACTGCTTTGGGGTCTGTAACCTGGGGAGGGGTCAGCCAGTGGCTGCCGCGGTGTCACCGCCAGCACCATGCCCCCTGCTCAGGATCGCACATTCAAATGTATCGGCATCACAGATGAGCCTGATGTGGTGTGGGGTGCAGAGCCCGATGTGGTGGGGTACAGAGCCCTATGTGTGTGTGGGGTGCAGAGCCTGATGTGTGGGGTCCAGAGCCCGATGTGGTGTGGGGTGCAGAGCCTGATGTGGTGTGGGGTGCAGAGCCTGATGTAGTGGGGGGTGCAGAGCCCGATGTGGTGTGGGGTGCAGAGCCCAATGTGGTGAGGTGCAGAGCCCCACATGTGTGTGTGGGGTGCAGAGCCCAATGTGGTGGGGGATGCAGAGCCCAATGTGTGTGTGGTGCAGAGCCCAATGTGGTGGGGGGTGCAGAGCCTTATATGTGTGTGGGGTCCAGAGCCCAATGTGGTGGGGTGCAGAGCCCGATGTGTGTGTGTGGGCTGTTTTTTCCAATGCTAGAGTGATAACAGGTCAGGTGCTGGGGCAGAATACTGACAGGGAATGTGTGTGCAGGGGGCGGGGCTGGCAGGGGGCAGGGCTGGACACTGAGGCCGGGCGGTGCCAGCTCTGACTGAGGTTTTGCACAGGAAGTGGTCATGTTTGCTGGAGCTGAATGTAAACAAGGAGCTGCAGAGAATAAAGGGATAATTCAAGAGGAACAAAAGTTAGAAAACAAAAAATAACAATGTTGGGGTGTTTTATATGACAATACAGCACAGATTAGCTTACCAAAAATGTTTGAGTTTATGTCAGACAACTCCTTTAATATAGGAAAAATGGATGTGCTCTGGATGTACTGCAATGCTCTGAGGAGGAAAGATGAACCGCCAGGTTTATGTTGTGCAAGTGGCAAGGTAAAACCTCTTCCTCTCCAGCCACCACCTCATCCCCTGAAGTCTCTGATGACAGGCACCACTGCAACATCAAAACATTTCTTGGACAACATAAGGAAGTACAACTCCTGCTTCCAAATGACTTCATTTGGTGCAACAAGAGAATTTTTCACAACTGGATTTATGCCCACATTCAAAGTTCAAGGACAGATTTACCACCCACTTGGCCCAGTGCTTCCAATACAAGGAAAAGAAGCTCAATTTCTTCAACTCTACTTCATGGGAAATATAAAAGCAGACGCTCAGCGGAGATGCTCTTTAATTTCAAACACTCTTGTCTGTGGTTTGGGTTTTATAATGAGGCCTGGGAGGGGGGGCTTCCGTCCTGGAAAGCACACGCCGGGTTTGGGTTTACGGTCGCGGATTGAGTGACGCTTGAAAGCAATACCCAGGAATTACCGCATTTGTTGGGCTTACAGTTTGTAATCTTTGTTTTCCCTTTTCTTTTTCTCTATTTCACAGCCTAATCTTTTCTTGATTCTTGCTGCGTTTCTTGCTCCTTACGCTGGTCATCTCTCTTTCCCCTTCTTCACCCCTATCCTTAGGTGTGGAACCCCAGTGCTCGGCATGACGCAACTTAATTTTGGCTCCCTTAATTGTAAAGGGTTGAATGTGCCGCAAAAGAGAATCGCAAATATTTTATGCTATGCATAAACAGAGGACTCAGGTGTTATTATTACAAAAGACCCATTTTAAAGCAGACCAGGTCCCAGTTCTTAGGGATAGATTTTACACAACATGGTTTCACAGCCCTAACCCGACTACTAAATCCGGGGGGGTCTCCATTGCTATCCATAAGTCATTTTTGTTCTCCGTAATCGACTGTTTGGTGGATCCTGAGGGTAGATTTATATTTCTGAAGCTCCAGATTGGTGTGGGTGTATATACCTAAGCTAACTGGTATTTACCCAACTCCAGACCCACTATGGCATGCTCTTCCCTCCTGTCTCGGCTGGCGGAATTTGCAGAAGGGACTTTAATAGCTGGGGGGGACTTTAATTTCACCTTTGAACCGGCAATTGATACCTCCTCGGGGCGGCGTTTTATTTCACATAAAAGGATGTTGGCACTAGGGAAAAAGTTGCAAGCATTACAATTGGTTGATATTTGGAGGGCACTGCATCCCACGGAGAGGGATTACTCTTATTTCTCCCCAATTCATTCATCTTACAGCCGTATAGATACGTTGTGGATTAGCCAACACGCCATGCCATGGCGAGCCCAGGCCTCCAAAGGGTCTTTATGTCTATCGGACCATGCACCGGTGTTCGTCCAACTCACTCCCCCAGACGGTTCGCGGCGACCATGGACGTGGCGTCTTAATGAACATCTACTTAAAGACGACTTATGTGTAGCGGAAATACGACAGGTGATGAGTGATTTCTTGGAAATTCACGCTCAGGACCAGACGGCCTTGCCGACACAATGGGAGGCCCTTAAATGTGTGGTGCGGGGTATATTAATAAAGGATGGATCAAGACTTAAATGGGAGAGGGCCTCTCTGATTACCTCTTTGGTTCAGCGAATACAGACCTTGGAGGCATTACACAAAAAATCCTTATCGGCCTCGGTGTACGCTGAATTGGCGGGATCCCGGGAGGAACTTACTGGGCTCTTAGATCAAAAATACTATGCACAGAGGGTACGTTTACAGAGATACTTATATGAACATGCAGACAAGTGCGGAAGGGCATTAGCCAGGTTTATTCACCCGAGGAAACTCACAAATCATATCCCGAAAATTAAGGACAGAGGAGGACATATGATTCAGGACCCGGTTAAAATAGCTGAAGAGTTCCGAGCCTTTTATGGGGAACTGTACAACATAAAGGGTCAGTTTACTGATATGTCACCGACGGCACTCAATAATAAGATCGAGGACTATGTCCAGCGGACTGCCTTGCCTAGGCTAGCGCAATCAGAAATTGAGACGCTGGAGTCAGATTTTACGGAAGAGGAGATATCTTCAGTTATCAGAGACACCCCAGTAGGTAAGAGCCCGGGACCGGATGGTTTTACAACTAAATTTTTTAGAGTTTTTAGGGAACAGATTGTTCCCTTTTTGACACGGGTCTTTAACTCGGTGCCTGCTGGAGCATCTTTTGTTCCTCAGTCTCTAGAGGCGCATATATGTGTAATTCCGAAGCCAGGGAAGGACCCGGTTAATGTCTCCAATTACCGTCCCATATCATTGATTAATATAGATGTCAAATTCTTTTCAAAAGCTCTCGCCAATAGACTGGCAGCTTTGCTCTCAAAAGTGATACACACGGACCAGGTGGGTTTTGTGGGGGGCCGAGAGGCAAGAGACAACACGAATAAGACGTTTCTTCTGCTGGCTTGGGCGAAGGCAAAGGCACTACCTATGTGTTTACTTTCCATAGATGCAGAGAAAGCCTTGTACCGGGTCAGCTAGAGTTTCATGTTGGCAGCGTTGAGACAGGTGGGGATAGGTGACAGGTTCCTTAGAGGAGTGGCCTCCCTTTATAGTACACTGACTGCCAGAATAAAGGTAAATGGGTCCTTGTCCGCGCCAATTAGCATAAAAAATGGTACCAGACAGGGTTGTCCCTTATCCCCCTCTTCTATTTGTTCTCGTAATGGAGCATTTGGCTTTGGCCATTAGACAGAACCCAGATATAAAAGGGATAGAGGTGGGAGAGCATCATTGTAAAGCGGCCTTATATGCAGATGACCTCCTCCTATACATTACACAGCCCCACATATCCTTTCCCTCCTTGGTTAAGGAAATTGAGAACTTCGGACATATAAGCAACTTTAAAGTTAACTATAATAAATCAGAAGCCTTGAATTTCACTCTGCCGGGGAGGGAAGTAGATCATATTGCATCCAACTTTCCTTTTAGATGGCAGACATCGGCCCTGACTTATCTGGGGGTGCCGTTACCACGGGACAGTACCAAGATTTTTCACCTCAATTACCTTTGTTGGAACGCACTATAAGAGATCTTAAACAAATCGATAGACAGAAACTGTCCTGGTTTGGACGTATTAATGTCATCAAGATGGATGTTCTCCCTCATTTTCTATATATCTTTCAAACGGCCCCTATAGCACTACCATCGTTTTTCTTTACCAGAATACAGTCAATTATTAACAAATTTGTGTGGGGAGGGAGGAGCTCTCGGGTGGGGAGGAGAGTGTTGAGTAGAGGTAAGGGAGAGGGGGGGGGCAGGGTTGCCAGACTTTAAAAAGTACCACAAGGCGTCTCTTCTGCTGAGACTAATGGATTGGCAATTTAATAGGAGCACTAAACAATGGGTGAGTCTGGAGCAGGTTTGCTCCGAAACACCCCTGCGGTTCCTCCCGTGGATCACACCGCTGCGGAGGGGACGGATAGATGGAGAGGCGGAGTTTCTCAGGGCATCCCTGAGGGTCTGGGACGTTGAGTGCAGGTGGGGATCTCTCTCAAGGGGTCCTGGTCCACTCTCACCGCTTTTCTCTAACCCGGAGTTCCCCCCAGGGATAGGAGTCGAGCGTTTCTTAGGTTGGAGGAGGGGTGAGGACACACGGATAGCCCAGACTTTGCACGGTTTGAAAGTACCCCCCTTTTCGGCCCTTTTGCTCCCAGAGGGTCGGCATCCAACGGCTTGGCTGGAATACCTTCAACTTAGGTCCTTCTTGATGGTTGACAACAGACTTGGGCTTTTTGCGGCTCAGCCCACAAAATTTGAACAATTGTTTTTGCGGGAGGATTCTAATTATAAGATTCTGACCCGTTGGTTCAGGTGCCCGGATACTCTACACGCAATATTTCCCGGGGTCTCAGAAAGCTGCTGGAGGTGCGGAAGGGGAAGGGGGACAATGCTGCATATCTGGTGGGACTGCCCATTGATACAACCTTTCTGGAGGTCCGTGTTCAAAGCATACGTTGTGAGTTGCGGAGAGCAGTTGGTGGGTTCCCCTCAGATGGCGCTCCTTTCAATTCTCTCGGGATCGCTTAAATCACAGAAAGCGGGCCTTCTGAGATACTGTCTTACGGCGGCACGCATGGTGATCCTGAGATACTGGAAATCGACTGAGGTGCCATCTGTGAGGGAGTGGTTTGCGGAGATGGCCATCATCCACAGGATGGAGTCCCTAACGGCAGAAACCAATGACTCAGTGGATAAATTTCTTAGGATCTGGACCCCCTGGACCCTGGCTCTTGATTCTCTACCATTTCAGAACCTTATTGGTAACGCATGACGCGTGTTACGTTAGTCCAATGTAGCGGCCCGAGTACTGGGGAAGTAATCCCTACCATGCCTTTCCTCCCTCACTTTCTGTTGCTCTTCTCTCCCCCTTTTCCTTCTCTTCTTTTCCTTCTCTTTCCCCCTTGCTCCTTTCCTTTCTCTCTGGTTCTCGTTAAATCTTCAATTTTTTTCCTTTTCTTTTTTGTTTTCGGCAGTAGCCTCACTTTGTTTGAGGTGTTGTTCTCATTTGGAAGGAGATTGTCTGTATTATAAAAGGTGGTTACATGTCATATGCATGCCTTATGATAGTAAGAGAAGGGGTGTTAGTTAGGATGTGGCTTATACTCTTCTCTGTAAGTTGACATGAAGTAATCACGTATTTGAATCTTTTTTTTCTACCTGTAAATTCTCTTGTTTACTTTAATAAAGAAAGATTAAACATAATTTCAAACACTCAACTTTATATTGTCACTAACTTGCAGCAGTTCTTTTACGTAAATAATCCGTATGTTCAACATTTCAAGACTGCTCTTGAATGCATGCCAAGTGATGATTACAAAGTTCTAATTAGAGCTGACAAAACACCACAAGGTGAACATCAGCGACGTTTCAATGCCCCCACATTTGATGAGGTAGCCATCTTGATTATGGGAAACGAGTTTCAAAGCCAAGACATTTTGCTTCATAAAATCATAAAAGGAACAACGGTTTGCAACGGGTGGCAGAAACTCACAGGTCCTATGATGCACTGCAATATCCAATTATCTTTTGGCAGGGACAGGATGGCTATCACTTTGGAATACCTCAGACAGATCCTACAATAGGCAACCCTTCAGGGAGAAAAAGTGTCAGCCATAGACTTCTATGCATATATGATCATGACAAGAGTTGCTGAGGAAAATCACATCCTCAAATGCAGACACCTATTCCAGCAATTCATCGTTGACATGTATGCAAAGACCTAGAGTGAATGTCTTCTGTATATCCAACTAAATCAAAAGAAGCTCAGAGCAGAGGAATACATTCACCTTAGAGATGCTGTAGCAAATGATGCTGATCCAAATGAGTTGGGTAAAATGATCAGTCTTCCATCAACTGTCACTGGAAGCCCACGACACATGCATGAATACACACAAGATGCAATAACTTATGTGCGAAAGTATGGCCGTCTAGAGCTTTTTATTACCTTCACTTTCTATCCTGATTAGGAGGAATTCAGAGGGCACCTGTTATCAGGTCAGAAAACTATACATTACCTTGACGACATTGCTCGAGTTTTCAAAAGAAAAGTCACAAAAATTATTCTTTTGATGACAAAAGCACACATTTATGGTGAGACACAGTGCTGGATGAAATTGAATGGCAAAAAAAGAGTCCTTCCTCATGCTCAAACTTGGTCTGGCTGAAACTAAAAATACAGCCCACTGAATTTGACAATATCATCTGTGCCGAATTACCAGACCCTGAGAATGACCCATTGCTGTTTGACACCATTGCAAAGAACATGATCCATGGTCCCTGTGGGAATGTCCACAAAAATTGTCCCTGCATGGTTGATGGCAGGTGTTCAAAGAATTACTCACGACTCCTTGTTCAAGAATCACAAACAGGACAAGATGGATTTCCAGTCTACCGAACACGAAAACCAGGGGTGGTGGTTTCATAGCAAAACTAAAAATGTGGGTTGGAACATCACTCCAAGAGATAGAAATTGACAACAAGTGGGTGGTGCCTTCAAACCCTTTGCTCCGTAAAATGTTTCAGGCACACATCAATGCTGAATCTTGCCAATCCGTGAAATCAATCAAGAACATATGCAAATTTGTCCACAAAGGAAGTGATCAAGCAGTTTTTGAACTCCAGAAAAATGGACCCATTATTGATGAAGTGCAGTCATTCCAGATGGGCAGGTACATCAGCTGCAATGAAGTTGTTTGGAGAATACTAGGGTTCTCTATTCATGAGTGCTACCCACCAGTTCTGTATCTCAGTGTTCATCTTCTGGATGAAGGCAGTTTTGTGCCAAAACATGTAGTCCCTATGCGAATTTAATGCTATATTTGGACAAGTGTATGTCTCATGGACTTTTAATCATCTGAATAAAGATTGGGATTTTAAAGAAGGCTGTGGACTTGTGATCGTGCTGGAGAATTTTTTTCCTTTTTCCAATATAAATATATCTATATATATAATTGCCTTATTCTGTCTGTCTGTCTGCCTGTCTTGCTCCAAAATTGTGTCCTTACGGTGACAACCGTCTGATTGGCCGCTGGCTCGGCCTGGCCCCGCCCCCCCCACGGATTGGTCGCTCACCTCGGCCTGGCCCCCCCCCGCACGGATTGGCCGCTCGCCCCGGCCCTCCGCACGCATCGCCAGACATAACCTTGCGCTGCTGGGATTGTGACGGAGCCGGTGAACGCTGATAACCATTATACACATCGGGTAACTAAGGTCCCTTAGTTACCCGATGTGTATCATAGTTACCAGCGTACACCAGCTCCCGGTACACATGTGCAGGGAGCCGGCATTATACTCCTCTCCCCCCAGGACTACTCCTCCTATTATAGTCCTCCTATTATACTCCTCTCTGAGTATAATAGGAAAACTATTATAGCATGGGGGATGGAGCACGATGGGGAGTGCGCAGCATGGGGGATGGAGCACGATGGGGTGCGCAGCATGGGGGATGTAGCACGATGGGGGGTGCGCAGCATGGGGGATGTAGCACGATGGGGAGTGCGCAGCATGGGGGATGGAGCACGATGGGGAGTGTGCAGCATGGGGGATGGAGCACGATGGGGGGTGCGCAGCATGGGGGATGGAGCATGATGGGGGGTGCGCAGCATGGGGGATGTAGCACGATGGGGAGTGCGCAGCATGGAGGATGGAGCACGATGGGGAGTGTGCAGCATGGGGGATGGAGCACGATGGGGGGTGCACAGCATGGGGTATGGAGCACGATGGGGGGTGCGCAGCATGGGGGATGGAGCACGATGGGGAGTGAGCAGCATGGAGGATGGAGCACGATGGGGGTGCGCAGCATGGGGGATGGAGCACAATGGGGAGTGCGCAGCATGGGGGATGGAGCACGATGGGGAGTGCGCAGCATGGGGATGGAGCACGATTGGGGTGCGCAGCATGGGGGATGGAGCACGATGGGGGGTGCGCAGCATGGGGGATGGAGCACGATGGGGATTGCGCAGCATGGGGGATGGAGCACGATGGGGGGTGCGCAGCATGGGGGATGGAGCACGATGGGGGGTGCGCAGCATGGGGGATGGAGCACGATGGGGGGTGCGCAGCATGGGGGATGGAGCACGATGGCTGCGCAGCATGGGGGATGGAGCACGATGGGGGGTGCACACCTCCCCCCAAAACACACACACACCGCCACACATGCACGGCACAACACACCACACACACACTGGGAACCACAAACACCGTCCTACACAGACACCCAACACACAAACAGCGCGGTACACACAAATATACGCACATGCCGCACAACACACACATTGCACAAAACATACCTCCCACCAAAACACACACACACCCCACACCCACACAAACCGCGCAACACACACACACAGCGCTCCACAAACAATGCAACACACACAACGCAACACACAAACAACACCGCTCTCACCCCCCGCCACACCCAGACAACACCCAGAACATGTACAGCGCCCTACACAAACACTTGGTAACTACACACAACAACATCTATATATATAACAAAAATCATACATTAACTACACAATACGTAAATTCTAGAATACCCGATGCGTAGAATCGGGCCACCTTCTAGTATATATATATATATATATATATATATATATATATATATATATATATATATATATTATATATATATATATATATATATATATATATATATATATGAGGGGCGATCCAAAAGTAATGATAATCGGTTATTTCTATTGCACACAGAAATTAAAATAAAATGTTTTCTTCTCTCTTAGGTACCCACTAGTCCAGGAAAAAAAAATCACTTAAATAGGCCACGATTCCCGGGAGCTACATTTATTTGAATATGAACTGCTGAGGAGTGAACATCAAAATGGAAAAAAAAAACGAGCTCAGAGCTGTCATCAAATACCTCTGCTTGAAAAAAATGACTACCAAAGACATACACAGCGACTTGGTGGCAACATTGGGGGACTCTTCTCCTCCATATTCCACAGTTGCACGCTGGGCCAAGGAATTTAAGCTGGGAAGAACATCGATGGAAGATGAACATCATAAAGGACGCCCATCCACGTCCCTCAATCAAGAAAACATGAAAAAAGTTGAAGACGTTGTATTGGCAGATCGAAGAGTGACTATCAGGCATGTAGCTGAGGTCACAGGGATCTCATATGGCAGTATTCAAAGAATCCTTGCAAAAGAATTGCATATGAGAAAGGTCTCCGTGTTGGGTGCCAAAAATGTTAACCGACGAGCAAAAGAAGAAACGAGTTGACATTTCAATAGCAAATCTCGAAAAGTTCCAAGCAGACAAGGAGAATTTTTTGTCATGTTTTTTTGACCATGGAAGAGACCTGGATCCACCACTTTGATCCTGAAACTAACCAACAATTGATGACATGGAAACGAGCTGACAAACTGACACCGAAGAAATTCAAAGTGTCAAGCTCAGCAGGAAAGGTTATGGCGTCCGTTTTTTGGGACGCTGAAGGAATTATTATGGTGGACTATTTGGAGAAGGGAGCCACTATTACGGGCTCCTACTATGCAGAACAAATAAGAAGATTGCGGGAGACTATCAAGGAGAAAAGGCGTTGCAAACTGCGGGCTGGAGTGCTGTTTCACCAAGATAACGCGCCGGCTCACAAAGCTGCAGTTGCCATGGCAACCATTCAACAAGCGGGCTTTGAACTAGTGGAACACCCCCCCCTATTCGCCAGATCTAGCCCCCAGTGACTTAATTCTCTTTCCTCGCCTCCGGGGCAAGAAATTTGACGACAATAGCGACGTGATAACCGCAGATGGGGATTTTTTTGAGGGTCAAGATCAAGAATTTTTTTCGAAGGGAATTCTAAGTTTAGAAAAGAGATGGACTAAATGTATAGACTTGTTAGGAGACTATGTAGAAAAGTAAAAACATTTTTTTAATATATTCATTGTGTTTATTATTGACTAGAAGGTGGCCCGATGCTAACGCATCGGGTATTCTAGAATTTACGTATTGTGTAGTTAATGTATGATTTTTGTTATATATATAGTTGTTGTTGTGTGTAGTTGCCAGTGTTTGTGTAGGGCGCTGTAAATGTTCTGGGTGTTGTCTGGGTGGGGGGTGTGAGAGTGGTGTTTGTGTGTTGCGTTGTGTGTTGCATTGTTTGTGGAGCGCTGTGTGTCTGTAGCATTGTGTGTGTGTGGTGCTGTGTGTGTTGCGCGGTTTGTGTGTGTGTGTGTGTGTGTGTGTGTGTGGGGTGGGTGTGTGTGTAGGGTGCGTGTGTGTGTTTTGGGGGCAGGTATGTTTTGTGCAATGTGTGTGTTGCGCGGTATGTGCATATATTTGTGTGTGCCGCGGTGTTTGTGTGTTTTGTGTGTGCAGCATTGTCTGTGTGTGTGGGTGTCTGTGTAGGGCGGTGTTTGTTGTTCCCAGTGTGTGTGTGGTGTGTGGCGGTGTGTGTGTGTTTTGGGGGGAGGTGTGCACCCCCCATCGTGGTCCACCCCCATGCTGCACCCCCCATCGTGCTCCTTCCCCCATGCTGTGCATCCCCCATCGTGCTCCATCCCCCATGCTGCGCACCCCCCCATCGTGCTCCATCCCCCATGCTGCGCACCCCCCATCGTGCTCCATCCCCCATGCTGCGCACCCCCCATCGTGCTCCATCCCCCATGCTGCGCACCCCCCATCGTGTTTCATCCCCCCATTCTGGGCACCCCCCATCGTGGTCCAGCCCCCATGCTGCACCCCCCCCATCGTGCTCCATCCCCCATGCTGCACCCCCCATCGTGCTCCATCCCCCATGCTGCACTCCCCATTGTGCTCCATCCCCCATGCTGCGCACCCCCCATCGTGCTCCATCCCCCATGCTGCGCACCCCCCATCGTGTTTCATCCCCCCATTCTGGGCACCCCCCATCGTACTCCATCCCCCATGCTGCACCCCACATCGTGCTCCATCCCCCATGCTGCGCACCCCCCATTGTGTTTCATCCCCCCATTCTGGGCACCCCCCATCATGGTCCACCCCCCATGCTGCACCCCCCATTGTGCTCCATCCCCCATGCTGCACTCCCCATCGTGCTCCATCCCCCATGCTGCGAACCCCTCAGAGAGGAGTATAATAGGAGGATTATAATAGGAGGAGTATAATGGGAGTAGTCCTGGGGAAAGAGGAGTATAATGGGAGGAGTTGTCCTGGAGGGGAGGTGTACAGGTGCCCAACGTGTGAGGGGGCGTGGCCTAGCGGGCATAGTGTGAGGGGGGGGTGGCATAGCGGGCATAGTGTGAGGGGGCGTGGCCTAGCGGGCATAGTGTGAGGGGGCGTGGCCTAGTGGGCATCGCGTGCGGGGGGCGTGGCCTAGCGGGCATCGCGTGCGGGGCGTGGCCTAGCTGGCATCGTTTGCGGGGGCGGGCCTGGCCAAACGGTTAATCCATGCGGGGGGCGGGGCCAGGCCGAGCGACCAATCCATGTGGAGGGGCGGGGCCAGGCCGAGCCCAACGGCCAATCCGACAGTTGTCACTGTAAGGACACAATTTTGGAGCAAGACAGACAGACAGAAAGACAGAATAAGGCAATTATATATATATAGATTATCATTACTTTTGGATCGCCCCTCGTATATATATATATATATATATAATCCCATATGTGCTATGGTCCTGCACATGTGATTTTTGTCCTGAAGAAGGCAACAGTGTTCGTCAAAATGCGTTGACGAATAATCACTATTTTACAAAACA